>NC_089721.1:9419712-10882212 GCF_031753505.1 Anomalospiza imberbis
CTTTGGAAATGGGTCACTCCTCTTACCTTCCAGAGAGCTTGCTGCAGGCAACTCATCCTCATTTAAACTGCTAAAATTCCTAGAATAATTATTTAAAGAGTTTTTATTCACAGTAAAAAGTTTGCCTGTGTTGATGGAGTCCAACACAGACAGCCCCAAAACCCCTTGTGCATTAGCTCCACAATTCACAGTTTTTTCCAGCAGCTCCTCCTTGGGTGCTCGCGTCTCAGACCCGGGGCAGCCTTCGTCAGTGCCACAGCAGCACATCGTGGTGTACTCATCTCGGAGGGGACTTTCTGCGCGCGACGGGGTGCGTGGGGCCCTGCCTTCCGGGGCACCCATCTGGCTGAGCAGGTCATCGATGTCAGTGACCGGCATGGACGCGCAGTCCTCATCACAGCTGCCCTTCGGGCTACCTCTGTGCACATCCCTGCTCGCGGCATCAGGCGGCAGTGTTGCTCTCTCCGCCGCGCAGCCGCTGACAGCAGCCTGCAGACCTGCTCTTCCTCGCTTCCCTGAACTCTGTTCTTCCTCTGCTGTGAGGATGCTGTTGACATTGGCCTGATTTTGAGTGTCTACCCCCGGAGACAGGATGAGGTTTGTAAATCTGCTGACAGCTGCATCACAATTAAAACAAAAACAAAACAAAACAAAACAAAACAAAACAAAAAAAAAAAAATCCTGTCAAGTATAAGAAGTGATATAGAAAACACCAGGTTTTATTACAAAAATAGACACCCACACAGACTACATGCTTTCATTTTGATTTGCACTCCTCCTCTTCTGTAATGATGTTTACAACAACTCAAATTAATCATAACCATGTGTATTTGAGTAGTGCACAGAAGGGAGCAATCCACTTATCCAAGGTGAGTAGTCATGATCTGTTTAACTCTCATCTTTGAAACTGCAGCAGCCAAGCAGCCAACTACCAAAGTGTCAGCATGCAGTAAGTCACGCTGAGCAGCACTGCTTCTCATCACTTGTTTCATCTCTGAAGTCTCCAGGAGAGACCCCAGGGAGCACAGAAAGCCCTGACATAGCAAAGGTGACCAGATAACACAGTGACAGTCTGTGCATAAATAACTTGGCTCTGACCCCTCAGCACTTCTGCAGGTGTTCAGTGTGACACGCATGGGTGACGTTGTGCACACATTAAGCACATGGCTTTACTGCATTTCTGGCACAGACTTCTCCTGGCTTCCAGTTCGTTTAACCCGTTCCTGGACAGCACACTGAGCTCCCTGTCACTGCTGCACTGACACATTCTCACTCACCCATTTCTCCACCTCTTCAGCTTCCAGCACTTCACCCTATCGGATTCCGGATTCCACCTCTCTACCCTGCTTCTGAGACACGTATCCTCATTCAAGCTGGCTTCCAGAGGCCAGTTACTATGACATGGGCCCAGAAAGTGCATGGAGAAGAAGAGGTTATTCAGTGTCAGAATCCTTTCCTGCCCCTTTAAAGGTGCCTGCGCATCTCTGTACTTCTCACACAAACCTGCAGAATTATCCACATCACTTAACTTAGGAATCCACGTTAAGAAGTGCTGATTTCTCCTGGAATCAACAAGGGAAAAACACCTCAGGAGGGCAATCTCAAGCAGCCAGATTAGAATTTGAAGTACTCCCCTGCTTCAGCATGGTGGATCACATGCTGAGGAGACCACCTTTTTTGCCAGTGGGATAGGACAAGGGGAAGGGTGAAGTGCCTTACAAAGTACTGCCAATATGTCCTTACCCCAGTGCTATTGGTTTGAAAAGACACAGCAATCTAAGGAAACAAGAACAAGATCCAGCCAAGCCTGGAATTCCTTAAAGAACAACTGAAATCAACCATCTGGAAGCACTTTAGGTTCCCAGGTATTAATAGGTATACAAAGAAGATCATAAGCTAGAACAAAGCAAAATATTATGTTCTTCCTGAATTTGAAAAGTATGCTTTTCTTTTTCAAACACTCATTTCCACACCACATAATTTGTACAGTCTGTGGGGATTCATATATTGCTGTAGAAGCATAAATCAGCCCTGAGCAGAAAGCAAGAAAGTATCAAGTATTTCAAGTCACACTAGAAAACTTTTTGTAATGAAACATAAAAATAAACATTTTTCTAAGATTTTAGTTTTCTGTTTCATCTTCCTGCACGTTTGAGATTTCTGATATAATAAAAGGGAAGGAAAGAAAAAAAGAAAGAAAATAGGTTTTTAGAGTCTTATTATCCATTCATAAAAACATTACTAGAACTTCAGATTTAAGAGAAACAGATTTGATTATAAGGGACCTATATATTTTATGAACAGGAACAACAGTAAAATGAGTTGTCAGGACATGAGTCACTGCCATTTTAGTTCCAGGACTGCATCAAATGACTCAAATCTCTGCAAACACTGGCAGGAGGGACCTACTCTATGTGGGAACTTTGAATACTTTACACAGGAGCAGGTTTTCTCCCCTTTTCATGACCTAGAGGACCCTGAAGCTTGACTTGGGTTATGAAGTGCTTTGCTTGGCTCACCAATGCAGACATGATGTCCCCCCATCCTCTTCTCTGAATCCATGTGGAAAGCTAGGATAGCAGAAGGTCAGGCCCAGCTGATCCAAGGACATTTTTTTCATTTGTACCCAGAATAAATGGTGCAAAAGCAAAACTGTTTTCTCACCTGATGCTGCCTTCTGGATCTCCAGGGTTACGGATGTGGGAAGACACTGCATAAGCAAGCAGATTTCCTCATACATCATCTTGCTGACGGGGATGCTGTTGATAGTGGTAATCTCATCCCCTACAGCCATCTTGCCCATTGATCCCTGATGCAAAGAGAGATTCAAGGAAATTATAAATACACATCAGAAACCCTGCAGAGATTGCAGGGAAGCAATTAATAGCTTATGAGCAACATCCCCTATTTCACGTCACTGCAAAGCAAGTTACCACAGCTGTCAGTTTGCCAGCACATAAATAAAGAACAGACTGTGTTTCTGTCAGGAGGAGAATTAAAGATCAATCTAAACCAGGAAGGTCAGAAGATCTGCTATTTTCTCTGAGAGACGAGTATCACGATGGAGGATACAGCCCTCTTAGTTAAATGGAACAGGATGGATCAGCCCTAGCTTCTTCAGGACTCAAATGCCGTGTCATTTTTTAATTCCATGCATGAACTACTTCTCAGGTGGAACTCTCTTAAACCAGTGAACAAACATGAACTGAGCTCTTAAGGTAAAGGTTTGTTTCTAAATACTGCAAAATAAGTCTGAGAAAAAGGCAGGAACAAAACCCAAATCCCCAGATCTCACAACCCTATTCAAACTGCTATGCCATATGCCCTCTTGCTCTAGTGGCTGCTAATGAGATTAAAAATGCTACAGCCAGGTTTGTACACCAGAGTATTATTCTTCTTTCTGCACTTCTGCATCTAGCAATTCCACAACCAGCGTGAAGCATGTATCCATACTGGTATGGGCATGTACGAGATGCAGAAGAGCAACATGTTACTGGTACTACTGTTGCCCTTGGCAAACCTAAAGCTCTTGGCCAGCACCTAAAGCCTCTTGGTTCCAGATCCCTGTAATACAGGGACATGTGCATATAAAATAGTAAAGCATAATATACGTCTGCTACCACCATCCTCTGCCACCAGGATTTACTTATTTTGTCTTGGCCTATAGTTAGAAAATAAATACAAGAATTGCAATTGCAAGGGGGGGATGAGACCATCTCAGTGGATCTGTGTCCTGCCTCTCTTAGTTTTGAATTAGCCTGCGTGCACCTCTCAATCAGAAACATTTTTATTTAGCAGCAGCTCCAGAACAACATGGGGTGAGACATTTTGCCCAGCAAGGACAAACACCTCAATTGTGCTCACTCTCAACAGACCACTTGCTTAATAGTAACCATGAAAATAATAATCAGCCCCACAATGGGAAAGCACATCACTATAATGCACTCAAATTACAAATTACCATTTCTGCTGGTCCACCTGGCCGCATCCCTGTGACAACAACCTTCAAGGGCATGGCTTGGATTTCCAAATCCAGGCCAAATGACTCGTGCTCATTGCGAACCAGAGTGACAACTTCAACCTGGCCCTGCCCAGCCACATCAGGTGCTTCACACTTCTTGCTGTGAGGGAGCATCCTGGCAACAGGCTTGCTGTAAGAGCCATGCTCCTCTGTCCTGTGTCTCTGAAGGCTTCGGCACTCAGTGCTCATCATGCTTTTCACTCTGGTGACTGCTCTGTGCTCAAGTTTTGGTGATCTCTTGGATTCAAGCTGTGCTTCTCGGAGCTCCCTCAAACTCAGGCTGCCAAGACGAACTTCAGGCACACTTGAGTAATCAAAAGCTATGATGGGGAAAAAAGGAGATTCAGCTTGCTCCAGCGTGCTGTCTGCAGACTCCACAGAGTTGCTGAAGACAGGGGAAGATGTCTCTATGCTGCTGTATCTCGATGACTCACTGTCCTGGCTCTCATCATCGATTTCTACAGACGAGGTTGTAATGACAATGCCAGCATCCTCCTGGCTCTTGGCCCTCTGGCTTCTGTGCAAGTGGGAACTTTCATCGTCATCACTGCCGTCACCATCATAGAAAACAACCCGCCTCTGTCGGTGAAAGGGGCTGCGGGCAGATTTGGGGCTGTCACTGAGGATGCCAGGTCGGACAGACTCCACGTGCTTATTGTGATGGCCAGACGACCTCCCGCTAGCTGGAGAAGTCAGACCATTTGCTTTTGTCACTCCCGCATCTCTAGCAGCTAGGGAAAAAAACAAGTTATACTTTAACTGGACTTATGGATGATTTTTAACACCATGCATCTCACTAGAGCAGAATACACGTGGCTCGGTTTGCAGAGGAAACTTAACTCTTCTTCACAAAGCCAAAAGCAGACTTTTCATGTCCCCCTCCTTTTAACTACCGTAAACATCAAGAGGACTGCAGATAGCACTACAATTTATGGGTAATTCCCAAAATCAGTTCATTGGCATGTCTAGTTCTGTTTTCAGTTTATTTCTAAATTATGACTATGACTCAAAGAAGAAAGGGATGCAAATTAAAATGTGTATTTTAGTTTAAACAACAGATTTTCTTTCACATTTTCCTTAAATCTAAGCTCAAGGCTCCTGCATTAACTCACAGAGAGTAAAAATTGCTTTCTTGAACAAAGACTGAAGCACACGACAATCAATTTCAAATTAACAAGTTAACAAACCCAAGAACCCTTCTCATGTTCTCCTTAGAAGGAACTGCATCTCACTTTTGGGGAAGTTGCTTTGTTTTGCTTTTTTTGGTGGCTAGTTAGAAACGTAAAAATGCTTTTAAACATTAAATAATTTCCACAGAAAATAAGATGCAGACAAAGAAATTACTTGAGAAACACAGGAAAGGGAGAACAAATACATCCTTTGAATTTGTGATCAGCTGCACACCCGTAAGGACAAACAAGGTTCTTTCAGTCAGTTACTATGGGGAGAAAGATACATGCAAAGTATCTGATGTAAAATTGCACATTTGTTCTTACACATATATTGACCCTCCCAAAGTTTCTGAGACAGCTATGAACACTCTCCATAAATGTAATAAATAAGATGATCAGTCATTTGAAAAAAAAAAAAAAAAAGAACAAATTCTGCAGTGCTGTCAATCTAGTTTCATTCAAAGCAATCAAAGTCATTTTCACATTATCAGAACAGCGTTTTGAACAAAATATAATGGAAACAGGCATTTCTGTGGATTGTTGCAAATTCTTTTAATTTTACAGAACTTCATGCAATCGACAATGGCTTGCAATACACTGCCTGGCATTTCTTACCAGCACAGAGACCACCACAGCTCTCCTGAACAGGAATCCAGCACGCAGTGACTCTCCCCCCACTCATCCAATGACCAGACAAATTTGCAACACTTACTCAGGCTGCCAGGGAGAACAGAGCCATCGTCCAACCAGCTGTTCCTGTTCTTCTGACGGAGCTGCTCTTCATCACAAGGGCCAGGTAGAGCATCAGAGAAGGGGAGATGGCTTGTACCATCGTGGGAGAAGTACTGGGAAAGCTCTGCCTCAGAGCTGACGGATCCCTGCTGAAGAGAAGTGACCCTGGTGACCACTTGTCCTTGATGCATAAAGCCCCTGCCTGCATGTGAGCCCCACACAGACCACTTGTATTGCTGTGTCAATAAAGTAGGTTTAAACCCTATTTTTAAAACAGAGGACTTGTATATTGAGAACCAAACTGCTGAAATTGGATATCTGAAACACTGCACATCAACACATTTTTTGCCGATACAATAAACAGAAAGGGATTCCAAATCCCACTGCTTTACAGGTTTGGTTCAGTGCAGAAACAAGGGATGAAACTATTCACTTTTGCAGTTCCCTTTATACATGTTCTACACTGAGAGAAGGCCTTTCTCCAGACACAGTGTCTACGGCTTCCTCGGCTTTACCAGGAAAAACAGATTTTTCCACTGCAATGGCTACATGGAGGGACTTAGTCTCAGCCTTCTGCCCAGAGGCTCAGGTCCTTCCTGAGCAGGGGCAGGGGTGCCTTGGAGGTGGGACCCCACATCCTTCTCTGCCATGCTCTGCGGATCACTCCAAAAGGTCCAAAAGGCTACAGTCACACAGACAAGCAGGAGCTTGCTGCTGTCACAATTTAAATGTGTGACACAAGAAACAAACTCTTTTATGGAGCTCATGTGACAGGGAAGGAGCATGCAGGTTTGGTTTTGAACCCCTTGTCCAAGTAAGGGCTTTAGTAAAAGCTGAATTTGAAGCAGGCTCTATTTTTATTTCATCCAATCCTTTTACCCAGCTTGCTGGCTCCAAGAAGCGTTTCATAGTCCAGCTGAGGGGAGATGAGGTCTCTCCTTGTTTGCCCTTCACACTAGGAGATGGACTTTTCTGCACAGCTCCTGTTAAACACAGATTAGTTAGATGCCAAAAACTAAAGCTGTGGTCCATATAATCAAACAGGCTTCTCATTTGTCTTCTGAGCTGGTGGCTGCATTTAATCCCACTTATTTATTATCTGAATTGCTTTCCTAAAGTGAGATTTATTCAACATTTCACAAGCTCTACCTCAGATCAGATGGAATGTTACCACCGAGACATGTTACACCAGCCAGGCCCAGGGCAGTGCTATGAACAAGAGATGAGCAGGAGATGGTCTTCCCCATCTGTTGAAGCATGCTGCTGACTAGGGGCAACCTCAGAAGACAAATTAGCAGCCACTGGCAAGGTCAACTTCAAAGCAGATCTTATCTGACACACATAAAAAAGGGGATCATAACAGATCTAACATTTCTGTCTGAACATCACCTTACTGGTCACTCTGCCATTGCCAAAAGTTTGCTTTCATCTGCCAGACTTTGGGAAATGCTGGAGTTCAAACACATCACAGAGATGCCAGAGTTTTTTTTTGACATTTGTTTTTTGACATGAGTTTAAAGATCAAAATGGTGTTAAAACATATAGTCCAGTATGCAACACCCGGACTTTTTCAAGTGGTCGTAATACTTTTTGGTTTTTTTTTTTTTTTTTTTGCCATTAAGGGCAAGCACACATAGATGGAGTAGACCCCTCCTGCTCTTTCCCTACTGGAACATTGTGCTTCCCCTCATCTTGAAGAAAGTTCAGAAAAGCCACCTCTTGACAACCCTATTTCAGGTCATGGCAGCCTAGTGAACAAAAGCAAGTTACATAAGCTGCAGAGCTGATCCATCTGAACTGGATGTTTGTGCTAAAATTTCTGCAGTGGACAGAGTGATGATACTCCCTACACTGTTCTGCTGTTTTGAGGGCTCTCAAAGTATTAATGCTGGGGAACTTCAGAGCATGCCCTTAAATGCTCCCGCATCTCTTAGAGACACACTAGAGAAGGGAACATGTTGCTACCTGTGACGTGAGAGGAGCTGGAGTCCTTGCTCTCTCGGTGGGTAGTACGTGCGATTGCTTCATCCATCTCCTGCTCTGAAACCTGAAGTGGGGTGGAAGACAAAGCTCAAACAGGGTACAAGAAATTACAAGAGTCTTACCACTTACCACAAGTACATGATCCATTTCATATTAGCCACTATTTTTAAAGATGCAATAAAGACCTAGTTGAGTGCTCCTAAGCCCTTGCCCCCTGACTCAGACTCACTCAATGCCACTTTCCTGCAAAAACCAGGAAGCAGAAGCCTGCCAGCTGCATGAAGCCTGCATCCAAGTGACACACAATATAAACAAATAAAACAGCCCCAGACTTGAAAGAAATCAAATGAAGCTATTAGAGCCCAGTTTTAACTCAATTAAAAGCTGTGTATTGATTTGTTGAGAAAATATGACTTTAAAATAGACAAAGACTGCTTTGTGCAAGCATACATCAGAAACTTAAGCTATTCTACACTTAACCAACCGGAAGAATACCAGACTTCCCATAATACTAGCTATCTTTTTCATTTTCTTTTCTCCTTTCTCTCTTTCTTAAAAAGAAAACCTAAATCAGTAATTGGAAATTAATGTTTTTCTGGTTTAAGAATAAATACTGGTTTACCATATTTGCTAACTTAGCCCATAACTACTACCATACGTTTAATTCTTATTACTGGAAATGTATGATTTTATACAGGAACAATTAGTCTACAGGAATATATATTTAAGAACAGAAAGCAAATTAATTCTGTCAAAAATACTTTATATGCACATAGCTTTACATGAATTAAAATTCAGCATAAATAGAGACTACAAACTTGAGTCTTCCTGAACCATGAAGATTTGAGAGATTCTGAAGCAAAGTCAGCAGTTTAAACACAGCATAAATGCTATATTCAGTCAGAATAACAAGCAGAAAGAAAATTTTGTGGTATTTCTTTTGGAAGTACATGAAAACACCAAAGCAAACATATTCAGCAGCAAAATCTACTGTGGATCTTTTGTGTTATAAAATAAGAAATTAAGTATAAAAATGTTCAAAACAACACGAACCTTTGTAAAAACACATATCTGTTTCCAGCCTGTGTCATGACCTTACAGAAAACCAAAAGTCCCTGGGCTCCTGGGGCACAGGGAGTTCCTGCAGAACATGAACCAGATCCTTAGACTATGATCCATGGCCTTAACACAAACCTTTTGGTAAAACATATCCCAAGAATTAGAACAGGTCCCAGGCACACTGCAATACATTTTTAAAGTTAACAAAAAAATCCATGCTTCTGGAAACTCTGCCAGCTTTAATGTTTAGCATCCTTTATGCTCGAGAGTTCAAAATGGAAAGGGACAAGCTAATTCCTAACTCAAATCTGCATGCTAGGTATTATTACAAGAAAATGAAAAAATAAAATAAAATAAAATAAAATTTTAAAAATATAACATAAAATAACCACACCTTTTTATCGATCCTCCAGTGCTTTCAGAAAATGATGACAGTAACATAAAAATAAATAGGGACTCCTATATGGACACTCCTCCAGAGATCCAGCTATGAGAGATTATGGGTTCAAGACTGACAGGATTATGGATTCAGTACTGGAAAAATGCTTTAGGGTCTCTCTAGCTCAACTTTTAGCTTTTCATACATTTCTTGCCAAAGGATTTGTTGTCATCTTAAATATCACTTATGTAAAACCGTAATAGGAGCCACTTAATAGTTCCCCTCTGTTACTGAGTAATACCAAGCAATTAGCTTAACTCAGTTCATCCTTCCAGCAAACACCAGGTTAGGTCACTCATCAGCTTTCAAGACCTCACCACAGCAAGAAGAGGGACAGATGAGAAAGGGCAGGTTCTACAGCATGGCATTTTTATTTCATGCTTCTTACAGACACTCCAAAAGGTCTGTAAGCCTTAAAAATGCAATCACATTGAACCATTGTTTTGGTTCAGTACAGCACACAGACTCACTAGAAATATTGTTATCTTAGGCTATAAGCCCAATTCTTACCCTCGCCATGCTTACCTTTAATAGAACCAAAGCCTCTTTTTTTCTAGCAGCACAAGGCCTTCCAACAAAGATAATAAACTCTGACAAGTAGGCCCCTATTTGTTGACTGTGTATTTGATTTAGCAGAAAATATACTATTAATTACAAAATAAGAAACCTGATTTCTCCTAGATATGGTGTTATTAAGGCTTGCATTTGTAGTTATGAGTTCAAAAGTCAAAGCTTTCTGTACCCACTAATGCAAATATTTTTACAGCTCCATTCCTGTTTAAACAGGAAGGTTTCATACACTCATGAAATTCTTTGAAATACCGAAATAAAAGAAGCTGTTATTCCCTATAGCTTGGCTAATAGGCTTTCATCTTCTATCATCAATTTTTAAAAAATGCTTGAGAACACTTACTTTGTAAATACAGCCTTATTTCCAAACTGACCGTGCATGGAGTCAGTAGCAGTGCGCTCCATATTCTCATGTTTTAATTCCTCAAGGAAAACTTTGATCTTTGGATAGATTTTACTTTATTACAGTTGATCAATTCAAGCTGTTGATACATATATTCCTGGCCCTAAATTATAATCTACTCAAAGACAAAGAAACTGCAAAATACCTTCTAGGAGGAAGAGGTCTTGTGCTGTATTTGCATTGCTACTTCATCCAAGTACCAAGAAAGATGGGAACACTTCATTCAAGCAGTTCCAGGAAAATGCAATTGATCAGTGGGTGACTAAGTGAAAAGCACGAGGGATAGTCCAGCATTGCTATGACTTACAAACCTGGGAGGCATCATTACAATCCTGACATCTTGCACAATACATGCCATAGCGAGAAAAAGCCATTTTCTTCATTTTCTGCTTTTCTGACAGCAAGACTCAAATAACAGTGCCAGATGAAAACAATCCAGATACACTCATTCATTTTCTCCTCACCTTTGGGTTAGGATGACGACTAATGATTAGGCTGACTGGGCCTGGTCCACACTTACTGAGGATTGCGTAGGCTTCGCTTAATGCTGCGTGACGCAGGCTCACAGAATCCGCCTCCAGAATCTGGTCACCCCGGCTGCACAGAGACACAGAGTCACCCAATCACAACCACCTTCCATGCAAAAACAATTGTGCTTTCAACTGATGGCCAAGATTTTTCAAAGACATAAGTGCTCTGGAAAAGATATGACTTTCAAAGAAGGTGCCGCTACCAGTGATGTGAAAGGTTAAAGTCCTCTTGAGTTCACAAAGGAAGCTCAGAGATCCCTAATGCACTTACTGTCAGTGCAAAAATCTCTATTAAATCAACCAAGAAAACTATCTGCATTCAGGCCAGGGTGAAAGCAAGCTTCAGTTCCAGTTCTGCATTCAGATATTTATTGAGCATAGAAGAGGAAAAATGGAATTCAGATGGGTTATTCCTTCACACCATACTGAATTACTTAGCAGAAATACTGATAAGAAATTAATTATTTATATAGGACTATGAAATTACTTCAGAAAAGGATTGAGTCTGGTAAGCCTGTATTTGTTAAAAATTATCATATAGAACCCATTAAAAAGGAAAAAGAAAAAACAAAACAAAACTCTCCTGAAAGGAAAACACACTGTGTGATTTAAAACTGCATGTTGTGATACAACAAGGGAGTATGGCTCAAACTGAAAGAGGGCAGGATTAGATCAGGTGTTAGGAATAAATTCTTTACTGTCAGGGTGGTGAGGCACTGCAACAGGTTGCCCAGAGAAGCTCTGGAAGTGTTTGAGACCAGGATGGATGGAGCTTTGAGTAACCTGACCTAGTGGAAGATTCCCTGCCCACGGCAGGGGATTTGAAACAAGATGATCTTTAACGTCTCTTCCAACCCAAACCATTCCATGACTCTATGACTGTTTAGTTCTGTTTTCTCAGTTTTGTAACTCTTGCTTATGGTACAGAGACATCTGGAACTATTCAAAAGAAAATATCATCAACTAGGGATATCATTAAAGCATTCTCTGTAATTCCTGAAACATTTGCTTTGAATAGACGCTCTAAAAGAATCTACTACTGCTGGCTTATGTTGGGCTACTTGTGACAATGACACTGTGGTGTGTGACACTATGAGTACACACACCAAAGGCAAAATAACAACTGCAATTCAGTAACCTGCAATTCTGGTACAGGCTGAGGAAAGTAAAGGGTGACTTATCAAGTGTGCAATCATCCCACTGCTCTGCCTATTCTTTAGACTTGCACAAATGGAGTCACTTACACAGCCACATAACTGAGAGAGGGAGCTCAGATACAGAAGAGCTGGATTCAAACCTCCCCTGGCATTGCAAAGCCAACATTTGATTAACAACGTTTTCCAAAAATCAAAACCACCCTGTAAGTCTTGGCCTATAAAGCCATAAATCGCTGATGGGACAACAGAAGCAATGTCTCAAAGAAGCAAGCTAAAAATCTGGGAAGCGTGCCTGGATATAATCAATCACATTAACCTAATAAACAATGCAGCTGTTACATACAGACATAATCAGCACTGCAATGTTTTCCAAAGGAGCCTGCAAGAAAGCAAGTTACCCTTAAATGCTGTCTCCTGTAGACATTTCTATATTATAGGAACTTTCAAGGGTTTTGGCAGCAATGCCACCATAAAATTATCTTCTTCCCTTATTCCAAAAAATCAAATTTCTATCACAGTTTTCCTGGTGAGCCAGGAAACAGAAGGCACTCTCTAGCCATGTGAAAGCAAGGCATTTGCTCAGCTTCTCTGCACCAGTGCTCACACCACACACTCAAAAGTGGATCACACAGTCCCAGCACCTCCTCAGTACAGTCTCCCCTCTGGAGCCATGCCTCCAGCACCCACCAGCATTTATGGAGGAATGCAGAAAGTGGCAAGGTTTCCTCCAATGGTTTTCAAAAATGAAGCCTCCACAAGAGGAAAAGCAAGTAAGTTTCTGTCACTTAATCCAATGTAAGGCACAAGGGAACCATGGGAATGACTGCTTCCTAAAGACATCTCAACTCCATGACAGAGTGCTGCTGGTCAGCCTGCAGCAATCCTGCCAGACTGAGAGTAAGGCCAGAAATGCACTGCTGCAGCCACGGGCAAAGGCAGCTGCAGGAACAATTACCCCAGCTCTTTTTAGGAGAGTTTCAGGTGATTGAGCCTTTAGCAGAGCTCTGCAAATTTCCTCCCAGTCTGGGGTCTTTAGCTACAGCTCTCACAAAAAAGCATGAGGCTGCACTTCTTGCTTTTTCAAAGGGTGCTATTAGCCTCAGCTTTCTGTACAGAGAATTTAAAAAAAAAAACAACCAAACAACCCAGACCTTAATGATCATGCTGTTTCCAGAACAAAGAATAATGTTTCCTTGGTATTTAATACTACTTTGGAATGTCTTTACTTAAATGTTTTCTTTTTGGTGAACTCTTAAGTATAAATTTCCTCCCTGCTACATCAACTGATTGGTGAAAACAAAATCTCAATCGATCTTATCATAAAACCACTACAGCATGGTTCTGCTTTAACCAACCTTAATCTGCCATCCATTTTAGCCACTGATCCTGGGGCCAGGCTGTGAATGTATATCCCGGGTGAACTGTTCTCCAGCGTGAGACAACAGGCACCAATGCCGAGCCCAACCCCTGGCTCTGTGAAAAACAAGAAGTACAAATAAACGTGGCAGATTGTAATCACACAGGACACACAAGTGTTTGTGTTTCCACATCCCATCTGAGTTCAGGACTTGTGTCATTGTTTCAGGGCTGGCCTTAGGTGCAGTCAGTCAGGAAGCTAAGACCAACAAGTGGAAATCAGGATTGAAAATAGGTGATCCTGACTGTTTTCTGAGATTGATGTATCTCAGAAAATACTCTGTGCACCGTGGGAACCTCCTGGAAATGTCACAAAAGGTCTGATCTGGTCCAAGGCACAAAGGAGTAGAGGCAGCAATCCAATCAAGATGTCACTTAAAATTACTGCAGAAAACACAAGCACAGAAGATGCTGCCAATTGTATTGCTCTCTTTTGTTAAATATCTGTATGGCATTCCTCAGCAAAGAAGCACAAAGGAAGGTGAGGCATTATCTCTGGTTCAATGGTCACCTCTGTCCACTCCCACCTCTGCTTTCCTTCAGGTAACAACATCCCTGTTCTAGAGATCACTGGACATCTTACATTCTCTCTCAAAATTTTGAATCCAACCTTTAAAATCACTATATTATAAGTCTTAAAAATAGGCATATTTGTCTACCACACATAACATTTGCTTTAAGTTTATAACAAGCAATTATTAATAATGAGATCAACCCTCATCGAGGAGTTCAAACAGGTCATCGGGGAACTTTTCAACACTTTGCAGCTTTGCCTTCCCCAGAGATGCCCTTTAAGAGAAGGGCACAGCCCCTTGGGCTGCCATGAGGTTGATTTACATTTTGCCTGGTATCTCACAGCCTCCTTCTTTCAGCAGCACGGACACTGACTGCTACCCATAAAAGGCTTCTGATTCCGGAAAAGCAAAATGCAGAAAGGGGAACTCTTCAGAAGTTTTTGCATTAGAGGGTACTTTTCACCCTCATCCTGTGGTTCCACGTCAAATGGGCATACTTGGGTGCACCAGGTACAAGAGTCTCTACCCTATTCCCAAAAGCTCCCCTAAGAAGCAGAGATTTGTTCTCCCAGACCGTTTTGAGAGACCCTCACCTTTACTGAGTGTCACATCCATGACGATCCTGTCCTTGGGGCCAGGTCCTTTGCGGGTGGAGGAGGAGCCCTTGGGCTCCTCGAGGCCAGGGACAGGCACACTGCCGCTGGGGGAGCTGGAGCGGCTCAGCAGGGTGGGGGTCACATAGGGCGTGAGGCTGGGGCTGCGCAGCCGCGTGCGCACCGTCAGCGTCACCACGCCCTTCTTGAGTTGCTGCAGAGACAGCACAGAACCACCATTAGGTGACCAACATTTGTCACTAAATATGCACACAGTAACTCGTGGCAGTGCAAGGGTATCAAGCTGAGGGTAGGAGATGGTAATGAGTGAAGAGGAGCGTGAATCTCTTCAGTGCTAGATCCATGTTACCTTAAACCTCTGGATGGCCTCCTGATGGGTCAGTCCTTGCAGAGACTCTCCATTAACTTCCAGGATTTCATCCCCTGGTAAATAGATACAAAAAATGAGGTCAGCAATATAGAGACCATAAAGATTGAAAACACCTTTCCTGAACATGGGGTGTAAGGATTTCAGTTAACTATTCAATAAAAAGCCTTTTATTGTTCTCAATTTATTTTAACTTGTACTAATGTCTCTACAAGTTACTACTGATGGATTACCAAAGTAAAAACTGTTCTTCAGGAGAGAACCTTAACTTGGCATTCCCATACCCACGAACAAGCTGAAAATGCTATGGATTTTAAATAAAGTCTGAAAATTATTATGACAGGAAGTCCAAAGGTACTATAAAACTGCCTTTCTTTTGTAAGCATTAACAGGAGAAATGAGGAACAAAGTGAAACACTACAGCACATCACTTCAAAGCCTGTTCAGAGAAAAAGAACCTTGCATCCATGTACAGAAAGCAAATGTGTTTCCTTACTAAATGCCTGCGGACAGAGAAGCATGTAGTAGCCCACATGCTGTGACAACAAATGTCTTTTTCACCTCAAGGAACATGTCCTGTCAGATTTCTACCAGCTTCCAGGCTCTGGGACTTATTACTTACACCCAGCTGAGCTATCTACCTTCATTTTATTAGTAAGAGGGTCAGCATGATCCAGATCCACTTCCTGCAATTTTACTTGCATCTGTGCATAATTACATGGGGCAATATCGTCAGCTAAGTCTACCCCTCCTCTCCTTTCCTAGCTTCAGTAAAGAAAAAAAGAGAAAATTTTTCAAGCTATGAATAGCCTGCAAATGATTGCTGGGTTTATGGGACAGCTGCTACTTATTGGCTTCCCACGGCAAGTGCACAACCTATGATGCAGGGATGCGAGCTTCCCTCTGGCAGCAAGTGTGAGAGTTGGCACCAAAGGCAGCCTCAAATACAACAAATGTGATAAGATAGGAAGAGGGGAATGGTAATATGAGGAGAGAAGTAACACAGGAGCAGCTTGAGAGAAGTAACACAGAAGCAGCTTTCCATGGAAGCAAAGTAACACAACCCCTGTAGAAGGGTTGTAAACCACCACTCTAAACTCATGGTCACTTTGTATTTTCAACAGTAAGAGTCTGTCACAGAACTCAGACCATGGTGCAGCACACACAGAGCATGTTGTGTAATCAGCTCAGACACCAAGATTTGAAAAGCAGTAATAGAATCTGGCTATATCTCCTTCTCTAACCACGGTAATATTACTGCTAATCCCATCTTTTTTTTTTTTTTGGTTATGATTCTTGTCCTGTCAAAATCATACCAGGAGGCTTAGAGAGTACAAGGGCTCAAAAGAGCCTCTCCCAGACACGTCCCTATATATAATGCCTTCTCAGTCCAGCATCTTTAAGCCAGATGTTGTTTGCTATCTATATTTTCCTGCTGTCACTGACCCTCTCCAACTGAAGAATTGCAACTGGCTGTTTGGACAAATAAAAGTTCATGAAAGAGAAAGGGGAAAACAAAGTGGCCACCACTATTCTGTAGCTCCCCCTTCTCAATATGAAATACAGTCAGGTTAACTGCTACCAATGATCTTCCACAGGATGAACAAACAGGGCATTTTACATTTTCCATAGCCTTTTGCTGCTGGCCAGGTGCCTAAACATAACTGTACTTGAATTTTCCTCCTGGACTGAAATAATATCCCACTGTGGTCATTTATGTGAAGTTAGATTCTCTCTACCATACCTTCTTTAAGCCTTCCATCAGCAGCCGCTGCTCCATTTGGGAATATAGTCTTCACAAAAATCCCCATGCGTCCACGAGCAGAATCTTGACCTCCCACAATGCTGAATCCAAGGCCCTACAGAAAGAAGAGATTTGAAGAGATTTTCTCTTTTCCTACAGAAAAGAGAGGAGAAGGCACACAGCTGGCACCTTACTCTTACTTATCATCTGTGTGAGAAAGACTGCCAGTAGCGTACAAGACAAGGGAAAGATGAAAACCTAAAATCTTCTGATGAATTGTTTGGCCAACCTACTCTCTCCTTCCATTTCCTCATTTACTTTCACTCCATTATCAACACACTCATCCGCCCAAAATATAGCAGCAGACATCCTAAGCTGATATAGCAAAAACTCTTGAGAATATTTTGGGTTTTTTCAAAACATGGGGTCAATAGACTTCCCATTTTAAAAACAGTAACACATTCAGTCTGAATTAAGAGACAGTCAATTCCTACCCCTGAGATCTATATCCAGGATTAACTATAGGTTTCTCTTATGTCACAGATCCTACATTTCCTCAGGAAGAAGAAAAGCTTCAGAACATGACATAAGGTCAGTGCTGCAATTTCAGGAATGTAGCTCAAAGGAGAATGGCATGTGGGGGCCACCACTCACATGTACATTTTTAATTATTCTGGAGACATATATCACGTTGTATTTAAATAAATCTAAATCAATAGATTCCCCAGGGCTCCATCCATTAGCTCTTACCCCTGCACTACCCCAGCAGGCTATGGGACCATCTCGCAAAGCTGACCTGAGAACTGATGAACACAGCAGAATGAACCTCTCCCTCTTCTGCTGAGTTATTTCCCAGACAAACCACGTCCTTGGTCCACAACCCTTTCCCATATTTCCCCTCTTGTTACTGCTGTTCATGTATTTTACAGAATAAAGAGAAAAGTCACCAACCATGTGGACAAAGGATGCGGAGAACTGTTGTGCTTTAGTGATCTAAAGCCATGGACATTATTATTCCCTTGGGCAGTGCTCTCCAGCTGAGGGATGCTGCCAGGGCAAGCACAGAGTTTACAGTCCAACACAACAATCAGATCTTTTGTTTCACTGTGTGAATACAGAGCAGGCCACCACAGTTATAAGCTTTTAATAACTTGGTAAGACATTACTGATTTCTGGACAGGAAACAACTTAGCTCCCTTGTGCAGAACAAAATAACTCCGTTAACTGTTCAACCCTGTGCAATTATCAACTGCTAATCAACCTACAGAAGGCAGGAGACTCCTGGCACTCCTGTGCCTGGACACAGGCCCCACGGCTCCATGGGAGGGTTGGGACAAATATGCCTGCGAAGTACAGCAGTTCCTACACTAGCCCACCTTCCCAGATAAGCACTGCCACTCCACAGCAGGAAACCACCCCTTGCAGATCTGGATGCAAACCTAAAGGCAAACCCTTGGCTACCCGCCACCAACACTGCAACTCCAAGGAGAAATGTTTCAAGTCCCAGGTCTGCACAGGGATAATAAATTGAGCAGTATTGCACAAAATGTACAAGGTGCAATCCCTAACAGAAGACATCACCCAAGAGGTGGGTGGAAGGCACACAAAATGGCTGCTGCTTTAGGTGGTTCATGATCACTAAGGTCTGTGTTCTCCCAGCTGCTTCCTAAAACCTTGGAGCTAAATGCAGAAAGGCCGGAGAGGTTGGCTTATCCCAGGGGGAAAAATAATCTAATTTAATGAGAAAAACAGAGCAATAAAATAAGTACATGAGAAATGAAGAAATATTTGCTCATCATAAAAGACCCACAGCTCCTAAACCAAGGAAAGTTAAAGCAACTGTGAGCCAGTCTACCCATAGGAGTAACCATTTCTAACTCTTTTTCTAAAACAAAGCACAACAATGAATTAGTTTTGCATTTGAGCTTGAAAGTCAAAAAAATCTTCTTATTCCAAAACAAATCCATCTGGTGACTTAAAAGACTATTTCACAAAAGGAGATGCATATTTTTAGCATATTTAAATGATAGCTCCAATACTAGTGTGGATTTGATTAGGGAAAACAGTGTATACCTAGGTTAATGTTTATCTATTTTTTTCTTAGCATTCAGCCAGCTGGTATCTAGCAAGTGTGTAAGCACATTATTGGGGGAGAGAAGACAACTCTTTGACCCATTCAGTGCTCTCAGAGAAGCAATCAGCCAGTAACCTGTCTTCAGGTTTAATGCTTAATTTGCAGTAATTTTTTTTTTTAATGCATCTAGATTCCACAGAGGGAAAATATGCTTGTTCATAAATATACATGTGAAGAGGTACTGTTCTGTAGCTGCATTGACATTGCATAAACATACATATATAGAGATCCATTATAAATATTTGATATCTCAGTAATGGCAAGAGGCACCAAACCAAAATGAAAGCCACTCCATGTCAAGTGGATGACATGAACATCACATCCCCTGTATTTTGCAGGTGAAACTTTGGCATTTATGTTTGGATATGGGATTTGTTTATCATTAGCACTGTTACCAGCTACCTTGAGAGCAGCTGGAAGTACAGGAGACACCTCTTAAATGCCAGCTCTTGCTACATGTGAGAAACATGCAGAAATCCTCACCTTGCCTTGCCCTTTCATCAGGACGATGTTGGAAATGATGGACGGCTGGGTCAGTCTCCATGGAGATTCCACTTGGGCAGCACTGAAGGAACGGGTGGATTTCTTCACAATATGGTAGTCCTAACATCAACAAACAAGGATAATTGCTCTGATTGCTTGGCACAGATACTGCGGATGTCATACCGGGGAAATTGCATGTGTCAGGGAAGAGGGATGCAGTATCTTAGAGATATATTCAGAGAAATGTTCAAGGGATGAAACCCCAGCTCACTACAATCAAAGTGAATCTTGCCACAGTAATTTTCCCATATTTTGCAGAGTAGAATCATTCTGAAATTTATCAGTCACAATTTAAATTAAAAGGATTAAAGATAACCTCATGATATACTGAAGTCCTTATTTGCATTTTTAAAAAATAATTACAATAAAGAGCATTAGGATTTTTTTTTTAAGTCCTCAGATCTCTAGAACTGCAACTCCTAAGATGAACAGCCTTAGGACCTTGTGGCCACAAGCAAGCAGTACTCTCACAACACTCAAAGAAGTTCTGCACAGGTGGCCAATATATCCCAGTTTGGTGTCCAGGTCTGGTTTCAGTCCCATGATGTATCTATGAGATCCTGTTTCATGACCCCTGCCCACTTCTATGAGCTTCAGGCAGATGCCATAGAACCGAGCACCATGAGGTGCCCACAGCCAGCTCTGCCTTCCCGCTCACCTGTCTGGCTCCTGCTGACTCCAGCTGCTGGGGCAGAGAGTGCTTTCTTCCACCCCGGGAATATTTCACCGCTATTTCATAATTTGATTCACCATTTTCCACTGTCAACTCATCATCTTCTACCACAGACTCCAAGCGGGATCCGGCACCTAAGAAAAACCCCAGAAACACATCCTGCAACATCTGAGAGCTGCTTTCACCTCTCTCACCAGCATGCAACAACCACCTACAGCAAATCCCAAATTAAAGTGCCTTAAAACAATACTATGCAGCTCCCAGCCAGGCAGTTGGAAACCAGTTTTGATCACACTCAACCAAGAACTTTTCCTGCTGTCATAGGTTTTATGCAATCTTTCATTGATACTGAACTCATGGTATTAAGGAAAAGCAGAAGATAATTGAGTTGGTAGCTCAAGGACAGGAAAAAAATTCATCTGTTCACACCCAATGGCACTTGCCAGTGCACTAAGCTCTCAAGCTTTATGTATTTAAAATGAAAAGACCTGACACTGCAGCAGTATTCATTTCTGGAGGTGTCATGTCACTCTGAGGGAATTTTTTTCTGGAATGGAAAAAGTAAGAAAGTGCCAAAAAAATACTATTTTCTTTCCTTTTGGCAACAATTCTAGTTGTCTTAAAGAGAAGAGTGCAGAGTTCATGTAAGAAACGGAATTATTTGTCCTGAAGGACATCCTGTAATTAGCCACAGAGTATCCTACTCCTCGCATCAGGGCTCCTCCAATTCTCATTTTCTCCAAGGTCCCTGCAGGATCCCCAGTCACAGCAATTCCCGCACATTTATCCTTGTCATTTCCACACCACACAGGGAAGGGCCATTAACCCCTATTTTACAGATGAAAACCCAAGACCCACGCCGAATTTACACAAGCTGGATTTCATGACGAGGATTTCAGATTACTTTAAACGAGCTTTACATTGGAGCTGCCACAGAGAGCAACAGCTGACTTCCTTTCATCCTCACTGTCTGTACCCCAGGAACAGGGAGCCATGGGCTGAGGTAGACGCACTGAAAATTTGCCCAGGAGAACCCCAAACACATTTTCTGCCACCTCCTCCCTGCCTGGAGGCTGTGTGAGCATTGCTACCAGTGCCAGGGAGAGATGGAGCACAGACCTAGGGTAGCTGCTTTTTTTCACTCAGCATGAAAGCAATTCTGCTGACGTATCCATAGGCAGAATTTGTACCCACTGCCCAGAGCGCAATTTAAACCTACTCCCTGCTTTGGTATCTGAAATTGGGATCTCTGCTTTTCAACTCCCCTTCTCCTGGCACACAGGCTGCTGCTGCTGCTGCTGCACACAGACAGGAAAGCAATCTTGGCAGGACTGGCATCCTGGCATTCTTTCATTCCCTGGCACCTAACAACTAATCCTTTCCCGTCAGTTCTCCCTCTCTTCAGGAGAACAGTTGTAATTCTGTGTTTTCTGCCCATCTCCAAATGAATCTTCATTTCTCATGCTGCAGTCCAGGCTGGCAGATGCTCCAGGCTCACCCACAGCCCAAAGGCATCAGCACTCACAGCCCAAGGGGCTGGATCCCCAGTGACCACCAACTCACAGCCTCAGGGATTACAGGCACAGGTGCTCCCTGGAGTATCCTAAAAATACCTTAATAATTGGAAATTAGGGTGAACACAGGAGGGAGGGAGCCTCAGAAAGCATTAGGGTTGAGAACCTGATCAATCTCTGCACACAGGTTACTGTTAAGACTTGGGGACAAAGCAACAGAAAATCTGGAGATTAGTCACTGTACCTGGCATTTTGATCAGAGCACACTGAAATATACAGACAACACAAATAGTCAAAAAAAAAAAAAAAGAGAAAGAAATGAACAAACAAGACACTTCTAGAATTTGCATAATATTTCTGTTCCTACAATAGCTCAGCTCAGGAGGCTGAATACAACTATCCTACAGATGGGATTTTCCTTCCAAAATAAACCAATATGATTTCAAAGAAATCCTATCTCACTTTTAGAGAGTTAAAATAAAGACACTACAATAAAAATATCTACAATTTCTATTTTCTATCAGTCCAGCTTTACCTTGAGATCGACTTCTGTATTTCAGTATGCCACTTGCCACATTTGAACTCTGATTGTTTCCTTTGGACACTTCTGCACAAGCTGGATCTTGAGACTTCTCAGTTTCCATCAACTAAAAGAAATTAAAAAAAAAAAAAAGTTCTTGTAAACCAGAGATGTTGATGACATTTTTCTCACTGTCATTACGGGACAGAAAATTCCATTGCATGTCATCTTTGTTTCCAAATATGTGACTGTATTAAGCATTTTCTGTAAATAATTTTTAGTAATGCCTTTGGACATTATGGTCATGTATCCTCTGCAAGTCACCACACTAATGCCTCCAGAATGCATTCAGCATGCTGTGGCACCTCACTCAGTTGCTTCTGCATGTATTTGAACAAAATTCTAGCTTTTATTCCCATTTGTGCTGCTCTGCAGGCTTCCAGAGACATCACATCTTTATAGAAAAAACTGCTTTTAAAGAGCATTATTTTATTGTAAGTGTCTGCTGAGCACCAATGCAAAGCCTGAGGATGAAAAGCTTATTTAACAGAAAGTTATGACAGCTAAGCACTTTAAAAGCCTGGAAATGAGCAATTAAAGTTTACAGGTGGAATTACAACCCCACAACCCTGAGTAAATGCCCCAGGACAGAAGGAGTCTGTTTACCGACTGTGTTTGCCCAGACGCCAAGTAACAAGGTAAGCAGCACGGCCACATGTCCTCTGCCTCCTGCTCTCCTGTGCTCACAGACAAGCAGAGCTGCCCATGGGCAGGCTCTGCCCAGCCCCTGCATTTTGGAAGGTGTTGGTGAACTGCTGGAAGTCCGTTTTTGAAAACCCCACCCAAGTAGCCAAACTCTTTCCTGTAAAAATAATTTCTGCTTCTGCTATTCAATCTCAAAAACATCAGTCTTTCCCACAACCTGCCTCCCATCCCCCAGTCCCTCTTATACTCAAGCCAACAAAGCCAAAGTTTATCTTCTGTGCAAAGTCTAGACTTTGTGATTTTAGTTTGAACAGTAGAAACTTCAGGAAAACATAAAACTGGCAGAAACAGGAAGCTGGAATGGAAACTGCTTTTTATTCCTTCCCCTTCAACACTTAATTTACACATAGTTTGTACATCCTAGCTAGTAGCTGTTGATTTTTCAAGGCATTGCAGCAACTGCTCTAGAGTCCACTTCCAGCATCAAATGCTTTGCAGCTCACAGCTCCATGTAAACTTAGAACCATCCAATTCATTCATCAGTCTGAAAAAAACCCAGCACCTGTGATTTGGTCATCCTGATAAGGGCCTCGTTCCAGAAAATAGGTAAGACATCAGATTCAAAACCCCACCTAAGAAATTCAAACCATCAGCAATTAGGCCACAGCCAAAGTATCCCAAGCTCTCCTTCCAAGAGACTTCTGGGATACCCAGAAGACAGCAGAAACACATAGAAATGAGGACAGGACCTCATGGATCCCACAGAGATACACGGAAATTTACCATACAAGTGGGAACACATTTTATGCAGTGAGGGTGACTCCCCACAGGCAAGGGGTAGAAATCATTTTCACAGACACAAAAATCACGTGGTGGTCTCAGAGGTGTACAAATCAACTGGTGCACAGGGCCAGTGCTAACTCTGTGGTGGGGAAACATATGAAGCACAGAGATGAAGAAAAACAAGACGAATGTCTCCCTAAAGCAGACAGTTTTGCTGGAGTGCTGTTTAACTATCCAAACAGATGGGGATGGGTCCAATCTGACTTTTCTGCAGCTGAGCACAACACAGATCAAGTCTGGAGCTGTAGAGCTGTTTGGTTTTTGCAGTCTGCATGGATATGGGCGGCTGTACCTGGTAAGACCACACAGCTTCAAGCCCAAAGCTGAACCACTTCCTCCAGCTCAGAGGAGAAAAGATGACTTAGTTTGTAGTATTGTACAAAGAGATGCTGAAATCATCTCTGCCAGGGCCAAATTCCACCCTGAGCCTAGGCTCAAGGGTGACCTATTCAGTACATCTTATGCCTCTGCTACATGGGGTTTGAGTTTGGTTTGTTGCTGATATGTTGCGGATTTTGCTGATTTTTGACTGTGCCATGGGAGAAAAGTACCAGTGCATTCTGCAACCACATACATTTTCATCTAGTGGGGTGGGAAGAAAACAGGACACAATTGCCACTTGTATTAAAACTGTGCACCCCAAGCTACACTCCCCTCATGGTAATCCTGGAGCCTGTGAGCCTATAGATAGCAAACCTCCAAACTCCATGTATGATCCACAGTAGGTCACATGTGTGTAAACACCAATGCTAGGGAAAGCCTCAAGACAGTCTCAACAGCTTCCTGAAATTAGAGTTTATCCAACTAGGCTTCAGACTACAATTAGGAAGTAAAAACACATAAATTATCTGTGTCATTAAAAACATTTAAATTATACTGTGTTTGTTCTTTTTTTTTTGTTTATTTTAGCAGAAGTATTTTTCTGACACTAATTATAAACACATAGGGGAAGACACTAACATTTGCAATGAAGTTGATATTCCTTAAGTTGTTGAGCTTGTCTAATAAACCACCAGGAGTTTTATCTTATTCAGAAAACACTTACAAATCTGATCTACAAAGCTTGCAAGAACTCCCCAAAGGCGTGTGTCTGTAATCTTTGGCTCTCTCATAACCTAGACAAGAAGAAAAACCCAGCTCCACCTTATCCTTCTGGCAGTGAACATATCGCTTTACTGTCTCGAGGTGGCTGCCCAGATTTAACCATGCCATTTTAATTTTCTTCACTTTCAAGGAAATGAAGCTTATTATTTCAGTCCTGTAGGTCCTCTTATTAAACTAAACCAATAAATCCCTCCCAATGCTGTCCCAGCGTTAAGGACAAGGGGAGCTTTAACACACACAGCAGTTTGAAGGGAGATCTAAAAATAGAGCCCATTTTGCCAGTTCATTAAGTAGCTCTGGGATCAAGTGACGGTGACATCTCAATTGATTTCAAAGGAAACAGCACTATCAGGGACACGCGGTCCTGGCACCGCACCAGAATGAACAACTGCCCTCAGAGTCCTCGCCTCGGCAAAGCTCTAGCGTGACCAGGCTCTTAATTAGGCGAGATGAGGAGCAGGATTATGGCAGTCTGCACTGTTTAACCACAAACAGCTTGGCAATCCCTTGCCAATCTACAAAAACAAGACCACATATAGAGGTTGATACAATTTAATAAGCAAACTCCTTTTCTGCTTCCCTTGCAGAGCTCCTCAGCTGCTGCCATTCTCATCAGCGAGCCCACCCAATTCCCCACGGCACAACCTGGCTGGCTCTGCTGAGGAGCCAGCCAGTTTATCCTGGGGGTTTGGGAATGAAGCAGTGAGAACCAGGCTGAGAAGTCTACAGCATAACAAATTCTGTCCTGCCTGCACTGGCAAAGCAAGTCCACCAGCAAGACTACTGCCCTTCTTCAGAACAGCCATGTGAAAGAGGAATGGCTATGCACCAGCACCAACTCAGTGGGAAAATTCCACGTCTTCTCTGGTCCCATTCACACTCTGTCCTGGTCTCCAGCCATGACAACTTTTCCTTAAGCAGCACTACCCCAAACATTTAACCATGAATTGCGCCAACACCAGCCATCAGGAGGAACCAAACAGGCCTCCACGAGGAGCCAGCACAGACTCTTCAGAGCAATGCCCCAAACACCCAATGCAAACCTTCACCTGTTCCCTGCACAAAGTCTTTCTTCCTAGTCCCTTGAGATAAGATGATGCCTTAAAGCCTTTAACCTTCCAAAAAATTTTCAAGATTTTTTTTTTCCACGATCTGGTATAATTCTAGCTGTTTCAGTTATTTGTGCAATTACTTATTGCTTTATGGGGCACAGCATGCATTAAGCCTTAAATGTATCTGCTAGGCAGGGAACTCCACATGCCCCTTTTTCCTTGCACAGAAAGTAAAATACCTTCACTTTTAAATTAGCTCTTTTTCACTTTAATTGAATCCATCTCACAGATAAATTACAAACTGCAGCACTATAATTTACAAGAATTAAGACTGCAAGTGATGCAGAGGACATGGATTTTCTAATCTTGGAGAGCACTGAGTTTTCCATGCCTTACTGCTCTGTTTTATGGCATGTACAAAGCTGCAAAGACCTAGAAGGAGGTTGGTAAGTGGGAACACATTACATCAGGAGCTGCAGCACCAAGGGACATTCTTCCAAAAGACAGGACATCCCAAAGCCCAGGGAGCTCCCTAAACTGAACCACGGGGCTCAGAAGAAGTCCAAATTAAATCCAGACTTAGCAATTTTTGGTGCAAGCTAGAGGACACCCTTCTTCAAAAGGGCACTTGCTTTGCTTCTCCTCTCTTTCATGACGCAAAAGCAGAGAACCACTTGGAACCAGGGACGGAGGAATGAGAAGGAACATCACCCTCACTCCAGCATTAATTCAGTGTCTTGAACTGGCACCTCTATAAAAACCAGTGCCCTGGTTTCTCCCCTGGTGCAAAGCTGACAAGGCAGACAGAAGTTCTGCACACTCACCAGGGAGGCCTCGGAAGGGCTCAAATTTGGGCTGCGCTTGGCAGCACTGGTGAAACAAAGCCTCCACCACCCTCCCCAGAAGCTCACCTGGGAAATACACAAGCTGGTACCACCAGGAGCAGTCCATACTTCCTCCTGCCCAGCCAAAGGGAATGGAAACCCAAGCCCTCCTTTACTTAATTTTAAAGAAAGTGTTGGAAAACTCTTGGTTCATGTGTAGCAAGAGATCAGGAAATCTGATAAACAGTCAAGAACTGGAGCTGCCCAGCTTTCTGAATAGGTGGAAATGCCAAATAAACAAAACAAAAGCTTTTCAAGTAGTGTCTAGTCTGCCACTTTTACCAAATGCCTGCACTTTTTAAAAACAACCCTAAGACTTCAGTACAACACAGTAGTTGCTAGACAGAGAATTACTATTCACTTCAGGAGGCAGAAACCCCTAACAGTTATTTTTATGTCTCTTCTCAAATTCTACAGAGTAGTCATACACAAACCTGCACAAGAAACAAAACCTGGCATTCACCAGCACAAAGAGAGCAGCAATATCTGCCCATGCCCAGTCTGTAAACCGACTGGAAATGCACTGTGGCAGAGCTGAGCTACTCTCATCTTAGGTAATGTTATATTTATTTTTTACAAGACTCTCCAAAACCTTCTTGAATGTGTTTGACACACCACCGTTCAGAGGATGCTGGCAGGTTCTTTATGAAGCAGGATCCCAGCTGTGCTGGCTCCAATGACTCATTGGTCAGAGCTGCAGCTAAGCAAAGCACACTCCATTTTCAGATATCCAAAGAGTCACTAAAATTATTAATAATGTTTTGAAGAGAAATAACTTCTAAAAAATACCCTTTTAAATAGGAAGAAATGCAGGAAATGGCTAACGCAGACACGTTTTCCAAGAAACACATATCGCAGACAACACATGCCTTGGAAACAGTAAGATGCTCACAGCAAAACAGTTCCCAGTCCTTTTTGGACAAGATTACTCTTCTTCTGCAGTATATTATGATTTTCCACTAGAAACAGCTTCTGAGCTAAAGCAAATCAAATGCACACAAACAGATCCCTGCTGTTCTCATTTTTATGCTTTATCCTTTTTCCCCCTAAACATCAAAAAAGCAGGACACATGCTTTCCATGCAGTTTAGTCACTGCCCACGAGATGTCTCTTATGTGCTGCAGAGAGATCCCAGAAGACCAGTTTTAGTAAACAGCAGAGACCTAAGGGATTCCATGAATGTATGACAAACATGGAACTCAAGCAGTGTGAAAGCTGGTTCAGCTACTCCATTATTTTGTTCAATACATGCTCAGTTCATGGCTTAGCACAAATCTGGAGCCTTTACATCATAGGAAACAATAAATTGCTTATCTTTTTTCTTTTTTTTTTTTTTAATGACAATATTTTAATTCCCAGTGAAGAACAAAAAATGCAATAAATAATCACTCTGCAAAATAAACAGCTCTCCTGAGAATGAAACAAGACCTTCTTAATACCGACGTCAACCAACAGCTGTAGAGAGCGTTCCCATGACACCACTGGTGGGAGCTTTGGATTTCAGCTCCATTCTGGCATTTTATACCATCCTAGGTATACAAGAAGATATGGAATATGTAAGAATTAAATGTCTTTCATACCTGGATGAAGTGTCTTTCATACCTGCATCTTCAAGGATAGGAAGCCTCATACATTATGGATGCTGCACAGCACATCTCAAATTATTTTTACCTGAATCCAACCAAGATTGGACAGTGCACACGGTCAAGAATTTGCACATCTGGTACTGAGACATTCACACTAACTCAAAAATTCTAGAGTGTGTATCATCCTTCTGCTAATGTATGTGAACTGCATGGCTGTGACAGCATTTCCCTTGTTCCAGTGCCATGAGGGTGTTATTTTTAGCTTGTTAAAGGCAGTTCATCTCCTTCAAAACTGGGCATTTATCCAAACAGCCAAACGAGAGACAGGCTGTACTGTATCTGATGCTTTATGGGAAAAGCCCTCATTCACAAAAACAAAGACCATGCAGAACCTGTACCGTAGATAAACTTGCGCTTCTATTAGTCTGCTGACTCGGCTTTCAAATATATCACATGGGAAGAGCAAAAATTTTAACTCTGGGCATTGTCCACACTGTTATTTATGGTCAAGTAAGAAAGGTTATGTTCCACCAGCCCAAGCAACAGGAGGTATTCATGATTTGTAGACAGCATCATGTCTACAGAAAACCCTTCAAGTACTGGATCCTAGGTGAAAGAGTTTTCTCTGGTCTTTGTCTTAAGATGGAACCAGCAGGAAAAGGCCCAGAAGGGCTGGGAGCCAGGCACATGGAACAACAGGAGTGCTCTGAGGAGCTCCCTCCTGACATGAAGAACCCATTCATGTTAATGTCTCCTTGACAGGTGAATTTTACAATGTGTGAAAAACAGTAATCCAGTGACACTGCACCCCTGGAGGCCTTTCAGCACTCTTCCTCCTCCCCCAGCTTATGTGATGTGTGCCAACACCTTTCCCAGCTCCGACCAGTGTCACAGCACCACAACCAGCCCATCGCTGAGCAACTCCCCCGCAACAAGTCCAACTGCAATTGCTTATTTTAATGTGATAGGGCTTCTAGAAACAACACACACCATGTGAACAAGATTTGGTCTCCAAGCATTTTGTCACTTTCTCTTGCCCAAATTCCTAACTATATGTACTCTGAAAACGTGCATCTGGAGTCACTGTAGGACCCAGTGTCTCTCATTAGCCATAGCATGAGGGAAGGGCACCTCAAGGGCACAGACCCATCAATATGCTGGACAAGACTGTACCTCAGAAAGGTACCGTACAGCCAGACTTTCAACAAATTCAGCATTTACAGCTGAGCAGCAGCTGTGAGCCATGCCAAGGTACAGCTGGACCCTGCCCTTGCTTGCCCCTTCCAAGAGTGATGGGACACAGGGCAGGATCTGCAAACATTGCCAGTCATCACCACAAAGAGGAAAAGAGTTGTTGAATCCTACCCAGTACATAAAAAAACCCCACATCAGGCTCTTTAATTTCTTCCCCTTCCCCCCACCCCTACTTAAAGCCTTTCATTTCTACACAAATTTCTGCCAGGAAAGTATTTTTCTTGCTTTTCTCCCAGCCATGCAGCACTGTTTGAGGAGCGAGTTGTGTTTCTGCAGCCTGCTTTGAGACTGCAGTGCCCTAATGGGAACAAACACTCCAGTACTCCAAGTAAAGAGGGCCCCTCTCCACGCCCTGCACACATTTAATTGTTGAGTTATGCTTCCTGTTCCTTCTCAATGCTAATGCTTTCTCTGAAATTCTCAGTGTTTCCAGAAGAACTTTTGACCCCAAGACTGTTTTTAAAGTTATGGCATTGTTATCCAGTTCTTCATTATGCTTGCATGGCTACAGGTAATTATGCATGGATTCCCTGGTAAGACAGAAAGGCTCATGACAGAAAACAACTAGTCAGTCCAACAGCACAGAAAAAAAAGTATAAACTGAGAGGGAGCAGAGTTAAACAAATGCAATTCTTCACATTCACCAAACAGGTTTATTTATCCCCTTTCAGCTACATGTCTTGCATGAAAACCACAAGTGGGTTTTGGCAGGGATCAGGTAACCCGGATCACACAGGGAACTTTTAACAGCAGACATCCTGTTTCTGTTGCTGGTAGGAGGGTGAAGAGCTTGCAGGGTCACAGATGTCTCTGCGTGCAACGTGCCCGGCACTGACGTGAAGGCACACATCCCACATTTCAGGTGATATCAACATGAGTAAATGTGAGTAGAAAGGTCCTGATACCACACAGCAGAAGGTCACGCAGCTGAGGGTGCCGCCAGAGGCAGTGTCCCCAGCCCAGGGTGTGCCTGCACGGAGAGCTTGGGCACAGAGAGGCAAATTCCCTTCCCAGCATCCCCTCTAAAGGAAGATATGAGGGTGACCTCCTTTTCTCTTTTGTACAGTTCTATTCTGCATGGAACAGACTCAGCTCAGGGTCCTGCCTCCAGCATCAGGAATGGCAGATTTAAGAATCTGGGGAGAACACAAGATTTAAGAACAGAGAAGCAGTCCTCAGCCTTCCATCCCCGCCTCCAGCAACTACAGATCCAAACTTTGAGGCAGACATCATCTTGCTGTGTTTTACTAACCTGTAGAAATTTCAAGCCATTAATATAAAGCTGGTCACTGAAGCTGATCATTTAAAAAACATTAAGATTATCAAATATTGAACCACACAAAGGCCAGTAACTTCTGAAGGAACTAAGAATGGCACATGCTTCTCTCCAGGGACCAAAAACCCTGAAATTCATTGGACACTTTGCAAATTCTTGGTAGATGAGCCTTCTCTTTAGAGTTCACTTCCCAGGTTGCTCCACCAGCCAGCAATGCAATGACAGATTCAATTTCAAGCAACAGAAACACTAGTAAAAGAGAATTAGAATTAAAAATACATCATCCAAGGCAAATACTATCATATTATCCTATTTCACATTTGGACATAGTGACATTTTAGAATAGCAGTGTCAACTGCACATGGCAAAATATGGATTGGGGTAGAGGAGTTTAAAATCCCCTGAATGTCTCAGAACCATTTAGGATAACACAACTCTCTGACCAGTGCTTCGTGTCTGAAGTTAAGGAATGTTTTGGACAAACTACTCGTGAAAGAAATGCACTTTAAGGATATTAATGTAATCCTTTTTCTGCCTGGCAGCACAAGTCTTAATGAAGTTAAAACTTTAAGGCATGTTTCGTGTTAAACAGGGCTTTACATAAAAAGACTGTAAAAGCAGAACTCCATTTAAATTGTATTATGTGATTTTTATTAATGAAACAAGTGGACTTTCAAATATGACTTAAAGTGATACTTCTCTTAAATTACAGTTATCAAGTATCAGTGAAATCTTCTGCTGTGTCCTGCAGAAGCTGATTTGCTCAGACTCTATTTCCCTGTCCAAAAATGCTGGAGCAGAACTTAAAAGAGTCGAAAACAACTGCTGATGGGGAAATTTTTAATGACTAGCATCTAGAAAAGATAATTTTCATTTTTACTATTTTTTTTTCACAGATTTTTAAAATAAGCCAGGTTGGAAGGGCCTTGGCAGGGGGTGTCCCATTTCAAAACAGTGACAACTTACATCACTTTCCTTAAGAGCCTAGCCCAGCTGAGTTCTCAGTAGTTACAAGGGTGAGTATTTGAATACATATCTTCATTCCAAGTGATTGTTTTTTCTGCCTGGTTCAGCCTTTAGGCAATCAGGTGCTAAAGCAGCAAGTCCAGCAGGTCTATTAATTATGGCTCTGAACATTCAGCAATTAATTATATTCACAGATAATTTAATGACACAATACTTCTGACAAACCTAGAAGCACCTGCAAATTTTTTAGTATCTTCTAGACCAGTTTAAGAATTAGACAGACATTTTTCTGGGTCAGAAAAGGGACAGTGAAGCCTCAGCTGACAATAAAACACTCTGAATTACTCATTATGACAACCACCCAACACCTGACAGCATCCCTTTAAGTCCCTCCGAAGCCCCGCAGAGTAAACAAGAAAATCCATTAACCTCTTGTCAGAGGCAAGAAAGGTAACCCCTGGACAGGGCTGAGCTGAGAGTCAGCTTCAAATCTAAGACGTCTGACTCTGAGACTGAGATCACAGTCTCAGTTACCTGGTGCAGACCTTGAGTACCACCCATCCTGAAAGTCTAATACAATTACATTTGCACTGATTAAAAATAGTCCAGCTTAGCTCCTGCTTTAATCCTCAGCCACAGCCATTCCTTATCTACAGTACAGACATAATGGAATATATGTGAGAGAAGAGAAGACACATGAATATCATCAAAAGCATGAGAGCAGCACAGAACAGTGATTTCCAAAGCAATTTTGCAATAATAAATTGGACTATGCATTTATATACAGTAAAAAAAAAAAAAAATCTTGTGATACTTCAATTTCATACTGGCCTTGAAATCAGCTTCTAAGCTTTGCTATGAAAAATTCCCCCCAGTCTTCCAGGTGGAAAAAAGCCACATGAATTTTATCTTTTCCATACATTTACCTTCCTCTGTGGTATGCAGTATTTGCTCAGCCCAGCCCAGCTCAGGCTGCCCAGACCTGAGTGGGATGGATGAGGATGAAGGTAAGGCTGAGAGGTTTACACAATACAGACTGCCTACCCCAGGCTGCAGAGCCCTGTCTGCACTCTGAGGCTGACACACCAATTGCAAGGGGAACACAAACACATTCTGTGCTTTGGATCAGAAAAGCAATGATTTCATCTGCAGATCAAGCAAAAAGAGAGAGGTCCTGAAAGTATATCACCAGTAACTTATTACATTTCTTTAAATTACATCCTTTCAATAAAAGAAATTACTAGAAGCAGAAAAGACAATGAAAAAAAAAAACCCTTCTGCTACTCTTCTAAAGTGTTTACTGTACTCAGATTTCTGTGATTTCCGCTCAACCTTCCAATGATGTATTCTGAAAGCAAAGAGCTATTGCCATCAGGGGTGAGAGCACCCAACAGACAGGCAAATCCAGCTGGCTCTGAGTTAGTGGCCACCACCACTGCCAGCTGCAGTGGCACTGTAATGGACATCAGGGCAGGCTCTAAACTCAAGTCCAAGCAGAAGGGCTCTGGGAGGCTCATGCAGCTGTGTCCTCATGGTCACGAGCACCTCAACCATCTTGAGCTTCCCTGAGCACTGCATTAATCTGGAAAGGAAGCACTTGATGAAAAAGCCATCACTGGCAACCAGGCAGTGTTGGAATAGACATGAGCAAACCAAGTGACAAATAACTCCCAGTGTGTGCTGAAAGTCAGTGGAATGCCAGGGAGCTTAATCCTGAAGCCACACATAATTAAATTTTGTCAAAACTGATTTTTATATTTAAGTGCTGCTGAGCCATAGCATTATTAGAAATTACCAGAATGGAAAGCATGATATGTAGAAGAATTTAAAGTATTTTTATAGTTGAAAGAATGCTTAGATGCCCACTCACGTTCGCACACAAACACTACATCAACATCAGCATGCTAAGTGTCCCACATTTATTTGTTTTTCCCTTCATCCCCCAAAAAAGGCACCCTGGCACATAGAAGAGAAGACAGTGAAGAAGCAACAAAATTTGCCGGAGTATTAAGATGTCTGAGAGTGTTATAAACCTTGACTCAGAATAAGTCAGAGATAGCAGGCAGGTAGGAAGTAAACACCAGCATCATGAGACTCATCCTGGGGAACAGTCTTTTTGCTCAGGTGTAAGTGTAAAAATATAAAATCAAAACAAATCACCAAACCAGTTTCATATCTGAGCCATCCAAAGGTTTAACTGATTTATTTTAACAGAAAAGAGTGTGAGGGGAAGACAAGAAGGGAAAATAAGAAATAGATAAAACCTTCAAGTGAATCCACCTGCCTTCTCTTGCTGGAAAACCAGTCCACAAGCTCTTTAGATTAGAAACATAATTTTATTTTTTTTTTTTTGTCTGCACCATACAAGAAAGGCCCAGAAGACCTATGAAGTTTCATAGAGCTGCTATATTACAAATAAGTAACAATAACCCACTTCATCTCTTCTTAATGCAGCCCTGAAGGGAATGCAAGTGAGATTATCAACCAGCATCATTTATTCAGAACTTCAACTATGGTTCACAGCCAGAAATTCCTATCCCTCCTCCAAAGTGTCTGCTGGCTTTGACAAAGCAAATACAAACTTCAAGACTTGGATCATAAACTGTTAAAGAAGTTTTGTTACAAAAGGAGGGGAAAGAAGAGCATGTAACTGCGTAAGCATGGCAAGAGACTTTGCATCTGATCCAACAAAAGCAGTGAAGCGGGTGGAAAACAATCGAAGAGAAAAATAAAACCATGATTGCAACATAGGCTGGAGGCCTTGAGAGCTCCTGTTCCCTGGGATGCTGCCTTGCTGCAGCTCAGAGATGGCAGGGGCTGTGGTAAATGCTATCCCCTTTCCAGCTTCTCCCCCACATCCCGCGCAGAGGAGAGCTGGGTGGGATGGGATTGCCTGGTCCCGAGGATGTGCTACATGTCAGGCTGTAAAAGAATGTGACAGATGCAAATGGGCTTTGAGAGAGAGTAAAAATGTCACACCAAAACACACTTACAGCAACCAGTTTTTCAGGAGACACATTCACTCCTTTCACATCTTCTTCTTCTGGCTCTTTGTTTTCCTTAGTGTCAGTGCAAGAAACAGAGTCTTGGACTGAGCAAGTGCTAAGCAAGTCTGGCAAACTGGTAGATGGATACTTCAGAAGATCCTGTTCAGAAGATTCCCACCCAAGATACAACACAATATATTACATCACATGCAGAAAAACACCAGTATCACAGTAAAACTGGCCCATCTCACCTGCTCAGTGTGAGCTTCCAGGTAATCCTCCCCGTGTTACACACTTCCACATGCACAAACTTTTAATGGTCTGGTTATAAAAAGCAGGCTTGGTTTTAAAGTGTATATATAGTAAACATAGGCCAATACATGTTTAAAACATTTAGATTTCATAAAGAAGAATTTAAAATAAATGCTTCTTCGGCAGCCTGCTCTTCCCCACTTTGGATTTAGTATACGTCACTGAGAGTGAACTGAGAGTTGACAGACATCATTACTAATTTTGTTGCAACCCAAATCACCCCCCTGTGCTCCTGTTCCCTCCCTATGGATGTTCCCTTTACATTTTTATCTACCTACAGACATAAGAATAATACCCTGACAATGCTAGTTAGGACAATACAATGAAAAGTGACCCACCAATCCCCTACCAACTCATTCCTGATGCCCAAGCATCTGCTTCCAGTCTTTGCCATGTTTTCTGGCAGGCAAACATGTGCCTCAGCCAAAACCAGTGGCCAGACTCACTTACTGCTTTCAGAACCAATTCTGTGTTACTGATCACCAGACCAAAAGGCAAAGCTGCATTCCTATACTAACAAATAATGCCCAGAGGGAGCTACAAGAGAACACTGCACCTATCTACACCTTTTCTGGGGCTGCCAGAAATATGGCACAGGTTGTATCCCCTTCTGCTTGCCTTTCAAAGTCCCCCTTCCAGGGACATGAAAACTGTCCAAGTGCACAGAGCAGAGGACAAGCAGATTCACAGCCTGATCAGGAGAGTGAAGTTTCATGCCCTAAGCTTATGCATGATGATTATTTTCATCAAGTCACCATAGGAACAAGCACTTAATTTTAAGGAGAAATAAACGCAGTCTACTGCCTTGTGCTTTGGCAGAGTCCAGCTGTCTAAAGGAAACACAAAATTTACCTATTTCAGGACAAAGTATGGTGTTTCCAGAATAAACACTTGTGGGGTTAATGCCAGACTGTGACTCTGAAGAAGGTCTGCAATGAACTTCAATGTTTAACAGAAATGCTAGAGAAGTCACCGGCTCTTCACTTTGGAAATGGTGGAATAGAGCCTCTTCTTGAAAACATATGCATGCAGCATCCAGGGAAGCCTTAAAAGCATCCAGACATTAAAACCACAGAAACTTGCTTTGTGATGGCAGGAGAAATCTGAACGTGAACCTAAGAAGAAAATTTAAAATTCTGACATGGTGGCTTGCTGCCATCCTGGAAATGCAGGTATATGAGTGCACTGTTTGGGCCAAGATGTTCCTGTCACCACCTCAAAGGCCCTGGTGACCCCCACATTGCAGGCAGGTCCTAATTTGAGATCCCTGGGTGCTTTTGGGAGTCAATTGGCCACCCACCAAACACCTGCAGCAATCCAGGTCCAGGGGCAGCAGGATATGCTCCATGGAGAAGAGCAAATAGAGGTGAGTGGGATTTTCTTAAACAAAGAAGCAAAATACTATGTAATATCCCCTCAACCTCTTTGGTGATCAAGGCAGAACAAAGAATCCAACTGATAAATGAGTTCCAGTCTCATTTCCCTAAAGTTTCATGTTCCTTTATCTGTAAGAGCTCCATTCCATGCCATTAACAGGGACAAAATAAGGAACTCAAGCCAAGAGATAATTTTCAAGAAATCTCAGGCACACAGATAGGACAGAGATGAGAGGTACACAGGCTATGCAGGCAGGAAGCAGAAGAGGCTCAGAACAGCCTGCTTTACTTAGCAAGTAATTTTAAGAAAGCGGTTTGGCCAAAACTTAGGTAATGTCTGCATGAGTAAAGACTCATCTGCACACTGAGTGACAGTGACAGCACAAGCAAATCATTAATTTGGTCTATACTGTGCTGATTTGCCACAGATTTATGGCAGCTACTGATATATTTCCCCTTGCTATGCATTATATTTAGAGCAGCAAAAATGCACATGAGATTGCCTATGGAAAATACGCCCTTTTCACGCAGCACTTGCTCAAACACTTGCGGATGTACATTTGTGAGACCACCCAGGAGATGTCTGTACCTTGCTAGAGACCACGAGCTGCACCAGGCCAGCGGCTGAGCGGAGGAGGGCCACGGCGTCCTGGTGGGAGAGCCCCACCAGCGACTGCCCGTTGATCATGAGGAGCTCATCGCCGGCCATCAGCCTGCCATCCCTGCAGAAACAGAGTGGGAACATGGAGCTGCAGGGTGGTTCTACTACAGTGCCGGGCTCCGCTGGAACGTGGTGGGGTGTGGAGGCATGGACAACGTATGATCTCACTATGCTAAGCTTGCGCCTGGATCAGTGCAGTATTACTTTCTAGAAAAAGGGGCTCAGAAAGGTGCCCACAGGAAATCATTGTTATAGCCCTCTTTGAAGGGCTGAGACTCTACAAGTCTTCTCTGTGACCCACTGGATTAGGTAAGGGAACAGCAGCAAGCCCCATCTCCACTCCATCAGGAACAGCAGGGCAGTCAGTGAGCACCCTGGGGTTGCACAACTGATCCCATGGGACAGGCACATCTTCCAAAAATGGACTTGCGTAAAAAGCCCAACAAGCCATCAGGCTCCTTGGTTTTCCCTCCACCCCCAAGCAAGTGTTTGATCTGTCTATGGTTTGGACAAAAACTAGAAGAAGCTTCAGTGATCAAACACCAAAATACATTTTTAGTCTGGCAATGCCCCTATTCTCACCCTCACACCACAAGAGGGCAAAACCCCTGAACGCCTCTCATGAACCCAGATAACAGCGACGGCCATGGTTATTCCATCAGAGCCACCACCATGAAGGCACCGCTGTCACCTCACCTGTGTGCAGAGCCGCCTTCCTCCACATGGGTGATGATGATGCTGTGAGGGGACCGCTTCGACCCTTTGCCTCCTGTTATCTGGATTCCCAGCCCGTCCGTCCCCTTCAGGATGTGCATCTTCCATATGCGGCAACCTTCTCGCTGAGAGAAAACGTGCAGAAAGTCCTTCAATTTGGATTTGGAGAAGGCTGGGAGGGTATGGGAGGGTATGGGAGGGAGCTATTTAGCACCTTGCTGCCCATCACCACACACCTGTATAGCCCAAGCTATACTGGTGCTTCTGCTGAGCTTTGCTATGTTAGCTGTGGTCCAAGCGAATGAGGCAGAAAGGAGGAGGCAGCACAGAGCAGGGTCAGCACGTAGAAGTTTCCTTGCAGGGGTGTTTGCAGTTTTTCTGAGGCACACAGAGGCGCTGCTCTCAATGCCCTGATCCTTCCCGGAGCAAACAGTGGCCTCAAAACCCTTCGCCAAAACTCAAGGATGAGCCGTGCAGGGCTGCAGAGGAGCAAGACGTGGTTCAAGGGAGACCTTGAACATCAGGTGGTGCAGCTGCTGTTGCAGCAGGGACCAGACTTGCATCACACAGCAGTGCTTCCCTCTCCAGAGGGGTTTGCAGGATTTGAGACACAGAAAAAAAACTCACGAACTTCAAATTATCAGCTGCCAATCAAGTATTTCTTACTGGGCAGCTGTGGCACAGATTGTAAATAATAAGTTTACCCATTGTGGAGAATAATTTTCAGCATAAGCAAGGTAATAAGCAATGTTCAGGACACCATTATTGGTTTTGGTTATTTTTAATTCCTGTAAAGATTTAACCAAAAAGTGGTTTACAAACTCCAGAGCAATATGAAATGCAGAACAGAAACTAGCCCCTGTGAGTCCTACTGGCAGGACTGGGCACAAGGAAACACAAGTGTGACAGTATCAGCAGAGCAAAAAAGGAAAGAGAAAAACAAGCAAGCAAGACAAGTAAGGCCGTTGCCAGGATGCTGTCAGAGAGGGGAAGAACCAGGACTACAGAATTATGAAAAAACCTTGGAAGTTTTCAAGCTTGTAAGACAGCAAAATGCACAATTTGGAGGCAATTTTTAAGCCATGTGTTGTAGTCACCAGGCACCAGGTCAGCTATTTCTGACTGGGTGTGTTATGCACACAAGTAACATTCTTGCACTACCCAGACGCCCAAGTAGCAAAGATGATTAAAATTTCATAGCAAACTGTGAAGAGCGTGCACAAATTGCTGCTTGTTTCTGAGAAGGAGAACTGCCAAATATATCAGCAAACCCAAGGGCTGTGGCAGCAACCTGCAGATTTTAAGCCACTGTTGTTTATCTGAGTATTAAGTGAAGAAAATGTGGGTTTTTTTCCACTTGAGCCCTGAAACTTTTAAAATATAACTTTTTCCGATAAAGGAACAAAGAGGTCAGTATCTGCAACAATATCTTAAGAATAAAGTGAAAAATAACAAGAATAATTAATTATTATCAATACTAACATTACTAATGTTAACGTGAATATTAATAATAACAACAACTATGATATAAATGAATCCCAGCCCTTAGACCACAGGTAGGAGAAACAGAAAAACCAAACCAGGTTCCTTAACAGGTGACCCAAAAGTTGAGCCTGAAAATATACACCTGTGGGTAATCTGTTAACTTGAAAGACTTGCAGATGGGCAATATCCCAGCAGGATCCAACTGGGATCTTCAATGCCTTTATAAAAGCCCAGTCTCCTGCTGAATAACAGGACATGTCAGGACAGAGGATGCTTTAAAATAAATTAGAGTGACTCATGAGACACTGTGTTAAATGCAGGGGCAAGAGTCAACTATATTTATCTAGTTAAAAAACAGAACTGAACTACAGCATGAAAATGCTCCAGAGAAGTTTTATTGCTGTGAAGTACCTTGCACACATAATGAAGACAGTACAGCAGAGAAATACAATCTCTCTACCTCCCACAACCAAGCCCAGGCTGAAAGGATGATCATCCATTCTCCTCATAAGATGCCACTTTGAATGTCCCTTTGTTAAACCCAGTTTGGAAGCAGACTTTCCAATAAAATTTAACAATGTAGTCATAAAATTGCCTTTAATGACTTGGAAAGGTTTTTGGAACCTAAGTTACACCAAAGCCCACAATGTGCCTGGCCTGCACTCCTTAGTGCTCTTCTCTATCACACATTTTATTGCAAAAATTCCCAAATTTATTCTTAACTAACCAACTCTCAAATATTCATATACAGAGCACTTGATATGAGCAAATGGCAAGACTCCACTGCTCTTGATGCAAGTACCAATCTCATTCCTTTGAATGCCCACTAAAATCAAAAGCCGTTGCAAAGTAATCAAAAGCATTGCGAAGTAAAGCACTACTCAGTCCAAACATGGGCAGATAAACACATCCACGAAGACAACAAAACCATGTGGCACATGCCCAAACATGTATTTCTTCACTCATTTTCAAATGCCACTGTCACCAAGTCCTGTGTAAGAAAACGCTGTCCCTTCAGTCCTTGGTCAGTTGCAGGGTTTTCACTGGGAATAAACAACTCAGCATCGTCAGCTGGAAATCAGAACCCCTCACTGTTCTTTCCCTTTTCTTCATAAAACATTCATAGCTCTTCACTTAACTGTGCAATGAAAGCAAAAGCCCCCCACCAACACACACGTACCTCTGAGGGATGTCACTTCCAGATTTTGAAAGCTATGTATTAAAGAGCAGACTGCCAGCCTTTCCTTGAGGCCTCTGGAGAAAGGGGGTGTCCAGCAGAACCCCCCTTCTCTCCCCATTAAGCTGCTATGTCTTTTGTACAGAGCAGCATGGGAAACTTCACAGCTTACTAAAAATGGTGCTGCTTTGAATGTGCATCTTAAGTGAGTCGATAACAGGAAAGCTTTAATAGTAAAGCTCTGTTCCAGTTCCAAGGATTTGTAAATGCATTTAAATTTTACTTAAAGCTGGTTTTGCTGAGTTATTGGGGACTCCCAGGTTCAACCACATAAAGCTTAAATGCTTTAAAAATAAGAAAAAAAAAAAAGAAGTAGTAATGAATGTGCTCATTTTTGAAAATTGCTGAAGTATCCTATTTTCAAGTTTTCCTTCATGAACAAAAAAATCTACAAGGTCACTTAGTCTTTAAATGAGAGCTAGAATTTTGGTGCATTCACTCCCCTCCAGAGACTTGCAATACCCAAAGGAAACTCCAAGTTTAGTTAGTTTTGGCATTTTGCAGGTCTGATGTCACTGCCCTTGGAGCCTGCTTAATCCCTGCCCAGAGGATGAGTTTAAATGCTGACCGGTCTTCTTTGATCGGCTGCATGATTCCGGTTGCTGCTCAGCTGCTGTCAGTTCCACATTTCTATTAACATCTGAATTTTCCCATCCTCTCAGAATAATTCTCACAGCTTCACTTATAAATAACTCAGAATAACCTCCCCTTCAGCTTTGTTCAGCAGTGGTGCAAGAAATCTGTATATGTGCGCTCACAGCTCTTGGTGCAAAAGCACTTCAAGCACAAAGCACAGATGTGCTGATGCCAGCTCAGTCTCAAACTCCAGAAATCCTCATCAAGGACAGCGAGGCACTACCAGCCCGTACTGCAGCCAGGGAACAGGTGATGTCCAGCCTTGCTTACTCCTTAGGAGACATCACTATATTCCTTAGCCTTTAAAAAGGCAGGTCACAAGCACCCTGTGCAGCACTTGAGGACAGGCTCATGACATAACAGGATGTTATAATCAGCTATGCAACAGTTGGCTTTTGCTACTATGTATATGTTTTTGAAAATTATTATAAATTGTAACTACTTCTGTGGATAAAGTGCAAATCATAATTGCTTTATGAACACTGTAACTAAAATTGCGCATAAAGCAAGGCTACCACAAGATTTAAGTGTGCTTGCAGAAGATGTATCATAAGATACCACCACACTTGAAAAATGCAGAACAAAGATAGCACAGGCATAGAACAAAATACCATAAAAGGAGTCTAAAGTGGTATCAGACCACCGCCCCGGACTGTCCCCCTGATGGACCCTTGGAGACTGTAGTTGTGGACTTATGCAATGCTGTGGCAACCCTAAGGTGTACTTGTGGTAAACCAGCTCCGAAAACGTCACTTGAGAAAGTAGTGCAACTGCAACAGTATGAAAGGACTGCTTGCTAAAAAACTGGGCAAGCCTCTGGCTGCTGCCACACACCCAGTGCTATTACTTTTGCTTTATTGATCTGTCCCTTATTATCCCTTATTAAACTCTTCAAATTTTGAGGAGTGGGCTTTGTTTCTCACAATGAGATGAATACTTGTATATGACAATCCAAAAAATACCATGCAATTCACCTGAGAATTGGCCAAGATGGACACTGAGAAAGACATGCTTGCTTTGAGAGTTTCAAAGCCACAAGAAGCATAAATTCATTGTTAGGGACTTGAACAAATTTTAATTCTGCCCAGATGCACCCCACCGACTTTACTTGTAATCCCAAGCAGCGCAGCCCTGCCTACATGGATTCCTCCCAGCAAAGGATTTCATGAACATGATGATCCAACATTTATCGAAGTCAGTCTTGGAGGACGAGATGAGATTGGGTCATCTCTTGAAATCCCTTTCAAAGTTGCATTTTTTGACTTCCCTCACATAACAAGCAGAAACACAAATGGTCAAGTCAGGCTGCAGCTGGACTAATGGCTGATTTCTGTTCTCTGCAGTTACATCACTCTTAGTGACTCAACTTTTCTCCCAACTTAGCTCTTTCAAGCAGGCAGCCCTTTGGACCAGATTTTCCCACTTGAATCTGATCAACTTCAAAGTGCCTAGGTTACAAATAATTAAAATGTTTTAAAAGACAGTATGAATATTCTACTTGGATTAATTGCAAAGTGGGGGGCCCACGGGGGGAGGGTCATCTTATGTAACAGACCACAAGTGAGAATAGAGAATACAACTCTCAGCTTCCAGTGGGTCCCCACAGGCCATTTTTTCTCCACTGCGATGCCATTGTACATCAGGCAGCCTCTGCTGAGAGCGAGCCTACATCTGGAATAAACTAAGAGTGCTGCAGATCAGAAAGGGAGCATGCTGCCAGCGCGATGTGGGGAAGCTCGCCTTCCGCCTGCTCCGAGTGCGCACCATCAAACACTCAATTTCATAAGCACATCATTTATAAAACAAAAAGGAACGTTCTTCCTCCGAGTGGTGAGGAAAATAAATAAATAAATGAGCAAAAGACACTGGAGCCATTCTTTCCCCTGCTTCCCCTTCACTAGCTAATTGCAGGGGATCTAAAAGGGGTTTGACTTATTTTGACTGTGCTGTGCTCAAGAAGCTGCAAATCTGTATATACAAAAGAAAACAAAATTGCTTTGAAATCTTTCATAAAAGACAAGCTTGGCAGGAGCAAGGTGTAAACAAATGGAAAACAGAAACACCGTAAGTAGTTAAAAAAATAAAATGGAAAATGTAAAATAGCTGTCTACGAAAAAGCACTTTCTGTCACAGCAGCAATTCAGATGAAGCTGATGTAAATATGTAACAATTTTAAAACAAAAACAGAGATAAGCCCTGATAAGAATATCAATAACCATGCAAAGTCTGTCTGCACACACCAGCTGACTGACATGAACCTGAATGCAGCCCACATAACGTCTCCCTCCCTCCGCAATTCAACATGGATTTTTACTGTCTGTCTGCAGGGACCAGTTCCCACTTACAAATTTCTCAGGGTCTCCCATTAGTAGCAGCAGAAGCAAGCAGTGAGATCTTCCTCACCAGCCACGAAGCTGCTCTGGAAACACAACACTTAGCAGAAAGTTCCAAGTTCCATTCATTATAAAAATTTACTTCAATAAACTTCACAGCAGCTGGCAACCAGCATGCTGATCACACAGAGCAGAAAACCAGCACAAAATGCCCTGAACAGAAACGCATGGCATTAGACCCTGTAGTGCAACAAACCCTCTCTACATGAGCAGGGAGAACATTGGGATGGTCCCAGCATACACCACTGCCCAGCATTCTTCACTGATGTGAGATCAATTAAAAGCACTACTCCCAGCTCCCTGCCCCACCTGGGATCACATCATGCCTCCTTCCCACTATTTCCCATTCGCCAGCAGGCAGGTGGGACAGACAGATCAGTAGCTGGGGAATTAACTTGCAACATCACATACCAGGTGAGCAGCATGAACACATCAGTCTTAAGATCCAGTCAAAAGCCATCACTCTTCACATCTCAGATATTAATGTGAAAGACTCAGCACCAGAAAATCACACCAAAAACTGATTTTTGCAGATTCATAACAAAGCAATTATTTCATTAGTGGATAATGAGTGTGTTTTTATCTGATCTTAGTCAAGTTATTTTTAAGGCTGATCTGAAAGCAGGACTCCTGCTTTCATCTACTATCCTGGCTTTTGTTTTCATTGTTGCACAAGCAAGCTAAACAACTCCAAGATAAATCAAAAGCAGGAAAGAAAAATAATCTTAAATTTCTTTATCAATAAATTATTCCAAGACACGAGTTCTTTGTCCATCCTTGCTGCCTATGAAAGTTTCTTAATGCTGCACACGAGTGAAGCCTTTGGCTTCTGCCTCTGGATGATGCAAGTCATACAGTGTGTGTCCTACACTACTTAAAAGAGGGGGGAAATCCCCAAACCCAACAGGAATCACACAGTATTGATGATATAAATTCTCCCTGTCCTCAAAGTAGGAGTCAGAAGCACAGACACAACTGTGATTGTGTTCAAGTGTCAGTTTCTGATCTCACAAGTCCCCTTGTTTGGACAAACAGCCGCCAGACATTTGGCATCTTTTCACTAAAATGTGAGTACTTTCCCCAAGAAAAGAGAAGTGTCCTAGGGGATGATGCCTGGGGAACAGTAAAAAGCAAAAACACACCCTCCCCCACACACGAACACATAATTAAAATATACAAAACAGGCAGCACAGCAGAGTGGATGAAAATTCCACGACTTTAAGCAAGACTGTCGCCCAGGGATCCATCTCCCGAGACAGATTGCTTGTTGACATAATTTCCTTGGCAAGGGCTTTAAACATTTTATCAGCCAGTGCAAGCACCTGAACTGAACCATCACCCCTCACAAAAACCTGCTGGAATCATTTGTCATCCTGAACCATCACCATCTGCATTGCACCCCTCTGAATTGTTCCACTCTTGCCATCAGCCGAATCATTATTGTGAGATCAGACAAAGGATTTTCTGCTGTCTCTGGCCCTAGGGGGTTTCTGCCTGGCAATAGCCCCCGAGGAAGCTCAAGCTTTTAAAGGGCTACAAGTGTTTGCACTCTACTGAGTACTTCACCCAGTCTCATGCTCTTGGTTGGCTTTTGGGAATGGCTGGTTGCTTAGTCTGAAGTTTCTCAGAAAACACCGTTGCAGCCTGCAGCAGATTAAAGCCCACCCTAGAGAAGGTCACCACACACTGATGTCAGCTAAAGAGGGGTGTCTCAAAGGGACTGGTATTACATCTGTCCACAGCAGGAATCTTTAGGGTTTGCTCAGTGCTTTCAGCATTCTGCCTCAAAAATTAAGTGTATGTAGCTGTATAATTCCAACAAATGCCTGAAACATTACAGCACCTAAGCAGACAACATGTTCTATTTTTAGGCATGTCCACTTGGTTTCAACTATTCACACTTAATGATTAAAACATAAAACAGTGCAAACTTGGAATTTCAGCTAAAGCTAATAATTTGCATTTCACTTGTGGGCTTGCTGTATCTTTAATATGGCACACAAAATATTAAGAGCCCAAACACCCACTTTCTGTGTAGGTGGAAAATGCTTTCTAAGGAGCACTTTCACCTATGGTTTAGGATAGCTGAGTATGGCTGAGACCTCCTGCAACAGAGCCTCGAACGTTCCCACGCTGCCTTTCGGGACAGCTCATTTCCAAAAGTGAAGACCTTATTTCAAGGTGACACAGTAAAATCGACACATTGTAACTTATCCATTACCAGACTATCTCTGCATCCAAGCACCCTTGGAAAATCCAGTACAAAGACAAGATAAAAGGACAGGTTGCTACTCAAAATTAAAGTCTACAGCACCACAGCTGCAGCTATCACTTAAATCACAGCAAAGGCAGGCAGAATCTTAAGTCAGTTGAAAAAAATTTGGCAGCAAGCGACTTAACCCCAGAAAACCATGATGCTTGTTGTTTTATGGCAAGGTGGAACATAACCGGCAGCAAAAAATATTAACTGTAATTTTACTGCTAGTTACATCAAAGCACTTCCTAAAACCCCAAGCAAAAATAAGGCCAAGTTTTGTCAGTGCTGTACAGCTGAAATTAAAAGACAACCCTTGTCCCTAAGAGAGTTTACTACCCAAAACAGGCAACAAAGAGGGAAGACACGCTTATCACAGTGCACATCAAAACTTCAAGACAGTAGATAGCCCCAGGATCCATGTTAATGAAAGTTGGAAAAAAAAAACATAACAGATAAAAAGATGTTAAGAACTGAGTAAGATTCTGAGGAAGGCCTTTACATGACTAAAAGTATCTACATTAACACCTAAAACCAGTGTTATTTATGTCTAAACTATGCATCACAAGAATCCCATAAAAGCCTTGATGAAACAGTAATTACTGCTTAGGCTGCCAAAAAAAATTGATGTAAAGCAACTTAGCTTCAGTAGCTTCACTGGGTTACCTTGCTCACAGCAAGTTATACATTTTGGTAAAGCAAAAGGGTGAGAATTTTTTTTCCCATCAAGTTTAACAAAATAGTAAAATGCTTAAAGCTATTACATTATCTCAAGCCTCATGTTTTGATTCCTGTAATGCGCTATTAGCCTTCCTCTTCTGCTTGGCAAGATAAGGAACATTCTCCACTAACCAAAAGTCAAGGTAATGCTGGCATTTACCAACACTAATTGGCAAGTACTGCTGTAGAATGGCTGTCAGCCTTCCCTAACTGCAAAGTAAAATGCAATTCAAAAGCATTCATCCCTACCCGAGATGAGCCACGTCAGCAAGAAAAAAATAATGGGCACGAAGAATGAAAAGAGCTGCTGATAAAATGTACCATGCAGTACAAAAGCAAATCCTGGCTGGTTCTCTACATACAGACACATCTGTGTGCACCTGTGCACAGGCTCACACGTCTGGAGAGGGTTGTGGTCCATGCAAGCTGGGCTCAGTTGGACTGTAAGAGCAAAGCTAGCTAGGCAGGAACAGTGCTCTGGGGACTGAGACGAGAGCAATGTCATTAACAGCATGGAGCCAAGATCCTGAACCACTGCTACAACCCAGACCTGCCCAAAAACCTTCAGGAGGCAAGGCATTAACATTCCCTTGCCTTCCCCTTTCTCTCCTTTTGTTAATAGATGGCATACTGAATTCAGAAAAGCACCACACACAGTTTGCAGAACCACCAGATGCTAATCTGTTTCCATCCCACCACAACCCCACCCCACAGTGCCACCACCAACCAGGACACCCTGAATTCCTCCCATGCCATGAATCTTTGCCACTGGAGAAATACTGAAATGCACAGCCCCAGCCCCTCTCACCTGCCTCCCTTAACTATTAAAGCATTTTCACTCTGCCTAATGTCCTTTACACAGTTTCCACGAGTCACTGATAAATTCGGATCTGGATTTCAAGACCTTAATAATTTGGATGCTTATAAAGAAGTAAGAGAATTCAAGGCCATTCTGGGGGTGTCTTGGTTTTGCTTTTAATAGCTGGGTTTTTAAGGGCTTTCAGAGCATCCTGCTGGGGATGGAGGAAACCAAGGTCTGTTCTGGTATAACTCATTTTTGTCCAAGCTTCCTCTGGCTTCATCAGTGAAAGCCAAACCTGGCCAAACCTGAAAGCCAAACTTCTCATCATGCCAGCAAAACCTGGATCAGTTTAAGTCCCCTCTGACAACCAAACTCCAGCCCCTCACACTCCTAATCTGGTTTTTGCAAACCCCAGTCCTGCTTCTGATCCCTGCCCATGCCAGCTGTATCTGGCCATCTCTGGGCACTCCTTAGGGGCTAAACAACAACAGAAAGCAGTCCACAGATCTTCCAAAAAGACCAGGACAGAGAAACTGAGAACAAAACTGAGGGATTCTGTCCTACCAGTCAGCACAGTTAAATCACAGGACTGGTATGTATATTGTGAGGAAAGCTCACAGTTTCCTTTTCTTTATAATTTTTAGTGGACTCCAGCAGCCCCTTCCCATACTTCTCTTCCATCTGTGCCTGTATAATTACCCTGCAAAACTACACCCTGTTTCAGGCCACTGAATAGAAGAAGTAAACTTTGATATCTGTGTTTAAGCTCCTAATCTTCACAGGATATGATGGGTCATTACTCCAGCTCAGAGACTGCCTAATCTTAAATCACTGCCCTTGATTCCCACTGCTGCCAGCCTGGGTCCTCTCTAAGGTCAGGTCTGCTTTCCAGATCTTAGAGATCTTCCTGTCAGGCAGATACACTGCTTTGCTGCTTTGAATCCCCACATTTTTAGAAGTCATTTAGGTTCATCCTAAAAATATTGCAGCATAACTTAACCACCTGTAAACATTAAATGCTGCCTGCTAATTAACAGGTACAATATTTACTGAGGGTTACATACCAGCAGACAGCCTAGCAGATTTGTTTATACACAGCGATAGCAATGCCAAGTGCAAGGAGAGACAGATCAAGATCTGAAAGATGAAAGCAAGCCTGAAGAAGGGGACTGGCACATGCACACAAACCAGTAACACAGGAATCTCCTGGCAGGTTCACTCGACAAACAGTATTCATCTCCCCTGTCATTTCATGATCCAGCATTGCTGTTATGAGCAGCATGCACAGAGAAAATGGGAGGGAAAATGGCAGAACAACTCCATGCTTGTGGGAGAAGCACCTGAAAGCAAAAGGCACTGAAATGGTGTGTAGATGCCTCAAAAGCTCTCCCAGCACAACAGCCCCTAGGCACTGGCCATGAGCTGGCCACTGGGATCAGCACAGCAGTGGCTGAAGACACGCAGATAACCCAACCTCTTCTCCCCTATTTTGGTTACAACTTCAAACTAATTTCCCACAGAGAGGAAAAAAAAGGAATTTTCCTGAACTCCACATTTCAGTTTCAGTAAAGCTCCAATCTGCCCTTGGGGTGGGAAAAGAGCAATGGAGAGGACCAGCAAGGTCCTCCCACATTCATGCTGGTCCCTGAGCGGCTTCTCAAAGCCTGTCCTCCCATCTGCAACCATCTAATCTGCTGCAGGCTGGGCCTCCCCCTGAAAGCAAATATAGTGCTCCCCAAGGGCACAAGGCTGACAGCTCTGGATATTCAATTAGCCAACATGTGGAGGAGATGGTGAGCATGGGGCAGGCAGCAGAGATGGAGCTTCTTTCCCCACGGAGAGGGTGCCCTGCCAATGCACCCTGTCCCTGCTCAGGAGGAGATAACTCATCCTGAGGCTATGGGAGGTTTGGCTTGCACTTTGAAGCCTGGAAGGAGGCTGCAACTTCTGACAGGACATCCTGGATGCTGTTTTCAAAAGGCTCCTGACACGACTGGATCTCACATGCCTGTGTGCTGGGTCACGCTTTGAAAACGGAGCTGGAAGTGAGATCTGAGGCTCTCAAGTGTATTTATTCCTTGCTTTTTTTCTTTATTTTAACAGGAAACAAATAATTTTGAAAATTTTATTCACTGTCTTTATTCAATATTTAAGAATCTGAATTAAGCTACTCATTACTCTGATAGCAGCTACCCCACAGATGCTGTGATGGGCCTCTATAAGGCCCCCTGGTCATTAAAAAGCAAAGGATGAGCTAGGCGTGCTATTCAGGCTCCATCTATTCACATTTCACCTCATTCAAATGTCAGGAAAATGTAATTAGTACTGACACAGACAGAGGTCATATTTCTGTGCAAAATATTAGGGGGGAAGGAAATAAAATAGAGAAGCAATTTTATTAAATGACACTATACCACAACTGAACAGATTACAGCTCTTAAATTTTTCCAGTGCCTCAGCTATGTTTTTACATTTTACAAAGCCATCCTGTATGTGCTTTGCATTAAAATTTTATTTATTGCTCACATTGATAAATATATGTTCTGAATTTAACAATTTACTGCTCAGAACAAAATGATTCAAAACATCAAGGCAGCACAAGCACGAGATGGCTCTGGATCAAGAGTTTCTTTTTTTTTAACATATATATTTCTGGCTTTCCACTCCAAAAAAAAGTCTGATCAACTTCATTTACAACATGTGTTTAGAAATCTTCAGAACATACTCAAGAAGCCTTTAAATGGACCAGAACTTTCAAAATACCAAATTATTAATTTATTTATTTTTTAAGCTTTTAATGTTTTCTTTCAGAATGACTACAGTTATGAGGCTTGCAAGAATACACACACAAACACCCTACCCTTTCTATTGCACCATAAAATCCAACATGTCTCAGTGATGAGATGGGCAAGTTTTTGCAATTACGCTTTAAAAAACAGAGGTTTTCTTAATTGCTTTTAGCTCCTACAAAGTACTTTAAATTAAATTACTGTAACTTTACAACCACGATCACAACTACCCTGGAGTAGTGCTGAGGAGCACTAATTCAGAGGGCACGTTTAATCCCCTGCTTTTCTCAACAGAATTTAGTGATGAGATGTCCACTCACAGTGCTTTGTTACTAGTTTTGAAGTCTTAAAACCAAAACCAGCTGCTGCAGCCAGCCCCAAGCCCAACAAAGCAGCCTTCATCTGTTTATACTATCAGTGCCTCTGGAAAGATTGGCAGACAGTGCTTCTGGTGATAGATGCCTACTGAAACCTGATCAAGGCTTGGGTTATTTTCCTCCATCCAGCAATGCTGCAATTCCAGACAGGCAACAAACCCCAAGATGTCCATTAGGATGAAGAGAGAAGCAATGAAAGCCCGGATCCCACTGTCGTCCCAAACATTAACAAATTGTCTATCTCATCAACTCTGAGTAAAATCCACAATTACTTCCATGTGGTTCCCAGACACAGGCCAAACAAGTTTCGTATCACAAATACATGCAATGTGGTCTGGTGCATCAAAAAGGGAAACTTCAATCCCAATGTTAATGTGACTTGTAAGGTGACATCAGGTCCAGGCAGAGCTAAACATGAAGCTCCAAAGGACAAAAATTACCATCTTCTACTGACACCTCCTGCTCCAGTGTCATAGGGTCATCAGTTGTCTCAACAAAAAATCCTGAGGCCAACCCTGACAGGTCAAGAGATAGAAGGACCCACCCTCCATCAGAGATGGAGTATGACAGAGGTTTCCAGCAATTACTATTTAACTCTCCAATCCTCCTGCCCCCTTTTTAGACGCCGGGTGCCCTGACAGCTTGTCTTGTCACCTACAGGCTCAGCCCAAGGTCAGAGCATTGAAACCAGAGAATTGCTTGAGAAATCAACCTAATTTTGTTGCACACCTGCTGCCTTCTCCTCTAGAAGAATCAAATCAAACATACCTGGGCAGCCTGGTCCCCAATGTCTGGCATGCCATCATCTGACAGCTGGCCCCGGTACGGTGCCCCGGTGCCCTGGTGCTGCTCTTCCCCATTGCTCTCTGCTTCAGAGGTCTCTGGCTGAGCAACCTCCACCTCCATTGGGGTGCAGTGCCCGTTCCCATGTTCCGAGCCCAGTTTCTCCTTGCTGTCCTTGCCGCCCAGTGTCCTGGTAATGACCCCGAACTTCCTGGTCCTTTTCCCATTTTGAGCGGCTCTGTCTCCGGGCTCAGGGCTGGGCTTGGCTTTGGGGTCGCAGCTGTTGCTGTTGTTGCCGTTGGAGGGAGGCAGAGGTGCTTTGCGCTTGATGCGGCGCAACATGATCAGGTAGACAAAGCCACCATTCCAGCACTGCTCGGCCAGGTAACTGCAAGGAAAGGGATGAGTGAGGATCACCAAGCACTCGCCATGCAGTGCCCACATCCCACCCCAGCATCCCAACTTGCTGCATCCCGTGATGTTCAGGCACTTTCTCAGCCAGCTGATTACCTGGTGTATGGACATGTTAGGATAACTACAGGAATTGGCAAATGCTCTTTCCTCAGTACCAGAAGAAAATACCAGGAATAATTAACAGCCCTACCAGCCACCTGGGCTGATCCCACCACAGCATAGCATGACAGCTGATAAATGCCACCAGTTCACACGCCCTGACTTCCGTATCTGCAGCGCAGCAACATGTAATGGTGAAGTAAGGAAAGGAGAGCAGAGAATGAGAATGTTTCCAGCAGAGTATTAAAGAAATATTTTCTAAAAAAAAATTGAAAATCAGGCAGGATTCATTTGTACAGAGGCCCACAGAGCATCTGCATCTGAAATGAGCCTTTTTAGTGAAACTAATCTTCTGCTTCAGCATATGTACATGCTTTGAAGGCCACTGGGAAAATAAAAAAATCAGCCACTAGGGTAAGCAGGCATGGCCCCAATGGCTCCAGTACAGCAAAACACAGCACCACAAGGCATCCCAGATGCTTTATAGGGATGTGGAAATCAGGTGGATTTCCTTCATAGCAAGCATATTCTAATCAAAACAGGGGCCAAGACATCTCAATCGTGCAAGGAGCAGCCCCCAGGTTCTCCTGCCAGAGCCCTCAGGTTCTCCTACCAGGGCTCCTAACCAAAGCATCACTTCCCCTCCCCAAGTTTCTGGACATGCCTTGGAGGAATTAACATTTCTGCTTCAAACAAGCCCTCTGTGACCTTACAGAAACTGCACCCACTGATGCAAAAGGGGAATCTAACTTCATACTTCTTTTAGGAAAGGATATACCTCAACCCAAATTCTTGAAATATTTGGGTTCTGAGCCAAGGGTGTAACCAACTGAGAGTACAAACAAGCTGGAATTTGTACGTAGCAGGTTTGTATGTGCCCTTTCACACTAATTTAGGCCCCAAAACTATATTGCCTTTCTCACTAGTGAAGGTTGCATGAATTTCCCAGAGCATTAAATAAGCCTCTCCTGCAGCTGCAATGAAATGAATTCTTCACTAATACAGAGCAGTTGCTGAACCTACAGCTTTTAGAGGAGATGAGAAACTAGGTGTGGAGTTGAACCACAGAACATAAAAGAAAATAGCACAGCACTTGTGTTTGAGAGCAGAGGAACCACTCAGGAGTCTGCCACCAAGTTTTTTCCTTCCCTGCTCCTTGTAGGCTAATTTTCCATTTCCCCTTCTTAAAAGTTGTTTGGCCATAAAATAAATCCTTCAAACTTAATCCTGCACAGAGGTGACTTAATGGCAAAACAGGAAAAGCAGCTATGATAAGCCCTGAAGCAAAGGAGTGAAGAAAACACTCTCGACTACCCAAAGTAAGCCAGACCAGCCTGGCAGTGGCTGGAAGTAACATGATGGGTGTGTATTTCTGTCCAGGGACGAGGGCTGGTATTTTCACTCCACTTCTTCACAAAGCTCCAATGTCCCCCACAGACAACATCGGCATTCAAATCACTTATATTTAATTGGGAAGACTGATGTTCAAATGAATACCAAAACTAAATAACCTTAAAAGCAGCCCTGGAGCCACAGACGGGAAGGACAAGTATGCTTGCTGTGCCAAAGTTCCCAATGAATATAAATTGAACTCCAACTCCCTGGACAGTCCTTTCAGTTTTCACCAGGCAATCCTTTTTTTCCTCCACTTCCTCCAGATATAAAGAATATTTAAATAAAGCCCTAAACCCATCTTTTTCCAAATGGCTGAAAGCAGACAGCCAACAAACCTCGCCAGCTGGGAAGTCTCTGCAGCAAAGGTCAACTGTCTGGGTGGCCACAAGGTGACACCTGGCTCTTGGAAACACATGAAGCTGGCAGGACCTGAAGGGTTAGCGTAGGAAAAAAAGTCCTGAGCTAACATGGAAGTATTTTTGATTATCAAGTTAAAAGAAGAATTCTTTTAATCAACTGAAAAGGGGCAGTTCTGTTCCAGAAACAATATGGGCTGCCTGTTTTTCACATTTATCTTTCAACTCAAATTTCAAGGCAGCCAGTAAAGTTGATTAAAATTCATGACTTCTGCTTGCAGCAATACCAGTGCACTCTGATCCATCACACATAAGCCTGATAGCACTGCTTCTCTTGGCACATGGAAACAGGAAAGCAGCTCCTCTTCCCATAGTCGTGTGGCTTACGTGGGTGCTGCCCACCCTGTCTTTACGCAGTGTCAACTCTGCCTGATTTGTTTCTGTGCAGGTGCATGTATATGGGGCTTTTTGAAACACCAATCTCTGAACTAATTACTGATGTATTTTTTAATGTCAGCAACCAAGTGCATGCATATCAACTACTTGATTTAGGAAGTACGGGGAACAAGAAGGAACTTTGCATATGTCCAAATGAAGTTATTCTAGAGAGGCAAAAATAATTTACTATTTCACCTCCACTCACAGCCCATTTATTCTGTTCATAAAGTGTAAAGCTGTAAGAAAAAGGGGAGGGGTTTTTCCTATCCACTCTTCATACACAATCATCCCTCCAGTCTGGAGCAGGGTTACAGCAAGTGGTTATAGATGCAGCTGCACTGAAGTCAGTAGAGCTGTGTTGATTTACTCCATATGTTGAGATGGCCTGCATGTTCCAGGCATGCAGCCTGTAGTAACTCATGGGCTTATGTCTTGAGTACTTCTCAGCAGTTCAAATAACACAGTTAGTTTCCAAAAAAAAAAAAAGAAAAAAGGTGTTCTCCGGGTCAGTGAGCAGTTACTTTTGCATGGCAGCAAGTCACTGCATACACTGGATCATGTCAGGTATTTCCAGACAGGCTATGTCCTGCTGGGACCAGGGGTTCAGTAAGTGGCATCATTATCTCAAGAGTTTGTTTCGAACCGAAGACTAGGAAAACTAGCACTGATAGAACACTAAACTCATACCACAAGATAGGAGATAAGTCGAAAATAATATACTAAGAAATTGTGGTAATTTTATGGTATTGCCCTTTCAAAATAGGGATGATAACCAAGGAGCCTGATCCACCTGCAATTTCTGCTAAGTACATTCCAACTATTTAGCTAGCTTCCTTTTCCTTTGCCATTTCTTTCCTGTTTAAGTACAAAGAAAAAAAAAAAGAAAAAAAAAAACACCAGGAAAGCATAGCAAACTCTCAACACCGTACAAAGAACAGGTAAGGTTGTATTAAATGAGTGAGAACCTTCATCTTTTAAATTGTTTTCTATCAATCCAGGAGCATCCTATGCCAGAAAGAAGTAGTGGGATAAAGTCAATACAATGTAATTATACAGTCTCTGGACAGCAGAAAACTGCAAAAATATAGAAAGGACATCAAATCCCCCTCCTCAAGGGGTTTAAAGTATGCAATGCAGAAAAGCCTTTTTTTTTTTTTTTAATATTTGGTCCCTGTAGAGCACTTGCAGAGATTTTAGCAATCAATACACCAACAGTGTCTCAGGCAGGGCAGGATCAGAGCTGATGAGCATACGCAGCAGCTGTCAGCACAGATGTGGGGAATCAGAAGCAACTTTCCAATGGTCACTCAGTTTGAACACAGACCTCAGCTCGGATGGAGAAGGTATGTGGACAAAAACCATCCGTAATTCAGCTCTGATTTATCTAAATTTATTGGAAAATGAGACTCGCTGTTTCTCACTTTGGTTTACAGAAGATGGAATAGGTTTTGGTGAAAGCTTTGGATCTCATACCCCAGCCAAGAAATCTTGAGCAGACACTCCAGCTGCCACCAAATCACAACACATAACAAATCCTATTATCACTGATTTTAAGAATGCAAGAGATTTTACTAGCTGATCATACATACAGTTACCAAACCAAAACATTTCACCAGCAGAACACCCATCTACACTTTCTGTATTTTCCAGTCTCTGCAAGGTAGTGTCAAATCTCCCTGGCACAGCTGGGAGTCCCCTCAGACACTGCAGCATCATCTCCACAAATAGGATCTAAAAAAAAATCATGGAAATACTGGCTTGGAAACATTTCCCACTGGCATGCTCAGAAGGAAGGACCACCCAGCTGCTCCTACTACTTTGATCTCACCCTGGCACCAATGCTGGTAAAACCCCAACCCATATAAAATGTAACCCTTAAGCAGTGGGGAAGACTTGTTCTTCTCTGTAGTAGAGAAACCATGAAAATGTTAATAATCCTTAAAACCAGAGGAAAATTGTTTTACACTTGAAACAGAGCTGGAAAGTTACCTCTCACAGAGCTCAACCACAGGCTGGAAAATGCAACCTGTAGCTTTTATCAAGGGATATTTAATACCCTTTTTGTATCAGAGCTATAAAGACAGAGACACACGTTCACTTCCCTGGGAGACTATTTTGAGTTATTCAGTCAAATCCCATTTCTCCCCTACACAGCTGAACTGACTGCTGTGATCATAAAAACTGATAAACTCAATGAGTTTATTCCAACCTCCCTCCAACATATGTGAAGTGTCAAACTCAGAAATAGTGTCTTAGACTAAGACAGTAATTTTGTCCTTTTATACATATACATACATACATACATATATATACATATACATATACATATTTGAGTTTGCACATGCATAAATATAAAGGTTTTCTGACTTGACAAGAGCATGCTGTGACAGGCTCTCTGTCACATCCTATCTCACTTTAACAAATACAGACAGCCACACTGAGCCATGGAAAAATCAATGCAGATCCAGCAGCCATAAGAAAGCATCTGGATCCACTTTAGGGTCAGAAATATTGAAGTATGTTTATTTTACACTAATAACACTATTTAGCTTTTTTCCAGAAACCTTCATCCTGACAGATCAGAAAGTGCTTTGGAAATAATACACACAGAGCATCACTGACAACTCGCCAACCAGCCCATCATGCAACTCACCAAGACAGAAACTGAGGCAGAAACTGAGCAGAAATCTCAGTCGAGACGACCACTTTCAGAGCCCCTGCCTAGCCCTCCTGGGACCTATAACCTCCTTTTCAGGACAGACAGACCACTAGTTTTTATCCTCTTCTCTAAAGGACTTTGGCAGGGTAAAATGCCTTGAAACTCAATCTTCAGGCTGGAAAGATAAAGGGCAGTGCAGATCCTTGCAGAACTGAAACCTCCAGCCCCAAGGGGGATTTTAAAAGCTAAACTTAACATTCCTCTATGACATCTGCAAAGGAGCTAACCTGCTTTTCAGGTAAGGCAAATTAATGACTAGCAGATAGTGACTGACGTTCCTGATGAGACCGTCACCTCACTGCCGTCACTGTGCAAGAACATCTGTCCCACTAGGGACTGGTTTTGGCAAGCACCAATGGGAATTTTCCAGAGATTGCCACGTCTTCAGCCAGGAGTCAAGCCTGCCTTAATGTCTGCAGGCAAAAAGACCAGGGCAAACCTTGCTGCATCCAAGCCTGCAAGAGGTTCTACCTCCTGAGAGCTGCAAGGATACCTGAAGACCACCATTATCTGCCTCCTTGGAGGATTAAGCTCTCCAGCCATAATTTATCTTAGCAGAAAGCAATGGTGTTGGCAAACCTGGCTGCTACTTCAACACAGTCTTAGGCACAGAGCTGAAGCACACAAGGAATTAGCTTGATCCAGTATCTCATCACCAACAAGCCCTTTCCTGCCCCAGGCTCTGCAGGCAAGGGAACATACAAGTGACACAATGTTCCCTGACTCCCTTAATAAACTTGAGGAAAGGCAGAAAGGGCAAAGGAGAAGTCAATTGTGGAGCTCAACGACTAATCACACCCAGGGAGAGCATTCAAATAGTGCAGGCAACACAGAAGGTGCTCCCATCTCACTTTTCAGGATGAGCAACCCTCAGCCCTCAGCTTGTGGCCAAGGTTAAGCAACAACCCTTAAGTCTCACAGCAGCCATGGCTCTCTATGGCACACTGCATTTTTCTCAGGATAGACAAACTGGCAGCTTTCTGAAAAACAAAATTCTGAATCCAGTGGTTTTGTCTATGGCATGTTTCCCACAATTAAAATTACAGCACAGAATGCAACTGGATTTAGCAAAATTTTGAGGAAAAAACAACTTTGGAAGTTACATTTCAAGGTATATTTAGTCAGGCTGGCAGAAGGCCTTGGGCAAGACCTCCTTGCACACTGTGAAATCCTGATCTTTCAGGAGTGGTGGAAAGGTAGTGGAGGGAGGATTTCTGCTGCACTTTCATGGACTCCATGCCTGCCTACAGCTTCTTCTGGAAGATGGAATTGTGACACAGGACCTAGATAAGCCTGGTGAGACACCTCACTCCACCAGGTATAGATGCAATGATGTGGCTTTGAATTTGGGAAGACTGAATTCCTTTCCTCTTCCTGTACTCTACATTCCTGACAGCACCCCAGGCAAGTCTTTCCATGGAAAGACAGGACCAACAACATGGCATCCCACAGAGTTACTGTAAGGTCTGAAGTGGTGAAGCCACTGGATTTAAATATTGCAGTTTCACAATCAGCTCGTATCTGGGATCAGCCTACACCAAATAGCACCACAGCTTTCCTCCCACCCCATATCCTGCCTGCTCAGGTGCTGGCACAGTCATATGGGCAACAGTACAAATGAACCCAAGGAGGGAAATGATCCAGTTTGAAAATAACCCAACCACAGCAAACTTTTAAAAATTCATTCCACAAGATGAGGATTTTAAACACAGACAACACTCTCATCTGGTCCCAGCAGCACAGAGGCAGGGACAGGAGAAGAATGGCAGTGGCAGGGGACCACACTTTCACTCCTACCAACAGCCCTCACCTACACAGGGCTGAGAGACGTGTGTGCCCACAGCCCAGGGGGCAAGGGAGTTGCACACACTGTGCAAACAGGAGCAATGTCTGGCTTTTGGCTGCACGGCATTCACACCTCCCATTTCTAAAACCCGAAGGATTGCCACCCTCTCCGCACACAAGGAAGCCCAGCTGAATTGCATCCGCACCACAGGTGTGGAGAGATGATAGGCTGGATCATTTCATTTACACTGGCGCAGCACAAAACTCATATACTTCTGCCCTGCATGTTGTTGAAATGCTTCAAAAGCATATGCAGGGCTTTGGGAGAGTAACAAGCAGAGCAGGGATCCCCAAATTACACTGCACATGGAAAAAGGATGTGAATGGCCACACTGATCCCTCTCTCCTCCCAGAACAAGGAGCTGAACAGGATGACTTGAGGAGCTTTATAAATTCTCCACACCCAAGGAACCCCAAAACTCTGATGGACATCCTAAACCTAGCAGATTTTGCAACTGCATGCATCATAAAATCCTTTGAGATTTGCTGATATATGCCTGGGCTAGCAGGGCAGAGCAGTGACGTTGCATTCCGACTGCAGAGATTTTGGACTCAAGCTTTACACATCTGCATTTACAAGTCACAGTAGACAGAAACACATGGTGCTTTTTGGGTTTGGGTCCTAGAGACAGACTAATGGGTGTTAAGGACTCAAATCCTCTTTGTTCCTTTGTTAGTGGCAGAGTGTATGAACCGAAGTGGGCTAATCCAAAAACCATCCTGGCTTCAATTTGTTAGTTCATAGCTCCGCTGCAAACAGACATGCACAAAGATACACAGCCATGTTCACAAATATAACTTCCAGTTACAATATACTAAACAATTTAAAGTGGCTAAAAGTTATCAATTTAAAAATTACAAAAACCTTGGCTGTAACAGACCAAAATAATATCAAGTTTCACATGAGCATTATCACCTGCATTTTCTGAGTAACCCATGCTGTGTTACTGCTGTTCAGACACAGTCTTGCCCATCATGATGACTTCCTACAGAATACAAGATCCTGGAAGCTCCAAACGTTGTCATGCGCAATTGCTCCCAGTTTCCAATGGCACCCTGCACAACTGATGTTTCACTGGGCACTTAAGAGGCAGGTCGCGTTTTACACCTTTTCTATGCTTTTACCAAAGAAGGCATCAGTTTCCTTTCCTCGGTAAGCCCAGAGGTAGATGTGCTCTTTCCTGCATGACATACTGTTCCTACCAAGGTATAAGACTTACTCCATACTGGAAAGCCCAAACAAGTTTTCATTTGCAAAGCATGGAGCAGAATCATAGAACACTCTGAGCTGGAAGTTTCCAACTTTTTGAGTTGCCAGTGATCTAACAGGGATCCTCAAGCACAATTCCTGGTCCTGCATAGGACACAATCCCAAGAATCACACCATGTGCCTGAGAGCAGTGTCCAAAATAAACCACCCAGGTGGAAAGAAGGAAGAGGGTCAAAAGCCATCCATATGTGACCCGTGTAAAAAGTATCTCCAGCATATGATGCTGCTGCCACTTCACCCTGAATTCTCAAATCTTGTCACTGTGTTTACACCTCGCCACCCTATTTACATGGCTTCCTGCCTTTCCTCCATGCTATTTTAGGATCACTCTTCTAAAACAACTGCTTTCTAAGCATCCAGCTCACATCCTTCCCTCTTCCTCCCTGCAAATCTTTTATCTAATTCTGCCCCCAGTTTCAAATCACACCAGGAAGCAGTGACAGCCAGGAATAGATTTAACCGGAGAGAAATGGTTTGTACTCAAAACTGAATGAGAGGTTCAGCACAGATGATATTCTTTACCATAATCCCGGAATTCTGCACAGAGAGAGCTGCCAGGGAGGATGCCACAAAAATTTCCATGTGTGACTTTGACAACTCCTTGATGCCAAACTTAGTGGTGGGAGGGCTGCAAGACCATGGGGTCTGAATCTGCCCCCAGCCAGCACTGCTACAGCAGCACAGGGAAGTGCTAGTGGCAGGTACAGGCTCTTTCTGGGAGGCGAGATCACCCCTTTGGAAGAAAACTGCCTATTTTTCCCCATGCAGAAATTATCACAAATGCCCAAAAGGTAAGAGAGCAAACACATCTCACTGAAATACCTTTTATTCCAGCAGCAAAGTTTTACAATAGTATCTCAAATGGGGGGAGAAATAAAAACAAGAAACAAAACAACAATCTCTGCAACATTGTTTTCGCAAATCACATTATTTAGGTTTTAACATTAGCTGTAATTCCCAGTGTACCCCTTTCCAGTGAGAAGTGAAGGTTTGGATGTCTGCAAGCAATGAAAATGAGAGCCAGAAAATTTAATCAAGTCTATTTTACAGCAGGAAGCAGTATGCTGGGTTAGAAGAGACTTATTTCCAACGCTATTGCAGGCTCACTTGAGCTCCTGAGAGAAGCCCTGTTAACAGAGAGAGGCCAGGCTTCAAATAACCCAGCAACTGCTGGGGGGCAGATAGGGAAGGAACAAATTCACAGCTCTCAGATTTATTTGAGGGGGCCAATTCTAGCAGCAAGGGCTACTCAGCTTCACAAGACTGCTTGGCTTTGAGCATTTTCCAGCATTCTTCCTAATATTGAAAACGGTAGCTACTTAAATCAACTGCTTCCTCTTTACTATTATTCAGCATCCCCAGATCTTGCAATTTGACCACAAAGCCAGAAACGTGTATTTGAGATGAAAAATACAGCTCTTCACTAACAGCAAAATCGAAAACCGAACACTCTACCAGAACAGGGGAAAAGTTGGAAAGTATGATGTGACAATACTGCAAGAAACCTTAACAGGTGGGAAAGAGCCTGAACTCATAGAAATGTACCCTTACATATATTATTTTTTGACTTCAGGACAGCTAGGCCCAAGGAAGAAAAGGAGTGAATTTTCCACAAGTGGTGAGACTCTCAACACTCCCGGTGATGCCAACACCCACGACCACAATGCTTACAGGCTGCCCAGACTCAGCCCTCCCTACCAGCCTGTCAGCATCTCCTTTCACTTGCACCCACTCTTGCAAACAATAATTTTGCCTTTTGAGGGCCATTGCCTGCAGGGACAGGGGGTTTATTTAGCTATTTAACTGCACTGTTTTGCTCTTTGCGGTGGGGACTGGCTGCACACACAGTAAATCCTGGGGATGAACTGCTTTCGGCTCTGACTATGGGCTTGCTGAACTGTGCTTCCCCTGCGTGCCGGGACAAGTTTCCAACCATAATAACCCTGCACAAAGCACCATCTCTTGCTCAACAGTTTCCATCAGTCACACCAAACCTTTTCTCTCTCCCACTGCCTAAACACATCTTTGATATTCCTGCTGTTTGGCCAGAATAAAGGACTCACCCTCTCTAAAACAAGTAAACCATGCTGACTGACACTCATTCAGTTTTACAATTCCCCATGAGAACAAACATTTCCCAGCAAGCTGCCCAGTGACGGGGCTGAGGTTACTTCTGCCCAGTCAAGTGCACTGCTTTGCATTCAGGCACTTCACCGATGGATGCTATGGATTCCCAGCCGGAAGCAGATCACCAACAAAAGAGCAGCATCTACCAAGTTGCTGAGGCTATCACTGACCCAGGTGTCACACCTGCTCAGATGACAAGTGCCCCCAGGATGACACCTCCACCGATACTGCACATCCCCAAAATCAAATGCTCAAATAAATTTTGGGAACTACAGCAGGTCTCTACAACACAACAGCCTGCAAGGCAGGAATTGAACTATGCCAGATATATATGTGCCTATCTGCCTGTAGAGAATTTGCCTCTTTCCATGGATCCTCACATAAACCAGCTTCTAATTACATCCTCACTTTCTGTTTTTACCACAGTGAGTTTGAACAAAGCCAAAAGGGAGAAGAATTAAGGAACACACATGGCAGTAGCCATAAACATTTCCCAACTTTCACTTGGTTTTGCAACACGAACAAGACAGACATGCCCTCCTCAGAGGGCCCATCGATTAGAGCTTGCAGATGACTTCAACTTCCCAACAAATGCTTTGCACACAGTGGAGTTTCTGGATTTAATACAGATTTTGCATGCTGTTATAACCACACTTCCTGCTACAAAACACATGAGCATCCCTCTGGCAGGCCATGGTGGTGACTAAAATCACAGAAACTGCCTTGAGACAGTCCTCACCAACACCCCTGGAAGTGACAGTTAGGAGGGCAGATAGGACTCTGCTTTCTACAGCTATTCACATAACTGGCTTTTCCCAGCATCATATCAATCTTCCCCAGATGCTTCTGCAGCCAAAACTCATCAGGATTTGCCTCAAGTTGTAGCTTCATTAGATGCTGCCAAATAAAACACAGGTGCAATTCAACTTGGAACATGACAGCAGAGTTAAATGCCTTTTTTTTTTTTTTAATTAAAACAAATGGAGATAGCAAGCTGTCACACTTCATCCCATGAAAGGATACCAACCTACAGCTTTTCTGCCCAACCATTTTTCTGCCTCACACCTCTATCAAACCATGACAACAGAGAGAGTTGCTCATTGATTTGTGCTCCTCGTGGACTCAGGAGGAGCTGCCTGCAGCTTTAACCTGGGCTCTGAGCAGGGGCTGATTCAAAAGGAGTCTGCAGGTCTGCCAGCCCAGTAACCAAGGATGAAATCTGTGACCACAGAAGCTGGTAAGAAGCGCATTCCTGCGCACCACCCCAACTGAGCAAAGTCCCTGGCACAAGCACTGGGACAACCTCCTGCCTAAGCTGGGGGGACAGTCCCATAGGAGAGGCCTCACCCAGAACTGCAGACCGCACTGGGGTTGCTGCCCAGCAGCTCCTGGCTTGTAGGAAATGCTTGGTGCTGTGGTACCAGAGGCATTACAGGCAGAAATACTCCTGAGAGCCCAGAAGAGCTGTGCCAGATGGTGAGGAGGTACAGCAACAGCCCTGCTCACCTTGCACAGTGCAGAAGGGAAGATGGCCAGGGGCATCCCTTTCCCCCCCAGCTGCCAGACCCTGGGGCTATGAAGGGTCTGTTTTGCTACTGGGGCATTGGCCCCATGGAAAAGCCAGAGCCAAGGGAATTAAGCATGCAGCACTCTGCACTGTGGCTGTACTTCCCAATGCATCCTGCCATCAACTTGATCATCCAAAGTGACACAAAACAGGAATGACTGCCCTCATTTTTTTTCTTTTTCCTTTTTTTTCTTTTTTTTCTTTTTTTTTAGATTTTATGATGCCCCCAGTAATCTGCAGCTCTGACATGAGACAGACCAGCAACACGTCACAAGAAATCCCCTGTAAGCCTTTCAATGACTTTCATCTATTATTCACTTACTGCAAATCCTTGCCATTAACAAACTGCACTAAGGGAATCCGAACTTTCAAAGCCACAAATCTCCTAATAACTACGGCCGCTTTATACATGCCTTAGGATTAGCCATGTCATCTGGTTAGAAACTCAAAGCTGCTCTTCATTACTGGATCCAACCTGCCTGCAAACAGGAAACAGACTGGTAATACTGCCCCTGATTTCAATGATGCAGAGGCAGTCATTACATGACATCCCCCTCCTAGGCACCTCAAGCCCAGTGGCACACATTTATGCTGCGCTACTGTGCCAAAGACCCAGAAACCTCCCTCGAGCACAGTGACACCAACCCTGGCAGACGGTGCAGGAGTAAGCCTGAATCCAAGCACACTCAGGCTTCACACTGGCTCCTAGTATGCAAACTGAAGGCAGTTTTACAACTATCTGCTCTGTAAATTAAGAATGCCTTTAGTTGCTTTGAAAATTAAGAGCTTATTTAGTCAATACATCGGCTTCTTCAAAGAGCCTTCAAACTAATTAGCCATGATAACTAAGTTACTGTGAAAATACAGAGCTTGCACTCAATACTCTTGATGATAACAGAGCTGGTGCTTTGGTACTGAAGCTATAGAATTAGCACAAACTTCATCAGATGCATTTTCCTATAGGCTCCAAATTATATTTCAAACTGAATATTTTCCTTTCCTGCAGTGGATGTGGGAATTCACTTAATTCATTTGTAAGTTCAAAGCAATAGTGATTTTTAGCCCATGTGCAGATCAAGAGTTTTGAATATTCAACAGTGACAGCGAGAGGGGATGGAAGACAGATGCACAAGAGAAGACAAAACAGAAAACAAAAACTGCAGTAAAAAAGCAAAGAAGGGTAAAAAAAACAGTTGCTGTACTACAGATGAGGTATACAGCTGTTCTAGATCAACTTTTGCAGGACAGAGAACTGAGGACTGCTTAATGCAAAGGGCACACTAGCCGGAGGCAAACCCTCCCTCATAGATGCAGATAGGCTGTGAAGCAAAACAAAGTTTACAAACCGGCACAAGATACGCAAAGGGCAGAAAAGCAGACTGCAAGGCTCACAAATTTTAATTCCAAGAGTTTCTGCCCATCCCCGCTTCTTAAAGAGCGGGTTTGCTTGGCAGATAAGCCTTTGCTTCTTTAAAAAATTCAAAAAGTAAAGAAAGTCAAAGGCAACAGCATCACAGGAAAAGAAATCTCCCTTTTTTCTGACTCCCATTTATCTGCTTTACATGCAGGTTTACTTACAGCAGAGACCAGCAGGGATGCATCCGAGGGCTCAGCACCACCGGCACTCCTCACAACCCCAATCTCCCTTCTTCTCCTGCTCCTCCTCTGCTCGCTGCCCCACCCAAAGCACCCAGCTCTTCCACCAGCTCTTCCACCAGCTCTTCCAGCTCACTTCCCCTCCCCAGGGGAATCGACACTGCTTGTTCCAAAGGTGTGACAAATCGCAATTCTAAATTTCAGGGCAAAACCTGGCAAGCAACTACGGGGAGGGGAAAAAAAAAAGCAAGTTCTGACAGGGGGAAGGGAGACCTAAAAATTACCATTACAAATCATCACAACAACTTCGTTATTAGTTTATAACATGTCATATAGCTGATTTCCTTCCCCTCCTCTTCCTACACTTTCACTGACTGTATTGATTGGACTTGTCAGCATGTTCTCACATAAGACTGAATTCAATTAAATGAAATACAACCAACAAGCCAGCAGGTATTCAATGTTTGCTTAAAAAAAAAACATCAAGTAGCAACACGTGCAGACAGCCAGCGTCACCTGAAAGGAGGATGCTCTGTAATGTGTTTAGTAACTGCCATCTGCACAGAAAAGGCCAGAAACAGACTTTAACCAGCAATTCTCTGCAAGTGTCAGGACAGCAGCAGAGCACAACAAATACTGAATCTTATTTCACACAGCGGATCAGAGTTTAATCTGAGCAGCAGCCACATAAATCCAGAGAGGCTCTATTAAAAACCAGTGCAATGACTCATCCCACAGAGAAAAGCATAAATTCAAACTCTGGGCATCTATATATTTCTTAAGAAAGCCTTTTGTTTAGCAACAAGAATTTCTTTGTTGGACAAGCAGAGGGCTGGATCACATCCTTGTACCAGGACATTTCTGCTCCTTTAGCAACACAGAAGGGCATTAAGACAGCCCACATGCAAAGCAGAGACTGTATATGTCTGTGCCAAGTAACTCTGCCATGGGCACTTCAATACAGTGGTATTTTCAATCCTCCTCGGCCACTGCAACCCTACAGCAGCCCTAAGGCTGCCCTCTGTCCTCATCCACCCCCACCTCTAGCAGTAAAACCCTGACAAACCCTCACCCTCCCCAAAAGCCACTTGGCATTTTGCTACCTGCCCTGCACAACCAGGATTTCCTTCCGGGAGCACACTAATGGCTCAGAGCCATGGCTGCTCCTTCACAGCCTTTTGAAAAGCTTTGGCAAGAAGAGCACAGTGTCTTTTTTTAGAGATACATCCCCCTTCATTGGGTGGCACAAGACTCTCCTTCCTGCCAGCCAGGACAGGAGCCCTTAGCCCTGATACTCAGCACAGAAACAACTGCCCCAGGGACTTCCAGCTTCCATGTTCTTCTCACTTAATACCAACCTTCTGTAGCAATGAGGTTTTGGGTCCACCCCCTCCCTACCAGCCAAAATTAAAGCAATTCAGCATAATACAAGCTTCTTTGAAGATAGAAATATCCAACACCACTACCATTTCGCCAAGGCCCTTGTGTTCAACGATAAAATCGATTTGTGGGTCCCATTTGTTGGTGTTTACTCAGATGAGAAGCACCAAACACATGCTCTCCCATTGGCTGTGCTCACGGAAGTCGCACACATTAGATAATCTCAGCAAATTGCCACTGAGCACAAGAAGAGACACTTCAGCAACCACATGGTCCCAAAAACAAAAGACTCACATCCATTTTAATCACCACTGTGCCCTGTTTCCATGACAATGATGGCACCACCCCCATTATGCATAAGGAATGAGGTATTAAAAACAAAAACAGGAAAATACCAAAACCAAAGGATGGACACCTGTTGATTATCTCCTTTTTCTTTGGTGCTATCTTGATGCCAAGATGCTATTAACAGCTTCATCTGTTATATGCAAAATCTTAAAATTAAGCTGCTTCAGCCTTTACTCTGAAATATTGTGGCAGTTGTTCTCCCATGAACAATTTTTCTTTGTCTGGGATATATGCTCTCACATTGATCAAATATAGAAACACATACCCAACAAAAATTCTGCAGTGTGATGGGCAATTGATTTGGTTACCAGCTCAGGTGCCAGCTCAAAGTCTGGGGTCTGGATGATTAACACAATACATGTTAAATCTAAAGTACTACAGGATATAAAGCTTGGCATTAAGGGCAGGACAATGATATATTAATAAAAGTTATAGGATATTTTAAAATAGAACAAAATGGTTATCCTAACCATTAACAGTATTCAAATTATTATCAAACTCCAAAAGTTTGATTAAATTTGATGTATTCTACTGGATTTTTCACTTTTCTTGTACATACATAAAACACACATACTCCATGCAGGTAAACAGAAAGCTCTTGACTACCTTGAAGGCACTGACACAGTACTAGCTCTATTTTCTCATCATGCTGTTTGCAAACTCCTCTTTCATTTGACCTAGCAGAATCTGCTTTAGCTGTTACTGCATTTTTCATGTAAGACACATGTTCCCAAAACCAGAGCTGGCCTAAGCTGCCTGTGACACAAAGCAAGAGGGGACAAGGGGCAGTACTGTACTCACAAAGCCCTTCCTGTAGTGGCGATGACTAAAGTCCCTCACTTTGGGGATGTTTTTGGCAAGGACTCTATGGAAATGTGCTGGCTAACAGCAGAAGGAGGTGCTGTCAGCTCTCCCCATGCCCTGGCCCTTGAAAATCCCAGCCTATCTCCCTGTTTAGAGGTTAGCCCTCCTCTCCAAAGTTTTTTCTCCTCAATCCCTCACAGTATTTTCACTTTTTTTCTGCAAGGGAAGAGAGGCATAAGTTCTTCTTTCCCTCCCTAGTTCTGAATACATCAGCGGATGTCACGGTTTCAAGTCATCTCCTTTCCTTGCTCAAGCAAGGAGAATGCAAAGCCAAAGCATGAGGCCAATTATTTGATCAATACTCTTTGATTTAATTAGCTTTGGACCAGGCTTGAAGTTGATGCCTTAGAGGAGTTGCCACAGGCAAAATTTAGTTTGCATGAGGGATTGCTTTCATAAAAAAAGATCTAAACCTTGGAGGGACTGAGGACAATTAACCACCTAGAGAGACTTGCCTTCAGCAAAGCAACAGTCATCTGACTTAGTTAATAGTTGAACTCCTATAAAGAAAAGAGCTATCACACTGAACTTACTTGCATAGTTTGTGCCATTTCACTTTCATTTTTCAACTTACTTAATACATTCTACTTATCTCCCTTCTGTACCTTCCTAAGTCAGTTCTCTGGATAGGAGGCCAGTACTGCCCAGCAGCCGTGAGCGTAAAACTTCCATCTCTCTCCAAAATGGGTCACAAAAGCCATTTGCTGCACATAAAAGCCTGTCACCTCCTCCAGTTTATTCAGTTTTATCTGAGAATCAAGACCTTGATGCATATATATGAAACAGAACTGTGAACAGAGCACAACAATATCTACCATATTTTAAGGTCTATTTGCACTTGCCAATATACATATATTAATCCTAATGTATTGGATCTGGACCAGAAGCTAAAAGCCAGGACAATAAAGCTTGAAGTAGTAGTCTGGATTCAAGTCCAAACTTGGCAGTTTAAACTCATATATAATCATCATTACTCAAATTCAGTGAAGGGAGGGCAGACCTTAAATCCCTATTAGATTTACTGACCTATTGATTTACTCAGTTTATTAATTTCTTTTGTACCTTTACAGATTCTGTCACAAAGAATTCAAATCAGAGCTTCTTAACCGAAGGAAATGATGACTGCAGCTGAACACTTGCTTTATATCATTAATGACACCTCCAAGATGGGTCAAGCACCCCTGCAGACTTGAGTGTCAGACCCTGCATTTCATCCCCAGATGAGCAGTGAAGCCTGCAGTGGAAACTGAGTGGAAGTCAGAAGCTGGCAAGTGTTTCCCCACCCATCCCATCGTACCCTTTTACACACTACTCAATGTCTGCTAACACATCCTTGGCACCCACACTACAGTTTGCTCACTGCTGGTCAAAAATATGCATGACAGAGAGCAGTTAATGAGTTCAATGTGAAATAAATTAAATCAAATCACGACCTCACAGCATTGACAGTGCATTAATCTCTTACACCAAAGCTGTGCAAGGATACAGCTGCAAGACCAGAGCTCTACAGGCACTTGCTGAGAATCCCCCCCTACAGACACTGAGGGCAAGCCCATCTTTTGGATGTGCTCCACCCTGCAGCAGCCAGGACCACACACAACCTGCACCCCTGAAACTCAGCTCCATCTTCTGTCCATGAGAGGAGCACCAGGAGCAGACCTGCAGCTCCCAGCACCCATGGCTGACCTTTAATCTTCTCACAGGAGGGCAGGCAAGGTGTGAGCACAGGCCTGTGAACAGCTCTGGTCTCAAACACATGCAGAGATGCACAGATACAAAGATGTGATAGAATAAACATATGGACATCCACAGCTCCGCCAGGGTCCAGACAACCAGCCCTCCTTCCAAGTGATCAAGGGGAAAACTCCCAGATCCCACATGCTACGTGAAGTGTTGTTACTGAAGTAGCTGCCAGTTTTAGTCTGACTAAAGTATTCAGTGTTTGGAAAATGAGGAGCTCTTAAGCACCTCCAGCTGAGCTGACCAGGGCTAATGTAGGTAGGCTTTGGGTCAGCTGGGCTCTGCCCTCACCAAATCCAACAGGAGGAGAGCTCTGCCAGGCAGCCAACAAGGAATGCAGGCAGGAGACCCACCATGGTCACTGCAGCTTAAACGTGCCAGTGGTACAAGAGCAGACTGGGAAAGAATGATTCACCTTCCATTTTCAGGGTCACACATCATCTTTACTGCCAAGCAAGTGGTAAGGTCAAACTACAACTCGGGAAAAGCAATTAAAGGAAAGCAAGAAAAGGCTATAGACCCTCCCTAATTAACTAAATGAAGGTAATAAAGACAGTAACTGATACATAAAGTGGGAAATGGGGCCACTGGAGGAGGAGTGGGGGCCAGTAATCACAGAAAACCTCTGAAGTCCAGAGAACGTGGGAAAACCTGACTATTTCAAACTTGCCTAGCACATAAGAATTGCTTTTGTCTGCATTAAATGCTGCACTGCTTTCACTACCAATGTGACCAGCAGTTACAAAAGGAGAAATCTCAGCAATAAAATGCTGAACTATGTCATGTCAAAAGGCTGCTGTCCCACGCCAGCAATATTCAGAGCTAGACCACGTTGCCCGCTCACAGCCACTGTCCCCAGGACAGAACAAAAGCTGTGTCACTGCCCTGTATGCAGAAGAAGAGACAATAGCTCCCATAAAAAGCTATGCAAAGCTTTTTAGTGAGACTTCTGGTCTGGGATCTAATCTGATCCACCCCTTAAAGCTTTAATCAGCTGTGCAGTCAGTTGGCACACCACCATTTTAGTATTAACCCTTTTAATTATCTATCTGAGCACTCTTCCCTAACCCCAGGAAGAAGGACACTAACCCCACACTCTGTCCCATATTGGTACAACACATGAAGACATTTTTGTACAAGGTATCATGTCTGTATGGGAAATCAGCAGAAACTGCCCTCATCTCATGTCTTCAAGCTTTTCTGTATGCCTATTTTTACTCCACAGATCTCTTCAGAGCCTTGCTAGTGGCCAAGAAAGCTGCTTGACCACAGCAGCTGAGCAGGATGAGTCAGGGCACATGAATGTCTTTTAACCCCTCTGCACCTGTGCACTGAGAGTATTGGCTGCTCAGCTGAACACAGCTGGGATTAGTCCTCTCCCATGGAGGAAAACTCCTGTGTTCCCAAAGCAAGGTCAAACCTTCCTAATTCTCAACACCCTTCAGCAAGGTTTAAGAGAAAAAAAAAAAAAAAAAAAAAGAGAGGGAGAGAGTGAGACAGCCAAGCCCCAAACACAAGATACACTCTTCAAATGACTGACAAAGAAATGCAGCCATCAGAGCACAAAACATGTTGTGATAGCACGGCACACAATACGATACAAATCGAGCACATATCAGAGCCCCAGCCGGCTTTATGCTTTGCAGAGCCCACAACTTTTGAATTCAGTAAAATTATAAGCACCCTGACCTGAATGCAGTCATCAACGTTAAATAAAGCCAAGCACAGTTGTGCTCCTTTGATCAGTCTTTTCATAAAGGCAGTATAAATAGTGTTGCTGCTTTTCTATATCCTAAGAGGCTTTTACATTTGGAAAGTGTTACATGGGCACACCAGGAAAATAAGTAATGTTTTGGTTTTTTTTTTCCTTTTGGGCTTTTTTGTTGTTGTTACTTTTCAAACTGTAGAGAGAAAAGTTAAACAATCAACTCCCAGTGACCCAAACAATGTGTTTACATAAGGGTTTACAAAACAAAAAAGCAAGTTACTCCACATTCAGATATTCTGTGGTCCTGCCAAGTGTCTCTACAGTCTAATGTCCTCTGAGACACAGACTTGTGCTATAACGTTTCTGGCCAAAACATTTGAATTTTAAAAGCCATATACAAAGAGACAGAACCACAGCCAGCTGTACAGCAGTGATCCCTGGTGTGAAACAAACTGAGGGTTCGGTTTGCTTGGGTCAATGTTTCTGCTTCCTCACCCTCATTAGGAAGGCAGGGATGGACCTGACCGTTCCTGTAGCCTCAAGGATTTTAGCAGCCTTCTCCATTACCTGGCCCACATTAGCTCAAGGATCATCCTGCATATCCCTGTGCCTGTCAGCCAGGCAGGACTCCCATGCTAACCTGGTCTCTTAGCCATGTTTAGCATAGTGTCTGCAAACTTTTGGCAACTCCAGCCTCTCCAGAAACACCAACTGGCAGCAATGCCAGTCAGCTTAGGTCCTCAAGCCAAGCTGCTTTCTTTCCATGTAGTCTTTCCACAGGTTTTCACAATGCCCCAGTAATTCAATTAGCATTGGCAATTAGAAAGGCATTTAACTTCTAGTTTTGTATCTTAAAACCGAATGTGGATGTGTGTGTTTTAGCCAAGGGGTTACAGCACGGCCTTGCACGTGCTGTGCAGTAGTGTGACCCAGCTTTACATCATTTAACTAATTTCTGCTAATGAGTGCAAAAAAAATTCTTTCTGTAACAATTAATATTATAGCCATTACCCTTCCAGTTGATGCAGACATGTTTCAGAAAGAAGCTGTTATGATGAAGGTGGTATTTTAAAATACTAACATGAACAAAAAAGAAATTTAATCACAAAATGGAGATGTTTCACACTTGCCATGACTAAATACACTGGTTCTTACCAGGGAGTACTGAAGCCTGTGACACCGCTTCAGGTTTTGATCCAAGTCAAACACAGGCTACTCAGAGACCCAGTAGAGCTCAACAGTGAAAAATCTTCAGATGCTGCAATATCACTGATCTTTAGAAAGTTGGGTAAATAATATAAATAATCCTGGGTAAATCACACAAAAAGAGCAAGTAAACAAATCTGGGTTTACACATCTCAGGTACTTGAGTGGCCTGTCTACTTAGGCTAACTTGACAGCACATCAAGGGCCTGAAATGAACATTTGAATCCTTCCCTGACCTAATGGCTTAAGGCAGCACCAATGGAATATGGAAAGAAGTATTTCCCCTCATTCATCAAATGGATCTGTGTTTCCATATTCTCCATCTCGTTTTCTCCCTTCTCCACCCCAGGCCCTTCTCCACCTCCATGCCCAGCAACCTCCCAGAGGCAGCCTGACCTCTCCTCTATCTGAAAAAATATCTTCAAGCCTGAACAAGGAGAGACCTTTTTACATAAAATGCAAGTGTCCAAAATGCAGTGACAGAAAAGATAACCAACAAAATATTTGAAGTCTTCAGTCACAGACTCAGATTAGAGGGGCTACATTGCTGAGAGTATCCTGTAAACAGCAATTCAGCCACCAGTTTAGATGAGAAAAATTCTCTCAGGAGCAGAATTTCGGAGATGCACAGCCCTGAGAGCTGCCTGTCATGCCTTTTGGGAGCTCACTTCACCCTCTACTTGTGGGGAATAATGCTTTCAAAATGCAAGTCCCAAGAGGGTTTTTTTTTCCCTAAGAGCGATTTTTCCATTGTTAGTCCTATAACAATGCTATTTTTTTTTTACTTTTTTTTTATTTTTTTACAAAAGCTTTATAATCCTCTTCTTTTTCATCTGAGTGGAAACCACTATATGACAGCTTTAAACTTTTCTTTCTTTAAACCCAGCACTCCCTCCTCAGCTATAATCCTCCTATTGGAAAGATCAGTTTGCAAGTCCTTGCCGCCAGGCAGCCACATCACAGCAGATTACAGACCCAAAAATCCAATCAAAACCCCTCATCTTTTAGCTCAATGGCCATGACATTAATTGCATGACAATAACAACAAGAAAATTAAGTGACAATTTGAAGTTATAAACTCCTCCCAACCCACACCATTCATTTTGACTCCAGGGTCCTTGAACTCTGAGGATGGCACATCTTAAAGCACCAAAATGGCTTTGACATCAGTTTCCCATTTTTAAACTCTCCCAGGCACACTGGCTTCTGAGACCTTTTGGACTTTTGATCACCCTCTGGCTCAGCCTGGCTTTTCCTCCTCCTTCCAATTTTATCCCCAATGGCAAATGTTTAATAACTACAGAGGTACACTCAAGTTCTTACATTTTCTCTGCAGCATGATATGAACAGTGTCTGTGTAACTAAAACTGTAGAACTTTAGCTCTAAAAGTTATAACTAAATTTTACCTCCAATTCTGTGAAATCAGAACTGAATAGTTTTTTGTGGGGAATAAAAAGATAGCAAGTTAGCAGTGCCTGAACTAAAGCTGGATTGGTTTGCTCCTCATCAAAAATCAGAGGCATATATTATTTGTATTTCAGGCACAATGCAGTCAACACAATTTTGCTGTGGATTTGCTTTGTTTTGGATGAAAAACACAAACCCCTCCTTTTTTAAAAACTGCAGTGAAGTCAGAGGAATTGCCGCCATCCAGAACAAATCAATGACACACCCTGAAATCAGCCAGTTCCGAGAGCAGAGCTTCGGTCAGTCTGCCGCGATCACAGGGGAAAGCTGCAAAGTTCAGCTCAGGATCCCATTAGTTGCAGCTACGCTTCAGGTCTGCTTTTCTCTTGCAGAAAACACAGGGCAGAAAAAAGCCCCTGTGGAGTTCCCTGTCTACTCCCTGCTTCACGGTACATTCCAGGCCCAGAAATTTTCGGTTCTATAGCACAAAAAATCCCCCATCAGTACAGTGCAATTTCTAGAAGCATCTGGCACAGTTGTGCTGCACAACTGCACAGGCACATACACAGGCAAGACTCTCCCAGGTGTGTTCTTCCCTGCATCCACCGGAAATCAGGGCTTCCCTGGACTGAGGACCATGGTAGCCCCAAGCTGTACACCCAGCCTGCAAAAGCCCGGACATCACATTAAGTGCAAAGCAAAAGTTAATCCCCACCATCCAAACCCTTAAAATTACAGTTTTTCAAATACTTTTTTTTTTTTTTTTTCAATTGAGCTACTGATTTGCACTGAGGTTTTTCCTCACAGAAAACAGTAATTAAGCGAAGAGGGAAAAGAAAACATTCCTTTGAAAAAAAAGTAAAATTCTGGAAAGGAAGAGCATGAGATACCGAGGCAGTTGTTTGAAAGTTCTCTCCCAGTACACATAACACAAAATCCAACTCTTACTTTCACAGTACTGCCCATTTGGAAAAATTTTGCTTTCTTATTTTCACTTCTCTCCTTGTTCAAAACTCTTATTTTTTTTTCCCTTCCTAGACAAGAAGTCTCACTCTGCATCGCTGACCTAACCTCCTTCTAACTATATGGCAGACAGCTGCATGCCTTGTTGGATCTCTTCCAGACATCTCAACAGACAGCACCAGCACCACCCCATAAACACACCCTCTCCCCAGCAATTTGTTTTGCCAATTATTAATCTGTTTTTGGAACAGACAGTAATCAATAAGACATAATAAACATATACAAACCCTGTACATCACAACCTTTTGTCAAAAAGCCACCCCGATGACACAAACAGGAGCTGGGAACATCATGATATAGACATCTTGGATGCACTTGTGTGCAGGCTGAAGTACCCAAGCTGGCTTTATACACTCCAACCACAAATGTATGGACTTGCCCACAGCATCACTTATTCTGCTGCCTCAGGCCACAGCTTAGCAAGAAAGTAAATCTAGTCCTGAGTCCTATAAAATAAGCATAAAATTGTGCCAACCACTCTATGCAAAGGGCCAAGTTACTGCAGCTACAGAACCCAAGTCTTCATTTTCAGGTGTCATAAAGCAATCCAAACATTGCACTGGGTTTTCTTGCACATCTCTATTTAAGTAGTCTCTTGTATACATCTTCATGTCTTTTACACAGCAAATTCAAATTTAATTGAAAATGAAACTAGTAAACAACTATTAGACTCTAGTTCCATGAGAAGAAGGTATGGAAAAAGGAAACAGTTCAGAAATCCTGAACAAGAACAGCATCCAAGTGGGAAGAGATGTCAGTATTTCTTTATCCATGAAGTGAAGCCTTATTTGTAGTGCCTTCAAATTTTGTTTGGTACATCAAAGTCATCAAGCATCATATATAAAGCCCCACAAGACTTCAAGTTCTTCAACTCAGCTCCTTGTCACATCATCATTCCCTGCACCTACATTTAGCAACTGCAAAGCACCCTTCAGGTAAGATGCAATGGCTGATTTAAAAGCTTTCACCATCAAACAAAGGACATGTAATGAATACAGAAGTGGGGAAGCAATTAGCATTGCTAAAGACATGTTGAAACTTCCAGCTTTTTATTTGATTGTCAAATAGGGTCTAGGCAGCTTTAGTCAAAACATCTTTGTGCTTGTACTCTAAATATCAAGTACATGTAACTAAATCTAACACTTAAAAAAAAAACCCTCCCTATACTTTGATCTAAAAGTATAATCACAGTGCATCTGACATTTAAATAAAATAACCATCAGCACAGGAAACACACAGCATAAAAGCACCAGGTCAAGAAAAGACAGACTAATAGAGAGAAGCAGCATGGGATTGGATTTAATGCCATGTTTACTAGGGATCTGCTGCGTTGAGCAATGTACAGGACTTAATCTGGCAGGCTGAGCTACAGGATTAAAAATACTGGCTATGACTAAAAAGGGGAGATTTCATTATCTGACTTAATTGGATAAGGAGGAAAACCAGCTCCAACTTCAAGAAAGCGGTAAACTAAGAGCAGCTAGGACACCTGCAGAGCTCTCAAGGCTTAAAGGGTTTTTCGTATTTTCCATGAAAACATCCAGGTATCTATTTGTTAACTAAAGCAATAGAAAGGAACACTAGGATTTAAAAGGAGAAACACATTACTCAAGATGAATTGGATTAAACCATACCAAGACTACAGATTAGCATGAATTAATCTCTACTGTCAACAAGTCCTGGCAACACTCTGACCCACATCAGCAAACAACTCCATAAAATTTCAAGTCACATTCACAATTATTAATCAAATCACATCGGCAGACACAAACCAATCATAGGAAAACTATTCTCCTCAAAGCAGAGATCATGCCCAACCCCACTGACTCATGAAATACCCTGCAGCAGGTCGTTTGAGGGGTTTGTGCCTATATAATGTAAGAGCAGTATTTTTGTGCCTTCATACTAATTGCCACTTTAGATCTACAGATGAAAACCACTATGGAAGTGATTAATAATAAATCACATCATGATATTCATAGCCCAAATTTCACTTCGCTCATCACTCAGCAATGAAAAAGAGCACTTTCCTCTTAAGTGTAATCCAGTTTGTTGTGTCTATTTTCACAGCAGCCACACTTACTTTCACAGTCAGGCATGGTTTCTGTGATGTCCTACTCATCACTGCACACCATTCAAACAATCCCATGCCCATGGGCCCCTATAGGGACATAACTGACAGCCCAAACTGTTTCAGCTTTCATCAGTCCCCACATTGGGATGTAATGTAAATGTATGTCCCACACAGATGTGGACTTGCCCATGGCCCCAGAGCCATGACGAGATAAGAAACAAACAAGTATTTCACCAACAAACAGCGCTCAGCTCTCAGCCCTTATTAGTCCACATGCTAAACTGGATTACCTAAAGCTAGATGCATCCCTCTGCTCCACACAGGTCACTAGCATTAGCCTTGTTGTGGAGAAACCTGTGATGGGATTACAGTGACTGCCTGAGGCCACTCAGCAAACCCACCGCAGAGCTGAGAGCAGAAGCAAGATTAGGACAAGCGGAATCAATGCCACCATGGTGCTGTGCCTGTACGCTTTTGCACTCCTATCCATGTGCCATGGCCATGCAGCTGCTCCATCAGCAAACCAGGGATATGATCCAATTTAAAAAAGCAGCCTCCCAGGGATGTGGGAGAGTCCATATTGCTGGAGGTTTTCAGGATGTGAACATGCAGGGTGCTAGATAGAAAAGCTCAACCAGTCTCCTATTCCCATGAAACGTTTGACCAGATGATGTCTCAAGTTCACTTCCAGACTGGGCTGATGTATGAAAAAACAACCTGGGAGTGTAGCACAAAGGGTTTGTTTTCAACAGCACTAGTCTCTTGACCTGTTCGACCATCCACCCATGCCAAGAGTGGCATCAGCACAAGGGCAGGGTGAGAAAGCAGGGCCACGATCAAGGGAAAGGGAAGAAAAACACGATATTCCTGTTTCCCTCTGAAAGAGTTCTCAGGAGGCTCCAGGAAGAACACCATGTGCTAATCCGTCCCCAGGTTTCTACAGGAAAACAGTAAGTGTGCTAAGAGGCCTGAACATTGCTTTCACCAAACAACTGCTCTCCCACTTGTTGTGCTGCTTGCAGAGATGAATCACCGCCTCCCGACAGCTGTAATTTACTGGGATATCAGCCGGCTCTTTGTGGTAGGCAGGGGAAACTGATGCCTCCCCACTTAATTGCCTGTTTTTCTTCAAACTCAAACCTGGCTGACCAGTAGCATCTCACAAAGATTTCAAAACTCAAGAGAAAGATTTAGTAACACCTTGCCTTGCTAAAGCACTGCCCAGTTAAGAACAAGGCACCGCTGGAGGAGTTCCTTACATTCAAAAGCCTGTTTTGCTTCCTTTCCTAACTGATCCCAATGACCCGATTCCCAAGAAATAAGATCTTCTCTTTAACAAAGGTCTGAAATTTGGGTTGAGGAAGCATGAGTCAGATCAGATGCAATGAAACATCCACAGCTAATTAACAGGATTAATCTAGCTTTCCTCTCATTAAAAAAAAAAAAAATCCAACAAAAAAGCAAACTCTACACCATGAAAGAGAAAACATTTGGATTAAGGTTTTAACAAGGTCCTTCCACGCAATTGCCCATGAGCAAGTGTCCCAATACCAGAGACCCAACACCAGTAAAGCTAGGCGTGGCCTCCTCTAACCGCTTTTAAACTATTTTTTTATAATTAAAGAGCGGCCACAAGAGCTCATCTGCACACTGTGCCTCTTGTGCACATGTACACGACTGGTTGGCACACCCAGAGATCACCTCGCTGATGAGACCTGCGGGGAATTCATTAGGTATAAGAACATGCAGTTCACAAGTCACTGCAGCATGTCCAGGCACGAGGTTCCTGACCCAGCCGCAAGGTTAGTGGCATTGAGCACGTGCTGCTGCAAAGCAGCTGAGATGCCCTGGAAAACACACCCTGAATCCAGGCCATGTGGGTAAGTCACAACGTAGAGCATGCTCGGTGCCAGGGAAGGACAGAGCTCTGTGCTGGCAGAGCACATAAACCCTTCTTGGTGCTTACACACGTTTTAATGTGACTCTCTCTCAAACTAAGCAGTTCCCAGGGGAAGGGGAGCAGGGGACACTGCGCCTTATATGCTAGATTGCAAAGGAGATCAAAAGCACTTCCTTGGTTTAATTTCTGCATCTCATTAATCCACCGTGAATAATCGGGTGCTGCGATGTTGAGAGCCATGCAGATGGATATCTGAGCTGCTTATGGAATTGGAACTGAGAGCAAAATCCCATCTCGAAGCTTGGACTAATGATTATATGTTTCAAACGTCACTCAAAAGGGTCTACAGCTACTTTTTATATGCAAGGTCAGACTAAAAGGAAACAACTGCCCTTCAGACCTGACAATCTCTCTTTTTGCATACCCTATAATTTCTATCCCTTTCTCCTTACAGTTTTCCTCTGTTTCCACTATTGACTCAGACAATAGAAATAATCAGGATATTTAGGACAATTCAGCTTAGATCAGCTAATTCATTGTATCCTCCAGGCTAGAGGAATCACTAAAAACTAGAAAATTCGGAGAGGTCATTTGTCAAAGGCACTTCAAGTGAACTTATTGTATAGATACAAAGAGCTTATCGGGTGTTTCCCAATGGAGAGGCTACGAGTTGAGATTGATTTTCCCATTATAATACAATGCCATTTAATGTAAGTATATGAAGTGTCTGTGTCACATCATCACACATTTAGCAAAAGAAATTAAGGACACAAAGGAGAGAGGTGGCATGTATTCTCCAAATGCAGTGCTGTCCAGACAGTAGGAAACATTGAAAATACTGTCTCGTGCATTTGGAGCTGAGCTTTTCTGAATAAATTAGCATTCAGCCAGTGAGGACACATGGAAAGAAACTTTGCAAAGTGCCAAAAACGACTTGTCTGAAAAGAATTCAGTAAATAGATTCCAGTGTCTGACAAGTGTAAGCTGCACGAAGTATTATCAGAGAGCAGTACCTCTTAACCACATGGACTGATTTGTTAAATGGCAGCTCCTACCAGTTGAAGTCCAAGAAAGATAATCTGAAGGGTCCCAACAAGGCCAGACAGGAATGATCACAATGACAGATGCTGCCCAAGCAGGGTACTCAGAAGTCACTGCATGAACCATATAAATGCGTTATTTATTTTCACAGACTCGCTCCAGATTGTATTTCTGGCACAAGGGGTAAGATCAAGAGCATTTCTCTCAAGAAACTAAGCTAATGAGGATAATTAACGCAACTCCTAAATATATAAACTGTGCAGATAACGAGTCTCATTTGAATTTTGCTTTTCTAGCAAAAAAGCAGATGGATTGATCTGACCTGTTTCATGAGACTTTTGCCTTGCCAAAAAAAGACACTCTCCCTTTAGCTAAAAAGCCATAACCAGGTCAAAAGTCCTCTCCAGCAAGCTTTGAGGACATTTCAGGCTCCACTTTACCTTACTCCTTGACTTCTGCTTCTTCTGCCAAGCAGCTGGCAGCTGCAGGGAGAAGGGGATCCCTCCACCCTGCTCTCGCTGGCACCAGCATCCACACTGTGTGCCCAGCCCAGGTCCCACAGAAACACAGGTTTCATCCCTTGAACAAAGAAGCAACGTAATGGGACTTTGATTCAAAATTCTGGATAAAGGCCAAGTTAGCACTTCAGCTGTGAGGTCTTCAGAGTGCAGGACTTCAAAAGATCAAGAGATACTAGACAACCATGTAATGCAGGGAAAAAATGAATAATGCAGTATTTCATTTTTTCTGCATGGATGAGAAAAAGATCCAGGAAAATAATGTAGTACTTATGATCAATAATGCTTCAATTTTAACCAATTTTGCTATAGGCCAGGAAGCAAATAAATACTACATGAATAAGGCTCCTCTCACAGGGGCCATAAAGAATCATGGAATTAATTAGGTTGAAAAAGCCCTCTGAGTCCAATCATTAACCCAGGACTGCCAAGCCCACCACTCAATCATAGCCCTAAATGTAGCATCTGCATTTCTTTGAAACATCTCCAGGATGGTGACTCCACCACCTCCCTGGGGAGCCTGTGTTTGACAACTCTTTTGGTGAACAACTTTTATCCTAATATCCAATCTAAACCTCTTCTCGAACAACTTGAGGCTGTTTCCTCTTGTCCTGTCACTTGTTACTTGAGATAAGAGATCAACCCCCACCTGGCTACACCCTCCTCTCAGGTAGTTACAGAGAGGAATCAGGCTCCTCTCTGAGGCCTCCCTTTCTCCAGGTTAAACACCTGCAGCTCCCTCAGTCACTTCTTATCGGACGTGTGCTCCAGAGCCTTCACCAGCCCCACTGCCCTTCTTCAGAAATGCTGCAGCAAGACAGCAGAGGAGCAGCCAAACTGTCATAGCACAGACCGAATCCTTTTTAATCGCAATAACTCACCCCAACCGGCAACTGTTAAGCAGATTTCAGAGTCCACCATCAGGAGATATTCACCCAAACCTTGCCTGTCTACACACACACAAACATTTTTGTTTTGGACTCCTTTCTCATGTGTATTTGCTAAGTGGCCCAGCATCTTCACTATCGTTGTGTCTGAAAATTTTGTTCTGGCCATCACCCACCAAGCTCTCTCCAGCCTCCCGTAATGGTCACCAAGCTCACACACACCAGATATTGGCCATCCCTGCAAGTCACCCACAGCATGCAGGTCTTCCAACGCCCAGAGGAGAAAGTGGTGAGGGGGAGACATGTCTGTGTTACTGTGCATCTCTTCCAGTCAGAGCAATCCATCCCACTGCAAATATAAAGGATTTACAGCACCCAAAGGAATATCATATCCTGTGCCAAAACTGGTCTGAACCCCCTGACCGCCAAAAAAATATCCAAAAGCCTCATCTGCTAACAAATTTTGGCATCTGATGGGAGGCAGCACATGGCAGGCTCCCAAAGTCTCCTCTCTCTGTTCTCACTGCTTTTTAAAAAAGCGTCCATACAGTCAAATTAATATGGATTATATTTAAACTGTTTTTTAAAATGCTTTCAGTGCACACAGAAAAAAGAGTCTATCATGTGGAATCCCTGTCATTTAAAAGATATATTAAACAGAACAATGTAGACTGCAACTGTCTTTATAATACAAAGGGTAATTCTGCCCAGTGGTCCCAGCAAGGCAAGTGATCCCTGCCAAGTTCACACCTGGCATGCACATGGGTCTGATCTTTGCACATAAACCTGTGACTGATTTATAAAGCAGGTACATATCCATGCATACCTGGAGCAGCACATGCTGGCAAGAAACAGAAGCCATGCCACACTAAATGCACTGCTTGTACTTGGCAGCTGTCATAGCAGATCTTTAAACACTTAGAAGAGATCACATCTTTCCTCAGTTTAATATTAAAATGGATTAAGATGTAACTATTTTGAGTGGGGATTCCTAGAATTGGTTGCCATAGCCCAGGTTTGGGGACACAATCCCAGATGCTCAGGCAGGTAAAAACCCAGTCCCTCGCCGACTTCTACCACCAGGGCACATAGTCACCTCTTTGATCTTTTCCCTTGGCTAACGGATAAGAGGACTGCTGTACCTGCCTAGTCTAAACTCAGTCCTGCTAGCAGAATTTGAGTTGAATGAAGGAGCAGACCAAAGCTCAGTATCGTCACCAGCCTGGGTACCAGACACCACAGGATCACAGACACTTTCTGGTGCAAAAAGCTCTCACTCAGCAGCCTTGCCTTCAAAGTCCAGACTGAGTCAGCCCTATTTAAGGTCTAAGCAGCCTTTGCTCATTTTTCTCCCATATGTCAGCCAAAGACTGCAACTGGCCTATCCTTGTGGGTTTTTTTCCATTTTCCTCTTCTCTCAAAAGTATAAAATGCTTTTTGCCGTTCTTCCTCCTATGGAAATTATTCCATCCATTTCAAGTCCTCCTCTCTGCTCACTTCTTACATGATGCCCCAAAGTTATAAATTTACAGTGCTTTCTCACAGATGACACTTTCACAAACAATGACATCCCAGTCATTTCCTCTCTGGAGTTCTCTGGCGCATCCTGTTTATTCCATATCTCCCTTGTTTGCATTGCAAACTCTTCAGAATAAGGACTTTCCATATTTTGTGTCCTATACTGCTGGAAACATGACTGTAGCTACTCAATTCAAGGCTTTCAAGGCCAGAAGAGATCATTGCAATTATCGAGACTGACCTTTGGCCTACCACACAAAAAATTTCATCAAGTGTCTTCTGCATTAAGCCCCTGATAGTCCACATAGAGGCATGCTACTAATGGATGATGATCACCATACCATTTTTCATTTTACATTTTCCCCAATTTTGTTACTTAGTCATGGTTTCTCTCCTTCATACTCAAATCTTTCCAATACTTTCAGCAATTAGCCCATGGTCAAATTTTAGGAAACATTCTAAGACACACATGTACGTTACTTCTATGATGTCTGCACTAAAATCACTGTCATTAATTACTAATTATACTCTTCATTTTCCCAGTTTATATTTAATGTTCTTTTGCCAAGATAAGATATATAAAGAAAACACAACTTTATTATAAATTATAGACTTATAATCCTCCTTTTAAGGATGTACATCTGTAAAAGATTAAAGAACTGAAATGGTCTGAGAACAAGGTAAAGGGAGGGAATAAGCTGATGGCATTGCTGGCATGCAAGGTATTTTTGTGTTAAAAATGTATGTACAAAAAACCTTTCATACACTCTGAATACCTATATTAACTTTAATGTTCAACATGCTATAAAATGATCATCTTCTGCAGAAAAAAAATATTAAATTCCTTTGAGCCAAGTATTAAAAGCATTCTTAAAGCAAACAGACACAAGAAGAATGCTCACAAAAAATCTGGTTTTCATCTGTCTAAAATGCATGCTGGCTTCAGCTAAAAGCTAATCAATCAATATGCAAAGAATAAAAAAAGTTCTAGCCACTTAAAAATATTTTTTTAACTACAATCATCTGGCAGTGGAGCACCACTGACCTAACTTCATGAGCATCTGTCAGCTGGTGATGGCAATGGTGCTTGTCAGGAGAAGAAAACAGAGACATTTTGCTCATTTAACTGAGCAGACTAGAAGCAACCCACCACATATCACAGCAAGTGGCACAGTCTGGAGGGAAAATTATCCAAAACAAATGTTCAAGGAAACCAAAGTAAACCTGCCCTGCCCAGTGCACCCAGAGCTCTGGGAGGCTGTGAGAAAGCAAAAGGCTGGAAATACGAAGTGCAACAACTCCATCACCACTAGGTGGTTATCCATCAGATTCTAATTTCACTATTTCTCCTAAAAAATTATATTATCCTACTCAGAGCTGAAGTTTCTATGAAGATGGCATGATACAAGGCATTATACAAGAATGACAAAAGTGCTTCTCCAGTTTTCTTTTAATTGCCATGGCAACTCTGTTTATTTGGATTTAAGCATCATCCTGGGATGTTCATAACGCCAACAGGACAACACAGAGAAGCAGAACGGGAAAGGGAGAGAGTCCGTGAGACACTCATGTGGCCAACTCTTGTCCAAACCAAGTAATTCAAAACCCCACAGGCAACAGCTGTAGTGAAAAATACAGGGGGATTACGAATCAAACAGAAAGAAGCATTTCTTGCCATTTGCACTTTTTTGTAGAGGTGGCAGTCCTCTTCCAACTCCAGCAGCTTGGAAAACAGAGAGCTCTACCAACCTACCCAAGTACCTTTCTGCATTTTTACCTGCCTGCAAAAGTGGGGTTTTAAGTTGTGGCATCATACAGCCTGCTCTGCAAATGGGCTTTTATGCTCATAGAAGTCCCCCCAGTTAACTGAAGATCCACTGCACCCACCTTAACAATTTCTACTTGGACTTTCTACTGGGCTCATAAACAGGAATGATTCAACAGCCTAACAGGACACCAGCACTACCTGCAGCATGCTTAAACCCCATTTCCCCACAAAAATAGGCCAAAATGATGTAAGCAACACCCAAGATCACAGTGAAACTCATGTGGCAGCACTTAACTGTAACTACCTGACATGCCTTGAGGTCAGGATGCTCTATTTGTGGGTTATGCTGAATAGACAGTAAGTCCACAGAAGTACCACCCTGTAATTTCACAAGATATCTACAAGTACATGCAAATCCTAGCAAGCATAAGTAAAAGTGCACAAAGAATCACAGAACATTTCAACCTGGAAGGGGCCCATACAGATCACCAAGTCCTTCTCCTCACAGAACTGCCTTAGTTTTAACTAAGCCTAGCAGCTCCTTGGATCCGAGAGACATGGTGCTGTGACCACTTCCCTGGGGTGCCTGTTCCAGAGATAAACCACAGGGGAGGCAGAGTCACCAACTCCCACCAGATTTATGACAATGTAGGAAAAAAGAAAAGAAAAGGGGGGAAAAAAGAAGAAGAAAAAAAGCCAAACAAAACAAAAAATCACCAACCAACCAGAAGACCCCCAACAAACCAACAAACAACAAAAACTCAAAAAGAAAAGAAACAATTTACAGTCTTGCCATGGTTAAAATGAAGAACTGAGCAATTGTTTTCAGACACAATAGGCAATTAATGAAAGAAATCAAGAGAAGATCCTGCAATCCACCTTGGAGACCGTCCAGTAGCTTGGAAAATGGACTGTCACTTCATCCATCAGGAATTTCTACCACCCAACTGGCTACAATGTGACCCTGGCTGACAGGGAGCTGGACTGATGTCTCTAGGATTCTGGGAATCAAATAGTCTGACACCCTTCTAAACACATACCAATTTACCTTCACATTTTCCAAAATTACCAGTACAAGGAGACTGCTTTCTGTAAGCTAAAGCAATGTAGTAAGTACAAAGCATTGCAGAGAATTGGTGAAGATTAGCTGATTGCCCCAAGCACAACTTTTTCTCCTGCACCAGGGGCTGGCTACTATCCAACCTTCAACCTCTCCAAGCTTTTGATGAAGGAAGGATGTTTCTTCCACCCACACTGATGACTTTTATTACCTTGGAAGAGCTGCAGAAATGTTTTGTATGCACCAGTGATCTCACACACCAGATGGGGAGTACAGCAGAGGTATGGTGGGGTCCAGCCTGCAGTGAGCATGCTCTCAAACAGCCTCTGCACTACAATTCAGACATCCAGAGTTTAGATGCCTCTACATAAACCACACAGGTGCTATCCACACCCACACTTGAAAGAAAGGAGTTTATTCAGGGACCCTTATTCCCTCAGTGCAGCAGAAAGGAGTCTGGATAGTCTCCAAGCACAGCAACAAACATGGCAAGTACTGAACCTGCAATTACAGCAGCCCATGGGGACAAGAGAAGCACCATTACTTCAGGAAGATCAGAAACCACAGAGGAGTTCCAGCTCAGCCTCCCAGTGTACCCAGGGGCACAAAATCCATCGTCACAACTGCAATGTCTCGCTTGCTTAACTACCCACACAGAACCAGTTCTGTTAGGACTGCATGGAGGGACGAGTCATACAGGCCAAACACAAATGTCTAAAAACAGCAGCAGGGTGGAGATTATATTTTTAATTATTTTGGAACTGAAGTGCTGCAGCAGCCTTTCTGACACTAAAAAAAAGTTTTCCTCAGCAAGCATTATTCTTAAAAGGGTCTGCAGAAGTAACATATAACAGATACAGGTGCATTAAAAAATACCATTAGCTTCCAAAGTTACTTTTTTGTGACTGGTCAGGCTTGGACTTAGCAGTAAATTGCAGCAGTCCTTTCTAAAGAAGAAAGCACCTCTGACTGCATCTGTGAAACAAACATACAGAGATTAGAACTGCATGGAAAACTGCTCCTCTGACAAACCACCCCAAATATTTTGAACAGTGTATTTCACTTTAGCCCCATCTCTGCAGAACAGGGTTAGTTAATCTCACATTTAACCCTCTGTGCCAACATTTGCACAGTTTCTGTTGCCGTGCTGGAATCTGCACATAATGTCATCTGGCTCAGCACTCATGGTGCTCCAGGGATCAATTACCATTTTATACATCAGTGTTTCATTACTGAGCCGTGAATGTCCTCCAGCCAATCAGACCCGCAGCTCTGCGCTCCAGGACTCTAATCTTTGAAAATTAGGTATTTGGCAAGATACACTGTAAGAAAGAAAAATTGCTGCACTCATGCTGTTTTGAATACATCCAGCCTCCATTCACAAATACTGCCATTGCAGTGGCCACTAGATGTTTTCAGTGATGTGATTAAAAAGGAAGCTATGATAATTGTGGAGTGGAAATGCACTCTCATCTGTCACTTCTCTTGGAAAATAATGAGCTCTCTTCTTTGTAATGTTCACTGCAATATATCTTTGGAAAAGTCTTATAGAGATTAATGCTCAATTGCTCTAAATGAGCTTAGCTTTATTTATTCTAGGAGACGATCTGGTCCCAAAGTCCCAATAAGCAATTACTTCACTATCCTCATTAAAGGAAAATCCTATATGGTAGCTAAGACAGGACTTTGGCCCCGTGTCTCCCCTGTAAATTCAGCGTTGGAGATTTGGCATGCTTTACGTCAACAAGCCATGCCTAAGTGCGTACTTTAAATGAGGCTAAGATACACAACAGCAAGCACTGTAAATCTTTGCACAATAAGGCAAACTCGACATTTCTACTGCTCATATTCAGCTTTGCTGCCTCCTCCCCATGGGCTGCCACAGGACCAGAAACCTCACTGAGCTGGCAGCACAGGAAACTCATCTGCAGCACTATGAACACCTGAAGTAGTTAATTCTTGAGCAGCATCTCTGTAGTGGAGACTCTGGGGAACAGAAGCACCACACGCCCAGACAGACTGCCTGGGCCCCTGCTGGACTGGAGGTAGCAAGAAGGGAACTTTGCCACTGGGAGGAAAACCCTGGGGAAAAAGCAAGCGTGCTCTTAAAAACCACTGCGATTCCAGTCATCTGTTTTGAAACTGCAAGTGTTGTAAAGTGACAACACACAAGCCACAACCACATGTTGGAGAGTTTGTTTTAAATCACGAGGTGAAAATAAGAATCTATTATAACTCTGTTTAACATTCCTGGGCTGGTATGCAGCTATGCAGCCCACGCAACACCCCAGCTGTGGTAGCAAGGTCTCAAAAATCTGTGCTGATAGGAGAAAGCACCAGAACCAAAACTTAGGACAGTGCCAGAAGTTTCAGACAGACAGCTGCAATCATCCCCATGCAGCCCTTCCTGTTCCATTACCTCTAACAAACCAGGTGAATCCAGGTGGTAGGACAAAAACTGGCTCGTGTTTGGAAAGTACTTTTTGCACATGTTTCACAGTTCAGCAGATCTAAGGATCAAAGCCTCTTATACTGGCCACCCAAAGTACAAACATTCCCTTAAATAACCCCTGTAGAGAATTGGGGCTTTCCACACCTTGTGGAAAGTAACTGGACTTCAAGCAGAAAATTTTTGAACGAAGTGATAAAAACCCTCTGTCATGCAATTTAAAGGGATCAGCCCCCATGAAGGCTTCAAGAGCCATTAAAAAAAAAAAAAAAAAGGAAACCATACACTGCACAGCTGACACACAACTGACTAAATACTAATACCTAATCATATGACATTTCCATTACTTTAACAGAGATTTTGTGAACCTAATGCTGACATTCTGATGAGCAAATATGTGCAGAACAGCAGCAGGAAACATATGTCAGGAACTGAAAAAATATAAAATTTTAAATCCTATCTTCAGATGATTCTTTAAGAAAAAAATATCTGTTGGGATGTGATCTGTCCTCCTCCAGATACTAATAAAAGGACAAAACTCTAAATTGTCTCTTCAAATACACACACAGAGAGTAAGTTGTCACACATGGACTTTTGTGGCTGGATGGCAAATGCTGTTCATTTTCAAACTAGTGTAGTCCATATTCTCACTGCATCAGCTGAACATCTCACAGATGCCACAGAGTTCCTAATCCCCCTCTGGGCCCAGGAATGGCCTGCTTGCTCCTCCTATGTGATAGAATTCTCCAAGTGTGCTTTAAAGCCACTGAACAAAGGAAAAATAGCAGTTAAGAGTGGGTTTGTAGTACTTCACCCTCTTCAAACAATGATTTTAGTGAGTATCACAGAAGTACAGACTTCTGTCTCTGACACATGTATTCACAAAATGTATAAAGCTAATGCACTAGAGCTGTTGTGTCCTCCATTAAAAATTTTCATTATTGGCCATTTTAGGCATATACAACATGTACTTCAAAACATTGCTCTTTTTTTTTTCCCATTCTATAATGATCCACTTGGTGTGTTTGATGTTTTTAGAAATGGCTGTGTTGTTTGCTCAAAGCTCTGGGAGACCACAGTAATCCTCTCCCAACTTGAAATGGGCTTCAACGAGGCTCACAGAGATGATCTATTCTGGTATTTTGGCACTAACCATAAAGAAAGACACAGATCAAGGTTTTCAAGACCATTTCTGCCAGAGACACACTCAAATAAGCAAGTGAGACAGTGAAAATTCTATTTCAGTTACGCCTTCAATGCTCAGAGATGACGCAACTGATATTTTCAGCTCTGGTCATTCCTACAGTTAACAAGAGTATAAATTATAAATTAAAAATGCCATTCCCACTTTATATTAAAATCACTGGTTACATGTATCAATTACTCTTCTGAGTTTAGGGTTTTTTTTGGTTTTTTTTTTCCCCCTCTAAGATGAAAACAAACCTTCTCCAGGAACTGCTAAGTGTTGATAATAACAGACTAGAACACAAAGCCATTTTTGTCTGTCCAAGAGGAAATATTTACCATCACGGTCCTGACACATGTACTCTTGTTGCCAACACTACACACGCCTGTCTGCATGTGGATCACCCACCAGCCCAGCTCCAGAATGCATCCTGTTTACTATTTAGGACCAGGGTTAAAGCCAAACCAAGCTCCACCTCCCAAAAGGCAGAAGAAGGGCAGCTTGTGCAGATGTTGAAATTCTGGTGAGAAAGACAAACTATAAACAGATTTCCTAAAAGATCCGCCTTGGGACAGTCTTATCTAGCAATTCCATTAATTCCCTTGATAGGAAAAGTAGGGGACTGTGAATGAAATCTGCAGATAACACATAGCTGAGAAAGTCTGTCAACCCAGAGGATGGGCAGAAGTGTATTCAGAACATTTGAGGACTAAAACAACTGACAGGAGGTACAGCTTGTAATAAAGCCAAGTGCAGTCATGCACTTCAGGATTAAAGAAATATGTTCTGCAGCTTGAAAGCTCAACAGTTGGAAGTGAGATAGAAAGGGAAAGATTTGGATAGTTTAGTGGCTCATAGCAGGAGTGTAAAAAAGACAGATGTTCGAGTTCTCAGTGAGGAATGGGAAAATATGCAAAACACTAGTACAGTCTCAGCTGGAACAGTGTTATAATTTCAGGTTACAGAGTTCAAGAAAGGTTATGTGACACTGGAATAGTGCAAGGAAAGGTCAGCAGAATGACCTCTCCCATGAGACAAAAACGTGATGGCTTTGCTACTAGAGCAAAACAAAGGCTGTCTTTGAGGGATGAAAAAGGAAAGATACACCAGTATGAACCACCTAAGAGGCTTAGGCCAGAACTTGAAAAGAGGCTTGCAAAAAAAGAAAAAAAACCTATTAGGTAGGTAGGAGACTGACTGTTCAGTACCTGAAACTCTACAGGATGGTTGCTGAAGACAACCAAAAACATGGCTGTCAACAAGAAATGCAAACTTGGTCCTGATAATATACATCCTCACCATCTACAGCCCAGTGAGCCCACCAAAGTTCAGGAGCTGCTTTGCTACCCTAGAACCTCCCAGACCTTCCCCCACCTGCCACCAGGTTTTGTGCTGTCACCCTGGAGGCATGGTGTTTAGAGTGTATGGACAGTCCACACTCATGACACAGACACAGCAGAAGCTACTTTGGCTTCCCAAATCTCTACACAGTTGAAAAGGGGATGACTTCACAGAAAACTTGAGGCTATGCCCAAACTATGTCAAAAAAAGACAACAAAGGGAGGCTGGTGGAAAGCACAGCAGGTCACTCAAAATTAGTTAGAAGAGACACATTTCTAAAGGAAAGGAGGTGGTTGGTGGCTGAGAGCTTTAGAAACCATCACTGTGATAGCAAATGATTCACCCTCATGGCTGAACTCCCTCACTATTCCTCAACACAGCCCAACAAAATTAAGAGTGCAAGCAGGTTCAAATAAGGGCAGTTGACTATCTTGCTACTCCAAATTAATCTCTGTTTCAAAGGAAAAACATGAAGTTTAAAAGGGGACAAGGGTGAGAGAAGGAAAACATAGAGGCTAATTAATGTCAATCAGTATAAAGACCCATGACTGATGCTTTTGACATTACCCTTCCAGACAGTGTTCCTGCAGACACTCGAGTGAGCGTGAGGCGAGTGCGAGAGTACTGCATCAGAAGTGGGATTAGGCAGGAAGTGACTGGAAAATCCACACAACACAAAAACATATTTCTCTAATATTTATATAAAAATACCTTTTCCATATGTTGCAGTATAGCCACCTGCCCACAGAGGGGCTTCAGGTATATGTATTTTTGCAGTTACTTTTTGTACTCTACTCAAGCTTCAAACCACACAACAACACACAGGGTATTTTTAGGTCACCTGAACTCCCTATCCATGAGAAGAAAATGAGTCATTAGTCAATTACATAGTCTATACAAACAGAAATTATTGATTTCCCTCCATTCTTTGGATCACAATCTGGTACTTTCACTATCCTGCATCTTTGGGACTGGCAAATCTGACATCCCCTTCATTAGACAGTATTCTGAAAGTTGTCATTGCAAAACCAAAGACAACAATTTCCTACTCTTAACCAAGCACTGGCAGGAGGTTTTGCTAAGCAATGGGAACACAGAGTGGAAACTATTTGTATATCATAGCTTTTGAGCTCCTAATTAAATGATAATCAATTCTTTGAAGTGTCCTTAAAACTAGCAGCGTGCGTTCCCATGTCTCCCAAGCATTCTGTTACAATTCACCTGAAACACAAATAACTGCCTTTGGACAATTCTGCACTGTTTTTACACGGCAGCTGAGCTCTGGCAAGACAATATAAAATTATTTTTCCCTGTTCCTCCAGAAGTGCCCTGGCTGCTTAAGCCAGCTGCTGCACTTTGCAGGCACCTGCACTCTCTTAAATTTTAGTTTTAATGGCACAACTAATTTTTCAGCCAGCAGAAGTTCAGCTTTCTAGATCCCTAGCAGCTGTTTCTGGAAGGCTGCTCAAGTATCATGGCTGAGTGGCAGCTTCTTTAGAAGTTTCTTTGCTGGAGGATAACCTCAAAGACCATCTTGGCTGGTCTAAGCTTCTGATTCATGGAAGGTACATCATGGTTTTTAAGTGAAAGCAACACTTTTAAAGCACTGCAGCAGCTGGACATGAGAAGAGATGAGACACTATTCTTATCCAAAGCTTAAAACAGAGCCTACAGCTAGGAAAGAGCAGACACATTCTCAAAGAATGGTATAAATCACAAATAATTTAAATCCAGCTGGAGAGTGAGTACCTTGAAAAAAGCTTTCCCTTTGAAGCCCCGTAACTTCTGAGTTCCCTTGGAAGAGCAATATCTCAAGCAGACAGAAAAATGCTGCTGCATGGACAGACACCTGCCCTGCCTACAAGACACATCCTACCTGTCTCAGTTTACTTGCACGGCTAGCAGGCACTTTTCAGAGCTTCCCCTTTGCTTTCTCTCACAGATGTGTCCACCACCCTAGAGGAATGTTCCATTCCCAAGCCCTTTTTCACTCTTTACTCCCTACTCTGCTGTTCAGACATCAGCACTGGGAATTCAGCAGGGCAGCACAGTTTTAGGTCTTGCATCACTGTTGGGTCTTGTTAAGCAGGTGGTGCTTACCAAAAGCATTTTACTTTTTTCACCTATATTTTATGACAAACATGAAAAAGCTGAAGTGATTTCATGCACAAAGCATTTCTACATCCTTCACAGCCTTCTTCCCAGAAGGGATACAGGAAATAACTTCCCTTTGCTGAAGAAAGCAACTTTCCCCACTTTCTTACCAGCTGGCTCATCATCAACCAAGCAGTGGAGAATTTACACCGGAGATGCCACTCAGTCAATAAACAAATCTGTTTTGTACTCAACCACAAAAAGCCTGAGTATCAGCTCAGCATGTCACACTTCTCCCTAGGTCACGGGTCAAGACCTACAGAATCAAGACATCAATTTCAATAAATATTTTCACATTAAAGAATCTGGGAAAAAGCCAGGAACTTCAGCCAGTCTGATGAATATACAGTAAAGCCAAGCAGTCCCCTATGGTTAACCTGTCTCTGGAAACTGACCTCTTAGCAAGTCATTTACATCTCACGCTCATTCATATTTTAAAAAGGTCTTTTAAAAGCTGTTTCCTACATGTCAGTGTGTTTAAGGATCTCAATAACTTTTTGCTTTCCTTGCTGCATCCCCCCCACCCCATTCAGCTTTGACCTAAAAGAGCACCAGAGCTATAACTGGATCAACCACATCGCAAAATATCCTGCCCCAAAAGAGGAAGGTCAGTGTTCAAAGACAAAGGACAAAGGTCTTTTGCCTAGTATCGTTACTTGACTGCAAGATAATCTGTGAACAAACAGCACATAAGTCTGACTCCACCAAAGCATTCTTGACCACCCTTACAGGCAAGAACTTGAAAATAAGCTTTCTTCCTGTTCAGTAGGATAAGATTCCTGTTCCTCTCTACAATTCCTGTGTCAGCAACATCAACACTGCCCTTACTGCTTTCCCAGTTCACCAGCAGCTGCAGGGATTTGCAGATACACTCCCTGTCTATTTTGCATATACTCACAGTAGTACTTGGAAGCCACAACATGGTTGCTTGAGACAAAAGGTCAAATTCTGCAAATTACTGCAAATTTCAGCTCTGGCAGAATTCATCTGCAGCCAAGAGCTTCTTCACGCTCTTGGGACATGTGGGACAAACCAAGATGTTGTGGGACAAGTGAACTACACCAATGTGGATCTAAATTTTCAGAAAGCAATGCTGGCAGCCACATCAACAGCCTTGCAGTGCTCAACTTATGTTTCAGATTTACATTGGATTTACATAACATTAGTTTTAGTCAATCACTTACTGTCAGGAGGAGATTTGTATATGAAAAAACAAAATATGACATGGGTATGAAATGCCCCAAAGCCAGCACACCTGGGCCAGCTCACTCCAGTGCAGTGCTAAGCAAACACAGCCACACTGCATCCCATGCAGGTCTAGGAGTAGCAGAGCCACCTTCTCCTAAGGCTTTAGGGATCTACTGGACCTGAGTTGAGACAACAGAGTGCTGTGATCACCTTCCCACAACCACTTGTACTGCAGATTGGTCTCTGAGACATTAGATGGGCTGAGGTTGTGTCCTCAAGTCAGAGTGTTTCTACACACCCCAGTTCTCTACAACTCTGAAGAAGAGACCAAGACCTGTGCCAGGTTTTGGCTCATGTGACTTCAACCCCTGATCACTACCAACATTCACAAAGCACTGTGCAGAAAAGACAACATTTTCCCTGAATCCTGGACTAAGCTCTTAGTCATTTACTACATTTTGGCCTACAATAATAGAATTCCACTGTGTATTTTAACTGAATGTATTACTCCTCATTAGCAGTCTCGGGCTGTTACAAGTCTTTAGCCTAGCAAAACACTGAGTGCAACTACTCTGTAAGTGGTAACATTCCCATGATGAGCAAAATGTTTCTTGCTCATCAGGTAGAGCAGAGGTACCAAATCCAGCTCCACAAGTTGTGAACCATCTCACAGGCAGTGCAGGCTATGCTGCAAACCCAGCCTCTGCTCTAGAGCTTCCACAGGGCAAGGTTGGGTGGAGGAGAAACAGGAAGAGGAAAGAAGAAAAATTACAAGACTCTGAAGAAATCTCAACCTACATTGAATGAAAGTGCATGTGCCTGAGTCTGTGTATGAAGTCAGGGCATATTCAGGTAACTCAAACCTAACTAGGATGCTTGCAGCAGAATTTTCAGCCAGCATTCCTCAGGGGCTGCTGCCTTTCTGCAATCCCTAGCAAACATGCAATACCCACAGCAGCATCCATTTCTACCCACACATGTCAAACAGACTACCACCTCAAGTTCCCCGAAATCACAGTTCTACCAAGACTGTGGACCTTAAATTACCTTACAGAACCAGCCAGAGAGAAAAAAACTTGACTGTCGTATCCCAGGGCCAGGAGAGTGGAGAAAAAAACTAGCACCCAAACCAGCCAACAATCCTTCACACCAAATGAGCAAATTCATTAAGGAAATAACATCTGAACAAGGCATGCTGCACACACACACACATTCTGCAGCTGGAATCTCTTGAGCTGATGTGTCTCTTCGTGATACATAAGTAAGAAAATAATTCAGCTCAGCCTTGGAGGGCTGGTGTTAGTGGCTCTGTGATCCTATCAAGCACAAAGGTTGGTAAAAAGCTAAGCACAGACATTAAAAGATAGAGCGAACCTGCTAGAGAATCACCTTTCCCCCCACCACCCTCACAGTGCACTCGGCAGACAAAAAATCATTTCAGAGAGTCACCAATGTTCAGCCTCAAGGGAAGGGTTCTGGATGACCAGAGAGAAGCTGTGAGCCACCACAGCTCATGGGAGCTATCTATCCCCTTTCCGAGTCCCCCTGTTGCCAGACTGCATGTGTTAGAAGGAATGTCTCTGCATGCAAAGAGGGGGACACTCTGCACCACGGCAGAGAAACTGCTGTCCATTGGTACAGTCAGAAACACCTCTACTGAGAGTGCCCTACAAAGAAAAAAACAGAGGCAGCACCCAGACCACACCATGCTGTCTTTGTAAATTCTTACCGTAAACCCACATGATTTATCATACTTTAGGCAGTAACAACAAAGCAGTACATAGCACTGACACACTGCTTGGCACTTGCTGGAATACAGAGGTCATCTACATAGAAACAAAAGAGATCTTCCCAATTTCACATAGCTGACCAGCTCTAGGAAGTAATACTTTATTGCTTTGCTACCCCCATGAGCACCTCAAACACTAAAGATCAGTGACAGAACAGCCCAACACCTTCCCCTTTCAGTCTGGGGGTACAGTGGGTGGATACAGAAATCTGGCTGTCACAAGCAGGACAAGCACCCTGGTTGTACAGTCTGGCTAAGGCTCTTTCCCTCTTGTCTCTGGCATTTGAAGGAAGTTGTTCTGCACCAAAGAGAGGGCATACAAAAGATGCTCCACTAAGGAAAGTTCCTGCCATCTCACTGTACTTGCAGAATAAGGGTCCTTCTGCTCATATGCTAAGGCAATCATAGTCATACATCTGCTAAATCACAGCAAGATCCTTCCACAGCACCACAGGTTTTCTATTTCAAGTGGATTAATAATTTGCAGGCAAGATACTTTCCTGACCATGCAGAAAAATCATGACATAAAGGATATATCATTAGTACATTTCCACTAAAAGATCACACAGAGAGATGTATCAGGAGAGATGACTAACCCTTCTGTTGAGAGCAGATCCATGAAAGGAAAGAAATTCTAAATTATGATTTTCTAAATACCATGATAATATTTAGTCACTAAGTGAAAAATCTTTCCAAGACATAAGAAGTAGCAAAAGAGACACGCTCTCTTTTCAGGAAATAAAAGTGAGAACCTAATTTCCAGATTCCAATAGAGTGGAGGGACCTTGGTGTAACAGATCCCACGACCACACAGTTCAAGATGAAGAAAAAGCCTTCATCACCCTTTTCACCCACCTTTTACTAGTATCACCCAGAGGCTTCTCAGTGAAGGGGGATCCTCTTTTTGAGCCAGGAGATGGAGCCAAAGGGACACTCCCTACTGCGAAGAAAGGGTGCTATGCAGGGATAAAGAAATTGGGATAAAGAAACTCAATTTCTATTGTTGAACGTGTTACTATCAGTCTATTGCTAACAGTCAGTATAAAACGGCAATTCACAGGTGCTGTACAATACAAGGGACAGCTGCATAACTCACAAAAGAGCTTTAAAAAAGTTGAGACACCACCCGCCTGAGCTAGCAAACACCAGTTATTCCTCTTAATCACAATTTCAGAATAACTCAGAATTAGAAAATTAGGACATATACAAGTTTCTAAGAAACATGCTGACCAGAGGTGTCAGGCGCCAAAAGTACTGTCAGGAGAGAGATGAATTAACCTTCATCATCAGAACTGCTGCTGATGTTCATACTGCTGCTGTTTCAGACACTAATGCATGATATTTCTGAAGAAAACAGGGTCCAGTTCAGATTGTGGATGCATTCACAAACCCCAGTTCTGTGAGCCAAATGCACACACAGTGCACTGTTGTGCAACACAATACTTAAGAGGCTTCCCATCTGCACTCCATTTCAAAACATATTTTATTTGTTAGCTTCATTTAGAAGGTCCCCCAGTTCCGCTGCAAGAGAGGACCCTGCCAAAACTCAGCTGAGCAGAAGCACTGGATTTGTATCACCACAAAGTAATTATGAAATAAGAATGAAGTACAGCTCTGACCTACATGTACCAAACACATTAAACACCAACAGACTTTTGTTTGCTCGGGGATTAGGAGATATTTAAGGAACATGATGGTTGTGGCACTTGAACGCCACCAAAAGCTCTCCTAACTGAAAACCATGACAGATTTAGGAAGTAATAATTCAGGCTCTATTTTTTGCATCTAGTTGAAAGACTATATTTTCCTTATTAAAAGCCTTCAGTATGCTGGCTCGCCAAGAGAAGCTCCTCCGAAAGGCTTTCAGCAGCGCTTTCATTTTAAAAATCTGGCGTTCGTGTGTCCTACAGGAAAGCATTTTGTGCCTGGAGTTGTAAAGATTTTCTCCAAACGAACTGTTTAGTGGTTTTGAATCGAGTCCTGTCCCCACGGGAACGCGTACCCTCCTGCCAGATCCCAAATGAAGTTTCTGCCCAGCCTCGAGCCCGAGGCCCCTAGCACGGGGTGGGGAGAATCCCACAGCCCGTGGGTCACCGCGGCTCCCGCCGCCCCCACGGACCCTCCGGACCCCGGCAGCCGCAGCCGGGTCCCCCCGGGCCGCCGCACACTCGCCCCGCTAAGGCCGCCGACACAACTTGCGGCTCCACGCTGCTGTCCGTCTCGCCTCCCGTCCTTCCGCCGGGCTCAGCCTCCCCACTACCGCGGGCGACACGGCTGGTCCCCGCAGCCCGCCCCCCCAGCCCGCTCATCCGCTCCATCACCTGCCGGCACCGAGCCGCGGAGCCGGTGCGCGCCGGCGGCGGTGGCTGTGCTGGTGCCTGTGTCCGTGCTGGTGCCTGTGTCCGTGCTGGTGCCTGTGCTGGTGATGGTGCCTGTGCTGGTGATGGTGCCTGTGCCGCTGCCCGTGCCTGTGCCGGTGGCCGCGGCTGCTGGCAGTGCAGCCGCCGCTGCCGCTGCTGCCGGCGGGGAGGCACCTTGGTCGGCGGCGCCGCCGCCTCCCGGGCGCGGGGCGCGGCTGCAGGCGGCCACCCACGGCCCCGAGCCGCCGCCCCGCCCCGCCCCGCCCCGCCCGCCGCGCAGGTGGGAGCGGTGACCCCGGGCACAGGGACCCCCCTCGCCCGGTGCCTGGAGAGGGGGCCTGGGCCCTCGCCCCCGGCGGTTACCCCTCCCGGAGCTCCAGCCGCCCCCGCCGGGGGGATGTGCCGAACAGCCTTGCGCTGGCTTCGGGCACCTTCACAGGTCGCTTTCCAGCGGGACCTGCCCTAGACGATGCTTTTCACACTTGCTCCACCCAAAGCAGGCTCCTGTTGAGAGGTGTCCTGTGTATGCGCCCCCCCCCCCCGCGTTGAAAATATTTCTCACTCGCGGCATCCAAATTAAAAGCCCCACTGCTGCCTCCACAAAACTGCCAGGAGCTGTTTCCTTCCCCAGAGCCTAGCCTGTTGTGCCAAAGCCAAGTGTCTTTATCACAGGCTGTCATTTAACATCTCCGGCCATTTTCCAGGTGTGTGGCAGCCGATTCCCGGCAGACCTAACAGCAGCCAATATTGTATTTTCTACTTCTGCCATCTAAACTATACAGCTGTGGACACAGCCATCTCCTGATACAGAAGTTTTGGCCATATACAGGTAGAAAACCCATTGCTATAACTGGGGGGGGGGGGGGGGGGGGGGGGGGTCGGGGGGAGTGGAGGGGAGAAAGGTATAACTATATTTGCCCAAGGAGTGAGCAGATCACAACTGTAATCATGATGGACAGGGATTAAATTCTTCTGCTGAGTCCCATGCTATACTCAAGCCATCTTTTAACAGCTTAGCTTTGCTCACAGCAGTTATGGCTCCCAGAAGTACTACCCTGCACAGAAATATCTGTCCCTCCTGTTTTTCAGGATTTTCAACGTGATTTTCAGCCTTCTATGAGCTCAGAGAGAGACAGGAGTTCAGAGAGAGACAGAAGAGCTTCTAACCTATGTTCCTTGGAGCAAAATGCATGGCCTGATGTCAATGCCTCAGCCCCCAGGGAGCACAGGCAGTTAATTACGTGCCAAAATGAAACACACCAATAGTAACATTCCTAGAGCTAACCAGAAGGGAAGCTTTCAATCCTTGGGATGTGCGACTTTCTGGGGCTCAACACTGCTAACCAGGAAATGCCTCCCTTCCCACCATGATTCATGGCTTGACATCTCCTGAGAAAAAAAAAAAAAAAACACAAACTCATAAGCCCCTTCATTTAAAAAGCAGAGGCCAGATTTTGAGCACAGTGAGAAGAGGCTGTGATGGCTGCATGCATCCTCTGAGCAGCAGAGGTGCTGGGAAGTTCATCCAGGATATGGACAACAAATTCCATAGCCTCTGTTCAAGAGAAGATAAATGCTCACCAGCATTATTTTGCTAGGAAAATAAGTAGCTCCCAGACGACTCCTGCCCAAGGCCTCCCCATCACCTCTTCTTTACATGTATTCCTCTGTGCAAAACAGAATCCAAAATTCAAGATATTAATGTGGGAGGAGAGGTTGTTCTGAGTCCCCACCCAAAAACTGTTTGTGTTTTGCCCATGACCTGGTTATTATAATAATACAAAAGAGTTTTGGAGTTTTGGAGTAGGAATCACACCCTGAGATGTCTCCTTTGGTGTCAGTATTTATGGTATAGTTATAAACAGAAAAGAGACCACAGCAGTTATTCTGCACAATCTCCTATCATACTTGGAAGTCCAGAAGGATCCAGCAAATGTTTATCCTATGGGCCACAAAATATGACCCAAATTTCCTATTCAAATGCAAAGTAAAACACAAAGTCCTGCCTGGTAAAACCTTAGCAGAAGCAGCCTAGGGAGTGAGAAGGTGGTTTCTCCTCCTGGCTGGCCTGAGGAGGCACAGTGGAGAGGGAAATGGCATACAGGGTCCCCAAGGCACAAAGAGACAGACAAGCTGCTCAGGCTCAGGCATGACTGAAGCACTGTAAAGAGAGCACAGAAACTGCCTCTTGGGCATCAGGAAAGTCTAGAACTATTAGACACCTCCCAGCTTGGTGACAGCTGTGCAGGGCTTTTCTGGGTCTGTTTAGGAGCCAACATCCCACTGAAATTTGGGGGATTGGGCCCTAAATCTTCTTAGCTTTTATTTTAAAGAATATTGATAGCATTTACATATTTTACGCACATACACGCAGCTGTGCATTTCAAAGTAATCTGTTGTGCTATAAGCCAAAACAGGATTTGAGTCATACGGTTCTATAAAGATAAAGCATTGATTTATCTAAAGAAATCTGTCTAAAGAAAATTGGCTTCATACATATGCAAGAACAACTACTTAGGCACAGATCATTCTCTTCTGCCCCACAGAGTTGGGTATCATATTAATTTCTAGCTTGAATTTCAGGAGTACAAAAACGAAAAATTAAGAAAATTAAGGATAGTGGACTGAAGAAACCAGTTCCCAAGGCAGTCAAAAGAAAGGTACAGAAAAAGCCACTTCAGTGCTTAGCTAATAAAGATGCAGTTGGATCCCATGCCACACCACAGGGGCAAAGCTGCATGGCATTTCTGGGACTGCCATTATTTTAGGCTCTTTCCTTATGATTGTCTCTGTACAAATAAATTCTTGATTCACATTCAGAAAAACAACAAATAGCACAAATCGCCACAGGGCCACATTAGTACAAACCACATGTCACTAAAATCAGTTTTACTAATGTCTGAGTATGAGACGTTAACACTTCGAGGAAACAACTGAAGATAGTTCTTAAATATTAGCTCTGTTCTAAATTACCTTAAACGGCACCATTTTTAAGCCTTGCCTTATCTCAAGCATTATCTGCAGAAGCTGGAAGCACCAGAAACATTTGTTCTTTACAACAGTCACAGACATTTGCATTCCCTCAACAATGCTGTGTCCTGGGCACCAGATGTCTGCCATTCCTGACATACAACACACAAAGATAAAGTTAATTATACAGCATCTTCCCAAGATCCAAGACTTTTGTGGATCTAATGGGCATCAAAATGAATGTGCATATTTAAAAGAAATTAGTTTAAAAACACAATAAGCATCCACCAGGATCACATATAAGCCAGGACAAATACGCGATGTTCCATTTTTTTCCAAAAAAAAAACAACAAACTTCAGGACTCAGCCAAAAAACCACAAAAATGACACAAAAGAGGGTTAAAACTGCATGGGCATCCAGCATGCCAGGGCAGAGTCAAGGACTGCAGAAGCCATGATCTGCTCCCAGGTGTGACAGTGTAAATACAAAAATCCCTTCCCTGACCTCTTCGTGGCTCTCCTCACAGTTCACTCGCCAATCTGTGGCATTCGGGCCACTGAGTTTCCCGAGCCTCCGAAACCACCACCTCCAGAAAGCCCCATTTCTGCATCACATGGCTCTTACACTAAGAGAGGACTGCCGCAGAGAAAACCTTTCCCTCTCCATTTCTTCTGCACACAAGTAAAACAAAAGTAGTTTGGGGTTGGTTTGTGTTTTTTAAAAAATGCAAGTTTAAAAGCTCCAACACACAGCTACTATAAACAGCCCCGGAGAGCTGAATACCACAGCCCACAGCAGCAGGCCCCTAGAGCCACCCAGAGCTCAGCTGGGAGTTACACCCTCGTTTTTTTGTGCTGGCTTCATGGGGTATGCAGAACAATTCCAATTACCAAAAAAAATTCCAAGTAGCTCCAGATTTGGCTGAAAACAACCCAGCCCTTAATCTTTAGTGGGGTTTTATGTGCAAATTGCAAGCAGACAGGCCTTTACAAGACCTAAACTAGAATTACTGGTAAACAGTCACTTATTTCTGCCACCATACAAATAGTAGGAAATTAGATGCTTTTTCACTGATTTTTGGGAGACATTCTGATGCCTTGTCTCTGTGTGTCAGCAGGTTTTTCATCTGTGCTCCTTACTTATATAGGCTACATTCAGAGATGTTTTCTACAACAGAAGGCAGGGATTTCTAGATAAAATATGGAAAGCAATCCATGGGAAACTGTATTGAGTGCTGTCAAGAAATTGAACCTCTCAATTTTATTTTTCTACTCACCTGTCCATAATTATTATTTTTATAGCACTCACAATACAATCAGTAGTTTGTAATGAAAACACAGACATAGGGTCTTTGTCCCAGAAGGCTGACACTGTGACTTCCTATGTTAAGGCTAATTGTTATTTAAAATGTTATTTAAGATCACTAGTCTCCAGTAGACTATTTTCTTTTTTGCTTGCTAGTTTCCTTGCAGTGATGTAAGGTAAGATGACTGTATTGATAACCCCCTCCCACTGCTCCCCACAAGCCCCTTTCTGCTTCAAAAATATGCTCCATTAGCCAGAGGTTGAGCTCTGAGGGCAGAGAGCTGTTTGTGGAAATATTTATATTTAGTAAGCAATCATATTAGAGATGATTTTATGCATTTGCAATTTATTTATAAGCTGGTATTTTTAAAAATCAATTATATAAATTTAAAAAATACTCACTTTTAGAGAATATTCCAAGAAACTCCAAGCCATGATGCAATGTACCTAGATTATATAGCCCTGACCTCACTTTTTAATTATTTTCCTTATGTGCTTGTAGAATTTATTTAGTGGCTTCTATAAATTGGGATAAAGCCTTCACACCCAGCAGTTCTCTAATTCAGTTAAATTTGTAGTGCCAGAACAATATGATATCGCATAGTTCACAAGAGTGGTGATTTACATGGCATTAAGTATACTGTATTTAATTTCAAAATACAAAGCAATAGCTCAGATTGGAGAGCAGAAAAAAAGATATAAGGATATGTAGTGGTATTGCTGAAGTAAAACAGAGAGCAATAAGCCAGAAATCATACGGCCTTTAAGCAATTTACCTTATCTGCTACATTTAACTCCAGCTACAGTTATTAGAATGAAAAAAATCATCAAGCTGTCACATCGGAATCCCTATTTACTGTATGCATTTTTCTCAGTAATGCCCTCTGTTTAAATTTAAATTTCTGTTCACTTAATACATTCACTTCTTTACAGTGTATGGCCCAGTTCTGAGACTTTACACAGGAACATGCATTTGCTGAAAACAATCTGTTATCACTAAGAGTGTTTTTTTTTTTCCAGGGTGGAAACACATATCTAAGCTTGTTTTTAGAAATTATAACTTGCAGGCCAAATTTAGAATTGCATTCTAAAATCAAATAAGAAGTGAAAAGCCAGGCTTTACTGTGCATTGAATTCAAAGACTCCCAGCAAGACCTTCATCCACTGCACACAGTCAGACATTTTCTTCCAGATAAACTTTCAAGCACCAAAGGAAAACATACTTAACAAAGTTATAGTATCTTACATTACAGACTCACCCTTAGATCTCCATTTAAATTCCATTCTTCCCCTCCCCAAGATGATGGCACTTTTCTCTGCTCCTAAACTTTCTCCCATATTGTGCAATCAAGACAAACCTTTTTTTTTTTCAGCATTAAAGACTATGTTCTGATTTTTCCTTACCCTGTTGTGTCCAAAGGTTACCACTTCACGAAGTATCCTAAGGACATTTTTACTACCAAGAAATATTTTGACAACAAGAACTATTTTTAACTCCACTAAGCTCTGCTGAGTGTAAAATGTTGCACGGGGTGCTCAGCAGCCTAGGGGAATGCAGCTATCATGGGGGTTTTTTTCCTTTGCACAAGAACAGCAATCTGAATATTCTCTGTACACACAGAACACAATGTACATCTCATAATCCCAAAGGGTCAACAGAGAGGGGAAAAATGTACCTCAGACCCACCAACCCCAATCTAGAGGTAGCAAGGCGCTGCTGCAGGTTGGAAGGGTTCTGCACACCTATGACTGTTCAGGTCTCATACTGGGATTTCCAAAACTACCAGAGGAAATTGATTTGGGCAAGAGAGCAACTAGCCCATCAAGTTTTTGCTGGCAGTCTGCTCCAGGATGGTGCCTCCTGGTGCTCACCCTGCTTCCCCTCACTGCAGTGTTGTAAGTGACTTAGCCATGACACAAAATGGAACATGACCACATATCCCAGAGAAAGCATAAGGGAGATTAAGCATAAGACAAAGACAAGAGAGCGAAGAGCCATGGAGAGGAGGGCTGGTGCTAGTTCCCAGCCCCTGTCACTACCTTGACTGCAGGATAATGCTGGGCCAGTGGTAGCAAGGCCAGCCCCTCTGCTAAAGAAGTTTACCAACCCTCAAAGACATCTCAAGGTGAGTAACACAAGTTCTGACACTGTGTGTTTTCAGAGCAGACCAGGGAACAGAGTGTTTTACCCCTTTGCAAACACCCACCAGGATGCTTAGGCTCTACTTGCAATGCCAGCACCCTTGCTAGCAGGACTTGTGTAGCAGTTAGGGCTACAAAAGCTCCCAGTTCAGGAATTAACTTTCCCAAGTTCCCAATTCATTGCCCATATGTAGTTTTTCACTAGGATTTCCTGTGAAAGCAACACTTTTCCCTTCTCTATAACTACAAAAATAATGTAGGTTACAACAGAGGCTGTCCCCTCCAGCAACCTGTGCTCCACCCTGGAGTCATTTTATATTACCCTCCCCAGTGTCCTAGACCAGGGCTGCAGAGATTGTGGCTTTCATTTTATGCTATAATAGCATCCATTAATATAATATGCTGTGATCCTTATGATATTCCAAGTGGAAGCCCAGATCTTGTTTGCTTTTTAAACATTGCAAACCATCCTGCATTTCATCTGTGCGTACTTCCCAGCACATACCAGAATATGCCATCCACTCACCACTTATTAATGTTTCAAGAGTCTTCCTTAAAACACACATAAAATTTAGGGGGGATCTTGTTCCAGGAGCCTTCTGACCATTCTGTGCAGTCAGAGAGAGTAGCTTTATTTCACAGACTGGATTTAATATACAGAAACATACTGCATCTGTTTCCAAATATTTTCTTTCTAAAACCGTTATGAAAACTGGTGCCAAAATGTGCTCATTCCTCTTTAAGGAGGAAACCTAATTTGGGTTTCTTGATCCAGATCATCTTAACACCCAGGCTCAATTTTGCTTGCAAAAGCAATCTACAGGCTCCAACTAATACAAATTTAATCTGCAAGGCTTCCTGCTTGAGCTGAATGGGTCCAGCATTTCTTTGTTACAGGATCCACACCACGTATCAGCAGCATCTGGTACTGACTGCAGATCGCAGACACTTGTGCCTATGGGCTCCATGGGCAGGATCATTCTTGAATTTCTGATCCCTTTTGGATTTTTCCCTAGGCTATCTCTTAATTTTGTTGGATTGAAGATTTATGACTGGTCCTTAGCTTTTTTTTTTTTCTTTTTGAGGTGTGATGTTTTCTTTTGGACTAATCTATGGTAGCTGACCATATCTGAGAATGCATCCTGCAGGTTCAATTCTCCTTTTATATGGTCATAAACCAAGAGTCACCTCTTTAGTTAATCAATCTGCCATGCCATAATGCTTACACATATGAAAATCAGGAACTGCTCCTCTATTTCCTATACTTGGGATTCACCTCCTTCCCCCTGAATGAACATGTAACCATTTTACAAGGGATGAAAAATAGTTTGCCTTTTGATTGTACTAAGAAAAAAGGGGTATTCCAAACAACAAATGCTCTTCTTTGGCTTCATTTGGTTTTCATTTGGTAAGGTTCCAAGCCTTCCTCCTAAGTCAGGAGCAGATTTTGCCATCAATTGAAAGAGAAGAAAAATAAAAATCCAAGCTTTAGTAATGACACAGGAACATTTTGATCAACTGGCACAATCTAAAGGTTAAAAGTTCCAAATGCAGGCAACCTGGGGAAAAATAAGAGCAATGCTAAGTTTAAAACTTATATATTCAATCAAGCTCCTTCTCCGGGACACAATTTCCAGGCTACTTTGATGAATGCTGCTGAAAGAGCATGCAGCAAAACGTGACAAAAAAGGAAACTCTCAGCCCAAGCTGACATTCACTTTTTTGTCCCATTCCATGCACAAAGTTAGACCTCAGAGAAGGAGGCTGGGGATCCCCGGAAACAGTATTCCATGGACTACATACAAACTTCCTCCCTATGTCTGCACCTGAAACTCCCACATCACTCCTGCACATACCCCATGGGCTCCTTGACTGGCAAAGTGGGGACCACAAAGCAAGGGGGACGTGTGAAATGACCATGAGAGAGGGTAAAGCTTGGGAGCTGGGGTAGCAGAATGGCCCCTGCATTACCAGGCTGCTCCCATTATGTATCTGCCATGCAATGAATTAATATGGTTATATTTAATCCTGTTTTTCTCTTTCTCACATGCTTACCTTTAATACTAGTTCTTCGTCAGCTTCCCAATTAGCCTGTTCACACTTGCAAGGAAGTTCTCTCAAAAAAAGAGTTGTGTTAAACAGGAAACTATTTAATCACATTTTCCCCAATAAAGCCATAAAGTGTCCCATTTTTCCTTAACAAACCCCCATCCAAAGTCTTCAGCCCTGTGAGACTTTTTCACTGTTTCAGCTCTAAAAGATAATGCAGTAAGGTATAATATGCAAAGGTTTATAAACTGGAGCAGGCACTCCAACCAGATAACTGGCAGCTCCAGCAGGATTGGCTTCAGACTTTCTCAGTTCACCACAAATCTCAAATACTGTAAATGGAAATCAGACTTCAGCTGTGTGTTGGCTAGATCACCATGACAAAAAGAAGGCTGAGGGATCTTTGGTTTTGTTTTTGGATTTTTTTCCCCACATAGCAAGCAGTAGGCACAGGAAAGGACAAGGTTTTGGCTTCAAGGCCTTGGAAAAACAGAATTCAGTTTTTCCATTCTGTCATTACTCTAGGAAACTCTACACGTAAATAAATCTTGCTCTTGTACATGGACGCCTCTTGGAGATACTTGGGAAGACTGGATAATAGCTAGATTCATAACCAGGCAGGTATCTCCTAAGCTAGAGCTTATTGGTATTGCACAAATGTACTTCTGCAGAAACAGGCATTTCAAAGAATTTTAGCCCTTGTGAAGGTATTCTGACTTTATAACCCTGCACCAGACAAGCAAGTACCTGGAAAGAAACTCTCTGCCATAAAACTCAGCATTTAATAAAGTGCTTTTCCCCCCGAGAGCTCAAGCACCTGCAGAAAGTGAGCTGCTGTCATCACCTCCCTGTCACTGAGGCCATGACTTGTTCACAGCGTGGGGAAAAAGCTTGACCAGAACCCAACACTTCTTAAGTCCACACGTGCTATCCATTAGGCTGTAAGACCTTGACAGGCGGTAGATACATAGCTCTAAGTCATATACAGTTTATGAAAGCATAACTTACAAGTCAATGATTTAAAATAGAAGCATGTGGAAGAGAAATGGAAGGTGAAGATGGAAGCAGCATGGGCCTACTGTAGACAGCAGCATGAGCTACAAGCAAATAGCAAATGCCACTAAAATGTGAAGAAGTCAAAACTTTATATTGAATTTAAACTAGCTCTTTACACTGGGTTCATGCTGGATTCTTACACCATCTTATGACTTATATATAGCACAGTATATGACATTTTTTAATCTAGAGGAGATCTTCACTTGGCTTTGCAAAGTCACGCATGATTCCCCTGATGTAGGACATGGACAGTGCCTCCCAGGTGTGCTGCTCTGCATGTTGAAGATTATATAAAATGGGAGACTATTACTTTTCATATTCTTTAATACTATTATTGATATTATCATTAAATGAGAGACTATCCCTGAGGCCGGGAAAACCTCAGGGAGTGTGGGAGCTAACACCTGGACTCAGGATTGGTTTCCTCGGTTATTAGAGCTGGCTGAATGGTTTTAACAGATAATGATATCTAATTTAATTACATATTAGACAAAACACTTCTGATTATTATTCATCCAGCCAGCATTAATGAATTTCTAAGTCCTCCTTCCATCCTAAATTTTTTCTACCTTCTGATCATTTACCTCTTTTGTTTTGAAGCTCATCTGAAATCTACCTGTCTGAAGAGAGATGTTTACTTCTCTAACTTGCATGATTCTTTTCTTAGTGATGATGATCCCTAAATTGATTTCCACAGTTCATAACTTGTTTCTCAGGTCATCAGAGAAAGCATTTAAGCCACAAAATCATTCTTATAAAGCACTGATATTCCGCCTTTCTCATCCACTATATAATATAGAGTCCTTTTAAAGGCAGAACCCTGTAGTAAACCCTTGTTGATTTAGAATTCCATACACCAGCCATTAACTTCTAATCCATTTGGCATCTGTACACCTTTTTAAACTATTATTTCTTTCTCCACAGCATAACTGGTGAACTATTGAAATCCGATTTATTTTAACCATGTAGTTCATCCTGATGAAACTGGATTACTAAATAATTTTCTGCTCTGCTGTATACACTACTTACTTTCAAAATGCAGGCCACAACAGAAAACCAGATCCAGGATAAGACTATTTAGTGTATAGCTGGGACAGATATGCAGTGGCAGGAGGAAATTCGAAAAGCAAATTGGAGTGGGAAGGCATTCCAGCAAAGCCCATGGTGCTACAGTATTGTCAGAGATGTCGGGCATAGCAGCAACAGAGCTGCACTGCAGAGCACCCACCAGCAAGGCAGGCAGAGGAGGCGAAGAGACGAAGCTGTGAACCTTGGTGACTCCTGCAGCCATGCAGGTGTGACAGTCCCTGGGCTACCCACGAAGAGAGATCCCAGCCCAGGGTGAACAACCTCCCCACACACCTACAGCCCCAAACACAGCTCCTTTCAGCCAGTGAATCCCCCAGTGATTAAGCATTAAGCTGCCAGCTAATTTAGAGAGAGTGAGATCTAAACACAAGCCCTAAATGAAGGTGATGATGAATATAAGGTTCAAACACAAAGCTTCTCATACAGGAGGAGAAATGAAACTAAGAATATTTACTTTCCTCTAAGGTCTCTAAAATTTTTCCCAGGAACTTAACATTTGCAAACTGCTTATCATACTTCTGTTAAGGCAGAGTTTAGGAAAAAGTCCTGCCTGGCCAGCAGCAATAATTAAAAAGCAATTCTCACCTATTTAAGCTTTTAAAACCTACAAAAGACCTCAGATTATTCTTAGAGTTGCTATTATTCAAAAGTAGATGGCAAATCTTGCTTTGCTACCTAATGTCTGCTGGCTTTGAAGCCAATGCAAATACTGCTTTTTTATTCACAGGCCATTGTTTTCAAAGTAAAGCACTTTGGGGGATAAGTGTTTTACTTCAATTAATTGTGTTTCCTGTTTGGGGAAAAACAAACTAACAGGTTTATACATTTAGAGAACCTGACAACTGCAGATTGCCCGCTACTATTTTAGAAAAAAATATTTTAGCAAGAATGTTAACCCACAAATTCAGTAAATGCATGGGATTTGCAAGATAATCCAATAAGGCCATTACAGTGTATCTCCAAAGGACTAGTGGCCATCAGGAGAGGAAAGGAGACAAAAATGTAAAAGGATTTCCCTAAAGCCATTTTCACGTTGCAATGTCAAGAGCAAATTTTTCTTTTACTAATGTCACTTTGGGAGAAGGAAGGAAGATAATGATACAGGTGACAAAAAAGAAATTTATGCCCATGGAAATATGTTTCAAATCCTACACGTGAGCTGTAAGGAAAACAAAACAGCCTTTATTTATATAGTAATATAGATACTTTTATATTTTATGGTAATATAGATATTTTTACCATTTAATACTACAGTGACTAAAAATGTCCCTTAAATTAAATTACTGAGGTCCAGACTGACCACCTTTGAGTCATACTAATTTTAGCAGCTGTTTATGTGGACAAATAATTTGAAAATTGTGCTGTTACTAACATCCATCAAATAAGTAATACAGTTAGTAAACCCAGGAATATATGCATAAATTCTTATGGAAATAAATAGCACATTACCTTTCTGTTTCCTAGATCTTATGAACCACTTAGACTTGGTATTTAGATTTATCCTCTGCTCTGAAATTCCAGCTACCAACATAAACTACAACTGGTAACTTCATTCTTAGAGGACTGGATTTAATAGTTTTTTACAATTGTCACATAAGGGGCAGTTCCTGGAAGCACTTGCAGCTGCACAGGTAGAGAAGAGAGCCAGGTCTTCATCAGCAGTTCCTTCTTTGCATTCCAGAATAGCCAAATCTACCCAAAATGCACAATACATTTCTTGCTTCTTAAAGGGATTAGATACTGCACTCTACAAGCCCAAGAATCAGATTATATTACGTATATACACATCTTAAAAGCATGTAAAGAAACAATTTTCACTGCTGTCTTGCAAATTCCTAGATAAGACAGGCTAAAATTCCCAGTTGACAGAACCCAGAAATTGCTTAAAATATTTATATGACATTGCCCTCTAGAGGAAACCGAGAAAAATCTGTTTTAGTAGAACTCTTCCACAGATGACAACATGAAATGTTGTTTTCAGCAGAACAATTAGTGTTTGTTAGAAACCATTTTCGGTGAGAACATCACATACTGGTTTGGCTCCATTTGTCATCCACGAGTTTTCAAGATGGAATTCCCCAACCCCTAGCCTAGGGCTCTGTATTCAGATAGATGGTGCCACAAAGTTTACTAGCTACCACATGTGTGTGTTTTTCTCTTTGCTACCAGAATAACAATAGCCCAGGCTATGAAAAATTGGCAGGCACTTAGTATTTCTTTAGTTATGACGGCAAAAAAGACACTGGTCAAAGTGCAGGAAGATGGGAAGGAAGATGGGAAGGAAGACTTCCCTGACTTCTGTTTCATCAAATTGTTGCCCTGCTAGCCTGAACTTATTCCAGTGATCAAGTAATGACCTAGGAGACACAGGTCAAAGTTATTGCTATATTAATCAAATATTTATTTTGCAAGTTGTTCATTTTTTTGGGTTTTTTTTGAAGATCATCTGGTACCGACTATAGAGAAGGGTTAAAACCAGACCTTGACACCTTTTTAAACAATAGAAATGAGTCTTAGGCATCAGCTGAAACAGTAACCTCTTTCAGTCATGTTTCAGCAATTCTATTTTATTTTGAAAATGCCTGAATCCATTTTCCATCTACCTCTAGATTCTCACATTCTTGTTAGAGAGGCTTCAGTTGGATGGGATTCCTGAGTCTTGGATGCTCTAGAGTGAAGTTTGCTGCTAATAGTTACCATTTGCCTTACTCTTGTCCTATTTTGGAACGTGCAAGTATTCTTGAACTGCCCCAAATCTTGTCACAGTGCCTGCCAGCTTATCTTTTCCCTGTTACTGCTCTGTTAAACATGTTTTCTTTTGGAGGCTCGGGTGATCTTGCTGAACATCATACATTTTACCCAGAGAAAGAAGCAGGAACAGTGAGTGATACTGCAGAATCTGCAGTTGATACATATGCCCTTCCCATCTTAGTCCAGATCTGATAAAAAGGAGACAGAAAAATAACTTTCAAGGAGCATGTGATACTGCTTGGAGCTGGATGCAAGTGTCACATGAGCTAAAAAAAGCAATGAGTTTTCTGTTAAAAAAAAATCCCATCCCAAAAGCCATCCACTGCAACAGCTGTGGATTGCAGCAAAGAGATTATATACCTGTCTCTTTGCTGATCTCACCCATGTTTATTGTAGTTATCCTCTCACTTATGTCCAAAGATGGCAGGTCCATGCTGACAAACCATCTCTCTGAGGCTGATGTTGAGCTTCTAACTGTGGAACCGTCTCCTTGTTCGCCATTTTTCAACCCTCCCTGCGCCTGTCCTTTCCTGTCCAGGCCAGATTTCCAGTGACAGGGGATAAGTGGGTTTTAAGCTGCCATCACTGTTAATGCTTTTAGCTCTGGAGGGTCACAGTTTAGTTTTAGTCCATCTTCCAGGAAAGCAATTGTCACACCCAGAGTTTGGCAAGGAGGTATGATCATGTCCTGCTTGCAGAGCAGCTGCAAAACACATCTAAGAACAAGAATGCTACTCACTTAGAGCATGCTGTAAGAAAAACTATTTGAATGAGCACTGGAGAATCTGTCCCTTTCTGGGGTTCATGACATATGAGTCAATACAGGTGGAAAAGGACAACCTCCTAGGATTCTCACTGCCACTCAGTAACCTGGCTCCAGTCACCTCCTCCTTTTGCAGCAGCTCAGAGCTTCTGTCTCAAGAAAATCAATCTTTAGCCCACAGCCTGCTTTGTGCAAAATTCTGGACTCCCAGAATATGAAGAGAAAGTCACATTTACAGTTTAGAAGATGCTGTGAATGACTGCACATGGCAAACTGGTGTGTTTGGGCACAAGCATTACAGAAGGAGTAGGAATAATGGGCACAGAATGTTCCTTGCTTGTGTCTTTGAACATCTGTATTTTTAATTATTGATGGCTAAAACACTGTTCTGTGCTAGCAAATGCACTGCTGGAGAGGCTGTGAAAATAACTGATACTGTGGCTGAAGGCCTCACCTGTTACTTGGCTGAGCAGTGGAAAAAAACAACTCTTATTTTGCACATTCCAGCAGTTTGCCAATTAGCTACATTCTCCTGCACCCTGACTGTACTTCCAGATGACCTGAGAGCATGAGATGCTTGCTGTGTGTCAGGCTGAAAATCCCACTCAGGATGTAAAAGGGATCCTGCTGGCACTTTGGTATCAAGGTAAATGACAAGGCACAAGGCTGACTCACCAAAACAGGTTGTTCCCACAGAGGATGAGCAGGGAGGGAAGAGTAGGGAGGGCAAAGCTCCCTCCCAAACATTGGGCTTGTTCAAAACAGCAAATAAAATGGAGAGGCACAGCCATACATTGGGCAGCAAGGTACAGATTTCTAATCAGATCTTTCACAGCTCATCAAAACAAAAACAAAGCACAGAAAAAACCTCTCTATAACCTCTGAAGTTTTTACATCTCCTAAGGCAGCACCACCAACCACTGTCCAAGTCTTTCCAAGCCTGATGCAATGCTTCTGAAAAGCAAGCGTGCAGAGGCTAGGCTGGGAGCAATTTTGGGAGATGACCCTGAGGATGTTGCCTAGTTATACACGTATGCTCATGGGGAATCACAATTTCTAGAGAGAGGCCAGCTCTGTTGTTCAGTGCTGACAATATGTAGAAGGCAATGACGAGCATATTGATCCCTAAATTTTTGGACAAACATGCAAACACATAGAGGATGTGAGCTATTTAAATTAGTGGAAGTCTTTCCATCATTTTTTATGGGCTTTAGATAAAACTTGTCTGAGCAAGAAGATAAATAAGATGCAAATTTGAGGCGGATAAGGGGTTCAGAAAGTCTGTTGAGGAGGCAGTTGTGCTGATGGGATGTTGCTAGTGGCCATTGCTACAAGGGAATGAGTTGTGCCTCTACAGCAGCTTGGCATGGGAACATTGAGAGGGACGGTAGGAACCAGAGAGTGAGGAGGGGAAACCGAGTGAAGACACACTCAGATTAATAAAGCAAAGACGACAAACCAGCTAAATGATCTCCGCTGAGTCTGGGGATTAGTGACCTGCTATTTAAGACTTTGGCTCTTAAAAGAGGATTTGGAATAAAGCTCATTTCTTCAGAGCAATTTATTTCTCAACACGTGTGGATAAGTCTGCTCATACCCTCCAGGAAACATAAAAGAAGGGAAGAAAAACATCTCTTTCTTAGTTTCTTAGTTCTGCTATATTTTAAGAGAGGGGAGAGGGAGGAATTTGTATCCACTATCAAGTAGAGGATTTATATCCACTATCAGTGTAAAATACAGCAGCCATGCTTCAGAGGGGACTGCATGCTCCAGACTCAGGAGCACAGTGAGACTTAGGCTATGCCTTGCAAATGTTAGACACCCATAGGCTTTCTCTCATTTTGTGCAGGTTTAGCACACATTTACTGTATCCCAGCTCACAGCAGCTCAACAGGATGAGGAAACACTCAGCCAAATTCCCTATGTGCTGTTCATTTTCCATCCTCAGGACTCGTGCACCAGGCAGCTTGAAGGGCACATCAGCACAGGCTTCTCATCCTTGCCCATGATAACAAGCCCCACGTTTCAACCTCTGTGCCCTGATCCATCACTTAGCAGCATGAAGATTGGTAATACCATATAAAAAAGGAAACTAATTCAATTCCACAACAGGCTGGGGGTATTTTTTAGGTCAGTTATGAGAACTCTATTCCCTGAGACTGCATTTGGAGGCTGCAGTCTCCAGGACCACTGTATTTGTTTTTCGCTGTGTAGTCAGTGCTGTTAATATTTTAACAAGGAGCTCACACAGAAATGTTTGCCCCTTGGCCAAGAGCAAAGGGACAGATAAATTTCCATTATTTTTCCTATTAAAACAAAAATATTTTCTTGTGGACATAACCAAGAGAAGGCCCTACTAACACCAGGAAAAGCAGCTGCTTATACTGAGCAGCACTTTATGTTGGCAGCACTTTTGTTATAGGAAGGAGGTGACGAAACACAGTAAAGCAGAGCAATCGATCCATGCAACCTGATGTGCTTGGGAGGTGGGGGTGCTGTTAGACAAAGCTTTCTGTGATGATCAGTGGTGGTTTTCTTGGGGTGATTTTTCTGTAATAAAAAGGATGCATAAAGGAGATTGCACTGCCAGGAGCATAAATCCCCAAAACCAATGAAACACAATCCCACCATAGGCAGAGAGACTTGACCGACCCGCTTCCACCATAACACAGGCATTCATACACCCCAGCATCCATCCCTACTAAGGAATGGATTTGTTACCCAAAACATGGCCTGAGGGCTGCAGCTGATGTGCTGAGGGAGTTCCCACAGTATCCCATCCCCACACATCAGAAGGGGCACATGGATGCATTTTGAACACACTGCTGAGTAACAGAGTACAACAGAATATTGCAGATGCTCCAAAGACAACTGCAGCTGCCACGACAGGGAGAAAAGTAGTCATGGCAAGGACAGCCAGCCTCCTGAGGCAGTGATAGTGCCTCAACACAGCATGGCAGGAAGCAGTGCCCCATGGAAAATGCAAAACTGGAGCACTTGAATATCAAAGAGTGACCACATTTGGAGGGGAAGGATGTTTCTCCCAGCAAGAAAATATTTCTATTGCAGGGTCAAAGCAGTTTATTAAAAAAAAAAATCCCATTCAAACTTCTGAGGAGAGGGAATCTCAATAAAAAAGTGCATTGAAAGTGTTTGTCTTCAGACAAAACAGTTTTTAAATCACATTCAGATCTTTAAGCAGCTCTTCTCAGACACAGCAGATACTTCACTGCTCCCAGCCGCACAGCACATGCACTGCTCTGCAGGTATAGGTCTGCTCCTTGTCTGCAGGGCTCACAACACAGGAACAAAGAAGATTGCCCTCATGAAGACCCCTGTTCAGGGCAGAATCTGTCTCTAATTACAGCCAAAAACTGCATGATTTGTTTTCAGCACCAGCAAGAACTCATTTTTTGACAAAGAACATCAAGATTTCACCCAGCAGAGCCCAGGACTGTTAATGACTGCCACAGCAGGCAGCACAAAGTGCTATGCACATTTTGAGACCTGCAATTTTGTTGGACATTTTGAATTGTCCTCTGTAATCAGCTGCCAGCACTTACAGAGAGGCAGGACTGTGCTTAGAATGTCTATATATCACGCACCTACTAATGGCATTGACGCGTGAGGGGGAGCAGGACTTTACCTTCATAGTTCCAGCTATCTTGGAGGCATGAACATAAGATGTGCAGTAGCAGCAAGCATTCATGAAAGACCTTGACTCTACTGAAAACCCTCAGCTTCAGCTAAAGTAAAAGATTTGCCTTCAGTAGTGGCACTTGAAGCTCCCTCTCCATTGCAGACCTGATTCCTCAAGGTCTTTCTCGGAATCTCTGAAAGGAAACTGAATTCCCTGAAATTTGGCATGCCTCATCTATTCTGAGGAGGAGTCTTAGCAACTTCCCCCAGGACACTGACTGAAGAGGAGAGACTAAGAAAGCATTGTGCAAAGGTATGGCTATCAAAATATTTATCTCTTTGTTTTTTTGGAAGCAACTTCAATTTGTGGGTTAAAAAGAAACCAGCCACTTCTCTGACTGTATTCCCACATATAGCAATGTTTGGTAATTTTTGGCAATGAGAAAGATGATATCTTGAAGGAGTGGTTGGGTTTTCTCAATGACAAAATTATAATAATAACTCATGTTTCTACCACACTGTCAACACTGGTGATATATCTTACTCTGCTTTTTACAAGAATGAATTTGAAAATCTACTTAGCACTGATTTTAAAGATTAAATGTATATGGTAGCTGTGTCCAAGCACTGCAGCTATGCTTGATGAAATTCATAATCAAATATTTCAAACTGAATTACATTCATGAATTTTTTTTTTTTGCAGGGCTCCACGGACTTGCTCAATGAAGCCCCACTCCGTTATGTTCAGGAAATGAAGGATTCATCTGTCATCTGTAGAAATACTAACAGCATCCCTTCAGTAAGTGAGTAATAGCCCAAAATGAGTAGAGTAGATCCAAAATACATAGGAAGTTGCTGTCTGGGGGAACATAACCCACATATTTTAGAGGTACAGTTGTATAGACAGAAGATAAATAAATAGGCAGAGTTTTGACTAACCTTTGTTCAGTATTCCAATACAGCTCATTTCCCTGCAATTGTGTTTGACAGACACACAATTAGCTAACTCTAAAGAGAGCAATAATTTCCCCTCAATCACTAACATCACCAAAAATGACACCACCTACATTATTCCTCTCTAATGTAATAATACCCAGTTAAGCAAAGAGCTTTGATGATTTCATTACTGCATAATATTTCTCTAAATGAAAAGAAAGAAAAAAATAAAAGAAACAAGTTCAGCAATAATCAACCTGTCTCTGCTGTTTACATGGAAATCATGTGGAATTCAAATAAATAACTATTTTTTTAAAGAGTCATAATCAGGTTTCTTAGCAAGGAGAGACAGATGAGTGGTACTAAGAGCTGGCTCCTCCGGGAAGTGTTGCGCTGCTCTTACTGTGTCTGACCCCATCACCACTCTGAGACGTGAGGACCTGTAGGCCCACCAGGCAGGTGCCAGAACAGCCCTGTCTGTCCAGGGCTGCCCAATCTGTTCCAGCTCCTGTCACCTGCCTCTGCATCCTCTAGAGGCTGACCACATCCATAGGACAGCAGAAGGGACTGTGTGCCCTCACCTCTTCTCTCTTGTTTTCTGGTGCATTAGTTTAGGCCCTTGGAACAGGGAGGGTTTGGATGGCAGGCTGGAACTAAAGTTGAGGTTACATGAAGCCCAGGGTATGTGAGAACACTTCTGCAAACCCTGCTGCAGAGGTGGGAAATGGCAGAGCTGTGAGACCCCCATGCCAATTCCTCCATTGTAAAGGGAATAAATCAGAAGATTCTCCATAGCATCAGTGTGAAAAATTCCTTCATCAGGCAAGATAGGGATGCCCTGGAACACTTGACAGGTGTGGAATAAACACACAAGCAGTGATTTTGCTTGCCCAATCTAACCTGGTGCTGCAGGAGCTAAAGCAGTATTTTACTTTCACTGACCATGTGCAGGCCCCACTAAGTAAATCACACCACAAATCAGAGCACCCACAGCCCCTTGTATAGACCTGGAAGTGTTTCTCACTCAGCCAGGGAATAATTAGGCAGTCAGAAATTGAGTCAGAACTACTATTTAGTGTGCTGTCCTGCCCCAACAACACCTTGAAAAACCAAGGGGAAAAGGCCTTTGCTACTTCCATCATAGCAGCAATATGGAATTCTCTAGGAAAGCTGCTTCTTGGAAGCAGTCTTCCCAGAAGGCAAGCTGGTGTTGCCTTTCACACTATTATAAAGCTAGACAGAATTATGTCCCTTCTGAGCACCCCAGTGGAGAAAGCTACTGAAAGATTCTCAAAGCATCCTCAAGCACTCCAGATGCACAATGTGGGAACATGGGGTTGGAGCTGCCAGCCAGCTCCCTCATAGGAAAAAGACAGATCTCCAAACTGGGAGCATCCTCAAAGTCCCAAACTGCCGTCCATCAACATCACCCTTGTCAAATAGCAGTCCAACAGTAAGTTAGGCAAGGATGCTTTGGATGCTGAAAATAAAACAGGTTTTGACTACGAAATGTCCTAAATTTTGGCCTAAATTGGATGCTGAATATTCTAAAACAGGATTTTAAGAACAACACTGGCTCCACACCACTAAAACTCTGTCTTTGTAATGGCCAAAAAAAGTAAGGAAAATGGAGCACTTGGTTCCCATTAGCTGCAGTCACAGCTTGCTGGTTTAATAACAGAGCTTTCCAAAAGGAACAAGCCCCAAATTAAGCCTTCAGAGATAGGCCAAAAAGGACAGATATCCAAATATTCTTGGCTTCATTGGCTATTATCTCTCATTTTGCATTATTAATAAGATAACATTATTGCTGCCCTCTGCAAGCAATTCCCTTGTATTTAGAAACAGTGACATCTGACAAAGGGGAAACAGCAAACTGACTGCCTTTTGCCATAAACACTCTCAAATTCAGCATGAGTACCTGATTGATACTGCCACAGTACCAGTATGTATACACTTACTGAATCATAAGCTAGGAATTACAGAGGGTTGTCTTCATACCTGTAAAATCATAGAAGGTTGAGCTGCCCAGCACCCACAGATTGAGGAGTCACTGCTTTTATTCTGGCACATGTCAGAACTGGGAGTGATGGTCAGCCCAAACTCCTGCCACATTCAAGTGAAGTGATCCTGTCTGTTGGGGTCACTTCACTAGGACTTGGTTTCCAAAAGTGTCCACCCCCAAAATAAATTCCCTTTCAGCAAGAGGGGGAGGATTTCATGCCCTCAGGTACAGTGTAACTTCAGGTATGAATGAATGTTTACATCCTCATCTACAGCAGAGAAAGGGTTTTGCCTTTGTAAAGGGTAATGTGGAAAAGTCTACCAGCCCACAAAGAGCAAAACTGGGACAATCACTTGATTTTACAGCACGGAATAGCTGAATTTAAAAAAACCACAAGAATAATCTGTATCATTACAAGAATCCTAATTTTTGATTTGAACTCTTAAAGATTTCAAGTTTTCTGGGTCAGGAGACATCAGAAGAGAGCAACTGCATTAAAATCAAAGGGAATTTATTAAAATGAAGTTGTTCCAAACTGGAAAACACAAAAATGTCTTGCTTTGAGAAAGTCTCAGACAACACTTAGCTGTCAAAAACACTTCTCTGAACTGAAAACATTCAACAAAAAATATGAGCACCTGTAAAAATATCTTCCAGTGCTGCTGCATCTGTGTTCATTTTTGCTTAAGAAAACAGTTTTATACAAACCCAGGAAGGCTCCTATTTTAGTAGAACCCCTCTGGTGATTATGATGTGTAATTTTTTGACCCAGTGACCCCTGAAAATTTTTCAGAGGAAGTGTGAGGAGCACACGTAGGCTAATTATCAATTTGCTTTTCTTACTTATTTTCTACATGGCCTTAAGAACAAGCACAGGGCTCTCTCAGGGGCTGGAAAGCAAAGGTCAAAACCTCTGCTCCTGGACTTCCAACAGTATCAACTGTGATTTGCACCATGTGGCACCAGAGGCAGCTGCTGCTGTCAGCTCTGCCACCCTTACCTTGCTCCAGTGACATCCACACCGACCATCAGCTGCCCGTTCAGAGAAAGGATCTCGTCTTTCAGGCGGACTCTCCCGCACTTCCCGGCCGGGCTGTTCTTCTTCAAGTCCGTCACCCAGATGCACCCGACGTCGAGCACGGGCCCCTTATGCGCCTTCCTCTTCTTTCCTCCCCGACGCTTCTCCCCATAGTCCCCCAGAGCAGGGATATTCCCAAAGCTCAAGCCCAGGACTTCATTTTTCCGCATCTCTTGGGCCAGGTACATGGTGCAGATCTCCGTATCCAAAGTCCCACAGCTCCCTGGCTGCAGGTTGCTCTCGTCCACAGAGAAGTTGAGCTGGATGTACTCGCTCAGCTTCTGGACGGCCGAGCGGCAGAGCTGCTGCTCGGCTCCCTCGGCCCCCTCTCGCCGGCTGTTCTGCAGCCACTGGCACAGGAGGGGGAGGAAGACCCCCGCGTTGTCCTGTGTGATGGGCATCGCTGTCCCTGGGCATCCCCTCACGGCGTCAGCCCCGGCCCCAGTCGGCTCCCTTGTCGCCTGCCGCGGCCCCCCGCAGCCCCTGGGGACATGCTGGAGTGGGGCTGCAGGTCCAAAGCAAGCTCCATCTAGTCACAAGGAGATTTTTTGGGGGGTTCCAGCTGGCCAAGAACAGAGTCAAGGAAGGATGTTTGGTGTCACGGCGCTACAGCCGTCCCTACGAACAGGCTGGTGGGTCAAGTTTGCGAGCGTCTGTGGCCGTCCAGGTCTGCCTGCCGCCGGTGTCCCCGCTCCGCCGGGGACAAAGCGTCCTTCCCACCACGATCACCACGGTGCCTCGTCCTGCAAGGGCAAACCAGCGTGGTTAGAAGTGCCCGAACCGCTGCAGAACCGGCAGCCCCGGCCCCGCGGCCCACGGCCGGCTCGCACGGCCCGGCCGCTCTCCTCCTGCGATTTACCACTTGAGGGCACCAGCTGCTCTCCTCAGCAAGGGAATAAAAGGTCACCCTTAGCTCCTGACCTTGGCGGTGAAATGCGGATTACAGAGCCCGGGGGATGCTCCTGCCGCAGCTCCGGGGCTCTGACCGGAGCGGAAAAGACACTCCTGCTCCAAGGGCCGCTGGAGGGGCACCGGCCGCACCAGCGACTGAAGCTGACAGCCCTGCCGTCTATGCCAGTGATTTTGGGCTGGGATAGGCTTAAACCGGTCTCTTCCCGGACTTAGCGCCCCACCAAGCTGCAGGAGGGATGAGCAGCAGCAAACGTGAACGGTGAAGATGCCAGTGGGGTCCCTCCCTTCATGGCAACAGTGGTTCACAGCCACCTTGTGGGTAAGGCATCTAAGAAAAGTGATTATCCAGTTTCCTGGGAAAAGAGTAGGGCAGGTGAATTCCCCAATTTCCTGCAGTTTGGAGAGGGAGGCACACAGACAGCCATGAGTCAGTGGGAGCCAACGGTTAGCAGGCAACAGGATGAGACAGGGTTTTTTGCCAGGATCATTAGGATCTATGAAACAAGAGAAAAACCTGACTGGAGTCAGGTCTGGTTGACCAGATTCTTTCAGGGCTTTATTTTCTAGCAGTGGATGCTGCTAAGTGAGCTCTGCACCAGGAAAACCGAAGAAAGCAGCAGCTTCAATCTTGCAGTCTGCAGGTCTGCTCTTGCACATATGTATGAAAGGCTTAAGTTAGGTAGAAAAGCTGTAGGAAGAGCTTATAACCCCAAAAGAATGAGTGTAGAGGGAGGCTCTTGCAAAATGCTGCTGCCCAGAAGCTGTATCCAAAGTTCTGCCACCTCCCTGGCTGTGGGGCAAAACTTAGATGGACAGGAGTGACCCCAAGAAAGCTCAGGCAAGGACAACAACAGCTCAGGGCCATATCATGCTTGTACAGGAGGACACCAGCATCTTCACCAAGAGGCTGATGTTACACCAGTGGCTCAACGGGGATAGACATCAACTTGGGAAAGGAGGAACTGGCCCCCTGCTCAGTAAGAAAGACTTCTGAGTTAGGCTCAGGGCAGGAAAAACCAGGAAGAAAGGGGAAGAATAAAGACAGAAACTGCCTAGGCACATGTCTAAAAGAAGAGGTGATAATACAGACACAAACTGATCAGGAGATAAGGTTAAATCCTCTGAGCATTTTAGATACCTAATGCAACACTGGTGAGTATGTGGGTTTTTTTAACACAGAACTTAAGTCTTATTTAAGATCTCATATTTAAGACAAAAGCAATGATTTAATTGACATCACTGGAACTTACGGTTGTAAAACCTAGATCTGGAATATTGATCTAAAAATGCATAGCTTATATGTGGACCAACAAAGAAAAAGTAGAGGCAGAATCTCTTGGCATACTGAGAATGATGTGTATATTTGCTCTGAGGTCCAGAAGGCAGGAGGAGTAAGAACTGCTAAATTATCTAGTCAATAATAAAGGCAGAAAGCACGAAACAAAACACAGAGGAGGGCACAACAAAGCCTAAACCAAGAACCTGATAACAGCTGACTCAATGGTAATGGGAAAGTAGAAGCATGAGATATCTGCTAAAAAGTAGTAGGAGATATGAAAGTCCTGGTGCCTTCAGAGCAACATTCTCACATAATGAATGGGGTCAAGTAATCAGCAGGGAAGTGCCTCCAGAGAGACATGTGTTTGGGGTAAGAAGGTGGAAAGAAACTCATGTAAGAATGCCTGTAAAATCAAGGAATTTGGAACAGCAAAACAGAAATGCCTGGCTTCAGTACATTAAAAAAAAAAAAAAAAACCTGCTAGGAGAGAATTCATGGAGAAAAGTTAGAAAAGTTTAAAGGAAAAAGAAATCAAGGTGAGCTGCAGTTTCTCGAAGAAACAATATTTTGTCCTTAAAAGGCACAGGCACAATAGCATCTCAATGAAGAAGGATCAGAAGACTTGGCAGCATCATGAGCTTTTTATTTTCCTCAAAGACAAGAAGAAAGAACACTAAAAGGTTACTGAGCACGAGTTTTAAAAAATAGCATGAAGACACAGGCAAAAATAATAGAAACATCAGGGTATAAAAATGAAATGAAACTTGCAGAAGATAAAAAAAAGTTACCCTTTATATGCATATTAATACCAAGAAGGCAATCCTTAAAAACATTGCTCAGAGAGAAAGTTATTGAAAAATGACACCAAAAGAGGCAACACTGGTTTGAGTTTTGCTTTACTCCTTGTTCAAGTTACCAACTATACATAGGGGATTAGTACACAGTGTGACACAATATCATTACAGAGCTACACTATCCTCTTCTCTGCCTGTTCCAGAGTAAGAGATTAGTTCAATTCAGGTATTTCCAGTCCAGCAGAATGGGAAAAACCACCATATAAATTTTCTACAAAACCAGCTAAAACCATCTCAGATGATTGGTCACTTGTGAGAATTCAAACAGGTAAGGGGCCAGAATTAAGGACAACAGCAAATGCAGTGGCTGTCTTCAAGGATAGAAAGAGAAGCAGCAAAAAATATGATATCAGTCAATCTAGCATCAATCATCCAAAAAACTCCAAATCAAACAGCGACATAGTTTGCATGTATGTGGAGGAGAATAAATATATAAGCAGCTGCAGACACAGAAGAGGCAAGAATAAAATAATGTGAAACCAAGTTAATTTCTTTTCATAATGGAGAAGTTGTTTAATATAATTCATCTGGGCTTTATTATAGCTTTTGTCACTGTCTCAAACAACTTTCTCATAAATATACTAGGAAATATGATTAAATGAGACTACTGTAAGTCCATACCCAGGGAGTAGTTATTAATGACATTCTGTGAAACAGAAGGACACTGAAAGTGGAGCTCTGCTGGATCTATATAGTCTAGTTTTGCTCAGCACATTCATTAGTGACCTGGACAATGAAAGCAAGTACGCATATTAAATCTGCAGATTACACAAAGCTGGGTGTGTCTGCAGACACACTGAAGGACAAGATTAGCATCTAAAATATTTTGGCAAAAATCAGAAAAACATACCCTAAAAATTAGGGTAAAGTTCATCAAAGACAAATGCAGAGTACTACAAAAGGAATACCTCAACTAGAAAGGATTGGCTATGTGGCAAATCTTTGGCAAGAGATGCAGCATTTTCACAGAATCACAGAATGTATTGGGTTAGGAAGAAATGTGGTCCCAAAGCCCCCTACCATGTATAGGGACACCTTCCTCCAGACCAGAGCCCCACCCAACTTGGCTTTGAACATTTTTGAGGGTTTATAGGGAATCATTCTTGTCAATATCCTGCTGTTGGAGAAAAAAAAAAGGTCATTGTCTCAGCATGTGTCAGCGGGGACAAAGGTAACAAGGCATATTAAGTATTTCTGTAGCCTCACACAGGGCTGAGAAGGTCTCAGCAGCAAAACTTCCCCATTGGAAAAGAGTTCTGACATGACTTGGCAGTCTTTGAAAGTGTGAATTACTAGGAAATACTCAAAAAATTAGGGCCTGGTAAAAAGGAAAAAGTATTGCAGGTAGGGTTTGAAAGCACAAGTTAAAGGTCCTCATGTACTTTAAAATGCCCCACAGTGACCATGAGGAGAAAAGCAGTGTGTTCCTCTTGTCCATGATGGAGTAATGTATGTGAATCACATCCAGGTAGTGGTAAGGTAACACTCAGAAGGATGAAGAATATCAAGACACTGGGGAACACCATCTCAGGTGCTGGAGTCTCCAACACTCATGGTCTCTGCAGAAGGTCAGAGATCTGCCATGAACAATGATTGGAGCCAGTATCTCTTGGGTTGTGAGAGACATTAGATTTCTCCATTTCAATCCCTCTTACTTTTGCTTCCTTCAACATAATTTTCTGTCCTAGCAAGAGTACAGTAAGAGGTCATTTAATGGGTAACATCTGTGAGTTATGACAATGACACCCTTGTGACAATGACACCCTTTGCTTTAACAGCAAACTTTGGTACAGCTTTCAGTGACCATATACAGTTCAAAACCATTCAAGCTCTAGAGAAGATTGGACCAGATCATTCTTTGAGGCCCTTTTTGCCTAATAATTTAAGAGGTTTTGTTCTCAGCTGTTTATCGGGTTTGACATTAGGTAGACATAGCTGTCTTTTGCCAGCTATTCCCAGATCAAAAGTACTGCCAGGGTCCCTGGAGATCTCAGGGCTCCATGAAAGCAGCTCAGAGTTGTAGCTTAAGTCTCCAAATCTCCTCTGCATTGGCAAAGGGCACTGATGTTGACTTCAGCTTCAATCCTGCAGTTAGCTGTCTGGAGCGTTCAAAGGCATCTGAATTCCACGCAAAACTCATCCATCATTCATTTAGCAGCATTGCTGGAGGGCTCTCCCCCTCCATGCACACACATCCCTCCAGAGATAGAGGATGACGGGCCCTTCCAAGCCGCCGGAGGCAGGCAACCTTCAAAACCCCATTCCTTCTCCCCACAGGAAAAGCTGTGGGCATCAATACGCAGTGGGTTGCCTGTCTACGCCCCTGAGCTCACTGCAGAGCCACGGCAGACACTTAAATTAATCATGTAGATAATTATACAGTACTTTCAAGGGATTTTATATTCTCAAACAAAACCTTCTGGCTTTGGAAAAATTACTCCAGACAAGCATAAATAGGAAATACTCCTTCCAGATGTAACAGAGAGCACAGCACTGAGCTGAACGGCTCTGTGCTGGTGAGGAGAGTGGCTCAGGTGTCCATTGCAGATGGAAGCAAAAAATAGAAAGGTGGTAAGCTGTTCATCAAGGGAAAAAATAGACCTGCCTGATAAAAATGGAAATCTCAACACTAGGAAGAAATTTATTTTTACTCTTGACTTCCACAAAATAGACTCAAGACCCATGTGAGAAAATTTCATGGAGTCACCACCACCTTGCTTACTTGCTGTAGGTGACAGATCTGCCAGACCACCCCACCTGCCTTGCATCAAGTACAGACCTATACACAAAATACTCTAATTTTATGCCCACACTGGAATTGCCTAGACTTGTCTGGAGTAAAACAAGTCAGAACTGGGAATGGGCAGCCCCCTGGGCCCAAAGTCCCGTCTTGTGAAACGGAGTCCCCTGTTCCTGGGGACAACTTTCCACCAAAGAGATTTTGTCCTGGTTGTTCTGAATCCCTCTGAGGCTACTGATTCACATTCTCTGGTAATTAAATCTCCCATCTTACCTACATCTCAGTAGTGTGGTCTGTTGAGATTTTTCATTAGCAGTTTCAAGGATAAAGTGAACTAAGATTTTGCAGATAGGATGTTTACAAGCACAGAACATCTCCACTGGGAAAATACTGGGGTGGCAAATGTCAATTAATATACTGCATGAGATATGGAAATAATATTAATCCTGTTAAAATAGAAGGATCATGATGGTGCAGAGACAGCATGACCACTCAGTTTGAGGAGGACCCACAAAGGGGATCAGCCTTTCATGGGATTTCATCTTAAAAAGACTCTCACCATGCTAACAGACTGAACCCAGAGCCACTCACAGCACAAGACAGGCGCTCTCCTTTGCAAGAAGAGAAGCTTTTGGGAAAGATGCTCTCAGAGGATCAAAAAGATGCTGCAAAAACCTTGACAGAAGCATGGTCCCCTCTCACTCAGCAGTGCCAACAGCCAAGTCCCACTCCTTTCCATCCAACCACAAACCAGCCACTTTGCATGGCTACAGCCTGGGTGCATGCCTCTTCCCAAAGCTGTGCCACCAGCATCTGGTGAGCAGAGCTGCCTGGTCCCCTTCCTTGTGCCACCAGCCACAAAGATCCTCCTCCTGGGCATCATCAAATCCAGACCCCAGCTATCACAGCAACTTTTTTATGCTCTAATCAATAAAACTCATTGAATTTCAAATAGAAATAAAGAACACTTACATCTCTGATATTTTGCTGGAAAGCTGCCCCAACACTTTGCATAGTTGGAAATGGTCTGTATTCTGCCTTAAATGTATTCATAATCAGTTTATACCCACAGACATGCAGCTTCTACAGCTCTCTGCTCTTCTTAGTGTTTATCAGCTCTTCTCACCTTCATCCCGGGAGTATTTACAGCCAGAAAAAATCAGCTTTTACCATCAGCTTTTACCTGCCCTTGTTCCACTCAGCACTTCCACATAAGATGTGCTCTCAAAGGTTGAAATACCACCCACGTAAATAAACTGGCTATTTCCTTCTCCATTCCTCAGTGAAAGTTTTTAGTTATGGCTCAGGTAGTAACACACTTTCTTCGCTCATCTCCAGCCTTTCTGTTCAAAATACCAAGTTAAACATACAGTATAGAGGTGAAGAGAGGCTGCTTCTTTGAGGCTTTCTTAAGGCAGCAAAAAAGCTGTCTTAAATGACTGTTTATTAAAAAATAAGAATATTTTCTTTAAATAAGTTGAGGGTGGAACTGTCAAAAAGCATATGTGGATATTCAGTGCATAAACAATAAGCTTTTTTCTTTTCTGACAAATTGAGCTTTTTCTTCCCTTCTTCTTGTCGTCAAGGGAATGATGTAAAGAGCTCCAATAATCACTGTCTCATAGGGGGAAACAGAAATGTAGAGGGTCATTAAGATGTCCCATTACTGATTTTTAAAAGGTGATTTGTGCAAATGGCCAAGACCCAATTCTCCAGGATAACCCCTTTGGCATTTCCATCCTGGCCTAAAGTTCCAGAAAAACATACATACAGTTATTCCAAAAATTGCCTTCATCCCCTGAGTGAGATGACTTTATAATTGCTTTAAAGGTTATGTTTGACATATACCGTAAATCTTTTTATATATAGATGAAGGCATTGTACTTGTTTTCCTAAAGTCATCTGGGCATTTCAGCACCAGAGAAATAAATCCACTACCAGCAAAAGACATTTATGTACTAATTTCTATTCAAGTGTAGCCTTTACTTATTAGTTAGAAACTAATAGCAAAAAAAAAAAAAAAAAAAAAAAAAAAGGAAAAAAAAACCTCAGAACTGAATCAATTCACTAAAAGACACATTTTTGCTGTCTTTAGATGGTTTTGCTATGATGGTCTGAGGTCTGAAATCCTTCAGGACAGCAGCAAATCTGTTTTACTCTGGATCACCCAGTGGTACACATCAAATCCAGGCACACAGTTATGTTTCTGCTGAATTAGCCAGAGTGCACATTTACAGGTCAGCTTTATGCCAGCCATAGGAAGACTTCTGATATTTGACCTGGCAATAAAAATTTAAATCTTAGGCTGGGAGGCTTTGAGAGATTTTGAACAAATTTGAATTGACAGGAAGTTTTATAGCAGTCAGCATTTTATATTTCATGGCCTCAATGCTTTTAGTACAGCTGTAGGAGCCCTAAAGCTGGATTTTCTGCACAGTCAAACCACAGCCTCAGGTTTGACCTCCACACAAGTAACCAACAGGAATACAGGAATATTAAAGCTGGGATTTTTGTTCTATAACATCAGCTGAATCTTCATCTGAGCTTGTTGCCACGGGCTCCATTTCTGGTCAAAGGAGAGGAACAGGTACTCTATGGAGAAAATAGTTATCTGGCCTCTTGTAGGTCTTTATTTTCAGACTAGATGCTTGACATCTTTCTAGTGCACTTTTAGCTCCATTGGCTAAGTAAAATAGAGGTATCTGAATATGATCAGATGAAACCTGCTTTAAACTAGTTAACCAGGCAAACTGGGCACAGAAAAAAATATAATATAGCATAGCTAAATAAAGGCAGTGGTGAAACTGTATCAATTCTTGCAGACAGGTTCCCCGCAATGCTTTCTTAACTGCTTTGATTTTCAAGTATTTATGTCCACTATATTAAAGATCAAAAGACCTGTGCAAACATCTAGACTTACTAAATCAAACCTAGTAATTGCCAGGACATTTACAGTATCAGCCCAAGCAAGCCCTGAGAACAAAGAACAGTTCACCAAGAGGACACTGAAACAGTCAAGCATGGAAATGCGAAATTCTTGCAGGAAACATTACACTCTAAAGAGGGGCACAACAGTTAGGTAAAAACCTAACCACATACTTGGATTTGTTTTGAAAACCTTGCCACCAAATAGTTCTTATCAGGAGTTATTTATTTCCAGGTGCTCTCACAGTACCCAAAACACTGGGAATTAGTAAAATCTTTCCATAAGGAAATGAGATTGTGCCCATTTTTATAAAGAGGGAATGGAGCTACAAGAAAGTAGGCATGCCATACAGACTCATCTGAAGCTTTCCTGTAGGCATAGGGCCACTGGAAAATTTCGTAAGGATCATATGTGCCCCCACTACTAGGCATCACATGGAGCACTATGTCCCACCAGAGGATGAGAAGAGAGCAAGGCTCTCCTTGTTCCTTCTACCCTTGTTCCAGATTGTCTGAGTGCATTGCAGGACTGGATCACTCTCAGTCCAGGGACAGTGTAAAGTCCACAGCGGCTTCCACCACCAGCACTACCACAAAGGCCATAGGGTATGTCCTTGTCAGCAGCACTGTTCAGGAGGAGCTGCCTCTGTTCTCACAGAACCAACCAGTGCCTCTTGGTAGAAGATGCTTATTCCTTCTAGAGCTCTGAAGCCATCCACTTCCTCCTTCCTCTTTATGTCCATACAACATAGGCAAGCTCATAAAAAGAGACACATTTCCAAAACATATCGAGTGAAATTATACCAGAAATCAGGGATCAGGATACGCCAGAAAGTATTTCCCATTGGACTAGGAACATGGTGGGATTTTAATGATATTACTAAAAATAACATGAATAGGTGAAAGCTGCAAAACACATCCACTGTATGTCAGCAGTTAACAGTAAAGCTCTGAACCGTGGTGTTGACCAAAAGCTCCAGCTCCCACTCCAGGTCAGGCAGCATAAGCCCTTCCCTCACTGCATGTCCTTGCAGTCTTGCCTGTCTTTAAGAGGCTGGTGTCTTCTGGGGACAGCAAATATGATGTATTTTGGGACGGTAAGCAGTCATGCAGGCAGCCCTGCTCTGAAAGCAGGGAAAACCAAAACCAGTTGGGCTGCAGATGGCAATAAAATGCTGAGCCAGGGCTGTGATGATACAGCTTCACAGTTTTAGGTCTTTTGTGTATTAAATAACACAATAATAGGTTGTTTGACCTGCTTGGTTTGGTAAGGAAATCTCCCAAGTTCACTATTCAACATACCAAAACTGCTGTGTGGCAAGAGGAGATTCAGAGACAGACACAGTGGGAGAGACAGCTTTTAAACTGGAGAGACAGCTGGGCTCAAATGACTGGGCTGCATTTTCCACCATCATTCAGATGAATTAAAAAGAGACAGCAGAGGAGGAAGCATCCGTCTGGCCATCCATTATTAACAAGAGGATCAAATCTAAAACTCTTTCTGATACTGATACAGAAGCCCTTCAGTACTATCAAATTATTCTCTTCCGTCCTCATGCTCTTTGTACACAAACTGTCTCCAGGAGCCTCTTCTCCAAGTCCAGGTCAGGTGGGAAAATGAAGAAGCTTCACAATTTCTAAGAAATTTTCTAAATCATTCCAGTATGCTTATTCTCAACATAAATTTGAGTATTGAAGTAAGATACGCTTGCCTTTTTGCATTCATTTAAACCAGAAAGAAATTATTTATTTCAGACAAGACTAAAAATCACCTTATTCTCATATGATCTAGTGTTCCAGACTATATCAAAACAAACTTCTTTAGCTGTCAGAACATTAAAACTACTTACCTATCTCTAAGCCCTTAAAGACTATTCAGTTTGATAGCAGAAAAAAAAAAAAACAAAACATGTCTAAGGAACCAAGTCATTGCAAGCTTGTTCAGTGAGGAAAGAACTGTATTTAAAGAGTTCCCTGAAGAATGGTACCCATGCTGTTCTGCAATTATTCAGCCTCCTCTGTACATCAACATGCCTAATCATCCTTTGGATCTCTTCCACTTGCTGAACAATTCAGAGCTGATGCTGGGAAGCACCATTATGAATTTTCAGAGTACTCAGAATTCATTTCTGACATAATTTATAGAAGTAAAAGTCTGCAGTAACATAATTAGTCAGTGATGCTTTTCTGGATTTACTCTACAATTGTGTAGAGGAAATCTAATTTTAAGTATGCAGATTCCAAGAAACATCCCTTTTCCAAGTTTGAAAATAGCACAGCTCTATCTCTCTCTCACACACACACACACACACACACACATATTTTCACACAGAAAATTAGTCACAACTACAGGCATAAGTATATAAGTAACAGAGTTAGACTTTGAATTTATATTTAGGCACCTAAATAAGTCACACAGTTTTTAAGGTCCTTGCTAATGTCACCTACTCCTGTATGACTTTGAAACAAGCCCCTATTTACCTATACCTGCATACCAAAACCCCAAATTTCTCAATTGCAAAGCTTCCTGAAGGACTGGGCTTCCATGTAATGTTTTGAACACTCTGTAGAAATTAACTGTACACTCCAGTTCTTTCTGAAAACAACACATATTAAAATAGGGACAAAAGTAGATCTGTAATTATTTTTAAATGCTTTCACTCTTCTTAAGATCTTCCTGTGGGAAAGATCTCTGCAATAATTATTCTTAAAACAAGAAAATGTAAATAACATGTTAAATTTGGACTGCGTTGTCTGCAGGAGTCATGCATCTAGCATTACAAACAAACCGCAAACATATCATGTTCCAATACTGTGATTCTATATTAAACAAACAAATGTCCCCAACGAACTGTTTAAATTAATTGTCGATAAGCACCAAGAAAACAGCTTACAACACTGCAAAATGAATACAGTTGGAAGGTGGACTGATGGGATTTCACTGTGTTACTGGAAAGGCTAAAATTTTAAATAAATAAATAAGCACCTTTCTATTTTTCCATAAGTCTGAATTAATACAGACAAAATTATTATTATTATTATTATTATTATTATTATTATTATTATTACCAGATATAACCCATTGCTATTCCCAAAATCCATTCATCATCTCCAATCTGATGACCTGAGCACTGGAAATAATTAACAGCCTGCTGTGAGTGCTCCCAAGCAAGTATGCCAAGTAGAGCTTAGGAAAGGACTTTTAGAGAAGATCCTCTCCATTTTGGCTTTGGCAGTGTCCCAGAGTGACTTCATGATGCTGAATTGTATCCCCATTCACCTGTTTAGCCCAGAAATAAGTTCTGCACCTCTCAGACAGATTCCAAGAGCAAAGGGGAGAGAAGAAGTGTGCAGTTTGTCTGCAGAAACTGCACTCGCTCCCCTGCATTCCTGCTCACGGACTGTGCTGTCTGGAGCACAGACAGACAGCAGGACAGAGCTCTCCTTTGCTTTTAGTTCCTTTTTAGCTGGCTGAGGCAGAGAAGTTCCCCAGACTGTGACTCTTCTTTTTCTTGGAACTGATCAGCCCTGCTCTGGACTGAAAACCCAGAAGAGCACCGGGAGCTCACGCCTGTGGCCCAGCGGAGCTGGGACGCGGCATTCCAGCACAGGAGGGACAGAAAAGAGACTGAGCGAGCCCAGCTACAGCCCACGACAAGGACTCTCTCTGAATTTGCCATCTCTTCAGAACAGCGAGAGGTTCCATTGTTTAATATTGCTCATTTTTTTCATGTTTGTGAGTACTTTGCTTGTTAAATAAACAGTTTTTTCCACTTCTCTTGAAGATTGGCAGCTTGAATTTGCTTTCTAGAGACCACTTCAAAAGTTTCCTCCCAAAATTTACCCTAAATAATGACAGGCAGATCCCACAACGCTGCTTACTTATTCTTCATCACCAAAGTTCTTTCACTTCCCACTCAGCCGGGAGGTGAAAAGCCAAAGGACTTTCAGATAACAGTCTACATCTCTACCACCAATATCTACCTGGAGGCAATATCTGCATTTCCCTTCAACACTGCATAGTTACACTTCACTCCTTCTCCACGAAAGGTTGGTCCAGGTGTGTGAAGCACTCTGACACATCAGCAGAGCTCAGCTTTCCTCTATATAGCCCTGATAGGCAAGAGCAAACATGAAACTGACTGTTCATCACCTCCTTAGGGAATACATTTCCAAAATGAGGACATGGCTTCGACCACAGCCAACAGCAGGGTTTCCACAGATGGAGGGTCAGTCTCTACAGTTTTAATTTAGTTCCCATTCCTGCTCTCAGATCAATACTGAGGTTCTTGAGGCACAAAGGGTTCATCTCTGACCTCTGAAGGACACAGACCACTGAACCATAGCACAGCCATTGCTGCCTCTGTCATCTCAACCTCCAGCTGAACTACAGCAGCCTCCCAAAGCATGCATACCAGACTGAATTTTTCTTTCCCAAATTGAAGGCTAACCCTGCTGGTAGAAACTCACTGGAAGCAAGAGCTATCACCTCTCAGAAAATAGTTGCTGCTGATGCTGACCACAGCATCTGTTTCTTTCATAGAAGCATAGAATCATTTAGGTTGGAAAAGACTTCCAGCTTCAGCACCTCAGTGTCTCTCCTGCACTGAGGGACTCAAAACTGAGCAGGATTTGAGGTGCAGTCCCAGCAATGCTCAGTACAGAGGGGCAGTCACTGCCCTGGTCCTGCTGGCCACACCACTGCTGATACATTCAGGATATTCTTGGCCTTCTTGGCCACCTGGGCACACTCCAGCTCATGTCCAGCCACGAAAACCAGCACCTCCAGGTCCTTTCCCATTCAGCAGCTCTCCAGCCGTGCTGTCCCAGCCTGGAGCTGCAGGGGGTTGCTGTGGCCCAAGGGCAGGACCCAGCACTTGGCCTTGTTGAATTTCACACAACTGGCCCTGGCCCATGGATCCAGCCTGTGCAGATCCCTCTGCAGAGCCTCCCTGCCCTCCAGCAGATCAACACTCACACCCAGCTTGGTGCCATCTACATACTGGCTGAGAGTGCTCTTGATTCCTCTTGTCCAGATCATCAATTAAGATATCACACAGGACCTGTCCCAGTACTGACCACAGCAGCAATGTCTTTCTGCAGCCATACCTCTTGAACATGGATCTGGAAGCCTCCCAAGCCTCTTCTGACCTTTCTCAGGCAATGTGTGATCATGCTTTTGGAGGCAGCTCAATTTTACGACTGTTTCTAAAGTTCCACACAAGCAAGCCCAGGATGGTCCTTTGGTTCCAGAAATAACTAGATAAGGTGATCACTGCAGTCTTTGGTCTAGTGCCTTTCAAACAGAGTTCTTTGCCTAAATGAAAATTATCTGTCAAGAAAAAGGAGGGGAAAGTGCAGCTAGAGATAGAGCAAGCTTCTTAGAATGTAAGGAGGATTTTACCTAGCTTTGGTAATTGTGAAGTATTTGCTGCCAAAAGTGTAGGACCTACCCCCAGCCAGAAGAGCCTGTGAACTCAGGGGAAATTCAGAAGATGCTTGCCTTCTTGGAAGTCTGCACACAAAGTTCATCAGAGTCCAGATACTGCAACTCAGACACACTGAGTCTTCATCAGCTTCAGTCTTCAGGAACGCTGTCACCACCATGTATTGTTCAGGACACCCATTTTCTACACATTTAAACCACATACCATCTCACTAAATCTGTACAAAGTCCAGGGCAAAGGTTTCACATACAGAAGTTGCTGTCATGGTAGTTCTTTTGTATCTCTTTGCTGCTTTAGAAGACTTGAATGCTGAATTGAGCCCCAATTAAAATACAAAGATAAATGTTATGCTCTATAAATAATGATTCAATGCTTCATCTAATCATGTGCTTCTATGCAGTCATCATCTCTGCAAAGACAGGAAGCAAAGCCTGGAGAGCAAAGTCTTGCCTTCAGGCATTTTAAATATTCAAGTTTCTGAGTCAATGTTCTTACTGGGCTGAAGGAACAAAAGAGGTAGTCCATTCAGAGCAAACATACACAATAATCTTTACTATCCCAAACAGTATTGGTGTATTAATCACACACTGGACTTAAAGACACATCATATGCACTTTCATGTATTATGGTGTTCAGATGGGTGTAACTGCAGATTATATCTAAAAGAAGCTAGGCGGGCTTTCAGAGACATGCCAAAGATTAAAAACATGCAACAAGCTGACTCCCCCACATAAGCTCTCATCATAATAATTCTCTGTAACAGGATATAACCATTAAAAGAAAAGACACAAAACAGAACTACCACACACCCCCATTTCCCCCCCAAATTTACCATTAAGCTCAAGCTTCAAAGTGAGCTTTATTTAAACCAAACACACTTTTAAAAACTAAATATAGTGCTACTACAATATTGGACTCAAATATTATAAATTACATACACATTTGGGAATATTTTTAAAGAAAAAAGCAAGTGCAGCATAGGCAAAAATCCAGTTATCAAAAACTAAAATATTAATCCTTCAAACACTTGAGGAACTATCTAATATTGCTCATATCAACAGACTTACAATGTATCTGTTTTACCATGTGCTTAGAAACATGCTTGAGATCAGGAGCTGAAATACGAATATGTTGTCACCAGAATATTCCTAAAGACCATATTACATATATCAACGTTCAGCATATATTTCAGCATTAGAAAATTCAACCCAACTGTTAGTATTTGACAATACTTTTCTTAAACACTTTCAGCTTCAAAGCAACATATTAAGATACCATCAAACGGAGGTATTTGATAGCCATATCACTGCACTATGTATCTACAAAAAAAAAATCAATTTTACTGGTGACTAATGTTTTACTATGAGCAACCTGCAGGCAGGGAAGACTCAGAGCCAACAAGAAAAACAACTGAGAAAAGGAAATACCCTGAAATTGCAGAAATAACCACTCTTCCCAAGCAGGAAAGCTCATGAAGAGTTGCCAGCAAGCATTCACAACCCAGTAGCCAGAAAAGCCAAAGCATGACAAAGTGCTATTCTTTCCACCCAGCGCCAGAGAAAGCAGGTGCAACCTTCCCTGCTTTGCTAGTCCCACATTCTCCTGTTCTAACAACAAGTAAGCATGGACCTGATTAAAAAGCATCTCTTTTGCAATAGCTGTTAGCGTGGTCCCATTTGGGCAGGGCGGATAAAGAGAGGAGGAGCAGGGTGTCACACACAGCTTTAAAAAGACCCCATAAAACCTGAGCAATCCCCTCCACCAAAATGAAAACAGAGGAGAGGTGACAAACCCAGAAATCACCTTCACACTGATGGCAGTGAGTGGGAGGAGAAGATTTGCTCCACTGAACCTGATTCACCCTTAGAGGTGCCAGTGAAAGGTGTAGCAGCCTCTGTCCCTCACTGGATTGTTCAGTCATCTTTGAAGATCTTGCTTAGCAGGCTCAAAGCCCAGTGGAAACTGTGATATATGGAGGCATTTCCTCAAGGGGAGAGGGGAGAGCAGAGTGGACATCCTGCACTGTCCCTGCTCTTCCAGGTGCCCTGGGAAAACCTGCAGCCTCTGGAGATCAGACTGTCCAGAGCTCCACCCAGGTGCCCTGGGAAAACCTGCAGCCTCTGGAGATCAGACTGTCCAGAGCTCCACCCAGGTGCCCTGGGAAAACCTGCAGCCTCTGGAGATCAGACTGTCCAGAGCTCCACCCAGGTGCTAAACCAGGACTGAAACACCTCAGACTCAAACGCAAACTGAAGACGTGGTGGCACCAAGAAAACGTGTGGCAACAGCAGCTTTATCAGCAGCCTCAAAAGCAGCTGGGTTGACCCCTCCAACACCAACCTCAGGAGGACAAGGTCCTCTGCTGTCTGTCTTCACCTACTTTTCCTCCATTATTCTAAAACATGCAAGAGTCCCTTCAGATTACTGCATTTCTTCATATTTTGGCTGACAGTTTAGATGATACCCAGGAGCCATCCTACAGCTGTGCTGTGTGCAGAGAGGCAGAGACACACCACAATCCAAACTTCAGCCCTGAAATTATTTCATAGGAAAATGTGCTGAACGAGACTATGAAAGACAAATCAGAAATTATAATTACAAATTACAATTAGAAGAGTGATCACATTTCCTGGAAAAGGGTATTCTTCTTTAATTCCCTTTTTGATTTTATCAGAGCCACCAGAGCCCCTGTATGAACTCCTGTTGTTACAAAGCATAGAAACTCATTCAATTATCTTCACATCGTCTGGAAAGCAACAACACAACAGTCTTGTAACTCTGGGCTTTGTCAGGTGAGTCAATTTAGTATCATAGCATTTATTTAACATATTATAATACAACAGTTTGTAACTTTGGTTTCACTTTCTTTGTTCTGTTCCCAGATAAAACACTGGGTAAGTACATATATGTCAGTACAGCATTTTGTTTCTAAAAGCTGATTAAAAATGCATTCTTTAAAAAGGAAATGTATGGAAGTGACTTTGGAGGCCTACATTTTAAGCTTCTTTCAATTTTTTTGACATCTGTTTGCTGAGTGCATATAATTTCTCCCTTGAATTATTTAAATGTCCCAATGCTTTTTTCATAAAATAAAAACTGAACCCAGATGCCCAGCCTCAAGATGGAAAACCTTAAAAATACAATAGAGTTAGTAAAAAATTGGAATTCTCATCCACTGGGAAAACCCAGTATTTCAAACAGATATTCACTGGAATATCATATTTGAATTCCTGTGGAAGTTCCAAAGAACTATACTAAGAAATCCCCAAATATTTTCTTTTGTTTTGCCTTTTTCCCTACCGTCAGTCTTAAAAATCTGAAGAGTTTAGGTGTCTGATACTGTTCTTGCAAACGAGGCTGATGACCACACATCCTCATGCTGCCTGTCCTCAATCTGATGTAGAAAGCCCGATGTGCATTGCAGGAGCCAAGCCTGAAAAGGAGATGTCTCCCCTTGAGAGGAACAATGTCCCACAGGAATTGCCACTGCAGGCTTTCCCATAAGGAATAGCTAATTTATGGACTCTCTATTCCCCACAGACAAAACACACAGAGAGAAATTCTGCCCTGCTTCTACGGAAAGCCTAAAAGTGCAAACCGTAACAGGAATCCATTAAGGGAAGAAGCAGAATTAAATGGGATTTGTTAAAACCATAATCTGGCAAGAGATATTTTGGATTATTTTGAATAGACTTGACACACCAGGTAATAGTATTTTTCAAAGAAAAAATCAAGCACTTATTTAACCCATCTCAGCTACTCATCCCTGGGGTTTCCAGCCTTGCAGTTCACCTGGGGATAGGCAGGTTGCTCACAACTTCTCTTCTCCCATTAGAACACTGTATTCAAGCTTTCTGGACTGTCATATGAGAGGGATAAATATAAAGCAGAGCAGTTTCCAAAGCAGAAGTACAACACTTAGAGAGGAAAAGGGAAGAAAATGCTTGAAAATAAGGTTGCTCAGATAAATTCTGTTCCACTTCATAATTTTAAGATGGACAGAGTTGTGGGAGATTTAGTTTCTGCCTCATTATCCATGTGCCCACAGCTCATTAGGGCACCAGCTTACCCCACAGGCCTTAACCAGCCCCTTGGGGCAGCAGGAACTTGCAGGAGTGGAAACTCCTTCCCCTCAGACCTCAACTTGGGAGTGCAGGACAACAAACAAGGGACTACAGCTTGATCACAACCCAGAACAGCTCCAGTACACTCGGGTAAAACCACTGAAATGCACCTTAATGAAGATCAAGCCAGCGGTCACCAGTCTGACTCTGCTTCAGACATCTCAGGAGTGTGAGCTGTGATGCTAATCTTTACATTTAAGGCAGTAAATGCTTTGGAGAGTGGGGATTTCTTTAAGACAGCAGACAGAAATCCAGCCAGGCTGCCCTTCTCAACTGGCATGCAGTCAATCAAGAGCCAGGACCACGCTCTCATAAAGGGGTTTTGCTCTGTTCCTCCAGCAAAGACCCAATCTCCCCTCTCTTTTTCTCTCTCCCTCTCCCTCTCTCTCTCTCTCTCACACACACACACAAACCAGACACTGTCTTTCCACACATCTTCTCCCTCCTCTGCCCTCTTCCACTCTCCCTTCCTACCATCATTACTTTGGGATGCTGCTATCAAAACCTATCCTGCTCCACTTTCCATGACTGAACCAGTCTGAACCACAGCAGTGGTTTGGGAGGCTGAAGGCAGAATTTTCAACCCGCTCAAAGGGCTTTTAGAAATCAAACTCGTCATGCTAAAAGCAATGGTTTCTAAAAACCATAAGCAGCCTCAGCAAAATTCAGACTTACTTTGCAAGTCACGAGAGTAGAAGCAAACCTCATCTGGCACCAAGAAGTAGATTTTTGTGTCTTGGAAGCTACACAAAACATTTATTGTCATGAGAGTGGTGAGAAAGTAGAAACTCAAAATCTGACAATCTATCTAGAAAAAAAGTTCAGAGCCCAAGCCAGTCATCACAGCTGAGCAAACTCCTTGCTGCATGTTTGGGAATGCACAAAGTCCTCATATGCTCTCTCATCCCAAGGATTCAGAGGGTAGCTGGTCTGGGGCAGAACACCTGCCACTGCCCCAGGGAAGCAGCCAGGGTTCCCATGAGACCTGGCCACAGAGACATTAGTGCTTGTGAAAGGGAAGGTGTAGGACCATGCCCTGGCAGCGAGCAGGGCAGGAGCCCCACAGAGGCCTGGTTTTGACCTCTTGACTGTCAGAGGCAATCACTGAGCCCCGGTTACCACAGGTCTGCTGACCTGTATGAATTGTTACACAGTGCAAACTCCACTGTGTGCGTGAGCCTGAATTTCCCTCCAAACACAATATAACGGCTCACTCTCAAGTCACCTCTAATTTTTATTGCCTGCTATAAACTAGGTTGCATTCAGTGAACTGTCTCTTGGGGATATTAGGTTTCAAGGTCTTGTTAATCAGCTTTCCATTGAATAATGAGCTTAAAAAAATCTTTGGTTTTACTTACATATATACCACTTGTTGGACAAGAATGACTCAACAGTGGAAGGAAATATCTCATTTACAGTTCTGTGCAAATATGTACAACCAGGTGCTGAAGAGTATGAGACCCCAAAAGTCATCTCTGTTTTGGAGATAAGAGATATCTTGGGCAGTAATAAATAGAAAAATCTTCCTGAAGCACCAAATAGCACTTTTGTTCACACTCTATTGAACTATAAAGTCTTACAAAGCCAAAGAATAAATGCCGTTTTAACATCACAGCAAACAGTTACTTTTTGAAGCTTATGGCCTGCTAGGGTCAGGGCATTCCAGTGCAGCTGTAAATGTGTTATTACGATTACTACATGTCTTCTTGGACTTACATTCAGCAGAAAAATATAAAATTAATCTCAAGACCTGCCAACTTTAGACTGCCCATTTTCTGAAGAGCCCTTAGGCAGAGAACTTGCTGCTAAGAGACCCAAAGGTCTGGAAAAAAATCAAAGCGACTTTTTGCAGCCATGGGGATCTGGATCTTATTCTGCTCTGGTTATACATAATTTTTTAATGTCAAATATTCTTTGCATTAACACACTTTTCTGTCTTGGGCAAGGACAAAGGAAGGTAAGACTTCTGCTTTCTTGATTTCAACCTAGTATAACCATCTTCAAAGGCTGACTGCCCTTTTTCTGTCACAGAAAGCACACTAACCTAGTTTGCAAAGTACCTCAGTGGGCCTCTGCTCAACCTCCCTCCTTGAAATAGTGTTGGACAGACATGGCACATCCCTGCAAATTCCTGCACAACAGTCTCCACTGGTGTGAATTCCCCAGCCTGTCTGGCTAAGTGACCTCAACCCTTATGGTCAGAATTTTCTTCTCTAATATCTGAATTATCCCTCCTTTTGCTGCAAGCTTATGTCCATGGGCCATTTTCCATCTGGTGTTAGGAGGGGAGGGGGTATGAAAGCTTGTGTCTTTCTCATCTTTAAAATTCTTGGAAAATCACAGCCACAGAGCAAAGGAGAGAGAGGACCAAACTATACAGACTGAACAGAATTTCTGTGTTAGTTTTATTCTCACATTAGACAAATTTGTCATTTTTATTTTATTCTAAATGCTAATGTGTGGCAACACCAGCTGCCAATTTAGAGAGACATACTTGGCATGCCAAGATTTATGTCAAAAAGCTTCGCATCCTTTACTTAATTCTCCTGATAGTCACCAACCCTTCCAGAAAGACAGATTTACTTGGCACTCTTTAAAAAACACTTACTTGATGAATGATGCTACCTCAAATCATGAGACTCCCAAACTCAAAGCTCTTTGTCTAATGAAAACTATTACTGCTTTTTAATAAGTTCTTCAGCATTTAAAAATAGCACTCCTAATTTCCTGCTCCACCGAGCACCACCTTGACTTCAAGTCAAATTATTCACAACCTCTTCTCCACCAGCCCTGGGGGATACAAGTCTTGCATTCTGGGGCTAAGTACTTCTCTCAACAGCTGTGAGAAGCTCTCTGAAGCAGGAAAGAGCAACTCACTCCTAACAGTATCAGACATCAAAGCTAAGCCACCCTTTTTTCCCTGCTATTTTAACCCAAATATTGTAGAGTAACAAGCAGCAACACCAGCAGGATTTCTTTGAAGCAGCTTATACTCAACTAAATTATATTGTGGAAGAGCAATAGCCCATGAAAGAGATAACATTACCACGCAAGCAAACTTTAGCAGTTTTGGCTTGCTCTACTTCTCACCAGGCACATTTCTCTCACGAAAACACCAGAGGCATAATGCTCACAACACAAACCCAAACAGAAGTGTGTTACTGTGCCACAGTGTCACAAACCTCGGTACTGATATTTAAAACAGCTCTTTCATGAACAAAACCAGTATGTGGGTGCTGCACATAGCCCTCCAGAGAACAGGAGATCTCCTTGCACAGGTGTCATCCTAGGATCCAGGCTCCAGCAAGGCTCCAGCAACTCACAGAGCCTTCACGTAGGTGGAAACTTCGAGGGCACAAATATCACCAAAACCAATGATCTCTATATTCCATTGTCTTGCCCTTCTTCAGAAATTGTCACTAAATACTTCTTTCACTGCTTCCTGAATTTTGTCAGACCTCCAAACCCACTGAATTTGTTTACATGTTTTTGTAAATCACTTTTTGAGTTACTTTGCTTTTTCTTGTTGACAGTTCAAGCATTTCAGATATCCTTAAAAGTCTGGTCCTTTCCCAAACTGCCTGACTTCGTGGAAAATTGACATTCCTCAAATATTTTTACAAATCTCCCTGTTAACTGCTTCATTAGAACATCCTTCTGTGATTACTTTTTTGTCTGTAAGACTCAAAAAGAAATAGTGCACCCTAGTGTGACCTACTTTTCTATAAAACTAGAAAAGATGTTTTTAACAAACATGGGAGATAAATTCTGCACAATATCTGCCTTTTTAAGTTCAAACAGAATTTTTCTAAGGACTTGAAGGAAAACGCCATTTTTCTGGAAAAAAAAGCTGTAACTGAGGGCTTGGTCAAATGGTCAATGAGACCTTCCCAGCTTTCTCCTAAAAGTCACTTTATATTATTTTTGATTCTGCAGCCTGTGTAATAGGAGACAAAATCCAGTCAAATACAAGGTGTCTGCATTTTCTGATTCAGTTACCAAACAGCTGTGATAAGACTTTGTGCCCTGATGCTGTGGATCTGTGAACAAAATACCAGCACATTCTTTCTCTGCAAAATTTTTATTTGGGATATTGACCCATTGAGTTCATGCAAACTGCTTTTTCCTGAGTATACAAGTTGCTCATCTTGAGGGGAAAAAATATAAAATCCAGAGCCAACACCTGGTTTCCCATGTGTATATGCTATAACTCTAGCTGGCTCCATGAGAACTACTTGTAAAGCCAAAGCAACATCCAGAAGACTCTGCTAGAAGAAGGCACACGAATACAGTGAGAAAATATAAAACATGAAAAGATTCATTTGCAATATATAATGCTTGACCTTCAAAATACATTAAAAAGTCCATTAGAAGCTTTTAATCCAAAAGTTAAAAAAAAAAATCATTCCATTAAATGGAACTGTAGTGTTTGTCCAAATCTCCCAGCAAGCTCAATTGCAGCTTCTCCTTAATTCTTCCCTTTGCAAACAGAGACAACCTTTATTCCACGTGTACGTGCAACTTTCCTGCACTAAGAACACAAGTTTTATAGAGACTCATTTCAAGCATGACATGGGTTTCTCTAAAAGAACCAGGGCACAAGGATGCTGTGCCTAACACACGAAGCTCTTGCCTTCGTTCTCTGTGTTACAAACCTTCTTGGAGGACTACTTATGCCATAAAGTAGCCCTTCCTGGAGGACTACTTGTGCTATAAACTACTTATGCTATAGTCCTCTTTCCTGGAGGTCTATTTATGCCACAAACATCTGCTGGACACAGATGGCTGGAAAAAACAAAATAAAAACCTGTTGATATTTTCCTTAAGATTTTTTGACACTGTGTTTGAGTGTTTATATACTTTTAGATATACAGAAAAACCAGACACAGGACAACTTACTCTCCTATATACAAACTATTAAAAGAGCTTTATTCCAAAATAAAGCTAAAATTGTGACTGCAGGGAATTTTTTTTTTTCACTAGGCCTTTTTGGGAAATGACTTGTGATAATAATAACAGGTATATGAATTCCTTAAGTAAACATGCTCACTATCGTTTTGTGCTAACACAGCCTTGGCCTTATTATATATGCAGAAGGATCTGGACTTTGGCCATAAAGCATTTTTGTACTGCCTTTAACCAGAGCTTTCTGAAATCAATAGCATCCATACGCTCCAGTGCACCCAGCTTGTTTCTCCAGGGACAGGAAAGAGGCCCAGTTTAATACACACTTAATTCAATTAAGAGCTACACAGCGATAGCCTTTAGTAAATTTTAACCTCCTCTCTACGCATCATTTACTAACCCACCATTAATTAAACACAGTTATTAAACTGGCATGTTTATAATTACTGCATTTTCAATGAATGAACAAAAGCTATTTATGGGGCCCAACCAAACAGCGCCTGTGCCTTCGCGGCGCAGGACTGAGCACAGATGCCCGGAGCCAGCTGGCATTTCGACAGCACAAACAGCAGTCCAGAGACACACAGAGGCAGGTCGGTACAAATATCTTCTGCCCAGAAGGAAACACTGCACTGGAATGCTTTAAATTCCTGCTTTGAACATTTACTGCTGAAAAACACACCACTGCCAGGTGCCTGCATACCCAGAGGACCCACTAAGCCCAGCTCACCAGCACAGCCCTTCTGCAGATCTAACAGGTTGTGATCCATTGTTTTCATGAGAACCTTTGAAACAGCTTGGCACGAAGTGCCTTTAGATACTAGAAAATACTAAATACTAGTGTTACCACCACCTTCAAACATGTGTCTCTCATTGACCAAACCTCTGGACAGAATCTGCTCTGAGTGGAAAGGTGTGCTCATGGATGGCTGAGTGACAACTCCTCTGTGCTGCCATGAAACACACAAGCCTGGGGAAGTGGACAGGGACACAGGATGTGCAGTCCACACCTTCCCACTAAATCATGTTCAGCACCTTCAGGTAGAAAGATTAAGATTCTTCAGATAAGGCAGCATAGGATTGACACTGCATGGGGTCTAAGGCAGCTGGAACACCCAGATTACCCACAGGCCTTTCATTGTGCTTTATCAAATTCAAACAAACTAGACAAGTGACAGCAAAGGTAGAGAAACAAAGGATTTCTAACTTACACCACTAATCCAGAAATTTGTAACAAATGCACGAAAACTCAAGGGCAAATTTGAATTTTTAAAAAGGGAAAGAAAAGTAGTTTTCTTTCTGCCTGTCTTTACAAAAATAAAATGCTAAATGTTTGTGCATGTGGCTTTTCATTCATGTGTAAATAAGTGTGTGACCCAACCCTCCTACATTGTTCTATCTGGGAATGTTTTTAGCATAAATGGAGCAACGGGAAACTTAGTTTAAACTTAGCTCACAAAATCAGCAAGAAAATTGACAGTCTTTCTCCTAGAAACAGAGTGAATAGGGCATCTCGAGAGGCAATTGACATATTTGTTACACTCTTTTCAAATCGCTCGCAGGAAGGGGATTATACCCTGGCTACCTGCCTTTTGGATAGTTTCCATTAACATTTTCTATTTCATGTCAGATACCTGTGATGTTTGTACAGATGGCTCTGCAAGGCAGGTGAGTGCAAGACCCGGGCTGCAGTTCCCTGCTGCACCAAACACTGAGGCACAGCAAAGAAAAAAACCTGCAACACTGAAAGAACCATCACAATTCTGTCCCCTTGGGTGATGGTGTCCTCAAAGTGTGAGAGGCCTTGCATGGAAAGGAGGGAACTGGGTGAAAAGTCTCACCACGTGGTCAGTGTCAAGAAGTGCTGATGCTGAATGCCAATCCTGCACCATGAGTGCAGGAGGGTCGTTTAGCAAACTTAGAGGCAGCTCTTGCCGCAAAGTCACATCTTGCAATGGATAAACAGCTCACTGTCGAAATGGAGATCGGTGATGAGTGGTGTTCCTCAGTGGCCTGTACTAGGACCAGGACTATTTAATTTCATCATTGACAGCATGGACAGTGAGATCAAGCGCACCCGCAGCAAGATTGCAGGTGACACCAAGCTGAGGTGGTTTGACACACCTGATGGACAGGATGCCGTCCAGAGAGACCCAGACAAGCTTGAGAAGCAGGCCCATGGGAGCATCATGAGGTTTAACAAGGCCAAGTGCTGGTGCTGCACCTGGGCATGACCAGACTCAGAGCAGCCCTGCCCAGAAGGGCTTGGGGTGCTGTGGGTGAGAGGCTGCACATGGCCCGGCCATGGCACTCACAGCCCAGAGAGCCAAATGTGTCCTGGCTGCATCCAGAGCCCCGTGGGCAGCAGGGCAGGGAGGGGATTCTGCCCCTCTGCTCCGCTCTGCTGAGACCCACCTGGAGCACTGCATCCAGCCCTGGGCTCCCAGCCCGGGAGGGACAGGGACCTTCTGGAGTGAGCCCAGAGGAGAGCACTGAAAATGATCAGAGGGATGGAGCACCTCTGCTGTGAGGACAGACTGAGGGAGATGGGACTGTTCAGCCTGGAGAAGAGAAGACTCCAGGGAGACCTTATCGTGGCTTTTCAGTAAAGGAAGACTTGTTAAAAAGATGGTGACAGACTTTTTAGTAGAGCCTGCTGTCACAGGACAAGTGGTAGAGATTTTAAACTAAACAAGTGTAGATTCAGACTAGATGTAAGAAATATTTTTTTTTTTTTTTTTATGATGACAGTGGCACAGGTTGCCCAGAGAAGTGGTAGATGTCCACTGGAAACATTGAAAGTCAGACTGGGGCTGTGAGCAATCTGATCTAGTGAAAAGTGACCCTGCCCATGGCAGGTGGGTTGGAACTAGATTCCCTATAGAGAACCCAGCCTATCTTACAATTATATGATTTGCCAAAAACCAGCAGAAAGAAACCATGATGTCTGTAGACCCCATCCTTTGGTGTCTGGTTTAAGAAATGTGCATGGTTCAGAAAATAGGTTAGATAAGTAGCACAAAAATTTTCCTCTTAATCGCTATTTAAAAATTATTATGAAATCCTTCTCTTATTTTACTTCATGGTCAAAAAGAAGCACCATTTTGCTTTGCCAGCACCATTAAAAAGCTTTCACACCTGTACCCAGCAGCGTTGCTGCACAGCCCCTTGTTCACTGAACACATTTGCAACTCAGAAGCAATTACTCCTGAAGCATATTGCAGTTTAGCCTGCTCATTTGTCTTCTAACAATTATTCTGCTTTTCAAAGAACAAACTCCTCCCCTCACATGAGCAGATGGGGAAATGTCATCTCTCATTCTTATAGAAGCTTTGACCAATATTCTGACTTGGGCATTAAATAGAGCAGAAGTCTGCAGAGCTACCTATGCTTTATGGCATAATTTTTTTTTATGCATGAGCTCTGCTGTCAACAATGTCAGCAGGAATATGCATGATGTTACATGCCGTGTTTGTCAGCTGGTCGCTTACTATGCAACAAGGGCCCGGGAGCAGCAGAGAATGGAAAATCAGAGCCCTCTTCATTTAAATTTATAATCTGCAAAATCAGGACAATGAAGAAAAATACCAGAAACTGGCCCAAGCAGTAAGATTCAGACCAAGATTGAAGATGCTGCAGGTGCAGGAGCGCTCAGGAGCAGTGGTGATGACACAGCCCATGAAAAAATTCGAGAAGCAGAGAGGCACACGACTGCAGCAGCTGGAGAAATGCACATAGCACTGAAAGCCAAGAGGCAGCAGGGCCTGCCCTGAACCAGACAAGGACAAAAGCAGCAGAGTGACAAGGAGCACAGGGAAAGGGGCAGCCTGGGAGGTGTCTCTGCTCCGGCAGTGCTACAGGAATATGAGTGGGAGGGGTGGAGACTCGTTCTTGGGGACAGCTATGAGGGGTGCCCCCCACCTCCGAGGCAGGGTGTGAGGGAGGCACTTGGCACCATTCATAGCATCACTGAGACAACACTGACAACGAGGGCACACAACAGCACTCCGTTGTGGCCAACAGCTGGCAATGGCCACTACACTCAGAGGCAGCAAATCAGTCTTGGGTGTGCATGCTCAAATCATATAATATTTAGTTTCCAGAAAAAGATCTGTCATTGTATTTTTTAATTTTTTTTTTTTTTGTGGAAGAGAAGGAGGAAAAATTAGTTTTCATTAAAGCTACTGGCTTTTGCACTACAGCGAAGATGAGTGGAAAAAGCATGGTTGCAAAAATAAAGAAGAAATGTAACTGCATCTCACTGAACAAATTTCCTTTTAAACCTGGGATAGGCATTATTCTTCTCAGAGAAGCAAGTTAGTGACAGTGGGGAAGGAGGAGGCAAGAACTATAGGAGAGGTGAGCTGCATATGGCACAAAGAAATCTCCAAAGCAATATGTAGCAGTGAAAACAAGCATAAGATTTCCCTGTGCTCAACATCAGGATGTACCAACACTTCAAATACTGAGCTGCTCTTTACAACTAAGCTACCAACACTGCATAACGCTGTGTCTGACCGTAGCTGGAAAGAGAATGGAGCAGCCACATTTAGTTCCAATAAACTGCTTATCTGCAGTTTTTCCTCTTCCTAACTATTTGCTAAAGATGTATTTTGTAAACTCTGTATATCAAAGCAAACTGTGGCATGCAGGCCACTGTTGTTACCTATGAATTTTGCCATCCCATTTATAGGCTGGAGGGGTTTATTTGATTTTTACATCAAGCATCAAGCAGCGAGGGTAAAACAAACAGCACAAAAGAGGTTAGTCAGCCAAGTTTCAGTGCCTCTGATGGGACCCAAGCAGACATCTCAGTGATGTGCTTTGGCTCTCAAACCAGACTACTGGGAGCACAAAAGAATTGATAAAACACTGAGTAATTATGCATAACAATGGCTGAAGGATGCAGTTGCAGATGCAGCTGCTAACACATCTTTAAACTGTTGTTTTGTTGGCAAAAAGAGTGCTTAGAAAAAGTAAAAATTACTGCAAGTACCAGGAAGATTCTGCTGCACACCCTTTCTTGTCTCCAGAGGGAACAAAGACTCAAGTGTTGGTATGGTTGAAGACCCTTCTTGGGTGTATTTTGTTTCTCTTTTGAGTTGTTCTTATAGCATAACTGTTCTCCTTTGCATACCCTAAGGGTCAATGTGAGGTTATGCTCCACTTTTCTGGAAAAGCTATCAGAATGCTGGTTGCAAACTTGCCCTCTTTTTGATCTATTCTGAACTAAGCGTTTACATATGCAACTATTTCTCCCCTGGTTTCCAGACCTTCATTCAGGGATCTGCTTAGAGACTTCCCCTTTTAACCATACATTTCAAAAGAGCATTTATGTCCCCAGTGATGCCGGTACTAGATTTGGATGTCTGAAATCCTATCTTCTCCTCCAAAGTCAGGAAAGCTTTTTGGCTGTTTTCCGTAGCATACTGAGTACCTCTCCTGGTGCAAAGGAGGGGACAGATCTGTGCAGCCTGGGGAGCACATGAGTGTGCCAGCAGCCCACAGGGCTGGGCTGCACCTGAAATGCCAACAGGATCCAGGGCATGCCACCAAAAGCTTTTGCAGCAGACAGAACAAGACTCTGTTCAGGGAGATTACAACCACTCTTACCCCCAAAGAGTCTGGAGCATAAAAGGTATTCCTCTATCAGACAAGAATAGGAGACTGTAGGGAGGTTAGTGAGACAGACACAGACTTAATTTGAGAAGTTAAGCCATTTTATTCATGGAACTGCTCTGCAACACTTGCAGTATTGACATGAGCAGACTGTAATTGCCTGGATTGTTTTCTGCTGAGTTCTCATTTTCCAAAAAGTCATTACCCAATCAGTATGGAAAGTCATTAGCTAATCCCCTTAGGATCAGACTGTTAACAGAATTTGGTGGGCTGCCTGGACACTACCTGAAATTATTATATATCAACACAGAAATGAAGGAAACATCTTAAGGATTACTCAGCTGCAGTGGGAAGAGCCCCTGCTCAAAGGCTGGGTGCTTTTCTGTGCCAGCTTCAATCCAGCCAATTGCCCAACTCAGTTCTGGGAGAATTTCTGACCTGTCCTAAATTGTGCCAGTCTACAGTCCCCACAGCTACTCCTGCACTTCTAACAGCATGTTTCCTGTGCCAGCAAGAAGAGCTGCAGAGGTGGCTCTGCACTGGTGGAGAAGGTGACCATCACTGGGCAACACACTGTGTTGCAAGATAAACCAGGCATGTGCAAAACCCAGATTAAGTAATGCAAAACAGTAGGCTAAAGAAAAAAACAACCTAAGGATTAAAGATTAGAGTGTACGGAATTGGCTGAGGCACAGCAAAGATACAGCAGGCAGGGGATATCAAGGATACCTGGATTTAGCGAAATCAGGGAAACTGGGGAAAGAGAAAATTGCAATTTGTGATGAGGATTTGTAAGGACTACTTCTTAAGAAAAATTCCAGGCAGAGTCTTGTGGTTTGGTGGGAGACTGTTGCTTGCCAGGGTGAAGGCAGATGGGTGCCAGCTTGGCTAAACAACTTTTCTAGAAGTAATGATTTATCTAAGGCACATCTTGTCTCTAAATGCACGGCAGCTCTGCTTGCTTTTTTTTTTACCAGTTATTTCTCTATTAAAAATGTGTCTTCTGATAAAAGACAGCCATTCGTGCTGAGCAAAAACTGGTGGTTACCATGGGAGAGAAAATAAAATTCAATTCCCAGTAGGTGTGCAAGTTCCAAGTACTTCCCTAAATGAGCTGCATGCATGCAAAACATCCCCCATGGGTTCCTGACACAGAGGAAAGTGCACTGCTGCACAGGCAGGAATATGACGGTGATTTGATGAACATCTGCACCTGGTAGTATCCATAATATGATGGTGATGGAAACATGTAGAGGTAGAAGAAAAAAAAAAAAACAAAAAAACCTGATTTATAAAGTAGAGTTTCACATTTCTAAAGAGATGGCAGTGCAAAGCTAAGTAAAGACACCAAGTGTCCCTTGGTAAATATTGTGGGTTTTTTGGCTTTACTCTCCAGAGTTCAGCCCTTACAGATAACAGAAGCCTTCACCCAAACTGTGAGCACCCCAGGTGTTATGAAGAATTCTCCCAGCATCTGTGGGCAGCAGAAGTCCCAGCATACAAAGCGCTTCAAAGCACTTTGTCTTGGATGCAGATATCTTGTTCTCTGCATATAAGTCATTCTGCCAACATTGTTGCTCTCACAGGCACCTGTGTCAAGCCCCAACAGTGCCTATCAACCTTCTTCAACAATATACTAATTGTCTGCAACAAAGCACTTAGAATGTTTTGCAGAAAAGTGGTTGAAAAAGGAAAAAGAAAATCCCATGTCTTCTGCAGATGCCCATCCTTAGGTTAGGCTTTGCATTGTTATACCCCAAACACTAAAACCTGTCTTAGCTGGAGGAGCAGCTCCAGCCTGCACACTTTTGTGATGGCCAGACGCAGAGGCTGTTCCTTGCACAGCTGCTCAGTGTTTCCAGCCTGTTGACACAGGCACCCAAAAGGGACTGGCACATCCTTCCACGCCAGTGCCCAGCTCTCTCCACAGGGAGCAGCAGCAGCAGACCAGGCAGGCAGATGCTCACACCATATTTTTCATAGAAGCCCAAACTTTGGAGTGTGTAGCATGGGAAACTGCCCAAAAGACCAGGCAGCCATGGAGCTGGCTGCAGCCTGGCATCACACTGGCAATTAACTTTGGCTGTCTGTAATCTGAGGGGAGGACACGCCACGCCACATCACATGGCACAAAAATCCCTCCAAGTGATACCGACTGTGCTTTTTATAAACTAAGTACCAGTTTCTGCTGCAACACTTCTCCCAGGAAACTAAAACAGAATGCAAAATGATGCTTGGAACACACTGATTTTGTACATATTGAGAATCAGGACAGCTACATCACAATATTTTGCTAAAGTGAAATATTAATTGCAGGTCTGTGGCATTATCTCCTTTCTTTGTGCAAAATATTAGTGATATAATCTGTATCCATGGTGCGGAAACTGTGATCTGTTGAATAAATTTGGAACTATAATTTACTTTGTGTTTTCTCCCCTTCTGTTTTTTCATTGCTTTTAGGAGAAAACCCTCCCACACAGTCAAATATTCAGCTGCAAGAAAATAGTCTGAAGTCATTCAAATCCACAAAGAAACTCAAGCTCTGGTTGCCCCCACATTTACAAAATTGCCCTGTGGTATTCTGGAAGATGCACAATTTTTGCAGCAGGGCTTTGAGGTAAGAAGGAAGAAAAAATACCCATGATTCCCTAAATCTTTCCATCCTATATTTTGAAAGGAAGAAAGAAGCATTTAAATTGTTGCTGTATAAAAAGGAACTTCAATAATATTTTTGTTAAAGAAGATTTTTTTTTTGCTTGCATGTACTCATATCTGGCAAAGTCATCTTTAAAAAGAGGTTAAAAAAAAAATTTATTAGAAATAAAGATAGCCATAACAGATTATAACCAGCATTTTTCCATGAATCATCTCCACTGCATACAGTAAGAAAGATTCCCAGACAACCTAGTAGGTGACCAGGAGAAATATTCCAGATTTTGGATATTTTACTGCAGGGGTGGGTGTCCCTCTGTGTAAAGGCTCAAAGAAGGGAATGTATGTATGCTCAGAAAGAGAGGTCTGAACACAGTAAGTCTTCAAAGCTGTGTAAGGCTGCAAAAAGGACAGCAGTGAATTGTACTATATGTCCATTGAGAGTAAACCAAAAATTACTCAGCTTAATTGCCAACAAGGAATATCTAGGCTACATATTAGAAAAAAAACTGCAAGGACAGGGCTGTGGAGCAAGCCAGTAGAAGATGATTTTGCCTTAGGTTTTTCAAAGAATAGGCTAAATAAGCTAGGACCATCGGTGATGCCTAAGCATATTGTTCTGCTCTAAGATGGGCACCTGGATTCCACAACTCCCAGTATCCCTCTGGACCTACATTTTGTTGACTTTCTGGTTCAGAAATCTCCTCAAAATAAAAATAGACATCCATCAGAAGACAGACACAAATCCCTACAAGGCTGAGAGCACTCCCACAGAATGCTGTGCTCTCTCTAAGAACACAGACATATTTTTTTCCTATACTGATCCCAAAGCACAGTGCAGAAAAACAGATATTCACAGAGCTGAAGTCAATACCCATCTAACAGCAGCTAGGCATGGGTAAAGCAAACATCAGTGGAAGAAAAGTTTCAGCTCTGATTTCAAGAGCAAAGCAGACAATTTCAATCCCCAAGCAAAACAGAGATCGTGTCATTCAGCCAGAGACAACCATTCCCAAAGTACCATCAGAAAGAAAAATCCATGAGTGAAACAGGACAGCCAGCTCCACCAGTGACGAGTGCCATTACCTTGGTTACAGACTCACAGGAAATTCAAATAATTTGCACTAGCAGTGCACTGGAGATGATGAGTCAGAGATGTGTCTGGTCACGGAGCTTCAAATCAAGACAGAAGATTCCCTGGCTTCTTACTGAGCTCTGCATGTACAAGAGCACCAGTTCAGTGTTCACAGGCAGCACAAATGTTTGAGATCCCTCTAAGTTTTCTGCAGTTTGTGCAGCAGCAGATCTCACCAGAAGGGTGAGTATTTTCAAAGATATTCCCCTGAGGCACAAAAAAACATCTGGCACCCCCCTATGAAGTGTTCCCTGCCACCCACACTTGGGCTGGACCACATTGTGCTGTCAAAAACCTCAATCTGTTTTTTAACAACTAAGGAAAAGCATTTCCAGCAAAACGAAACTTAACCTAAATGTTCCTTTGCCAAGTGATGCCGGCTCCTTTCTGGTTACATTTGGGGGGGTGGAAATTCATGAGTTAGAAAAACAAGTTAGTAAATCAGTGGCCACTGCCCTCCCCCTGCCAAAAAAAAAAAAAAAAAAAAAAAAAAAAAAAAAAAAAACAAAAAAAAAAAAAAACACAAACAAAAAAAAAAAAACCACCAACAAAAAAAACCCCACAAAACGAAAAAACACACCAAAAAAAAAAAAAAGCAGAAAAAAAAAACCCCAAAAGAAAATCCCTCTCAAATGAACCTAAGTTCTACCTTGGTTTCTACTATGCAGTCTTGGTTTCTCGGTGATCTAAAACGTACAAGCCTCCCATGTGAAAATGCCAGAAAGGAAGCAGGACACCAACAGCCTCCCCCTGGGATACACACAGGCACAAGAAGGCAGCAGCAAGGGATTTTCAGCCAAACCCCAGGGAAATCAGCTGTGAGAGTGAGCAGCTCTTCCCCAGAAAACCACAGAGCAGAAGCCAACAACTCCCAGCTGCAGACAGATTTCAATTTTCAGGGCTGAGCTCAGTAAGCCAGTGTTTAAAGCAGAGACCTACTCTTTTCTTGCATCTAATTAGCAACGAGGAAAGAAAAGGCAAAGTGCCTGTGAGGAGATGATGGTTCTGGTGTGCTGGCCAACTGATGAGGTTTGTCAAGGCTCAGCAGCATTTGCTCTCTGCAGTCTTTTGTTGCATCCCCATCCTGTAATGTCTAAATGCTGCATCTAACACCATATTACCCAAACACACGCCATTATGTATTCCCAGGGTATAGATGGGGTTATTTGCTGCTTGCTGCAGCTCCTTTGTATGCCTTCCCCAGGCAGCATATTTCTAGAGTCTGAGGATGTGGAGCTGAACCATTCCACCCATCAAATCCCACCCCCAACACCATCTCTGGCCTCAGTGCCTCTCCATTAAGCCTCTTCTTTCAGTTTCACAATTGGCACACACTCCCCACTAATATTTAAGAAAAATTACAATAAACAATATGCAATATATCACTGATATTTCCCAAAACAAAGATGCAGGATTCTAGCATTCAAAATCATGCAGGCATCTTAATCCCAGTCCAGGGTTTCCAGGACCTACCCCGGTCATGGGACATCAGACTGGTTTGGAGAGTTACTTGACATCCTGCCTTCCTGTCCTACTTTTTCCAGCTATCTGAAAAGAGTTTAATTAAGCCCTTCTAAAGGACATAAGAAGCACATACTTAGGTAAGAAGCTTACAAATGAACAATCAAATTACTGAGTTTTGGACTTTACACTTAGATGACAATTGAAGATACTTGGACAAGCATGAAAGGGAAGGGCAGTGCACAAACCTGCTGTTCATACAGATGCATACACCAGGCACACGGTACCCCTGAGTGTTAACCACCCCACCAAACAACAGGATGAAAGCATACTGTAACATCAACAATAGACAATAGTGTCATTCCCTCTAAATTCATGATTTCATGTACCTCAGACAGGGATCTCTGCATATCTGACCCCATAGATACAACCTGATATTGCATATCTTCATTGCATTAATTCCCTTTTATTGAAAGGATCTGATGTTATTAATTTTTACATCTATTGAATTTCATATGCTTTTTCCCTGACAAATACTTCTAAGAAAAAATAATTTAAAAATCACTGCAATTAAGCCCTTTGGATGGCTTCCATTAAAAAAAAAATAATAGTCAAAGCCATGAAAGAAAGGCAGACATTAATTAATAAATGCATTTACAAAGCAAGCTCTAAACCGCTGACAAGACTTTGTCAGAAATACTCAGTATCTGTAAGTTTTTGTTCAAAGCTCCACTAAGTCAGGTGGTAAATCAATTCCAGCTTTTCCTCTGTAACTCAAAAAACTCTTAGGTACTTCCAAAAATTACAGAATTTGAAGAGGAGGAAGGGCAGGCCAAGGCCACAAAGCAGAGGAGCCTCACACCAGATTTCCTTGGAGCTATTATGGTGTCTATCATAATTTAGCTTCAAAACCCTACACAATATAGGGCTGGTCAACAATAATCATAATCATCGTCATCATCATCGTCAGTCCTGTTGTAGGAAAGGTGCTTGTCAAAGCAAAAGTAAATGGACAATAGTTTGTTCATGGCTAGAAACAAGCCTTTTAAAGTCTAACAAGGGTGAACCCAGGATCACTCTGCAAGCTGAGGTTTTCCTGTTTGTTTCTTTGTCCAGCCTGATCATCTGGTGGTCGCTCCTCCAGATGAGTATTTTGTTTAGATAAATTGAACATTACACTTCAGGACACAACATTTCTGCCATTAAGGTCCCACACAGGGGCTGTACAATGTAGCAGAGGCTGGAGCACAGTTTGGCTGCCTCCAGCAGCCCCTTCCCTGAGCATGCAGAAGGCAAGGCAAGTTCTCCTAATGACCCAAAGCCCCACAGTGATGCCTCTCCAGTGCTGGCAAACACTGACACACATAGACTTCAAAGAGGTAAGGATGTATGTCATAGGAGATATTTTTAAGACAGAAAACAAGTTTCTCTTTTATTTATGTTACACACAAATATTCAGTTCCACTGTATCTTACTTTTCCTTTCTGTAGATGGTGTCTCTGGTTAAAAAAAATATACTTAATTGTACTGTTGCATGCTCAGCTTTTAAAACCAAGAGTTTTTTGTATCAAGGCAGAAAATACAGTCCCATAGCCAGAGTTAAATACATTACTTAAGAAATCATCCAGCTGAAATAGGTTTTCCATTATTACAATAAATTATAGATGTGATTTGTTGGCATATTAGTTACAGACGCATGTATACCAGTCTGCTGGCCAAAACATTCTAAGATCAAAGGAGAAGCTGAAAGTGGACAAGATTATTTATTATTGTGATGAATACCATGCTCAAGAAGTCGTCATCGCAGCCGTGGGCTGTACAAGTACAGAACAAACAGACACTGTCCTCAAAAACTGCGTGCTGAAGCAGAGATCATGAAACAGATCCAGGGACAAGTCAAGGATGGATTAATGCATCAACACCTCACTTTTTAATTTAACTGCATTAAAAAAAGTATACTTAAATCACTTTCTCTGTCTCTGTCATCGTGTAACCATTATGTAAGGCAGTATAATTAAAAATAAACTTTTCACTCCCCAGCAGCAGTTATGCAATAACTTTTAATTAACTAAGATCCTTCATGATCAAGAGAACATTTAAGGAGTTTAAGTTATAACTCAATGCTCTTCTGCATAGCTTCACATTCAAATCCTCTAACATAAAGTATCTGCATTCTTCCTCTCATCTCTCCAGTACAAAGACGGTTTGTCAGGTTTTATTTGGTTTTATCTGCTTGCAAGATGCTGTCTCGGGGTCCTAAAAATGCAGGGACATATTTTGTGCAATCTGTCAGCAACTGTCTTCAGATGCAAGGCTACAGGGAGTTGATGAGCTCTTTTCTTATCAGAATGAGTCACAAAAATGGATTATCCACTCTTAATCCTCCCTACACTGGCAAATTTCTTTATTTGTTTTGTACAGTAAAAATAAAAGTTAAAATTGGCCTGATGAAACCATATAAGAACAGTTTTCTCTTTGAATGCTCTGGCAGAAGAGAACATCACTCTGCCATTTTAGAGAGCCACAGAGTTTCCAGCACCCATTCCATTCTTCTCCAAAAGCATCCCCCTGCTTCCAGGACCCATTCTGGCACTATGGATGGTTTCCCCCATTACTCTGGGTTTTTGTCGTATCCTGTTCCCCCACAAGATGTTCTGTAGTTTTGGGGATTCTTTAGGGCTTTTTTGAAAAGTCATCTTCTCTCCACAAACTTAACAAACAAGAAATCATTTAACCTGTTTTCTTCACAAAACCATAAAAGCCTTTTTCACCATAAAAGTCTTACTAATCTGCATTCGCTTGAAATGCAAATATTTTTCACAAAATTGTTCTGCTAATTTTCATGCAAGCCAGCACCTTACAGGATCACAACTCCCTCACTGAAACTCTCTTTCAGTTAAATCTCAAAAGAACAAAACCTGAGCTTGGGTAACCTTCCTTCCATTTTGAATGGAGATTTAGGAAGAGAAGTGTGAGTTTTGCTGCCGTTTGCTAATCCAAACAGAGAGAAAAAGGAATCCAAACTGCCTGAGAGCTCATCCCTGAAAATAATGTGATTTTCCTATAGGATTTTTAAAAATGCATCTCTTCCTAGATTTGAGCTTAAAGAGGAAAAAAGTAGGAAAAAAAGAGGGCTTCATACTTCTAACATATGGTCCATGGCCAACTTTTAGTGCAAAGCTGCCCCGTCAGGCAGCAAGCTGATGGACAGAATGGAAACCAGGGCTTCTTCTTTATGGTTATTTCCTTGCTTATTGGATTTGGATTTTTAGCTTCACTCTGAAATGCTGCCATGCTACACTGAGTACATTGTAGCTGGCATCACTTTAAAGGCCTCGGCAGATCTCAGTCAGCAAACCAGATTAGTTACACCACGCAGGAAGGAGGGCTTGTGTGTTTCGAGGAGAGAGGGGGAAGCAGGAAGGCATCCCGTTGTGCTGGTGAAAGGGGCACTGATGGAGGGAGAGGGAGGGGAGGGAAACAAGCCTGTTCTGAAATTCAACTTTCATCTCAGACAGCGTGCTCCACTTAACTGCACAAGGCCCATTACGCACGGATACGGCTCGAACGTCCTGGGAGACCCTGGCAGACTGCACCGCACGTGAACAGCCTCGCTGCCAGAGCAGAAGTTGGTGTCTTGTCATGCCACATCAAATCCAGGTTAGTGAGCGCTGTCAAGGCCGTGGAGCAGCACAATCCGTGTCTGCATCAGCGCAGGCAGCGTCCTACGGGTGACACACCAAGGCAGCGGTGGGGGAGCACCTGAGCGGGCTCAGAGGGCAGCAGCACCGCTGGGTAACACCCTGTGCTCCAGAAAACATCCTGCCCCTCAAGGTTTCATCTTCCACCCACAAGAAAGAGGCTTCACCCACTGCCACATGCCTGTGCCATACCTAATTTGCCAGTTGCTTTGAAGGGGGTTCGGGGCCAAGAACTTCCTGTAAATTACTCCTTTCTCTGCAAAAGCTGCCTAATGGAATTAATTAAATGAAGGATCTGTTTGGCCCATGGAGTATGTGAAGTGCAGAATTAGATTTTATCTCAATCCATTACAGAAAGTTTCAAAATGGAGACAAATTTTCAGTCATAGGTTGATAAAAGTTATTATAAAATATACAATGCGAAAGTATGAAAGGATTTTTTCCTTCTACAAACCATTTTGAAATGCATGGTTTATTCACAGCATGTACATCATTAAAGAATTATAAATGACAGCTACAGAGGAACTGAATAAGGAGAAAACTTTAATTATTTTAAAATTATCTTTTCCAGTTTTTCGCATAGACAAGAAAAAGCATTAAAGCAGAATCATAAAGATTGCTCTGCAAGGAGAAACAAAAAAGTCCCTCACATGCTACCTAAGACACCAAAGAAAGTTAAACATATTTGACAATCTTCCATTCATTAAAATATACATTTGGCTAATCCCCTTGGGCTTAAGAATTTCCAAAATTTAGCCTAATGTGTCCTGGCTGCATCCAGAGCCCCGTGGGCAGCAGGGCAGGGAGGGGATTCTGCCCCTCTGCTCTGCTCTGCTGAGACCCACCTGGAGCACTGCATCCAGCCCTGGGCTCCCAGCACGGGAGGGACAGGGTCCTGCTGGAGTGAGCCCAGAGGAGGCCACCAAGATGATCAGAGGGATGGAGCACCTCTGCTGTGAGGAAAGGCTGAGAGAAATGGAGTTTATCAGCCTGGAAAGGAGAATGTTTCAGGGTGACCTAATTGTGGCTTTCCAGGATTTGAAGGGAGCCAGCAAGAAAGATGGAGGGGTTCTATTTACAACAGCCTGGAATGACAGGACAAGTGGAAATGGGTTCAAACTGAAATAGAAGATTTTGTTTAAATTAAGTATTAGGAAAAAATAGCACAGTGAGAGTGGCGAGGCACCTGTCACAAAAGTTCTGGATGCCCCATCCCTGGAAGTGTCCAAGGGCAGGCTGGAAGGGGCCTTGACCAACTGGTCTTGGGAAAGGTGTCCCTGCCTATGGCAGAGGAGTTGGAATGAGATGATTTTTAAGGTACATTCCAACTCAAGCCAATCTAGGATCCTATGATCTCTAACCTAAAGTTAAGGTACCATCTTTTCCCCTCTATCCTGTCTCTTTTTAAAAAATCTTTCAGCACTTTTTCCACTAACAAAAGAAGAGAAAGTTACTTTATTGTTTTGGACCTACCCCTTGGAAACGTTGCTTTCTCAGCAGTCAGATTTTGCTTAGGGCACAACTCCCTTCCCAGTCAAAGGACTGTACCCTGCATAGGAGGAGATAAAGGAATAGCATGTATATCTGGGAATTACACCACTTTATCAATACAAAAAAAAAGCATGTAAAAGGATGAAAACATATTAGGCCATGTTCTGGTCACAAACCACTAGTTCCCTTTCTGCTGTGATGCTCCTATCTTTGCCTGCATCACCTCTGACAACGCTCCTGATGCCCTCACTGACCATCACTCAAGGGCTGTGTGACAATACTTGTTGCATGCCTGTCACCTCTGGCTTGCACCTTACCTCCCCAGGAGGAGATATTTGCAGTGCATAAAGATGGTCTTTCAGAACCATAAGTTTATTTTAACATGACATGCACACAGAGTGCCATCTTGGGGCAACCTGCTATGAAGTTTTCCAGACATTTTGTCACTGTAGGAACTACAGACTGGATTAATTTCAGCTCAGTTCTGCTGCCTGTATTATATATCTGAGTGCACGTCTGAGCTGCTCGAAAAGAAAGGTGGCTTTCTGAAGGAACAATTGATCGGATTTTTCTATTCATCAGTGTGAAGGCTACCTGAGCTGCCCAGAGCACTGCCAGTTTTTATGCCCTGAATGCAGGCACAAAAGCTCTGACGGCATTTATTTTTAGTCAGACAACCACACATATATACACACCTGTATACTGATTAAATTAATAAAACCCCAGAAAACACAGCCTGCAAGAAATCAAGCCTCTGCTTTTAAGAAGTCAGCTATTGCACAGGATGAAAAAAAAGTATGAACAGCCGGTTCTTGGAGAAATTACTAAAAATTAAAGCACTAACCCACTGGCAGAAAAGCTGAGCTGCTCCTACTATTCTCTTCTGCTGTGGAGGCAGTGCACCTGGTCTCAGGGCTTGGCTCTGTTCAAGTCCATGCAGGATCAGCCCAAAATCAATGCCATGTCTTACCTCTGATGTTCAGCCTTGGCCTCACACAACTCTCAAAACTGTGTCCAACAAACACAAAAACCTCACTGATGATCCCTCAGGTGGAGCAGTGTGGTGGTATAGAGGGGTTTCCAAGACCTGTGCATAGACCACAGGAGAGCAATGATCCAAAAATGACCACACAACATCAGTATCACACAGAGTTGTTAGACAGCACAGAATAAATGCTCTGAGGAGATGAAGAATTGCATGGTAGTAACACTTCTATCCTTCTTACCATAATTTAACACCAACAGGAAAAAATACCAGCCCTTTCTATAAATATACTTAAAGTATTACTAACACGTGTGTGTAGAAGGGTTTTTGCACTTTCTTTCATTGCAGAGCTTAAATCCTGGCATGATCTCAAGTGAAAAATGAAGCCTGGGGTCTGCTGCAGAGTCTGTGTGTGTACCACAAACCACCAGGCGCCCTGGTACAGCCCATCCCTGCCAGCATCCTGAGGGCCAGGACCAAAATAACCCATGGGAAAACTTCCAGAGTCACTACCTACCCACTTTAACAAATACAACTCACACTAATTTTCAGAAGTTCCCTGTTTTATTCACTGAATAACAAATATGCATGAGAAAACCAGCAATGGAATTCAGAAGAAAGAAGTTCAGTGTTTAAAATTAGTCCCCATGAAGATGTATGAGGAGATAAGGGGCAGGCAAAAAGAAAGATTACAAAATAAGAATACATCATCTGTACAACAGACACAAAAGCACTTTCTGCTTTAATACACAGGGATGGTATCTCCTGTACAGCAGAACCTGCACACAACTGTCCACACAGAGAGCCTGAACAGCAAAACACTCATATGGGAAATGCCCTAGGTTGGAACAAGCTGGTTTCTACCTGCCAAACATGAGGCAGACCCAGAAGTCTATCTTTCTGTGCCATTTCCTACAGGGTTGAGTGCTTAGACCTAAAGAAGCATTTAGGAGAAGGAGGGATGGGCTATGAACAGTCTGCAGTGTGGCCACAAACCAAGCAACAGTGTGCAAAAGGCTGAGACCACAAGTGCTATCAGAAGGACAGCTACAAGGGGTCCCCACCTGGGTGACCTCCTGCCCATGACTGAACCTACCAGCCATGAAAAAGCCATAAGGATGGTAAAGGAAACACAAGGTGGTGCCTCCTGTGCTGAAGGGTCAGCAAGGGTCAGCCAAAGGCTGCCACAGCACCAGACCAGATTTTCATTGAAGACCCTCCGATACCTCAGGCATGTCTACACAAGTGGATTCACCCAGGTTAAAGTAAATCTGGATGCAAGCAGAAATTACTCTTCTTGGTTAATGGGACATGGGATGAAATAAAATCAATTTGTAATAAAAGCTCCAAAAAGTAAACTGTCAGGGAATTCATAACGAACAGCATCTCATGAGGACAGGTCCTTAGTTTCCTCCTACACCACCTGAGATCCTTCACCCAGGCAGGAAACCACCAAATGCCAACAAAAACCATGAAAACAAATGGTCTCATGCTTTTTCTGCAGGCCTGTGCAGTAACAAGTGGGGCCAGTGCCAAGCAGAGAATGGATACTGGCAGCCATGTGGTAAATCACTCCCAACCTAGACGCCAGCTTTTTGGAGAGAAGTTTCTGCAGCCTGCAAGGAGAAAAGTCGAGCCCCAGGCTTGCGTCATCCCACCCCTGAGTCATCCCACCATGCAGATCCTCTCCCCTACCATCATTCCTGGGCCTGGCTCACATAATTATTACTGCAGAGCTGCAATCATCCCTGTGCAGTCGGAGCAAAGCCGGCATCCCCACCCACACACAGAAAAGAGCTACACTCTCCCCAAATTCAGCACCTCAACATGAAATTGAGACCCCAGGATAAAAAGGAGAGGCAGGGAAGGCTCCCCTCAGGCTCCTCCAGGGATTCAGGCAGGGGATGCTGCCTGAGATACAGGATGCCCTACATAAAGGGGACAGGAGAGGGGACAGAGCAGCAGTGGGGGATGGATAATCTGCCTGGCTCGTGTCTGTGACCAGGTTATGTCAGGTGCTATTAAGGTATGAAGTGTGAGCACGCGTGCCTGAAACCCCACTGCAGACTGCTCCAGCAGCCTTGAAATGAAACCTCCTTTAAAAAAAAAAATATTTACAAAAAAAACAAAGAAAACACCAACAACCAAACAGAAAACAACAGCACGCCATATGCAGCAGTTAAGAGAGAAAAACATGCACCCAAATGTGCCCAGGGGAGCAAACCAAGGAGACATACACCTCCAAAACCACCCTCCTCCCCTGGGCTGAGTGCTGCTGCTGCCATTTCGTCTGCTCAGCTCCACCGCCCATCCACGTCCCCCGAAGGCAGAGCTGCAGCCGCCGGGGAGCTCTGCCGTGCCTTCAAAGAGCCTAAACTGGGTCAGCAGAACGGAGAGAAAAAACCTGATTAAAGCATGAAGAAAGCTAGCAGACCTGCTGGCTGAGAGACAGCAGAAGGCAGGGAAAGGCACTCACAGGCTCTGCATCTCCATGGAGGCACAGAAAGACAAGGGCTGCTGGTCCCCCATTCCACAACTGCAGGGAGGGAAATGTGTTTCTCAAATCTGTAATGGGATGCAGGCAACAGAAACACATTTGGGGATGGGGGAGTTTAAGTAGATAAGTGTGTCCCTCTGTCCTCCATGCAGCATTCTGCCTAGGGCCACTCTCACCCATATTTCCAGTCAATTTATTCTGACTTAAACCAAGTGAAACCATTTAAATCCATGCAAATCTAAAATCTTTCATGAGCCTTATGGCTACAATTTGTACAATCCTTTCTTGTGCCTGAATAAACCCAGATATGTTGGAGGAAGAGCCCCAACAGCTGCCAAACTCAAGCAGCATCTTTTGGATGCAATTAAAAATGCTAAACAGAATAAACAGGAGGCCATGAGGAGGAAGCTTTGTTTCTCTGACAGAGACTTCTGACCTTAAAATAAAACAAGCCAAAATCACTTCTACATCTGCAGGTGAAGTGCAGCAAAGGGGTTTGGGGGCTGCCAAGTTCCAGGAGGGAGGTGGATCCTTAAGAAGCACATGACTGCTGGAACTATAATTTGGGTGACATTTGGAAAGAGAGTTTTGCAAACCACAGAACTTGGAGCAGCTGAGATCTCTTGCGGTGACCAAGGCTTTACTGATGTCCAAACCAGGTGCTGGTGGATAACAGAGATGTTGTTATCCCCTGGTACCACCAAAACCCCATCTCCCTGAAACCTAGCATAAATCTAACCTCACTCTGGAAAACACCTTCTCCAAGCCACATCACTGAAAAGACAAACAGGTTTTTCTCCACAGGTCCTGGGAAACCAGCTCCAGATCCCTCTGTGGAGCTGCACACCCACCACCACTGTGGTCTGTGGGCCCACACAAAGCCATCGCACCCTCGTCCTGACCGCTGGCTCCAGGGTGGGCTGTGTATTTGCTTAAAGACATCCAATGAAAATATCAGCTTAAGAAATCACAGCAGCACGGCATGGGTGGGGAGAACATTCCCTGCTCGAAAGAATCTGAGCTCTGCAATTGCACATATCATATCTAGATGTTGTTGTAAAGACTCTGTCTGCAGAAGGAATAAGAGATTTGATCTAGTACGCAAATAAAAATCAGAAATCTCTCCTGTCAGCCACGGAAAAGGCAATCAATAATTCATTTTAACAAAAAAGGAGATCAAAGAAAAATGCTGTGTTAGTTTGACATCTTGATATGTTGGTTCAGGATTCTTCTTTAATGTAATATGTAACAAACAGCACAGTTCATCTATAAATGCCAGACATGCTGGCAAATTGTTGAATATAGCAGGTCCTATTAATATTCACTTAGACTTTTCAAATTAATTCATTTTCACTGCCTCTGTATCACTTTTACTGCGTCTACCCAACAGTTGTAGGTCAAGTGAAGCTCTCAGAAATGCTACACAGAGTTTCCAAAGATAAAGTTTCAAATTTGTAACCACATTTCCATCTATTTCTTCATGTTACCCACCACACAGCTTAATGTCAAACCCAACTTATTTGACTATTACATATTTGTTGTGAATTACTTCTGAAAATTGTACAGTCAGGAGCCAGAATGAGGTGCTTTTACCCTAAATCAACTGTCTGTGCAAGTTCACTCTCATATATTGTGGTTTAATTTCACTTACACTTTCCTTATGGGCATTTGGTGGAGTGGATGAAGTATATTATAGTCCAGAAAGCACAGTCTTGCAATCCACAGATTTCAGTGTTATGTTGCAAGAGGTATTTATTGCAGTGGAGAGCTGCTGGCAAATTTAACAGGTATTGCTCAAGCTCAGCCTGTGTTCCCTTTGCAGTGCAGAAGACACAGGCGGACTCACATCTTCTAAATTTAAGTACGGTAGGGCAAATTTCTTGCAAGATAAAATCTCCTCTAAAATGCAGAAAATGATTAACTCTGTGACTTATCTGTTCCAAGGTCAAGTAGAAAAGTAAATACTCCTGTCGTTACATCACTTTGATTAAGGATTCTCTTTAAAGCACATTTTTAGGCAATATTGAGGCAGTTCTTTTAAAAGCTATTTCCCTAGAGTAAAGTCCTTGATGGTAACAACCTTTGTTAGAGCCTGACACAGTATTTTGTTGTCTTTGGAGGAAAAGCAGTGGTCACTCAAGTCCTGAGCATGGCTGGGCAGTAGAGACTCTTGGATACAAACTTGTAAATCCACAGCTTTTCTAGGTATGGCTTTTGTAGCTTTTAAATTACTATTTACATTGGCTGCTCTATCTAGAGAAGAGCTGTAGTTTGCTGGAGGGGGCAACAGTTATCGAATGTGATGACACTCCAGATGGTAAAGCTGTGACCTGATCCAGGTGATAAAGTTGTATGTACCATCCTTGTTACATCCAGTCCATTGAGAACAGGAAGAGCCAAAATTATGTTTTTTTTTTTTTTCCCCCCCACCAAGTGTCTGCAGAGTGCCATGCTGAGAGTTGCATCTACTGGAATCCTATGGCACTGCCATATATCCAGAAACAGTGCTCACAAGACTGAGCTGCTTTTACCCATGAGGGGACTGCCAGGGGAATGCCTTTCCCTCACACACTTCAACCCAAGGACTCCCATCCTCATGACCTCTATCCCAAAAAAATCCAATCCCCAAAAACTTCCATCCCCACGTACAGTGTCTCTTGGTTCAGTGCGGTTTGCAAGGAAGCAGTGCCAAGGACAAGATCTTAAAGCCAGGGCCACCCACAACTCTGTGTCTGCCTGACTGTCTCCTGGGCATCTCTCAGACCATGCAGGTGTTGCATCATATTGAGGAAAGCAAGTCCTGGTCATGCCTGCAGATAATATACCTGCAGGTGGGACCAGCAGGTCCCAAAGGTGGCCTTGGGTCTTCCCTTAATTACATGTGGAATATGCACAGGGAGTAGAAGAAAAAATTTCAAGCTAAATACAGCTCTCGAGTCTTCCTTAGTCTTGTTTTCACACATGCCAATAAATTTGTTAAATCACTTAGATGCTTTTGAAAATTTTAGTCACTGTTGGAATAATCCCCCAAAAAAATCCCAAAAGAATCTCAAAAAAGACACTGCCACTCACTCAAAGGGCTGGAGTGAGAGCTACAAGCCTCTGAAACCTGTTTACAAAAGCCACTCCGGAGCAGGAGGTAAAGAACCACCACAGCCAGCCAGCAACAGACTGACATGCAGCAGGGTCCCATCTGGCAGCATTGATTTTATTTCTGATTACAAAAAACACAGCCCAGAGGCGCAGCAGCTGGATGAGGATATGGCAGCCCAGACTGTGACCCCTCACTAACATGAGAGCTCTCAGCTCCTGGGATAGAGATCTGAAGCAGGTACCCTGCCCTGGTCCCAGCAACACCACAAAATGGAGAACAGAGCACTGAGCTGAATTTAGGGGGGATTAAAGCACAAGACACAACTTTACATGAGCCTGACCACTCTCAGATCTTCACTTGTATCATGAAATCGGGAGGGGGGGGATGGGGGGGAATCCTTCCCTGACATGCAGTATGAGCACAAACAAGTTATTATTTGAAAGGCTGTACAAAGGTTAAGTCTTTAATCCCCTTAATCCAGACGACAAACAAACAAAACCCCAAGAATGGGATCCTGGAGCACAGCTGAGCGCTGCCAGGTCTCTTGTGGGGGCTCTCTATTCACATTGCTGCCGCCAGTTATGAGCCTCCAGCTAAAAAGTTGTTGCAAAGAAAATAGATGCAGGCGTGGTTTTATTCCCAGTTCTTTAAAGCTTATCACGGGCAATTTGGCAGCCTGGGCTCATGTTTCAGTGAGCAGGGTTTAATCCTCAGGTCAGTGGTACCAGGGTTACTGGATTTCCAGGTCTGGCTGCCATTGCCCTCCTACTGACTCTTGAGTGCAGTGACTCCTCCTGCTTGTTACTCGTGCACAGGGCAAATTCAGATTCTGTTGAATGAAATCAAGAGTGGTGAAGGTAGGGGAGGGATCAGATAGCGACACAGAGCAGCATCAGAAGATGAACTGCAGAGTGTTTGGGGCCAAGGAGAGCTCCTTTTTTGGTGCACCTTATGGAAAAAATTCGGGTCAATACAATGCATTGCCAGCATTTGTACCACTCCCAAACCATTACACTGTGGTAAGCAGACAGCAGTGCAGGCACTCAAAGGGTTAAACGGATTTAGGATCTGACCTGGGTTTATAGAATACTGGGGAATTCTTCCACTTATTTCAGCAGGAATTGGGTCAGCTGCAACCATGCATCCTAAATGAACTGCAGGAAGAGTATCGCTAATTTCAGTAGTAGCATTCATGCAATTCAAAGTGTGGTTATTTACCTTGCTGAATCAAGTCTACAGGAAAGGTCTAAGCCAGTGAAATAAGCAGCACATTTTAAATGACACTGTCCTTTCTGCCATACAGCCCATCACAAGCTGAAGAGCTACCAAAGATGAGGTGCAGGAGACTGTAATTGAAAACCACATTTCCTCTCAAAGTTCTTCTCATCTTTTCTGTATCTGTCTTGCCAAGTATGAGCCATTCAGTGCAAAGTCTGTCAATTTAAAGAGAAGAATTGGTGGACATGATCTAAAAGGTCACAACTTCAGCAGTACTTAGATAAGCCAGTAGAGTTAACAGCATTGGTACAGCCCAGTCCTTGACAAGAATTTCTAAGTGTCTTTTTGGAAATGAAAGGTCCCCTTTCTCCTCATTTTGGAGACTCTCCAGGTTGCTGCAACAGCTCACTAGACCTCTCCCCACATTGCTACAAATTGAATTGGATCCAGTCTCTCACTCTGAGCAGAGGTCAGACCAGTCACACTGGCAGAGCATGAAGGCTGGAGGGCTGCGAGATGTTCTCTGGTTGTTGAGCAGTTGCTCTGGTGAGCAGCAAGCACACCAGACCCACGTCATCCCTGCAGTCCTGCTCACTGTGTCCCCATCGCAGCCAGAGCTGCAGGTCACACACAGAAAAGAAAATGCAAAAGGCAATTGCACGATACAGATAGAAATTATGCAGTTCAGCCTCCAAATGTCAGCACACACGGCTAGAAAAAGAACACAAAGGCTTCTACCTGAGCTGATGAGACCAGCACTAACCACATCCAAAGGGATGTGCAACGGCACAGGCAGCTCTTGCTCCATACAACTCTCTGTCTCTGGTCTCAGCAAATTCTACTAAAGCATGTTATCCATTTGAGATTATATGTGCAGTGAGAGGAAAAACTAGATGGGAGGAGGTAAAGAAAAAGACACTCAGCACACACCCCACTTTGTAACTGGGCCCTGAATTACTGTTAGAACAAGGCTCTCTCTGCCGTGAGGATGGCAAGTGTCTGATCTCATTTTGTAAAACTGCAAAGGTCACTGCGAAATTACAACTCAGTTCTGGTTTCATTTGGAAAGAAAAAAGTTCCATGGTTCATTTGGATCATTTGGGAGCAGTCAGTCTTCTCCCAGCTCCCAGCACAGAAGTCCCATCTGCCCAGTCTTTCACCCCACTTTCGCAGAGCCCAACAGTTGTGTTTCAAGATGAATTATAAAATCAAAAGGAAAGGGACAATGACTGTAAAGCCCAGAAAGGGTAAAAAGGACTATGAAGGGCAATAAACCCCCTTATTTACATGAAGACTGCTGGTGCCATACACTATCAGGCTGCCAGGCCCCCTGCCTGCCTGACAGTTCACAAGGTCGTGGTCCCTGCTGACATTTCATTCCACTTACCAGCCTGGTTTTCCTTAGCCCCACCAATTCCAGGTCTGATCTCACAGCCAGTAGCTCAAGAATATGACAATTAAAGATTAATGTTGTAAGTGCATGGGAAGTCAAAAAATCCAGATTTTTTAAATGTCATGCCAGACCTATTCACTTTTAAACCTTACCCTTGTGCTTCAAGACACCAGGCCAGGAGTGTCACTTGTCCCCAGTAGACTGCAAATGCATTCTTCCTTTCAGCTGCCAACTAGTTTTGTGGGCTAATATATTTTTCTTTATTTAATTATTCACTGCAACACATGAAACATTAAGCAGCTTCTTTCCATGAAGAAATGAGTGCTGTTTCCCAATGACAATATGCTAAGTATCCTTAATAACAGGAATAAGGAAATGAGTTTACTAGAACAAAGGGGAAAAGAGCAGGGAAAATGAAAGAAACTCAGAGCCACTAGAATTTACTAAAACAAAAAACCCAGCAAGATTTCGTTTCTAAGAAAATGGTCACAATTAGCTGATTTGGGAAATAGAAGCAAAAAGAAACAGACTTTTAATGTGCAAAACATGTTTTCTGATGTGACTTCTGGGCTACAATTCTTCTCTTTCTCAACACTGGTGGTGATGGGTCAGTGAGAAAGAAGCCACAGATGTGATGTTACAGTATGTAACAGTTGTGTTTCCTTAATGGTGCTAAATCCCTGATAGCTGTGAGAAATGTGTGTTCTTCCAAAGAACAGAAAGTTAAAGGCTGAAGTCATCAACAAAAGCCTATCCAAGCCACAATTTTTCCTGTGAAAGCAGTACTGCAAACACAACTTCCAGTGTATGCTCTACTCATTTAATGTCTTTTGCAGCAGCAGCAGCAAGAGATGGTCTCATCAGGTTACAGAGCATCATGACCTCCTGAGAGCACCCCACACCACTGCACTGCCAGCTCACCATTGATCCAGGATGGAACAAACCTGGTGACCTTGACACTTCTGCGGGCTCTGATGAAACTCTTCACTCTGCCCTTGAAAGTCTGGGTAGGATTGTGTAGGCGAAAGGATTTTTCCTGATTCTAGTGTTTATTTGTTGTGTCACAGAGGTAAAATTATCTCTGTTTGATTACTTAAAGCTGTTGGCTGTGGAGATAATCTGTGCATTAGCAGCTGTACGGTGGGTGGTTTGCAGTTCTGAATCTGTAGCTGGAAGCAAAGAAGTCATTTTGCACAGCACTTTAAAACTGAAAATTGGGCATATAGGACAAAAAGCCCTCCACAGCACCATGCAGAAGTTGCTTTCTGCAAGGAGAAACCCTCTCATTTTCTGGAGATGAAGAGGGTGAGTGTCCAGCCATGTCCTCCTGAACTCTTCCACCTCCCATGGCAGCACCCATGGAGAAAGAACACCTCGAGCAAACACCCAGTGGAGCCTTAACTCCTGCATTGCAACATCTGTCTCTTTATGCTTTCACAAAAGGAGACTGATTACCAGCAGCACAGCTTAAAACAGCCCTTCTCAGCAAATTTGTTTAAGAGCCATAAACTTGCTATCACAAATCTAAATCCCATTACCCTTGGGAGGAAGCGGGGCTAAACCTCCTACCTGGGCACAGATTCTCTGGGAAAGGTGGAACAATGCTCTTGTGCACTGTGGATAAATATTTAGAGTGCAAACACTGCTGGAAACAAATATCTAAACTCTTCAACTGCTAATTCACCAAGCAGCTACTCCTTGCCCGCTTATGTTTTTAGGAGAACCATAGCAAGCTGCGCCTTCCCAAGGCAGCATAACTTTGGATTGCACATTCTTCTCTGAGGATTTGCAATTTTTCTCCTCTTACCTTCACTTTGTCTGCAGCTGCTGAGCTTTAGTCCTGCCAAGGAGGAGTAGGGGCAGTTCTCGGCAGATTTCAGGCTGGAAGATTATTATAAAGAACAGACATCAAAACCAAAGAGCAGAAAACTGATAGAAGATAGCAAGGGACATTAAACTTCCCAGGGACAGGAATGACAAGAAGCAGAGATGCATACTTGTTTTATTAAAAATCTGCATATGAAAGCAGAGGGGAGCATCTTCAGACACAACAGATCTACCCTGTGCTATCTCTTCACTTTGGCACGGCCTGAGACAAAGCAGAGACACACAGCTCATGTCAAAGTTTAAAGTATCACCTATAGGAGGTTTCTGGTTGTTTGGGATTTTTTTGGGTGGGAGGGGGTAGCAGTTTTGTCAGCAGTCTCTATGCAAGTGCATTACTGTGGTACACAGACACGTGCAACCTTCACACAGCCACAACTGCACCAAAGATCTGTAGGCACAACTGATAATATCTGGAACACATTAAAAAATTAGAATATATAGTTCCCTGAGCAGCTGTACTACTTTTCTCACAGTCTTTACTAATTAACATACATTGAGGAGCTACCAACAATCACAGGCCCAAGGTCGTGTTTAGCTTCCTCTCTAAACAAGGCACAGAAAAATATCTTCAGCATTGGCAATGCTGCAATCTCACATGTCACAGAAATAAAACTTCAAAGAGTTTCTTTGCCATAAGCCCCCTTTTTTTCTCTCTCTTTTTATTTTTTTTTTAATTTAAATCACATAAATTAATCAAATATGGCATATTCGTGGATTGGTCCAATACCTCACTTTTTCCAACCTCACCCATTAAAATCCTGCCTGACTTTAGGAGCAAAAATGGAGTAAATTAATCCCTGTGTATTTTATAATGCAAATTATCACACTGAAAAATGCACCTCAAGGAAGGCAGCCAACAGACAGCTCATTTTTGTGAAAGGGGTGGGAACGGAGGACAGCGAGGCAGCCGGGGCAAGAAACTGTTCAGGTTTGCAGATCCCAAAGGCAAGCATTAAAAGCCATTTTGAGGCACTCCCAACATTTCCACTGCCATCATTCCTGCACTTTAAAAGCTATCTCCATTGTGCCACCAATTTTTATCTCTTTTAGTAAATCATTTAAGATAGTTTTATCTGCTCATTACCATAAAGAGTTAAAAGTGACGAGATCTGTATTGTCTCAGGATGAGAAAAGGGACAGACAAGGCAAATGTTTTATTTACGCTTTAAAATTGGATGTGGAAAGATTTATAAATGGATTAATTTTAATTAGTGTCCTCATTTTATTAAAAAAAAAAGCATGCCTTAAAATTAATGCATTGCTACCCTGAGTATTAACAAATGTGTCAAGTCTTTGCTTCTTTTAAAGCTCCTTTGTTGCTTAAGAGTTTTTTTTTATTATATATCAAAAGCAGCCTCTGATGAGCCTAATTTTCAAAAACCATGATGGAACACAGCATGGCACAAACATTTTTCTTGATTTTTAACAAGGCAGGCCCAATAACCTGCCCAACAGCCAATAATAATTCTTTGGGGTGAATGTTTGCACTGTGGCCTTTGTGTCCCACCTCACAGCATGGTGGAGGCAGGTCCTCCTCCTAAACTCATCCCAAAGAACTTCTTTGCTGTTTGTGAAGTTAAAACTAGGTACCTACCCCAGAGCAGAGGCATTTGAACAATAGCTTTAACATTTGTGTTTCCTTGAACTGTTTCTCTAGTGGCTGCAGAAACTGGATTCCTCACAGATAAAGCACAGGTGTGGTACCTGGGAAGACTTTCAGAAGACCACATGAGATGAATTGGCATTTGTGCTGTATTTCATTAGGGCACCAAGGAAAATGGAGTCACAGCAAGGCCAAAAGTAAAGATTTAATTTCTCTGGGGTTCAGTAATCCAAACCCTGCCTACCTGAGTTTCTTCTGCAGATGCCAGGACCACAGACAGCAGAGATGCCAACCATTAGCTTTTGTCCCCACCTTCTCCACACTGACTTGTGACAAGCACAGAGAGGTGTCTGTCTTAGGGGGTTTACTTGCTGTACAAACCACATAAGAAAGTCTCAAGCCATTTGCTTCATCCTTTGCTTTCTCCAGGATATCAAGGCTCAACCACCTTATACACAAGTTCACTTGCAATATTTTCTTGTAGTATTTTTGACATTTTAGGACCATCTCTGAAGGCATCCCCTCTCCTAAGAGTCCCATGAATAAGCTCTTTCTCATCTGAGCTGCTTCTTCCTGTGGAAATTCCAAGAGATTCAGCCTTCCCGCATCACCCACACCACCACTTAAGTTCTCTTCAACTCCCTCTTGGTCACTGCAGCCTCTTCCCTTCACACATTTAATCTGACTTGCCTCCTCTACAGCCAGCACCACAACTGAATTAATTAGTTTTGAAAATTAACACCACTCTATTCCTGCTTTTTTTTTTTTTTCCTTCTTCAGCTCCTTGCTGCAAGTATCTCCCAATGCTGAACTTGACATGCACTTTGACTCTGCACACAAGGAGGGCTTGGCCCCTCAGTCACAGCAGCCCTTTTCTCACTCAAGCCACTAAAATTATTTCCTGTGCTGGGAATGGCTGGAGAGGAGCTGTTCCTACAGCTCCAATGCCTCCATGGCCACCATGTGCTGCCTATGCCCACACCAGATGGAGGGGACCAGCACATGACACGATGCCCACACCTGCACAAACCAGACCATCCATTCATTGTCTTCTTCTCTTCCACATTTCTCCTGTGAGCACCCTGCCCTCTCTGCACTGCCCAAACATGTGGATGTGACTGCTCTCTAGCTCCTAGCAGCCTGTCTTCAGAATCCTGCTCCTATTCTGGCAGTCCAAGAAGGCATGAAGTGAAACCCCTGGCTGTTCTGGAGGGCGGGTTGCTGTTGTAATAGCCCCAACACAACCAGCCTGAGCATTTTAGGGTATCACAGCTGGGAATGACTGGCTTGTGAAGGATGAAGTCTGGCACCTTCCTGTGCTCCAGCCAAACAAAAGGGAGGAGGAAGAGAGAGAAGTGACACTTTCCCCTCCACTCGATGAAAGCAAAATCTGATGGAGGTGTGGGGAGGGGGAGAAACAGTCTGGGGCGCTAAGCCCCTTATTAATTTATGCATGTTTTGAAAAAAAGAAATGCAACAGTGCACTCATTTCAGCTGGTTTCTAGGAGCTTTTGTGACCTTAATAATTCATGTTTATGCAAACTGCTTATAATGTTAAACAGTTGGGTTTTGTAGATTTTGTCCATTGCGTTTAACTGAGATGAATATATCTGCTTGTGAAATGAGGTTGGCCATAATACTCACAGGGAAGCTTTAAAAAAAATTAGAGTGTTTTTGGAAGGGATAACAAAATTCACGGCTTTGTCTAAAATAATTTTCCATCTATTAATAATACAGACAATATAAGAAACAAAATAATTTTTTACTCAGATTTGTCCTTTCCCTTTGCTTTTCATGCTTTGGCAGCATTTCCAACACCATTTACTTGCTTCTCAAGCACATAATCAGGGTCTCCTGCCTGTTTTTCCTTTCTTCTTAGCAACAGGAACATGAAGGGGGGATTACAAATACTAAAGTGGTCAGGAAACCTAAGAGGCAGGTGGAACTCATATTTTGGATATCAGTTTGGGCTCCTGCAATGCAGAGCAGTAAGTAGCAAGAGCACTGCTAGTACAGGGAGAGGGTTTACTATTCCAAGCTTGTCACCCATGGACACACAACTCCTCTGGGACACCACTTCAGGCAGTGGCCTGGACTGAGCAGCAGTTTCTACCTGCCACACCAGGTAGCCAGAAAAAAAGCATGCCAGCACCCAGAATAAGCAGCTGCTTCTTGTCCTGAATATCTTTATAAGTCTTTCCCAACACACCAGACATGACTATTCCTACACACTCTTCGTTGAAACAAACAGGTTTCTGAAAAAATCTGCATTCACTTTTTATCAACACAAGATAGGCCACTTTTCTCACTATTCCTTCAAAATTTGGAGATATTTAAGGGAAACTGAGAACCTGCTCTTTCCTGACCACCTTCGACAAGGAGACAGGGACGCTGCTGTAAAGGGTCACCTCTCCAAAATGCTGGCAAGCTTGTGCACCTCCCTGCCAGGCCATGTTTAAACTGGAAGCTCTTCCATAAAGACTCTTAGTTGTTTTTTTACCTGACTTTTATTTAAACAAGTTCTTATTCAAGAGAAGCACTGTTCATTTAAACTGAAACCACAGTTTGCTCCTCAATGCAAACTGCCAAGGGCACCTCTCAGCAAACAGAAAATTTCCAAGTGCAGCTGAGGAAGAGCGAACTGTCCCTGCAGTGCCAACAGTATCATGAAATAAATGGAAGTGGGAGCTGAAAGAAAAGGATGACTGTAAAAGACATGGGGTTTTGGTCCGGCTTTAGAAGAAATGGGCCCCAATGGATCTTTCTTTCCCCCCTCCCCCCACAAATAAGGGATATTGACTCTTGACGCAACCTACATGCACATTGAAACTCAGAGCCCACACAATGGCCTTGAAATACCAACCATTTTTGGCAGTCTGTGCAGCCAGGTGAACTCCAGGCAATTACAGACCAAAATGAAACCAGGTGATTTTAAGGCAAGCATTAGGTCTTCCATAGAAAACCTCAAGTTCAGTTTTAACAGACTAACAGTTTGTTAAAAATATAAAAATAATAATATAATCAGTTTTAGCAGCTTACAGTAGTTCTTGGAACAGCCACCTCCCTCCCACCCACAACAAAAAACAATGGATCCAGAGATCTCTGTGAGTATGAGCCCATGACAGAAGCATTGCCATTAGCTAATGTAATGTCCACTGTCTTAACTATCTCATAGTACATAAAGTTCAAAATATATTTCCTTGCATACTTACAGGATTCAGAGTAATAGCCCTAAATCAGGTGGCACCTATTCCAAGCTCCATCAAATTTAAGGCCATCCCTTACCCCAAGGTAGGATTATCCCCTATGAACACTGAAGAGAGACACTGAAGGTGTCGTATCATACCTTTCAAACAGCAGGACTTCCTGCCTTCCATTACAGAGATTACTCCAGAGCTATCATCCCATCTATAGGAGGTATTAAAAGGCCACAGATAAAATCATTAATCTCAAAGCAGGCTGTCTCCAGTCAAGGCTTCCTACTCACAGGCTCCATTTTTCCAGTGTCTGTATGTACAGAAAAGCGATTCCATTAGAGGACCACTCCAAACAAGAAATACCAATTCTAAACAGTTTCCCTGTGTTTCTCAAGCTGGGCTACCATTTTCCATGCTTGCCCACACCCACAAATGAGTCATGTAGGACATACTGCTCTTCAGAGTGACAAACTTGAAAAAATAGTTCATTTAGGAAACTTGCAACTGTGACACCTAAACCTTTCCCTACCTCCCAGCCCTAGATGCACCTGAAAAGAGGACAGCTGCCCCCTCTTTGGCTGTGGTTTCACAGTGATTTCACATCTATCAGACTGGAGCACTCAGGCTGCCTCCATGCTGGGAGCACCACAGCCAGCCAGAAGACTCTGACAATGAATGTTCTTTTCTGCAGCTCTAACTACAGGCCATTACCTTTCACATAGAATACATTTAAACGTAAATAAATGTACAAAGTATCAAATTATTTACTGGAACGCTCTGCAGACAAACAATGCTATCTACCCCTAAGAATCAAAATTAATTGGAGGAGGAAGAATCTTTTAATTGATACAGCTCTATATTGTAAAACGGCACTTGAGTGACAGGCAATTACACTTCAAGCAATTTCTATGATATAGCGTGTAACAGAACAGATATAGCAGGAAGTAAAAAAACCAGCAAGCCTAAATACCGCAAGAAATAAAATTTGTGTGCACTCTCTGTGTGATCAATGCAAACACAACCACAAACATTTGCATTACAATAGTGCAGTAAATAACAACCTCACAGTTGAGACATTTACAGGCACATTGGTAGGTACACTTCCACATCTCACAGAGAGGACAGCAATTTATTCAACCACCCAAATAAGACACAAGTCATGCTTTAATTAGGAAGGATCCTCCTGAAAGTAAAGCACAGGTGACCCAGAAGGTCCTTTCCACCCTACAACTCCAGGAGCTGTGATTCACCACGCTTCAGACTACTCACTGCACAGAGGTTTAAATCCTTTGATGAGCATGTGGACGTGGCCTGAAAGACAAGGCTGCAGGCCAAGCCAAGCCCATCACACCCCACTCCCCAGAGCCCCACACCTCCCAGCAACCTGAATAACTGTGCATTTTGGAATGGTGCCACCCATTTGTTTGCTGCATTTATTTCTTTCCAGCTGAGCTGCGGGACAGATTTCCCACACAGAAATGCTCGTAGCTTTATTCAGAAGATAAACAGGAGGATGCTTTCTACTCCATAAGAAGGGAAGATGGATTCCTGCTGGAATAGGATGTGTCACATGTCATCTCACAGCCCAAGCCCCATCACAGCAATTAAGATATTTCTCTGCTCAGCTCCTCACCCCAAGAAGTCGAGGATTGAAATACAACCATATGGAGGAAGGTTCCTCTATGGTACAGAAGAATAAAGGGTGGGGAAGATGATTAAGAGAAGGGGAATATAATCTATGCTGCTGAGAGCCTGGGAAGAAAACTGAAAGCTGGCCTGAATTCAGCATATTTGTATTCCCAGATAAACATGGTGAGCATGTTCCCAGCAGAAACACCTGTGAGGAGGGCTTGAAAACTGCAAACTGGCACTGCAGATCTGGGATGACCACAAGATAGGTGGCCATCAGTTGTGAAATTCCTTCAAATCCAGGCACACTGGGAAAACAGGTAAGAGCATAAGAACAGGATTAATATTTTAAAGATGAAGAGCTGTTTAAAGTTTAATACTTGTCCCACTTGTCATCTGAAATCCTTCATGAAGGGAACTGAGTTCAGATGAGACAGGGACTTCAGTCTTTAACATGCGGTCAGTTGCCATTGAAGCTTCTGCCAGCCTTGATTAAAGCTGATGGGCTGAAAGCCAGGCACTACAGTGAGCAGAGGTGGCTGCCAGGGGTCCCATCCACCCTCTTCCCCAGTGCAGAGGACACAAAGGAGCTGCACCTTGTGCATCAGAGCATTAGAGTGGCATTAAGTAAGCAAAGCCTTTTGGGTTTGTTGTTTTGCTGCAGACTCTGGAAAGAAGCTTTCTCAAAACCCATGGATTCTAAGTCTCCCTTTGATCTTCGTATTGAGAAATGCACACCCCAAGAGATCTTAGTCATCAGTTTTCACTGGCAACCTATCTTCCCACATCCCTCGAGTGGATGGACAGCAGGATGGAGACAGTGAGAGACCAAAGTCCCTCCCACTCTATGTAGAGATCAGGTCTGTGACCACCTAAATACCTAATGTAAATAATCTACTACCATGTATATAAGTTCACGGGACCAAATGAGGTGCATCCCAGAGCCCTGAGGGAATTGACTGATTGGTTTGCAAGACACTCTCCATGATATTTGAAAAGTTGTGGCAGTCAGGTGAAATCCCAGGTGACCAGAAAAGAGGAAACATTATACCCATCTTTAAAAGGGAAGAAAAGAGGACTCCAGGAATCACCTGTCACTCTCACCTTTGTGCCTGGGAAGATCATGGAACAGATTCTCCTAAAGACTGTGCTGAGGCACTTGTAGGACACGGAGATGATTTGGCTCAGGGTCCTGATGAACATCAGAGACAAGTGGAGACCCTCAGTGGCCTGTACTGGGACCACTGTGATTTATTATCTTTATTTATGACACAGATGAAGGGATCAAGCGCACCCTCACCAAGTTTGCAGGTGACACCAAGCTGAGGTGGTTTGCCACACCAGAAGAACAGGATGCCATCCAGAGAGACACGGACAAGCTCAAGAAGCAGGCCCTTGGGAGCATCATGAGGTTTAAACCTCATTATTTGAACCTTGGCCTCAAGGCCAAGTGCTGGTGCTGCACCTTGGCTGGGACAGCCCCCGGTACCAGCACAGGCTGGGCATGACCAGACCCAGAGCAGCCCTGCCCAGAAGGGCTTGGGGGTGCTGTGGGTGAGAGGCTGCACATGGCCCGGCCATGGCACTCACAGCCCAGAGAGCCAAATGTGTCCTGGCTGCATCCAGAGCCCCGTGGGCAGCAGGGCAGGGAGGGGATTCTGCCCCTCTGCTCTGCTCTGCTCTGCTGAGACCCACCTGGAGCACTGCATCCAGCCCTGGGCTCCCAGCATGGGAGGGACAGGGACCTGCTGGAGTGAGCCCAGAGGAGGCCACCAAGACGATCAGAGGGATGGAGCACCTCTCCTACAATTAAAGACAGAAAGAGTTGGAACTGTTCAGCCTAGGAAAGAGAAGACTTTGGGGTGGGACCTAATTGTGGTCTTCCAGGACCTGAAGGGAGCCTGCAAGAAAGATGGAGAAAGACTTTGTAGTACTGTAGTGACAGGACAAGGAGGATTGCATCAAACTGAAAGAGAGAGAATTTAGATTAGGTGTTAGGAAAAAATTCTTTGTCGTGAGGTTGGCAAGGCACTAAAACAGTTTGCCCAGCATTCAAGGCCAGGTTGGATGGAGTTGCGATCAACCTGATCTAGTGAAAGATGTCCCTGTCCACAGCAGGCAGGTTGGAATTCCATGACCTTTAAGGGTCCTTCCAATCCTGATCATTCTATGATACTAAGACCAGCACATCCAGTAAAATACACAGCTCAGTATTAAAGCTAGACTGTCCCCACACCACCAAGCAACTGCTTTTGCCCTGTAAGCAGAGAGAGAAGCAGGAGTATGTTCCTTCAGTCAGATCACAGTTTGATTTATACAAGTGTTGTATTTGCATACAGCTGGAGGAGCGGAAAAACCCTGCTCCAGCAGGAAACAATCTGTCTTTTACCCATCTGGAAGATGAGAGCATTGCTAAACTTACAGATAACATGGAACAGGACAGTGGCACGGGTGAGAGGATACCTAGTGAAGTCCGAAGTATTTACAGGAGACCAAGCAGCTGGGCTGCTCTCATGCAGATCAGTTATACCAGGAGGAAAAAGCAGGATGTTTTCCCTGGAAGGCAACAGTGAACACAGTGGGTTTGGCATCTGTTCCAGGAGGTCCTACCTCTGTCGAAATTCTGGACAAAGCCTGTTTGTCTGAGAATTTGCAGATTGGAACAAGCATCAAAGCTCTCCTTCGTTTTGTAGGTCAGGAAGGCTTTGGGTTTGGGAGGGTGTCAGTTCATATGTATTCTGTAAAGTGCACTTTAATTTTTAATTGTAGCAGCACCTATAGACTTTGATTGAAATAAATAATGAATCAATTTGTATCATGAATCTAGGAATCACTCTCTTCTGGTCCCCATCACATAGAGGATTTTCTTCCCAGTGACAAGTGTTAATGCATTTATGCCCTAGTTTCCCACAGTGGGTGTCACTATTGGAAGTGTCAGGAAGGAAGGTTAGGGCTGCTTTTTCAGACTGTTCCTGTCAGCCTCAGCAGTCCGTTTTGGATGAAAACATCCCGGCAGAACACAGCCTGAAAGAAAGCTGGATTTTAAACAGCACAGCAAAAGTCTTTGTGTTGTATATGATTAAAATGTAACATTGAATAGATCTTTTTCCAGTCTGAGTCAGGGAGGATAGCTCCACTGTGTAAAAATTACAGGGGTTTTTTTTTTGCAGAATGACAGAAGTTTCACAAGTCTTTAATGTAGTGAAGAGACCATTTTCCATGGTTTTCTCATTTTTCAATGCTGGTCTTTCTGACACGTCCCCAACACAAATCCGGGCAGGTACTGTTCCACTTGTGAGAGCCGACAGGGGACAACTGGCCATTTACCATGGTGAGACCCCAAAGTAGTGCCTACCTTCACTTATCACACAGCAAAAATGGCCAGAACCAAAACCCAGCAGGATCCAGATGCTCTGATTTGAACAATTCTGTGTGAGGTCATGAAAATGTTAATAAACACAGTTAGTTGGGGGGGGGGGGGGGGAGTCAAAATTGTCAATTATCAGCTTTACTGAAATTTCAAAGTTTTACCAAATTACTTTAATACAATTCCATTTAGAGAAAAATTTAGATTAAGTGCACACAGTAAGTGCTGTTACCCAGCTAATAACTCCCTTTGCAAACTGTCTAACACTGCAGAGAAAGTGAATAAAATGCTGGCCAAATCGAACAATAATTAAATGAAAGCACAACAGCATGACTTATGACAATGCTCCAGCAGCATCCTTAGGAGGCTGCACTGAAGAGGAGGTGCCATTAGGCAGGTATAAGAGGAGAAGTATTCGATTGCAGTATTACAGCTGCTCCCACCTCCCTTGCAGAGCTTTACAATGTCACAGCAAGGCAGCAATATCAGAGCACTGATACTGATTAGGAGCCCTTTTTAGACAGGAAAGGATAATTGTTTTCTCCTGGAGAGGACCCATAAATTAATTTTATTCGCCCAGACCACCTCTGTCATTGCTGGAAGCTGCTGCTGAAGGACCACAGACATGACACCATATCGCATGCAAATCTCCAGTTCGGAGCAGTGGTAACTGCACAAGATATAATGTCTTGTGACATGGTGAAGGTCATATTAGACTATTTGACCTTCAGGCTAAATTTATCAATTCAGTGGAATATATTAATAACAGTTTTTAATTAAGACAACATCATAGAAAGAGCAATGCTGCTTGGTCCATTGCAGATCTGTATTAAAGTACAATATTCATTTAATCACTTTTGTGCATGATCTAGTTAAAATTAGCTGGGAGAGCTGTTACTATAACACGTGGGTAATAGAAGCAGAAAGCTGAGGCTCACCAAAGCTAAGCCACTGCACTTCATTACAACCACAGCAGCCTCAGCAGGGCCAGACACGCCAGTGGGGAGAGGCACAAGAGGGAACGCTCAAGCATAATACATGCTACAACTCAGACCTTAAAGAACAAAATGCTGCTCATTACCCTGCTATTGTTTTGACAGAAACAGACCCCAAATTACTCATTTGTTGCTGCTATTTTCACCCCATCAGCAGTCGGGTATGCCTGAGTCAGCACTGGACACACTGCCCAGCCCGGCGTAAGGCAGTGCCAGGCTTTCCCAGGCTCTGTGTAAGACCCAGCTGTCACAGGGACAAGGGGGGCAAATCCATAAAAACACTCTTTTGTACTCCTTCTCTGCATACGTTAATCTACGCGCTTATTCCTGTTTACATTATGAGGTGCATGTCATAAAAGAGCTTACAGGATGTGTACTGCAGCCAAGTTAATATTGCTGTTGGAGCTTCAGCCTCTGTATTTCCTGACTTAACATTGCCACATTGCCCAGTTAAAACTACTTTTTTTTTTTTTTTTAATTCTACATTCGTCTAATGGAGTTTATGAGTGGTTTGAACTCATTTCATATAAGAATGCTACACCGAGCACCACAAACACCTGCAGGAAACCCAGCAAGAGAATAAGTTCTATACTCTAATAATCATATACAGAAATATTAGTGAGTATAGAAATGTGTACAAATACAGTAAAGAACCTACTTTTAGTAACAACATTCAGAACAGTTTAGAAATGTGTCTGCATTATAAGACCTATTACTGTGGTGAAACCCAGACCTTTTAATTTAGGGCAATTCAGCTGTCCTTTCAGGACACAAAGTGTGCAGTGTACAAGAACTATAATTTAAAAAAAAAGGAGTTTTTTTCCACAGATGTCATGACTTGGATTTTAAAGGCAGGAAGCATTTCCCAATGCTTGTGCAGATGAACTAAGACAGATGGACCTTATATTAAAGCCTTCCCTACCTCCCAGCACAAGCACTCTTGCACCCAACCAAAATCCTGCCCAGAGATGTTCCCTATTTCACAAAGCTACTGAAAAGCTAGTAAAATACCCATGGCAATATCATGAAGATGTGCAATAGCTTTTAAATTTGAACCAAGACACCCTTACAACATTAAGGTTTGATGTCACCAGCATTGCCAAATAACCCCTGCAGTAGATACCTGCCATGCAAGATAGCTGCAGCTCTCTGCATTCCTAGGAAATACTTTGCAATACCACTTAGACTCTGACCTTCTCTCCCTACTTCAACTCATTTGAGACAATCAGTGTCTTGATTTCTACCCTGGTAAGCCTGGGCATCCCTGGCCGGACCCAGCTCTGCTGTGCTGCTGGCAGCTGCATTTGCCAGCTCAGGAGCTGGTACACCAGACTAAACATTTACTCACACATCAAGATTTTTAGACTAGCATTCCCCTGTCAACATTTCAAAGGGAACACAGAAAAGATCTCAAGTCATGAAAACCAAAATACTTAAAAAAAAAAAAAAAAGAAAAAAAAAGAAAAATTAATCCTTTCCGCTTCTGTAAAGTGTTTGTGAGTTTCATAAAAGTTTTAAAAAATAGGTTTCTTCCAGGCTAGGCACTGAATAATTTTAAAGAAAAAAGACTTTAAAGACACATTTTCCATTCTATTTGCATTCAGGCATTTTGTTTTTCAGAAAATTATTAACTCAGTAATATCGGTAATATCACAGGTTATTCTTTCACTTGGCATGAGCTTTGGCTACCCAGATAATTCATCGAGTGCAAAGACCCATGGAAGAGACGGAGAAAGCACTCTACAAAAGTTTGTGAGTCATCCCAAGGGATTAGCACGGTATTTGCAAGGACATGCATCCTGCCCATGAACGTGAGAGTTGCAGAGGGTGTACAGGCATTGCAGTGTGCCTTAAAATGAAGGCACAGGAAGCTACACCGAGGCGGCTGAGCACTCTGGTAACAGCACCCTGCTCACAACAACTCCAGTTGCCCCTTTGCCAGCAGTAAAACAAAGCCCAACCCTGACGTCTCCATTAGAGGTGGTGAGGCTGGTGCAGGGACAGTGCTTGAACCCACTGCAATGGCCAGAGCGCACCTGCATCTTGTGTCAATCCCCCACAAACTCCCGCAGCCCCCAGGGACGAGGGAGTGAAGGCAGTTCTGGGAGGATTCCTCTCCCAAAGCTTCACAGCGCTCTTTCCCAGCCAGAAGCAGAGAAGATTTGACAGCCCGTTGAGAGAAATTCACGAGCATTGCTATTCATTAAAAGGATACCGAGGGAAAGCACTGAGGTTAACGGGATGGGCTATATTAAGCCCATTTACAGCTTTATGGCGCCTTCAAAGGGGCATCAGAGCTTTTTACGGCCACGTGGAATGGTCAGATAGTTACAAACTGAGGTTTAAGAGAGTACCCCAGGCCACCCGAAGGAAAGACAGCACAGTTAACTTCAGAGTTTGAGGTCAGCTCTTGATGTTTTCCTTTTCCATATATCTCATCCACAACTGCTCCCTGGCTTACAATACTGCATATATCACAGCCTGCTTTGTGCGAACAGGAGAATTTAATGACACAGAGAACTATCTTCTGATGATTAGGGGGGAAAAATCGGCCACAAGCTTCATGCTGTCTGATTTTATTAAACTGCTCTGTACATGGAAGTGGGGGGTGGTTGCTGGTTTTTTCTGCAACGGCAGCCCCTCTTCCTCACATCCCCGAGTCCTGTGCACTGCAAGACAGTAACAGGCACTGTCACAACATGACCTAATCCACGCCGGGAGACAGGACAAAGTGTCACAGCAGGCGAAGGAGCTGCCCCTCGCCCCCCAGGCAGGCACGCCGGGATTAGCAAAGCGAGGGCTAAGTCAGAGACCCTACAAGCACCCCCAGATCAGGGGATATGGGCCACTGACCCCCAGAGGAATGAAACCCCACCAACCCCGGCAGGACGGACCCTATCAACACCTGCCCCATTGACCTACAGAGCGATGGACCCCACTGGCCCCTGGGCACGAACTCCTGCAACTCATCAGCCTCCTGGGGATGGAGCCTCCAACATAATGGGGCTCGCATTGCCCTGAGCCCCTCCAGAGGAGATGCGACACTCAGCAACCCTGGGCATGGAGCCCCAGGGATTACGGGGGAAGTATCACCCCATTGACACATGGAGGATGGGCTGCTAACCCGCATAAACAACTCTGGGTAAGATGAACAGCCTCAGTCCCGGGGTGGGGAGATGCACCCTGCCCTCCCGCAGGAGACGGAGCCCCCAGGCAACTGGGGGAGGGACCCACGACCCCGGCAGATGCATCCCCAGGGGTAGCGGCGAGGGGGCTGCACCTCACCGTCCGCCGGGGCATGAAGCCCCCGGCGCCGATACCGGCATGACCGCAGCGACCGTCGGGCGATGCAGCCCCCGCGTCCCGCTGCGGCAGCGCGGGGGGAGCGCAGCGCCCAGCCCAGCCCAGCCCAGCCCCGCGGGAGCGAAGCCGCCGGCGGGGCAGCCCCGGCCCCGCCGCCCCCGCCCGCAGCCGCGCCGCGCTCCCCACTCACCTCGGCGGGACGGGGGCTCCGCGCCCCGACACCTGCCCGGCGTGCCCGGGGCAGGCGCACCCGGCCCGGCGCCGCTGCCTCGCCGGCTGGTGCGCCCGGCCCGGCCCGCGGAGCGGCGGGGGCGGCCCCGGCGGGGCGGGAGCGCGGGGATGCCGCGAGGGGCGGCCCGACGGGGCGGGCGGGGCTCCCTCCTTCCCTCCTTCCCTCCTTCCCTCCGCGGGACACCTGGGGCCGGCGCGGGCCGGGGCACGGACCGCGTTGCGGGGCCGGCCGGCGCTGCAGCAGCTGCCTGGGATCTGCGGCCCCCGCCGAGCAGGCGTTGTTCTCTGCCAGGGTTTTAATGTTTTAGGGCACATCGGGATTTTTTCAAGTCATTTAAACGTTTTCCTTGTATCGCTTTTATCTTCGGTTCTCGCTCAGCGGGCAGTGCTAGTTCCAAGGATGATTTAAATGAACAGTGAATTACACTTTTTTTTTTTTTAATCTAAGCTGATCCTTTCTAATATTTTAATAAAGTTCGTTTTTTTTCCTTCAGGAGAAACCTCAAGATTATGAAAATGAAACTGCATTCTAAAGTGTTTAGTTGCTTTTTCAGGTTCGCTTTCCTTAAACACTGCAAAAGGGAATGGTCAGTGTCTCTGCTTTCTTTCAAGCCAGAATCCTTTCCTGACTCATGGCCCTGTACAAGGCTCTGAGAGTGTGTTTCCACCACTGCTGTTCTAAAATTAAATTTGAAAAAAAAAAAAAAAATTCAGATCAACCAAAGTGTCTCTAAAGTATTGTCTTTATTAAAGATTCTGTCAGGTAATCACGTTACAATTTGGCCCAGATGCTCTGCCTATCACTTCGTTGAAGATGATTGCTCGTGATGGCAATGTCTGGGCTGATAACTAAATCAAGCTCCGCGTTTAGAGCAGAGGATTGTCTACAGGCACTTGTTGCAGTGACAGGCTCGCCACAAGATAGCAGGCAGTGCCTTAGGACTCTTCAGCCCGGGGAGGACGCTGTGAGCCGAGCTGAATTGTTCTGTGAATGCATAAAGATTCCATGCAAACAGAACAGTACCGCAGAGCACACCCCCGACCACCCTCCGTGCAGAGCAGCGAGGTTTGCCTGGTGTCGCCGAGGCCATAGCACGCAACGAAAGAATCCCAACCCCTTTAACACTGATGAACTCCACGATGAGGTGCAAAGAACCTCAGGTGTGTGATTCCTGTCGGTGACCTTGTTTCCGCCGAGGGAATCCCAGGCACATGGAGCGAGCCACAACTGCTGGGACTGGCGGGAGAGCGGCTCCCAGCGTGCGGAGGTTTTTTCCACCAGCACTGCCGGCAAACAGGCTGACACCTCGCCAGACCCCGTTAACCCACATCACTCAGGAGGACCTCGTCCCACCCTGGTTTTCCCCTGGTTTTCTCCACTCTGAAGTGTGAGCTTGTTAGGTGGTTCCCTGTGTGGCCAAGGTTAATCCAGCCCACAATTCAATGAAATGTCAGTGACAATGGGCTTGGGGGTGCAACAAGTTCTGCCACTGCTCAAGACCCCATGTGGCTAATGCTACCCTCTGCCCCTGCCAGTGCAAAGTCACAGTTTATGAAGGCCTCTCTAAAAGCACTGCAACATGAAGCTTTCCCCCCCTGTTTTTCGAGACTTCCCCCCCCCCCCCGGCCCTGTTTCTAGGAACCTGCCTTTGAATGATGCCAGTTCATTATTTATCCCCATGAGAACAGACATGCTTGCAAATCACTCCTCTGTGCTGCCAGGTAGCTCTCTGGAAATGGTGCTGGCTCACAACAGCAAGATGGATGATGAGGTGAAGCAGGATAACTCTGAGAATTATACCTTTTGACTCTCCAGTTCAAAACTGTGATTATATCCCGGTGGAACATGAAAAATTCCCAGAGGGCCCATGGCAACCAGATTGCTGACCCCTTATTTCAGAGCACAACTTTCCCTTTGTGATCGGTTCTGCTGGGAAATAATGTCCAATAGCCATGCAAATGTTAATATTAACTTTAGCAGCAGTGTATGGATCAGAATCACCAATATATACATGCACTGACTTCTGATTACTCATTATCTTAATTTTTTTAAGATACACAAGTCCAGCCTATTCGTACAGCTCACTAAGGCAAAAGAGCAGATTATGCCTGAATCACTTCTTATTCAAATCAGAGGAATTCTGTTCATTTCAGGGGTTACACCAACAGAGAAGTGGCATGGAAAGGGACTGGTTTATCTTTCTTTCCTCCTATATAAAAGTATCATTTAAATATCTCAAAAGTCAGTCATGTCAGTTTTCCCCATTTTCTGCATCAATTGCAAGACAACAATATAAAGCACTCAAGGCTGGGTGCTGCTGCTGCACAGCATTTGGCCTCTGGCAGGATTACACACTAGAGTCAAAGCTGATGCTCATAAACAATGTCTTTTACTAAGCTTTCATAGGCAGCTGTTGGCCATTGGCTTTGTGATGTAAATCAATCACTGCTTACATCTTCTGATTTCGGCCGAAAGGTGGGAAAAGATACTGTGCTGTATGTGTTTGGTTTATTCTGCAGATCTTTATGGAAAGGTCAGCTTTATCTACCACCAGAATCAGTCATTCTGGAGGCTGACAGCAATATTTTACATTCTCCTATTATACATCAGAGAAACACTGCTTTTCCTACTGCTCTTCCTGAAGGTTATGCACCTCTTATGGAATATAAGCATCAAAATCCTAATTAAATGGGGTTTCAGGGGTATAGATCTCCCGATGCTGATATATAGGAATTGCAGTACTTGTATTTTGCAGCCTGGTCAGATGTTGATAGCATCAGTAGCATTCTGTGTTTTTTTCAGACAGCAGCTGAGTAGAGATTTAATATGTCTCTCAATGTCTTTAATACTTCACCTCCCAGAGAGTGCCCAAAGTCTTGTTTTGTATTGCTTTAGATAAAGGAAGAATGCTGAAACTAAAACTGTTATCTGGAAGCCAGAGGAGCCTTAAAGAGGTTCTGGAGCCCAAGGAAAAAGAGAGAACCCAGACAGCAAAGAGAATGATCAGGTTAGGCCAATGGAATAATACTCAGCTTTTGAGATCCAAATGCTCCTGAGATCATAGAACGTTGTGTGGCTGTATCAGCAGGACTAAACTTCAGTAGCATATTTTCAGAAACTTGGAGTACTTTCAGAGTTGCTACATTGCAGAATTTTGTCATCCTAACAACATTTTATCCCAATGCCATCTTCAGCAATCTGTAATTTTGTCACATTTTCCAAGAGCAAGCAGGATTTTCTGCCCTGACCCATGCCATCCTGGCAGTGTCCATCTTCTGCTGAGCTCTGGGGATGGCTGGACAGCATCCAGCAATTCAGGCAGATCAGCTGAGCTGTGACCTGCCCTCAGCTCTCCCTGAATCTCCAGATGTGGGGGGTTTACATTATTCTGAAGTTTTCCTGTAGCTGACTTGATAGGTCTTTTTTAGTGGCTTGGGGACAGACTGTCTAGCAGTAGGTACAGAATAAGGTGTAAATGAAAAAGCACTGCACCATCATATCCAGGTAGGGTGCACATAATGCTGCCACCACTGACAGCAAAAAGTGGAGCAATATGTATCTGGGACTGATTAACCTGAATTATGACTGTCCCCCAGCAGCTTCCAGATTTCAGGCTGTGATTTAAAAACCGCAGCATGAGTCCTGACACATTGTGAGCTCCACTGGCAAGACTTGTGTTTTGTGGGGTTTATGGAACAAAACTGGTATCTTTCATTTTTTTATGATATAATAATCTTCTCTCTCATCTTATATCTGCCCTTTACACAGACTCCCCCATGGACATAGCCAGTATGAAATAGACCAAGGACAAGCCGCCACTGGCTGTGCTATTGTAAATTCCATTCACAAGGAGGCTAAAATGAACTATTCTACATGGAAAAATTAACCAGCATGATTACAGTAATAACCCAGAGTTATCATGGTCCTCAGGTGGGCACACTGTTCCAATTTTATTTGGAAATAATTACTTCAAAAGCAGAGCAATTTTTCCAGGACGCTGTCTTACTTTGAAGGAATGTATCCGTGCTGCTTCCTCTGCAGCAGCAGTGACAGTGATTTTCTTTGCATAAGCAAAGCCCAAGAGAGGGAACATATTACATATGTCTCCTCCATAATGTGCCGCAGTAAATATGAGACTAAAAGGGCTGAAAAAGAGAAATCTTGGAAGTTAGATAGAGCCTTGCACAGAAAAGGAAGAGTCACACCAGGCTTGGAGCCACAGTCACAATTTGGCTCTGAGCAGTCTTGTGTCATTTGTAGCAGTGACACTCCACTTTGTTCCAGCTTTGGTTTGGATCATCAATCACAAACGGGAGCAGCATTAATGAAAAAACAATGATCCTGATCCAATATTTTTCCACTCCTTTCTGAAAACCTACATCTTTACAGCGAGGGAGAAAAACAAGCTAAGAGCTGTGAATCCATCAGGAGGGATTTCTCTCCATTAAAAACACCTCTCCTGGATTTTCATAGACAAACCACAAGCTTAACTAGGATGCAAAGTTCCTCAGATGCAACGGGTTGCCCTCAGAGAACAAAAGTGGTCAACCCCTAAGAGGTATTTAATTTTAATTCATGTGAAACAAAAGCATAACTGCCTTGAACATACGGGGTGGAGAAGTAAAGGCAGGAAGCAAAAAGGCCATTATCAACAAGGTTTAAAATTTAAAATGAGAAAATATACATTAGGTACATTTGCTATATATTGTTTATTAATATCACACATTAAATTTTCATTTTCTGCAAAAGTCTAAGATATGTAGTCTATATAAATACTTTAAGAGACCAAAGTCAATCTTACTAGTCAAAGAGTCTCAGATTCAAAGATACAGCTACATCTCTTCATGGAAATATTATTTTTCCAAGCCCCTGAGAGTAAAAGCTTTAGATTATTTTGGTATACATAAGACACAGTTCTCTAGAGGCCCTCTTCCATGGAATTCGAAGATCAACACTTGTTTCAGTTTCAGAGGACAAATTCACCTACTGGATGATCTTGACTGTAGATAAGAGACCAAAGAAACAGATAGATAAATCATAAGGTTAAAATAAGTCAGTCATTAGAGATCTTAGAGCTTCTCATCAAGGTAAGATTTTTTGCTAATTTCTTCAGCAAATAGTCATCCTCCTCTTTATATTGTATAGCGTTTATCTGTCTGCTCTGACACTGTGTTTGTTTTTCTTTGATTTCTCTTATTAGGTAATCAATTCCTCCCTTTGCCTACAGGAGTGCTTCTGTGAGTCTTAAGAATTCACTAGATTTCATTGTTAAATATGTGGTCGCATATATAGTCATTTACCATTTCAAAAGCACCTTCTTCAATTTCAACTTCATCTTTGCACAAAAATCTTTATCTGCTCACACCCATAGGAGAAATCAGAATGTTTTATTTACAATAGTTGAGTGTGTGCTGTCTCGACAGGATGATAAGAAAAGCTCTGATTGAAGCTTTTCTGCAGAGCACCGGCACCAAGGAGTTATCAAATAACTGTGCAATAGATACCAAGCCTTGCTTAAACATTTCCAAAGCAATCTGTCAGCAGGGAATGCCCACAGCCCTAATGCACAAATAGCAGAGGAGTGCCTAGTCAGTATCACATTAATCAGGGGCTGTGCAAAGAGAAGTGTTTTAAGAGATTAGGGAGTTCTGGAGAAGCACTGCCCCAAGGCTACCCAGCTGCCAGCACTCCCCTGTTCCTGGGTACTGGCACTGCTCCTGCTTTCCCTCTGCTTTATCCAACACGGGCTACAGTCCACCAGAACCAAAGGGATCATCCTGATTTCATAACACAAACATCAGTCTGGTGGCCTCTCCTTGCAGGAAGCACTTGCTGCAGACAAATCCCTTAAACAGTCTACTCGTCGTTCAATAAAATGCTTGTCACACATGTTCATCATTATAATCCTTTGCAGTCAGATAGTACCATTCTTCTGATGAGCTCAGCCTACAAATTTAGCTTGAATCTGGTCTGACATCTGCCTCCAAGTATGCTTTGATTTGAAAAATCACATTAAAACCTAGCCTAGAATTGTCTCTACTTGTGCATGTGGGTCTCTGTGTGCCTGGACACATGGATAGAAATTCCTAATATTTCAGTGCTGTTTGAATGAGTGCTGAGCATTGCAGGCCATCTGCCAGTAACTATTTTTCTAAACTTGGAAAAAAGTAAGAAAGGAAGAGATATTTTAAAGCCTTTGCTCATAACAGCAGTGATTTTTCTGGAAATTCAAGCAGCTCTGAAAGGGATGTACCATTTCCAAAGGCAGCTCTCACTCAACAGGTTTTTTTCAGTTCTTCATAACTATATGTCTTCATATTCTACCATGTCAAATAAGGACAAAAAATTACATCTTCATCCCTAGGGTCCATATGGCAGATGCCTGTCCAAGGCATTTGGAATCTCAGATGTAAAGTGCTGAAGAAAGGAAAAATCATCTTGTTAAATGAGGGCAAAGCAGAAATTAGGTGCATTGTCAGAATGTCTTAGTGGATCAGGAAGGTCTCTGTAATACTGCATATAGATGTTCAATATTCATGAGAGACTTTATAGTTTAATCTTTCAGTTTTTAACAGCATAGTATATGCAGCATCTTTTTTTTGTTTATATTTATTATTCCTACAGGTTTCTCCCCAAATTTCATTTGTTACAGTTAGAAATACTTCATCGCAAAACTTTTCTGGAAAAAAAGAAAACCAAAATAAAAAACACCCAGAAGAACAAGAATATCACTAACTGTGTGGGCTGCAGTTAGTATTTATCAGACTCCCATTGCACAGCCACAGCAACCTTTCTGAATTTCTTTTCATTGAGGCGTTTGCACTGTAACATTTGCTTTTGTATTTATTCTATGTCATTGTTAAAAACAAACAAAATCCCCAAAAATAAACACGGGGTGGGGGGGAGGGGGGTGGGGAAGAGAGATCCAAGGCTAGCAAAATACTAACTGGTTAATGAAAAAAACTGCATGCTTGTATTCTGTAGTCCTCAGAGCATACGGTATGGAGAACTGTGAAGCAGCAAAAATCTCTCAGGGCTCCCAGATCTTCCCTCTGTGGTCATTTCGAGCAACCAATATTTGCTTTCCTCTTTTTTTTGGTGAAACATGTTATTCAGCTTGCACTACCTGGGGTCTAGAATTCTGAAAAAGTTAATAAAAAATGTTTTCTACACAGTTCTATTTTTGTATCATATCCAAAGCCCTGCAAGCCAGAGCTGTTACTTCAAATAAACGCTTTTCTGTGCCATTGAGACACAGGTGCGTTTTAACAAGCATAAGAAATCCAAAGGACCTGTGAATCAAATAAATCTGCAGAAATCCTGATAGAGAGGAAGAGACAAAAAGACAGACCTAGAAAATTAAATTGCTACACTGCTCCTGAAGGAGTGCAATTTACAGTGATGAAAAATGTCCTTGCAAATAACATCATCAAAAAATTTCCAAGAGATGAAATGTCAAATACTAATGCAATATTGCTAAATATCCCCCATACAAATTCCATTTCAGTGACATTAAAGAGTCAGAAGGCAGAGAATTACCATCCAGAGAAGGGAGGACTGAAGATATGCCTGAAGAGAGAAGGGTCCAGCTGTGGGCCAGAATCAGCAGCGCGTTAGGCTCTCCAGCCTGATGAATTCCCACATGGAAGTGAATCAGCACAAAATATGAAAAGATGTTTATATGCCTATTTCTTTCTGAGAGTGGGAAATGAATGAGCCTTCTCCTTATCATGAATCTGTCAGGTTTAATGGAAAGCTTAGACTGATTTTGAGTTAATTTGCTTGGAGTAAAGGAGCGTAAGTGCCATAAACACCATGAGTATCAAAGGGGTCTAAGTGACACTTGTGTGATCCAAGTGGCTGTTATGCAGGCAGCCAAAGGCCTTTGCATCAGCACACTTTTTGGTTTTTTTTAAGACTTCCTTGCAAATGTCAGTCTGAACAAGTACCTGGTGCCAAAGGGATCCAGGGACACCCAGGTGCAAACCCATCCCTCCTCACCTGCACAACGCAGCTCAGCAAGCAGCTGCTCCTGCTCCACTCCTTTAGGGAGCTGCAGCACCACAGATCTGCCCACAGGGGAGAAAAGGCAACACAGCAATGGGTTGGTAACTCCCAAGTTACGTCCCATGGATCCAGTCTGCAAACTGGGAATGGTGCAGAGGCACAGGAGCCTCCTACCTCTCACTTGGTCTCCCAGTTGGAGGCCAGCAGAGAAATAGCTCCCATCAGGTCTTTATTTCTAGGGGCCAGGCCTGCTTGGGAGCACCTAAAGGCTGTGAAAACCTTGGCCTCTGGGGTCTTGTGTGACAGCCTGGGCTCTGCCAAGTTTCTGTCTAACAAACCAGACAGGTTCTTGTCTGCATGGAGGCCACTGGACTGTGGGCCATCTCTGGGTACAGATACAACTCTTGAAAATTATATTGATTGCAGTCTTTCTGAGGTTGTGATTAAGGGCTGGTGGAAGGTCATTGAGCAAATGCCATTTCTGAGGGTGCCAGATTACACACTGGTAGACCTACTTCTGACAACTTTCATCAGTCACCTTTACATTCCTCCCTAGCCCAAGATGTAAAGTGCTAGAGTCCTTCACATCCCCTCCTGGCCTGGCATCCTGTCTGCTGGGGGTGGGACACCTGTGTGACTGGGGGTGCTGAGCACACGTATCTGCCCAGCCTCATCTCATCTTTCTCCTGTGCAGTCACCCCTGCCTCTACTCATCTGGATGGTGGTGGAGAAAGCACACACAGCCCCGGGACCATGGGACAGCTTAGGTCAACACAGGGACAGTGATGAGGACAGCTGGCATTCATTCACAGCACCACAGAATCATTAGGGTTGGAAAGACCCCACAGTGTCATCAGGGCCAGCCTTTGACAAACACCACCACACCAACCCAAACTCCAGCACCAAGTGCCACAACCTGTCCTTAAATATTGTACCTGCGAGTATAAACTTCCAAAGTTACTTATGAGATCAAGAAGGGTTTTCCACTCTGCATTTCTACATGGTGCCAGGCCTGGAGGATGCTAGTCCAAGGCAAGGAGCCTGCTGTGGGCCACCATCCTGACTGAAATGCCAACCCAACTGTGATTCAGAACTCTTGTTCAGCTGTGATGAAAAAGTGAGACTTTTGCAGAGAAAAATCTCATTGAGAGCAACACCAAAGCTATTGCTGTGGGCAGAACCCACCTGCTGTGGCAGGTAGAAGGCTTCCCAGAGCAGCTGAAGTGGAGGAGCCCTCATCTGCTTCACTTTCCTCTACAGCTGAGCTCTCTGTAATGCAAAGAGGAAGAATATGCCAGGTTTCTTCTTGGACAGAGAACTTCAAGAGGAATTCACTGCTTGACAGCTGAGCTCTGCCTATCCTCTGTTTCTGCTGGCATCTCTTTGAGCTGCTGCAGCTCTGTGTAGACTAAGTGGGGACTGTGAAGCCCTGACAAAGGAGAGGGAACCAGTGGGATATTTCTATTTCTGGAATTGCCCATTAGAGAAGATATTCTATGGTACGCAGCATGCCAGCACACTTTAAAAAAATACATAGGAACAAGAATATTAGCAGAGGAAGCATATGTGGCTTCAAGACCATGACTCATCGGGTTAAATCAACCAGCTGAGGTCAGTGCTTCTATTTATCAGCTTTTAGTTGCAAGGATGGCAATGGGGACAGTGATTCTATTACTTAAATTTTACATGCTGTGAAAAATACGGCAGTGATTAATGTCTGTAACAGGCATCTAGATGTGCTGCTTTTAGAATCTAGAAGCTATTTCAAGGTCAAGAGTTTTAGTTTTCTTCCTAAAGTGGGTTTTCAACTGGAAGGGAACTTCCCACAGATTTCAGGGGCTGTATTTATGGGCAATAAAAATATTTTTTGTTCTCATCATTATCCAAAAACAGCTGAACTACAGCTTGATAAGAAAAGCCCCACTAATTGCACTTCTGGAGTCAGCCATCATTCGTGAACTGTGGGACCATGAAAGCATTGACTGTAAATTGATTGGCAAACATGAGGCTATCTTAACAAATACAGAAAATACTTCTGTGATGTGCTGTTGGATTTCTCTCTGGTGCCCCAGAATTTGGCAACCAAGAATACTCACCTTAGCCAGACTGTACCCTGGTCATTTATACCATCAGTGTGGGGGGCTCTGGACTAGATCTGCAGGGAGAGAGGACCTCAACCTCGGTTTGCTCATGGGCTGCTGCCTCAGGGCAGATTGAAACTCGGGCTTAAAGAGGTGGGGAGAAACCACCTGTTTGAGGAAGGTCCACTGCTGCTGCCAGGACACCACATACAGATCATTATGATAGGTGCAAACAGCCTTACATTCCTGCTGTCTTATATGTGAGCTGTTACCATTTTTGCTGTGAAATTATCCCATTCTGGTCCTTAGTGTCAATTAAAAAATAATAAATTAACCAGAGGTGTTGCTGATGGGAGGACAGAAGTCTGTAGACAAGTCCAGGTACCATGTTATTGTGCAGGAGGAGAGATGCCCTGCTCTCTTCCCTTTCACCATGAAAGCACAGGATGATGACAAGGCAAGCCCAGGGCCGGAGAGCAACTGCATTATCTGCAGTTATCTCCGATTCCCAGCAGAGAAGCAGAGGTAAGTTAAAACCGAGTGACTCATGGCTCTGATTCACCTCCCGCCGCCGCTGCCCTTCACCCGCGCCGCTGCCGCGCTGGCAAACGGGAGCTGGGCAGATGTGCCCAGCGAAACCCGGACTGATTCGGCAGGGGGCTCACCTCCGGCTGGCGTGGCAGCCGGAGATGGCGGCTCAGTCTGGTCTCTGCCGGTAGAAACGCAGAGCGGTAGCCCGGGGGAGTCCGGCTCAGCAGCCGTGCGGACACGGAGCAGCCGGAGGCAGGCAGGGCCCTCCTGGGCAGCGCGGCTGGGAAAGCACGGATGGGCACGGACACCCACGGCACGGACAGCGCCAGCGCGGGCCCAAGGCCGGGCCACACACGGTGGGGCTGCCGGCCCAGCAAGGAGAAGGCTGAAGGGTCTGGTAGCTTACCAGCCAGCCCCTCCAGGCATTTGGGATGGTGCTCCCAAATGTGTCTCCCTTCCCAGGCAGCCTCCTCACTCGTGCCCTGCTCCTGCAGTAGCCGTGCTCCAGAGACAAACCCCGTCCCTGCAGCGCTGCCCAGCCCCGTAGACCCGCGGCCGTGCCTGCCCGCAGCCTCCCAGCCGCCGGACACAGCCACCGGAACGCGCAAAACTCCCATGGTAATTACAGCAAACCGTGGTGCCGGCTGGGCCCGGGCTGTGATTGCCGGCAGCAAAGATAAAACCTCCTTGCAGGCTCTCAAAGCTGTTTGGATGATCACCCCGCTCAGCTCAGGGCTCTCCGCAGCGACATCCGTCTTTCAGCAGTGTCAGCTGGTGTCCGTGCAGCACTCAGCGCTACCTGCTCACTCACTCTTCAGGAGTTTTGTTTGTTTGTTGAATTTTTCTTTTTGTTTTCTCTTGAGGCCAACTTCCAAATGAAATACTTTGGTAAGATTTTCTCCCATAAAGTTCTCACTAGGCACCGCTTCCAAGGTTCACACTCATGAATTTCATTATTTCTGAGGGAAACTGCATGCATCCCAGGTCCCTGGAGCATTGAGAGGAGGTGATTTAACTACTAATGTCAGTCTGATAATTTTGTACCTGGGTTTGGAGGCATACTCTGTGGCTGGTTCTCCACTAAGTGCTTGGTGTGTTGAATTTTTCATGGGTAAGACATCTATGACTAAGGCATCCAGAAAGATTATTCTTTTTAAGTACAGGTTAGCTACTCTTTTATTTGATTTGTGTGGGTGTTATTTCACTCAGCGCTTGTGTCTTGTGACCCATTTACAGGCTGAAACAGGCTCTAGTGAACTTTCATGCCTTTATATTCCTGTTGCTCTTAACTTACCCCCCAAAAAACAGCAACCCAAAAAAAAAAAAAAAAAACCCAACAAAACAAAAAAAACAACCTAAACCAACCTCTGAGGCAACTATCTTTGAGGTATAAATCAGAAATGGCTCTTCTGTACAAGTGATTGTAAAAGTGTTCAACTCATGTGTCTCATGGGCTGTGATGGCAAAGTGGGGTCCCAGCAGGTCTTGGGGTGCTAGGCTTTTCTAGAAGGATAACTAGTGGCAGAAACTGTCATGAGCTTTTTGTTAGCCCTTATAAAAACTCACGTCCCACATCCAATAGGATCACGGACCCAGGGCATCTCCAGATTTACATGTGGCATTTGGGGTGAAGCCGCTGCAAAGGCTCAGGTGCTCCTCCAAATCCTCCCCCAGGCAGGAGAGAGCACTGGGAGAGCTTCCAAGATCCCTTTGGAAGGACTTTAAAAGAAAAGGAAAAGAAAACCTATTTCTACCCCAAAACAACAGTGCCCTTGTGGGGAGCTAGCTGTGTTGGTGCCTAGCACTTTATTTTACTGGTACAATTGTGCCAGGAGGATGTGCATGCTCTTTTGTACAAACATATTCTTAAGGAGTTTAAGTAGTTCAGTCTGTCTTTGAAGAAGTTTTGAATTTACTTAATTTCAATGTCAATGGATCTTCAGAGGGAAAATATCTCAATATAATGGCTGAAAGTTACAGTTAGGATACTTGCCTTGGAAATGTAGAGCATTTGCACAGTATCAGCGCCACAATAATCTCATCCAAATGAAGTTAGTGAAGCATAAAAAAGAAGTGTAAGGCTCTCAGTCTCCTGACATCTCCTTACATCATGGCAGGATGTCTTACCAGAAAATCTGATGTAGCCAAAACCCATGATACACACAGGGTTTGGTCAGGAGATGGGACTTGATTTATTGACAGCCTCTCCTCACCTTCAAAGTAACATTCTTAACAGCCACGACACAAGCTCCTGCAGCTTCAAGGAGAAGCTTATCTATCTCAGAGCATGCCAAGTGATGATGTAGATATGTAGTTACTCTTTATGACTTGGAATACCTGACTGGTGTGGAATACTGTGCATTTTACTTTGGTTTGGGTTGGGTTTTTTGGGAACCATGCGATACAGTGGGTCATGAATGAAAGCTAATAAGAAAGAAAAGTGACTCATTTAGAGAAAACGCAGAGAAGAGACTAAGAATTGTCCCTTTAGTCCTAGAAGTAAGAGGCAACTAAGTAAAGGTACATTTCATGTACAAACTTAAGAAGTTCAGCTCATGCATTAGAGAACACAGAAACTTAAATGTTGGATGCTTGCTGAAACACCCACGTGGTCTGTCCCGTGATAAAAGCTGGAGACCTCACAACCACATAAACAGAGGCAACAAGGACAAGAATTGAACCAATATAACATTTTTACATTCACTTATAAACAAAGGCAACAAGAACAAGAATTGTCATGATGTAACATTTTTACAGTCACACAGAACAAACTGTCTTCCAAAGGCAACAAATGTTTTCTGAGCCACTGATTTCCCTGGGCACTGGGGTCAAGTCTGTGCTTTCAGTGTGTTCAGTTCAAAGCTCTACCCCTTCCTTTCTGTTCCATCCTGTCCCTGGCATATCCCACTGTGTATCCAGGGATCCAGTTTCCAGTGGCTGCTGTAAAACACTCTTTTTGAAAACTTGGAGCACCTGTTTCAAAACTTCCCCTTCCTTTTCCCAATGATTTGGAAAGGTTGGTTCACATGCCCTGTGGCTTAAAGCAGACAGCAAGACTGAAAGTGGTGGGTAGTTTCTAAAGAAATCTGAAACGCCTACATGATTTTTAATTATATAGCTGTGTGCACACTTAATTTAATTAAAAAACAATTACCACAATTTATGATATGAGTACAACTCTTTAGCAAACCAGATTTGCAGCTGAGTTTGCTTTTTTTTTTGTTGGTTTTGATTTTGTGTAAGTGATCCTAGCTGATGTTTCTCCTTATGGAATTAAAAGAGTTTGTTAGGGTTGGTGCTCTGGCTGCTAATTTCTGAAGTGGCATTAGCCTTTTTCTCTTCCTGAGGCAGGTTGGACAGAGGTGGCAATTTGTTTATTGGACTTAAATGATGTTAAATTGAAAAACAGGAGACTACAAGAACATATGCTGAACACTATGCTGTAAATTAGAGAGTCTCTTACTGTGCAGAGCAGTACAGCAGGAGAGATCCCTGCCAGGAATAAAAGTTCATGCTACACCACTAAATTCCTTGATATTCATTCAAAGAAATGAATGTGGATTAATTAGGAAAGGTAAGTATTTCACCAGTGCAGATATGCTATCCTGTCTTCGAGGAAAGCAACAGGTTTATGAATTCGCTGAAAATATCCCATAAATTCATGTTTTGAAAAATAGTTTCTCACCTCCTTTTGTTTAACAGGAGTATCCTCAACAAAGGTTTTCTTCATGAAGAAGTGAAAATAACTATAAATAACACCCATGGACTTGAAGGACGTTGCAAAAGCTCAAAAAACGTCTCAGCTCTGATATCCTGACAGTAGTGGGCAGAGGGGCAGAGTTTCTACCTCTCCCCACATACCTCTTGCCAAACTACAGGCAGGTGCCTTCCTTGGAGTTTGCTGCCTGGATGAGACCCCTTGGTACATTATCTGCCTGATGTTGTCACCATCTTGCAAAAGAAGTATTGATTGTGGCAATTTGGCTGGCAATAACTGCAGTTTACCTGTCAAATTAGACATTGAAAATCTGCATCTAAATCTAGTTCCATGAAAGAACTGAGCAAAGCTTCTGGCACATGTGAAAATTTGGGGCATTCAGCACAAAGCTGAATAATATTGTGAAGACTGAATTTCTGCTGCTCGAAGAAAAAAAGCAGACCACCCTCTGTTTCCCTACTTGACCAATCTTATGAGCAGGAAGCTTGTTGGAGTATCCAACTTAGCAGCCACAGTCTAAACAATGAAACTGATCACAGGATTACAGAAATATTAGCTGAGAAGGACCTTTGGAGGTCATCCAGCTCAACCTCCCACTTGGAGAAGGGTTTTTGCCAACACTGGATCCGGTCAGCTGTGGCTTTGTCTAGACCAGTACACAAGACCTCCAAGGACGGAGCTTCCACAGCGCCTCTGGTTAGTCTATTTCTGGGCTGTAGCACTCTCCCAGGGAAGAAATTTTCCTGAAGTTCAATTTGAAACTCTGAAAGTGCAGTTTGATGTTATCACCCATTGGTGTACTACGTACTGCTACTGAGATGAGTTGATCCCTGCTAGTTTTGTAACTCCCCTACCAAGTAGTTGTGGACCCCTAGGCCTTCTCTTCCCTAGATTAAAATATCCCAGCTCTTTCTATCTCTTCTTGTAACCATGTCCCAGGCCCAGGATCATCCTGACTGCCCCTTGCTGGACCTTATTTCCTGAACATTCTTTCTGAACCAGGGGACCCCAAGCCACACCTCACATGGTATTGCTAACGTTGATAAGCTTTTCCACAACTTCTTTCCCAAAAATGATGAGATGGTGTTGAAAGCCTCTCTGAAGCCAAGCATCCATTGTTACTCCCCTCCCAGTCCCCACAGGAGGCATTTCTTCACAAAAGGCAATTTTGTCAGTCAGGCTAAATTGGATTTCATGAATCTCGGACCATTCTCTAGTGCCTTCCTGCTCTATTACATGTTTGGAGTAGCCTCAAGAGACTGCACTTCCTGCACCTCCGCAGAAACAAGGCTGATTGCACCCTGCTTTCCACCTCAAAGACAGGCACAACACTGGTCCAGTCCCCAAGGCCTTCTCTGAGTCACTGTGGTTAATCCCAGCTGAATCTGTCCATCACTGTCAGCTCCTTGGGGCGAATCCCATCCAGCTGTATGGATCTGTACATGCAACCTCCCTGAGCAGTCCCTGATGCTGGCTGCCCGCCTCCATCCCAAGCTCTTGAGGCACACCCTGAGCTCTGGGGCAGGCAGAGAAGAGCACACATCAGCGTTTCTTCATCTCTCATGCCACTTGGTTGTCTCCCTCACTTTCAGACTCACAGTGCTCACTATGGGCCACCTCATCTGGGAACGCCACAAGTGGTGCCGCATTGTGAACCTGATAGATCCCCAGGGCTAAGAGAGGGAAGCCCAAGGACAAGAGGGTCCTAGCCTGAAGAGGGGAAGAGCCTGGGAGCAGAGCAGCTCCCACGGCAGCCTTGACAGTTGGCTGCACATCTGAAACAGGCAAGTGGCAAATCTGCAGAGCCCTGGGCAGCTCAGAGACATTGACGTGGGAGAGCTGAGACTCATTTGACTGTATAAGCAAAGACCTGAGGACCAAGCAGAACTAAACCTCATTCATTACTGCAACCCCACAGGGTTTTTGAGCTCCTTTCTGTACTGCTGACAAACAGAGCCTTCAAGACACACTAGGAGCAGCATAGTCACCAAACTGCTTGTACCTCTAGTTATCTCTGAAGCAATTACCTTCAGAGGACATCCTTCAATTAAGGCTGCTGCTTCTCTCTATTGCTGTGCAGAGAAATTGAAAATGGGCCAGACATATCTGCTGTTTGTGGCTCGCAAATCCTTAACCCTTGTGCTGACTGTCAGCCATATGTGATATTGGCAGAAGGTCCTGTCCAAGAAGAAAAAACTTAAAATTAAAAAAAAAGATACTTCAGTACAATCAAAAGACAACTTTGTCTTCTGTTAAAAGATAATGTTAGGAGCTGGTTCCAATGTCTATAAATGCTGTGTGCAAATTTCTTTGCATATCAGTACTGCTTGCATATTCTCATGTTTTTTGATGAGCATCTCAGATTTGGGTATATTAAAATGTGTGCAGATCTTCAGCTGGATTTCAGAAGGAATCTCTCAATAGCTAGAGCCTAACATCAGGCAACATCCTTGCAGCAAGGCATCTACTAATGCAGCAAATTTCGCTCCATTTCCTGTTTGCAGTGTATCCAACAAACAGACCCCAGTTGTTATTATGTGTTAATAATTGCATTTTATTTCAGGCCTGCTTTATTTGTACATATTCCAGTTTGAGGAAGGTCACGTGCACTCCCTTGTTTCAAGCAGAGCCGCTCACCCGTGTGACGTGGCGCTTTCCAGGCTGAGTGGGACCTTTGCGAGCAGCGGCTGCTCCCTCCCACGCAGGCACAGGTGCAGCCCCAGACACATCTGCAGCACGTTCACTGGTGGGCACGAGCCAGACGCTCACTGCACAGCTCAAGGGATAAATCCCCAGCCGCAGAGGTCTCCCTGGCATACAGAGAGGGACTGCTGGGAGACCAGGCTCCAGGGGAGGACGCTCAGGTCTGCCATGGATGAAGACCGGCTCCTACATCACCTGAGAGGCACCAAGTGTTCCCAGGCTTTGGCCCACAGCCAATGCTAATTGCACTGGGAGTGAAGAGAAATGAAGCATGTGTGCATGCAAGATTTTAGGAACACTGAGAAAGGGTAATGACCAGAAGATTCCCAAATCTTTCCAGGACAGGAAGCTCCCTTGGACCAGTTTTTGTTCAAGCAACAGTGTCACTTCTCTGCCAAGCACTTGGCTTACTGCCACTGCTGAATGGGTTACCATAAGATTCCTGCTTGGAAAAATGATCTGGCTTTGATAAATTTCTTCTGCAAGTTCTCTGAAAACACAGGGTCTGAGATTTTTAATAGTGTGTAGAAGTTGTTCTTATTAGCACTGCAAAACTTATTCATGACTTAAATTGTATTTTTCAGAAGTATCTGAAGTCCTGAGAAGTTTAAGGAGTTAAAGCAGGATTCTAAAAGCTGGTTGAGACTTGATTTGGTTTCATTTAAACAGTCAGGAAACAAAGAAGGACCTATAAAGTAGCCTTGGCATTAGCAAAGAAAGCTTATAAACTGCCTGTCATTGCACTTTACAACCACCAAAGTCTTCTTTAACATCTACCTTCAAGATCAATCCCATCTCAAAGGGACAAAAAAAGCCAAGATTTGAATAAATGTAAAAAATAAAGGGGCAACAGAATACAACTCTTGAAGGACTAGTGCATTAGACGATGGCAAACCCTTTTTGAGCAGACATCAGAGGCACTAGATGAGAATTAACCGAATGATGAATTGGTAATCAAGAAAACAAATAAAAGATCAAAACATTTTAGTACATTGTGCCACAAAAATGACTTATTCCATCACACCGTAAGTCTAATTATACCTTTTTCTTTCCCCACTCACCCCTTTTAATCACATAATATACACGTTAAGAAACCTTGTAAATAATGTGTGTCTACACCTTTGGAAAAATAAATACCCAAACAGAGCTGCTTCTTTAAGCTGCCACACAAACTCAACTCCTTAAAAAAGCAGAGAGCCCAAAAGAGAAAATTACTGTTGTATAGAATACTCCCACTGTAGGAAAAGCTGGAGTGAGAGATAGCAAGTACTTGAAGCACTGGCTCACAAAATCTACTTACATTAGAGAACTAGCAAAATCATCACCTTCAGCTGCAAGTTCTTCCTGCTGCATGGAGTATAAGTTGCTTTAGAAGCTGGCAAAGAGAAGTTTCAAGGTAAATTAGCACCAGGTTGAGTTCACCTTAACAAACCAGGTGTTATGAGTTGTAGCAGGCCACCAGCCCCTTCAGTTCAGCCATCAAGAGAGCTATTTTTGACAAACCCTTTTGCTGAAAAAGAGGAGGCTCCTTGAGCCTTTGATGGGGAATCAAATCAGGGGAAAGGGCTTTAATCAAACACCACCTAAAACACAGGACTAAGTGCCACATCCAGTTGTTTCCAGAACACTTCCAGGGGCAGTGACTCCACCACCTCCCATGGCAGCCCATTCCAGTGCTTAACCACCCTTTCAATAAAAAATTCTTCCCAACATCCAACCCAAACCTCCTGTGGCACAACTTGAGGCCATTTCCCCTTGTCCTGTCAGTTGTTCCCTGGGAGAAGAGCCTGACCCCCATCTGGCTACACCCTCCTTTCAGGGAGTTGTAGAGAGTGACAAGGTCCCCCCTGAGCTTCCTTTTCTCCAGGATAAACATCCCTGGCTCCCCCAGCTGCTCCTCAGAAAATTTATGGTCCAGATGCTTCCCCAGCTGTGTTCCTCTCCTCTGGACACACTCCAGCACCTCAAATGTCCCCACTGAATTAAGGGGCCCAGAACTCCAGGTGTGACCTCACCAATGCTGAGTACAGGGAGACAATCACTGCCCTGGTCCTTCTGGCCACACTATTGCTGAAGTCACCAAGCAACAAGACAAGAAACAGAGAAGACCAGAGCCCAAAGTCAGGGGAGAAAAATGTTGAAACAGCAAATTATCTGGAAGTACAGAAAGGTGGAGGTTAGGGGGAAAGCCAAAGGCTACTATTTATCAGCATTTATTTTCCTAATTTCGTCTGCTGCTCTGGGATCCACATTTTCCTGTATTTCTACAGTAGCTTTCTCTGGGGTCAGAAGACATTTATCATCAGCTTTGCACAGGCTTCATGCTGCTGCTCTGTGGGCAGAAGAAAGCAAGACCCACTGTGAGGAAATCCCAGATCTTATTCAGAGATTAACAAGGACAGCAACTTTGACCGGGCTTCTTCCCCAACCACTGCCCCAAGGCAGTCACCCCATACACACACCTGAAAGCCCACTTCATATTTAACACTTACAAAGCACCTCACAGCATCTCATTTCCTAAGTAATTAAATTGTTAAATGCATTAAGCATTTCTACAGAATAAACTTACTTTTTCAAAAATTTTCAAAAATAAATTACTTTATCAAAAAATTAATACTTCTCTGAAGCTGGAAACCCCTCTCCACAGAGAAAGACAATAGGGATAACTGGGACATAAGAGATTTTGGCTGCCTGAAGCCCAGCAGATGCAGAGCTGAGGCTTTGATGAAAACCTAAAAAAAAGTTGTTTCTCAAACTAGTGAATAATGCAGCCTGAGGAAAAACTGGAAATTACCGAGCAAATGAAAAAAAACCATATCCTTTAGGTATTGCATGCATGTGATATGCAGTAACCACCTGCACCTGATAGCAAGAAAGAGTGCTTTATTTTGTTACAGTACAGATTCAGTCCAGGTCACAGAGAACACATCAGTTAATACCTATCTTCACCTTGTAAGAGAAATGGGCATGAATACACGAGCACGCAGTCAGCAGTCTTTTACTGCCACTTATGCAAATTTTGCCTCAAAAGCATCATTTATGGTACACACGTCTCACCACCAGTTCATGTAACAGCACTGTAATGCCAGCTCTAGAAACAGGAGAGGACGATGTCAATCTCAAGGACAACGTGAAAATGTATGTGTGTGTATATACGTATATACACTGCTCAGTGATTTAACTTCCAAAATCCTGGTTTTGACTTGAAAGTTTGTTTTAAAAGAATGTGTCCCTGAATAATACATGCTGTTACTTGAGGCACGTGCTCAAGTTCAGCTTTTGGATAAGAGTCTTCACTTGAAGCAGCCACTGAGAGATGAGGGTTTGGAGCAGGCAGAACTGTCTGGAAACCAGGTAGGTCTCCGTAAGCTGCAGTAGCAGCCCAGAGGTAGAAAGGTACCTGAATCTCACCAACACAGTCTCCCATGTTCAACCATTTGTTTAAAACCTGAAATAGCAATAAAGGCAACAATGTCAGCCAAATCAGTTCCTGTAAACCTACCAAACTTACCTTCCTGGAGGTTTTGGGCTTTTTGAAGCACAATTTTAGGACTCAGGACTCCAAAAGCTCATCTATTTCCCCTGCACATCCAGGTTTACACCAGGTGGTCCAGCAAAAGATACTGTTGCTCTTCCCAAACCCTTCCTCTCTTACATCCAATTTCTTTGACATGTCTAGCACAGACTCTTCCCATCGTGGTCAGAGGTCCTATCTAAGCAAAATAAAGCTGATAAAATACTGTGTGCAGTTATCTTCTGCCTGTGGAAAAACCAACCCAAATCATCTTTCAAAGGGGGGATTAAAAAAAAAAAAAAGACTTCTTCTGAACCATGTAGACTGTAAGGGTGATAAAACTCCAATATTCCCCACAACCAAACATGAAAACAGCAGGAAAATGGAAAATACTCAGAGAATGAAGAAGAGAGGCCAGAAAAAGGACTGTGAAAGATAATTTCAGTCTGAAGCATGCTTCAAGTAGCTTAGATTTTCAAAGCCATTTAAAAAGTTTTGCGCACATAACTTGCTCCTACATACACCACCATTTTTCTGACCTTTCCACCTAATAACTTTTTCCTCCTTCTCAAAGAGCAACAGAAAATGAGAAAACAGATCACATGAGAGAGACAATGAAAACTGTGAGCTGCATCTACTACCAAGTATACAGAAAGTATTCCATAAGCTGTCAAATACAAGAGCAACACAGAAATTTTCATTTTCCTTCCACTTAAAAGCAATCACAGCTTGAAATATTTAAAAGACAATGCCCCAAGTTTATGCCCAAGCCGCTCAAAGTTTTCAACACAGCATCTTACAAGTGAGAGAACACTGTTTGTCTTTTTATTTATAAACCAGAGTTTGAAATACGTTACAATATACTTTTAATTTCATTTGTCTAAAGAAATAGCATTAAGAACTGAAAGAACAGTGTGCCATTAAATGTTAAGGACCATATTTTTAAAAACCTTTCCTAAAAAAGGTTATAGAGGTATGATGAATTTAAGTTGTATTTTAGAGTCAACTGCTTAAGCATCTCAGTGACTGAAAATGAAGTGCAAAATTGGAAGTCTAGTCACAGACAAGGCTGTAGAGCCGTGCTCAAGACTGAAGAGGTCTACCTAGGGCAGGCACAGTTGGAGACTCCCCGAATGAATTCAGCCTGTCCCAGCCAAGAATCCTGCAGATCCAAGCAACACCACTGATTAAGTCAGTTTGAACTACTTAATATAAATTCTCCCTTTCTAATAAGAAGGATATAAACTAAAGTTTTCAGTTAGGCAATAAAACCTTTCTAATTAGCAACAAAAAATATAAGTGACATGCTTACTCTGTTTCAGGCACTTTCAAGATCATAGTTTATTTACTGTAGGTAAAAAGCTAGTATACAGATTATGGGATCTCTTAAATTTCAACTCTACAGTTATACACCATCTAGTATTCTTGTTCTGAATATTAACCAAAAGGTTTCTAAACACCTGTAAGCCCCACTATAGATCTGCATTGGTATGATGAAAAAAAGGATAGAAATCAATGCTTAATTTTTTCAATGCATAATATTTACACTGTGAAACCAATGGGAAGTAACAAGCAGTGGCAAAGAGGCAATAAATTTTTAAAAGCCAAAGTTTTATATAGGTTTTGGGTTTTTTTACAATAGTGTGCTAATCAGCATAATTATATATATAAAAATTAAAATATAGCAGAGCATCCATCCCATTACAGAAATCTGAATTCTCTGAACTTCTGCCATTACTTGCTAACCATTTACATGCAACACCTGCTAGGACTAACTTTTTGAAATAAAATAGTGTAAAACAGTTCAAGGTTTAAGAGACAAACATTAGTTTGTGTACAAAACCAAAAACTGCACTCAAGAATTGTACTGGTCATGAGTCTTTTCCATACAGAAGTGAAGGGAAAGAAAAAAGTACCAATGACAGAAAGCAGTCTCTTTCCATTCACTAATTTTCAAAGGCAATGCATAGACTGACAATACCTGGATGGCAAACTTCAGAGACTCTGGAAACAAACAGCTTTCACACACAGGACCTCTGCAGGAGGCCTTTCTTTGCATCAGATGGCAATGGCTGACAGCAAATAAGGGGCACCAGGTGTACAAGTAGATCTTGCAAAATACTAAGATGGGGCAGTTGTTAATATACAATTTGAACTATATATACACAATATAATGGAATGTATCCCCTCCCAAAACTGGTTTATGAAACAATTGGACCTTTCTATACTAGCCTTATGACTCAGCTATCATTCTAATGAAAATATAAGTACACAAGAGACCTGCATGAAAATTAAAATTTATGGGGCATTTTACAGAAACTATTCACAAAGCTGATTAATGGCATTTCTGCTTTTTAAGTAATTTTGATATATGTAATCGAAAACATCTGTGTATAAAATGTCCTGACAGACACTTCAACATGGAGCTTTGGTGACAAACCACTCCAATAACAATGAGGTGAAAAATTAAACCAAGTATTTAAGGTAACTCAAACTGAATAGGAAATGGAATGCCAATATGGCAGTTCACCCTTCTTCTGTTGTTTTAAACAGGAAAGTCTCTTGTACCAGCAGAATCCTGTATACAGATAGAGAAGTAGGGAATACACCACTTATAATTCCCATTAAACAAAAGCCGATTCATCATGTGAGAAGGTACAAATCACAGAAAACATGAATAGTCAATAAAAGAGGAAAAAACTGGTTTACATGAAAGAAGAGAGAACACTTCAGTCTGAATACAGTTACTTTGTGAAAACTGCTACAACAGCCCACAGAACCTCATTTGTGTTGGTTTTCATACATTCAACCTCAGGGTCTAAATCCAGGAGCTGCCGCACTCTCTTTGTGGCTAAATCATACTGCTCATCCAGGAGGGGGGCAAAAGCATTCTCCAGGACATCTGAGGCGTGGGCTAGATACACGAGCGCCAGCAAGCGCTTGTCGATGCGGTGGGGGTCGTTCCCCCACTTGTCAAGAACCGCCTCCTGAACCTTCTTGATGAGGCGCTGTTTGATGTTGTTGTTGGTGAGAGGGTGTGTAGTCATGTCAAAAAGAAGGAAGTTCTGTTTCTCTGTTGTCAGTACACCTTTTTCCACTAGATTTTTAGCTAACCGCTCACGGACATTTCGTAGTTGATAGTGCAACTTCAGTGGGTTCCATGTTTCACCTAAAACAGCAACAAAACCACACAAGAGTCAGACAAAGTTTAAGCTGCACTGCTGCAGTGATTTTTTTCCCCCCCTCTGTGGTGCAGAATGAGCTGTCAAAATCATATAGCAGACTACAAGACACTGTGCTCCTGTCAGCATTTCTCTGATCCCTGGCATGGAGGCAGAGACCAGGAGAACCTCTTTGGAGGAGCTCTGGGGTACACTGACAGTTTGGATTAAATGATCGCTAAGCCATGTCTTGATTACAGATATGAAAAATAAACAAAAACTTTGTATTGTAAAACAAAAAACAAAGCAGTTATGCAGACTGAATTTACTTCTAGTAACAATAAAAATAAACTAAAATTAAGCACCTTCTACAGTCCTTTAGCATGTCAGAGACCAGGAAAAGTGTTACTGCCTTTCTTCTGCCACAGAGGCAAGCTAATGCACACCTACCACATGCATTTCTTTATTTCTGCAGGCTTACACTCTTCTCCCCCTTCCTGCCTCCACCATATGAAACAGTGACCATGCACTGTGAAAGTGTGTGTGGCACAGGTGTGCACACAATGAAGCACATATTGGGCAGAGTCTTTAATGCTTCTATACAAATTATTTCTAATGCCTTTTGTTGAGGCAGAAGAACTTGGCCCTTCAAAGTGTGTGACTGTATGCATAGAGGAAATTGACAAAGCACAAAATCAGCATCAACAACTCCAACTAAAACTGCTTATCACTGAGAATTCTACCTTTGCTTAAGAATTTATTTAACAGGCTAAAAATTTTAATTCCAGCTTACTTAAGAATTTATCATAATCCCTTCCTGATATAAAAGACTATGAATTTTAAGGGGCAAGAAAAGGAACAGCTTTAAGTATTTCTTACATAGATGGAGGTTTTCCATGAATGATATGAGAATTTCTGTATCAAACTTCTGAAAAATGTATTGGTTAGCATAAAATAATAACAAGAACAATAGTAAGCTACAGATGACTTTGAGTTTTCTCCCACTGTGATGGAGGGTGACACACACTGTATCCAAGTAATAGACTAGATAAGCAAATAAATGAGGTGACTCCAACTGCAGAGTGAAAGCCAGAAAACTCAACCAGGCCTGAACTACACAAGTCCAACTACACATCACTGAATGCAATTCCCCAGTTTGATCATAAATGGAACTATCACACAAACACAAAAAAGTAGTTTCCTTACTGCCTTTCACAGGACAAAGGCTATTTCCTAGATTTTTTTTTTTTTTTTTTTTACAGTTGCCATGTGGCTGAAAGTGCTGTGGTGACACCTTGTGACCAAGCTCGTCAATTACATAGACACTGTGCAGACTCGGAGAGAGATGCAGGTAACTTGACATTTTGGCCCAAACTTCTATATCCCCTACTTTTGCTTTCTTAAGAGGCTACCTTATAAACATCAGCCTGGCAAACATCACCTTACATGTCCACATGTTTATCTGATGGCTTTGAACTCACATGTACTGTAACTCCAAGCAGCACTCTGCATCACTGATAATCATGAATAGAGTTGATTTTTTTCCAGGATCGACCTGGTCCCCAAAGCAAAATTCTAACAGAGTTTATGAATTTATTAAATAAAGAAAAATAAAGTAAAACCAACCAACCAATAAAAATAAAAACCCCAGCCCAGACCCATTGAAATCTTCTTCTTCAGAAGGACAGATCTCTAAACCACGGGAAATACAAAGAACACTAAGGCCATCCAAGAATTAGTAATTAATAAACACATGTTAGTAAAAATTATTGATTCAAGCCTTAGTCACAGCACTGATGATAACTATCGCCCCAGAGCCAAAGCTCAGCAGGGACAGCAAAACCTTAGCTTAGCTCAAATAAAACCTAAAACACTAGTTCATTCATTAGCTGACCTTTTTTGAGCCAGTCCTAACTTGATGTGCTGGGAGAGGAGGTGAAATGTCACCACCAATTATGTATTTGGGACAAGAAAAATGAATTGTTTTTGCCAGCTGTAAGAGGGAAGGGGAGCTGAGTGAGAACTGAACTGCACGGCTCCGCAGCAGCCATGCCCCTCCTGCCATGGGCTGCTTTGTAATTCAGTCTCCCCACTGCCTGACAGCCAAGGAGCAGGAGACGGGGGATGGCAAGGACCTGACAATGAACTGGTGTGCAAGGAAGGCTGTTTAAGATGGTGCAGAATAAATGGGAAGAACAAAGAAAACAGGAAAGCAGAGAAAGGCAAAGAGATTTTGCTCATTTCTGCAGCTTATCAGTTTTAAGAAGTAGCAGATTTTACACAGGCAACTTCCAAATCTCATTACCCCCAACCTCACAGTCACATTGTTGACAATGAGGGTCAATAGTGCAGGGTTTTTTCCTGTGCTGTTTGCACAACTGAAGTACAGCTCTGATCTACTCCAAGGAAGCTGCATTTATGTGCTTTGTGAAAACAACAAACGCTGGTGATCAATTCTGTCTACAGTTCAGCCTGGAGAGGAGAAGGCTCTAAGGAAATCTTGCTGCAGGCTTTCTGGGCTTAAAGGGGGACTGCAAGAAAGATGGGGTCAGACATTTTAGCAGAGCCTGGTTCACGAGTAAGGGTTTCAAAGTGAAAGAGAGTTGGCTGAGATTAGATTCAAGGAAGAAGTTTTCACAATGAGACGCCAGAATGGATCACCCAGAGAGGTGGTGGATGCCTCGTCCCTGGAAGCATCCCATGTCAGGCTGGATGGTCCTCTGGTCTAGTGGAAGGTGTCCCTGCTGACTGGTCTAGTGGAACGTGTCCCTGATGACTTAAGAGGGGCTGGACTAGATGACCTGTAAAAGTCCCTTCCAACCAAATCTATCCATAATTCTATGATCACCGACATTTCACTTTTTCTCAACTATTTACTAGCTTTACAGGGAAAGCTGTGTGCAAAGTACTTATCTTGAAGACTTTGTTTTGATCAACATGAGTATGTAACATTTTAAAATATTTATTACATTTCTACAGTTAATGAAAAAATAAAACTCCTCATGCTTCATTTTTTCTTTACGACTGATGGCCAAATCACCCTCAAGTTTTGTGTGCAAGCTATGCGCTCTTCACCTCCTTTCTTTATTGAAAGATCTGAATACTCAGTGCACACACTCAGGCTCCAAACTTGCACCAACCATCATTTCCAAACACAGAGAAAGGCAGTTACATCTCCAGGGTGCAGTCCTGATTTACTTCAGAGTGAGCGGAAGGCACCTCTTCCACTGAGCTGAGATGTCCTCTGACACTTCCATACAGATCCTTTCTGTACCAAGTTAAGTCAAAAGCAACAGTTACTTATATTTGATTAAGGGCTACAATCAACAAGAGACTACCCTAGAGCACAGACTAATTATCTTTTTTGCATATTTTCTCTCAAAAAACCTTGCAATAGAATCTCTAGTGATGCCAGATAATTAGCTTTATTTGGGTAAAAAAAGCAAATACGTTATGTGCAAGGCTTACCACTAAGCAGTTCAATCCAATTTTGTACTGTTTCAGGAGGCTGGGTCTCTTTTATGTGTTTCAGAGCTTCATCAAGCAGAACATCCCCTGTAGGAGCATCTGACTTGCAAATCACCTAAGAATGAATAAAACACAATCAGTATTTTGACATAATTCATACATGACAAACACACCCATCAATAAAAAAACCTACCTGTTAGGAAAACCAAAATAATTTTTTTTTAAAATAGCAAACTCTCTCTTAAGAATATGCAACTTTGAAAAACCCAAACCTTTATTATTGGAAAAAAAAAAAACCCTATCTGTGCTTTAATTCAAAATATGTTAAGTCTGAGGTTATCTGTAACTTAAATTAACCTTAATGGGCTAGAATTATAGGATTAATAACAAACTTAAAAGCTGTATTTTGAAGGAAAATAACTCACTTATCTAGCTAGGTCCTTTGCTACCTCCCAAAAATGAAGTACACTGCACTAAATTAGTTTCTGAATACAGTCTGTTTTACTGCTTCAAGTCAATTTATTCAAAATACTAAGTTAAACAATAAGGTTGCATGAAAATAATAAAAAAGTATAAAAACTAGTTTTCTTCAATATACGAACAGATAAAAATAGGTTCATGACAACATCTGCAAGTTTTGCAGCTCTGAAGAACACACTGCCAGCTAACAGAGTTTCATTTAATAACAGTTAAACCACACGCACTAGGGAAAATACACATGTACTTATAAACCCCTTAACATGCAACAATAAATACAATACTATATAAGTCTCTTATTTAATAACTTCTAAAATTATTTGAGTTCTTCACTCAGGAAAGCACAACAAAAAAATTGACTCAGAGTAACATAATAAATTCAAAAATGTGAGTAACTGCTTGTTTACCAGTATAAGTAGTTACAGAAACTATGCAAAAATACAATTTTTTTTCAGGAGACAAAATCAAGAGCACCAAATGAAAACTTATAGATTAAATAAGCTCAAGTCAATATGTTTAAATAAACTATTTCTTTATTTACAGAAGAATTACTACAGGTGTTAATAATAATATTAGTAGTTATTATTGTTGGTTTTATTATTATTATCGTTGTTACTATTATATTTGGCAATTTAAATAGTTTACAAGCTAGCACTTTAAAAGCATCAGGTGAAAGGTAGCAGGCAACTGACAGAAAAATGAATACATCAACACAAATCCATACATACATATATGAAAAGCAGGAAGCAAAAGCTCTCATTTTTCTTAACACTTCAGAATAGTCAGAAAGGCGATCTGGAAATGTGATAATGTTCCATAGGTCAGAGAACATCCTGATTCTTCAGAGATGCTGGTCCTCAGACTGATTGTAAAAAAATATTCTTTATTCCAATTTTTCAGTGATTAATCAGGTACTAGATTTGCCTGGTACCTATCAACTAAGGAAATTTCCATTATACAGAATATTTAATTTGCATTTTTCACAATGCAGCTCTGCAATTAAGCAAAGCTAAAGATTAGGCACAGATTTTAAAGTAAACTTCGTTTTCTAGTTTTAATATAAAAATTCACTCTTGCATGAATTGCTCAGAATTGTTGGCAATAAAATACTGAAGAAAATCTGCCAAGGATTTTTTGGGATTCCTTTTGCTTTTAGTAACTCTTTCAATTTGGTTTGCTCTCTGAGCCTATAAAGCAAAATACAGTACTATCTTCTATACTCAATAACCACTTGCAAACCTCAACATTCATTTATTTGTTTCTAATATTGATCCCAGTAGATAGAACTCCAAAATGGTGTGACAATTACATACTCTTCAGCCAAATTTACAAGGCTTATCATATCCACTTACAAAGTTTCAATAAGGTCCATCAAGTCCACTCTTTTTTCAGTCTCATTTGACTCTCTGTGGCATTCAATCATAGATTTAGTGCATCTTGATCCATTCTGAAGTACAAAATATTATCTGCAGAGATCGAACTTATTTAAGGCTTTAAGTGGAAATCACTGTAGCTATCATTCTTTCAAGTTAATTATATGATTAAAGCCACAGTTAGCTGGTTATAAATCTATGCTACTGCCCAAAGAACTTGTTTTACCCTCTTCTCGTCCTCACCTCAACACTTGTGCCCCACCTGATGACAAGATCGAGAGAGTGGTTCCAGTAAAAACCAGACTGATCAAAGCGAATTATTTTGCCCCTGAATTACAACCTTGGATGTATTATTAGACAGCTCTTTCCACTTATTAAGCACAGTATTTATTTCACAGCCAAAGCTAAGGGCATGTGGAGCAAAGCCTGCAGAAGCAGGACAAGGAGGACACTTGACAGAGTAGAGACTTAAATCTGGCCAACACAGAAACAAAACTGAAATTTAGTGTTAATGGAAAACTTCAAATAAGGTGCAAAACAACACAAGTCATTCACAAGACTGACTTCTAAATTGATGGCGGTGGTGCATTTAGGGATTTTATTTGCAGTAAAGTACTTAAGCAGAAAACAACCTGCACCTAAATCTTAAATTAATGCCTATTTTTATAGAAACCTCCTGCCTGAAAACTGAAAAGTATCTCAAATACTTTACAACACCGGAATAAGAAAACCTCTAAACTGTGTAGATTTTAGATCAAACAAAATACAAATTTAAACAAATACATCTACCCAATGCCAAAACCACACGATAAAATTTAACAAAAAACATGCAACCACAATCAAACAAAAACTAATCATTTTGCTTGTATTCTTCAGTGAATATACACAGTTATTTTTCCATTTTCCTAAAGAACCCAGCAACCTCACAGTTAATATTTCAAGCAGATAGAACTGACAAGGTTTTCACAGAATGAAAATAACTCCTGACTGAATTGCCTAAGAAGATTACTGAATGCCTAAGAAGCCAAAAGCTCTGGAGGAAAAAAAAATTGTGCAAACTAATCAATGCTGAATATGCTTAAACGAGGCTAAAAGAACTAGGGACTGTTTGTTGGAACAGAGGTTCAATTTTTCTGAAGCGAAGAGAGCTGGGAGAAGGTGAGGGGATTCACAAGCTTGCCTTAAAATTTAGCAAAAGATAATATTGACAGGGAAATGTGCCATAAGAGAATTTATTTGTGGTGGACAGACAACATTTCACCAGGTTTTCAATAGGTTTATTTTACAAGTATCCTCTAATGCTGATGAAGTAAAATTCTTCCAAGAGTGTGACTTTGCACTTTTTGTACAAAGGGAAAATTCAGTGGTAAAAGTGAAAAATAAAGGCCTCAAATCTTCAGCCCAATTCTATAAAGGACTGTAGAGATGTGGCCATCTTGAAGGTTGGAGAGCACAACCAATTTAACACACTAGCCTCATGCTTGAACTAGATAGTTGTGTGTTCTCAGGGGTCCCAGGAACAATGATGGTTTCCTTCCCATACAATGCAAGCACAAACTGCAGCACTGTGTACACCAGAAATAAACTGGTGGCTTGCAGGCTACATCTGGCATCTGGCAGTTATCCATTCCTTTCAGCCTCAGCCCACATCCCACCGGCATTGCAAAAGCCAGTTCCTTCTGCAGATGACGGCTGGTGCCACTGGCAGCAACTGCTGCCACCGCACCCCAGCCAGAGCCACTGCCAATGGCTGGTTGGCAACAGTACCAGCAACACATCCGGAGAACAAACACGGGCACAGAAAAGGTACCAGAGATGTTCCAAGGCACTTCATCTCATCACTTTTTAACTTTGCTCATCTGCCTTAGGTCATTACTCAGAATCATCATCTTCACATAAAGAAAAAAAACCCCACGCTTTTTCTTAGAACCGGTTGTAATTTACAGCCCTTGTATTGTGTGGAGTGTGACAAGTAAATGTGGCCATTTTCCTGCACTTACCTTTCTTGTTAGCAGACTTTTGCGCCTCATTCCACAGGCCTCCAGCTGGAGACGCCCCCGCAATGCCAATTCAATTAACATACAGCCGCGCAATCCTGAGGAGATGCAATCATTCCAGAACGATGTGTAACCCTGTGAAGAACGAACGACAGTAAGATATCTCCATCTCCACCTGAAAGCTAGCAGAAAAAGGGCTTTGCTGTGCTCTCTAACCAGTTCTCCTGCTTTCACACTTTTGAAGTAGCATCAGTAGTCACTATCATTCCTGCCCTGAAAACATGAAAGAGAAACAGTCTCATCCTCTGTTAGTTTTGACACTCAGTCTCTGCCTTTTGAAGAACTGGGAATCCTCAGGAAAATGATACAGAATGAAAGAGGACAATACCAAGAACTGTTAACTAAGACTGTGTAGTTTTATACACAGTCAAAATAAACTTTCAAATATCAGTTTAGCAGACAACAGTCTAACTAAATCATCCTTTAAATTAACTCAATCTTCCTGGAATAACTAGAACTGATTAGGAGACACTTATCTTTGATATAAAAAACACCCTCTTGACACCTACTTTAATTGGTATATAGCACAAGTAGGAAAGATGTAGAAAAGAGAAACAAAGGGGTGGAGATTAATAATTTATGGAGAGGTGGAATGGAAAAATAGAATAATGCATTATTTGTAAAGGAAACAAGGGCTAAAAGATGATAAACAAAGCTAGCTCACAGGTTAGGAGTCAGAAGCCAATTTCTTTTCTGTTTTTCCACTCAGTTGTTTTAACAGAAAGGCAGAAGTTTTTAAACAATCCTTTAACAAACAAGAGCAACAATGAAGTTTGACAGCAACAAATCTGTAAACTATACATGGACCAGGATGAAGTCAATGTTCACCAGGGGAATTTTCATCCTGATCCCACCCTCTCCCTGAATGTGACCTGTACACTGCTCATTACAGCACACGGAACAAGAAAGGGACATGATTTTTAAAAATGTTCATTTATTCCAATTCCTAGCAGTCTCAAAACACTTGAAGATCAAACACCACTATGCAGAAATGCAACTCATTCTACTATTTAATTCTCTTAAACAGCACTAATATTCTCACTAATATAATACCAAGTATTTTTACTTTATCCATCTTCCTGCAAGTCTTACAGCTTTATAAACTTTCTAACTCAAAGAAATACTTATTTCATTAAAGTTGCTAAGCAGCAGGGGGTAAGACTTACAAAGCAGATTATTTTTATCTGACAGCAATCACACTAGAATAGCACTTTAAGCTATGAATAGCTTGCAAGACAAAATTTTAAATCTACAATGACTCAAAGATCAAAAAACTGTTTACAACTGTCATGTTTATTTACACAAACACAGCACAAAAGCATTTTTTGTCAGACCTGACCTAGAAACTTTCAGCTAAAAACTAGTTTTGCTAGACAAGCAAAAAGGGAAATTAGAATAAAGTTTACATCAAATACTTATTTCCATATTAACTCTGAAAGCTCAGACTTTCCACCCAGGTATGGCAAAGCACAGAGCTGAGACTAAGATTCTCTTTCCACTTTAAGAATAAGTTATTTAAAATCAATGTTCATTAGGCCATTTCTTTCCCAACAGCTCCTATGGCATTTACTCACTTTCTCCTATTCCCTTGCCTTCTACCCACTTCCAGCTCGCACAGGTATTCCTGTTCAGTTATTCATTAATCACTTGAAACTGCCACCTATTAAACAGCCCATTGTATAACAAAGGCCAGTTACCAAAAGTACCTTACTTGCCAATTCCTGCTTCTACTTAGTCTCTCTAGAGACATTAAGTTACTTGACAGATTTTAAAATTCATAAGGTTGTTCACATTTTTTTTTCTTTACTGAAGATTGCTAACATCTTATCTCTGATCCAACAGGACACTGCAGCTCTGACCACTATAATTTCGTAAGTACGTAAAAAAATCAGTGTGAGAAGACAAAAAATTATCAGGTGTGCCTGAAGATACTTGGTGCCATGTTAGTAATTTCTATTCTATTAAGGCTGCTTTAAGACTTGCAAAAAACTTCTAGACTACTGTCACACTAACTGTATTTGAAACAAATAAACAAAAAATAACTAAAAAAAAAAAAAAACCAAACAGAAAGACTCCACTGAATCAACATCACTATTTTCTGCTTCCCAAGTGCAATTTGAAGTTACCAGCAGTAACAGTGCAAAAAATGAAATTAAGCTGTAGATGTCATCTTACGTTTATGCAGAGAAGTACTCCCTAATGGATTACAAATTAAAAAAAAAAAAGAAAACTTTCTTAATATAACATAAGAGAATGTTTTATTAAAAAATAAAACAAAAGACTCAGAAAAGACTGGGTAATCTTTTACTCAAAAATACTTTGTTTTATACATCAGATTTGCTAGAAATCTCTTCCCACTACAGAAACAGACATTCTCTCTCCACTTCTTCAGTTAACTCAGAATAGGTGAACAGCAGTTCTACTATACCTGGCACAGACCAGAAAGGAGAAGGGCAGAGTAAAAAATCCATGAAGATACCTCAGATTCAAAAGAAAGGAAAGAAAAATGCTTGCAGAGTTACAACTCTGAGGCCTCAAAATACACACATGGTAATAAAAATAAATACGATGTGTTTAACTCATGTGGTTAAGGGCAGCTGTTTACAGAACACAGACTGCAGCTGCCAATGTATTCTAATCCAGACAGTCTCAAGCAGTTGCAGATTACTTTGCAGATCACAGAGCCATTGCAATTGGAAATCAGCATCTTTTAAAAAAGCATCATAAAGTCATGTAATGGTATGTGAAGATAACCTGTGGGTTACTGATGCCTACTCACCAAAAAAATTAAGTATTTCTTTATTTTAACATAACAGGCCCCTCAGGCCCATCCCCAGATCCACACAGCCTCATATTTATTATCACAGGTCAGTGTCAGGTTGAAGTTTTGGCCCTGACTCAGACTCAATTTACATTATGAGGAACCACAACAGAAGTTTCTGTGGGATAATGCACATAATACTGCTCAGTTTATGCTTCTCTTACTAAAAGTCTTTTCATTTTAAATTCAAACTTAATAGTACTCCTTAGGCCCCCACCTAGCACCCTCTACCAAAACACAGAAATAAAACATCTATAATAAACAACCGAAATAAACCAAACAATCGAAGGAAACCTTCTAAAGAAGAAACATCACTGCAGCTACCCAAACCCCTGAATTCCTGTTCTCAGGAAACTCCAGATTTTTCTGTTATGAAAGACACAAACAAAACGACTTTGAAATTTGGTAAATGATACAATTTCTGAAACTTCATGTACAGACAAAACAAATAAAATATTGGTTAAACTCTTTCCAGCCATGGCAGCTCAATCAGAAGGGAAAGCTGGCCTACTAACAGAAAGCCGAAGTGAACAATTACAACTCCTGAGGAGTTTGGGAGTCCCAGCTCTGAGGGAATATACGTTACAGTCTTGTCAGAAGACATCAAATCCTTAGCTTCTGTGTTTCTCAGCTAGGAGGTGCAATCCAGGTTAAAGAAAGCTTTCATTTTAGTAAACAGTAAATTCTGAATTTACAAGTACTCTGTTCTCTATTAGAATAGTATTTCAGCAAAAAATTCTACCTACGTGATAAAAGATAAAAATTAGACTTCCCAAACTTGCTGGAGTTTGCTGTTACTTTCCTTACTTCTGCATAGATGGCACTCAAACACTCTCTCGGAGGTAGCAACATAAAAGCTCTGAGACACAAAACTACTGGTTTGTTTATATACAAACAAGTGCTGAGCTTTCCCACACAGGTGTTTTTTCCTTGCTATCTATTCTTTCCAATGTGTGGCAGACTATTTTTATGTTCTCACAAATCACAGATGACAAACATACTGGAAAATTTGCCATGCTTGCTGACATCAGGGGAAGTTACTGAGGACAATTATCTGCAGGTCCAGTTATGGGCCCTTGCCAAAAACACATGCCAGAATAATAAATATATAGTTTGGGGACGCATAAAACCACAATGTTCAGTTCTATCGTTCAGATGAGCATAAGAGGAAAGAGTTGTCAAGAAATCTAATTCTGAGATGGACTAACTAAAGTGAATGTGGAACTTGGAAAAAAAAAACTTTGAATTCAAAGTCAGTTCAGATCACCTGTAGGACTGGAAAAGGTAAATTGAGTCATCTGCTGGTATAAATTTTATATGAGCTGCTTTTCATTTTCAATAGCACAATTAACTAAAGTGAATGTGGAACTTGGAAAAAAAAAACTTTGAATTCAAAGTCAGTTCAGATCACCTGCAGGACTGGAAAAGGTAAATTGAGTCATCTGCTGGTATAAATTTTATATGAGCTGCTTTTCATTTTCAATAGCACAATTAGGAAAAAGTCTACTTACATCTAGCATTTACATAGCAGTGTCGTGGAAGAAAAATGTACCTGCGTGCTCACTATGTGTAGTTAATTCTGAGAAAGACTCATATTCTATATATACATATATATTCAAATTTCTTTTCTTAGTGGTACTAAGAGTGGCAGGGAGAAACATCAGGGAAAAAACAGCAGGAAAAGAAACAGGACAAAATGATAGCCCAGAGGTCAATTACTTTCCCAGCATGAGCAACCCTTGCGAATCACTACTTTTTACCTTGGAGAGATTAATTTCAGTTTTACTCACCTTTCAAATCAATGTCACCACATCTCACTTTTAGCCTTGCACAAAACCTTGCATGTAACTGGAGAAGGTACATCCTTCCCCACATCTTCATTTTTAGCCATTTGAGGACTCAGCCAAGGAAGCAGTCCAAAGCCTGAACTGCTGCTGAAGACAAAGCATTTCTTCACTCCATGGAAGCACATTGCTGTTCTCTCGTCTGAGCCCACACAAGCATTTGTGTTGTCAGCCGGATGAGCAAGTGGTCTTTCTAAGAGCTAATTGACATTTTCCTCACCTGATTCACCATGCAGGTGAACAAATTTCAGACACAGCATGGAAAATGGAAATGTGGTTGGGACAGACAGCAAAATGTAATAGCATCCCATTCCATGACAACTCACATTGCAATAGATAAACTGCGTTCAAATCCTGAATACTTTTTATAACCTGAATAGTTTCAGATAGAACTTGGCCTTTGAGACAAAGAACAGAGGAAAAAAACCCTCTGTATTACTGGGGTACCTGTGTTGAAGCCACTCATGACCAAAATATGGTCAGAAAAGACAAAAAACATAAAGCTTAAGGTATCACACATTATTCATCATAACCTTCATCTCCCCACTTTGGACTTCAGCAATGACTACTCTAATGATCATAAATTGGAAGTTGTATTATTTAAATCTGACAAGGCAGCAATAGCATCCCTTTCTGATTCTCTGAAGCAACAGCAAGTTCTTTCAGAGGCGCCTACTAGCCTATTATTAGCCAACACAAAGCACAGAGAGAACATAATAATATAAAAATCATCATCTGTCATCCATTTGAAACCTACTGCAAAAGACAAGCAGAGACAATTTATCTTGAAATAGAGGCTGTGGCAAGTTGTATTTCATAATGGACTTAATCACAATTGTGACAGAATTGTCACTTTTTTAGTCAACAAGTTCCTCCCTGAAGTAGTAGTTTTGTGATGTCAGAAAGACAGCTGGGGAGAACAGAGAGAAAGGATTAACAGCATACACTGTCCAGGTGCTCTGCAGCAGGTGAAGAGTTATTATGAACTTCAGTCTGCAACAGTTTTTATGTCAGAGATGTCTGCTTCCTTCCCCCTGCATCCTGTCTCCAATATAAGAATTGGTCACAAGCAATTTTACAACTTTAATCTGCTTCACAGCTGTGATTGCTCACAAAACAAATACTGCCTAAAAGTATTTTGATTTTAATGAAGAGTACAAGTGGAGTGAAAGGCACTGGGCTATCATTCCCAAAAAAGACAACCACCATCTTAATACACTCTTTTCCTTATGTAGTCTGTCTACATCTACTAATATTACTTTGCATTTTCGAAAGCACTTACATCTCCTGAAGAACTTCTACAACACATCTCCTTAAAGCTGCTCCCAAATCCAAATAGGCAAAGTACCAAATATAAGCAGAACATAAAGAAAAAGGGTAACAACAGTACTTGGTTTATTTATTTATAATGCTTTAGTGTAGAATTTCAATTCATTCTGGTGACCCGAAAGCCTGATTTTAAGCATTCCAAATGCATCTATCACCAGCATTCTGGTCCTCTTGGAAATACTACGTCCTCTTGGATTAAATGGAGATACCAGCTGACAGCATTAGGAGAGGACAAAGAACTGTATGGAGCATTGTCTTCTAACACCTGTACATGATTCTGTTCCTATCCTTTCTAGCTGAAGGTGAAACTGCTGACTGGAACTGCTGATTGCAGAAAGATAAATGGTCTGACACTCTTGCAGGTAAGCAAACCTCTTCTTTGCAATAAGACAAACACAAGCAGAAATCTGGGGCAAATCAAAATCAGTAACTGAGTTACTGGGCAATAAAACAGCAATAAGTTTACAGATTCTTTAGATATGAAAAGCTGTTAAAAGTTAGTAATGTATTTAGGAACATCATCGCTCTATAAGGAACAACTAATACGGTTTTGCATTTCTTGAATGGGGTCAGAGACAGCAAGACTGATGCTGTAGATGCTTAACTTAATACTAAGCGTGTTTTATAAAGTACTTGTCCAACAAATCCGAAACCTGACCTTTTCAGTCAAAAACTTCAATTACATAATTTTTAGATTATCCCTTAGAAATAAGGAGACATTCACCCCTTTTACCAGTCATCCCTCAGAAGTCACAGCATCATAACCTATCATATCCTGTATCCATAACCTAGGTGGAAGGGAATCACAAGGATTATCAAGCCCAACTCCTGACCCTGCACAGGACACTCCAAACAATCCTGACGTGCCTGAGGATTCGTCAGGATCTCACTCCTCCCCACATCTGGGGTTGTCCCGTCCCACTGCAGAATCTGGCACCTGCCCTTGTTAAACTTCATGAGGCTGGTGATATCACACCCTCTGATTTGTCAAGGTCTCTCTGCTGGACCTTTATGACTTCCAGAGGACAAAAGCTCCTCTCAAGTTGGTGCCATCAGGAAACATAGTAATAATACTAAAAAGATAAAAACAAGATGCCCAAAACATGCAAAAGCTAAAAAAATATTCAAGTAAACCACTGCTATAGGAATACTCTGGATTTTCTCATGTGTCAAAGGAAAAATATACAAACTTCAATCATGTGCAATTTAAATAAACTGGATTCCTCTTCACTTTACATTAGGTCTTTTTCAATCTATACTAGGTCACATTTCCTGCAAATCTGACCTTTCAAGTAAACCACCACCTTCTCAATCCAGAAACTTGCAGGAACATCTAATGGTACATCCTAACCTAGAAACTTTTGAAAATTAAGAAGAAGAAGTCAAGCCACAGTGCAGGAATGTTTATTACTGGAATACTACAAGGCAAGGACTTTGATGTTTTACTCCAGTCCCTCTTGATTTCCTCTTTTAATGCAAATGAAATCATTAGCCATTTACTGGAACATAAATTGTACTCTAGTTATAAATAGAAGATAAGTTAGTGGGGGAAATCTCTGAAATGTTCTGACAGTCAAACACAGAAATACTTTAGGAAAGCAGGCTTACATATTCTACAAAGCACAGTATTCTTGACAAGGAACTTGTCAGGTATTTGATTAGCCTGCCACTGCATTTAGGACTAAGTAACACAAAGCAGCTGCTGTCAGGCACTGAAAGCACTAAAGCCAGATGTTACTGCCCATGTTTTCAAGCACGTACACACACACATTACACAGGTACATCTCTCATTAAAATTAAGATAATAAAAACCCATAAATTTTTTTAAGAGGAGGCAACTAGTGCACACACACTGCTGAACCCTTAGGAGACCTCTGATTAAGTCAATATTTAAGAGTCTGACTGCTCATTTAGAAATGAAAAGACAAACTTAGAAGCCTAACTTTCTTCATGATTAACTGTATACACAAGCAGACAGTGACTTCAAATATTTGCATGACTCTTGCCAAGCCACCTTCCATCAGTGTCCAATCTCTATTCTCCATATTGGTGTAAAATTAAAATTACCACCTACCACAAGCAGACTGATGCCCAGGTGGTCCCCTGGCTATGACCACCTACCCCGCTCTCTCCACTCTCTTTTTATTGCTGACCATGGCACTGCACAGCCTGAGGTACCCCTCTGGTCAGCTGGGGTCTGCTGTCCTGGCTGTCCCCGCTACCAGCCTCTTTCCCCTGCCACTGAAGGGGTGGGCAGAGTGAGAAACAGAGGTGGACTTGATGCTGTGCAAACTGCTCAGCAACAGAAAGCACAAGATGAAGTTATCACCACTGTTATGTGTTATCAACATTGTTTTGGTCAAAAATAAAAAACATGGCACCATATTGGCTGCTATAATGAAAATTAACTCTACCACAGACAGGTCCAGTACACTTCTCTTAAAAACAATAGGAAAATCCTGAATCTAGTATGTCTTTCTGATACAGACAAAGCAGGCCCCTTATAGGCTGACTAAATAAGAGGTGGAGGTTTCACTAACTTTGACTAACTAGGCCATATTGATTAAAATTATAATTCTGTCCTCCAGGTTTATAAACACAGTGTATCTGCACCCAAATAAAACATCTACACCTTCCCTCTCTTCTACCTTTTCTTTTACAGCAGCCGCAATTAAAAACACAGGGTAAAACACCATATTATTTCAAACTGGGGAGCTGCACAATGCTTAGTTTTGATTAATAGGCATCTGGTCATTAATGTGAATGGAATTCTAGAGTAGTGTTTTGGGTCTTTAAAAAAACATCTATATAATAGAGAGAGGTTCCTCTGTTCTCAGTCTAAATCTCATCCATCTTCCTTTCAGTTCTTTTCAGAACAAGCTTCTAGCTCCTCGCTTGTTTCACTTGTCCAGGTGCAAACAATTTTCAAGAAACAGAGTAACTCATAATAATGCCATGTCAACATCTTTGTTATGAGGTTAAATAAAAAGTCCACCCACTGCACTGTTCTCACAATGAAAGAAGCAAGTCACTCCATTTAACATATACTAACTGTAAACAGAGAGTCTCAGGCATGGTTTGCAGAAGCTGCTGAAGGAGCAGTTCCATTTAAATATCCAGCTCAAGCAATGTAGTTGCAGTTAGCCCTCCCTGAGTGATCAGTACAGACAGAACATCCACCTGACATTCACCTCGAGTTACACAGTGAGTGTCATATACTTGCCTGGTCACTGTGCACTGCAAAAGACAGAATACTGAAATTACAACATAATACACAAAGAACGCTCCTCTCATGGTGGAGACTGTCCAGTGTGGAAGTGCCACAGTAAAATCAAGTGTCTATTGAAACAAAAAAAAAGGAAGCGCAATGTGCTCTGCTGTACAAGAATGACAAGCTAAATACAAACCTCCCGGTATAAACCATGTACAAAAAAAGGACAATATGGCAGCTGCAGCTAAGGACTCTAAATAACACAACTACATCATACTATTTAGTAAGACCATAAAGGCAGATGATTAGAAAGTATATAGCAAAAAGCAGCTTACAAGTGCTTAAAAGAGTATCAGCAACAGAAAGATACACAGAAAGCCTGACACCTAATTTCCCAGCGTGATGAACAAATCCTGTAACAGCCACAAATAAAAAGAGAGCTTTGAATATAACACCTCTCCCATTAGAAAGACCTCGCTTGTAGTGTCTATTATCTCAACAGTCCACCACAAACACGGGAAGAAAAAAAGAAAAAAGAAAAAAAAAAAGATAAAATGCAGTACTTTAGTATAGGTTTTACTGAGGGTGGTGGAAAGACTTGGCATGCACAATGCTGGCTCACACTCAGACCAACAGCACAGTGATTTTGTGCTGCTATTCACTTGTGCTCCTACTCATCGAGGCTTACATACAATGTACTTGAAGGAAGAGAGCAGTTGAGAACTATTTTATGTGCAATCTCATAATTCTTATGTCTGAAAAGTGCATGTGAAATCATTCTGCAGTAACATTTTATCAATATTTCTGAGAGAAAGCAAGTTACTGAAATTTATCTAAGACCTGTTTGCAAACCAGAAAAAAAAAGTTGAAAGTGGCACATGGCTAGTCAACTAATTATTTTCTTCTTTTACTAGACTTATGAAAAAATGGACTGAGAATGTGGTGCAGAGGAAACCAAGCACATTTACTCCGGACTAGCTTCCCCTCTTCCCAGTAATGCAACACAAAGATGAGTATGTGCTGTAGTAATTATTTGATCTGTAAGAAAATAATCCTTAAATATACTGTTTGCAATACTTAGTCTGGTCCATTTACCCTTGCAAAGAAGTCCATTACATGGACCTCGACTAACTGAAATAAACGTTATTTATAAAGCACTAAATGTTATCTACATTAGGATTAAAGAATAGCTGAAAAAATATACTATTTCTTTAATATAAAATATTATTTTCAGTTTCATGATTATTTCTCTTCTAGCAGTAAAGAGCAAAGCTTTCTTATATATATACTTCACTCAAAATGTTTAATTAAAGCAGCTTGCTAAAGGGAGAGGAAGAATAGTTATGGTATGTTTTTAAGAGCGCTTAAGTTAAAGCTTTGTTTAAAAGCACTTAAAAAACTGGAAGGCACTACTAAAAATGCTCTGACAATGTTTTTGTCTTTGCCCTACACCAGACAGCTTGCCATAAAAAAGGGATTTTCCACACCCAAAGTTATCCATAGAAAAATAATATCAATTACAGATTAACCATGCTATGAAAGCAGGGATAACCACACCAACTGCATGCAAATGATTCAAAATCAGCATATCCTCAAAAGAGCCCAAAAGCAGGATTTACTCAGCAGCATGGTAAAGAGGCACTTTACTCATCTTGTAGCAAAGAGAATTGGGGTACTCCTCCTCCCACACCTCCTATCTTCTCCTAGTCTGTCATTTACTTATAGACATTAAATACAAAAATAAAAAACACCAAAAAGGAAGGCAACTATGAAAGAAAGAATTTTTCACCACAGACATTACACACTTTGTTGTTATTAGGCCCTGAACATTTGAGAAAAAGCATGCCTTTGTCCAGGTTTCAACACATTCATACATCAGTCTTCAACTGCAATGCGAATGAATTCCCAGAGGATGCCTCTTCAAGTTACACTTGTTTGTCTCAGAAATTTTCCAGCGAAACGTGGGCGCTTCTAACTTGACATTCAGACTCCTGCTGAAACTGTTTTCATGAGACAAAAAAATACTAAAAGGATAAAAAGAAGACTTTTCAAAACCTGTTAATTTCTTACAAAGGCAAATCCTCTCAAGACTTCTGCATCACAGTATCCATTTCACTAAGTTGAGCCTTAAGAACAGGAAAAACACCACCCACATTTTGAACATTTTCAAAATTCCTATGCCAGTTTTCACCCAAGTACCTTTAGCATTAAAATATAAAATTCAGAAACCAATTGAGACACTCATATTTGTAAGAATAATAAAGAAACTACATTTTAATACTAATCTGGCCAATACAAAATAGCCCATCTGAAGAAGGCACACTGCTTCCCCAGAAGCTTATTTCAATACAATGAAAAATACCATAAGCTGGAGACCTTCATGTGACCTATCTGGACACAAAGCTATGCTGCAAAACCAAATTTTCAGCAATAAACAAAATTTTTGAAGGCCAAACATAAGCAACAAAGATCCAAGATAATCAGTACCTAATGAAGTGATTTAACATTATTTCACTCCCACAAATGACATTTTAGTCTTCAGCTAAGAAAGGGTAAAAAGTCCAAGAAATATTTAATGTTGCAGTAGACTGCAGTAGTCAAGTGTTTTTCAGCATACTTTACATGAGAATTCTTTCAGCAAGTGAGGAATTAGTTACAGATCAAATAAATATTTTATCTTGGTGAGTGCCAGATAAAAGCTGCTTCAATTTGTTTAGTTGTGGCAATTGTATAGAGGATAAAAGAAGCTGAGTGCACTGCTGTATTTGAACAGATTCACAACAACTACAAAATAAAATTTCAAAAAGGAGGAAAAAACCCCAAACATCCCAAACCAGAAGAAACCCTACAAGGATGAAATTCAGTGGAACAAGTTACATAGCAGAACCACCTCACAACTTCTCCATGTTTATGGGACTGAATTACAAGATGCCAGGAGAACCTGTAATGAAATGGCTACCCTGTACTCATCTCTTAGCTATCACTTTTAAATAAGTTAGAATACAACTTCCATATTTATCAGTTCCTTCTTTTGCTTCAGTAGTTCTATACTGTGACTCGCTTTTGCTGTGGCTTTGACCCATCCTACCACAATACTGTTTTTTTTACCTAAAACAGCACTGGTTTACTTCAGTGCATGCTTTTCATTTCTATAGCAACTGGCTACTGCTCTGCTTTAAACGGATGAACCTGACTCTCTTTTCCAGAGGTGTTTCTGAAGGATTTCCAAATACATGCAGGTATTGTGATGGCTCCCTGAAAAATTTTAGTAATGTATTTTCTTCCAGTTTATTACCTGCTCCTCCAAGGAAACTGCACCTGCCATGTTATGCAAGCATGCATATATTTCAGGTCACATCCCTTATAACCTATCTTGACTTTAGAATACAAAACAGTTATGTGTACACAGAAAATACAGATTGAAGAACTGTTGGTGGAAAAGAGCAATCAGAATACATACATTATGTACAACTTAAATAGGCCAAACTGGTGGGGGACACAACATTAACAAACAAAAAGGCCATGTCCAAGAAGCATGTACAAATGCAGTTAATTGTGTTCAGACGTCAGGAAAAGGATTGAGGGGTGGTGTGTTTGTTTTACAAGTGCCAGAAATTCCCATCACTGAATCCATACTGCAGCTGCAACCAGGCAACAACTCAGAAGTCTTGCTGTGGTTGTTTACAGCCATCACACCACCCTGGAAACAAGATTCACATGAATATCTAACAATCTCCTGGAAACACTGAACTCATCTATGCATCACCAAATATCTTCCTGAAAAAACTGTTTCCTAATAGCAAAGACTCTTCCATGTACACTTAGAAATTATAAAGTAGCTCTGTACATGTGAGGTAATTTGTATACAATTCATATGAAGTTAAGCCACATCCACTAGAGTTTAAAACTACCTAAAAATCTGAAAGCTATGTTATCAATGCATGTATCAGTGAGTGCTCTGAGAAAGCATCTATTTTTAGGGAAACATGTTCTTTGGCCAAAACACAGTCCTTGGTTTTATATTTTTTATTTATATGTTCTTTGGCCAACCCAGTCTAATTCTTGTCTTTTTTTTTTTTTCTTATTTTAAAGTAAACATTAAATTGTTTTATCCTGTTGGAATAAACAGGAAGGATATTGTCAGCCTTAAATTTACAGATTTTTCAAACAAGCTTGTATCTCATAAACTTGCCTTTGCCTGTCCCTTAGACTTCATACTGTTTCGCAATTACACTTTACAGACTCTATATTGCTCTGCTTTGCTTGCTCACTTGAGAAAGTCTCTCTCAAATGCTACAGTAAATCAGTTCTACTGGAAGTAAAGACTTTGTAAAAAACATTTCCAGATGTGTAAAGTAAGCTGGTTCTGCTTACTTATCATTAGAACAATTGAGAACAAAAAATATTCATACTGGAAAATGAGCCTATGATTTTATTTCCAGTTTTGGAAGGAAAACACATGACAAATGGTTTAAATTGTGTACCCTGTACACAGGGGCACAAGCAGGCCCAAAACCAAAGTCTAAATCCCAACGCTTCACATCTAACAAAGCTCACAAAGAGGGTATGCTACAGCTCCTGCATTTCAGCCCCCTGCCCTAGAGATGACATTACAATTCCTTTTGTCCGATGCCTCCACTACAAAATCTCAAGGGACTTAGGGATAACCATGTCACTGAAACCATTCCGTTCCTTTTTCTATACAAAGGAATAACAGATCATCTTCAATGTATGTCACTACTGTGCTTAGCAAAATGCACACCATGGCAAAGGTAGACTTTTAGACCGTACGTTAACTATTGCCTCTTGATACACCAAGAAGACGTGTGCCACATATTCCTCCTAGCAGACACAATGCTCCCTACCTTGAGATCTTTGCAGCATAATGCCCATCAATTCAGCAGATTTAGCACACAATCCCGGTCAAAAAACAGGCTGAAAGATCACCCAATTTATACCACCTTCCTCAAGGTAAGGTATCCTAAGCCAATCCTGCCAGCAATTGCTTTTGCCACTCCTAACTTACTTTCCCCCAACTATTCAGGCATGTAGAAAGATAAATGCTCATTCACATTCAATTCAACAAGCCTTCAATTTCACACGTAGAAGCAGAGATCACTATCTACTGAGGTTATCAGGACGCCATGGCAAGGTTCACCTGAAATGATGAGACTACAAGAATACGCTCTGAAACACATAGTCTGAGAGAGAACTAACAATGCTATTGTAGCAGGTACGTACACAGATCATAGAGTCACAGAATAAGCTGGGCTGGAAGGGATCCACAAGGATCACTGAGTCCAACTCCTGGCCCTGCACAGCATCATCCCCCCCAAGAGTCACACCATGTACCCAAGAGTACTGTCCAAATGCTGCTTGAACTCAGGCTTGGTGCTGTGATATGTGTTAAAAAGCAAATATTAATCAAGAAAACCACTCTTTATTCACTGTCAACCAGTAAATTTATTGCAGATGCAATGCCCTGTCAAAGAACATATAACTTACCAGCTTCCCTCCCATATTATCTTGTCCTCCTAAACAGGCAGAGTTTCAAGACGCTTCCATTCAAATCAATTAACTAGATTAAATTATTTACTTGTCACACAAATTAAAAAGAAAAAAAAAAGCAAGCTTACTTGACAAAAAAAAGCTGGTTGCTTAATCAAATCCATACTGTAACTCATATCTAAAATAAGGGTGTATCACCCTTTAATCATACACCATATCAAATTAAACTGCTTCCCTGACAGAACTCGCATTCCACAGAGTGTGTGCTTTCTATACTGACTGCATTTTTCAAACGAAAAATAATCCAACACACTGGTGGAAGTACATCTTCCTCAATGACTTACAGTATTATGGCAAACTATTAAGCAATAAAATCAGTAAAAATACAGAATTATATAATAATGTCATTTCTTCATTTTGACACACTTCTCATTACTCACAGCCCATTTCTGACATATAACTCTCCCCCCAATTTTAAGATATTTTTCACATACATTAACGAAGTCTTAGCAGAAAAGGGCTGCTCAGCATCCTAGAACACTTGAGGACCTCATAAGTACCAGAGTTCTGACTGACAAAACCCACAGGAGTAGAGGGATCTCCCACATTAGAGGCATGGATAAGTTGAAGGAGGATAAATATGCCAGGTTCACCAAGGCCCTCAAGTCCAAGGCTGGCCTGAAGCCCTGGCCCCTACATCCAGGTCCCTCCTGGCCCTCTATATTCCCCCTCATGTGTATTCATATGACAGCCCCTCTGCGAACCCCGCAACCAGAGGGCAGCGCTACAAACTCTGCCGGGCTCCCCCTCCCAAAAATCCGTGCACCTTTTCCCCACCTCCTCCAAAACACCAAGCCTGTTCAGCCACATCACGTCCCCCATCCCCTCTGCCCCCAAGCCCACAGCCACACTCACTCTGCAGCGCCCTTGACCCCATCCCACCACCAGGCTCCTCTTCCCTACAGCACCCCCCAAAAGCCGTTGTCCCCTCGGGCAACCCCTGCCCAGCGCCCCCGGCCGCACCTCACGGTCCTTGAGGCCCAGTAGCAGCACCTCCTCCATGAGGCTGAGCCGCGTTTCCTTGGAATCGCCCTTCTCGTCGTCGCCGGACTCGTCCCTGCGCCCTTCATCCTCGGGGCCGCCGCCGGCGCCCCGCTCCTTATCGGCGGCGGCGGCGCTGCGGGAGGCCTCGGTCCGGCGCTGCACCAGCCCGGAGCTGCGCTGGGTCAGGGAAGTCATGGTGGCGGGGAGAGAGCGGTGCTCGGCGGCGGCTCGGGGAGGGGACGGGACGGGACGGGCCGGGCTGGAGCCGCTCCGCCCTACGCGCCCCGGCCGGGGGCAGTCATGGAGAGCGGGCCGGTCCCGGGGCGGCCGCGCTGGCGACGGCAGCGGCTCAATATGGCGGCGCGGGCTGATGTCAGCGGAGGATGTGGCAGCGCCGGGCGGGGCGGCGCCGGAAAGGGACCCGCGGCTGAGGGAGCGCGGCCGTGACCCGGGGCGGGCACTGCGCTGCCCTCGGGATAGGGGTGCGCTTCCACACGTGCGTCCTTTACACAGCCGCGAGTCCGCTTGGTTTCGTACAATCATTAAAGTTGGAAGAGACCTTCGAGACAATCCAGCACAACCGTCCGCCCAGAACTGCCCCTGTAACCCCTAAACCACATCACCGGCGCCGGATCCAGACGGCTCTTGACCCCATGGGTAGTGACTCCAGCACGTCCCTGGGCAGCCTGTTCCAGTGACTGACCATTCCAGTTCAGCCAGAAAACGGTGTCCGACTGCTGGCGCGGCCCCCCAGCCCCTTTCCCCCACATGGAAAGCGTTCGAGGCCGGGTGGATGTGGCAGTGGGCAGCCTGGGCTGGCGGAAGGTGTGTGGCCCCAGGACCAGGGCACTGGCCATACCCTTGGGTTCGACGCTGGTGAGGCCACGCTTCCAGTGTCCAGTGAGCGGTCCTGGACCCCTCACAAGACACAGGAGTTTAGAGAAGGGTCAAGCAGCTGGGAAGGGTCTGGAGCACAAGGTCGTTGAGGAGAAGCTCAGGGAGCTGGGGGTATTTGGAGAAAAGAAGGCTCAAGGGGAGCCTTATCACTCTTTGCAAACTCCCTGAAAGGAGGGTGTAGGTGCGGTTTGGCCTCTTGTCTCGACAGGACAAGAGGATACAGCCTCAAGCTGTGCCAAAGAAGGTTCAGGATGAGCATTAGGAAGCATTTCTTCACAGAAAGGGTGATTAGACATAGGACTGGTCTGCCCAGGGAGGTGGTGGAGTCACCATCCCTGGAGGTGCCTAAAAAAAGGCTGGATGTGGCACTCAGTGCCACGGTCTGGTTGGCACGATGGTGTTCTGTCACAGGCTGGAATCAAAGATCTCAGAGGTCTTTTGCAACCTGGTTGATTCTGTGATTCTGTGTTCCTGTCCATGGCAGAGGGCTGGAACAAGATGATCTCTTCCAACCCAAATGCTGTGATTCCATGACTCCATGTATATATACATGTACCTGTCAGGTGAACTCAGGTGAGCTCTCAACAGTTTTCACCTCAGATTTTGGAGATGGAGTCCCTCAGTTCTGCTGTTGATGGGCACCTTTTCAAACCTTGAGCCCTCTGTATGTGGCTCACCAAAAATTTTTAAAAATTCCTATCAAAGCTAAATCACATGCAAGTTTTCAAGCAGTGTAATTTATTGCAGAATAAAGGTGTTCATGCTGTAGGCAAGGATGGCTTACGCTTTTTAGTTCACAGTTAGAATATTGCATTTAACCATCTCGAGATACATAAATACAAAGATATGTAAAAGAGGTATTTAATATATAAATAAAATATATTCATAAATAGAGGGTTGGTTTTAGTGAGTTTGTTTGGTGTTTTAATTTGTTGTTGTTGTTTATTGATGTTTTTTCTTCCTAACTGGACCCTGTTTACCAAGAGCTCTGAGTCACTCTGGAAGTGACTTTAGCTTTCATTATTTCCCACACCCCCAATTCTTGCATCCCTTCCTATTGTGACTTGGTGACAATTTGGTGCAGCATAAGAAAGAATAGCAGATGGACAATCCTGATCCCCAGAGGATCTGGATCAGTCATGCAAGTGTTTGCTGGTTGTTCCTCTTCTGGTTTGTGAGGCCTGCTGATTATTCACAGTCCACGTACTGTGCAACATTCTGTTTTTTATCTTACTGGGTTTTTTGTTAATTAAAATGTCCTACTGTACCAGCTCAAATGCCAAACCCAAGCTGAATGATATAGCATCACTGTTCCTTTTATCAAATTAACATTTGCTCAAAGAAGAGATACCACAATAGCACTACAAGATGTATTTCCTGGAAATGTCATTTCTGAGTTGTAATTAAAATCAAACATTTATTCATTTAGTCCTCTCTGAGCAACTTGGGTATTTTTCTGAGGATTACAGTCCAGAAGACAGGCATGTAATTAACCTGGGTCATCCCCTTTGCCTTCTGTTAACATAGTCACTGTATTAGCTTTTTTCCTGTTCTTTGGAGCTTACAAGGTTTATTGAGAGCCATATTTAGACATCAAAAGGAAGTTCCAAAAAGCTATTTTGAAAACCGGTATGGCAAGCTATCCTGGCTTACTGATACAAGTTACTTAGCTGTAGTGCTGCTGTTTAATTCTTTTTTTTAAAGTACTGTTATTGGAAAGAATTTAATCTTTGTCAAGTCTGATCATATTTACCTATTTTCCCAGAACGCAAAGCTATTTGTTGAATACATTTTCTGACAGGAATGTTAACAATTCTTACATTTCACTTTAGTAATATCGTTGGTGTAATTTGCCTTGTACCTACATTCAATTCACATTCAAGCACGACTTACATTTTTTCTAATTCCTATCTTAAAGCAATTTTATCATCTCCATTTTTATCCATAGAATGCACTGTTTGGGCTGTTACACTTGTTTTCACTTTCCCACTAGATTACTGTGGCATTTAAGTATATTTTCATTTTGTCCTGATTGCATTTTAAAGGTTAACTAATGGAATGTTCATTATCAGTGCATAATTTTTTTTCTTTTTTATCCTTTCCTGAAGGGCCTCAAAGGACTCATCATTACTTCAGTTTTGTAAAAATCAGTGTTTTAAAATAGTTGCTTTAACAGTCTTTAAAAAGTTGCTAATTATATTATTGATTTCCCCTCTTTTCTGTATTTTGTTACAAAAGGGAAAAATTAGGATCACTTATGGGTTAATAATTTTTTGTTGATCAATTTAATTTTTATTATGATGAGGTGTCCAGTGAAGTTTCTTATACTTAACAGTCACTTTTTCGACTTAGAAACTCAGGTGTTTGCACAAATTGAATGGTGTCATTTCAAACAAATATATTTCTTCATTATTAATTTCAGTTCTGACTCATTGCCTGATTAACATAAACCAAGAAGTTCAGTGTGAATCAAATCAAGAACACATATACTTGAATTTTGAGCCAATTAATTTTTTTTACACCATTGCAACACTGATACACAAAACCAAAATCTGAATGAAAAGGATAGCAAACAAGACATGTTTCAGCACATGATCTTGTTGTTGTTGTTCCTTTCTACACAGCAGAGAGCTGGTGTGCCAGGGTGGAGCACTCTCTGGATACTCACCTAGGAGATCCTTTGTCACAACCATCATAACTGAGATTTATTTTACAGTGCCAAGCAGTATTTGAAAAATATTTCTGAGTCTTGCATGGCTTTATCAGGAGTTCAGAAGGCTGTAGCCCCCAACATTGCAATGTGTGGTTGACTGTTGATTGTTTGGGTTGCCACTGGGTATCTTGTGGGGTACAGACTCCCCTTCCTCCCCCATCCCAATGCCAGTGGTATCCAGAGAGCTGAGGCCCAAAACCTTCAAAACACCCTGTTAAGAAGTAATAATGCAAAAGCACAGGCTGTGGTCTATAAATAGTTTTGTTCATCTTGCAGTAAATTGACCTTGTAATGCATCCTAGTTTATCCTTTAGCCCATCTCTGGCAGAATGCAGTAGCGAGGATATTTTTAATTGCTGCTAGCCACCCGGGAGGTCAAAATAAAAGAGAAAAGAGCAAAGGCATGAATCTGAGAGTCTGTTGTGCTAGTTGCCATTGCCATGATTTGCTTCTCCATGGGAGCAGGGATTACCTCAGTAATGTCAGCAGGAAAAGTGAATGACAAACTGATTGCAAGTGTGTGTTGGGACAGCAGGTCCCAAAAGAGTAACTTTATTTACTATTTATTTACTTTAATATAGCTCCTACCTGAGGTAGAAGCTCACATTCTTGTAATTACAAACAAGTGTTTCACAACTTGAATGTCAGGAGCATGAATCAGAACTGGTTGAAGTGAGAAATTGCAGACGCCTCAGCTTAGCAGATGTACCAGGCTCTGGAGCTTCAGACACAAAGGGTGAATCCTACTACTCCTGTCACAGTGTTATCACAAGACATAGATGGGCAGATTTTCTCCTGAAGAACAGTTAGATTAATGGGTTGTGCATGTTTTGAAGCTGACAGCGAGAAAACAGGAGTTGTTTTCCAGAAGAAGGCTGCTGGCCCTGTTACGGCTCCACCATCCAGCAATTTCACCAGTAAAGCTTGTTTACATTCCTGCCTGTATCTTCCAATCCCTCCCGGTGAAAGTTTGACACTCCCACTTAAGCCAGTAAAAGGACGTGTCAGGTGGAGCCATGACCTAAATCCATGTGAGGATCTGACTTGAAAACAACAGCCAAGAAAAAGGCCGTATTCCCTTGTATGGTTTCAGGGATCTATTGACAGGACAGTCTTATATATAGGCACTGGATCACTGCTGAAGGAGCACTGTGCTGGAGTACAAAGTATGGAAACCCAAGGACCAGGACCAAATGGTGACAGGAATTCCTTAAGGCCAAAAAGTCTTCAATACCATGCTGATTACAGACATGCTGCTTGAGTGCTAGACTAGACATTGATGCCAGCAAATAATTGGAAACAAACTGTTGTGAGATTTGTTCTATCCAATATTATCAGTGCGATCTCCAAGAACAGGATTTTCACCGCCAAGAAGAATCAAGATGCTGAAAGGTACAGAGTGATGAAAGAAGGAGAAGATCAGAGATAAGAGACAAGACAAGTGAGAGGGCTTATCTGTGATACTGTATGTGGGAAGAAACCACAAGGGTCAACTGACCATAGAAGTTGTATCTGGTACACAGTGATCATGTAATATTGTCTCTTTCAGTTTCAGCTGCACCTGCTTTACTTATGCTGTTGTTTTGGTTACTGAATAAATCCTTCCATTGCCAGTGTGGACCAGCTGGATTTTTCTTCTTGGTTTTAGGAATGGGTTTTCCAGCACTAACAGCAAATTAGTCTAAGTACAAAAACACTTACTAATGACTCTAGCTGTACAACAAACTCTCATTTGGCTTTTAAAGCCCAACAGATTGGACATTGTTTAAATTGTCAATTTATAAAGTCAAAAGTTGCCAATGTACCTTTTCCAATACCCATTTTTTAAAGATTCTCCGTTAGGTTGATTCAAGGACAATATTCTATACTTCTAAAAAAATTGTGTATTTAATTACTACTTTCAGCAGCATGAATTCCAGTATTGAACACCGAGCTCATATAAAATCAGATGCAGCCACTTAGTAATAAAATTTATCTTCAAAGGACTTTGAGTTAAAAACCAGCACATATTGCTTTTAAGTTTTTCATCTACATGTACAATAACTTGTAGATTTTTAGAAAAAGAGTGACTGGCATTTTAGAAAGACCAAAGGCAGACATGAGAAAATGCTGAGCACATTTACTCATTTAAAAACCTTTTTTTTTTGAGTATTTCCAGATAATCTCATTTTCTTATCTCCAGGAGAGATCAAATGATTGCTAGTTCCAGAAATCTTTCTAGTGTAATAGCATCTTCCTCCTTGTATCTGACTGAAATTCTTGAGCAGCAAGGATCTGTATTGGTTATTTTAATATTACAATTACAGTACTGAAATCATAAGGACAAAATTATTAGTCAAAGTGCTGCTTGTAATTGAGATGTCTTTTCATTTCTACACAGGGGTCCTGTTCAACCAGCATTCCTAGGAAGAATGTGCAGTTTTCTTGACAGATGTTGATTGTGCAAAATGAGTCCTATGAAACCTTCACCAAAACTGTTTTTGGTATTTCGGCAAAATTTAAAATGTTTAATGCAGTGAATTTTTTACAAGTTAAGATTTGAAAAATCTGTACTTCACGTCCTAATGTAACAAATGCTTTACTATCTGCTCCTTGTAACGCAGAAAAATACTCATCAACTGATTAAAAAGTACATCAAGCCAGATGGCGCAAAGAAAATGTTTCCACAGAGTTGTAATTTACAAGATAAATAGTGATTAGAGCAGCATTCATGTTGTCTAAATAGAAAGTACTTGTGTGCATTCGGAGTGTGTGTAGAATAAATGGTGAATACTCTTGGTAGGTTTACACCCTCTTGTTATGACCAAAGACCCATGCAGAGAGAATCAAATAATGAGTGGTAATTTTAGAACTGTAAATATGAGGCAAAGAGAGCCATGGGGTCAGTGAGGGAGAAAAGTACAGATTCCAGGAACCAGTAGTCACACTAACTCAGAAAAGATGTGTGAGCAGCTGGGAAATAGAGGAAAAATCTAGAAGCATTTGGTAGCAGCCATCTCTGAGCCTCTATAAAAATTGTTGTAAGGGAGATAAAGCTGCATTTCCAAATTACCTTGCTCCTGAGAAATCAGCCAAGTGCATCACACTCTCTGTGATGCTCCTGGCAGAGGTGGCACACCCTGCTTATCCTGTGGGTGGTTTGTACTCCTGATGGCAGACAGGAGGTTGTGATCACAGGGAATACCAGAAGGTTTTTAACTCTGGCACAGATGTCAATACCTTCTGTAGTACCTTCTACCCAGGGAGCAAAAAACACTGATAAACATTTGTAGATTAAATACACTGACATCTCTGGAAGCATGTCTAATTAGTTTGCTGAAGTTAGCTTTGAAAACATGGAAGAATAAAATCCAAGTCAAGTCCTAGGGTGCACTCTGTCTCTCTCTCTCTTGCTGTGAAGTGGCTCGCATGGTTGACTATGATAATGGGAGAAAATTCCAGAAGATGTTTTTTGGAGGGGATGTATTGCCCTTGGCTGGGGAAGTTCAGAAGTGAGACTCAGCATCAGAGCACTCCACAGCACTGTCACCTTTCTGTGTTGGCCTGTAATCCAGGTGCCTCTGCTGACTGCAGGGTAGAGAGCTTCAGAGTATTGTCCTGTGAACTGATCCCCAAAGGACTGATACAAGTCAAACATGGATTGATATTTTCAGGGGTTAATTCTGCACTGGATCATATCTGTGAAAAAACATCTATCTTCTGTATTGTAAAATGTTATTATTGCTATATCATTGTATGGGATGGCTTTTAAAGCAATTTCACTGCCAAGCACTTTGCCATCTATGCAAATACATAAATCTGCTGCAAAAGAGCTGCTATTCAAACAGAAATCATTTCATAGGGGATCTGCAAAGAATTTTTAAGTGAATCTACACTGCAGACCACATTTCTAATTAAAATTGGCACGATAATTTGAATGGTTGGGACAAAGGCTGTTTAGAACATTAACTACATAATAGAGATGGATGAGCATTTTAGCATTGTTTCTAAGGTTAGCCAGTTATTAAAAATTTATTGCTGTCCAGTTGAATAAGTGCATCTTCATAAGTCCTGATTGCATTTAAGAGTTCATTAATGAGCTACAATTGTGTAAGAACTCCTGCTATGTACTAATATAGCACCAAACATAAGGCTACATGTACAGAACTGAGTAAAGATCACATTACCACAGAATATTCTGTGTTGGAAGGGACCCACAGGGACCATCAAGTGAATGGCCCACATGGAGATAAAACCCATAACCTTGGCATTTTTAGCACCATGCTCTAACGAACTGAGCTCATCTCAGGATTGAGAAGTGCAATATTTAACTATGAGACACTGAGTGAGGTGATTCTAGAATGTCTCCTGTTTTTTTACATTAGTATTTGTAGCTATCACAGTGAATTCAAAGACAGCAGAAAGCTGACTAGTACTCAGAAAACCTGACTAGTACTCAGACACTGTCAGAAAACTCAGAAAAGAATACAGTTTTACCATCAGCCTTGTACCTTCATAGAATGCTCATGTTTCTGCCTGTTAGTGTATTTTTTTCTCTCCCGGAAAGTTATATTGAGGAAGGAGGCAGGGAAATGGAAACTTCACTGTTGAAGGCAAAGAGAGCTAGAACAACACGAGAAATACACAGCACAGTCCTGGTTACAGGACTCGTTTTCTAGGGATGCTGGTATGGGGAAGGAGGACTCCCTGTCCAGAAGCCTCGCTGGCTGCAGTGAACTGGCAGCTTGGTGTGTTTCCCTGCATGCCCAGACATGCAGCAGCAGTGAGCCTGACAAAAACAGTGTTGAAAAACTTGGCAAGAGAATGGTTCCCCAAAACTCTTTTCAGTATTTGAGAGGAAAAGGAAAGGATGTGTGAAAAAGTGCTTGCATCACTTGTTCAGTTTGATGCACTGGTGTCTCACTGAGGGCCACTTACTTCTGGATTACTGTATTTATTATTTTCTAAAGGTACTAAGTTCTTGCAAATGTTACCTTGATCTGGCCAGAAGAAGCTTTCCTTTCCTGTTGAACCCACGTACATTAAAACTCCAAGCCAGAGCAATGGTATCTGTCTGCCTCAGAGCCTCAGGCTCAGAGAAGAAGCAGCATGTGGCAGGTGACCCTCAGATCACTTTCCTGTGCAGTTTCAGAGCTGGCTACACAACACGGCCTCCCAAAAATCTGCCTCTCACAGCTCCTGGGGGCAGTGGGATGCTCACAGCAATAAGCTACATCGGTGAAGCCAGGATTAGCCAGGATTGAACCTTCAGGGCTCAAATGATTTCCCCAAGGAGGAGAGATGGAAAAGGATTGCAGCTAAATTATTGCTGGTTGCAAATTAAGATGGAAGTTAGAAACAAAATCTTAGTGGAGAAACTCAGCCAATAGCTGGTAATAAAAAGGTGGCCCTGATGTGGTGCAGGAACCTCCAAACAACAGGGATGCATCCTTGAGGGAGGCCCTTGGCTGCAGCAGGAGAATGAGAGGAGCTGCACAGTGTATCAGTGTTTTCACCTGCATAGACAGTAAATCAAGATCTCTGCCTGGTTTACAAGGCATCTTTGGAAGAAAAAAAAAAAAATAAAAAATCTATGTATCTCTTTCTGCTCTTGCTGAGGTACAACAAATGACATCTGAGCTTTCCATATTTAGCACAGAATATGTCACACTGATGAGTCAGCCATCTGCATCAAGGTGTCCTACTTTGGTATGTATGGCCTTTTTTCACTAAGTGTTTTCCCTAATATTTGCTTAGGCACCAGCTTAGTTCTCTTTGCTAAGGGATAAAAAAGTTGTTTTAATTAACATGTATTTACTACACAGTTAAGCCCTTCAGAAAGAAAATTTTTAAAAGACCGCAACCCAAGTAACAAATGCAGAAGCAGAACAAATGCATGAGCAGAAGACACAAGCTTTTACTGGCCTTAATGGTCAAAACACACCTGTGGCTGAAACCCAGCAAGGTGATCTCCCACTGCTCAGAGCAGGAGAGCAGGACCAGACACTGCACCAAAGCAAAGAAAGCACTCCTTATCCTGGAAGCATAGTCCCACACCGAAACACAGCTCTGTAAAAAAACCCCAAAACCAAACAATCCCAAACCCAAAATTAGGACTTGACCTCTTCTTCAAATCAAAAGTATTCTGTTTCCCTCTGTGCAAACTCAGCCTGGAACTGAAGAACCAGCTTGGCCCGTCACCATCAGTGATAAACATCCTGCAGCCACAACCGAAGCATTACTTACATCTGCACGACTCCAAGGTTATAAATTGGCCTCAGATATGAATGTCACGCTTGAATATGTTTTTGTTCATCATTATTAACACAAGGCTAATGCAAAGTGCTAAGTGTTTCTGACATCCTGTTTTATGGCAGGAGCTATTTCTGATGCTTTGCTAGGCCATGTTGCTCTTAGCTATACTACTGCTTCAGAAGTAAAACTTCAATAAATGATTTCTATGAAGCTGTCTGTAGCAGGGACTTCATTTTGCTATTAACATGAGGAAATATAGCATAGAATATGAAGGACCAAGACTGTTTAGGGAAGAAGATGACATTTTTACCACTTTCCTTTGGCATGTTTGTTTTGGAAAGATGATGTTGCACAGAAATTTGAAAATACATAGACAGATACAACTATTTCAAAGTAGGCTTTTTACTATGGCTCTTTAGCACAGCTGAGCAAAAATTTTAAAAATCAAGATTCCTAATTCTCCTTCATCTGCCAGTTTCCCTTCTGCAGGAAGACTGGGCAGTTGGCCAGCTCAGTGTCCAGTAGGTTACTCCAGTTAGGAATAAAAGCTTCTTTGATGCAGTTTGGTTTATTTTTAAAAATGTCAGAAGCCCTGCTGCTTTGAGCATAGGATAAATCAAACAGCTTCTTTAACACAGCTCTTTGAGCCAGCACCTGACCCAAGCAACATTTTGCATGGCTTCTCCTCTACCAGTTCTCCACAGAGCAGTCCTTCACTTCATGCTCCTCACTGCCATCAAAAACATCTCAAAACTCTGATGGAATTGGCCCACCAAAGTGGCCCCTGAGTGGTGGCACAGCTCCTCCCTGCCCCACGTGAGACAGACTGCTTAGACTGCCATAGCTCGTCAGTGAGGATTTGGTGGTGGCCACACTGAGGTAACTCAGTTATTAATGCAACACGTACCTTCTCCTAGCAGGCCCAGGGAGACATTCAAGCGTCATCCTGCAAGTGTGGCCGCCTGGGGGGCCCCTAATGGCAGACCAACAGCTAAACGAATTGAACAAAGGCTAATACAGACACATGAAATACCTTGTCAACACCTTTTAAACTCAGCTGTTGGAATCCGAAATGCAGGGAATTCTCAGAACTTTGGGGCTGTAAGCTAAAGCTTAGAATTAAACACAGGATTTGATCTGAGACCTTGGAAAAGGCTTCCAAACTTAGGTACTAGAAGCAAGAATGTGGATTTATAGTTTGAAGCAGAGACACATTGAATTAAGAAGAAGAAGGTTAAGAGTTTTGGAGTTTAGGATATAGAAAAAATAAAAGCGGTTACAGAGGTAAACAAGAAGATTAGAATGCAGTACTGTAGGCTTGTGTATCATAGCATGATTGGCTAAGAAAGCTTACACTGTAGCATGAGTCCATAAGACAAAATATTTAAAATTGGGTCAAAAACATAAATATCCTTATTAACAGTGTTTTATTGGTCAATAAATCCTTAAAAGGTCTTACAGCTAAGGGTCTTGTGACCTTCTGAACCATGCAGTAAGAATGTGAGCCAAGCTCAACCTTCCTGTCTGTGTAGAAGATAAAAAAAAAAAAATCACATAATCTAAAAAACTCAGAAATCTCTAACTCATTCAAAAATCCCCATACTCAGCCATACCTAAAGGGACTAAAAATCCTGTTATAAAGGTTTTCAAAAAGCTCACACAGTCGAAGAGATGCTGTTAAAGGGTGCACTTGTGTTAAGGTTTTGTGGTGGGTTGGCCTTGGCTGGACAGCAGGTGCCTGCCAAAGGCACTCTGTCACTCCCCTCCACAGGGCGTGGGCAGAACATGAAAGGAAAGGCTCATGGGTTGGGATAAGGACAAGGAGAGGTCACTCACCAGTTACCACCATGGGTGAAACAGACTTGACTCACAGATGTTAATTTAACTTACTGCCAGTTAAATCAGAGTTGATTAATGAGAAGTAAGAATGAATCTTAAAAAGACCTTTTCCTGTGGCAGGGCATGCCACCCTCTTTTCCCAGGCTCAGCTTCATTCATGGTTTCCCTACCTCCACTCCCCCAATGACACAAGGTGACAGGCAATTGAGGATGAAATCAGTTCATCACATGTTGTCCCTGCTGCTCCTTCATCATGGGGAGGACTCCTCACACTCTTCCGTTGCTCCAGTGTGAGGTTCCTTCCAGTGAGACAGTCCTCCATGGACTTCTCCAAGGTGAGTCCTTCCCAGAGGCTGCAGTTCTTCATGGAATGTTCCAGTTTGGGTCCCCTCCACAGGGTGCAGTCCCTCAGGCACAGGCTGCTCCACTGTGGGCCTCTTGTGGGGTCACAGGTCCTGCCAGGAGTCTGCTCCAGCACAGGCTTCCCACGGGGTCACAGCCTCCTTCAGGCACATCCACCTGCTCTGGTGTGGGCTCCTCCAGGGGCTGCAGGTGGATCTCTGTTCCCCCTGCACCTCCAGGGGCTGCAGGTGGATCTCTGCTCCCCCCTGAACCTCCCTGTGCTGCAGATGGATCTCTGCTCCCCCTGCACCTCCAGGGGCTGCAGGTGGATCTCTGCTCCCCCCTGCACCTCCAGGGGCTGCAGGTGGATCTCTGCTCCCCCTGCACCTCCAGGGGCTGCAGGTGGATCTCTGCTCCCCCCTGAACCTCCAGGGGCTGCAGGTGGATCTCTGCTCCCCCTGCACCTCCAGGGGCTGCAGGTGGATCTCTGCTCCCCCTGCACCTCCAGGGGCTGCAGGGGCACAGACAGCCAGTGTGTCTTTTCCTCCACCTGTCCATGGAAAGAGTAATTTCTTCTTTCCTTTCTTCAGTTCAGGTGTACTAAAGAATTCCTTTTCAGTCCTATGATTAAATTTACCTTTTTTCAACTCTAGTTTGGCACACTCAGGTGTTATTTTACTGACTAAATGTAACTTTTCAAAAGAAATTTCTTGGCAGGGAACAGCCATTTACAATGCTCCCCTAACAAATGCAAAGATATCAGTCAACTTTTCCCTCCATGTGTTGCAGCTGGGAAGACATTTGATTTCTGAGGCTGGAGCTGGAAGGCAGCAAGCTGTATATTAATAAGTGAAAGGGAAAACATTCAAGGAGAAGGATGTCCATCAGCCTAGACAGAATATTAATGTCAGCAACCAGCACAAGGAGAGCTATTACTACTTTAATAAGACCCAAAGATTATAAAAAATGTTTAGGTTCAGTCATTTCCTGCTGCCTAAATCATTCTGGGTAATTGTATTTCAGCTGTTGCTAGCATTCATTATTGCCTGCAGAACTCCGGACGTTTGCCATATTCATGCAGCCTCTACTTAATTTCAAGCCATTGAGTAATGGTTTTACTATTATTGTATTTCTTTTCACTAACTTGCCCTTTTTATCATCATTTCTGCCAGACAGCTATTCAGCTGCAATTTGAATCATAAAAAAGGACCATTGCTTTCAGAACAACATTAGGCAGATAAATTTTCATGGAAAATTAGAGAAGGTACTAGATTCTACACCTGAGAGAGATAATGGGCAGATTATAGACAGAGCAGATCACCTGCATTAAACCTAAATACAAATGAGAATAAGTAAAATATGCTAAGGAGCGTGGGGGAGTAACCAATCAGCTCACCTATGCGTGGCTGAAGCTTTGAAGAGAAGAGCAGGAACACACCAGGAATCCAAAAATGCTTTCCGAGCAATGGCTGTTTTTAGATTACAAGTCAGAACACAATATTTGCTTTTCAGCAGCTGCCCTCAATCACTGCTTGCTCACAGCCCAGGCAGCAAAATGGTATTTAAGACTCTGCCAGCCCAGCCAAAGCACAGCCTAAGGAACTACAGGCCTGAAGAGCATCAGAACAGGTTTGATGGTCATAAACTGAGTTCGCTGGGTTTTCTCACCTTACTTACCTTCCTGCTGTGGCAAATCTAGGTCTGATCTAATGCAGCTGTACTTTAAATCATCCTGTAAGGCTTCTACAGGTAACCTCAAAACACAGCTGGTTTGGATTGTGTTTCTTTCTTCCCTGTCTTTTTGTTTTCTCTCAGGAGTTTTAAATAGTTGGAGTTTCCAGGCATACTGTTTACAGCATTTCAGCTCGCTGCACAATAGAGGTGGTTCCCAGGATTTTTCTTTTTCAGCAGCACAGCAGCTGGAGAGTGACTTTTCCTGCACGTATGGTTCCACCTTTCACCTCATCTGTTCCAGCTGGGGGCTGCCAAGTGAGAGGGGCATGCTCAAAAAATCTGCTCCTCTTGTTTCCCCCTGCATCCCCACGGGGTGATTTGGATCAACGAGCTGATCTGATGGAAAGCTAATCCACAAAAGGAAAACACTGATTTCCATAAAATCAGCTGGCAAGCAGCACCGGCGTGAGGGCACTGCTGGGCAGTGATTAGCAGGACTCCCTCTGGCAGCTCCCTGCATTTGCTGCAGATCAGGTGTAACCCAATCCCAAACCTGCTGGGAGAACAGACCGTCATTCTGCTGACACTTGTGCAGGCAGCATCTCAACTAAGTGCTGAATCTACAGAAGATGTGCTACTCTAGAAAACAAATTTCGGGATTATCACCCTGCTTTTTCTTTGATTCAGTTTTTTTTTGTGAAAAAGTGCTGTGCCGGCAGACTTATCTCACTCTAAATAGCTAGCTAGATAGATCAGATAGAATACTAATACTAATATAATAACAATACAACTTCCCAAACAACCATGTATTGCCAGGGAAGTAAGAGACCTTGTGCTTTGAGACCTTGTGCTTAAGTCATCTGTAGTTCTCGTTTGGCTTTCAAATATTCCCACCACCTCTTGCAAAAGGAAAAACTAAGTGCAGCTGGTGGGTATAAAACCAGTATTTTACAAAGTTAAATGAACGACCATTAGAAAAGGATGAATGGTGAATCCACAGTGGAAAGTCTGGGATGAGAAACTGGAAAATACAGGAAGTGGCTTGTAGGAAACTAACTGGGTTCATGTGTATAGTGAACTCAAGGAGGGTGGTGAGGAACATTCTGTTTTGATTTATGAATTGGGGTAAGAGCGAGAGTGGAAATATATTCTTGCATCACCAAAACATAAAGCAATGAGCACTTACACCCTCTACATAAAATTAGCATAGCATCTCTGTCATCAAATTCATGCATAAACATACTTTCAATTAATGTCTCAAAAAAAAAAAGGAAATAGTCCCACTGATTGCAAAGTGAGCCCACGGAGTTCTGACTTTTAAAAGTCTTAAGAAGACTTGAAGGTTTACACTCCATTAGCAAAACCGTACATTATTTCTAGTAGTGTTAGGTGTTCTTAATTGAAAATTTTCTTCAGATAGCAATAACAATAACATTTTTAAGTTTCAGAACTCGTAGAAATATCAGCTGGTTTCCAGGAAATTCAGTGGTTTTATAGACTGAATTTTGGCTTCTACAGTATAACAAAAAATTTATTTCAGGACCCAGAAGCAGAAAAAATGCAAGATTTAAAAAAAGTTGCTATAAGAGAAAACTGGGATATCTGATTTGACTGTAAATTAGCAGATTTTCCAATTTGAGAAGCATTGCTTTTAGCCTGAGAACTTCAGATTTGGATCACACCTGAGCTGCAGGTATAGAGGTTTCTGTTGCATTCTCCTACCTGATTTCCTTAGTAATGACACTGGGCATCTAATCAATGTTCCGTCCATCACCTGCTTTGAAAACCAGTAAATAATTTTGATGGTATTTCACAAAAAATTATTTCAGAAATTGCTAGATTCCAACAGGCAATTTGGAGGCTACGTGGCCAGGCCGTGTCAAGCCATGAGCATTACCTGGTTCCCCAGGAACTGAGTCACAGCGTTTGAGTTGTCCAGCAAGTCAGCAGCGGTGACAAACCTATAAACTGCTGGGACAGCACCATGACTCAGGAAGAGGGAGGAGATGGATGGAGACCAAAGATGTTCTGCAAGGGCAGGAAATGTCAGAAGAAAGGACAAAATTGAGTGGTCTGGCCAGACAAGCCAAGGCCACAGGAAATCAGTGTTCCTAGATCTGCTGTTCACAAAGTAAATTTACAAATGCATTTCCTAGGCATGTCTTATTCACCTGCTTTAAGCATTGAGGGATAACATTAAGGTAAGTGCCTATTTCGTTTTACTGGGTTGCTATATGAAAACCAGGGGAAACAAATGCTTGCTGAAAGCAGAATAACATGCTCCATTGGGCACCAGCATTTACTGTTCTACAGGACTCCACAGCAGCCAAACCATGGCAGCACTGAGCATCCACTGCCCATCCAAACACTTGCCTAGATAGCAGCAGTCCTCTATTACATCTTCTCAGCCTCCACAGCACTTTTAAAGCTGTGACCCCAGTCAAACTTACCGCCCAAGCAGAGGGAGTCCTCTGGGGCTCAGAACTGTGTGTAAATCTCCACCCGTGTTCTTCCAACACAGGCTGGAGAGCCCCATTGCTGCTGCCTTTGTACTCAACATGGTGGTGCCCTCCCCAAAAACTGTCTCTCTAGCTCAAGTATCAGCTCTCCTTATTTTCTGTGTTCACTCCTCTCCAAGGTAACTCTATTATCCCACCAAGTTCTGCCATCCTGCAAATGCTGGCAAAAAGCATTTGTAACATTGACTTTATTACAGAAAAAGCAAGCAAGACCCTAAGAATGGTTTTGCCCCTTCCATTCCTCACACCTCCCCAGTTCATGCTGGAAAAGCATGTATAGTTCTGTACACAGAATGCTCTTTTCAGACTCAGATTAATTCACTACTCAAATCTCCTTCCTGTCCCAGAAACTGAAGTCCTTCACACGATTTTTAGAGATTTATGCAAAACCTAGCTCTTTGTGAAGGAGCACCCAGCTGTAAATAGTGCATGAGGTCTTGAGGCAGTTTAGAATGAAGGTGACCTCTGCTGTGACAAAACTAATCCATTGTAAGAAATCATCAGCAGAAAGCATTCACCTGCCTCTGGAAGAAGTTATGCTTCTGTGCTTCAAGCACAAATGGAAAAAGCTTCAGCTGGAGCAAAAGATCAGGAGGGCAAGATGGCTGTAAACACCTTAATGAAGTACATGTTTGCATTCCCTTATGCTGCACATCAATAGCTGAACCTTTTCAATAGTGAATACAGTCTTAAATCAAAGCCAAGTGGTCAAAGTACAATTGCTGATCTTTACCAGGTGTGGGTGAGGCAGGGGCACACCTTGTGGTACAACATGACCCACAGCTATTGCAGTGTGGGGCTTCAAGAACAAAGCTGGCACAGTCTTCTAATGATCATGGGTTTTTAAATGTGTGATTTGCACTAGTGATGCCTTTGACCAGGGACTAGCAATTTGTAGTGTCTTGAAAAAAGAGGAATTCTAAAATCTGTACTCCACAGCTTACTGTGGCCACCTCAGTACATCTCCAACACTCATCTGGTTTGAGACGCCCCTCAGTGGCAATTTCAAGAAGTTGCTTTTTGTAACAGTGCAAGAACAAATTTCACCCTGGACATGGGGGAAGTATATTGCTCAGACAGAAACAAACACTCTTTAATAATCCCCCAATACAGACACTCAGCAGACAGTTTCTAGATCACCTTTAACTTCCCACCGCCATCCTACTTCACTGCAATGAACTGTTCTCCCTCCTGCATTGGTGGCATCAGAAGTACATCCAGATCAAAACTGGACATAACAGTCTGTAAAAACCAGGATATAACCAGAAAAGCCTTGGCACTGCAGATTGTCAAGTCTGCTGTGATTTAGTGCATCACTCGCAAAGTGGACCTTAAACATACATTCTTATTTCAGGATGAATAGTTCAAACTGTATTTTATTGACAATCTTCAAACAGCCTGTTGGAGAGAAGTAACAGTATTTAACAAAAAGAAGGATAAAGGACAATAGAAACCTGTAAAAACTGCTAGCTTGCATTCAGTGTTAAAACTTGGAGGTATAAACAAAAGCCTGGAGTAAAAATATGAAGTATATTTCCAATTTTCAGTGCAGAAAACCAGCAACAATGGTATTTACTCTACATTAGAAGTGTACCCACGTTCAATTCCAGATATATACTTCTCTTCTATATATATTTCTGATAACTTATGTACAAATAAGATGTCCAACATCTGTTCTTTAATACAAATATGTAATCTTCATGACTGAAACATTACAACAGTTTGACCAAAAGTATAAAAAAATCATTTAAATTTTTTTTTGATGGCAGCATTTAAAAACCTCCACCCTTGAACCCAAATGACCTTAGAAGGACAAGTATTTCTTCACTGTAATAATACACTGCTCATTCAACATGCAAAGTATTTTTGCATACATGAGTCACATGAATTACAACGAAGTCTGAAGGAAACGTGCTGTACAGCCCATTCTAGCAGGTGCTAGCTGTAAATATCACAGAAGAAAGCATAAGTACTACTGTATTTTTAAATAAAACACTACAAACTCAAGTATTGTCCTCGCACTAAGACTTTAAGGCAATTAAGAGCTGGTAAGCTTCCGTTTGGCATAGCTGCATCAAGCTCTCCCCTTTCCCAGTAATGAGAATTTATTTTTAGAGGGCCACTGATGAATTGTTGCTATATATTAATACAACTCAGTAGGAAGTGATAAGTCAGTAACAAAAGTTTAATATCCCCAGTTTCACTGAGCTGATCAAATTCAAGCAACAGTTTATACACCAGCTAAATTTTCCAGCATGGATTTTTACATTGTTATGAGAACAGAGAAAATATTCAATGTGTAACCTCTCAGTGTAACTGATTTTACAACTTGAATCCATTCTTGGGGTATCACAGAATTTAAGGGTTAAAAACAGATCTGACCATCAAATAATTCAGCTTTACAAAGGATAATTATTTGCAGTAAAAATTTGTAAAAACATTCACACAGTAGATCCAAGTCAACAGGCATTTCTTTATGGCTTCTTTCACTGAGGTACTGTTATAACATCCAGCAACAGGACACGAGTGTTCTATAAACACCACATTCATAAGCTGTACCACCAACTCATGACAAGTGGTAACAGACTGAAAATCCTGCTTTGCTGCAGGACTACAGGAAAAGAGTCTTCCCTGCTATGAGGAGAGTCTCAGTGCAAGCTAGAGAAAGCCTTAAAGGCAACTGGCATCAAGGAGGGAATGTTCCAATGGAAGTCTCCCTCTCCTTAAAAGGAGAAAAAATACTCATGGCAAATTGAAATCTCATTCGTTAAAATTAAGACCAAACATAACATCCAAGGCAGCAAGGGCATGTAGCACAGCAGCCATACATTAAGACTTGAAATGTGTCATTAAGCTCTTGCATCTGACCCTTGAGCTAAGTGCATGCACAGGCTCAGAGAAGCCAACCTGTGACTGTGACACCACACAGACCAACACTGACAAAGGGGAAGGGGCAAGCACATGACTTCTGTTGATCCAACAGCAGACAGAAAATCCCTGGTGACCACGAGAGTATTCCTCAGCTGTCAAAAGTTGATTTGAGTGTGCAGTTAGTTGCATCTTTCACTGTTTACATGTGGGGGGGAATTTGCAAATCACAGTACTCCACTCCCAATACTCTTAGCATAAAGGGAAAGAGATGTTCTGTTAAGCATGACTGCATATTGTTGCCATATGCATTTATCATTCCACCTTTACAGCAGAAAGTATTCTTTTGCTGTTTTTCTTTTTTTTTTAAAGAGTGGCCATATTGTTACTGCTGCCACGACTCCCATTTTTATTACACCTATGCTAAAAATATGGTTCTGCAATAAATATTGTTAGAATGAAATGGAAGTTAAAACATGCTCAGTTAATTACAGCAAGTAGTTCTTTCCAATCAAGGATTTTAACCCCACAAACCCCTTAAACAGTTTGCAGATGCTCAAGTTCCTTATATGAAGATACAGCACAACATTTAAAACTCAGTGCTTAGCCACATACAATTCATACTGTAATCTAGACACATGTTATAACATATCCCCACTTAGATCAACAAATTCATCATCCCTCTTGACCAAGTCATCTTCATCTTCCAAGTCTTTCCAGGTGCTAGTGGGTAAAGATGGTTTGACAGACTGTCTCTGCAGTAAAGCAAATGGAAACAAGGATGACAAACGGGCAGAATTTCTTAGCATAGGAACAGAATGTACATCTCCAGAAACAGCCTGACTGTGCTCTTCATCCATTTTCACCTGCAGGCTTTGCACTTCCTCCATCAAGTCCAAAATCTTGGCAGCTGTAGCTATTGTTCCACCACCATGAAGCTGGGCCTCAGGAATCCATCGTAGGTAACGCTGTGCCCAGACTTTGATTTCAGGGCCATCGATGCGTGGCAGCAGAAGACCATGGTAGTCGACAGGTTTGCTATGCCAGCTGTCATAAAACTCCCTTAAGCTGTTAGGGGGCTCATCTGAAGAATTTATGAACTTGCCAATTCTCTTACCCAGAATATTTTTAATTAAATGATCTGTTTCCTCCCTGAAAAACCCTCTCTTTGTGGAAGGCTTTGCCGGTGTCAGTGGCAAAGAAAGTTGCCGTTGATGCTTTAAGAGAAAAAAAAGGGTAAATACTCAGATAAATATTAATAGAATGGGACTTCAGAAAGCAGTTTTAAGAGGAAGAAAAAGTTGTATTCAGAAACCTCTTGCAAGCAAGAGTCACTTGATCTACATAGGAAAGCAGTGGCTGTGTTTAAATTGTTATTTTTCAATACATCAAGTACTTTACAGAGCATACTGAGTGTTGCCAGCTTCCTTCCCTGCTAACCAAAGTAACACCAATAAAGTGATTTTCTATGAAAAAGCCAAACCCTTTGCTTACATTTAAGTGTCAGTGTCCATATTTAGTTTAAGCTAGTTAGAAATCAGAGAGCAGTTTATTTATAGGTTTTTATCCAGTGGTCCCTCACTGCATCTCACATAAATGCTGTAGATCATACTGGCAGTGTCTCACATGAGAATGCTTTATACAGGACAGAATTTAACTAATGTACTGCAATTGAAAGAGGCTACTCAAAAATTTTTTCCCTGAGTTTGTGCTATGTGCCAGTAATGAGGTGGTCCATCCATAATCCTCCATACTCCCGACAGTTTTTTTTGCTGTTGTTGGTCCCTCTCCCACTCTAAGTGCACACACACACACTCCAGTTACACTCAGACAAAATTAGGGAGGCAATTACAAACCCTATGTATTTCAGTCAGGTACTCTGTGGAACTAAATGAACTCCCTTCAAACACATCATTGCAACTCACCTGAATATTAAATCTCATGACCTACCAACAGACTTGCATAGAAGTATGAAGAAAAAGAATCCATAACTCCATGGCTATGAACTATAAAAGAGTTATTTATAACTGAGGTGCATGCAAACTGGGTTCTTAAGATCCAGGTGGGTCTGAGGTATACATGTATTTTGTCAATTAAAAAAAGTCTGCACCAATACTTTCACTGTGAGTACATTTGAAATAAGAGATGTGCAAAATATTTCTAGAATTTAAAAAACAGTTTAGCAGCACATATCTTACTTTGAACCGTGCAGTCTTCCGTTGACTTCTATCTGGTTTTGGTTTCTCTGCATAAAGAGGGTTGTTCAGAAAAGCCAGGGCCTTGGGGTCAAACTGCACAGACCAGTCCCACACAGTAAGGAATCTGAAAGGACCACTTTGTGTCTTGAGGCTTTCCCCACTCTGCCAAAACAAACAGGTCACATTTAATACTGCTAGAAGGGAATTCTGACCAAGTCAAGGTGAAATAAAGAAACTGGCTTTTCAGACAAAAGGCCATAGAGTTGCAAAAACACTCTTGCTTTCTATGTGTTCAACAACTGAATAACAACAGTGCAATTAGACCTTCACAGATGAAAATAAAGTTGAATAGGCTCAGAAAAACAGACATTTTGAAACTTGGGCAAGAGACAGATACTTGAATTCTTCAAACACAGGGGGCATGTTAGGATTCCAAACACCAAAAGTTCTAACTGCAGTCATGCAGTACTACTGGTCTAGATTTTATGATCAACCATTAGTATGAAAGACAGTAAACTTCATGTTTTCCTTTGGTCTCTGTGCAGCCTTGCAGAGGATACCCTCATTGCTCCCAGCTTCTTAGGCTAGAGAAGTCCATGAACCAAACATAAATCAACATTCAGGAGATGTTCATTTTGGTATACAACAGAATATACTATACAAGGATTTCATAGATAACTTATTCTGCTAGACAGCTGAATATTCCTCGTAGGTTAAGGAGTTCAAATTTCACTGAAGGGCATTAAACATGAAACTGCAGCTACATATTACAGGTAATGCATTCCTTCTGTCATCAAAAACTCCTAAGTCCTGAACTTGCCTGCTTATAGCCAAAATTCACTTGCACTTGTTCACCCTTCAAGGCAGTTCAATGAGTAAGGAAAAAGGTGCTGTTGGGAATTAGCTGTTTTTGAGTGTTCCTTGTTTGTTGGTCAAACTCATTCTCCAACACACTGCATCCACATAATACCAAACCCTTACCTTATTAGTGTCTCTTTGATGTTGAGAGTTGAAGAAGAAAGTGCTAAAAATAGGCACATAGAGGCTGTCTGACAAGACAGTTAAGTAAGTTTCTGTGAACTCAAATGCTGGAGGATACTGTTGTACCAGCTGCCAAACACAATTTAGCAGGAGCAGAAAAACAGGAGCCTAAGTAAACAAAATATTTCATCAGTTTCAAAAAAAGTTAAAATTGTTCCACCATGCAAACTATTTATTTTATAGTATTTAGTGTCTCCAAAGACAAATCTTAAGGCAACAAGCCTGATTAACTACAGAACTACTGCATGTACATTTGGCTGAAATTTGAAGAAGTATTATCTGAGCTATCCTTGGCCAACTATTGACAGAAGAGATGAGCACTTTCTGCTATAAATTTGAAAGTTGCCACTATGAAGCCTTTCAAAGTTGGCAGAGCAAAACTAGTTTATAGCAATTCTTGATCAGAATTAGTCAGTTTACACCTATTACTTCCATTCAAATAGCAATCTGATCTAGTCCCAAAGCAAGAGAGTAAAAAGTTGATCTGCGGCTGTGACAGGAACAGGCAACTAACTTGAGTTATTTCTATGGATGCTACTAACATTTATCACAGTTTTCAAGGACACAGGATACATGACTTTCAAAAGGCTCCAAGACTGGGAAGTTTTACATTTGTTCTCTTTAATAATAAAGCCATTGCTGACCTCTAGACAGCAAAACAGTGATACTGTACAAACATCAACCCATAAAACAAAACAAAAGATTCTCAGAATAACTGGAACTTCTGGACTAACAGGTAAATCCCTCCTCATGATGAGTAAGCTTATAAATAGTAAGGAAATAAATTTTAAAAATCATACCTCCTCTTTCTCACTTTTGTGTAAGTGGTTACAGCGATCCAAAAAGCCATGTCCTCCAATCACCCACTCCTTCTGAATAAGGCTCTGAAACCCTGACTTTGTTCTGCTGTATGAATCCATCATCACTTGCACCAGACTTGAGATTACACAGCACAGATCAGTAGCGCTCTCTTCTACAAAGGAGAACAGAAACCACATTCTACACTGAGCCATTCCTCAAACATTATGTAAGAAAGCAAAGCATTGCCATGTTCACATAAACAAAATCGTGTTTCAGGATCAGAGCAGCACAGACATTTTTGCAAGTCAGAGAGAAGTTAATCCATGATTCCAAATTTAAGGTTATTTACACGCTTCTACTAGGAAAGCACTTTGACAATAAAACCTGCAAGCCCCAACTCTTACTACTGTAACTTGCCTGTGCCCTTCAGTCTCCCACAAGCACACACTGCCCCACAGAGCCATTTGTCCTTAACCTTCCTATCCTCCACACCTCTTTTCATAAGGTGTGAAACTGCCTCCTCATGCAACATACCAAAAGGTGCCTCCAGAAAACACCTCTTGCCTGTGCTAAGTTTCTCAAATGGCAATATGCGTGAAAAACTCAACTACATTACCAATCCAGTAGTCACTTAATGGTTAACTTTAGGTTCAGTTTTATATGTAATTACTCAGTCTACAAAAATAAACTGCTCAATATGTTTACAGTAAGTATATTATTGCATGTATTTTTAATAAAGAGTCTGCAGAATATCCAACATGTATCTAGAAAATATAAAGGTTATTTTTCAAAGTTTTCATATAACTGGTCCTTTGTGTAGATATGGTTTCCCTGCCCCTTAAAGTACAGCACAGGGCCTAGGAGACCTTAAATAAAATAAACTGGCAAACAGGAATGTTACCTCTTCTTTATGCAAGACTCTCCTGCCAATTTATCAGCAGCTTTTTCATTCATATTGTGGAACTGTGCTTACCATATTTTCTTTAACTACAGGAAGCATTTCCAGAAGTGTGGGAGATTTAGGTGTCTTACTTGACTGCTGTAAGAATTTTAGCAAGTCTCTACCATAATTATAAACTTACAGTTTAAGCTACTTCAAAATGAATTTAAACAAATCAATATATAGGACTATGTCATTAAATTCTTACCTATGAGAAGAACATTTGTATGCTGTATTTCCAGACACTCAGCAACTTCTATGGCTTTCTTCAAGACTCTCCTGTTTTGGTACAGGAAAAGTTGAGTGAAGTTTCTTATATTAGTTTCCCCTAGACAGGGTTAGAATGCCATACTTGAAACTTCACTAGTTCTTTAAAACACAAAACTCATGCTCAGTTTCTGTAAATGAAGAACTGCTTAACTTCAGTGGCCACATTTTATTTGGCCATTAACCATGCATTTTCAGTTGCTATGATACACTACTTTATTCTGGATCAATAGCTGCCATCACACACTGAAGTATTACAATTGCTAAGAACCAGATCTTTATCCTGGAAAGAGTCAACATCACCACATTATGTTCTAACCTCCAACATTCTGCATTTCTTCCAAAATCTGCTTTTAAGAGGGAGAGGGAAGGATGAGCAATCAGCTCTTGTAAAAACTCAGACAGAAGTAATGCAGAGAACATTATTACACAAGATGACTGAGTGGAATTACAGATCACATAAAACCAGATGTAACACTGTTTCTAGATCTAAATTTTCATAAATTATTCTTAGCAAAAGCCTGCACACAAATTAGGATTCTTGCAGTATCTTAGGTCACTAATAGAAGCTGACAGTTTATTTCTTCAGTGTGGAGTTGTCAGATTCTTCTTTGTTCTATCATCTAGAACATGTGACAAAGTATCCATACTAGCTACAAGAGCCAAGAACAGGCTGATCCAGGAATCAACTGGATCCAAGTATGGAAACAACCAGTCTCAAAACAACCTAAGGATAGGGACCCAGTCTGGCTTTTACTTTAAACTACCTGTAAGCTTGGTTGTTACGTCAATGAATTTCTCAACATATATGGTCTTCACGACAATCTTTCAATAAACACATACATTTAAATTCTGGATTAACAAGTTAATAACTATCAATATTTATTGATGTTATTATGACCAGAAGGGACTAGGAGCTGACTTCAGAAGCACCTCATGGTAATTAGTTGATCAGAGAATAAACTGACAGACAAAAGAGCTAGCACAAAGTAACACTGAAAACAAAATTTCTCAACATTCCACTACAGCAAGCCTTAAGTTAGCCAACACCATTCCAACATTTACTCACTGTGGACTGCTGAAAGAAGAAAAGAGAACTTAAGGAACAATCAGCACAGCAGGGGGACAAAACTGAGAAGAAATGTCCTTTTATAGATCTTTAGTGGACTAACATCTTGAACACTGCACTTCACCTCATCCTAAAGGACATTACAGAAGTAGAGAGTAGAGAGAAGAATGGCAAGGCTAGTCAGAGACAGAACAGTTTCACACAAGAAACAAACAGGATTCTTGAGTTTGGAGAGAAGGTGACAGTGCAGGATGGAAAATACTGGATCTGTATCTTTAACTGGCTCTCTGGAAGAATTGTAATTGGAATGATCTGCTACTTCCCAAATCCTTTAAAGTGGAAGGCTTAACACAAGTCTGCACTGTTAAAAACACTGTCTCAAGCTGCAGAAATAAGATATAGAAATAGGACCATAAGCCTGTCCTAATTTTTTTTCCTCCTAGCAGTAAAGAATTCAGTTTAAAGAAACTAGCTAGAAAACCCACTACAAATGCAATTACCAACAATTTGAAACACAGAAAGTTGAAGATACAGCAAACCTGATTATTTCTAGCCAGTTTGTGCTCTCCAGTAATGAAAACCATTTCACATCAGTTGCCCAGAAGTCTGTACTGTTATCTGCAAAAAGAAGATAAAAACAAAAAATTGGTTTGTGCACACATACCCAGTGATAATTAGCAGCTATCCATTGAATTACCCTTCAGTTATGAACACGTACAAAGCAACCAACGCTAAGGAGTCAGTAAATCTCAATCACTTTTAAAGTTGACATCTTATAACTAAATAAGGAAGTGAAGTAGTCCTACAAACACCAGCAGAGTTTTTTAGCACCACAGCCTTTTAGAAAAAGTAAGTTGAAGGTTCATGGCAATCAAACCAGGTGAATAAATCTGTTGACAAAATGGAAAAGGAATAAAAAAGTTTACTCAGAGATGATGATCTACATAAAGCTTAACCTAAAGATGCTGGATTTTGAAAATCATTACCATCGGAGCCAGAGACATCAATGGGTTTTAGAAGTAGGTTATAAAAACTTATTGAATGTAAGACTACCTGAAAAATATTTTAAACAGTTTTTGCTGCAACTAAAAAAAGGCATTAAAATACATAAACAGGGAGGCCAAGCTCAATACCAAAAAACCATTAAACTCCTATGAATTTCACTAGTATTTTTGTAGGTTTTTTCAAATGCCACCTAAGTGCCCATTGCTTTTATTTCTATCAAAGCCAGTCAACAAATATTGGAAAGCTTTCACAAGCTGATACAGTCAATTAAAACAAGAACAGATTACATTTCCTGCATGAGACAAACCTTGAAGCACAAGGCCTACAATGGTTCTACTAGTGAGAAACCAGATACACACAATTCCCTCCTCCCCCATCCTTTCCATGACAGCTTCAGCTCCACATGTTTCTGTCTAACTGCCCACCTCCCAGTGTCTCTCCAAACACATCCAGTGTTCAATTCCAGCACATTCACATACTTCTGTGTCGGCTGCATCTTTCACCTACGCCTCAAATGCACAGGCATATACGTGTTTTATTCCTGTAGCTGTGCTGCCTCCATGCCTCTGCACCTCATCCTGTTCATTACACAATTTAAACTCCTCTCCCAGTTTCTTTCACCCTGGCCATAGAAACTCGTTCTCCACAAAAGTACTAGACTGCATCTTCAAAGCTCTGTTTCCTTTAGACAGTTTTCACCAAATCCCACCACCCTCACAATAAAGAATTTTTTCCTAATACCTGATCCAAAGCTGCCCATTTTCCCTTGTCATTTCATGCTCTCATCTAAAGTTCCTCTCTAGTTCTCCTGTAGCACCTATCAGAACTGGAAGGTTCTCTTCTCCAGGCTCAACAGTCCTAATTCTGTCCACCTTTCCTCAGAGGAGAGATCCCCCATTCCTCTGATCATCTTGGTGGCCTCCTCTGGGCTCACTCCAGCAGGTCCCTGTCCCTCCCGTGCTGGGAGCCCAGGGCTGGATGCAGTGCTCCAGGTGGGTCTCAGCAGAGCAGAGCAGAGGGGCAGAATCCCCTCCCTGCCCTGCTGCCCACGGGGCTCTGGATGCAGCCAGGACACGTTTGGCTCTCTGGGCTGTGAGTGCCATGGCCAGGACAAGTTGCCTATACCATATTAACTAGGCACATACAGGACAAAAGTAACAGTTAATGTGTTCAGACTTTAAAATATGGTAATAAAATAATAAATTTCTATAAGACCTTAGTACTTGAAAAAGGTTACCTGAATGTTTCTCTCAGACTGAAAGTGCAGAGTGCTATACCCAGTGAGGTACAGTCTATTAACAAACCTTATTTTAAAAACTGCAAGAACAAGCACTTACTAGATGGCAGTTTCAACACATCCCCTTTTGCATGAATATAAGACAATGATACAATTACATCATTGAAATACACAGTATTTCATGACACAGGTTAAATGACTTAAATTCAAGCTTAGCCTTTTTTCCTATAGAGGGCGAGTTACTAGAAAACACATAAAAAGGCAATTATTTTTAGATCTTAAGATTCACTGTGGATTTGACAGTGTATTCTAGTCAAAATCCTCACTATGAAACTCAAATATTTCATATTAGAAGTGGAGTGAAGCTTTTTACATCTCAAGAGGTGAGGTCGAAGCATTTCATGACAGTAAAATAGTTGCAAAGCCTCAGAAGAAAGAAGTCTGAAAGCCTAGATCATACTTTCACATGGACCCCATTTGATTGCTTTCTAAAGGATAGAATTTAAGCAGCTTCATGTGTTTTGAGATGTGACTAGTGTGTAACAAAACCTAGGGCAAAAATTAATTAGCAGTCTCTACTCTTGACAGAGCCCAAAGGCTAAACGTTTGGCCACAGAAGACTAAAAATCTTCCCCACAAACTTCATTCCAGTTAGTGCAATACAACTAACACTTAAGACTCCACTCCTTCAAAAGCAATTTTCAGATACTGTGACAGCTTAGCAAGAGGTGGTTAAATCAAAGAACTACAAACCTTCATTCACATCCATCCCAGACATAAGCACAGTCTTCAGTTACATATTTTAAAACCTGCTTTTAAGCACCCTCAAAATCAAGACAACAATCAAGAAAATTACTGCACTCAGGAGTCACAGCACATTATTGTTATGCTTTCCTTTAAAGTCTGACTTACCTATCAAAAACAGCTGTTTAAATCTTGTGTATGCAGTCTGGATATCTTGCAGAGATGGAAGGCTGCTTGACAAGTCATCCATCTTCAGGAGCTCATAGGGAGGTTTGCTAATTGTCTTATAGATTCTAAATCAAACCATAAAGAGATTAAAGCCGCCTGCTTCACAAGTCAAAATTCAACTATTATCACTGAAGACAAAGTTAATAGGTGTGATTTGTCAAAGAGCTATAATAACAGAAGAGAGACACTCTGGAAATCTAGTGACCTCCATGCATTTCTAAGTAATGTCTGGAAGCTTGCCTACAGGCTTATAACAAGATTTGATGCATTTAACCATGACACCAATAAAATTATAGTAGTGCCTATTTGTGCAGTTATGAATATTACAAGCACTACTTGATTTTTACTACTGTTTCTTTAGTATTCTCATCACAAGACAACACCAAATCACTTTACTAGGAGGCTGCAAGAGCTGTATCCTGAAAGAAGATGGACAGAAACACCCAAAACTCCCAGCAGAAGCTTACAATTTCTCTTGACTTTTGCCAACCACATTCTGATACCTAGCTGCTAGATGTTCTAATAAAACACACAAGTAAAGGAAATTATTTGGATTCAAACAAGACAATGCATCTTGCACTTCCCTATATATATATATATATATATATATATATATACACACACACAGATTTTTTCCCGAAGGAGAGGAAAAAATACCAGGCCAGATGATGCTTTGGATTGGACCCAGAGCATTCCCTCTCATTCAGGTTCCAGAGCTCAGATGAACATCAACATAGTAACTACATCTGCTGTCACACTGGCCTCTTTATTATCAAGACCTGGGAAAAGTTGCTCTAGCTCATACTTCAGAAGTGAGGTCTTGTGGGCAGTTTTCCAGGCAGGACAGAGTGCTTTGCTTCCTGCAGGCTGTAGCACAGAAACCTGCTTTAGGTGAGAACTACAGGAGTCCACATCAGAAACATGGGTTACCACACCTACTGGAAGATGCATCAGATCAGAGAAGTGAGGGAAAGAAATTGCTGGCCAAATACAATACTTCTTCCAAATGACACAGCAAAGAACTTACGCTGCAAGATCAGACTCTGAACAGCTTTTTAAAAAAGATAAACTGCTAATTGTAAACATCTGCTATGTGCCTGAGTTCAGACTATTACTATAATGGCACTTGAACACACCCTGATGGCCAATTTGTAGACATATTTCAGACTCCAGTGATTAAACACCAGTGCTGCACAGCAAAGAAAACCAGCAATACTGCCCCAAGTTCAAATGGCCACAGAGAAGGGATCAAAATATCAGAGGATAACTTGTTACATATTACTTCTAGTTTTCTTTACTTTCACATCACGAAATAGCATTAAAGTCAGTTCTAAGTCATATAATCTTTCCCATTTCAGGGTAGAAATATTAGAGAGCCTGCAGGAAGGGCCACAACTCTTTCCTATGCAAGCATAATTAATTTTATAAACAAAAGCAGTTTTAAGAGCCCAGTCAAGCTGTTTTTTGTTTGTTCTGTGTGATTAACAGGTCTCCATCTATGAGGAACAAGGAGCCAACATTTAATGTACAGATTGTACATATGAGTCTGATGTAACAGGTGGCTGTTGAGAGAGAAGTTCGGTCTAGGACAAACAACAGTTTAAAAAAAAAAAGCTAAAATTAAAGGGCAAAAAGTCATTGCCATAACAGTCAGACTGCTGTCCTCCTTCCCTTAAGTTAAACTTGTCATTTTTCAAACTGCTGAACTAATTCTGTTTACTACCCCCTCTGAAAAGGTATTGTCTGCCTTCATATCTGAAAGCTGCAGTAGTGAATTGCTTAGGCTGCCTCAGATATTTTAGGACACCTTATCTCAAGTTATTTAATAACATGAACCTAGCTCCTCTCAGAAGGTGGCAGAGTCTTAAAAACTCAGTTTGCAAATGAACATTTAGAGATGGAGTCTACACTTCTCTTACTTGCAAAACAATTAAGTCATTAAACCCTACAGGCTTTGCTGCTGCTTTACCTAAAACACACCAGTTAGTACAGATTCGTCAGAAATATATGTCTGTGCATCTCCACAGAAAAACCCTTCGGTGAAGTTCCAACCCTGCACAAGTGACCAATGCTGTTGGGTCAAGGGCTTAAACACATTCCACCACAGCAAACTACTTTCAGATACAGAACTTGTTTCCTGATGTGTGAAAGCTTAAAAGACATAGCATATATGGAAAAAGAGAAGCAAGGTCCATACCAAGCAAAGTGTTGTGGACAGAATAGCTATTACTGACCCATCCAAGAAGGCTTTTTGCATTTGTGAAGTGCTGTCATCCTGTTCTTTGGGAAATGCAGACATTTTGAGAAGAGCAGCACCATTATGGCAAGACCAACACCAAATCTGCAGCAAGACATTAATCAGATGAGGAAAGTAAGTAAATTGTCCTATACAAGGTATTTGCTCAAGTGATGGAGTGATTTCAAAATATCTCTGTGCTTTTGATTCATTGAATTTTTAGTGTATTTAATAGAAGCAAACATCAACAGAAGCAAATTCCTACACCTGCACCAAAAATACATGCCTGAGTACACTATGTTACCACTTGCAAGTTTTAAGTCAGACTTTACACAGGCACAGGGACATATAAAATGACAGATTATGCCAAAACATTACTTTCTCAACTTCCCTCACAGGTGAAAAAAAATTGATCAAAAAGTCTACGGTCAAATTATGTCAGAATATATGCCACAGCAAGATAAAACTTTCAAGTAACTTTATATATATATTATCCATCAGTTTCTCCACTATTAGATTTTTCTAATAGTTCAGCCTTGAGATAACTCACAATAGATGCACTGGTATTTTTCCATGTGAACTATGCATAAAGAGTAATCTAGGCATATGAAATAAAGTATTAAACACTCCACAGCTAAACCAGATTGCATGGTCACAGGTATTTCTAGTGGCAAATCAGTCCTCAAAGCTTCTTACTTCCCTTTACACAATTTCCTCATTCATACTTCTTACTCCTTGAAGCTCTCAAGATCTGTAAACTTGCATTGAAACAAGGAGTAAGAATCACTTTCATCAGGAATATTACACAAATGAAATCAGGAAGTAGAAGTTCTGCTATCAATTGACAGTAACCAAGAGGTGCACCTCAGAAGGATACAGAAACCACACAATCATCAAGAGTGGAAAAAATTACTATACTGTCCTTCCATTGCCTTCTAAAACCAATTCAGTGTGGTCCAGATATCTTGACACTAGCTTCACAGAAACAGTCTGGAAATAATTAGAAGAGTTCTACAAGGCCTTGGAACAGTGGGCAGCTACACATGTTGTCATCTATCTGGACATCTGTAGGGCCTTTAACATGGTTACACACAACATCCTTCTCTCATATTTGGAGAAATAGGGATTTGATGCATGGACTGTTCAGGGATGAGGAATTGGTTGAATGGTCCCATCCAGAGAGTAGTGGTCAACTTCCCAATGTCCAGATGGAGATCAGTGATGAGTGGTGTACCTCAGCGATCTGTACTAGGGCCAGGACGATTTAATACCTTCATCAATGACACAATCAGTGAGATTAAGTGCACTCTCAGCAAATTTCCAGACAACAACAAGCTTGACACAGCTGAAGGACAGGATGTCATCCAGAGAAACCCAGACAAGCTCAAGGAGAGGTTCACGGGAACATCATGAGGTTTAACAAGGCCAAGTGCTGGTGCTGCACCTGGGCTGGGACAGCCCCCAGTACCAGCACAGGCTGGGCATGACCAGACCCAGAGCAGCCCTGCCCAGAAGGGCTTGGGGTGCTGTGGGTGAGAGGCTGCACATGGCCCGGCCATGGCACTCACAGCCCAGAGAGCCAAATGTGTCCTGGCTGCATCCAGAGCCCCGTGGGCAGCAGGGCAGGGAGGGGATTCTGCCCCTCTGCTCTGCTGAGACCCACCTGGAGCACTGCATCCAGCCCTGGGCTCCCAGCACGGGAGGGACAGGGACCTGCTGGAGTGAGCCCAGAGGAGGGACACAAAAATGGTCACAGGGCCAGAGCACCTCTACTGTGAGGATACACTGAAGAGCTGGGGTTGCTCAGCCTGGAGAAAGCTTTGCGGAGATCTTTTCTGTGGCATTTCATAACTTAAAGGGGGCTTATAAGAAAGATGGGGAAAGATTTTTTAATAGATCTTGCTGTGACAGGACAAGGGCTAATGGTTTGAAACTAAAAGAGGGTAGATTTAGAACAACATATATAGAAGAAAGTTTTTACAAGGAAGGTGCAGGAACACTGGGTGGAACAGGATGCCCACAAAGGTGGTAGATACCCCAGAAACATTTAAGGCCAGGTTGGACAAGACTCTGCACAACCTGATCTAGGAAAAGATGCTTTGGGTCATTCCAGAGGGGCATTAGACTAGATGCTGTTTAAAGGTCCAAACTATTCTACAATTCTGTGAACACAAGATGGAATAAAAAATCCCAAACACTTCTGTTTCTATGTAAGAACCAGTGTAATAGGTCTCTGACTCTCTGAGAAAAAGTCAACCACACTACTTTGACTTTTAGGCAGGACAGTACAGTACTATCTCCTCCATGGACCAATTAAGAGCACAAAATGAACATGGTTTTCCTTGGCAAATTGAATGGACACATAACTAAGGTAAGACCTTACCTCTCACAAGTGAGATTACTTTGCTCCTTGTTTCCATCTTCTCTGTCTTACTGGTTCTTGAACTACAAGGCAGGAAGTCAAACCCAGCTTGCTACAGGCTGCAAACCACTATATTTAACTTCATTTTCTGTTGGACTTGTAGAACTAGTTTTTCAGTCAGGCTACATGACTTTGTAAAAACATTGCATCATCACAGCCACAGCACTTACCAGAACCTAAGCCAGGTAACTGGAGGTGTTTAGCTACACCTTACATGTACCATCTTCACCTCAATATCAAATAGCAATTCAAAGCCTACATATTGCCCTAGCCAGATGCCACTCAGCACAGTCTCATGAAAAACAGGCAGTAATATATGTAGGTTGTAAGACATTAGTAAATGGGAAGTGTGAACAGTAAATACATATTGTGTTGTTATGTATATGTTATATACATGTACGTTTTGCTATGTATTACACTAGTCAGTGAAATACCTAATGTATCTTCTCCTTCCAACATCAGTTTCCTTTCTGTAGATGACCAGGTATACATGTAAACTGTTAAAAAAAAAGTTCTGAAAACAACATGCAGTAACATCTGCAATGTTAGACGAAATTCTGCCATCTCAATAAGAGTCTTACCCTCAACCATGCACATATACTTACAGGAATGCCTCTGCCTTCATACTTCAAGATACTCTCTTCAGAAATGCATATGGGAACAACAAAATACAAAGGCAGCCTAAGACAACAAAGAAGAGTTTCTTGGTCTCAAAAACTGAACAAAGAAAAAACTCATAGTTCCTTTTAATTATGGTGAGTGTTCTAGCACAAATTCTAATTATGTATTCACCTTGCTACAATAATCTTTCCTGCTAGATAATTCTATTGTCCTCAAAGCTGTCCCTTTATTTTCAGCTGGATAAGGCTTTTTTCCCAACCTTGAGGTCTGAACTACTCTCATTGCAAAGGTGCAATTAATTGTAACCTCTAAGACCAACTTTGTTCTCTCATGCTTTGTTGTTTCAAAAGATATCCTTGCAGTACTAAAAGCCTGTTAAGCAGTTCACATCCTAATTCAAGAATTCAATTTAATTTCTCAAGGATTTCCAGCATCAACCAACACTATTTATGTTCAAGGTCCAAAGAAGCAATGATGGTAAGTACTTAAACTAAATTTGGGTCTCCCAAGACAGAGTTCTAGAATAAATAGTTAAGACTCTGAAATACTAGTTTCCAAGGCCTGTGAGATCTTTCAATATTTGACTATGAAAGAACAGTATGAAGTATACAATACCTTGTATGTATCTTAAAGGGCTCTAAATGCTACTCAGCTAAACTGGTGGCCAAGCTCAGCTAAACTAAGTTAACCTTCTCCTAAAGGCAACACAACTTAACTTCCACCAGCACATTTTGCAGATTTACTTTAAACCAGTTACCTTCTCCCCACCCAGTCCCCTCTCAGCAAAAACAGTGGAAAATCTCCAGCACATGTAACTTGAAATTTTACCACATTAAAGGTAAAGGACTGAGAAAGTGTCATCCTAACAAGTATGACAGAAGTGTAGGTCCCAGACATACATATTTTCCATTTTCCACTCCTAGATATACTCAAATCTTGATTTAACCAAGGTCCTGAGTAGTCTGTACCTAATGTTAAAGTTAACCCTGCTTGAATCAGGGGTTGTGCAGGATCACCTCCTGTGATTACAAACCAAATTATTCTATAAATAAAAATGGAAAACAGATCCTAAAAAAAATCCTAAAAACCTGTATAATCCCCTGCATCAAAGGTAGCACTGATTTTCACATGAACAAAGTTCACTATTAACCAGGGCAAGCTTACTTTTCAGATACTCTGTAGCCTTCGTTGGTGGTCACTGCTTTGTATTTCACATTCCCTTTGGTCCGCTCCAGCTCATCACGCCAGTCCTCGAGGGTCTCAAACATCACAGTTTGGTTTCTCCCATCTGTCAGACATCAATAATATTAACTTTGCAGACTGTCAGGAACTCTAACACAAAAGCAAACCTAAGTAAACCTGTTAGTCGCCATTAAGGTAAGCAAGCAGAACCTCTTATGTACTGAAAATCTTGAGTCAAAGACAATATGCCTTTGTACACCACACTGCCTCTGATCTTTAACAACAGCAATATTCTGTCATACATGGCTCTTACTAATAACTTCAGGAACAGTTTCTCCTGCAGAAACAAATCAGTTGTTACAGAACTTCCATACAGCTGAGGCTGTCCTCACATCCAGCCTAAAATGCAGGGGACTATGCAGCAAATATCATTTTATACTAAGGCAGCTGACTGGTATCTAATCTTGTAGTTTAAATGCAGAATTAACAATCATCCAAAAATCTTTATACAAAAATTTCAGATATTGCATTTCATTTAAGGTTCATTTTTTTTCTCATGAATAGTTTTGCATTGAATAGAACATATTAGGCACTCAGTAAGAGCAGAAAATTAATTACAGTAATTCAGTCTCAACGCTTTCAACTTAGACTCTTCCCTATAATTAATTCTACATAGCCACCTCAGAAACAGTTAAGATAGCAGCTTGATTTAGCTTCAAATCTTGTGTAATAACCATATAATTTATGGAGTAATATCAATTGTTGTAAGCACACATCCTAATTAAGTCGCATTCTACAATATCACCTAACACTGAAAGAGCAAGCAGAGCTATAATTTCCATGGAAGACACATTGGCAACTTGAAACTTTTCACTGTAAGATGATAAGGTAGATGAAAAATTTACAGCTCAGAACAGAACATTATTGATGAGCTCTTGGAGACAAGATTTTAGAGCTATCACTGTGAGAGACAAAAAAATAAAATTTCTACAATCTATTTGGCTTATCCTGTAGTAATTTTATTAAGAACGACACCAAACCACTTACTACTGAAAACAGCTATTAAAATAGGAAAAAACTGTGAGACAGCACTTCCATGTAAAGAGAAGGCTCCTCCCAGGCTCAGTCTCTACCTGGAAAAGCATGAAGTCTTTCCATTGTTTGCAGCTGAAACAGAACACCAGTTTCAGGTGAAGCCTGCAGGAACTAACTGAGCCAGCAGTGTGCCCTTCCTTGCAGCAAACAGGCAGTGTGCTCCTGGGCTGCATTTAGCAAAGCCACTGTGTACCAGCTGAATGAAGACACCACTGCTGTCAGCTGGAGGGCTGTGCCCAAGGCTGGGCTCCTCTCTGAAGGCTCCTGGGCCTGGTCCAGTGAAGGCCCTCTGTGATCCTTAAAGGGCTCAAAACACCTGATATGAGGAGAGACAGAGCTGGGATCACTCAGAAAAGAGGGCTCAGCAGGGGCCAATCTCCCTGTGTATATACACACTGGGGGTGGAACAGGGGAGGAGAGTACAGAAGATGGATCCAGACTCAGTGACTTGACAAGAGGCAGTTATGCACAAGCTGATCTACAGCAAATCCCACATACAAATTACAGTAATGTTTTTCACTACAAGGAGGGTCAAACAAAGAAACTGACCCTCCAGAAAGGCTGTGAAGTCTCAATACTTGGAAATATTCAAAACCCAACTGGACATGACTAAACTTGATGCAGTTAACAGTACTCTGAAAAAGGGCATATGGACAAGAACATGACTAGACTATCTCCAGAGGTTTCTTCTAACCTCAAATGATCCTGAAATTCCTTGACATATTTTGGTAAGTGTTTGACTAATACCTTGCATATATCAAAACCTCCCTCTGTGAAAGGATCTGGTGTTGCTGGTGCACTAAGGATCAGGTTCCTAATTCAAAACAGCACTATTAAATCTGAATTGTGGAATGCTAGAAAGTACACCGACAATTTTTTGTCCTGAATTTTGCAGCCTAATGTATTATTCAGCCAAGTTTGATCAAGTGGGAAGATTATGTAATAAGTCAGATATAAGAGGAAGTCAGGTGCCTTGCAAACCTGTTTTTTTGCCTTTTTTTTTTTTTTTTTTTTTTTGCAATTGCCTGGAGGAAGCATATTGCTTGAAAATAAGAGCAAAAGGGGAAATACTTTCTCATAGGATGCCACTGCAAATGCAGTAATTTCAGAATTAAGAGCAGGAAGTCTGGTTCACAGCACTAATACAGAAAAACCACACTTATAAAAACAAGCAAAGTATTTTCTAGATGAACCATGTGAAAACCATTTGCACATTTTAATTACAATAGGTTTTCAATCCAGGGATGCTTTTTCCTGCTTGGAAAATTTCTGTGCAACTTCCTGAAGGACACCAAAACCAACAATTTTGGAGACAGGAGACAATTTAGAGGTTTTTAGCAACATGCTTAACAATGTACAACAAAAAAAAATATTAATCTTTTAATATTTAATCTTTCTACCTACCGGCAGAACACAGCCATAAGCTGAGCACAAACTCAACTAGAGACCTCCCAGACTGCTTAACAAACTAATTATGCAACAAACAGATCAAAAAAGCATTTACCTGTGTTGTTTGGAGCAGCTGATGCATAAGAGAACAGAAACAAACGTTTAAGCAGCTTAGGAGTCTGGCTATGATGAACTATACCACTGACGATCTAAAAAAGGACCAAAAATTAACACCCAAACACACACCAAGACTGTCGGTGTCAAAAAAGTCTGTTTTTTTTTACCAACCCCTCCATCCAGGTTTTAAACAAAAATGATGGGTTCTATCCCTAACAGCTGAAACCTTTTAGGAAGGTTTCTCTGCTTTCTGCAAGACACTGTACCTACTTTGTCTAAGTAGTATTATGTATGTTCAACCTCCAGAATTACTCTTATTTAAATAAAGTTATTTGACTCTTAGTTTGGAGCTCAGACTAACTTCTCAAAAAAAACCTAAAGTTATCAGGAAAGTAACACTATATTGAAGTCTAAAACAAAATGAAATTACATGTCACAAATAGAACAGCTTTATAGCTTGTCTGAGCTGAAGCTAATTTCCTGTAGCACTCCCAAGTTCCAGTTTTCTTTAAAGAGCCACTGCACCTGTCTTTTAACTGCTATGCACAATGAAATGTTAAATAAAATCAATCTTTTATTTTCTGTCTTAGCTGGAAATGATCAGAAAACACTTCCAAGTTTCAAGGTGAATTTCATCCTTCCCTCATCCTCACAACATCGAAAACCAAGCTAAAATAGACAAGCAAATTAAGTTACTATACATACTCTTTTCACTTCCTCTTCTTTTGTGTATCTCAGGCAGAAGTTAAATACTCTAAGGTCTTTACAGTAGATAATTAACTTCTCTGGATATTTTCTTAGCTGTCCTGTTAGAAGTTTCTTTTTCTCGTCATAAACTGCAAAATTAAAAAGGTAAGTAAATATCAAAAAGGTACTTGTAATGTTGATAACGTTGTCCCTGACTGACTTTCCAGAATTCTCAAGAAGCTAATTCAAGCCCAAGTTTTCTCAAGACAAAACAAGTATCCTACAACACAGGCTGGCAAGCCTTTTCTTTTAAAACCCATCAAATTACTTCATACAAGGTAAAAGGCAAATTTGCAGCAAACCAGCTGCTCAGTGGTTATATCTATTCACATTCTGACTGCACACCAAGTTTAAAGTTTCAAGATACATAAATAACAATTAAGTAGTTTTACCCAAAGGGAAGGTCCCAGACATCTGAGATCATTCTAAGTTCCTTAAATATATATTTTTTTAACCACCAGGAAGTCCCCAAGGCAAAACTCTGCTCATTTCTCTTTGAGGATGTACCATTTCACAATGTCAAATGCTGCCAGCTGGGCCACTGTACATAAAACTAAAGTGTCTCATAACCATCACTGGTTTGCCCCAGTTCACTCTTTCACAAATCCACACCACCAGAGTGTGTAAACACTCTAAATATTCATAATTAGTCCAAGAACAGGATTCTCAATAAAGCCTTCCCGTACTTAAAATTATCAGCTCCATTCTCATGTATCTTTTTAGCAATACTGGCACATCTCTAAGCCCCCATGCAAAGCACTTGATTTAGCTGGCAATTAAAACCTCCTTTTCTAAGTCCTTTAATACGGTGAAGATATCATGTATCTCATAAAACAAAGTTCCCTTAGACAAACAAAAATAATTGTTTGAGAATTTGGTACCTGTACTGCTATTGCTCAAATGAAGTGCATATATCAATATTTGCAGAAATAGTTGATACATTGGAAGATCCATGTCTAGCAAATTTAGGGACTTTTCACAGTACACTCTCTGCTTTGAACCACTGCATTTTGCAGGAATCACTTTGTCTGTTTTAGTGGACAATTGATCAAGTAAATTAAAATTAATTTGACAAGCTTGAGGGATAAGACTGGGTTCTGATATGTTTCTTATCTGTCATTTCATCATTAAATATAACTGCAGCTGCTTTTAAAAAATGTATTTGTTTTCTAAAAAGGATGTATTTGTACAAGGAGCACCAGCACTCTAACACCCCCAAGGGTAAAAAGCTGACTTACCTCCATATATTTGATCTACGCATTGCAGAGTTATGTCATTTTCTCCTACAATCTTATTTTTAAATTGTGGCTCCTAGAAATGTGAAAAAAAAAAATCACAGAAATGTCACTCTACAGTACCACCTTCTGCATTACTTCTTCTGGACACTGAAGAACAGTTATTAAAGTACAGACAGATGCACAATATAGCTTTATTTAAGTCTCAGCCATGCTTGACATGTAGATAGGGTTTTTACTTTTCAAATAGCTTCAAAGCATACATTTCTGATGAGAGTCACTTTTCAAACAAGAATCACTGCAGTAAACAGGAAACACAATAGCTTCATGTAATCCAAGGCCTTTTATGACAAGTTTCCTTGCTATGAGAACCTGGCAGGAAATACAAAGTCTCTTAAAAGAACAAGTATCCCAAGAACATACTAACATTAAAATCAGATTTATGACCAGGTAAAGTAAAGACACACACAAAACCCAATTACCTTATCTACTGTGTAACCAAACTTGAAGTGATTTGGAGTTCCCTTCCCTTCTACCTTTCCATTAATACAGTTAAAAATGGCATTTTAGTGATGCCACAGTTAAACACTATTTTCAATATTGTTACCAAACAGCTGATGTACACTACATCAGCAAATTATATTTTACTGTGAACAGTTAACCTTATTCGAGTTACTTCCAGGTCTGCAGTACTCTGAAGCAGGTAGCTAACCCTGAACTTTTGTTCAAAGAAATATAGTTGACTTGGCATGTCATAAACCCAAGGTTCAAAGCCAGCAATGGAACAGAAATTAGCATGGTCATTACCAAGTTTCCACAGATCACTTGAGATTTACGTCATAAGATTCTGCAGCTTTGTCTTAATTCCAGAAGGTCCAATAATCTGTACTTGGCTGCAGAAGCCTTAGTTTAATGTTTAAACTTTGTGAAATTTAACCCGAAGAAACTTCTGACTACAATCAACACATGTCAAATCATATTATTCTCAACGTCCTTAACTGTCAAGATCACCTTGAACATGGGAGCCATTAGACTCTCTTTTCACTCCTAGCACCTAAATGGACTAAACTATTTCAATGCTTAAGCTCATCAAAAGCATTGTGGCATTACCATTCTCTCCTCACAGTTCAATTTGAGCACCTAAACCAAAGGAAAAAATATCGAAATATTTTTAAGATTTAGGGAGTTTTTAGCTTTTCAGTGTTTGCAAGCTCAACAGCACTAGGTTTTAAAATCTTTTTAGTAAACACTGGACTTTGAATGAAATAATTCAGAGTTTTACTGAGCCACATAATTTTTCAGAGCATTTCCGCTGAGTATTAGCTTACTCAGTCTTGTACATCTGCAGAAATGATTCTGCAGATGTAGCCCAAAGTCAAATCAGGCAGATGTTATCCACCATCAGAGACACTCTCACTTCCACAAATGCTACCAAGACAAAGAGTCAAATCAGTTTCAAACAAACTGTTGATTAGTTTTCAAAACAATAGGTTCTTTTAACTTAAGCTTCACCAACTTACAAAATATAAAGAGTTATAAACTATGTCTAATCTAAGTGTCCACATAAATGCTTGCACTGCCATTGCTTAAAATAGTCATTAGAGCTTGAGGAAGGATCAAGCAGATGCAGACCGATTCAAGTTATTCTGCATCCATTAGGAAATGTTATACATTTATGTTCATTCTGCATCTTTATGTAAGGGGAAGATATGATTATTTATGCAGAGTCTGTTTAGTTTAGTCATAATTAGAAGACTTGTTTTCTTACATTATCATCTGAAGCAGAATCATCATCAAGGAAAGAAATCTTAAAGTTTGTGCACACGAGTTTCCCGTAAGTGCCACGATTTGACCCATCTTCTTGCACGTATTTGTACACTGTGCTGGCTTCACAAAGCAGCAGTTCACCTGTAGAGAAGAAACACTGACGTGCAACATTAACTGACATTTACAATTCAATTATTTTGTTATCTCAATCACAGCAATAACTTCCTGACAGTTTCTCAGAACAGTATGCCTGAAGATAGTTCATCACTGTTAACAAAGCCACTACAAGACAGCTTCTGGAATCAGCACACTGAGAGCCTTCCAAGTTACTAATGTTATTCCAGAAGGCCTGAAGTGCAGATGTTTGGGAGTTCTGTAACCACAGGTATCTGTGTCATGGCCTACTCCAAATGTCAGAAGAATAGCAATCATTCAAGTGTGTAGTTAGAAAAAAAAAAAAACCAAAAGAGCAAGAGCAGTTTATATAGTCAACAAACAAGTTGAAAATTATTCCAATCTTCCTTACTGTTAAACTTTAAGAATGCTGAAACATTTAAATTTATTACTTCAGGTTCATCATAGTTATTTTTTCATAGCTTTGACTATTTTACAGGTCCCAAGGCTATTTTGGAAGTCTCAAATACAAGTTTGCATAAATAATAGTCAATTAAGTTCTCTTGTTAGAATTCACAGGAACTGAACTTCAAATTTAAGAAAGTAAAGTTTTAATAGATGTGATCAGACAGACTCTTGGTCTAAAAAGTGTAGGAAACCCAACAGAAGAATACTAGTTTACTGTTAACTTTTACATGTATTTGGTCTTTCCTTATCTTAGAAAATATTTTTATACAAGAAGTCATTGTAAATTACAAAAGAAAATATTAACCGTAAAAGAAACATTGGAAGGCCCAAGTAACTCACAGTAGAGACAAAGCCACTAGAAGGGAAATTTCCTCCAGTTCTTGTCTTCAGTTCCAAACAAACAAAACCCACCCAACTTTAAGAAACAGGGCAAACTCAAATGTTGACAGTTCTCCACATACAACTTACATCAGAATACTGAACTCTGTAAAAAAAATTTTTTATAGTTTTCAACATCCCATGCAGATAGACATGTTAAAAACATTTCAACCTGCATGGGTTGTTAAACCAAAACCTGTATTTTACGACTTGTGACACTGATGTCACATGAGTGTTTACTGCAGACAGGGAAATATTTAAGTATTAATCATTAATTTTTATTACTTAAATCTAGTAATATACAACAGTTACCTGGTAATAAGTGAGGATTTACTTCCTTTTCTATGGGTTCCTTTATGTGTATCTCCTAAAAAGAGAAAGAGTAATTATTTCTTTGCAAAGATCATACCTTCAACACATGCTGTAAAGAACTACACCTTCCCACTTTAATTCCTCACATTCTGGCAAATAAAAATTAAGGAAAAAAGCCTCCTAAATGAAAGGAGTCTATGTCTGCAATTTGATCTTTCCACTTAATGTCAGAAGTCTATTTGCTAAGTAATTGTTTTGACATCCACAGTGTCAGTTACATGCATTTGTGAACACACAAAAAATGCACTGTTTGTGCAACAGACAGAAGTAAAACATTACCAATATTTTAAAAGTTCTCTCAGCACACCTATATGGATGAGCATAAACTTAGTATTACAGCGACATCTCCCACCTCATTCATAAGCTTTTCCATGTATGACTTGCTATTGTTTCTAATGTACCCTTCAGTTTTTCAAGTTTCACCCGTGACTCCCTGCTTCTGATTTTTTACACACATTTCAGCCAAAGTACAGAAGTTACTTAAACGGAACTAACATGACTATATGGAAAGGTATTTCAGGATCTTGGAGCTAAGAGATGATCCTGGTGACAGGCGATCTTTTAGTTTAGACCCAAATTGCACAAAGCAAACATATTAAATTCTCTGTGTCGCTTATTCTAGCCTTTAGACACTGACAGATGGTCTAAAATCTCCAGCCAAAAGACTATTAAACTAGAGGAGATGCTACACCCTTCCTGCTCAGCCTGTTCAGAACTTCCTCCTTCAAGTCCAAATCACTTTGCATGCATTGCAGTCTTTCTGGAAAACCATTAGTTAACTGGAAACCTCCCCCCCGGAGGCACAGCAGTAAGCAAGCTAATTTTAGTTTGTCACCAGCATCCAGTCAGCTACTGCAATTCAAGGCAAGGAATGAAAAGAAGATATAAGCAATAATAATTTTTCTGGATTAAATACAGAGAAACAAAAGCCCCTGAGAGTACAAAAATAAACAGCCTCTGCCATTCATATAAACACTTGCACTCCATACTCAGAAGACCTAGAACTAAGTTTGAAGGCTGCACAGCAAAGCTAAAACCACCAGGAAAACATATCATGAGAACAGCAGAGATGTTCAAGATAGGCTGGAAAGAGAAAAAGGTTATAAAATGAAAGTAGTAGTGCTGTGAAGAAAGAAATCCATATAACTACAGCTGATAGCTAATAGAAAAAACAAATCCCAGTTTGCCGCCTTTCTCTTCTAAGTGTGGATGCTGTAGAAGTAATATTTAATCAAAATTCAGGCTTATCAGCAAAAAAGTTAGCTAAAATGCTACTATGACTTAAGCTGAATACGTCTGCATTTAGAGGAGAAATATATACTTCCCCCAGCATTGTCTCTTCACCAATGGTAACTTTAAGCTAAACTTTAGGTTTACAAGTATCTCTAACAGCTTTGCCTTATACAATCCCTCTTTGTGTCCAACTACATGCACCACTGCTCAGAAAACTGCATGCCAACAATCACTTCCACGGAACAGTAAAGTAGTTGTACCAGCCAGGTGCTTTTCCAGCACCTCTGACTTTGGGAGATGCCAGAAAGAATGTAGTAACTACTGTTCTGCACATACACTGTTCCTATTTATTGCCATGAGTACCAGTTTATGCTAGTGTTGGCAGAACTGAACTGAAGTTAAAAAAAATCTGACCCCAAAGAAATTCTTTGAGTTTACACACATTTGTTAAAATGTAACAACAATTTTATAATGAGTTTCAACAGCAAATCTTGAACAAGTGGTTACAAGTTTTTGGTTACAAGTTAAAATTGGTTTTCTTCTGACCGAGTTCGAAATTTAATCAAATCGCATCACAGCAGATTAGGGACCACAAACACTGAGAACACCTTGTAAAATCCAGTTTCACTTTCTTGAAAAAAGACTACAGACACTGAAGTGCTTATGATAGGCAGAATTCCTTTAACATTCAACAGACTCCAAGAGTTAAGCCTCCAGAAGAGTTCTATTTGAAATTCAACATTTACGTTCCCACAGTAAATTCATAAACATATTAAAGGTGGTTTTGATACATATACACAGATAGCTAGACCTCAAGCCATGAGTGCTGCTGAAGAATCCATGTTGCTGCATTCATTTTCTTAGGGAGGGTATGAAAATACATTAGATTTTACTACTGTCACATTTTGTGTTTGCTCTTTTCAGTGAGAAGGTAAAGACCTGCAAGAAAAATTTACTCACTATGAGTCAGTTCAAGTTGTGTAGGAACACACACGTAAATTCAGCTGCCATCTTCACTCTGTTTCAACTTTATTTTTATAACGAATATAAGTTTTGGGGCATCACAGCTCTTACAACTAACTGAAGAGCCTGTTTCAATTCATTATGCACAATGTTCACAGTCACCCACTCCTGTATCCCTGGGTTTGTCTGACAACATGGTGAGGTAATTTGATTTGTAAAATCAGCTGGGAAGTATGTACTTGTCCTACATTTGGTTTTATTATTAGTGCCTATTGTTAGCAGAACTGGCTCATCAACAGGTCAGATGAGCACATAAACAAAAGAAAGGAAAGCAGCAGAAGTAAGTCTGCCCCCTTCTGCAGGCTACTGAATACATCTGGACTTCAGAAATCTTCACCCTCTGACCATTTGTTGAAGCTAAGCATGCAAGTACTTTCCATACCTGACCACTGAAAGCCATGTAAAACTCTAGATAGAGCTTTTCATCTGTAGTTCCCCTGTTCTGAATGCCCCAAGCAGCATTTTGTCACTTCTTACTTAAGATAAAACATGGGAAGCCCTACTACCAGCCACAGTTAAAAGCAGTCACCCACAGGACACCATGCAAATGAGGAAAATTAACTTTGTTTCTGTAATTTCTGAGGCAAAAACCTCAACTCTGCTGAAGGTTTTAGAAACTTCTTTCTAAGACATGCTTCTCACCTGTGCACTTACCTTGTGCTATATTCCTTCTTCCAGGCTCTCAAACAGTGGTAGAAAATATGGCAATGCCCTCTAATAATCAATTTCAACAGTAGAGTACCAAATCATGCCAAAACTTCAAGCTGACATGTCACACCAAATTAATTCAGAATACATCCCCCTTCTTGCTAACATAGAACCAAAAACTGTTTTCCTTAAGGAAAGTTCTCTTCTTGTTTTTTACCCAAATATAAGGAACAACTGCACAGTTTGCAATACCCAGGGACTACAGTCAGCTCTCCTCCAAAAAATGTTTTTAAAGGGGTTAAAGTATTTTCCTCGCGCCTGTTTGGGGAGACAAATCTTCCCCAAGTGCTGAAGGCATGAGTGAAGCAACAAAGTTTAGGGCAAAAAGGTCAAGTAGGAGTTATGTTATATTAACAGGGTCTTAATGGTTGGAGCAGGAAAGGAATCCCAAATGACTTCTGCTTTTTATCATACACTGTCACCACAACTGAAAACAATTCCTCTCACTCCAAAGGGAGGTAAGCAACTGTGTACTGGAAATAAGAGAAAAACATTCCCTGCATGCCAGAATCCAGACCTTGATAAGAGGATCTGTTTGGGGTTTTTTTCATCATTATTGACATACAGATATCTGCCTACTGATCCTGGATGTTGCCCATCACCCCCAGCAGAGACACCATGCATACAGTCTGTTGCTTCAAACTGTAAACTCTGAACCTATCTTACCCCACAGTAACACTCCCACTGATCCATAGCTGGACATTTGTGCTACAGGCAATTCCAACAATGAAAAACAAGACTTACTAAACATGCTGAGAAAATATGTTTGAAAGATTCAAATAATGAAGGAACAAGTGATCACTTCCAGGCTATCAAGGATACTGTCTGAAACAGCTGACAGCTTTCAAAGCTGACAGCAAACAGTGAATACTTTGATGTTTTGATATAGTTTTCCACAAGTAAGTTCTGCACTAGGAAGATCTACATCCTGGAGAGGTTTGCTACGAGCATCTGTTTTTTTCGTATTTACTTCACTAAAAAGAGGGGTGAAATAAAGATAAATATATACTTAAGAAAGTTATCAGCTGTGAAAGTCAAACTGTGTACAGAAAGACCTGCAAATCAGTTGTGGTGCTCTAACAAGTGAATACAGAGCTCCTGAGTAAAATAAACTTTTGTGGAACAGTTCCACTGGAATTCCATGCAAAAGAGGAAACACCAGTGCAAATGCAGAGTATCTACTTTGCATCCAGAAACAAACCACGTTACATACCTGGTACTTTCTGAAGGACTCTTTGTTGGTCAAACAAGCCTAATCCTGCATTGTACGCCATACAACCCACAGCATATACTTACTACACTTTAATAACATTGCTGAGAATAATCTCTAACTGCTTGTTTTCCTTCCTTTCACAGCTCCCTTATCCAGAAGTCTGTTAGATCATAGCACGTGTTTTCCCCGTCCGTTTCATCTCTTACCCTTTCCTCTTTCCTCACATTGTCCAGTCCATCTCCTCTGACATCAGCGCCTGGTTTCCCCCATATCAGCCCAGCTGTCCACCAACTCCTACTCCTTAATCCCCCCTGCAACTCCACCACCCCAGTTTTGGAGGAGGGACGTACATTTTTAAGACTGATCACTGCAGAACACACAATATCATACCAGGATTTACAAGCAAGAAGTATTCACAGCATTTATGAGTGCAGGATCTGAGAGACAGCACACGAGGCATGAAAGTTACCCTCAGCAGTTTGTGGTGTACCCCACATTTCAGAGATAAGCAGCATGCAGCAGAACAACCTCTTCCCTAGTTTAAAGGCTAACACAGGAATAAACGTCCCATAAGAATGAATATGAAGAATTTAACTATAAAGAATGCATGCAAAAATATCAACTTTGAGCTTGAAATAAAATTTGAAATCTAATTTTTTATACAAATTAAGATTTTTAGGAAAACACAATCTAGCTTGTTTGACCTGTAAATAACTTCAGTTTTGAAAGTCTGAAAGAGTCAGAAACCATGAAGTAATTCTCTGGTCCTTGTTTCACTGTCTCCACAGATACATATTCTTAGTCTGTGATCTGAAATGTCAAAACATTGACTTTATACCCTAGTATTCACCCCATTTCCTGCAGGGTAGCCAAGTCTGTCCTCAGGGGAAGTGTGTCATTAATATCAACATCCTACGGTCTCACTCTCAATAGACCACTGATTGATTTGCAGTTCCATACAGCAGAGCCTAACTAGGTTATATTTAGTCAGATGTTAGAAATGCTGCTTTTCCAGACATTTTGGGGTTTCACAGTAAAAACTACTTCTGTTTCTTTAATAAGCAGCATTTTCTTTTCACTCCTTGCTTCCATCTGGTCATATATTAACACAGATGGAGTTCCTGTTTCATTTCATATTCAAATTAGCACACACCGCAGCTTAAAGCTGATTTCATTTTATTTTTCAGAGTATTGCCGAATGTGTCCCTCAGGTATCAGAAAATGGACTAAACAAGGTGGGGCAAAACCCAAAACCAATACCAAAAACTCAGCTCTGCCTGTAAATTTCCCTACTGCAGGGCTCCCCTAACCTGGAAGCAGCAGTTTAAGGCCTTAAAACAGCTTCCCAAGCAAACCAGGACAAGACCACAGAAGCTGGAGGCTGCAAGCAAGGGAGGGCTACAGCTAACAGTACAGCTATTGCTCTGTACTGCATAGTGGTTGACTGGAAATTTTGCCTCAGGCTGGAAGTACAAACAGATTCAAGGCAAGGCTCTGCAAATTAATGGAGAAGTCCACCATTAATTCCAATCCTACACAGCTGAAATCTCAAGCTCATCAAGCCCCTGAACTACTGTTTCCCACCTTCTGACATGGCCTGCCAGAGGAAGCATCACACCTGTTGCCAGTACTTCTTCCCCGAGCACCTGGAAGTTGAAATACCTTGACAAAAGCTCCCAGTTGACCCAACTATTTTCCACATAAAGGAAATCAGAATTTCCACTGTTTTACCAGTCTAGTTCCTTTTAAAACTCAACTACATGGAAGTTAACTTGTACAGGAAACCTGAGTTCAGGAAGTTGCTTTTCCTGGGTCCACACAGCTCTGTGAGAGAGGCTCACTTGTGCTTACTTTAGGATATTTAATCAACATGCTTTTTCTAGACAACAAAATAGCCTCACAGGTTTCATCATATACCTAAAATTTTATTTTTAATTCTCACAAAAGCAACTAAGGTCTTTAGTTTCCTGTGTAAGCATTAAGGCAGCCATATGCTGCCAACCAGCAGAGTCAAACTTGCTTTACTTGCTAATCACATGAGAGCTCAGCTTTACTGTGTCTCTGAAGGTGCAAAAGGGATATTCATTCTATGGCAGAAGTCACGTCTATAACCTGAAGTTCCTGCTGCAAGAGTGCATGAAATTCTTAAATTTAAGTGGAACATTGAGAGGCTTAAAAGCAGCAAGAACATGTAAAGAGTAAATGACAGCAATGTCTATTGAATCAGGACATCTCAAAAAGAGCTCATCTTCCAGTGTTACAACCTTAGTTACTCTTCCTGCAGCCACCAAGATCATATTTGAAGCATTACATCACTGGACTTAAAGTACTCTTTATTATTTGATATCTTGCTGCACTGTATATATTACCTGTGCTCTTTTCAATCAGCCATTTTTTCTAGCAAGCTTTAGTCATACACCACACTCATTTAAATGGTGAAATGTCTTCCAGTAAGTCCAACAAGTGAAGTTGTTTCTTTCACAAAATCCATTTCCTTGTATATTTGTATGAGGTACTTTCCAAAGGTGAAAAATTACCTCAGACAGGGATATATTTGCTGACTCCAGAAATATTTGTACCTATCATTTCCATCTGTTTTCACATGGAAATACAAGAAAGAGATAAAACTTTCAAAGTAAACTGATGAAACTACAAACCACCAGGACTGAAAAACATATAAAAATCAGATTTGCTATCACAAACTAAGAACAAAAGTTTTAAATACCACAGCTGATTTTGGCCATAACAACTCTGATTGTTCTTTCAGATCCAGTGTAAAATAAAAACAGCAGATTCACCAAGGTCCTATCAGTGACACACTCTGCACTAACTAACAAGATCGACAACATCTCTTCCCTAGGAAGCTCTCAAGAGAATTAACAATTAAGAAGAATCAGTTTGACACAGATTACAAAGAACTAGGAGAGGGAAAATCCCAACACTTATGGCTCATATTCATCAAATATTTTTCCTAGAAAACAGCTGTTTACCAGGAATAAGAATGATGGAATACAGAAAAACAATACTGACCTAATACCATGCGCTAACAAGATGACCTCAGTAAACTGAGTCTAAGGTCACTTTGATCAAGCTGTCAACATAAGTTTCGACAAATAAGTGAAAGGACAACAGGCAGAACAATACCAAAGATACACAGAGAAATATACACACTGCCAAGAATTCAACACCGAGCTGTTAAGGAAGGATATCCAGGGCTTTCCATTGGCGGAACTGAGAGCAAGGAGCTCACCGAGCAGAACGTGAAGTGATGCTCTTCAGGGACAATAAGAACAACAGGTTCGGAAAGTCTCACCTTACGGGCCGAACAACCGCAGCCCAACGTCTGGCCACGGCTTATAGAAACGACTCCGCTGACCAGCCAGCTCTGTTTTTTAAGCTCTTCTCCACGCTCGGGGCAGCCCAGGCAGGCTGAGCCCCGCAGTGCCCGGCGGCAGCCCTGGCCCTGGCCCTGGCCCCGGCCCCGCTCCCCCCGCACCGCGCAGCGCTCCCCGAGCCCCGAGCCCCCGGCCGGGGTGCCCGAGGCTGCCCGGCCCCGCCCGCCCGGCCCCGCACCTCCGGGCTGATGTAGGACACGAAGGACGGCTTGGCCGCCCTGGCCCCGCCGCCCAACATGGCCCCGGCCCGCGGCGGCGGCGCTTCCCAGCGCTCGTCCCGAGCGGGGAGGCAGCGGAAGGAGCGATCCCGCGGCAGCGCGGCGACGCCGAGCCGCATCACGGGGGCCGGCACCGCCCGTGCCCGCCCCCGGCCGGCGCCGGCCATTTCTGCGGCACCGCCTCCCCGCCGCGCCCGCCCTCACGGGGCGGGGCCCGCGCCCCTCAGCGGCCGCGGGCCGTGGGGCTGCCCCGTGTGCCCCGGGAGTGCCCGCGGGGCTCTGCCCTCGGGGCTCTGCCCTCGGCCTGCGGGGCGCGGCTGAGCCAGCAGGCGTCCCGCGCCGCTCTCTCCGTTTCGGGCTAAACACGTACCTTTTTTGCGTAGTTGCGGGAACCTCCCGCTCCTGGCCTGTGCCTTGATCCAGCCGTCACTTCCACAGAGTCGTAAAATCGCAGAATGGTTTGGGCTGTAAAGGACCTTAAAGCTCATCTGGATCCACCCCCCCCGCCGTGGGCAGGGACACCTTCCACCGGGTTGCTCCAAGCCCCATCCAGCCTGGCCTTGAGCGCTCCCAGGGATGCGGCATCCACAGCTCTGGGCAACCTGTGCCACTGCCTCACCCTCCTCACAGTAAAGACTTTATTCCTAATATCGCATCTAAACTGTGTTTAACTCATCTATTGCGCTGTTTCTCATTCAGCTGCTAAACTCAGCTGCTTAACTATCTGTGCACACTCAGAAGGCAACTCGGCATTAAAGAAAATCTAAACAAGTCATCAATATGCAGAGTGTTACTTATGGCAGGAGAATTGCAAGAAAAATGTAATAAAACATATTTTCCATTAAATAATCCTCAAAGCCCTCTAAAATGTGACTGCTGATGCACCTCGAGAAGTCCTCTGCCCTATGCCTATTTAATGTGTTACAGCCACAGCCTCCCTGGAATGTCATCTTTGAGCACTGTATAATCAGAGCTGTAAATATACACCAGGTTTAACTGGTATGTAGGTTATTTTTAAAAGCCTCATTTTTATATGGATACAGAACAATGCAAATATTGTAAACGGCCTGTGGCAATTGCAGCAAGACTACCCAGCAATTCAAATGGTGAATGGTAACCCAGGTGACAATTCATGCAGAGTAGACTTTATGGAAATATTTTTACAAAAACCCATACTTTACAAACTTCAGTAGGCCATAGGACGTGAATATCAACAGCTCCTTCAAATATTAGTGATAAGCATTTTTCATATAATTCCCCCCTCTTTTTCTTTTAATACATCACTTTATTTACCTTGCTCCAAACCCAGACCTAGGAAAACTACAGGAGGAAGAAAAAAGATTGCATGGAGTTATAAAGTAGCATTAATAAACGTTAAATGGAGTGACTGTTTCAATTCAGAAATAAAGCAATTTCCCTGTTTTCAGAGTCAAGGAATGAGAAGTCTTTTGGATTTAATCACCTTCTGTTTAAAAAAAAAAACTCGAAACAACTCAGAGATTAGCTTTCAATAGAGTTTTTACAACAAAGGCTATTCTGCTATGGGATCCCATGCTGAAGAGCTCTCATGTTTCACTGCACAGCTGCTTCCACATCATTCCTTGCATCTCATCTGACCTCAGCTGCATAGGTCAAAAGTACTCCCCATGAGATTAAACTGGTGCAAATCCAGGGTGAGGGGAAATGTGGGACACCACCTCTGTACTCTCCAGTGTATTAAAGTACTTAAAGAAAGAGAATAGCATATAGAAAAATCTTTTAAAATACTTGACTTTAGAGTGGGAATAATGTGAATTCCTCATCACGCCTTGAGGTTTACAGCACACTAAGGCAAAAATCAGCTACTTACTGACGTAGCATTTTTCAAAGAGGAAGGGAGGTTTTGACACCAGGCCAGAGTCTTAACTCTGATGGGAAGTGCAAAAGGAGCCTTAATTCCCACACAGCACATGGGAATTCATTCTTCATCTTGTCATCAAAAAAAGCCGTACATAAAAAAAAATCTGAGTACAACTGCTATTCTCCATCAGCAAAATATCCACATGGTGATGAACAGGGAGTGCTTCGTCCTGGGGTTTTCTCTCCAGGATGCAAAATGTGTGGGACTGAACCCATTGCAGAAAGGATGTGAAGCCTTTCTGGAATTTGGGGGCCGGATTTGGATACCCCCTTAGTTCATCTTTTCTGGAATGGAACAAATAAAGCTAGCACAAACAAGTTAACTTAATTCAGAGAACATTAGCATCTGAAAGGGCTGACTGCAACCCTGACTCTGTGCCCAGCAGATTACCAAGCACAAGGGCTTCTTCTCTTTCCCCAGGAAGACCAATGTATTCTCACTTTCTCTTCTAAAATCTGGGAGTACTCACAAAAGGCAACTTCAGCCCAGCCACCTCATCTCTGTAGATTCCTCCTGCAGACAGTGGAGGGAAATAGGTTCCTCCTAAAGGCAATGGGGGCAGCAAATAAATTCCTTGTTAAGAAATGGCCTCAAAAGACTGTCCAGTGCTCAGAGCACCTCAGGAATTCAGCTTGGCCAGGCTGAAGTTGGCTTTTCAGAGTGCCCTCCTTCCCCTCCTTGTCTTTACACTCCCTCCATAGTCATCTACTGCCCCTCACTAATGTATTTACATACTTACTTTTCTGTCATTTTAATGTGATCCCTCTCTTCAGCATTGTCACTCTGTAGTGTTCCAAATTGCTCCATTCTAGCGAGGAAATAAGACAGTTCAATCATGTTCAATCATTTGGAATTGTTCTCTTCACTAATAAACACTTCTAAAATAAAATTTCTACAACAAACTGAAGTTCCTGGAATGGTGTATTAATAGGATCTGTCTTCCCATGTTTCTTCTAAATGGGAAGTGTTGTTCCATGCTGCCAATGACTTTTGATCCATTAAAATGAAAAGGAGCGTATCAAATAATGTAATTTAATTTTGTTCAATTTTATATGTAAATCAATGACAATCATGCAAACGTAGAAGAGTAAAACTTTTTAAAAGCCAAGTTCTAGATTGTCTGCAGTGGGTGAAGAATATATGGCATTTAACTGTTGCCTTTTCATCCTGATACTTTTCTCTTTCTAGAAGCATAATCACAGTATTTAATGCTGACTGGAGGAGGGAAACTCACAGACCAGCTCTGCTCTTCCTATAAACAGAGATTACTTTGTTTAAAAAATTCACATGCTATTAATTTGAATAATTTTTTGGGTTGAATTCTCAGCTGTGCCCAGGCTGGGTGGCACAACAGCTGATGGAAGGGAGACACAAGGAGCTGTTTGCAGCTTCTCCAGCAGTTTTCTTTCAGTGATCCTCTTAACTGCAAGTGGTATCTCATATTTCCTTTTGTGGCAGTCCTCCTTGTCAGCATTTTCTTGGCTCTGGGAAGTAAGTATCCTGGATAACGCATTATCCTAGACAGTATCTGGAGCACAGTTGGTGAAGATCACTGAACACAGTTCTTTGTATCACATTTCAGCTTTTCTGAGCCTGGGCCTTTGTAAATCTTGGTGCCTTGGGGAGTGAAAAGGGTGCTTGGATACTCAGGGGGCACAGACCACTGTGTGTTGTGGGTGCTTTGGTACAGGCTGGACAGATGTAATGAATTTTTAAAGCCATTCATGAATGTTGAGCAAACATGCCTGACTATATCTAATTTCTACTCCCATTTCCTCTTTTTGAAGAAAATAGAGGGAGTCTTTGCAGTGCTGCAGACCTGCAAAGTCACAGGTGTGCATAACTCCCATTCCAGAGTGGTAAATCAGAGACAGGAATCTGCAGCTGTGCTCCCCTTTGAACTCTCATCATGGCTGGATCCAGGTCAGGACACTACTTTTGGAACATGTGACTCCAATGGTGACACAGGTAAAGAATTTGAAGTAGCATCTCAAAAGAGGACCTCAAACAATTACCATTTGTCAAGGTTCCATGATATTTCTATTCAGAAAATCTACTTGTGTGTACAATTTGATTTTTCTTATTTTCACATTTGTCTGGGCCTTACCAGAAGAGCTACACGTAGGTGTGCAAACCTGGGTATTTCTGGTGTACCCATACAGTTACTCTGACATTTCACAGAGCACTGCAGATGCCCATGTGCAACTCAGAAGAGAGGAGCTGTCCCAAAAGTGTTGGATTTAGCCTGAGTATACAGAGATCTGCCATGCATGCTGGGTCTGATACTCCCTATTTATAATGTTCAATTAAGTAACTCAGTTTAGGACTTTTCAAACATTTTAGGAGAACACATTAAAGTGGCTAAAATCAGTATCCAAGAAATATAGAAGACTTAAGATGAACCTGGAAGTCAGATTACTGGGGACTATCAGAGAGAAAATCAGAAATGAGGAATATACTGAGATGTCCTCTGGGAAAAGGTCACCAAATCAGTCTATAGACAGCCAGCACCTACCTCTGCTTTATACAGGCTAAGAGAATTTTCTGTGAAAAGTCATGAATGTTAGCTTTCTGCAAATTAAGACAATTCTAAAAAAAGAAAACAACAACAAAAACCATAAAAGGGCTCTGCTCTAAGATACTACTTCTAATACTGTATTCACAGTGACATTTTAATTTTCCAGTACTTTCAGTGTCCTTCAGGAATTAGTTTCTGAACTTGGTTCAGATTGCAGTCTGTCACCTTTGAGATGAGCCCATTTTTGAAGTATATGGTCAGAGACTGTGTAAAGTTGTCCTACATAAACCTTTTCTGTTTTATCTTTGTTGCAGTGGCCTTTCTCTGCTGATTGTGTTGTGTGATTCAATTTCTTAAGCAGTTTTCTACTCCTCATTGTGAGAACTGAATCTCTCTGGGTAAAGGGAAAGCAGTTCTACTCTAGCTTTCCTCAGCTGAAGTATCTGGCTCTGATTCCTCTTCTGTCCCACGTCTCAGTCCTGAGACACTATGTGCCCAGTTCCTCCCTGAAGTTGGTTGAAGAGATGCAATTTTTTTTCTTAAGTAAAAATGTGGGACATCTGTGATGTCCCACATGGCCACACATCATGACTCAGATGGCAAACAGCACTTCCTTCAGGGGTAGCAATACAGACCATTTTGCGTCCATCCCTTAATTACTGAATGTTTTTGTTCTACCAGGGCCTTTCAGAGCTAACCTTCCTAACCATTCTAACCAGGAAGGTTCATCTGCCATTTGAGACATACAGTTCCAAAATATGCACACAGAAAAGTGAAAGACCAAATACACAGCTATACCATGAAGAGCGGGACAGAGGCATTAACTGCTGAGAACACACCCTGGACCAGAGTGTTTACTTTAGCCATAGAGATGCAGCTGGGAATTACATGTCTTAAACTTGAGGATGGAAAACAAAATATTGCTGTGAGAGTTGTGAAAACTCAGGGAACAAAGCACCTCACATCAAATAGCAAAATCACCTTCTCTTAATAGCTACAAGTGGGTGAAGAGGAAGTGAGTAACTTTTTAATAACTCTACTCACCCAGGAAAGCATGGGTGTCACAAACAAGAATACAAGGGCTAGGGAAGTTTCCCACCTTTTTTTAGCTGTTTTGAAGCAAACAAAATTACTTGTTTGTGGGCACACAGAGACTTCTTTGTCATGTGGTAAACTTCTTTATTTTATTCTCCAAAATACTGTGAGCAGAAATTACTTCAGACTGGGTATTTCTAATCCTTAACAGTACACAAAGGGTGAGTCAAACCCCATCTGCATTGGGAAAAAAGCCTACACCATGGCTGGATGTTAGGCAAAGTTACATCGGGGCTCTCCTCTCACCCTTGTTTCTTATAAACCTGCAGTCCAATGGGAGGCTCTAAGAATCATGAACTTGTAAATAACAAGACTGATAAATTTAAGCGCAGCCCTCCTGATATCGAAGGATGTGAATTGACCCTTCTGTCTTGGAGTGAATTCCACAAAAGAAAAAAAACAACATTCAGCTCCCAATTTGATGGCAGTCCCTAAGCTGGGTGGTGGAAAAAAATCTGCCAAGGTGTCCTTTGGCAGCCCAGATTCTTTCTTCCCAAGTCACTTCTCCAAATGTGATGTGGATGAGAAGTCCTTGGGAACGATGTCCAGATGTCTGTCACTAGCTAGGAATCTGGTGCATTTAGTCAATTAGTTGCTCCTGTGCAGGACTCTTCCTGCTGGGCATGAGGACAAGCAAAGCAATGCTAGTGAGAACCATCCAGTGTCTGAATTACAGAGTACAGGAAAGCTCAGTTCCAGCTTATACATGGGGAAAAATACTCGTTATGAGGCCTACACAGTTACCTTTTCTCTTTAGGAAGGACACATACAAACTTGAAAGTTTTTGCTGGCTGTGTCCTGGCTCTTCTGTTCTTTCCTTTAAAAGTGAAAATTTTATCTAGTGCATGACTACAGGGAAAAAATGTGCTCATTTTACTTTGCCCACCAGGCCCTCGACTTACTCTTGGCTTTGATTTCCTAATGCAAAATGCATATGTGTGTCAGTAATCATGGATGTCAGGTAATGAAAGAAGCCATCCAGCTCATGCTGCCATCCCCACCTCCCATACCACTGCTGCAACTAAAAAGTCCAGCCCAGATAATATGAGAAACAGGCACAAACCTACCCCTTCAGGAAGGCTACATGCTCTTTAGCAGAAACTCATGGCAAAACACAAATATGAGTCTAGAGGCTTCCCTTTACTGTCCCTGACTTCAAAAAGACCGTTGTCTAAGCAAGGGACACTTCTATTTGGCTAAGACAAACAAGTATTTGAAGCAGCAAACTGTATAGAAACAGCAAATCTTGTAAAAGAAATCTCATAAATCCATGTGTTCTTCCCTGTTAGCAAATGCTTCTGATTTACTAGAATATTTTTCTCTGCAATTGCTGTGGTTTTTATCTTCAGGCTCTTGGAAAGTTTCTTGACCAAACTTTCTAGAATTAAAATGCATTCATGATAGAATTAAAATATTCATGCTGATAGCCATATGGCAATCTGGCATGCCTGAATGTCAGGTGGGTATTTGCAAACAATTTTCTTGAGGATTCCAGAAATCACCTGCACTTCCAGAACTCCATTATTTTCCTACAGAAATAAGTTATTTTAAATCTATTTGTTTCTGATGTGTGAAATTTGTAGAGGGACTTTTCCTCAGGGAGAATATATGAACCAGCAAAGGACTGGTGGAATTTTATTGCGTGGACTTTGTCCCATACTGCTTGGTTTTAGATCTGTGTTCTGTGAATGCATCTTGAGAAACACTTCATCCCTGGCTACTCCTGTAACAGGAGCTGAATTGGTCCCATAACTTGTAAATTGGCTCATCTTATGCCTTTGGATGTGCTGGAGAACTTGCTGGGGACGTTAGTTAAAGCATCCAGAATCCTGATTTATGATTTACCACTGTCCTATAAGGAATGCTTATCCTGAATCTATTGCCCTGAAATCAGCCCTGGCAGCAGCTGCAAGAAATTTCTTAAGAAATAGATACACACCCTACCCCCTCACACAAGACTTTTATCTGAAATGCCCCTCTCCTCCTGTTCTCAATGATTTGCCAGATACAGTCTTTGGACACACATTTTATCAACTCTCCCTTTATAACCTCTTTCTCAGGTTGCCTTCCTCAGTGGGAATCCTTACCTTGCAGAATTTCTTTGCAGCCCTCAGTGACTCAAAATCTAATCTCTCTTCTTCCTTCTGACTCTGACTTGTGTAATTTCTTTACACCCCTAAAAGTATTTACTTCTAATTTATTCAGGATATAGTCCTGGCTGTGTTTCTAACCACTGCTGTCTTCTAAATCACTAGCAGATTTTATCTGGGGTTTTGCTGCCATGATGACTTTGGTGCATCGTTAAAGAATTATTTTTAAATTATTTTAAAATGCATTCTTTGGCAATAGAGACGAACGCTGTAATAGCTAAAACATCATAGTTTTCCCTTTGTGCCTGTCGCAGAAAGGTGAGAACGAACTCTGGCTTTCCAGTGGGAGCCGCTGCTGACGACACAGCGCTCTCTGCTGCTGGGAACACACAGGGACACTTCAAACACAGCCCTGAGGATTTGGTGCATAAAACTGCACTTTTCTTTTTGGCTGTGAAGCATTCACTTAGGTTTACTAGTGTGTGGGGAAGTGTCCTCACACACTCTTTAATGCTCTCCTTCACGTGCAAGGGAGGAGGGCATGGACTCCAGATCTAGTTCTGTCTGTGAAGCAGGAGAGATGCATGAAAAGTCTGTAAAAACTCTTCAGCTTTTCTTTCACCTTTTCCCACAGCTCACTTGCCATACACGGAATGTAACATATTTAACACCTCAGTTCCATGGGCCTAAGCCATTTCAGTCTTAAACTCCTCAATCACCTGAAACTTCTTTTTTTCTTCTGTGTTTTTCTGGAGTGCTGCAGTTGCTGCATGAGTGGCCAATCATGCTCTCTGCTGAAACAGAGCCTTTCTCTTTGATTTCCTACACTATTTTTGAAGCTGACTGTTGTTGAGTATTGATGTAATTTTTTCCTTTTTATATTACTTTTGATTTGTAGATTGTCCTGGGGTGACAGGACATTTTCATGCTTTGTATCCCAATCGTGTATTCCTGTTCCCGTGCTCTCAGTTTGTTTTGTCTATAGCCGTGTCCCTCCCCCGGCTGCTTGCTCTGGCTTGCTGCTGCTAGCTTTAGGCCCGCTTCACTTGCTCTGCTCTCTTGCTTTGTTTTTTCTTTACTTGCCTTATTTTGCCATTTTTCTACTTTTGTTTTTCCCTTCCTTCCTTCCTTATTTTGCCATCTTTCTATTTTTGTTTTTCCCTTCCTTCCTTCCTCCCCTTCCCTAAAGACATTGGACCTGCTTCGGACCTTGATTCTGGAACGTCAAGGAACTCCTCTGGAGTCTGCATTACAGAGAAGCTCAGCACCCTCCTCAGCAGACTGCCCACGCCGTTTGGCCTCTCTTGGACTGGTGAAAATGTTTGTTGTCACCTCGGGCTGTTTTTACTTGTGTTGGGGAGTGTTTTTTGTTCTTGCTTAATAAACAAGTTTTCTACGAGGAAATTCCTCCCGAACCCGGTAGTAGGGGTGGGGAGAAGAGTTGTGGAGGTTTGTTTCCTTTAAGGGGCTCCTTTAGAAATTTTCCCCTAATTTGTCCTAAACCAGGACATAAATCTCTAATGGCCTTTCCCATCTTGTTCCTTCAGTTGGACCCATTTAATTTGTTCTGTTCTTTCTGTTGCCATTTTTCTTGTTTGTTTTTTTGGTTTTGTTTTTTCCCCCACCCCCACTTTTCAAATGGAATGAAATGTACCAACTTCAAATGCTGGATTCTGCACCTGGGATGGGGTAATGCCAAGCACAGGGATGAAGTGGGAGAGGAGTGGCTGGACAGCTGCACAGGGAGGTGGGGCTGGCTGGTGCTGGGCTCAGGGTGGGTCAGCAGTGCCCGGGCAGTCCCAAGGACAAACCCCATCCCAACAAACCCCATCCCAGAGCACCGAGCACGGCACAGCGGGCCCAGAGAGGGGATGGTCCCGCTGGGCTCAGCCTCGGGGTGGCCTCACCTGGGGCCTGCTGGGCCCTGCAGGTGGAGAAGGATGGCAAGGTCCTTGAAGGTGTCCCAAGGAGGAAAACAAAGCTGGTGGGAGGGCTGGAAGGAACTTGCTGTGAGGAGCAGCTGAGGAATTTGGGCTTGTCCAGTTTGGGGAAAGGGAGGCTGAAGGGTGACCCTACTGCTCTCTGCAGCTTCCTGAAGAGAGGAGGTGCTGAGCTCTCCTCCCTGCAATCCAGGGACAGGACATGAGGGAGCAGTTCACAGCTGCACCAGGAGGCTTTCCTGGCCATCAGGAGGCATTTCTATAAAGAGAGGTTGGTAGAGCACTGCAACAGCTTCCTAGAGAAGTGGTCGATGCCCCAGTCCGTCAGTGTTCAAAGGCATTTGGACAGTGCCCTTAACAACGTGCTGGAACTTGGCCAGCCCCGAGTGGGCATGCAAGTGACTGGACAATGACTGTAGGTCCCTTCCTGTCAATACAGAAAAGTATGTTCTATTGTATTTTATTCCCTTTCCTCTTTCAAATAAAATAAATTATTGAAGTTATTGGTAGAAAGTGGGATAGCATTTAATTATCACAGACACTTTTCTTATGAAAAGCACCCTCTGCTGCTGATACCACCATGATTATCCCACTTTCCTGATGCTGCAGTTTCACATGACTATACTGGCAACATCCTGGATCACTCTGGCTCCAGTTCTTAAATATACTATGCTTTTCTCTCACATGTGAAAAGGAGAAGTAGTTACCTAAGCAGTGACATTCTCAACATTCTAAGCCATGCTGAGATATCCAAGTAGGACGGGCAGCTGTAGGACTGCACCTCTGAGAGACAGATCCCATTTGGAGCAGCACATAGCCCAGGAGCATGTAAAACATGACAGTAAACTCCAGTATTCAGGCACCTTCATCTCCCCCATAGTGTTCATTGACTTGTATAAGCAGAAAATTACTGGCAAACTTAAATGTCTGCCAGAAGTAACGTCTGTGATAAGGCTGTCTAACACAGTCTGATCATATATGCATACTATTGATACAAACATAATACAACAAGCAGAAAAGGAAACAAAAGAGGTTACATAAGGTTTGTGATTCTTATGTCGAAACAGAAGGTCTTTTGTCTCACTTTTAATGTTAAAGTAACCTTTTTACTGTAGAAAAAGCCATTTATTTTCTCTTGGTCAGCTACTCCGTTCTACAGTCTCAGATTTTTAATTACAGAAAACTTAAAAAATTCACAAAGGTTTCTTGATGCCATCCTATGTTTATTGTGATTCAGAGTATCAACCCCAAAGAGGACTGATGCAGAATATATATGAAAGTATTTAAGCTAGTGGCTGAGCCTTCTGCAAGCTGGTAAGCTTTAAACTACCCTGCAATAAATACTGTTGGCCATGGCTTTGCAAAAATTTAAGACAAGCGTTAAAGATCTTTCTAAATGATGACCCTTACTAACAGAAGTGTCGATGTAGGTCCTCAGCTGGGTAATAGTTAGCATTGACTCCATGATTGCAGAAGGCTGATCAATTGCTTTATTATTATCTTATATTATACTATATCACGCTATATTTCACTAATAAGAACTATCACTAACTAGCTAACTTGAAAAACTTGTGACTCTCTACTGAGAGTCCTGACACACACATGGATCTAATTGGTCAATGAATCTAAAACACTATCCAATTAGTTAAGTTTACCTTAGGTAAACAATCTCTAAACACATTCCATGTGGGCACAAATACAGGAACAGTAAATGAGATAAGAATTGTTTTGTTTCTTTTTTCTCTGCTTCTCTCACAACCTTCCTCAAGAAAATGCTAAGAAAGTTTGTGTCTGCTGTCTGTGGCCAGAGAGCTGCTACCATACACAGGTATGTAAGGACCATGACGTGTGGGAAGGTGTGCACTGTGCTGGGTCAACATCCCCAGCAAAAGCTGCCAGTCCCTGAAAAACAGTGACTTTTGCCCTTGGTAGCAATTGGACATTTGTTGAGTACTATTAGGGCAGTGTTTCTTAAAATGCAAACTGTAAACAAGCAGGAAGTTCAATAAACAACAGCCAGCTTCTCTCAGACTTTCATAATGCAAGCAAAAAAAGTGGAACAAAATGTAAGAATGCAGATGAACAGATATTTATAGAATGATGTTTGATTTTTATTTGGATATAAATCAAAACTGCTGTAAGTAAGTCTATGGAGAATACTCCTTGGATTTTTTTTTCTCAAAAAGACCAGCTATCTGTTTCATTTTGAAAGTCTGAGAAATACCACACTGAAAGATGAAAAGATCTTCTGAGATCTAGAAAGGAATCTCTCAGGAGAATTTTAATTTGCTAGCCTTTTTGGCTAGAAGGCTCTTCGGCTTATAGCTGTCATTTAAAAAAAAATTGAAGGAAAACGGATGTTTTTGTTGACTTTATCACTGTACTTTGTAAAACAGAAACATAAATGAAAGAAACCATTGCTAACTTTGTCTATTGCCCACCATTATTAATGCTGTGTTATTCAGATCTGTTTGGTTAGTCCAAACAAGTCTTAATTGCTTAATAAAGAAATGAATTTGGTATTGTGTGACTACTTAACAGACTAATGATCAGCAGATATTCAACCAACAATAAGAATGTTAAATATGCATGCACATTTTTGCAGGAATATTTCAAGTTGATTCCAATTCATGGAAGTTTTCTAGGCTGAAAAATTTTAAGTACTAAAAGGTCTAAAAGTATAAGCTGCAAATGAACCCATCATATTCAATAGTTCTGCAAGTTTAAGTGCTCATCTAGAATTTCATAAAAGGGCAAGAAATCAATGGAGTGTGTCTAACAGACTTTAATTTCTAGCAGTGCCTTTACGCACAGATCCATGTGAAACCACACTGCTCACAGACAGGACACACTTATGAACTAGGAAGACAAGTCAATATTCAAGAAAGTTCTGAAACAGAACAGCTCATATGTTCACCAGCTGTTCCTCTAAGGTGAGCATGGGGGGGAATACCTTTTCTGTGTACATTCTCCTCTTGTGAATGAGGACTACAGTGTTTGGAATTGTGGGATTTAACACACAGCACTGCTGAATAAAAAAAGTAAACAGTGCTTATTAGTAAACTGTTAGCATTACCAAAACATAGGGTATTAAAACGCTCATTTAGTCAGTTTTGCCTTCCCAAGTGCACAGTGTAGTATTTAAGTCAAAGCTAGCTCTGTACTTTTGAAAACCTTGTTTTTACATTTTTAGATTTGTTAACAAGAGTCAGAAGTTATCCATTAAAATGGGCAGGAACACCAGAAACAAACTGCAAATTCACCTTTCACCACACAGCACAAAAATAATGGTCACAGCTTCATATTTAATGTGGAATCACTTTAAGTATACAATATTTCAAAAGATCCAGAAACTGGTTAGGAGCTACAAGCCAGTAGAACAAAAATACAGAAAATCCAAAATACATCTTTGACCTTTTTAATCCTATATTTTAGGGTCACATTCCTGAATAGACAAGTTTGCCTTATGAGGAAAGAAACTTTGGTATGGAGTTGAACTAGCCACATGAATAGCACCTGTAGCTTTCAAAATAAATAGTAATGGCTAACTAGACACGATGGCAGCAAGATATCCCCTAGAACAAGCATATGCTTGGAGCTATGCATGAAGGCTGGACAACGAAATGAGTGTAATTTTTTTAAAGTAACTTCAAAGCATTTCTGCCTTTCATATTTCTAATTATTTAGAAAGCTTTCCTACAATAAGAAAGCTTTACTTTTATATGCTAACCCCTTATAATCACTCCCTTGAAAATTGCACTCTTATGCTCACAGAACCCTATTATTAAGTGTTTTTCTTTTTTAAGTCTTTAGATTCCCTCTATTTCTCTAAAATATTGTATTTTTATTCCATAGGCCCACACTGGTTAGCAGTAGATGCTGTGAACAGAAACACGCCCCCTGCTCCAACAGTTGCTTATTAAAAAGGTCAAAGATAAATTCGACCTTAAAATGGAACAGAAGTTGGGCTTTTCTTAATAAACAGTATCAGAAATTACAAGTTATCTTTGTCACATGTGATACTCTCCTACAGCCATCAATAAAGTAGCTACCGGAATGTTAGTCTATGTTAATCTGTGTTTTATGGGTTTGCAACAAAGAATAATACACATTTAACAGTAAGTGAAACTTCAGTTTCCAGTGTGTAATAAATTTTAGTAGTTTAATAAATTTTAACTTTTGTGTATTCCACTGTAGTGCTGTGACAACAAATCACACCTGTGTACCAGAGCACACATCAACAGTATGATGTAACTTTACTTACACCACTGCTATATTTAGATTTTTGAAAGAGACATAAGCATACACTATGGCCACAGTAAATAATTTTCTGGGTTTTTTTCTTTGATAACCTTCACTTTTTAAGTAATACTTCACTTTCAAAATTTGAATTAATGAAAAAAAAAATCACAGAAAGTTTATACAGGAACAGATATAAGGAATAACCTCACAGGCACTGATATGACAAACATATATTTTAAGGGCTGACAGGCATTAATACCATATTGACAAAGTTGACTGAAAAGAATGACTAACTTTGTCTAAATGGAAAATGCCCACCTTTGCTCATTGAGAAAAGAAATTCAGAAAGTTATTTTTTGGCCTTGCTATGTCACGAAGTCAATCATACAAAGACCTATGCATTTAACCTAAGATAATAGTTTGTAAAGCCCTTCTATTAAAAAAAAAAAAAAAACAAAAAAACAAAAAAAAAAACCCATCATGCAAATTTTTGATCAATTATGCAGCGGCTTTAAAACTGTTTCAAGACCATACTGTATATATTAGCTTTTATACTGCTAATGCACAACTAACAGCAAACTCGATTAGATTAACACAAATTTGTCTTAATTACACTGTTATATCACACTAAGGAGACAAATGCCAAATGCCACAAGATTGGCAAAAACATTGAATTCTGAGCACTCAAATGGCGGGACAATTATGTGTTGTAACCCCTTCACATTTAGAAAAAAACATGATCCTGCAGTCTCACTTTACAAAAAAAGAAAAAAAACCTTCTGTAAAATATCAACTGGGAGGGGAACTATTTCACTACCTAAAACAAAGTAACTCATACAACTAGTATCAAAGGCAAACAAATATCTCTAAATAAAAGGTCAAAATACACATAGCAACAGAAGCACAAATGCTGCGTTAAATACAGTCAAGATAGGAAGACAATGCACTTGTTAATAAAAAAGACAAAAAAAAGAATAAGATACTAAACTTAGCAACACATTTAAAGAAAATGCAGTGAGGGAAAACTATGTTTTCCTATGACAAGTTTCCATTTGCAGTCTTTCCATCCATAATTTGTCTGATACAGTACATCCAATCAAAATATTCAGAATCTCACAGAAGAGCTAGGTTGTTCTCTTCCAAATCTAATTCAGAAGCTGGTTTTGGATGTTTTAAACAGACATCATTATGAATGAAGTAAAAGCAAGGCAACAAATGGACTTTTCATTACCATCAATATTAGCAATGACGACAAACATTTTTAGAAGTTATCATAATCTTTTTTGTCCTTCTTTCCCTCTGCTTCAAACCCATCAACCCCATCACTGTCCCTTCTCCTTTTACGATTATTATGGATGTTGAAGCGTTGATTCATCTGTGGTAATGGATCCATTCCAAGAACTTTGTGTATCTGACGGAATGCAAGGAGTCTCAGCGCGAACTAGAAAAATGGTAAAGAGAAGTTACTTGTGTTACAAACAAACGTCCATTTTGAGCACTTTGTCAAACAATTAGGAAAGAACATCAGTGATGTGTGATATTACCCTTAGGTCTAATTATTCCATCTTTCTGTCTCCCAACAACATCAACACAGTAACGTGTATGTCACTTTTGCTGCTTCTGTAAGTGCAGCATCTTAGCTTAATGTGCATGTGTTTGGGCTTCTGGGCTTGCAATGAAACAGCCAAGGCTTGTCACATGTCATGTTAGGTGACACAAGATCAGGAAACATTAGCAAAAGGATCAAATTAAGAGGCAGAGGCAGTAACCTTTTAAACTGGAAGCATGAATGATCATTACTATTATATGAATCTTATGCAGATGTATTTATAAAATTTCCAATCTAGTAACATACTGCTGTAGAGTAAGTCTGTTTACAGATCTAGATCTAGGTATATAGACATAGATGAGAATGCTGTAAATTGTTCAGGAAAATACATTTATTTCAGTGCAATAACACGCTAAGATCCGACTGTAAGATGGTAAGATCCGATGGTAAGATCCGACTACATTCTGAGAAAAAAAATTCACATTCAATGTAAAGCTCCATTACAAAAAAAAAAAAACAAAAAAACAGAACCAAAACAAAACCATACATCAAATTTAGTTACTTCACAGCTACATTCCCATACCTGTGCACTTGAAGTAATATCCTCTCGTTGCTGGTCTGTCATTACAGCAAGCGTATCAAAAGGATCTTTTTCACAAGGGTCCAGAAGGCCAGGACCACCTACAATAATCAGGCTAATTAGTAACACATCTTTACCTTATTACGAGCAAGATTACAGATTAGTTAAGTGTAAGTATACATAAAAGGCAACTTGCCTTTAAGGATGATTCCTGAAGATATACACTCAAAAACTCTTCTCAGTGCATCTCCAGGACTCTGTGGTCCAGTTGCGCTGCTAATTGCTTTTTCCACAAGCAGCTCCATAGCCTACACCAACAACAGGAGGATCAGACAAATTAGAAGATGGACTAAGACAGAATAAGGCTGCTACTGTTCCTCAGTAGAGAATTTTGAATCCTGAATTTTGAAGAACATTACACATCATAGAACACTTTCAGTTAAAATGGAAAGAAACCCCAGTTATTTTATAAAGATGAATAAAAAGAAAGGTGGAGCCAGATGAACAATGAGTACTGATACTGGCAGCTGATTGCTGGTGGTGTCCCCCAGGGCTCAGTGCTGGGCCTAGTCCTGTTTATTCAAGATCTGGATGAGGGAATCGAGAGCACCCTCAGCCAGTATGTAGATGGCACCAAGCTGGGTGTGAGTGCTGATCTGCTGGAGGGCAGGGAGGCTCTGCAGAGGGATCTGCACAGGCTGGATCCACGGGCCAGGGCCAGTTGTGTGAGGTTCAACCAGGCCAAGTGCTGGGTCCTGCCCTTGGGCCACAGCAACCCCCTGCAGCTCCAGGCTGGGACAGCACGGCTGGAGAGCTGCTGAATGGGAAAGGACCTGGAGGTGCTGGTTTTCAGTGGCTGGACATGAGCTGGAGTGTGCCCAGGTGGCCAAGAAGGCCAAGGACATCCTGAATGTATCAGCAGTGGTGTGGCCAGCAGGACCAGGGCAGTGACTGCCCCTCTGTGCTGGGCACTGGTGAGACCACACCTCAAATCCTGGGGTCAGCTTTGGGCCCCTCACAGGAAAGAGACTGAGGTACTGGAATGTGTTCAGAGAAGGGGAACAGAGCTGGGAAAGGATCTGGAGCACAAAGTTCTGTTAGGAACTGCTGAGGGAGCTGGGGGTGTTTATCCTGGAGAAAAGGAAGCTCAGGGGTGACCTTATTGTTCTGTATAACCACCTAAAAAAAGCGGGTGTAGTCAGGTAGGGGTTGGTCTCTTCTCCCACATAAATGATGACAAGACAAGAGGAAATGGCGTCCAGTTGCACCAGGAAAGGTTTAGATTGGATATTAGGAAAAAAAATTTTGACTGAAAGGGATGTAAAGCATTGGAACAGGGTGCCCAGGGAGTTGACAGAGTTACTACCCCTGGAAGTGTACACAAAACATGTGGATATGGCAATTAAGGACATAGTTTTAGTGGTGCTGGGTTAACAATTGGACTTGATCTTCAAGGTCTTTTCCAACCTGAAGAATTCAGTGATTCTATGATGGGCTTCTTCCTATCACAAGTTGTTCAGTAATTTTGGAGAAATTTATACAGTAGTAGCCTACATATACAGGTAGACAACTTGTCCAGCCATTTTTGAGAGTTTGAAACACTCTGGGACACTTGATTCTTTCAGCCACATGAATACAGTACATGGTATACACAATGGAACAGGATGCTCTATGAAAGTAGAAATAGTTTTTTCGACAAGAGTACAGAAACTTATAACATCAAAATTTAATGTCCTTAAAATGCTTAATATCCTCTCTAGTCCTTCAGTTTAGCACAACTAAAGCTCACAGTTTTTAATTTTTCTCCTGGTTAGCAAGCAACACTAATTCAGTTGTTAAACAAATATAAAAAACCCTCTATGATAAATATATTTTCTGAATGTATACATTTCATTTTCAGAATGTAGATATTCTGAAATGTATACATTATTTGATGTTAGTTAAAATGGTTTAAATAATTAGCTGTGCTTTAAGTACTGATGCTTTTTCTGTGAATATTTCCATTGTTCACTTTTATTAGACACTATTTTTTTCCAGAAGAACCTATAAAAGTATTTGTAAAAGAAAGATCTAACTTCGCCTATATATCCTTCCGAGAATTAGATAGATGTTTCACTCTTTGGCAAGTTTAATTCTCCAACAATAATTTTTGCTAGGTTTTTTTTGGAGGCATTTGTTGTTTGGACCTTGTCCTCCTCACCACATCTACAGTTGTTTAAATGCTACCTTTTCTTCTTCCTTTCAAGGTGTAAATATTTATTCTGATGTATGCAAGTAACTACAGGCAGTGCTAACCACTAAGGCTGTCCATTCCTTTCTATTTAGCTCCATTTAACTGACAGATTTCAATTCTTGAGCACATTATTTCTGTACTCCTGCTGTATCAGTCAGGATTTGGCAACAGTAATTAAGAGGTTTTCAAGGAGGAAAAAAAGTGCATCAGAGTAAAGGAAAAAAAGCAGATCTTGGATTTGCATATATTAAAATCTAGTTCTTTTGGATCCTCATACACTGAGGTCTATAACTCAGTCCTGGGAAAACATGAATTATGATGTCTTGGTGTTTATATGCAAAAAAGGCTGGATTTCAAATTTGAATAATGTGTAGGAACCTGACAAAATTCTTCTAATTTAGTTTCTACTTTTAGGTATATGAAACGCTACTACTGTGAACATTCAGGCTTCCTATTAACTTCTATTTTTACAACTACTTATGTTTTTTTTCTTTTTTTAAAGCTCTGTCATCTCTTTCATTTGTAAAAGCTTTTTAGTATAGAGGGTAGGAGAATATGTGTATTCAGAAAACTGTATTACTGCAATCTTTTAAATTCCAGCCATGCTGGCTGAAATCACCACTTTAATTTTGTCTTTTTTTTAATCAGTAAGACTTCTCCTACAGGCCAAAAGAACAGCTGACTACAGTTCAGTGCTGATCCATGTCACTGAGAATGCATCAGGCACAAGGAACAAATCAGGAATCACTTTTGGAGAGAACTGAGACACTGCAAGGTCTGACACCTAAGACTTCATATCTCTCTTCCCTCTGGATGTGCCTTGAAACACATAATGTGAGAATTAAGAAGCAACATTCCTTGTTCTTCACCCACATCTCTGCTCTGTGTTGCAATAGTTGTAAGGATACTTTTCTGAAAGTATGCCAAGGTTAATTCTCTAGCAACTCAGTATCATAGCGATATTAAGAGAGCACTTAGCATCTTTTAAGCTATATTTGTTTAGTGTACTTTTTATGAAATGCAGTACTGAAACTGGCACTAGTTTTTTTCCATTTAAATATTTAGAAAAAGTGACATTACTGTTCCACTTCCCTTCCAGAAGCAATATATATTATTAGAAGTAATTTAATAAAACTGTCTGCAAACTTGAGTTGTAAAGTATTTCTCATCTAAATAAAGTCAAATGATCAAAACAATGTTAGCACTCTTCCTGTCAAAACTGAGAAGGAAGCAGCTCAGTGCAACTGGATTTCGTCTGCAAAACACAACAGTCAGAGCAAGGTTTACTTCCACATGATGCATGTTTCAGGTATTTGTTTCAGATTAACTTTGTCCAATCCACACATTATACACCTGTTAGTATTTGGAGCATTTGTAAGGTAACCAACACAAAAGGAATGCTCCAAGAACACTCAACTGAATTAAGAAAAGTGACCTGATACAACCCAGAGATTTAAGTGACACTCACTAAAATATGATGATGACACAACCACAGGCTGTACTGAAGTACTGTGGTATTTCCCCTTGCAAAAGGGACATAATAAACTTAAGAATTACTGTGATTTTTTCTTTTGAGTTCTTTCTGTTATCACAGAACTATCTGGGCACAGCCAACATTATTTTAAATAAAGCTTCAGCAAACGCGAAGCAATTCAGAGTAGGTGGTTAGAAAAAAATAGGTTCTTTTATATAGAGTAAAGGGAAAAAAATGCTAAAACCTACAATAGCAATCTACCCACAAAGAACAAGAAAATTTATTTTGGAAAAAAAACAGTAACTTCCAGCTTCAAATGAAAAATCTCAGAAAACTGTATTTTAAGAGGGAATCTGGAGTATTTGTTAGCAAAAAACAAACAAAAAAAAACAAAACAAAAAAATCCCAAACAAAACCCTACATTATGTGTTGAAAAAGTCTGAATTTAAAAATTGTATTAACACTTCCCTATAATTTACTTGTAGTAACATATTTATCAAGAAGGCTCATTAAGAAAACATTACTTACCCAGCTTGGAAAATCAGACCAAGTAGGAACTCTCTGACAGAGGTCACGAAGAATACGTATGATAATCACACAGGACTGCAGACCATTAGCTCTAGCCTTGAGAGCAATACAAAACCAAATTAATTAACCCCTGCACCCAGAGCAAACAGGACTTGTTGAAAGACTAAAACACCACTGTTCAATGGAAGCTCAGATACAAGATTGAAACAAATCATTCTACCAACTTTATTCCGTGAGCTGCCATTTACAGCAGTATTTTATACAGGGTTAGTAATTTAAGGTGGTAGAAGTCAAAGTGCACAGGTTATACAAGAATAACGTTTCTTGATCCCCTATACACTTTGACCCATGTTCATTTGAAACAATAAATACAGTATCTTTCTATATTAGAAATAAAAAGGGTAAAGTAAAGATCTAAGAAATAGGTATAGAGACTGAAAGGTCAAGGGAATCTGTTTGGTTTCTTTATTGTGCCTTTGCCAGAATGCAAAGTCACTAAACCAAACAGTTGCTTCTCACCTTTCATTCCCTACACTTAATGCACTTAAAGAAATAGAAAAAAACAAGTCTTAAATCTAAACACAAAGCTTTAAACACATATTCCATTATTTAAAGCGAAGTTACTCTGCAGCCTTATGGAATATATAACAAATATACAACATATGATCACCCCAAGCGAGTCAAGCTTTCAACATCGCCTTCTCAATGACTGGAAAAAAAAATGATGTCAAATGAGCAATAACTGCATAAAGCAGCTCCTGCATACTCAACCTTCTACAGTTAAATTTAGGGACCAGAGAAGTACCAAGTATTATTAGCATGAATAACGCTGAGTGTTTTCACACAGTTAAACATTCATATTGCAACTGAACTAATCTCTCATAAGGCTACAAGAAGAAAGTAAAATGATGTTCCGAACCTGGAACCACTTAGCGTGGCGTAGAGCAGCCAGAGCGTCAAGGCATTTTTGCCTGTCCAAGACGTCCGGTGGGTCTTTCACCATACCCGAGGTTACATCTAAAATGGATTGAATTGGCAAAATGCAGTGAGGAATGGGTGTTTGACCAGGTGAGCAAGACACTTCCTTAAATAGCTTCAATGTCACACATGCCATTTAAAGTTTAAACCCTTGAATGAGAAATGTAAATGTTCAGCAGTAGTCGCTCAATTAGGATTAGGGCATCAACCCAGTAGGAAGATCAAGAGCATAATGCACTTCAGCTCTGAAGTTATTTTCAATTGCATTGCTGATTATGCAATGCATAGTACTTCTTTATTTCAGCTAACAGTGGAAAAACACATATCCCCTAAAATTAAATACCGAAGGAAGGATGGTTGGACACAGTGCACCAGCACAGAGAACACAAGACAGAAGGAACACAAAAATCCACTTTAACTAAGTAGAAACAATCAAACTTAGTTTCTTTAAAATTTTAATTGTCAGGTGTTATTGGGACCTATTCTTGAAAGAAAAACTAAGTATAACAAATTTTAAAAGCACTGAATATTTTGTAATGTTGTTATTTTTATCATGCCTTAAACTTAAAATTATTTGACTTAACCTGACTAAAGGAATGTGACATGTTCTTCAATATTACAGAGTTCCTTGTTTTCTAGCACCTTCTCTCTTACTCATATAAATAAAATTCCTCAGCCCATAACAGATATGTTCCAGCAACACTTAGGATGCAATGAAGGATCTGAAAAGGGACTGCTTTACCAAAGACTCACCAAGATAAAGAAAAGCAAGGAATAGTCTAAAAAACAAAGCAAAATGTCTGAAAGATGGAGAAAACATGCCAGATGTTGCCTATTTAATTGTTCCAAAAATAATTTAATTACCAAGCAGACTGCTTTGCTACCAAAGAAATGAAGAGACCACGAAAGTGGTTTAATCAGTGAAACTGGAATCACTAAACAATGTGAAACGGTATCCTTGAGTTACTTGAAAACTATGTGGATATAATCAGATCAGTGATCACCATTAGAAGTTACTTTTTCACTCATTCTGAAAATAGCTATGGTGACTAGCCACAACATATGTTGCTAGCATAAGTGGTGATAAACCAAATGAGATGAAACAAAAAGCCCTCACTCAGTGGCACACGTTTCACAGGAGCTAGCTGTTTGGAACAATAAAGTTTACTCCTCCAAGATCTAAATTTAGGTTAAGCTACAGAATAAAATAAAATAAAATAAAAGATGAGACTCATGAAATGTGCCTGCAACGAGAAGCTGTTAGGAACGTTGCAGAAATTGTGATCTAAAATCACAAATGTAAAATAATAGGATTCTTTAGTATATAGAGCTAAAAGGCCATGAATTAACATAGTAGTACAGCTTTGCAGTACAGTAACTAAATTTAATGTTAAGTACTATATTCAGATTTGAGCATTTTGATAGGATAGTCCCATTGCTCTGCACAGGGATAAAAATGTCAAGACTTCATAAAAGCAAAGGTGAGAAGAACATAGGTAACTTCTCACAGATATTCCAACTTACAGACTATGTATTAAAGTGGAAAAATTAAAATCTTCACTAACAATGCAATTACAGAGCAAATGAAGATGTTTAAAGTGATGTTTCTTTTAAAACAAAACCAATTAAACCCAAAAATCCCAAACGAAAACAAAAGCAACAACAACAAAAAATCCCCTCCAAACCTACACGAGAGGGGTGCCAGCTAAAGTGAAGAGATGACAGGAGTACAACCCAGATATATGAGACAAGGAGTACATCCTGAGAAAACCCACCACAGGAAAAAGTGGCAAAATAAGGTTGAGAAATTAAAAATGCAAATATGTGCTGTGGGGCCAATAACCTAATCAGTCAATTATTTACACTCTTCTAAAACTAATATGCAAATAGGTGACACCGTGCAAACTTTTAACACAATAATTCATTAATAATTTGAAATTTTTATCTCTGAAAATCTTTAACTTGTAATATAGTTTTATTGAGAAGAACTACAATTTAAATGTACAGGAAAGAATCTTACTCAGTGCTGGAAATGTTGATCTAAAATGGGTTACTAATGGCTGTCATAAGAATACCCTTGGAACTTAAAAGACTCTGAAAGTCAGAAGTTGCTGAGGCATGTACTACACTGAGAGAACAATGACTGAAAACATGTATCAAGGGAACTCCTGTAATATTTATTCTGTGGATTTTTGCATATGTTTCACATTTCTGGATTAACCCCTTAAAGACTGTGTAACTAAAATCAGATGCCTAACCTACCACCCTACTAAACTAGGACAAAAACTGAATTAATTTACAAAACACGGGCATGAATTCTTACCCTGTATAACTTATTACTAGCCTAAACATAAGGGGTTAATCTTCAATTACACGTGCTGTGTCCACACTACCTCTTCATTAAAAGTTAACAGGTATGTCAATTTAGGTATGTTTTATTACATAAAATACATTTTATCCAGTCAACTATTATAAGACTAGTGTGAACACTGCTTCATTCTAGGAGAGAGACAAAGACGAAAAGAAAAAAAAAAAAAAAAAAAAAAAAAAAACCAAACACAAAGTAACAGCAGATGCTAGGACTATGCATCCAAACCCCTCCTTTGTAAAGCATGGCAGGTGTGACACTGAGCTTTAGAAAACCTTGGTCAAAAATCCTTCCAATGTCTTGGCAGCAACCCCTGACAGGAATCAAGTCTCTCTGCTAGAAGGCTTTGGACCGGGGCTGTTAGCTAAAGGATAAGAAAGACACACGCGCACACACAGAGGTGTTTGTAAGTATGTACACTTTGTTTGCCGAAGGAAGACTCCACAGCTGGGTTAGAGCTCTTCAAATGTATCAGATTCGGTCAACTGTCAAACGCACAATACTGTAAGGAACAGTAGCTATGCGGTTAACAATTTAATTTCACTGTTTGGTTTTTTTTTTTAGCCTTTTTCTTAATAACACATCAAACATGATTCTACTCCACGTGCAAGACTCAAGTTGCGTCTTTACTCCAACTGGTCCTTCCGGTAAAGCCTTCCTTAACATCTGAACTAGCTCCCCAAGCGGGCTAAGGAAAATGAAAACTTCAAATCAATGTAAGACACAGAGCATGAGAAGCTGCAGTAAGAAAAACACAAACACATACTGTTACTCTGCAGCAAATAAGCAGCAGTCTTCGGAATAAGGAACTTCTTTGCTGCAATAATTGGCAATTCAGTCTTCTATTTGCTCCAGTTTCAAAAGTGAACTTTTCTGCACATCCATTTTATACTGCTCAGTGTCTTGAGGAGAAATCTAACTTGATTTTGTTTGCCTAGAGGCAGTACTGCATTCAGCAGTGAATAAACTCACAAAGATAATTTAACTCAAGTGTGGGTCAGACAAAAATACAGATTTGTTTCCTTTTGGTATGTAACTTAGGGGAGTGATGGTAGCAATTTGAAATTTGTTTTACTTTTAGTCCACATCATAGAATTTTGGGCCAGAAACCACTTAGTTGAAATTGAGTATAGCACAAGAATCAATACTGCACTTTTGCACAGTACATCAAAAAATAAACATGGTGTTTAAGGTTAATTTCATTAAATTGTTAGTCTAATTTAATAATAAAATGCATTTTTTTATAAACTTAAATAATATGGAAAGTTGGATTCAGCCCAGAGTCATGATACACTCAGATTGTCCAAAACCAAGTAAAATTGGTTGGGTGTGACAGTACACATACAAAGCCTTTATAGCTAGGAATAAAATGCACAGTTTAAAACAAAAGCACTCTAAGACTCTTTAGAAGTCATCCAAACCACAGAATGCATGTTGAAAATTTTTCTTTCTGATTATGTAGGATGACTTTGTTAACATAGCTTGCTTATAAATGCACTAGTCACAGCTACAGGACACTTAGTAATGCAATATTAAAAACTCAAGTGTTTTAGAGGACATATAGTGATGAGATGAAATATAAAAAAAACCTCAGTGGCTTATATAAATACGTATATACACAAACACATGTATACATACACACATAAAATTTCCTTCAACCTGTATATGAGAAGTGTTAAAACAGCCTCAGATTTCCTATTTGTAGGTTCACTGTCAAACACCAGAACCCTGTTTGCTCTGATCTCTTTCAACTATGAAAATACAGGATTAAAAGGAAACAAAAGTTAATTTTATCTGACCCATAAGTAAAAAGAACCAATGTACTGCAGACATTAATCATGCTTGTTGGCTTAAAAGCTTTTGGAGCTTTGAAAGTGTTACAGAACAGACCCTAAAGCAACACTGCTGGCACCAGAGAAACTGTGGACTTCAGAAACGTAAATTGATTCCCAAGCTCCACCTTCTACTTCAGCTCAACGACAAAGCCGTTTCTTATTGTACTAGTAGGGTTTGCCAGCTGGATAGAAGAGTGATTGCAATACCAGGAGCCTAAATATACTCAAAAAGCACTCCAGACCAAAAACAACCTCAGAGAGCTGGAAAAAATCGCATTATCTTTTAAAGTTAGAAGCACTGTTACTGTCAAAAGTACTGTAAAAGTGCATTTTAAGTGGCACTATTCAGAATGTCTAAGTGATGGTAATACTGACCCAGTTCAAACCCAAAAACCTGTGATTTGATTTTCTAAATCCATACAATCTTTCTCTTAAGGCAAGACTGTTCTAGAAAGCCAGTTTACAGCCACTTGCTATAAAATACTTAGTTTTCCACATCATTTTAAAAGATGGGGAAAAAAATCAAGCTTGTACCTTTTCCAGAAAGCTGAGGTTGGACAACAAAGTTGGAAATTTTAAAAATTAAATAAAAGAATCATATACACATTTACTTTAACCAACTGTTTTCTACTGAGACTGGTTGTTGAAAAACAAAGTTTTGATCAAATATATGTGCCAGCATGTTGCCTTCCAGGACCTTAGTGCCATCTTAAGCAGAATAGATAAACATAAAAAAACAGGTGAGAAATAAGTAACATCTTTAACAACTTCCCAACCTCCATCCCTCATGTTCTCTTCCCGAATGACTGGAGATGTCAGTGTGATTGTAACTTGCATTTTGGGTTCCACACACGAATTTAAAATTATTGCTGCTTCTGGGACTGCACACTTGATATCGTATTTCTCTGGACTTATTACCTAAATATTGAGAAACAGAAATTTCTATTAGCATGTGGCCATTAAAAGTATCAGGAAGAAAAAGGATTCCAACATATTCTTTTTTCAAGAGAAATACAGAAACACAATATACTTAAAAGAAACAGGTACCTATGTAGTTACAGAACCACACTACACAGTATAAAGATATGTGGGCTTGCATATTGCTTCCAAATTATTAATGAAAATACACAACCAAGCAATTAGAATTAAAAAAACTGCCCAGAAAGGAAATTAATATAAATTACATAACAAGAATCTTGATGTTTTTGAGATAAAGAAAAGCCTCTGAGCCAATTAAAATATCAGCAGGGTGTTTCTGACTGGAACACAGAAGTCTTTGAAAAACAAAGACTTTTCACATTCACAGTTACAAATGGGTATTGCTAGATACATCCTGTGCTTTTATGTCACAACATGCTAAGAAAAAAGGGCAAATAAGGGCCAGGGAAAAAATGTAAGATTAACTAATACAGTGTTTATTCTGAATTGCTTTTTGCAACTTTATTTAATAATTCTAAATACCCCCAAAAGAAAGCTATAGGCACCTCTGCGACCCTCTTCTACATACATGGTGAACATTGCCATGAAGACAGACCAAGATGTCCATTGGTTAAATTTACTTCTGTTACCTCAAACAAGAGCAAACTTCAGACTATTTTTTTCATTAATCTGACCATTCCAGCGACTCTGTCAAGCATTTTACTAGACTGCATTTAAATACTAATGCTGTGACAAGCACTCTACAGTGACAGGCTTTGTTCAGCAGAGACTTTACACTTTCTTGTGGAAATACTACAAAGAGTTTATATTTCACTGAATGGTCTAAGACTGCATGTTTACTTTTTTAAAGGTCCAAATTCTAAAAAACCCCAGACTAGATTTAGGTGGCTAATTTTGAACTACAAAACACTGACATATACAATAAGGAAACAAGACAGAAGTACAAAAGACTGGCATTAATGGAGAACTTTGACCTTGAGGCAGCAGGTGTGCAGTAACATGTAACGTGCTGTAATTATCTCTATTGCTACTGGTAACTGATTAATGGTCTTTCTTGTACTCATTTCTATTTCCCAAATAAAAGAAATCTGTTAAATGGTGATTGATACTACACTGCTAGAGCACGTGCTTGTATGGACACAATATAGAGGAAGCAGAACATGCAGCAGTCTCTGAATTCAGATGAAAACACCCAGAAAATGGAAAGAAACTGAAGCTGAACTATGTCATGTAGCAGCACAGTGAGTCCTGCACACATTTAACTTGAGGACACATTTTCACAGTAATTTTATAAAAATTCAAATCCAAAAATCTAAATTCTACTTACTGCAAGTTGCTTAGGGAGGCTTTCAGCAATATGACTGAGTAACGTCTTGGAGGGCTTCTCAGCACACAACAAAACAAGATTGACATTTCGATCTCCACGGAGTAGCAAACCTTTAGCCAAAACGCCCACCCGTAAAACACCTTTCAAAGCTCTGTGAATTGTAGTTAAAAGTTGCATTTAAAATAACAATGTAAAAATCATAAAAATAATCCTAAAGATAGAAAAGTAAAATATAATAGTACTCCACATCTTTCTGAGACTTCAAAATACTGCATAAAAGCCCAAAGAGATGAAATCGTGGAAGCACTGATAACAGGGTAAGGAAAAACAATAAAATTCTTAAAAAGTAATTTAAAAAATACCTGTCTTTACTGCCATCCTTTTTGTCATCTCCCTCTTTGTTCTTGCTTTTTTCATGATCAGTCATGCTGTCAGAAACCAGCTTCAAAGCACGCTCAGTAATAGAAACAATTTTTTGGACAGCCTGAAGCTCCTCCTCAGTTGGATATATAGCAGCATGCTTCGTCATCACGTAGCGGTCATCAGAGGAGTCAGGGCGGCGCAGAGGCTGAACAGACAAAAAATGTTCTTCTGAAACCTGAGTGCACTTCCAGGTTCACAAATGAGACAAAATGACCAAAACCCAAACATGTGGCTAAGGAACAGAATATTCAAACCTCACATCTCTGAAATGTTGAGGAAACATGAAGTTTCCTCAACAGCCTACACTGTCACAATCAATCACGTCTGAAAAGACATGAAGTATATCAAAATTAGACTAAGGTCAAATCCCATGACCAGAGGTACTCCTCAACATTAATATCTCTTGCCTTTCTATCAGCTGGAAAATACTTGGATATTTCTGCAAAATAAAGTATCCATGATTACTTTTGTACAATCACAGGATTGTACAGGACAACCTCAGAAGGTCATCTAATCCAACCTCCTGTTGAAACATGGTCAGCTGTAAGACCACATCATATTGCTGAGGGCTTTAGCCTGTTAGATTTGGAAAACCTTCAAAGATGGTGGCTGCACAACACCTACACCAAAAAAAAAAATTATTTCCTGTATTCAGTGTAAATCTCCTGTTTGCTTAAGCTGGATATATCTCACCCTCTCGTGACTATAAAAAGCCTGGCTCCATATCCTTTATAAAGCACAGCTATTAGAAGTCTATTCTGTCCCACTGTAGCTCTCTCTTCTCCATGCTGAACAATCCCAGATGCCTCAGTCTCTCCTCACAGGGCAAGTGCTCCAGACACCCGAACACCTTGGCAGCTCCACACTGAGCCTGTTATATTTTATGTATCTTCTACTGGAAAGCCCAAAATTAAATGTAGTATTGAAGTTAGGGTTTAATGAAAGCTGATCACTTCCCTTAATCTACTGACTGTGGTCCTGTTAAAGCCCAGGCTGCTGCTGGCCCTTCTGCCAGGGCACGCTGCTGACTCATGCCCAGACTGATGCTTGCCAGGACCCCCAGATCACTTTCAGCAGAGCTGCTACCTAGCCTCTATCAATGCAAAGGGTTCTTCCTTTCTGAGTGCAGCATTAGGCATTTGTACTTGCAGAATTCCATAATGTTCCACTCCTACAGCCCACCTAGGTGCCTCTGGATGGTTGCCATCAAAGGTATCAGCTATTCTCCCCATCCCAACGCGATTCAGGTTCATGCCAGCTGCAAACCTCAGCAGTGTGCACTCACTTCATCACCTTTCAGATCCTCATCACCTTTCAGATCCCTGGTAAGGTGTTTATCAGTCTAATGCCAGAATCAACCCAAGTGGTACGGCACTCCACATTGCTAGAGTATGATGAACCACTAAGCATTATTCTCCAAGACTGATGACCCAGACATTTTTTATCCATACATTTGTCCACAATTAGGTAAATAATGTTGTATAATGCAATCAAATAAAGTAAAAAAATAGGAAAAACCAGTATGACTTGTTTCATAAGAAGCAATATTTAAAGCATCCTCTTGTCATTTCATTGGACTTATTTTGGAGGACTAGTACACCTATCCCATTTCATTAGCATATAATTTCTTCTTCTCTTTTCCAAATCCTTTATTAAGAAACACCAAAGACAACTGAAGTAGCACTGAGTAATTTTGTATTTCTTAACTGTGTCTCTTGGTAAGAATAGTTTAATTTTTTTCTCAAGTTAAGAAACTCACAGCTGGTCCTTGGGGTTGAGGAGGCATTCCAGGTCTAACTCCCAGCAGACCTAGTGGTCCTGGAGGGCCATGAGGATATCCTCCATCTGGTATTCTGCGACGGTCATCCCAGTGATGCTGCTCTTCCTCCATTCTCCTCCAGTACATGTCCTCTTCATATCGCCTGAAGTGAATCAGTCAAAGTGCTCTCTTTATACAGCAGTTAATACTTGATATTGCTCTAGACAGATCCTTCTCTGTCCTCAACAACTTCTAGCAGTCATAAGCAAATACCAATGAAGAGATGGTAACAACATGAATTATTGCTGTGAAAGTAGGTCTGCATTTATTGCAAAGTAATTCTACTAACTCTGCATTACTGAGAAGGATTTAACAGTAGCAAACAAAAATCCCAGTGAGAAAATGACAATTTAAAATAAGACAGTACACAGTTCTCTAAAGTATTTAAAATAAGTAATTATGGAGTTTAGTTTCAGACAATCTGACAGCAGGTTGTCACATTCATTCATGAAATATAATGCATTACCTCATTTCCATCCTCCAGCGTTCTTCCTCTTCTCGCCTTCTCCAGTATTCTTCTTTCTGCATCTGTTTCCTCATCTTCTCTTCTTGAATTTTTCTTGCTCGAATACTGGGCTTTACTTCTACTTGTAAGTCTGGATTTACTTTTTTCTAGATCAGAAAAGTAATGAATTAATTGTTGCTTTCCTGTCCTCATCTCAAGGTTATGGAGTAGTTCTGACATATTTAACATACACTACTCATCTACAATAAAATCAAAATGAGTAAAATGCAGTTTTAGAACTGCACAAATGCACTTATCATTAAAAAGTCTGCAACACAAAGAGTGTGTGTTGTTACTCCTACCAAAAACACTGAGCAATACCATTTTATACTCTTTACATTTCATAGTAAGCAACATAAAGAACCTATTTTTGCTTGCATTGCTTGGACTACAAGCAACATTTAAAACATTTTTAAAAGCCTCAACCAATATATAATTTCACAGTTTGCATTATTCTTTAAAGACTATACTGTCTATGAAATATATTTCTCTTTTTTTACATGCTGTTCACTCAGAGTGCCTGCTTTTGTCTAATCTTTAAATCTAAGAACAGGTGACCAGACCAGTTAGCTGATATCTGGTCCATTTTCAGAGATAAGCATTAGCATTTTTACCTTGTACTGAAGTCTGTGCCGCCGCCCTTTCAAATGCATCTCCTTGGCATTAGGATCATTAAAACTGCATTCACAGAGTTTACAGTGAAAGCGGATCACCTTTCCTTCATCATTCCTTACCTGGAAAATTAAGTTATAACACATTTGGTAATTTCTTTTTTATTTTATAAGGTTGATATAAAATTTAATTATTCATCAATCTAATTATCCAGTGCCACCTGTCAATATCTATCTGTCACAAGACACGTTAAGAAGTTCACACAATAACTGAAAGAAGGCAAAGTAGAAAAGTAGAACCTTCATTTCTGACAGACACACCATTATGCTTGGTAATGCGCAGGGAATGAGGTCCTTCCATTCGAAAGAGTGCACAGCTGTAAATTCAAACCTGAACATGGTGAGCTAATAAATCACAAACCTGTGTATCAGGCAAAATTTACATCAGAGTTGATCCACCTATCTCATACCAACCACGTGAAGCACAAAAGAAATATGCACAACACAAAAATGTAAATATAGGCACAAGCCTTTGCAGGTTCAATGCATTGTCACTCTTATCTTCAAGGAGAACCCAGGGAATTACAGTCAACCTCATCTTGATCTCTGGGAAGGCAATAGAGCAGCTAATCCTGGAAACCATTTCCAGGTACAATGAGGGCAAGAAAACCATCAGGAGCAGTCAGCACAACTTCACCAAGGTGAAGGCCTGGCAGATGAAGGCAGAGCAGTCAATATTGTCCCTGTGGACTTCAGTAAAACCTTGGACACAGTCTCACCACAATATCCACCTACACAAGCTGCTAATGCATAGGCTGGATAAGTATACAGTGAGGTAGACTGAAAGCTGTCTGAACAGCCTGGCCAAGGGTGGTGATCAGCAGAATGAAGCCCAGTTGGAGGCCAGGAGCTAGCAATGTGCCCCCAGAATCAACACAGTCCTGTAACATCTTCAGTAATGCTCTGGATGATGGGGGAGAATGTATCCTCGGCTAGTTTGCTGACAACACAAAACTAAGAGGAGTTGGTGATATGCGAAGGGTTGCGCTGACATCGAGAGGGACCTCAACTGTCGCACCTAGGGAAGAGGAGGCTGAGGGGGATCATATCAGTGAATATAAATACCTGGAGGAAGGGTGCAAAGAGGACAGAGACAGACTTTTTTCAATGGTGCCCAGTGCCAGGACCAGAGCCAATTAGCACCAAGTGAAAAACAGCGGAACATCAGAACACTCTGTTTTACTGTGACTGACGGCGCTCTCACACAACTGCTCAGGGAAGTTTTGGAGTCTCCATCCTTTGACATGCTCAAAAACCATCTGGACATGGTTTTGGGTGACTGGCTGTAGGTGGTCCTTCTTAAGCAGGGTGACTGAATGAGATGACCTAAAGAAGTCCCTGGCAACCTCAATCACTCTATGATTATGTTTCACTATAACAATTAAAAAATAATAAGTATTTTCATATTAATACCTCCTCCACATAATCATGGCCCACTGGTTGGACATCACTTTGCAAGGCAGCAAGAGTTGTGGGAGTCACTGGTTCAGCTGCTGTGTCAGGTTTTACTTCCTGTGTTTGCACTGTAGCAGCAGGAGGCGTTTTAACACTTTCAGCTGATTTCATTTCTTCCATTTTACTTCCTGTTGTCTGAAGCTTATTACCACCTAGAAATCAAAAAAAAAAAGTTAAATTATTACTCTTCATAAAATGAGAATGTGATTAAACGTAATGTGCAAACTGGAGATTTTATTTGCAAATATCTATGAACTGGGCAAAGAATTATAGGTCTTTTGAAATCTATCGGATTTTAAAATCAACCAAAACTTAAATATATTTTCAATACAACTAAATATTTTAACAGTAAATTTAACAACACTCAGGTTACTTAAACACTGAAGTTGTTTATTCTAACAAGAAAAATTTCTGCTTTATAAAATCTCCATTTTTGTTATTTGTTTTACTGCTTTTTCAAGGGACAGGACTGAATGGGGATCAACTCAGAAAATGCATTTTAATAATCTCTTTTCTTGTTACTTTGTAAATTTATAAAAGAAAAAGTACTTCAAAACTTTATAATGTTTGTACTAGTAAAGGCAGTATAACCCTAGTGTTGCAACTGTATAGGTCTTTCCTTGAAGAGCAGGATAGCTTATTGTGCAACAGCTGCTTCCCATCTCTGTTATGTCCAGTTCAAAGTTTACATGGTTAGTTTTTCACTGAAAAAGGATGTTTCAGTTGCCCATCACAAGCTGCCAATCTATTGCAGGCGCATTAACAGCCCAGGCTGTGCACTGAAATTAGGACTATAAACTGCAATATTCCAGCAGCTACTACGTAAGAAACCAAAGGTGGGAAGGCTTCTTATGAAGGTGGGAAAAGTATTCAAGAGGGGCCAGGTGGAAACAACTGGGCAGAAAATTTTGAAGCAAAACTTTTATAGACATTCTCGCTTATCAGTAATTCCCTTAAACACAGCAGAGTAACTCATGCATGGAGTTACCTAAATGCATTTGTGTCTGCTGCACTAGGTCTTAAGAAAAATTTACAGAATAGGTTATGTTTCAAAATAAAGACTGACTTCTGTACTTGCCAACAAAATTTATTTTCGGTGTAGATATTTTCTTCACAGCTATATTAGCAGCGGTTGAAGATGTTTTGTTGTTGGAAGCGGTGTTAAGTGATGTGTTTGCCGTGGGAGTAAGAATTTTCACTGCGGAGGATGCAACAGAGGAGTTCACTGTACTGCTGCTAGTTGCTATATTTGAAGCAGAGGCAGTTGGTTTGGAAGCAGATGTGGATGTTGAGGAAGTAGCTTGGGTAACCACATTTGGTTCAGTCGAAGGAATGGGCTTGCCAAGTTTTGTATGCAACTTTACTACCTGTAAGTAGGAAGAGAAATTCATAACATGATCTCCCTGAGACAGCTGTAAAGCAAAAAAAAAATCAATATAAAAAAAAAACTTAGCTTGTTTTTGTGTTTTTTTTTGGTTTTTTTTTTGGGTTTTTTTGGTTTTTTTTTACAAAAAGTGGTCTTGGGAAAAAAAATAGGGACATGTAAAAGCTCTTGTCATCTATAACAAGAAAATAGCTACTTGTTATCTCACATTGCTCACTTGCATTAGAAATTCAGAAATTCAGGCATTTTCTCCCACAGCTGTTTAGGTAAGAACAGAAATACAACAAGCTTACAACTCTGGGTAAGTTCAAGAATACATTTTGCTCCTAGTGTTTCAATGTATCTGTTTTGTTGCCTCATCACTTTTTAGTCGCCCTCGAAAGGGCAAAACACTGAACTACTTTGGTTCCAAACAATATTTGCAACCAAGACTAATTTAATTCAAATTGAGCAACACTGTGTCTTTTGATTGCTACATTTGACGAGTCTTCATATTGAATGACGTTACACATTACTTAGCCAAGCTGAAGAGACTCCTTAGGTAAATGTCTTCCTTTTTTTTTCCCTAATATTTAGAAATAGTTAAGGAAGATTCAAGAGGTATTTCAGAGCTCTTTAGTATCTCATAGAAAGTAAAGAGATACATGCTTATTCTTAGAATTGATAAGCACAGGCCTTTCTATAACATGTCTCTCATGGAATAATACTCTTTGGCATCTGCTGACCACCATCTAAAAAAGCAATGCAAGTAATCCATACAAAAATACCACGCAAGATCAAAACTAAAGACTAAGTGTTGAAAACAGCAGTAAAAAATTTTGAGACATGCCTTAAAAAGTGAACATGTACACAACCATGATATGCACACAACTGTCCATATTAATTTCTTAGGCTTTTGTTCTTAGTTTTTATGTTCCTATCAGAAATCCAACACAATAATGTCACACAATAGTATCAATTTAAACTCAAGCAAGTGCTCAAATTACTTTTTTTCCAGTGGAATGCACACAGTTCTTTAGTTACCACAGTAATGGAGTCCTTTGAGATACCATTTTCACACTGGTAAGAACCTAAACCCAGCAATGGCTTGCGACTATCACAAAGAGAAAACTATATCCAAATATAAAAGGATAATATATACCATACTTCATATACCTATGGAGTTATTGAGCACAACCCTTTCTTGGGTTGTTCTTTAAAGGAAGAACACTGGACAAGTGTCTCTAAATTTTGATTTTTGGTCTTGGAGGAAGATTATTTTCAACATGATATGAGATTTATTTATTTTAGTAGGAACAATGCTACTGATGCCTGTGATGTCCTGAGATGTAAAGAGCTGTAAAAGCAGAGTATTAATACTGCATTTGTTAGTGACATTAATCTTTCCAGAGTTATGAGGAAAATCTGTAACTTCTAAACACATATTCTACCTATCATTGCACTTACTATTGTATGGCCAAGTTTAAAACACAGGTCACAGCATTTCACAGTGCAGCCCACAGTTTTTATTCCAGGATGACCACAAAAGAGCATCCAAACAATAAGAAAAACATGTGTACCAGAAGTCTTATAAACATATTAATTATAAAACCTACTATAGGACATTGCTTCTTGCTTCCAGAGGACAGTTTTCTTTGCAAGAAGTATCAAAGAATGATGCCTGTTCTTTGCACGAACTTAGCTTACAGTGTTTCAAAGTGCACTGAAAGATTTTCTGTCCCAGCAAGACAAATAAGATGAATCTCAAGAAAGGTCTTGAGAAAAGTTAGGGGACACAAGCATAGTACCACATGTCCTCAAAGGTTCCTTTCCCTCATCTCATTCCACACCTTCTTCCTATGATTTGGATGATATACTGATATATCCTCTTGTCACTGATGACATCGCAATATATTCCCCCCTTTCTTTCAACAATGCCCTTCTAATAGTGAGCCTAAAGACAAGTTTGAAAGGAAAAGAATAACGAAATTTTTTAAATAAAATAATTTAAATTATACTGTTTCTGCGTATTTTCTCCTTCCTTAAAATGAGAAAAAATGATGGGCACAAATGTATATATTGACTTGCATGGTAAGAACAGAAACCTCTTACTTTCTGATGCTTGGCTCCACGAATATGGGCAGTGTAAGCATCTGCCCCAGTGCAAGACACATCACAGAGCTCACAGTGCAACTGATTCTGAGTTCCACGAGCAGAAGTACTGTTGGTGGTGGTGTTCTGGGAAGCTTTTAATGCTGCTTCTTTCTTTTTGTGTTTCTGGCCTTCTAAGTGTTCTTTGTAAGTCTGTTTAAATAAACAAAACACACAGTAAGCTGTCTTTGTACTGCTGGTTCATCATTCCTGTGATCACATCTAATATAAAACATGGCAGAAAACACACATTTTACCTAAGAAGTACCTCCTACACTGAACATTTCTGCAGTATGGCATGCATTAACAGGATACTTCTAAGACCAGAAAATTTTCTTCTCCAGCAACAGGATTCCACCCTTAGGTAAAACAATACAGGCTTTTCTCCTCTGACTTCTCAACCTCCCAACCAAGTAGTGGTCAACAGATAACATCACTGAAAACTTGATAGGATCAGAAACTGCAGTTTCCTGCATTGCATTCAATTGTTCTTCATTTTCAGCTTCCCTCAAACTTTTAAGTGTATCCAGATAAACAGAAAAATCAATTTAAAAGAAGGTAGTGCACAAATAAAGCTGTACTGAAAATGAAATGCAGAAGTTGGTATTAGTTCCTATATTAACACTGGCAATCTAGAGCAGACAGGGTAGAAAATAATGACAAGTTTACCTAAAGTAAAAGAACAGTTTAGCCAGACTCAGACAAACATTCTGCATTACTTTGTATCTACTTTCTAGGCACTTTTACCCACTGTGACACTAAACTGGGAAATTGAAATATAACAAAGAATAAATTTTCAGGTTTCCCATTCACAAAATTTGTGTAATTCCACAGCTTTCAAAACAGTATTTTCTAAGAAGTTTCCTATGCTAAGGAAATAAATCACTTTCAAAGTTTCATATAATTCTGAAGTCAGGTGAAGCTCCTCTATACAAGCTCAGAGGATGTATCTTTATGTCTTCCAACAGGAACTCTTTCTATAATAGTACTCATTTTTATTTCATTATTCCTTTAGTACAAGTATGGAATCAGGTCTAAAGATTAACAAATACTCTTGGTTAGAGGGATGAAGCACCCCTCCTATGAGGAAAGGCTAAGACAATTTGGTTTGTTCAGCCTGGAAAAGGCTTTGGGGTGACCTAAGTGGGACCTTCCAGGTAAAGGAAGTTTATAAGAAAGATGGAGACTTTTTACAAAAGCATGGAGTGACAGGACAAGAGGCAATGGCTTCAAACTGAAAGAAAGTAGGTTAAGGTATTAAGAAGAAATTCTCTACAGTGAAGGTGATGATGCACTGACACAGCTGCCTACAAAAGCTGTGGGTGCCCCATCCCTGGAAGTGCTCAAGGCCAGGCTGGATGGGGCTCTGAGCAACCTGCTCTGGTGAAGGTGTCCCTGCCTACAGCAGAGAGCTTGGAACCAGATGATCTTCAAGGTCCTTTCCAACCCAGGCTATTCTGCAATTCTGTGACACTCAGGAGGGTAAGATTTTTTAGCTGAAGAAATTATGAATAGAGTATAGTGGAATATAGCAGTAGTATAGTAGTATAAAGCACAGTAGAATAACACATAATACAGATACCTGTGGTCCAGCACAGCTGATCTTGCAAACGTCACAGTAGTGGATCTGGGGTGGTTTGGGAGGCTGTTTTGGTTTCAGTTGTTTATTTTGGAATGGTGCCTTTTTAGTAAAGGTGGTCCCTGTCCAAGCAGCTGTCGCAGCAGCAGCAGCAGCAGCTGCTGCTGCCTGTTTCTGTTGCTGCTGCTGTTGGTAATAGGACGATGCAGCTGAATACACTGCAGCTTCATAGCCAGAATAGGAGGTACCTGAAAAATTAAAATAAAAACAAATGTTACATCACCATATATAATGTATCAATTACATAATACACTAATTCAAATCATGTTGCATAACAGTTGAGGGGCAAGGCAAGATGTTAGTAATTCACTGAGATCTTGTCAGGCAGTTTTGAATTTGGCTTCATGTTTCACAGTAGACAAATATACAGCCAACAATTGTGTTGGAATATATTCAATTCTAGACACATCTTTGCAGACACACAGTGATGTTAGATATATCAAACCATCCCTAGACAACATATGAAATTTCCTGGTACATCTGGGAAGACTGGGCATGATGGAACAAGAATTTTAGTGAAAGATTTAGCAAAGGCCACATGAAGCAAGCAATCACCTAGAACCAGATTTGCTGTTCATGTTTCCAAATGGCATGGACGGATAATATGGAGAGGAAGGGGAAAAAATTAAGATAAAAGACAAAACATCTAGTGCTATTACACCTTATTTCAGTGATTTAAGTTGTTTTGGTAAAGAGAAGATGCTTCACTCACTAAAACTTTGCTACACAGTCCTTGATTTCTAGTTGAATAAATCAAGGAAACTAGGCTCTATCTCAAGAAAGTATAAAAATCCCTTTTTAAGCAGGAAACAAAAGAAAACAAAGTTCAGGGTAGCTATAACATGCCAGTTAATTACCATCTATGGCAATGAAGTTACCATATTTTCGTCTTTAATTATGTTTTGAATTCCTAATGGTTGAATAAAAGTCTTCCCAGCACACATTTCTCATTCCATTTTGGGTCAGGACAATCAAAACTCAAAAGATTTATACTGAACTGTTCCTCCCTATCTCTGTAACTGCATGCACCCTTCCTATTTCCTGGGAGTAACATCTATGTGGATGCATTTCCTTATATTCCTTGTTTTTTCCTTTTCACCTTACAATAAGTCACTGCTTAATCAGTAATGCTAGTACTTTGTATATTCTCACATCTAAAAAACAGGTACGTAAGACATCAAAACTCTTTTTAAGATACACCAGAACATTCTGCCACTGTAATGACTGAACTGGTTGCTACCTCTCAGCAGACTACGATGTAATTGAGCATGAACTGCTAAACTTCTGAACAGTGAAAGCCTCTTCTGCAGCAACTTCAAAGATCCCAGCAAGAAAACATGCAAAATTCTTACCAGAGTAAGTTACTGCGGTTGTGCTGTATGTCGCACTCTGAGTATAGGATGGAACAACAGTGGCTGCAGCTGCCACTGGCTGCACAGTCGAGGACACTGGATATATGGAAAATGTCGTTGTTGCTGGACTGGGGGTTGCAGGTTTTATAGCTGTCACTTGCCGTGTTTGCTGGGCTTGGGTGTACTGAGTTGCCCCTTGGCTATATCCTGCTTTTGGAGCTAATGAGGATAGAAAATACAAATGTAGAAACATTGACATATTTTAGTTGAATGAAATGTAAACCATACTAAAGGAAAATTAACAACATGCTTGTGAACAAATGTGTAAGAAGTGGGGGTTTGTTTTGGGAGTTTTATTTCATTTGTTTTGCTTTTTAGTGCTGGGCATTGGGTTGGTTTACTGTCATGGCTATACACTGCATACCATGTATCTCAATCAAATCACAGCTCACAGTAGTAAGCCTTAAATTTATTTGTTTTTAACTGTGCTATCATGTTTTTAACATGGTTTTAAACAACCTTCTTATCCAACAGTTTTACTAGAATACTCAAACCAAAACACACCTTAACTTACCTCTTAATTCTACATAAAAAAACCTAAGCAGGATTCATGATTTGTAGCAATCATGATATGAATAATGAGATAATTATATACATGAAGTACCTAGAGAACCAAAATAATATTTCTAACTGAGTTATCATCTGAACACAACACTGATTATCTCAACTACTTCAGCAAGGTTTCTAGACAAATCAGTAAGAACTTTGCCTAGAAGTATGTTTTGAGTGTATTTAGTGGCAGTCCAAACCTCAGAGGCAGCTACTTATGGCAACATCACAAGTGTTCTAGGCACAGTTCTAGAAGTTCTAGGCACAGAAAAACTTTCCACACAGTGACACAGATTACACAACAAAACTTAAAAAAAGAAGATAATGTGAAGCAGTCAAACAACTATTTTTGAGGCTTAAAGTAGTCAACAAGACTGTGAGCAACAAGAGCAGCTTGAATCATGCCACCCACCTGTCTGGTAGTAGGACTCAGCCACTGAGGGCTGTGGCTGGGCAGCAGCAGCCACGGCCGCCGCAGTCACGGTTGGCTGCTGATAATATTGTTTGTTGTCATATGTCACAGCTGGGGCAGTGGATCGAACGTAAGAGTAGGAATCCTAAGAATTCAAAACAGAGAAACCACCTCTAGGTTAATTGCTAGAGTAACAGAAATGATTAGCAGAGTCAAATTAACAATGTATTGTCTTCTGGCCTACTCAAGTAAAATAAAAACTCCCCACCTACACATACAGTATATGCATTAGAGAAATTAAATTTACTTTCATGGATACTTCAGGCCTGAAACTGCCCTAACCGCCTTCCACAGACTCAATACTGGAATTATCCTCATGCTATTAATCCCTTTCTCTATCAAACTATTTTTGAAAAGCATCTACCCTCAATGGTTTTTAATGATAGTATCAGATTCTATTTCTGTAAAATATTAAGAAAAAACCCACCACATATCTCTACAAAACATGATTTTCTACAAGTCCTAATAAATTCTCAGGGGTAGAAACATAAGCCTTTACTGGCTTTAAAAATCTCATCATTAACATTTCTCTTGGTTATATTTTTCAGAGTATGAAAGTGGTACTTTTAAAGCCTTCTTTACTGTTTGCTATATCAACTAGTTCATCAGGGAACCATAACTAGTCTTCAAAGGCAATACAACTTGCTCTTTTGATACATTTTCAACTCAGTAGACCTCTAATAAGCTTAGAAGGGGATGACCTGGAAGCCACTATATGCATGTACAAACATTCTCTCACCCTCACCATGTTTATGGTAAAGCACAAAGAGCTGACCAACTGAGGGGGAACAGGCATGAATTGCTAGAGCTGAAATACACTAATGTATTAAAATTATTTTTAATTCCAAGAAATAGAACAACAAAATCTTTTTTTGTCCAACCTGTGTAAACAGGAATTATTTTACTTAGTATAGGGACTCTTTTTTTTCCAAATCTATCTAATAACTGACCTCATAATATAAAATGAATTATAGAAGCTATACAAAATAATTGAGAACATGAAGCAATAATATAGTCCTTTTAAACAAACCAAAATGCTAATTAGAATCTAGATAATGCGCTGCTAAGTTCAGAATTAAAAAGTTGAAAAACTATTGCAAGAAACACAGTATTTCAAGATGAAAGAGAGCAAAAGCCCTTTTGCAAGAGCCTGTATCCACAGACAGGCAGGGATCCCAGAAGAGGATATCCAAAATCTACCTACAGGGTAGTTTATCTCCTAGGGCAATCTTCTGTCCTCACAAGCTTGGTACTAGACTCCAGTGGCACCCAGGAATCTGACAAATGAACTATTTCTACCTCTACAGAAAATTTTTACTGGAACAGTCTTTTCAGCTCCATGGCCCAGTTTACTGCACATCAAGCCAACATCTAAGCAAATGGAAGACACTGTTTTACTTTACAGCAGCAGTTGCAAAAAATCACATTTCCTTTTCCAAACAGGCTTCCTCCTCTCAAAAAAAAATTTTAAAAAAATCACACAGCAGGAACCTACCTGGTAATTCTGCGTGGTGACAGGAGGCGGTGGTGGTGGAGCTTCTTGTTGCCGCTGCGTGTAGCCATAGTCTGTAGCTGCTGTGGAATACCCGCCGTAGGCGGCAGCTGTGGCAGCAGCTGCCACGGCCACCGGGGCAGGCCTGGCCACTGCCACCGTGGCTGCGGCCGGGGCATAGGCTGCAGTGACCGTGTGCGCTGCCACCGGGGCCTGGTGGACAGTGTAGCTGGCAACTGTGGTTGGATGGGAGTAGGCTACACCCGAAGCTGGCTGCTGGCTGTATAGGCAGAAGACAGTAAATAATTAATCCAACATACAAAGCTAATGCCTACACATTTCAAAATCCCAGATTTGATTAATACTTTGCCTATTCTACAGAAAGATCTGGAGCAGCCTTCTATCTGTGCATACTCTTATTTAATGGCTTTTATTAACCATCTTCCATCCCCATGAAGAAGGCTGTATCATTCTTAAATTTCTGTGGATGGACACACACAGGAAGGGACATTAAAGACCATCTAGTCCAAACCTCCATGCCAACTCCTACTCAACCAGATTGCTCAAAGCCAATGCTGCCAAGGTTGGGACACCCACAACCTCTCTGGGCAACCTGCTCCAGCTGTCTTGCCATTTTCAGAGCAAGGAATGTCTTCCCAATACCTAACCTATATGTCCCCTCTTTCAATTTGCATGCATTACTCCGTGTTCTATCTCTACAGTTCCTGATATTTCATGCAGATGATTATTTACTTCATAAGGGGGAGTGTTTGTGTTGAGTCTTCTCTAAGCAGTGAACACAAGTCTTTCATTCAAAATAATGCAGTAGTCCCAAACTGTTAGCTTTTCCCAACTGGCAAGTTTTAAATGCTTTAGTAGTTCTTCAGCAGAGTGACACACCTATCAAATTAAGAAAAATGCTACTTTTGTGTGAGAGCTTATTACTGACCTGTACTAGCATGAATTTTTCATTACACCATATTCAAGCAATGAACTCTTTAAGACAGCCGTGAAAATCAGCTCGGAACTGTTGTAATTACTTAGACACACAGAACTGATAGGGGACTTCTCCAACAGATGGCCAGAATTTTAGAAGCTGGCTCCATTTGCTCAAGTAGAAGTCCACTGACACAACATGAAGTATCAAAAGTGCAGACAATCACATCAAGCAAGAAAACCACTACCAGAGCTCTGACAATCTTCCAGGCACATGCTGAGACTAATCTGCCTCTCTAAAATTTGCAGGTAGGATGGTAATATGTGGCAATTTACTAAAAATCCACAAATACTAACAGCAGAAATAAAAAATGATTGCTTCAAAGGTTTAATTACTTGAACAGAAACTAGAATTATTGTCCTGTACTGATACATAACTCTGCATGATGTTGTCCTATAATGATATATAACTGTGGATTATGATTAGAAGCTTGGAATAGTTATTTGATTTTTAAACAAATAAAGCAAAGCAGGTAAAATATCGCTATCTGGAACAATGACATCAAGTGGGGATTCAGTGATAATTCTGATTCTTTTTGCACATTGCCTACACTGCTGTTCAATAATAGCTATACACTTTTAATTTCACAAAAGACATTTCCACAACTCCCTTGTGTTCAGTAATTTTTTATTGTTTTTAGAAAACCTGATTTTGTCATTTCAATAGCAGTAGAACCCACTTACTTTAATAAATTAAAAAACCACACACACGCAGCTCCCTCCCCCCACCCCAAACCATTCTCACAGCACAAACAGAGAAAATTTTACTACTGATGGACTTGTATGACTGGACTCCACCTTCTTGCCATCACATGTTCCTCATTGCTTAAAAGACTACTTCCATTCTATCCAATTTTACTTCAGTGTGAGTTGTACATTCAATAATGTTTTATGTTATTTTCAATTATTAGCCTAAGAACAAAATGAAAATAACTAAACCACTTTGATGAACCTCACATTGCTGCTTGCAATGCCTCCTCCCTAATGTTCACAGGAAAATTCTGTTTACTTAACATGAGAAACTGGACTCCATCACAAAATTCAGGAAGACTCTTTTATAATGGTAGAAGTGAATGAAAGTCTATAAAATTAGGTCTCATTATCTACACAACTAACAGTACAGAAGTGTAAAATAGTCACAAAATCTGAGGTAATTATCATGGCCATATATATCTACTAAAATCACATTAAACTGAGTAAAGAGACAGCAGACTGCTAAACTGACTGTAGTTGAATACATCAACCGTCTGATACTGCCAACAAGGTAAGTCTTGCTTCACACTTTTCCTGCTCTTAGTCTCCCCTTCCCCCAAACACCAGTAGTGGCTAAGCCATCTTACTCCATCCCTTGTGCTAATTCTGCTACTTATCAAGCCATTCAGTGCACTGATTTAACTCATTAATCTAGCAGAAAACAATGTGAGCGTTTCCTGTTGGGGTCATATTTTAGCATGGCAGATATGTTAAGAAACACAGCAGCTTACAAAATAGGTCTGCTGATAGTGACAACCCATATTAATTATATATATATATATATATATATATATATATATATATATACATGGCAATGGAGCAAAAAAAGGGAGCAGAAGACTTGTGCAGAAGCACTAGCATGGCTGTTCCCCCATTTCATGAAACTGTTACAGCTACAAAATAAGATACAGTGCTCACATCACACTACAAAAGCAACAGTAGCAGTCAGTTAAGCAAAGAAAATGCTTTTGTTCTCAGAATATGTATGATTAAAGATACCTGATAGTCTTCAGTATTTAAAATTGTGAAAAAGATTACAAACATTACCAGCAGAACTATTAACAAGATTATGGTACAGACAACTTCATTTCTTGTGCAACTAAGAAGCAAAATTCTTTATCATGGCATAGAATTAACAGCCCAAATAAATAGATTTCTAAGGCTAATACAGGTTCTATGACCGTGTTTATTTCAGCAAACCTGTTCCCCTTGCTTCTGCAACATCATGCAGAGCTAGTGATCGAGTTTGCAAGACAGCAAGAAAAATATTCTAGAACTGACTTCTTCCTTTCTAAAAGTTGTGTTACATTATGTAACAGAAATTAATGGTGACATCACCTCTAAATTTGTGACATTCTTCTCTTCCATGGTCTTACTGAAGACCTTTAATATTAAGATGAGCAGACTTATGTTTTAATGTAATTAATTTACTTACAAATATCGCTGTGCCAATTTCTTTAATTAACTGACAAGAGTTCTTATCCTGGTTTGGTGATTATCACCTCCTCACGTTTGCTGAGATGAACTTAGCTCCCCCCAGATTATTTCGTCAAACTCCCTATTCCACTCTTCCTTCATCTGTGCACCTACCTATCTTAATATTACCTGTTTTTCTTTGACTACAGATTGCAAGAACCTCATGCGTCATTTCATACGAAGTTTCAGCTGTGCCACCCACTCTATTCCAGACAACTGCTTTTTTTCCCAGCAGTCTAGCTTCCTCAGAACAAATTCCTATAAAGTTACCTGTGTACTGACTCTATTTCCCTCACATCAAATAGCACAATATGCCACACTAGTAAAAATACTGAAGTCACAACCAATCCGTAGTGAACTCCACTGCAATTACTGCTATTTGATAATAGTTATTCTAATTAAACTAATCACTTTTACCAGCTCCTTCTCTGTAATTCTTTTACTAATCTCTACATTAAGCAGTCATTTTTCATATATCAAGTATTTCTTCTTAGTCTTGATAAATAAGTCTCCAAAAGATCTAGGCGTGTCATCAAAACCACATGCATGATCTTCACCACATCCCTCAACACCATGCGGAAAAGGTGACCTTATACAAATTATTCTGTATGTTCTATGAATTAAGAATACACCAATAAGTATGGCCGACTGCAGAGAAAGAAGCTAACTCATTGATGCAGCCACTTCTCTTTGTAGTTGATTCTTTTGTTCCCCAAAATAAATTCTAATATCCCTTATTAGCATTTTTGAGTCCAAGCTCTCTTCCAAATACACTCGATTCAGTTTGCTTTATTAACCTGCAGGAGTTTAAAACTCATAGAATAATTTTGGTTTACACAAGGATTTCAAAGTCACCTGTCCTTATCCAATGCTCAAAACACAGCTTATTTTAAAGCTGGAAGTTTCTCAGGGCCTTGTCCGGTCACGGGCTGACCACCTCCAAGAATGGAGACTCCAAGGCTGCTCTAGACAACCTGTGCCAGTGTGTCATGGTTTAACCCCAGCTGGCAACTCAGCCCCATGCAGCCACTTGCTCATTCCCCCACAGTGGAAGCAGGGAGAGAACTGGAAGAGTAAAAGTGAGAAAGCATGTGGGTTAAGACAGTTTAATATGGAAGACAAAGGCCACACACAAGCAAAACAAAACAAGGGTTCAGATAGGATGGATTAATGGGCCAAAGCCAATCATATGAGGCACAACAAGGCCAAGTGCTGGGTCCTGTCCTTAGGTCACAACAACCCCAGGCTACATTACAGACTTGGGGAAGAATGGCTGGAAAGCTGCCCAGTGGGAAAAGATCTGGGGGTGCTAGTCAACAGTGGCTGAACATGAGCATGGACACATCAGTTTGCCAGTGTGTGCCCAGGTGGCCAAGAAGACCAATGGAATCCTGGCCTGTATCAGCAATGGTGTGGCCAGCAGGACCAGGGCAGTGATTTTTCCCCTGTACTCAGGCACCAGTGAGGCCACACCTTGAATCCTGTGTCCAGCTCTGGGCCCCACACAAAACACTGAGGTGCAACACTATGCCCAGAAAGAGGAAGGTGTTCAGCCATCTCAGGAAAGCCAGGTTCCATCACAGAAAAACAGTTACTTGGGAAGACAAATCCCATCACTCTGAACATCATCTCCTTCCTCCTTCTCCCTCCAGTTTTATCGTTGAGCATGATGCTATATAGTATGGAATGTCCCTTTGGTCAGCTGGGGTCAGCTGTCCTGGCTGTGTCCCTTTCCAACTTCTTGTGCACCACCAGGGCCCTCACTGGTGGATGGGGTGAGGAGCAGAAAAGGTCTTGACTCTCTGTGAGCACTGCTCAACAGTAACTAAAACATCCCTGTTATCAACACTGTTTTCAGCACAAATCCAAAACACGGCCTAATATCAACTACTATGAAGAAAATTAACTCCACCCCAGCCAAAACCAGCACATGATGTTTGAGCATCCTGTCAAGAATTTTTTCCTTAATTTATGAAAGCTCCAGTTTCAAAAGCAAATGAGCTCTACACCAACACCTACAAAAGCAGATCCAGTTTCTGACCGCTCAATTCAATGCAACTACACATAACAATTCTTGGAGTGTTTAAATCCACTTTCAGAATAAATCATTCTTTAATTTAGGATGCTGTGAGTAGCTTCCAATTGTACTCTGCTGTACTACTATCAAAGCACATCTTCCACCAGAAATTTTCATTCAAAAATAATGTATTATACTTATACCAGACCTAATTCTTTAGGTCTTTCTGATTGTAATAGAAATAATGCTTCCCTACAAAGCTGACTTAATTTCTGTTTTCTGGGAACAATACACTCTTCTATGCTCATCTTCCTGTTCAGGTGCCTGTGTCACTGCATTTCACTATCCCATCCAGAGTCAGTTTGCAATGCACATGGCAATTGTTCTGCTCCAGATTCTGTAGGTATGTATTTGAGTCAACTACAGAATGTCATTTGCAGGGCCTTACCTAAAGTGTTTTATCCCTCCTTACCTGTTTTTAAACTTCCACATCTATAATATTTCCTCATCCTCTTTATTTCCTCTTCCCAAACATGGTCACCTCTATTGAGTAGTTTTACACCACAGTGTATACTTAACTTGTCCTTGTCCTACACATTATAACTGAATAACTCCAAGAAGGTGAGAGGCTAACTCTTTATTGGCAATACTGTATTACTGTGCACAAGTACTTTTTGTGAAACACCTTTGACTCAAATCTTTGAATAACATCTATTACAGTTTTTACTGACAAGAACAATGGGAAATACCAATCCTTCTGTTACATCAGTATCAGCACAAGTGCCACATATTGTAAAATACCACTATGATATTAAACCTGCTAGACAAGACTGATTGCAGTGAGCTGTGACCACGTATGTTTCTCCACAGTATATTTCTCTAATTCCATGATAATCTGATTATCAAAATAGCTGGCAGCACACTTAAAACAGTCAGAAGTTGTAGAGAGCAGAAATTGCTGGTCAACAGCAATTAATGAGCTACAGGTGTCCACTTGGCAAAACAATGTTCTTCAGCTCCACAACCACGTGTTTGTCTCACTTAAAAAGCCATATAAGGTAAGTTTGCAAATAAGCAGCATTATTCCCCAAAAAGCTTAGATAAGAACGTGCTAGATGGAATACAGGAGAACCGTTGTTAGTTACTTCCCAATAGTAACACTGAAAGAAGATCTGGATTTCCAAAGAATGACACAGTATTAAGAGCAATTCTGAAACAAATATTGAATTCTCTTCTGCAATACACTTATGTCTTGTCTTTTTTGATTTCCAGCTACTGCCGTTTTCTAGAAAAAAAATTGTGGAGATATTTTGTTTAAAACTAAATGGGAAGTAGAAAATTTTATGGTTTTTTTAGTGTTAGCAATATAAATAAAACACAACATTTTGATATAATGCTATCTATTTTGCCAGATGAATGAAGACTTTAAGATACTTTATATTCCCCATAAAGTATATGCTGAGTAAGTCATGCATTAAGAAATGTGATAATCCATCTGTGGCAGTTACTGTCAGAGGAAGAATACATTTTCAGGAAAAGGCAGCCTACTTCCAAGTAAGATATATAGCACATAAAGGGCATGTATACAGGAAGCATAGAAAATGTTCCACATAAGCCCTGCTTTTCATCACACTTGATTCATTTATTTGAATAAAAAAAGAAGAAATTAATTATTACGTATGTGCACATAACATGCTTATCTTCAGCATGCTGCTGTATTAACAAGCAACACATGCACACAAAGGCTGCTACTATTTCAGCTCTGTTTATCTCGTTGAACACTGAAAATTCTCCTCCAAGAGGCAAAGAACATCTCTGATTTTTCAGTTTCAGTTTTCAGATGAGTGCTGTTTTGATAGACAGTTAGGATCTGGTCTAAAACCAAGTATGTCTCTACCCAAAATAAAGTATTCCTCAAAAATTACAACTTTAAAAAAATTATTTCTTCCAGGGGTTTGGTTTTTTTGCCTTTTTTTTTTTTTTAATTTAAGGAAGTGATTTCCATGCACAATATTTAAGATAAGTTCTAAAATAGTTTTTTAAATATGAGTATCTTGAATAAAACCTTCCACTAATTAGGATGCATTTTTTGATTTGTACCTTTTAGGAACATTGGAACATTTTAGCATTTAAGGAACCATATTTGGTGAAATCTAAGTGCCAGGTTTCTCAAAGTTTCACAGATTAGTCTATTAATAGCAGAATAGCAAAAATACAGTTCTGCAGTTCTTTCAGGAACATGATGATTGAAACAAGTATGTTCTAGTTCTGTAAAAACTGTTAGAAGCAGCGCAATCTGCTACTGCTTCAGATCCTAACCTAGGAAGAGGCACTCCTGAATAACTGGTCAAATGAAGTTCCAGATGTGCTAATGGAACATGGACAGAACAAAACCAAAATTAGAATTAACCAGGGAAAAAAAGTGAGTTTTAGTCTCCTAAACACACTTGACAATAAACAGCATAAAATGGTGAAATGAAATATCACATTATAGTATGTTGTACTTTAGGAGTGACTTTGCCTCTATATTTCTGGAGCCTGTCACTCACTACAGGCATAAATTTTTTCAATATTTGAATATCTTCTTAGAACTTTACAGAAAAGTGCTTTTTTCCTAGTCTAATGCAATTTGCTAGGAATCCAGAGAGACCTGAAGGTATGCAAATGTACTATACTCTCATGAATTCTGCTAAATTTCAGTAGTTTAACTACATAAAGCCTCAAAAAGACAGAGTTTTGTAGCCATTTTGAGTTTTCCCTTCCCCTTCCTTGTTCTAAAAACTTGTTTGCATCTTGTGCCATTACAAATACAAAACTTGTGCCATTACAAATTATTGATTGCCACTAGATAGCTAAACCATATACTTATCAATAACTCACCTCAAAGATTAACAGCTTCATGTTTTCAAAACATCCTTTCTTCTTTGATAATCTCTACATTTAGTTTCACAATCTGATTTAAATCTAACCAAATTCTGCCATGTTTTGTTCCTTGTATATACTGCAGGTGTCTGTAACAGTGCTGTAATGTATGTTCTGTATCAACCTCTCATTTCTTGGCTACACACAACAGACAGACCACTGCCCATACTGCTTTCTTTAAAAAATTAATTTTTTTCCAAGTCTATTCAACAGCCTTAAATGGTAATATGCAAAACAAAAAGAACTGAGCTTCAGAGGTTACATCTGCCTAAAAAAGCAGCAGCTATTAACATCATCCCTGTCAAAATCAGAGAATGGCAGAGACTGGAAGGGACCTCAGGAGGTCATCAGGGATCCAATCCCAGTTAGGCAGCATCACCTACAGTGAAACACCCAGGACCATATCCAGACAGCTTCTGAGCATCTCTGAGGATGGAGACTCCACAACTTACCTAGCCCCCATGCACAAGGACTCAGTCATTCTTGTATTCATAAAGTGCTTTTTCACATTCAGAGAGAAGCTCCTGTGTTCCAGTTTATGCCCATTGCCTCTAGTCCTGGCATTAGGCACCACTGAGAAGAAACCCAACCCCCTCCTCTCTACAGACTTCCTTCAGGTATTTATACTTATTAAGATCCCCCTCACCCTCCTCCAGGCCAAACTGTCCCAGCTTACCCAGCCTTTTCTCATTAGAGAAATGCTGCAGACTCCTCAGCAGCTTTGGAGGGCCTCTTGGGCTCTCTCCAGTACACCTGTATCTCTCCTGTACTGAAGCCCAGACACAGGATTCCAGGTGTGGCCTTACTGGTACTGTATAAGAGAAGAATGATCACCTCCCTCACCCACCTGGTAGTACTTTATCTAATGCATCCTAGGATGCCATTCCCTTTCTTTGCTGCAAGGACCCACTGCTGGTTCACATTCAAGTCTGGTGTCTACCAGGATCCCCAGGTCTTCTTCCTTTCCAGCTGGGTGGCCCATGGTATATACTAGTGCATGGGGTTGTTCTTTTGTACTGAACTTTGCACTTCCCCTTGTTGAACTTCCCGAGATTCTTGGCAGCCCTTTTATCCAGATTTTTGAAGTCCCTCTGGATGTCACTGTAACCCTCTGGCATGTAAGTCACTCCTCATAATTTTCTGTCATGAGCAAGCTGGCTGTGAGTACACTCTGCCCTAACATCTGGACCATTAATGAAGATGCTAAACAGAAAAATGCTAGAATTGGCAAGTTCTCCATAAAAGGAAGGAAACTTCACTAGTATGGAAAATTGTACTAAATGGTTAAAACATTCTGTATTTCCTGCCTTAAGCTACTAACTTTGCTTTTCTAGCACCAATAATGTAACTATGCTCTAAGCTACCACTGCTGTATTTCAGTAGCATACAAAATTTCATACATAATTTAACACCCCACAGTTAAGCCTATAACCATCAACCCATTCTGAGGATACAAAGGACACAGCTACACCATTAACAGAAAATCTTCCCAAAGTGCTCAGCTCCTAAAGACAAGCACCTGCTGCAAATTTCAACTACTTGGCAGGCTTTCCCTCCTTAAAATGACAAAGGCTTCTTTGATTCAAGGCACCCTTTACCCCTCATTCACCACCTTCTCTGGATCCCTATTACAGCCTATTGCAATACTGGCATACAACCCAGGTTAACAAACCCAGAGCCCCTTATTGCCTTTCTAATGTTGGCATATCTCCTTTGAGAGTGGGAACTCATTGATTTGAAAAGAAGTCCAAAAAAATCCTTTCACAAACAACAGTACTGGAGGCTTCTTGTGTACATTGAGCTAGAACAGCATGCTTACTACAGCGTGTCATGGTTTGACATGGAAGCAAATTTTTTCAGGAAGTTGGGTCAAACCAATCAGTGGTCAAGTTTGGATATTGGCACCTGGAGTGACCACTGAAGGTATGGATACACCTCTGAGAACACAGGGGGTTAAAAGCAGGAACTCCCAAGAGCTCGCTGTCTTTGGTTCCGGTCAGGGTGCTGTGCAGACCTCCCCTGCCCAGCCATGGGGCTGGGTGGGGGAGGGGGAGCCATGAGGCCTGGTCGAGGGGGCTGAAGGACTGCCGTCCAGGGAGTCTGAACTTTTAACCCTTTCCTGAGAAATGAAGGCTTTGTAAAATATTACTCCTCCTTGATTTGAAGTAGGAGAGAGACAGTCTGTGATCTGAGATGTTGGAAGAGGAAATTTTTGAGTGGGAGGAGACGACGGAGTGGCTTGTGGCTGGACTTTTCTTGTTAGCCATAGACTGAACCAAATTCTCCTGCAACAGAGACTGCATTTAGGGGGATGCGTTGGTGGGCCAAGAGACCTGTTTCAGTGACTACCAACAGAGGAATGGAGAGAACAGAGGAAAGCTGAAGAGAGTGTGGAGAGGCCCTCTGTCTTCAGAGAAGAAGAAGGGAAGAAGATCTCTGTTTTCGGACCCTCGGTCCCAGGGGGAAATGGGGGGGACTGTAGTCCCAAAAAGGAGAAGCTGTTGGACCCTCGGCCCCAGGGAGAAATAGGGGGGACTGTAGTCCCGAGATGAGAAACTGAACTGTTGTCTCTTTTGGTCCAAGGCAAAGCATCCTTAAAGGAGCCCTATGAACAGTCTGTCCATGCACGGTGGTGAGACCACTGTGATATGGAAAGGAGAGTGGCAGATTTTCTCCGGGCGGTTGCCATGTGTGATGTGGAAACACAGGAGGTTGCAATTGTGTTTCCTCGGGGGTCTATGGTGCAAGAGAGACTCCTCTCTCCCTTGATGGACTGAGTATTGATTATCTGAAGGGTGGCAACTTGATCAGGATCCTGGGTGGTGTCTCACTGTAGGTTTGTCTGGAAATTAGGTGGAAGGAGGAAGAGTGTTTTGAAAGGTCTTCATCCAGGATTTAGTTCCTGTGTTTTATAGTAGTAGTAGTTTAATAAAGTTTTTTTCTTTGTTATCAAGCTTGGGCCTGCTCTGCTCTGTTCCTGATCACATCTCACAGCAATTAGTTGGGAAAGTGCATTTTCATGGGGGCACTGGCATTGCGCCAGTGTCAAACCATGACACAGTGCTAAACACTAGCACTCGTTGACCAAAAGAGAATCAGCTCCACACAGCTCTACCATATTCAGTGAAGCCTCTTCTGCCAAGAATGTATGTGTCAAGATGTGATGGAACTCAAGACAGCATGGGCATAAAGTACACAGAGCAAGCATTCTGAGTTTTTAGCTTCATCCCGTGGTAAAACTGACTACTTTCACTGCTCAAGTCTAGTAGTACATACTGTCTGCAGAAGAAGTCCCACCCACTGTTCTCCTCACCAACCCGTTTTCACCAATACAAGACTGAATTATGTTTAGTGATATCTTAAGCTTGGTCTGGTATGCCTGTGCAAATTACAGCCCTAACATCTCCGAAAGACTCAATACTTTTCAAACTAGTTATCTAGATGAAGAAGAGTTAACTGGGGCAGATATTGAAGACAAAAGTAATTAGAAATACTAGCAATTGTGAAAAGAACACTCCACCCCCAATCAATTCTCAATAGCCAACTCATCCATGCGTAGCAATTCACTTTTTTTGTTGTTTTACGCCACTTGAATGTGCTGTAACATGGTGCACTACATTTGAATTCCAAACCAGCTGTAATTGCAAGAGTTCACTTCCATTCTGCTGCCTAGAAGATTGCATCTTAACCTGGACTCACAGGCATTGTGGTCTGTTCTGAACTTGCACTGCTAAAATTGCCTTTATCTGTGACAGCTCACCACACTCAGTAATATTCAAGCTGCTTGAAGGCAATTCAAAGTTAACAAATCATTCCTAACTACCCAAGCATCTTCCACTAGTGTTCTGTTTTGTTAGAGCAAGACACAGTATGAATACCACCAAGGTGAAACTCACAACACTTAAAATTCTTCACCTTTCTAACAGAAACCAAAACCATAATACAAGGTTAATTAAATGAAACTACCACATTTGCACACTTCTTTGTCCAAACATTACTCAATGCCCCTATCTCTCCATCAGCATTTTAACCAGCCAATTTGAGATTAAAAGCATAACTATACCTCTCTCCAGCACCGAACCAAGAAGGCTAATATTATTTTATATTGGAAAGACAAGCCAGTATTAGGGTGTTATTTTCAAACTGAGCAGTCACACAGTGGCTCAGGTGAGGTACATGGTGTGCACACACACAGAAAAAGATGACTAGTACCACCAAATTCCACATTTATTTCAGGATCCTAAACAGATGGATTAGTACAGTCACTTCAATAAGTAACAAATGAGGTTTGCATTGCATACAGGTTTATAACCCTAGGCCCTAATGCCACCACTAGCAGAAAGCACAAATTGTAAAGGTCCTGTTCAGAGAAATTTTCTGCATTACTATTTGCATAATCTAATGCTTCCCTCAGTAAATCACGATATTATTACTGGGTAATGCACACAAAGCATTTTAAATGAGTAGGGTAGCAGGAAATGTTACAGCAGCAATAATACTGAAAGGAACAAGAATGCTTCTAATACATTATTTACAGGTTTAAAGGGCACTTAGCTCTTTTGCTGTCTTTGATTAAATATGAAACAAGATTTCAAGTATGTTTTATGAAAATTAGTATTTATGAACTAATAAATGCAGTAATCTATTCCTCTTCTTATCTAGTTAATTGAAGGAACTTTACTGATTATACCGTCACAACAGTAGATATTATCAAGTTCTGCATACCCATTCTGATTTTGGCTGGGGTAGTTAATTTTCCTCTTAGTAGCTGGTTCAGTTCAGTGTTTTGGATTTAGTACGAGAATTATGCTGGTAACACAGATATGGTTTAGCTGCTCCTCAGCAAGACTCACTCCCAGTCAAGAACTTTTCAGTTCCCTGTGTTCTGCCAGTGAGCAGGTGCACAAAAAGCTGGATGGGAGCGTGGCCGGGAGAGCTGACCCAAACTGGCCAAAGGGTTATTCCGTGCCATAGAACATCATGCATGCATGTATAAATTAGGGCGAGTTGGCCAGGAGCTGCTGATTGTTTCTGGAGAACAGGCTGAACATTAGTCAGCAGGGGATAAGCAATTGTGTTGTGCACTGCTTTTGCCTCTTGAGTTTCATTCCCCCTAATCCCTTCACTACTACTATTACTTTTATTGGTATTACTACTATAATTCATATTTTTTATATATATATATTTTTTTTTAATTTTCTTTCAACTATGAACTGTTCCTATCTCAATCCAGGGTGGGCAGGAAGTGAGGAAGAACTTGTGTAGTACCCCCCCAGTACTACTGGCTGGGGCTAAACAGCAACAACTCAGTACTCCTGAATTTTCCAAATCCAATGTCTACCACCTAAGCATCTATCAACCTGGCCTTTATAACCACTTCAAATATCAGTATTTAATGTTAAAACTTGGACAAATTTTAATTTCTTCTTCATGTGAAGGACGACAAAGTATTTAAATGATCCACCATGGCCATGGTTAAGCTGGAATTCCAGGAAGACACAGTGACTTCTATGCTCCACTGTCTTCTTAGTTTCTTAGTTTAAATTCTGCATCTGGGACAGGGCAACCATGAATGTGTGGATAGAATGGGGAAGGAGAGGCTGGAAAGCTGTGTCACAGAAAGGACCCTGGGTCTCCTGGTCAATGGCGAGTTAAACACGAGTCAGCAGTGCCCTGGCAGCCAGGAGGGCCAACCCTGTCCTGGGGGCATCAGGGACAGCATCAACAGCGGGGCAAGGGAGGGGATTGTCCTGCTCTGCTCTGCACTGGGGCGACCTCACTTCAAGTGCTGGGGACAGTTTTGGATGCCACAATATTATAAAGGTATTAACCTGTAAGACAGTGTCCACAGGAGGGCTCTAAGGATGAGCCTGGAGGGGAAGCTCTGTGAGGAGTGGCTGAGGTCATTTTGTCTGTTCAGCCAGGAGACTGAGGGAGACCTCACTGTAGCCTTCAACATCCTCACAAGTGGAAGCAAAGAGAGACACTGATCTCTTCTCTGTGGTGACCAGCAAGAGGACCCAAGGGAAGGGCCTCAAGTTGTATCAGGGGAGGTTTAGGTTGGGTATCAGCATAAGGTTTTTCCACCCAGAGGGTGGCTGGGCACTGGAACAGGCTCTCCAGGGAAGTGGTCACAGCACCAAGCCTGACAGAGTTCCAGAAATATTTAGACAATATTCTCAGACACATTGTGTGATTCTTGGGGATGTCCTGTGTAGGGCCAGGAGCTGGACTTTGATGTTCCCTGTGGGTCCTTTCTAATTCAGGATATTCTATGATCCTATGATTCACTACTAATAACACAAATTAGAATACTGTCATTTTGAGGAACTGCAATTCAGAGAGTTTATTCAGAAAGAATCTACAAGAAGTCTAGAAGTAAATTCAGAAACTTTCCTTAAAAGCACCTTTCAGCAATCACTTAATAGAACAATTTTTTCCTTTGAGTCTTCTGAATGGGAAATCCACAACTGTGAATACTCAAATTCTGAGGGACCAGCTTATAAGCTGAATGTTCCCACATCTCCGTGGGCCCTGATGGGATTCACTCCAGAGTACTGAATGGGCCAGCAGCCATTACAGCAAGACCTCTCAATCATCTACTGAAGGCCTTAGGAGTCTGGGCAGGTCACTGCTGACTGGAAGCTTGCCAGTGTAATTCCCATTTACAAACGCATGAGGCAAGAAACGGAACTGGAGACTTATTAGTGTAACCTCAGCTCCTGGAAAAACTATGGAGATACTAAGTGCTACTGGAAGGTGAAAGAATTGTCAAAAACAATGCAATCATCTCCCACAGTCAACACAGTTTCACAAAGGAAAGTCCTGTTTAAACAACCTATCCTTTCATAATAAGGTCATTTACATCCTGGATGAAGGGAAGGCAGCAGATGCAGTTCCAGTTTGACTAAAGCTGCTAAAACTATCCCTCACAGCATCCTTTTCCAACAAGTTTTCCAGCTGTGGGATGAGCAGATTCACAGTGCTCTGGCTGGACGGCAGCAAAGGGCTGTATTGAATGGGGCTACATCTGGCAACCAAGAGCTGGGTGCATCATGACCAACATGGCTAATGAATCAAACTGGGAGATGCTGTGGACCTCTTTAGGGAAAGAGGCCTTGGTGAGGGATCTAGATAAATTGGGAGCATTGAGCAGTCATTAATGGAGTGAAATTTAAGAAGTTCAAATGCTGGATTCTGCACCTGGGATGGGGTAATGCCAAGCACAGGGATGAAGTGGGAGAGGAGTGGCTGGACAGCTGCACAGGGAGGTGGGGCTGGCTGGTGCTGGGCTCAGGGTGGGTCAGCAGTGCCCGGGCAGTCCCAAGGACAAACCCCATCCCAACAAACCCCATCCCAGAGCACCGAGCACGGCACAGCCGGCCCAGAGAGGGGATGGTCCCGCTGGGCTCAGCCTCGGGGTGGCCTCACCTGGGGCCTGCTGGGCCCTGCAGGTGGAGAAGGATGGCAAGGTCCTTGAAGGTGTCCCAAGGAGGAAAACAAAGCTGGTGGGAGGGCTGGAAGGAACTTGCTGTGAGGAGCAGCTGAGGAATTTGGGCTTGTCCAGTCTGGGGAAAGGGAGGCTGAAGGGTGACCCTACTGCTCTCTGCAGCTTCCTGAAGAGAGGAGGTGCTGAGCTCTCCTCCCTGCAATCCAGGGACAGGACATGAGGGAGCAGTTCACAGCTGCACCAGGAGGCCTTCCTGGCCATCAGGAGGCATTTCTATAAAGAGAGGTTGGTAGAGCACTGCAACAGCTTCCTAGAGAAGTGGTCGATGCCCCAGTCCGTCAGTGTTCAAAGGCATTTGGACAGTGCCCTTAACAACGTGCTGGAACTTGGCCAGCCCCGAGTGGGCACGCAAGTGACTGGACAATGACTGTAGGTCCCTTCCAACTGAAAGAGTCTTTTCTATTCCTTGAAATTAAACAGAGTCTACTTAGACTCTTTTCTTTCTGATGCAAAACTTAGGCTTGTTAATTTCTCTGCATGTTTCCAGATGAAGACTTTATATATTTTGAGATATTCATATTTTAAGATATTACAAGAAAGGTGTGTATGCTAAAAGAATTGCACAAATTTTTGAACTAAGTGCTAAAATCAATAAAATTCTGATTATTATTATTATTATTAGGGAGCATTGAGTCATCTAAAATTGCAGACTAATATTCTTACAACATATCAGAATTTTTCACAGCCATTTTGGCAAGAGAGAACCTCTAAAAATGTGACCGATATTGTGTTTATTACGAAAATTTCTGTTTGTTGCCATAAAAACTACAGTGTCAGAACTTCCAAATGGTGTATGTATAAAGAACTAAAGACTTCAACTGCAAGTGTGATTTTTTTCCTCATAAAACAACTTGTTACTTTATGCAACTTTTTAAGAATCCACAAGTTAGTTCAGCATCCAGAAACACCTTTTATTTTTCAAGACTTATGAGGCTCACCTGTGCACTAAGTAGGTAGAAAAACATTTGTTTGTTTATTTATTGCCCTGGTTTCCAAGAACTTGAGTTTTTTATTCTGTGAACTGTCATTTCAAATACTGGAAAAAAACTTAAAGACTTGTTGTAAAATCAAATCTTACCATCTTCCCCTGCCACCACCATCTCCTTCTCAAATATACTGGAGTGGAAAACATTATTTGTAGCACTGTGTAAACACACCAGTAAGGACCTAACAAGGTCCTGTCTTCACTTCCAGATGTGGTAAACACACAAATAATTTATAGGATGTAGAGTCTTTTACTGATAGCAAATTAAAGAGTATCTTAAACTTATGATAGCAAAGGAAAAAGGTTCTTTTGATCTGTTTTCCATTTTCTCAAAAACACACTTAGGATCAGCTATTAAACTTGAATGTTATTCCAATTATACAACTTCAAAGGAATTGTTCAGGATCTTTAGTCTAAAGATCACCTCAACCCTGCAATAAAAGATTATTTTCAAAATTCATCTGCACTTCAAAACTGCAGACATACAGATCTTGGCTTATTATTTACTTAACCTTTATACTTAAAAGGAAGTTCTATATATATGTCCCATATATTCACTATAACTGTTACGTAAAATGTAAACACATACACGCACTGTGAGTACCCAAAGGAACTAGAAGATTAGCTAAATTTAATCCTCTATTAGTCACCAGAGTAAATTAAATTCAGTGTACTTCACATTAATTTTCAGGAAAAAAAATCAATGGAAAAAACAGAGTTATTCCAACACCTCCACAAAAGTGTACATCCCTAAAACTGTATTAGGTATGCAATTTTTATTAGCTACTAGCACACCTCTGCATTCATTTGTTAATAATCTCTGATATATTTGCTTTATTCTTTTGGGTTTTATCTTATTTACTACAACTTAGGCATTGAGGAAGGTCTTTATTGCAGGTTTATGGAATGAGCAACATAAGATTCAAATGTTGACTTTAAGGTGTCACTCCAATACAAGCCAGAATTGCAAAGATGTTCCTGACTGTATATAGCAAATTAAGTAATATGATGTCAGAAATTGTGATATAATAGATGCTATCAATTGCTTCTTAACACCCTGGCCACAAATTAGATGAACAAAAACTAAAAAGACACCAAGACTTGTGGCAGTGTGTCTGTATGATATCTGTATTGATAGATCTATCCAGACACATAAGACACAGGTATATATACTGTCTAACACAGTCACATGTCCTCAAGTTCCATTAGAATACTGCTCCTGGTCTTAGAAATCAGAGTAGAACATTTTTTTTTAAAAGACACCTGTCCATGAAAGTACCTTCTCTACTTTCTTAGACAGATTAATCATAACATTACTTCAATTGGATTAAGTCCCCTGCTATTTTCCGGTGCTCCATCTCTCCCTGATCCATCCAGCCTCCCTTAGGTTGGTTTTCAACCCATGTTAGAAGGGATTCTGGGCTCCCATAGTGACAGCAAAGCCGTGGGGAGCAAGGCCTGTGCTCCCCGAAGCTGAGGCAGGAGACGGGCCTGGGGGCGGCACACGGAGACTCGCCGGTGCTGCTGACTGACTGCAAGTGGCCATTTTAATCTAAGGGCCTGGGGACCCGCTGCTGTTGCTGATGATCCTCCTCCTCGGCGGTGGCCAGCCCCACCTGCCACCCCCAGGCACACAGGGAGATAAGAACACAGCCGCGGGCGCGGCGGGAGGGTCCGAGCACAGCCCACGGCACGGGGCGAGGGGCGGGAGTTGCCCGGGGTCCCGGCCGGGCAGAGGGGCCCTGGGGGGGCCCCGGGAGGTCGCGGCGGTGCTCACCTGTACTGGGCAGCAGCCCCGCTGTGGGTGAATCCAAAGTAGTTGCCGGTGGCCATTTTGGCATCTTCCCCCAGCCGGCTGGGCACTGCGGCGGCGGCGATCGAGGGGCGGCGGCGGCGGCGGGGGCCATGACAAGAGGCCCGGCAAGAGGAGGCGGTGTGGAAAGAACGAGACACACAGAGGGACAAGGGAGAGAGAGAGAACGGGAGCGCCGGGTCAGAGTCGGCGCCTCAGGACCGACCCCCGCCCGCGGCCCTCTCCCAAAGCACGGAATCGCAGAGCACCGCTACTCACCATAGGTGAACGAAACTACCGGGCATATGGGAATCATGAGTCCGGCCTGGCAGCGACGGCGGCGGGTGAACTCTCAACTCTCCCCCCCCTCCCTCCTCCTCCCGCTCGCTCCCTTCCCCCACCCACCCACCGACGGCGACAACGGCGGAGTGCGGCTGGGCCGGCTCCGCTTGCGCAGGCGCGGGATGTGCGCGGGGCCCGCTGGGAGATGTAGTCCGACCGCAGCCGAGTTCCCGTTCAAGGAACAGGGAGCCGCCTGCGCCCCTGGGACCGCGTGCGCAGGCGCGGGATGTGCGCGGGAGCCGCTGGGAGCTGTAGTCTCGCTGGCCGGCCATGAGGAGCCGCGCTCGGGGCGCTCCCAGAGCACATTCACGAATTTGTATACACGGTGTGCGGAATCCCGCCGTAGCTCCTGTGTGCTTACTGCACGAGCAACGCTGCGACAGCCTCACCCACAGCGGGCCCGTTCGTGTGACTTTTCCAGAAGCCAGCAGTCCGTCAGATCAGTCCTGAAACGCGCTGGGCAGCACATCGTGGCCAGTGCAGTGACCTCCCGATCAAAGGCACCGAATGAGCGTCCGTTCCCCATGGCTCTGCCGCTCCTTCCGGCAAATCCTTCCCTCTGAGCATCAGATGTCCCCCAAAACTCTGAACATAGCAAAACTTGAATGCTTAAATACTTTCATCCCATTTACGTATTTTGCCTGTGCTACAGAGTGCATTATTCATGAACGAATCGAGGCCTATAAAACGATTAATAAACACAGGATTCAGTAAAAAGTATAATTTCAGATATAATTTTGTTTACTGTAAGCTAAGCCTACTCAAAATACACCTGTTTGGGATGTCGTCCTGCAGTCCTAACAAAAGCAGGGATTCCCACATCCCACAGTTGCTGTGGTCATAGGCAGTAGGACTGTAAGGATATTATTGTTCATAAAATGAGAAGAGGAAAGTACTTTCTCATCTCATCGCTAACATTATTGCAGTTCCATATGAAGTACAGTTATTTTTGATGCCAAACATCCTTCTCAATTCACTGAATATAATGTGTTGGTCATTATTATTAATTTTGCATAGGACCTGAATATTACTGTACCTCCTGTTCATTCTTGTTCTAATCAAGCACAACAGTAAAAGAAGTCTTCTTGGTTCTACCCAAAGTGCTTGTCTGGGAAGAAAGTGGCTACTGGGTGAATATTTAGTTGCTATAAATTAGGAAAGAAAAGCCTTAATCTGCAGTTCCATGGGACAGTACTCAAGGAGAAGACTCTAGAGAAACCTTCTGTAGAAGAACTTAGAGGATATGACCTCTGTCATGAAAATCTCAATTGACTCAGGATATACAAATTATAAACAGATTCATGATTTACATAAATGTCTATATCTATCCTTACTTCTGTTAAATATTGTTCATAATTAGACCACTGGATCATGCTGCTTGGACACAAAGACAACATAAGGTTTTTTTTTGTTCCACTGTGTTTCAAGTTTTTTCAGTTATAAGCCTTCCAATATCCTGATAAATAGACAATATTCAATAAATGTTTCATTAAAAAATATAAGCATCTATACACACACAGACATCCACATACCTTTTATCACTGCATCACTAAAGCTATTTTTTGCAAAGTAGGTAGGCCTGCCATTGCTATTCATTTATGAGATGAACTTTATGAACTTCACAGAATGACAGAATCACATTGGCTGGGGTTGGAAGGGACTTTAAAGATCACCTGATTCCAACTCCCCTACCACAGACAGGAACACATTTCTCTAGTCCTGGTTGCTCAGAGCCCCATCCAACCTGTCCTGAACTTTGTCACGGATGAGGCACCCACAACTTCTCTGGCCAACCTTTGCCAGTGCATCATCACCCTCACAGTAAAGAAGTTCTTCCTAATATCTAAGCTAAACCCACTCTCAGTCTGAAGCCATTCCCCCTTGTCCTGTCACTCCAGGGTCTTCTAACCAGCCTCTCTCCATTGTTCCTGTAGCCTCCCTTCTGGAAGGCCCCAGTTAGGTCACCCCAAAGCCTTCCCTTCTCCATGCTGAACAAACCAAATTCACTCACCCTTTCCTCATAGGAGTGATGCTCCAATTCCTCTGATCAATTCAGTGATGCTCCTGTGGACTCTCTCCACGGACATATATCAACATTATTAATATATACTACTATTCATATGTATTATATTATGATGTTCCAAATAAACTTGGAATATTTACCCTCTTTTCAACTTTGTCTCCATGAAAAAGAAACAAAGAGAAAAAAAAAAAAAAACAAAACAACAAAACAACAAAAACTCAAGGCTTTCTTACTCACAACCGAGATTTTTGACTTAGGTTTCATAACTTTTCTTCATCCAAGTAGTTTCTAGTAGTTAAAATTCAAATACTACACCCTGCATATTTCTGAGCATAAGCTCCCATCTGGCAGCCCAATTCAGCTGCAATTTCAGAAGAGGTTTCAGATTACTTTCCTGTGTGAATTTTGCATTATGAGTGCATACATAACTTTGAAAAGACTATAACATAGTTTATGAGATGTCATTTTTAAATGGGACAAAAAAAATTAAAATCCAAAGTTTCCTTTCTCCTTGGGAAAAATGCCCCAAACCACTAGTATTATAAAGGTCTTTCCCCCAGCAGTTTCCTAATAAGAACCTGATGCTTCCTGGTGACTTTTTGAACCATTACATAACATCTATTTATGCTACTACTAGCTTGCAGGATCAGATTCATGGTCTATACTTAAAAAACCTCAGTGGGTTATAAAACAAGATTCTATCTCCTTAAGACATGTATCAGATTGCTTCACAATGAAACAGTACTAAATTCAGATTAGATCCTTAAGGGCATTTTGACCTTTACTGATTTCTATATCTCTAACTGGAAGGAAAATATATGGAAGGATAAAGTGCAAGTTGTGGCACAGGGAGAAAGACAGAAAAGCTTTAGTCAAACATGGAAAAGGTATTTTTTTAAATAGGAAAAAGAAACTTCTCTATCCCTGATCCTAATAAGATTACAGAAGAACAGCCAAGAAGTTCCAGAATGAAAACATATGCTGGAACACAAATCTTTAATTTGGAATTATATACAACAGATACTCTATCTGTGTAAAGTTCAAAGTGTCTAAAAATATCACAGACAAAAATGGCAAGCAAGCTAGCATTCAGGAAAACACATTTTTGACCTTCATTTCAACTGTATGAGAAGAGATCTCCAAAATATGGTAAGATGAAGAAAGCAATATAGTAACAAGCAAGTGTCATCAATCCTACTATTTTTCTTTAATATTCCAAGACGCTGGTGATAATATCTCTGCTGCTGCCACAGGACTGCAAAACTGCGACTGAAACACAATGGGGAAAACTAAATTTTTTTAAATCTCAAGATTTGCTAAGTAAGATTAGGTAAGCTTTCTTGGAGGCAACCTTCCAATTTACATAAAAGCAGGCTCTCAGCCAGCCTTTGCGTGCCCACCAGAGGGCAGGGCCACGCAGCAGAAGGTGAAAGCTTTACAACACAGCACAGACCATGTTAACATAAGCTGCTCTTATTTCCTGAAAAGGTAATTTAATACTTAGTGCTCTCTTTGTAAATGCTCTACATAGAAAGAGATTTACAATCAGCATATGGAGACCAGTGCTATCTTCTCACCTGGAAATTATTTCAGATAGCTGGAAAGACAAGACATTCACCAGCTTACCAACCTTCTTATTGTAGAGTGAAATTACATTTTTTTTTAAACAGTAAACACCCCACATTTTTGAATTATTAAAGCAAAAAAGTGTTACTTTTAACAACGGGGTTTACACGTTGTACAGTGACCATAACAACAGACCATTAAACCACTGATGGCAGTTACTACAGTTTAGGTTACTAAATTGCACCATTAAAAAATCCCCACTTCCCAAGCATAATAGAAAGTTATGAAAGTATTGATGCAAACTCAAATTACACGATACACATGAGAAACAAACCAGTTCCACAGACAAAACCACTGTGTGGTAGCATCCCTTACTCTTTCTTTCCTGACACTTTAATAAAACTACAATATTATAAGCTAACCTCCCCTTTCACTGCAGATTTCTTTTTCCACCTTTTAAACTAGTAAGCCCAAACACCAAAGCTTTAAAAGCTGTCCTGCTTAAGGTTTGCCCCAAAATGCTTTTCTTGCTAGCACTACGATTTCTAAGCAGAGGAGTCATCCTTTGCAGTTAGTAATTGCTACATGATCAGAAGCACTAGCGTGTATTTTTCAGCATTTCCATTCAAATCTGCATGCTAAAATCTGTTACTGAAGAAAATACTAATGCTTCAACATTCTTCTCTACCGACGACATGTGGGATATGAAATGAGGCAATCAGGCAGTAACTAGAAGAATTTAAGCCCTTTTAAGGCAGCTACAGAAGGAAAGTGTCTGAAGAAGGAACAAACCCATTACAAAAGTCTATTTTAAGAGCTCAGAAAGTGAACTATACCCCTTGGGGGGATAGATGACTCACTCAGAAGGTAACAGCACAGATTTACCTTGGAAAAATTATGGCTCCTTTCCCACTGTTCTACAGCCAGCATTTTTTCTTAGTAGCTTCTTTCTTCTCTTCTAAATACAGTAAAATATAGTGAATGTAATTCACCAAAAGCTCAAACCACTGTCACACTCAATGACAGAATATTTCTCAAAGAAATGTATCATTCCTGAAAAGGAGAACATGAAATTCCAGTTGCAGCAAACCTTCCCTTCCCCTCACTGACCTGGTATTTAGGAATTCAGCTGTAAAAGCAAACTTGGTGCTTGCTTTGGAGGAAATATTGCAGGTGGGAGAAATTAACTCATTAAGAGCCAGCAGAAAATGTTTCTTTTAGTAAGTTTGATTTATGTAGACTGAAAGAATTGATTAAAAATGCATAAAGAATTGTTGATTTAAATAAACAATCCCTTGATGATTTGATTAAAACCTGAACATTCTTTGTGTACCAAATGTTGACGTGTAAAAAAGCAAAGCAAGCATATAAAGTTCAGGGATTACAAACTCTCATTATGCTTCTAACATGAAAAGTTAGCATAAGTTAGTTGGAAAAAATAATTTTTTTTAAATACTTAATAGTCCTTATTTTGAGATGATCTTGTTGTTGGAGTTAAACATTAAGTGTTACACTCTGTTCATCTTCCACAATTACATGGCTTGACAAGCCAGGTGCAGTGGTGATAATTACTATATTGCCTGCATATAATTTCCTGTGCTTTGAGCCATTTGTATAAACAACAGTAATTTTTATTTTCCAAAGGTCAGAGATGTAGTTAGAATTGTATCTTTTTCTGTTTTTCTTCTCATTTTGTGATATACATGGCATTGTGAAACTGCAAGCTACCAAGGATTATTTAGATTAGTACACTTCCTACTTCCTGCTATTAATGCGAGGAAGTGAAAGCTACTTCTCACAGCAAAAGCCAGTTTACTTCATGATGAGGGCTCTAAGGACCTCAGGAATCCTCTCTGAAAACCTCTTTGTCCACCTCCTTTAAGTACTTTTTCAGAAACACTGCTTAGAACTTGCAGGTGCTCATGCTGATTTTGGAGGATTATTCCCTCTAGAAACATTATGTTTGCCTTTCAGGCCCATATTAATAAACAGAGATCTTTGCAATTAAAAAAAAAAGGCAAAGACCTTTGCTTTTCAACACTTTATCAATAGGTGCTTGTTACTGAAACGATGAAGGCTGATCAACCACTGCCTCACTCAGCCTGTATCAGTTTTATCTGGAAGCTAGGCCTGGGATTATAGTCCACTTCCTATTTTTTACAGTTTGCTTGCACTTTTTACAAAAAGCTTGTACTCACGTGGTAGCAAAAGCATAAGTCTAGAGTTAGTAAGAATGAGAAAAGGACTCAACTTGTACTGGGTGTCTGAAGAATTGTCATTGCTCACAACACATGACCCATTGCTGCAAACAGTGATCAACAAAAAGGAGCAAGCTGTGTTAGTTTTGTGTGAATCATGACTGTATTTTAATGTTAGTAATAGCATTAAATTAATTATACTCATTATATATTCATAACATTGCATTCATCATAAACTGAAAGGCTCAACAGGTAAGTTGACGGGTAACAGGTAACACAGAAGACATACCATGAAGCCACTTCGTGCTCTGACAGCATGCCTGGCCTATCGCAGTCTGCAAAGGCTGCTAAAAATCGCCTCTTACAAAGCTGAAGGCTGAGGGCCCTTTCCTCACCTCCCTTCCATTTTGGTGTCTCAGAAGTAGAACTCGTTTAGGTAAACTAAGCCCTGTCAAGCCCTCCTCAGCAGGTTGCTCTGGATGCATCACCGTCTGAACACGCTACAGAAAAAAAACCCAACATTGTCAGTATGTTTTGAAGGCTCTTTATTTGCACAACTTTTAAAATGCAGGTGTTTAAAAGAGGCGCAGAGACAGCTTTTAACCTTCCATCCGCGGTGCTCCATCCCCGCGGTGCCTGCCCGGACAGGCGCCCTGGTGCTCCCCAGTCCCCAGCTGCAGAGCCCCGCGGTAAGAGAAGGAAACCCGGGGCACCGGTGGCAGGACGGTGATCCGGTGGCAGAAGGGGAACCGTCAGCAGGGGAAGCACCAGGAGGGGCTCCGGAGCGGCGCCCTGGGTGTGGTTTCGCTATGCAAAGCCATCGCGGCCGCATCTCGCCTCACGCCGCTGCCCGGGCTGCTCCGAGCGGCATCGAGGAACCGCTGCAGAGCGTGAAAAAACCCTGCTATTTATGAATTGTTGTAGGGGTTGTTTTCAGCCTTGAGAAAACTGAGGGAATACTTCAGAGAACGACAGAATCAATTTGGAAAAGACCTTTGAGACCACCGAGTCCAACTTATGACTCAATACCACCAGGCCAACCAGACCATGGCACCAAGTACCATGTCCAGGCTTTCTAGCCCATGCCATCGGAATTTCTGTGAATAAATTCTTCCTAATGTCTGTCGCAATTTACAGCTTCCTCGCGAGAAGCAGGAACAGGGTACAGGGCAGGGGCAGGTATCGATCTTTTCACTCTCGTGGCCACCGACAGGATTCGATGGTGAGTCAGGGGAGGTTTACGCTGGATACTAGGAAAAGGTTTTTCACTTAGAAGGTGGTAGGGCACTAGAACAGTGTCCCCAGAGGCCTGGTCACAGCACCGAGAAGCGTTCGGACAACGCTCTCAGGCACAGGGTAGGATTCTTGGGGTGTCCTGTGCAGGGCCAGGAGTTCGAGTCGATGTCCTCTGTGGGTCTCTGCCAACTCGGGATTTTTTGCGATCCTGTAAAAATCTCCTTTCCAGCACTATGATCCCTACCCCACCCCAGGGGAGGCGAGAACGAGCGACGACGGGGACAAAGGGCCGCGTCCCCTTTAAAGCCGCCCCCCGCCGCCCCACGTGAGCGGCCCGGGGCGGGCGTTCCGAGCCGCGTCAGTTCCGCCTGTGTCGCGCTGCGGAGGAGCCACGCGCGGAGTAGGACGTGAGTGCTGGGTTCCCTCGCGCGCCCCCGCCACGCCGCCATTTTCTCCCGCACGCCCCTTCCCACAGCCCCCACCGTCACCGCCGCGGCACATCCCGGGCAGCCGCGGACGGGTGGCGCCGAGGCCAGGCTTCCCCTTGTTCCTCGAGTGCCTGCGGTGCCCAGCGGGAGGGATACCCCGCTATGGGGCGGGAGGAGGAGCCGCCGCTGCCCAGGGGAGCTGCCATGTTGGGGGGCACAGAGTCCGATAGAGGGATAAGATGGCGCCTGGCCGCGCTAACCCCCGCGTCGCGGGCCGGGGGTAGACCTGGCGCGCTGGCGACCCCTGGCCCGCTGTTTTCCGTGCTGGCCTTTTCCTCCGCCCCGCCACGGTTAACCCGCAGTCCCTTCGCCGCCGCCTTGCCACGGGAAGACTCGGGCGCTCTCGCCTTCATCCTTATTCGGGGCTCGACTCTTATCCTCGGGGAGCGACACGAGCCGTGGAAAAGAGGAATAGGGGAGGAAAATGGCGGCTGGGATCCGCCTACCTGGAGTTCCCGACTCGTCTTCCTTTCCTTACCTTTCCCCGCTCTCCCTAGGCCTGGCTCATCCCATCCCTCTGGCCGGCGCTGCGGTGTCTCCTCACGCTCGGCCTCTCCCGGGGGGCACCAACCACCCCACATCCCTTTTTCCTCCGGTTTCCGCCCACACCTTCCTCCATGTTGTCCCTTTCTACGTCCCATGCGGACCCCGGGGTCATCCCCCGAAACATCGTTTGGCTCGCCGACTCATTGTCGTCCCTTTGCTTATTTTCACATTGTCCCATTCCAACGCTCCTTTGCCTCCATCCTAGAGCGTGGCTTGTGTATGCTTCCTTACACCCTGTGTCCTGTGTAGTGCTGCAGCTTTCGTCCTTGTGCTACAAGCTATCACCACAGGTCCTGCCCTGCTTAGCACTACGTTGATCCATTAGCATTATTTGGACTTTGGTTTGATTATTTTGTTTAATTGGTTTGGGTTTTTTTTTTTAATTTGCATATGTGGTTTTTGTTTTTTTTTTTAACTGCCCGTTTAAGTATGCTGTTACTCCTTTTTTTTTTTTCCTGACATACACTGTAATACTATCTTGGCCTTTCCTACCTGAGGTTTGTATTGTACAGTTTCAGGGATGCTAAATTTTATTCTAAAAGACCAAATGAGCTGTATATTTGTTACAAAAAGTTTCTAGCAGCAGGGAAGATGTGTAACCGCTATATCTAACCACATGTTTGCATACTAGGGTGACGTGCAAGGACACCTGGCAGCACGCATTCAAGGAATGCTGAATGTCTGGTGAATTAATAGTCTCCAGTGACTGTTGTGTTGAAGTTGCAGTGAAAATATTAATTGCAGTGCTGTAACTCTCTGTAAGTGAGGTGTATTTCAGACTGTTAGATTATAGGTGGGAGCTTGTGCGTCATGTGTGTGACAATTTTGCAGCATGTTGGTTCTAAATCCAACTGGGTGAAGTGCCCGTGCCAGAGTATAGATACTGCTTGAGTGTTAATAATTCATGTTTGTGGATGTAATAGAAAGGATTCAGCTGGAGGACACTATTGTACTGTGGGTTTTGCCATGTCCAGGGATATATGAAAATTGTGAAAAATCATTCTGCTGTAGACAGTTCGGAAGCCAAACCACTGCATTTAATGTGCTCTAAATGTGTTTTAATGCAGTTGCAGCAAAAAGAGGAAGAGATATAAGAGGGAAGAGAGCTTGATATTGCATCTGCAGTGCGTATCAAAGCTTAAATGAAAAGGCAGGAAAATCTTTAGGAGGGCTTGAAGAAGATGAGCCAGTACAAACAGGTTTGAAGATTGCTTTCCAGTCAAAATGGAATGTCATTCCTTATATAGTGTTTTCATGTTATTTTTCTTTTCCCAGAATGCCTAAATCAAAGGAACTTGTATCTTCAAGCTCATCTGCCAGCGATTCAGATAGTGAAGTTGACAAAAAGGTGAACAATACATACAATTCATTACTGTATTAACTCTTTTGTTTCAGGCTGGGGTTAAGAAATTAGGCGAGCATTATGCCACAACATGCATGTCATTCCATATGATTTATCAGACTTAGAAGAAACTTTCTCTTCCACCCACCTCAACAACTACAACAACAAAAACCAAACAACCCACCTTCCAAGTGTGGGTGGATTGCATAATTTTTTCCCTGAAGAAAAGTTTTTTTCTTTAGTTGCACTTTGTTTTCTTCATGCCATTCCATATGATAATTGCAAATGCCCTGTGATTCTTTGCTGTTTTGTGGCAAGCTTCTGGACGCTTCTGTATCAACTGCTCTGGTGGCAAGAATTTGAAATTGAGAACATGCCTACAGTCACCCTCTGCCATTTTAATATATGGATTGCTTCTCCATAACAAAAATCTGCACTTGCCCTGTGCTCCTTGTGTCACTTGCTTACTTTGTTTGCATGAGTTTTTTTCTCTGCTTCATTTTTTTATTTGCTGTTAAACCATCTGCTAGTTTCTCACCTAAAAGCTGAGCCAACCTGAGTGTCTTTGAGTTGATAAATATTAAGATGACTGTTTTAAATGTATAAATCAAATGTTCCTACTTAACTTAAATAGTTATTTAAGTTAGACATATTTATAGATGCACCAATCACTTTGAACAAAAGCAAGATTATTCTAGAAATCAAAGTGATTTAGAAAAAATTAGTTAATTTATCTTTTTTAAGAAATGCTAGGTGGTAACACAGACACCAGGTCTTTCGGCATAGTATGCTACATTGAGAGATCTGGTCTCCTATTTCTACATGAGTAGAAATAGTAACTTTGTAGCTTCTTTGTGTAATCTGATTTACAGGTGATATTGTCTGAATGCTTTAAAAAGTTGCATAATTTATCATGCTGTGAGCAGCGATTAGATGCTTATTAAAAACACAATTGTCTGGGAGAGGTGGTTTCCAGATTTATCATCATACTAATTATCTTAATAAATAATCTTTCCAGATTATTGATTATCTTATCTATGTGGTTTTTGGGTTTTTTGGAGGTGTTGCAAGCTGTTCTGTACTTTTTGTTCCATTTAGTGGAGAAGAGGATGCCATTTCCATCAGACTTAAATTTTTTATTAAAACTACTGAACCGACAGTGTTACTGTGCAGAAAGAGAAGGATTTTAGAATTGTATTTTGATCTGATTAAATTCTCTTGAAAGCCAAAATATTACTTCACTGAGAACAGAATCAGGCTCATTTTGAAGTTTTTAAATTCCAGTCTAAATGTACAGTATTGAATTTCTGCCTTCACAGCAACAAGGTGATAAAGTGCATGGCTTGATAGTAGGCTGTGACTTATGATGTAAACTTATGTGTAGCATACAGAGTGACCGTGGCTCATGCTTTTCTTTTTTTATTTTGCTCCAAGGCAAAGCAGAAAAAGCAAGTAACTCCAGAAAAACCTGTAAAGAAACAAAAGACTGGTGAAAGTTCAAAAGGTGCAGCTTCTTCTAAGCAAAGCAGTAACAGAGATGAGAATATGTTTCAGGTAAAATTGATGACTCATAGAGCCTGGTTAAGGTAACATGTTACATCATATGTTGTATAAATTTTATGAGGTGATCTGAACTTTCTGACAATGTATTGCTTGGCCTCCTGAATCCTTGGCCGAAGGGGATTATGATGCAGGTGTTCAGATGAGATGCTGAGAAAAGCCTGGTTAGGTTTCAACAGAGTAAAAGAATCTGAGTTGTATCAATTGATCTAATTGATAAATAAATACAGCACTTAGCATCAGTATACTTGGAATATTAGATCAGGTTTGTCTTTACATGGAAATGTTTTTTTAATTAGGACTGTTGAAAAATATCTTCTTGGAAACCAAAATGTGGACTCCTCGTTCCTATTTAACTAGGTCAAGGGCAGCTTGGCCTCCTGTGGTATTACAGCATCTTGGAATAAGTTTTGTTTGTTCCTTTATGTTACGATGTAGGGTCTTATCACTAAACATCCGTAAAGATAGTAACTTGTGGTATTGCCTTGTTTTTAAGATGGGATTAATGTTTTTTTTTCAGTAGAAAGATGCATTTTTGAATTCAGGGCATTGCAGTTCCCAGGATTAGCTGAGGCGGTGGCAGTGTGTGCTGAGGGTTGATACACAGCTCAGAATTAGCTATTTTGGGGGTGTGGATCAAGATCTATGAAAGGTCTCTGACTAGTGGGCTGGAAAGGAACATAAATTCTTGAGGCTTTTATTCTCAGGTTTGTGAAAGGGTATGGGAAAGGTGCCTAGTGAGATGACCCAAGTGCAGAGTAATATAAATGAAATGGTTCTGGGCTGTAGCCATGTGAAGTAGTACAGGGGAAGAAAAGTCTGTTCTAGAGAGAATACCTGCTTAACTGATACTGTTATACAGGGCAGCTATTTTTAGTGTCTGAGTTATTACTTTTCCAATTATGTTTAGAAGGGAGACTTCACTTGAAGGCTGAGTCTGGACTTCTGTATTGAAGGAAGTGTATCATATTTTTAGTTCTGCTTGGGCGTACTTTGAACCCTGTAGGAAAAATGAAATAATGAATTCTATAACTTAGGAGGTGAACTGCAGGTAGAACTCCAAAGAACTATGTATAACCTTAATGCTATGTTTGTAGTAAGTTCAGAAATTCCAGCCTTGGAGAAAACTTCAAAATTTTTTGTGCCTCTGATGCAAAACCACACCCAGATCCTTTCAAATAAAAGTGCAAATATGCATGCTCTGGTTTCTTGAAACCTCTTCGACCTAAGATAATAAAAAGTTACTAAAAACAGACAGTAGAAGACTCATATTACTCTGATAAGAACAGGGTTCTTCTGGTGTTGAGTAGCATACAGATATTTGAATATCACCTTGACCTAAAATATCAGCATTACCCAGTCTGTGCCTGCCTTTGAAGTAATCAACAATAAAATATTTTTTAGATTACTCATTGTGTTATGGTGAAGCATTGTCAGTTTTTGTAGTCTACATCAACTTCTGTGCAGTAACTAACATGCAGATGTTAAACTATAGAAATAAAACTACATTGGGTCTGAGGATACTCCCCCTTCTCCCCCCCTGCCCAGGAGGGCATGCTCGTTAATTTTTTAAATATAGTTTTGTTTGTTCTAGGCCTCTTAGTGATACTAGAAACCATTCTGATGAGTTTCTTTCTCATGGCAGTAAAATGATCTCTGATGTGGAAGTGACTTTGCAGTATAGGTTTACAAGAGTGGCTTCAGCTGATGGAAATCAGGCTGTAAAGCATTCATAGGATAGTCACAAGTTCTGTGGTGTCCATATTGTGTGTGGGAGTGGCTGCAGATGATGTGAAACCAAGAGTCTTCTTGTTCTACACCCTCAGGCTGTGTTCTTGAAGCATACAGATTCCCTTAATATAGAGTTCATTGTGACTCCTCTAGTCAGAAAATTCATAATTTTCATAAATATGTACCTTTTATATTTTTGTTTGAAATTGTTGGTGTAATGGTTTTTTTGCAACTACTTACAAAGAATAGTGTTAATGGAAGTAGAAGACAATTTGTTCAATGTGAGAGACAAGGTGCAATCCATGTATTTGCCTGTGTTGGCCTTAGGTTTTACAGGGAACTTGGTATACTCTTCAACTGGATGAAGGATTTGTGTGCTGTTAGGTTGCAGAATTTATGTTATTCCCATGGGTCATGTATTACTCGAGGCCCTAAGGACAGGCATTATTTGTGTTAATGTGGAAGGGTTTAGCCTTGATGCATTAGATTCCTGTCTGTGGCTTCAAGCCAACCTGAGCTTGGCAGCATGTGCTTTGGTAAGTTTGACTAATCCTATCATCTACCTATGCGGATTTGGTTAAGGTTTGTCAGGATTCATTAATGGCTACCCAGAGCAGAGCCACATTGCATGATGGTGCATTTGACTGAAATTGTTATTTCAGAAATTGTCTCTGTGTTGTCCCATCGACCTCCCAACCCTTTTTTTGTGGCTTTTTTTTTTTTGAATTTTCACCATATATGGGCTTTGATTTTTTAGAAGTTCTTTGATTTTTTTTCCGGTATAATTCCCCAGTGTCCTTATCATAGACTCCTGAAAGAAGGTAAACATAGAAATTTATGATGGTCTGAAACTATGATTGGTTTAGCACACTAATTATGAAACATAGGTGGTCACTGATGCATTTCACAATTTGCTTCATTGCAGATGTCACTGTTTACAGGAGTCTTGTGCTCCTTACACATGGTTATTGGCTAGGGAAGAGAGAGAGTTTTTTGCTGTTTATGCTTGCACTGTGGGTGTACAGTTTAATCCAGAGAAACTGAAAACAGGAAAAAGGATGAAGAAGGTGCTTGCTGAAACTCAGAGGACGTCTGCTTGTATATCTTGGAAAGGAATAGAGATACATTCCAGTGCTTTTTATTCTAATAAGTAGAAACCTGCAAATTATGGTTTTAATGTTTACTGATTTATGTAAGTCAATAGAGTAATATAATTTTAAGGATCTATACTACTTAATAAAAGGTGTAGGAACTTCTCTCTTAAGGTTGAACTGCACTCAGCTATAAACCATGATAACTGCCATGATTTAACCCCAGCCAGCAGCCAAGCCCCAGGCAGCCACTCGCTCACATCCCCACCCATTCCAGCTTTTACCCATTGGAAGGGTAAAAGCTGGAAGACTCAAGGCTTGAGATTAAGACAGTTTAATAGGGAAAAGAGAAGCCACAAATGCAAGCAAAACAAGGAGTTAATTCATCACTTCTCCTGGGCAGGCAGGAGTTCAGCCATCTCCAGGAGAGCAGTGCCCATCACATCTAAATGTCACTTGGGAAGACAAATGTCATCATGGGAAACATGCCCCCTTCCCTTTTCTTCCCTCCACTTTATACCCTGAAGGTGATGTCACACGGTCTGGAATATGCCTTTGGTCAGTTGGGGTCGCCTTTCCCAGCTGTCCCTCCTCCCACTGTCCCAAGCACCCCCAGCTTCCCTGCCAGCGTGGCAGTCTGAGAAGCAGAGAAGGCTTTGGCTGTGTGTAAGCTCTGCTCAGCAGTAACTAAAACATCTCTGTGTTACCATCACTGTGTTCAGCACAAAGCTAAAACACAGCCACATATCAGCCAATGTGAAGCAACCCTTAGAATTGCTGCCCTCGTTAGTAGATACCTTCAAATATAATACCTTCAATCACTGAAATTACTCTTCAACGTTATCAGCAGGTGCATGAAAAAAGAATTGTTCAGAAATTAACCTGTACTGGAGTTACAGGTAGCTGAATATCAGGGAACATCATTTTACTTAATTCATGAGTTAAGTGTAGATTTTGTTTGTGTTTTTAAGTGTAGATGTCTGTTGGAACTGTATTTTAGAAGCATGCTTAATAATTTTAGTAGTGGCAGCTTTTGCATTGTTCAACTAAATATCTGAAATCTAATGGTAACATTAATCTGAAATCTAGATGTGATGTGAAATCTAACTTAATTTCAGCATTTACTTAGAGAAATGCTTTTATCTAATATAGACTTAATGATTGAGTGAATGTAAACTTTGCATTATTGCCCCTTGCTGTACTGTAGTTGAATTAAGACATAGAATCTTTCTTATCCTTGAAACTCATATTCTAGACCCTTTTACTGTATTTGCAGCTGTAATGTGCTATATTGAATTAGATTTTATTATGACAAATCTGGAGTTTCATGGCAAGGCACTAATACTCTTCAATAGCCAGGGAAAAAAAAAAAAAAAAGTGCTGGAGAATGCTACTGGATGAAGCTGTTCCTGGAGGTGACCTTAAAAGTTGCTGGAGCCTTAAAGGGTAAAACTAAGAAATATTGTCCATGTAGGCTATTTAGGATATTCTCTGCCAGGAGTGCAGATGGACTTGGGCAGAGTACCAGGTTTGGTCTGAAAGAGCTAAACTGCCATAACGTTATACTTTTATTTTTGAGTTTTAAATCTGTATTGCAGCTTCATAAATTTAAAATACTGTCTTATGAACAGTAATGTCTTAATAATTTTAAAGGATGCTTTGAAGTAGGAAAAGTGCTTCAGACTTACATTATCTTAATTGTTATAAAATCAATTTTAGATGTCGTATAGCATCTGCTGAAAAATAATTCATTTAAGCAAATATAAAGTATTCATGTTTGCATCTATTTTGTGAAATAAGAGCATATGACTTAAATGTCTGTGAATTATTGTAGTTGATTGGAGAGTTCTTCAGTCTTTTGTGTCAAACTTAATGCTAGTGGTTTTGGGCCAGAATTGTAGAGCTCATCCTGAAGTTGTATCAAAATGCAACATGCAGAGGTAAAGGAAGTTGAAATTTTACCTGGAAGGAATATTTTATTTTAAAATTGTGTACTTTAGAATCTGTTCTTTTGTTATATAAAATGTATCCAGAAGGTACTTGCAGAATTCAAAGGATTTCTTAGAATTGCAAGAAGTTTTATTTGATTATGTTTCAGTTATCTAGTTTCTGGTTCTCAGATTCACCTTGTACATGGAATTTATCTGAACAGATAGATTTTTGTCATATTTGGAAAGGTATTGAATAAGCTGAAATACGGAGTGTATTGTGTAGTTGGTGGTATGATTCTTCCCCAGCTTCTCCCCACTCCACCCCCCAAAAAAAGAGATGCCCATGTAATTCAGTTGTGACACTGGTTTGAAAATTAGGGAATTCCAAAATCCAAATTCCATAATTCCATACTGTGCTACATACTGGTAAACTTAAAGGATTTGACTGTTCTTTTGAAGACCTAGTGGTACAGTGAGGTACCTATGAGGACTTGGGAGTGGGCATGGGACAACTGGTGGCTTTCATTTCTATCTCTATTTGCTGTGTTTAAAAAAAAGGGGAGGGTATCACATGTGTACATCTTAATTTGCTTTCTGTAATTCTGGAATGGACTAAAATTAAGATTTAGGAGTAGCGTTCCCTTTTTCTGTCTTTGTTTAGAACTGTTGCAAAGAAAGGAAATACTTTTTTTCAGAAAACAGTAAATTCATGACTTGCTAGAAGCAAGCATGTAAAGAATACAAGTATTTTTATTCTAGGAGAGCTACTTTTGCATTGAGCATTGCCTGCTTGACCAGTTTAAGTCATTACTTATTAGCCTACTGACTACTCTGAATTAAGCTTTTAATCTAGTTGTTTCTGTGGTGTCTTAAAATAAGCTGCAATGTGCAGTGTCACATGTCAGAGTCTAATGCTGCTGGGGAAAGTGAATGCTCTAATATGTAAAATACCTAATAGACCCTTATATGTGTTTTGACAGATTGGCAAAATGAGGTATGTCAGTGTTCGGGACTTTAAAGGGAAAGTCTTAATTGATATTAGAGAATATTGGATGGATCAAGAAGGTGAAATGAAGCCTGGCAGAAAAGGTATTGTTCTGCTTCATGTTACTTTGTATTGAAACATGGTCTGCACTTTACAGTAGAACTTCCTATATAATATTTTCCTCCTTTGTTGCTGCATGATACTTTTGAGTATTATTTTTACTTTCTTATGATTTGTGTTTTTACAAAGGATTAGTTTTATCTGTGCGTTATGGATAAAATCTTAAGTGAGTCTGTTTTCCTAAAGAGATCCTCCATGATATATGAAAATCAAGATCTCAAATACAGCAAATTTTGTAGGGGAGTTATAAACATATTTATACCATTGCCATATTTCTTCCCCCTGCCATCCCCTTGATTAACTTAATGAACTGAATTTCTTTTTATGGTTGGGTTTCTCATTTCAGAATTAGCTGAAAATATTTAATAATATTTTTATAAAATTTTAATTTTGTTCTTCACTTTCTACTAAATTTTAGATTAAAACAACCTAAACATTTAATGTGACTAATTATGAAAAAAATCTATAAAAAATCTTTTAGCAGAAGGGGAAATATCTCAAGTGTCCAAGTTTGTAATCTGTAGCACAGCACAAGCCATTGTACTTCTAGTTGCTACTTGCACAGTTGCCTTTCATGGCAAGGCTTCACTGTGTACCATTTTCAAAACTTCCTCATCTCAAGATGGGTTCTGCAGTTGCAGTGGTGGTGCTGTGCTTAATGTTACATTGCTTCTCTTTGAAAAGCCTACTTTTTATCCATTTTTATATATAACCATTTTTTTATATATATCACTGAAAGGTAAGTATGAAATGTTCTGCCCTGGAGATTTGTAGAACCACGGAATGGTTTGAGTTTTAAGGGACCTTGAAGTTCACCTCGTTCAGCTCCAGTCCCTGCTGTGGGCAGGAACACCTTCCATTAGACCAGATTGCTCAGAGCCTCATCCAGCCTGGCCTTGAACACTTCCAGGGATGGGTCATCCACAGCTTCTTTGGGCAACCTGTGCCAGTGCATCATCACACTCACATTACAGAATTTCTTCCTAATACCCACTCTAAATCCACCTACTTCCAGTGTGAAACCATTCCTCCCTGTTCTGTCACTATATGCTGTTGCAAAAAGTCCTTCCGCAGCCTCATATACTAGCAGGCTGCTAAGTTTGAAGAAATCTAATGTACAATCACAGTAAGGTTTGTTACATTCTTCCGATATGTTCAGGAGCAACTCAGTAAGCAGTCATTTAGAAAGTTTGAGAAGCATTTTCAACATTTCTTAAATAACCACTGAGAATAGGTTTGCATTAACAGGTATATTGGTGCTCTACAGGAAAATTGCTGGTTTTGGATTTGCTGCTAGTTAACGAAAAAGGTTACTCTAAGGACTTCATGTTCTGTGTTTCAAGGTAGAATTCAATAGTATATGCTCTTGGAATGGCAAACAACAACAGGATTTGATGGGTGGGCTGAGTGACAAAAATGACATGATGTAGATATCAATGCAGCAAAAGAGTCTGAACTTAATTATGATAAAAAAATAATCTGATAAAATATGTGAGTCTAATTCCTTGATGCAATCATAAGCTGCTTATCTATCCTGAAACCAGTATAAGCAGTCAGAATTTTGTAATATAACAAAAATAAACCCAGCAGTTTAAATTACAGTCAGTGTCTTAAACAGCAGGTCTGAATTTTGTTCGGTTCATCTGGTCTGTGGTTGAGGGATATCTTCATGACATTTAATCCCATAATAATGGTTAGCACAATGGAAGACTGTTTAGAGAAGCCCCATGTACGCTACTTGCTGTTTTAAATTGTGGTGGTGCTCTGATAAGACAGTGATGGAAGAGAAGAAAAAAGGCTATGGGCTCCAAAGATGGAATTCAAAGTTTCAGCTGTTTTCAGGTCCTGCTCTACCTTCAGGGAGAAAGCAATGAAGGAAAACTATCACTGGGAGTGAAGAGTAGGAATAATTAGTTGGAAGAGCTTGACAGGAGAAAGTATGAGATGACTGGGAGCCCTGGGAGCCTGCATTTTCACAGAGTGGGTGTAGAAATCTTTGGGTAAGAATGAGTGGACCAAAGCACAAATGAAACATGTGCCTGTACTCAAGCTTGAGGGGAAGATGAGATAAAATTTAGAACTGAAATGATAGTTTGTGGGGTACTGAATGATTATTGGTTGAATGTCACTAGAAATTGTAGAGAACTTGAAGTAAAAACTAACTTTGGTGTTGGTTTGTGAGTGCTAGGGAGTCTCTCCAAAAGGTTACTTAGAACACCTGTTATTTGTAGTGCTTTAAGAAACAAAAGAGGGAAAAGCCTCCCCAGAATTACAGTCCTGGAAAAGTGCACAGGAGACCTGTGCACCTGTCTGCATAGGTACAGCTTTTAAGAGCCAACAGGAATATAAATGATTTCCTACTTACCGCCCAGGACATTTGTACTGCTTTCTGTCAAGGCCAGAGTTATATTTCACTTCTTGTGTTCAGCCTAGTACTTGTACAGTCGTGTTACACGCATTTTCTTTGTAAACTTGTCTAGAAATAACCTGAAGTTCAGTTGAAGCATTGGAAGTGGGTAGTTTCACTTTGTAATTAAGATGGTTGTTGAAGTAACTCAAGTATTAATATTATAACATAGACTTAGTGTATGAAAGCAGCCTTTATGAATAGTTGCACAAGATCCTGCACCACAATTTTCTTTTTGTCTTTAAGTGTTTATTTTTAATGCTTTTCAGGTATTTCTTTAAATCCAGAACAGTGGAACCAGCTGAAGGAACAGATTTCTGATATTGATGATGCAGTAAGAAAACTCTAAAGACAGAGCCATACAAAAACTTATATCATTTAATTGTTTTAAGCAGTCTTTTTACATTGGTTTTAGTTTTCTAAAATATTGTTTTCCAAGCTATTGTATATTTGGATTGCAAAACAATTTGTAAGAGGAATACTTTTTTTATGTGCATTAAAAGTGTATTCTGAGTGAGGCTATTTGTGTATACTTTACTAAAAGGAATTGTGTTGCTTTCAGCCCATGTAAAATAAACAAATTAAGTAATATGTAAAGCATACTTGTTTATGGCCTTTTGATTGAAGGTGTTTGCTGAAAAGGCCACCTAATAGCTGTAGTTGTTTTCATTTTAGTTCAGTTTACAGTAAATATTTATGTGTTATATGAGGGGATTTCTTGAAATATCTCAATTTCACTTTTTCTTTCATTCAATTTTCTTTGGTATTGCCCTGCAGCTTTCTGCTTTAAGACTTAATACAAACACTGAATACTTGGAAAAACACGTTTTTGTAGATAATTTTCAATACTGTATTTGCTAATTTACCCTGTTTATTCAGATGTTAACAGTCTTGAACATAAAGCTTTTTTTTTGCATTACTTGCATGAAGCATTATGCTAAACAATAACACTTCAAAACAAAACACATGCTCTCTCTTCCCATTTTTCTATAACTTGCTTGACCTAGAAAATACAAGTAGCCTTTTTTTGGACTTCAGATGTGAACCATTAACTTCTACAGTAATAGACATATACCTCAGAGTAAGACAGTATTTAAAGGTTCCAAATGTGATTATTAGTTAGAACACTCTTCAAGGTTTCCATTAAATTCATTCTGGAACACATAGTAACCAGTTATTCTATGGAAAAGGAGTGGTTTACCTGTCTGTAGGGTTTTTGTTCATTTGTATTGCATAAACAATGATACTTAAATTAGACTGCAACACAGATTTAACAATCAAACAGGGTTAAAACTGCTGCAGCCCAAATGTCTGTCTGTTGTCTTTGTGCCTCACACACGCTGAAGCTCGGGATGCTTCCTGTGGCTCACGTGTGCACAGCTGGTTTATCTTGGTGCAGAGGCAGTTAGTGCGCATGGGGAGCTTAACTCGGTACACGGTGGACCATGACCCAGCGAGCTTGGCTGGTCAACCCTGGTACCCTGGTCAGAAAAACCTCTGCGCCATGGAAACTCTGTTACACAAGATGCTGCCCTAGAGGAAGGGCTTCTGGGTGACACGGAGTCACAAACAATGGAAGGGAGAATGTGATGGAGAACTTGGAGATGTGAGGGGCACACCAGGGTGGAAGTTAATGGTGCAAGATCAAAGTTTGCTGGCACAATAAAACTACAGTGAAGAAATGGAAGCAGAATTGGAGGAGTTCATTTTCTGACATAATAAAGCAAAGCAAGAAGATAAAACAACTTCATGAAAAAGGACATTTCAAAACTGGTGAATGTCCAACTTAATTAGTTTGTGTAATTTTCCCATTTGATGATAATATAGTCTCTAAATTTTGTATAGATAAATAAGATTTACTGTTTGTTTAGTTACAGAACATTTTGATATAGTTGTTTATATTGCAGACATGATTGTAAGTGCCATATGCTGTCTGTTTATGTGCTGCAGAGTTCATAATTCAATGCAAATAGGTATTAAAGGCTGAGGAAGAGAGACTTCATCAAATTAAGTGCATGTTACTTATTTTAAGTATGTTGCATATCTTCACCTGCTTTTTAACTTACCCGTTGTTGACATATTACAAATAAAATTAAGGTCTGTCTTTGTATAGCTGAAGAAATCTTAAGTTTTTAAGAACTGTTAGCGGGTAAATAAAAGGGTGAAGAGATGTTTGTGGTAGCAGATGTGGTTTTGGGCACAGCATTCTTTTTTGAGTGACTCTTGACAACATGTAGGGCTATTTGGACCAAATTGAATAAATACGAAATAGCTGCTAAAGTTTCATAGATGAGTAAAATAAGTTGCTTCAGATCCCTATAGACAGGTTCTAGGTGGTTTTTATTGCAATATATATATATATATATATATATATATATATATATATAATGTGATTTTGTTCCTTTAAGTCTGAAGATTTGCAACCAGATTTTGTGCATTTTACCTCAGAACTTTGAAGTGGTTACTTCAAAGTGCACGGTTATATTAGAGGGAAGATTGTCCTTAGTTTGCTGTGCTAATAAGGTCAATTGTGTTCAGGAAGGTGGGAAATTAAAATCATTCATTTGGGGAGATTGAGTAAAAAGGTTTAATATAGTGATTAGAGTTCATGTGGAAATTGATGGTAGAGGTATTCAAAGAAATTAGAATTTGTTAACCACGAACCATGAGTTATTAACAGGTATCAAAAGAGACAAGTCAGTTTCACAAATGAACTCAAAATTGGATGACTTGATCAGGTGACTGATGTGCTTGTAAGATGGTAATATGCAAGTAACCTCAATAAAAGTGTGACACATTTAGTATTATTTTGAAATAAATGCTAGTGATTTGTCATGTAATCATCTGTAGCTTCTTTTAATTTGAGAAGAAAATTCAAATCTTTTTTGACTAAAGATTATTTTTTGCAGACAGTGTTAGCTAGGATATGTGTTGAAGTGTCCATGGAAGAAAATTGCATGTATGACGAAGCTGTCTAATGCAAGATAAAAGCACTGCTTCCTCTCCCATTTAGGTGATGAAAGAAACATTTGATTCTTGGTGTTTATGCAGGGCATATTAGCAATATGTTTTATAAATTAAGCCTTCTGTGGAGCTTAGGGGAAAAAACACATCACAGAGCTGCCAAAGTACTGTATGTGTGATAATCAAACTGTCATGTACCATGTTGCTCGTATGTAGAGATGTTCATTTTGAAAATAAACAAATGCAGTACTAATTTTGGTATTTCTTCTAAAGAAAACGGCCCTGGTTATGTACGTATGTGATCTGTTAGCAAAAAAAAAGTTGATGATTGTAATTCTGGTAATTCAAATGTCTTACTGTTAGCTGTGTGGAATGTTTCATGTTTTGTTCTGGTGGTGTCCAATGCAAAGAGGCCACTGGAAATAGAGCCCTTCAACTGTAATTACCTTAATGTTAAAATAAAAAATGGTTAAATGGCATATGTGTAATAACAGTTTGAACACTTGGAAATAAAAAAAGTTCTGTTGACATGGTGTTATTTTTTAATGGAATTTTAGCTGCACTATAACGTTACGGTACTTGCTGTTTGTTTCTTGCAGCTGTTGTAATTTGGAAATTTGAAAACTTGATTTTCTTGTATTTGGTCTGTGTTTGCAGATAGGAAACTGTGTAGCCCAGAGGGATAGAAATATTTCACTAGGATAAGAAAAACAACTATCATGTAAATACAGAAGCAGCAGATAACAAACACATTTTCAAGTATCAGCTAGGGGGAAAGTGCCTGGTAAGTTGTTACTGTTATGAGATTGGCTGATTATCTTTTTTCAGTGGAGTTTCTCTTTGACTGTAAATGTTGTCACAGATACGGTAGAAAAATCTCATGCATTTATTGTCATTGGTCAGTTATGTCTGCATAGGTTTCTTCAGGAGGGTTATTTATTTTTAGCACACTTGAAATAACTGATCTGTAGGGAGTGTATTAATTAGTGGACTGTAGCCTTGAACCTAACAGAGTTTTCTTCAAGTAATTTTGCATAGTTTAGCCACAGAAACAGAAGTTACTCTGGCTCAAAGAGAAGAAATGGTGTGAGGAGTTGATGGAGGGTCATCATGTCCTCTTAATCACTGCCTTCCCCTTGCTGATGTGGTTCATCTATGTAGCTCCAGTGGCTGTGCAGGGAAGAGCATTCCAATAGGCACTGGTTGTCCTGTGGAATCAAGGCTGTATGTCCCCTGCTTGCAGTTACATAGAAGTGTGAAAACATCTGCTGAGAAACTGAAGTAAATGGTCCTTGGCTTAACGATGGTTTGTCAGGGAAGCTTAATTCTGTCATGTGAGCAGATGGACATGCTGCCAGTCATGGGGGTACTCTAGGAGCCTGGCATCTGTGCCTTTGTTATCGCACGTGATTTAACGAAAATTTAATAATTTTTTATAAGATCTGCCTGATTTTTTTTGTACTTCCTTTCTGGTTTCAGTGATTTCATGTAATTATCATTGATCAGATGTCAAATGAGGTAGGGATTGAGGTTGTATTGAGGACTCAGGTTTTTAAAAGTTACCTGTTAGTAGGAGACAGGTTCTCAGTCCTAAATTTAAAGGAGCTTGCTGTAGAACTGAAAGCTGGTGCAGTTAACAAACTGTTCTAGGAAATCTCTAGCTGTATTTGATAAGGCTAAAAAAGAAAAACATGTCTGCTTGGTCAGCATGCCTAGTAGACTGCTGTTAGTTATCAGCACTCACTTGGGAAGGAAATAATGAGATGAAAACTGTTGGAAGTAAAGAAATTGTAAGACTTTACATAACCCTGTTCACTCATGTTATCTAAAAGAGCTGTTTCACACCTTAAGAAATCAAATACTTAATGCTTTCACTAATAGCCCAATGTGTCAGGATGATTTTTACACTGTTGAAAACAAAGCTTAGTTCATCTTCGTTCATCTTAAACCTCAGTTTATCTGTTCACTAAAATACCCTCACACCCCAGATCTGAGACAGAGATGGATGATGGTATATTAAGAGCAAATTTGAGGTTGTCATTACCCTAACAACTGGCTGCTTGATATTAAAGCTAGGCAGTGTATATTGCAATAATACTTTTCAGTGTGTTTGTGGCATTGATTTTATGTAACCTTTAAAGGTTTTTGCTAGCTGTATCAATGTAAAACAGCTTTGCTGTTTCCTGTGCATTACATTTGACATCCCTTACTGAGATCTGCAGCTCCTTTTGTATTTCGTTTACTGTATTCTGAGTGGAATCATCCATCTGCATCTTGGAACACAGGTATCTCTGGCTGAACTCATGCTATCACAAGACAAGGAGCATCTCAAAGATTGTATCCTAGTGATAATTGGCAGATAAAGCTGCTATTGCTAATAAAGGTCAATTAATGTGTGTATGTATAAATTTTAGTACTGTGATAAAGTATACTTAATTACTCATGGCAACATGCATACTTCCCAAAGGAAGTAATTTTCTTCGTACTTGGATTATTGTCTGCAGTGAAAGTAGTGGACAAATGCTTTTCCCCCTGAAGTGGTCATGAACAGCTTGGAGAATACCAGTGAGATAGTTCCTGGGGAAAAAGTGCTGAGAGCTGTCACATGGATGGATATCCTTGCCATGAGTGAGGGTGATTGTAATTGCAATGGTTTGGTCAATGGAAAGAAAACGTGTATGTGGGTTGCCTCAAAAGTTCCTAAAGTGACCCATAGTACAGGAGTATCTTTTATGATGAAACGACTGCCCTCCTGTCCAAAGAAACATTTGAACAATATTAATTTGCCACAGGCCTGTTTCTATATAACCCTTTTTTTTTTTTTTTTTTTTTTTTGTTGTTGTTCTTCAGAGATTTGTCAGCCTATGTGGTATAGTCCCCTTTCAGTAGGAGGAGAGCTAGTAACATAACAATTACTCTGTTAATAGTAATGTGCCTTTCATCTATCCAAACAATCAGTTGTAACAGGAGAATATTTATGGCTTATCTGTTAAAATGCTTGGGAACAAACATTTTGGGGTTTGGGGAAAATTTTGTAAACAAGTTATCTAGATATTTCTATCACTCCTATAAATGTGTTTATGACTTGGTGTTTTTATTTTGTGGCACTTTATTTCAGGAGATTGAACTTTTTCCCTTTTGATCCTTAAGGAGCTATGAAAATCCTTATTTTTAATGTACTGCAGTTTCGGATTTTGAAAATCAGCTTGCAGAGGTCATGCTTGAATGCATTTTCTATTAGATTACTAGATTGTTACCTGCCTGAGACTGCTTTGTAGTCTGAGTAACTGTTGAAGAGAGTCTGTTAAACTGCAAGCTTGTGGTAATGCCATGTGAGAAGGTGAGGAGAGGAAAATGCGCAGATAAAGAAATTATTCTTCAGAACCTTTTAGAACATGATCTGGAAACAGTATGTTTGCATTTTGAAGGTAAAAACTAACCCCAAAACCACTAAAAAGCATTCCACTTAAATTTGAAACTGCTTCTGTTCAAACACAAGTTCATCAAATGTACCCTTTTTATTAAATGTTATTGAAAAACCTAATAGCAATATTTGAAGAAATATTCAAAGAAATCTTCATAGATTAACACTTCATTTACCAATACAAAATTCTTAGAGCTGAGTGAATTTATACCAAGATATAATTTTTAACTGACTTTGTGGTTTTGACACTTTGAAACAATTATTTTAACTAAACAGGTAAATTTCTAGGAAGCTTTGTGAGGACTTTGAAGCTTTTCACAAGTGGAGGTCATGTCCTTGGTTGAAGGAAGAGACCTGTTAGCTTCTTGTGTGGAAATTTTGGGTCAAAGTGGCTGCTGAGTCCTCTGGGCGAGGAGTTTGATCTGCCTTAGGTCAGTATCACCTCAAAGCCTTGGTAGTTATTGGTCTGGTGTATCAAATGAAGGGTACAACAGACTTGTTTTAAGAATTTTTTGTGTATTCCACAAAAGTAAAATTTGCATGGATATTTAGCATTATTAATTAAACATTCTTTTTTGTCTTCAGGAGGATTGAGATGAGCACTTAAATCAAGAAATTTCTAATTCTGCAATTGATAGTATAGTTTAGATAATGTTCAGATGTATTTTGCATTTGGTTTCTGCTTTAGTCATTGTACTTTCATAGGCATCATTGATCAGTACAGCATTTAGGATGGTAGTCCTCATGCAAGGGAGGGGAATACTTTTCTATTTCCAAACAGATCTTTTTTTTCATTACGGATCTTTTGAATGCAGGATGTATGGAAAATGTAGGGAAGTGTAATGAAATAACTCATATCACTGCTTTTCACTTCAATGTATGCAAGATCTGAATTGAAAACCTTCATATAAAAGAGCATGACAACCTGTTGGCAAATCTTCAGCAGTGAATGTAACAGTTCAGAGAAGTGAGATTTTTTTATTTTTCCTGGATAAACCTCAATAATGACTTTTGAGTAACTTATATTTTCTCTGACAAATATTCAGACAAACATCTGTATAAGGGGATACTACATGCAAGTTTTGTGCTGGCAGCAATACTTAATGTGGCAGATATGTGTACTGGTGAGGTTGGTGATGGGCTTGAGCAGTGCCTTGGCTCAGGCATCGCCCACGAGCCGGCCGGGCTGATCCCACCGAGAGCCATGCGAGGCCGCATCTCCTCAGGGACCGAGGCTCCTGGGCCATGTCTTGTCAGGACATAACAGCAGCAGCCCGAGCTGGGACCCGACAAAGCTAAAGCTGCCACAGCCACGCAGGTGCACAAGCGCCAGGGCAGGGCTTGGCTGCAAGTCCCTGACCCTGCCCTCCGAGTGCCTGTGGCCGCCTCCAGCCACTGAGCTCTGCTGCTCTCACGCTGCCGGGCCCTGACGTCCCTGGCAGCAGGGACAGCTCTCCAGGTCACTCCTCAGGGCTGAGAGACTCTTTACCTGTGTCTGATCTCTACAGTAAGGTGAGGAGCATTTTATTTTCAGCCTAAAGGTATATTGTGTGCTAGTGATGTTTGTAAATATCCATCTCTTTATTTGTTTCAATATCTACTTATTTATTAAAAGTGTGTTAAATAGTACAGTGTTTGACAGCTGTCTGAATTGCTAAGTCATCTTCTAGGACTTTGTCAGATCACCCATTAATTACCCTCAAGTGATCACTTAATCACATTTGATTACTGTCTATAGTCAATCATCAATTACATATCATTTGATCATAATTAAATCATTAATCAAATTCTTTTAATTAACAACTCAACAGTGACTTGATAAATCACTAGTGATGCCTAGGTGTCACTCCATGCACTTGGATTTCTTGGCTGTGGAGTTGTAGAGTAGAAAATATCATTTCAAGTATTTGTTGTAGAACTGACAGCTATTTGTGTATGGCTTGTAGTAATACTGCATTACTGTGTAGGAAAGTGTCTCTAAACATTCCAAATACTTTCTTATCTTTTAGAGTCAGCCTCCTCTGTATTCAGTGGAGGACTCTGTTGGGAAAACATAGTCACCTCAGAGGGAGTATTGGGTAAGGATGGCAAGTAGTTATGAGTAAAGCTAGTTGAGTTCTCTGTACTGTTGGCTGCCAGTAGTGCTGAGGCATTCGCAGCACTCAGAAATGAAATATCTGTGGGAGGCCTTTTTTCCACTTCTTGACACATGAATCTTCAGTAAATACTTTGAATTTGTTCCTGTGTCAATTAGTTAATGGCCCAAAGTTTTGCAGATATATTTTTGTCTCGTTATGCAATATCTTAAGACAATGTTCATTGTTCAAGACATTTAGAATAATGTGTCTACTGTTGCTAAGAATCCTGTTTCAGCCTGTAGGAAAGCTGCCAGAGCAATGAGATGAGAAACAGCACAGATCACATGGATCACATAGTGCCTCTATTGCCTCAGGACTTTGCTATTTCATGCAACACTAATCATTTACTATTCTTAGATATATGAAATTTACAATTTCGATGGATTGCTGCATCTGGATTGCTACATTGCTTCTTGGTTTGTCATCCGATGAGATGGGCTCAATTCATATTTGTTTTTCTGGTCCTGAAATATTGAATACTGAAATACAGTGTATTTTTTGTGCCATGAAGTGTGAATTCACTATGTGCTGGTTTTCCTGAATGATCAGTAACCTTAGTACGGTCCTACTTCTTGTGATTCTCCCTGAATTTTCATCCCTGTCAGCTTTTCAGTGCCAGTCTGCATACTTCCTGGGATAGCAGGAGCAAGGGCGCCTGTGAGATCCTGCTTTCTGCTTTGCTACCTGTTCTCTCCAGCTCTCCCTGGCACCTGGAAGACGTAGACACTAGCCTTCTTCCAGCAAAGTCTGATCTGAAAGAAAACCAGGTACTGTTGCAAAGTACAGCAACAGTCTTTTTGGACCACGATGGGAAAAAAGTAACGCAAGAGGTATGTGAAGTGTATTTCATAGAATCACAGAATGATTTGGGTTGGAAGGAACCTTAAAGGTCACCTAATTCCAACTCCCCTGCCATGGACACCTTCCACTAGACCAGGCTGCTCAGAGCCCTGTGCAGTCTGGCCTTGAACACTTCCAGGTATGGGGAATCCACAGCTTCTCTGGACAAACCTGTTCCAGTGTCTTACCACCCACAGAGTAAAGAGATTATTCCTAATACCTAATCTGAACCTGCCGTCTTACAGTTTAAAACCATTTACCCTTGTTCTGTCACTACATGCCCTTGTAAAAAGACCCTCTCCAGCTCTCTTGTAGTCCTTTTAGGTACTGTAAAGTGCTATAGTGTCTCCATATACCTTCTTTACTTCAGCCTGAACCACCCCAGCTCTCTCTTCAAAGGAGAGGTGCTCTATCTCTCTTGATCTTCACGTCCCTCCTTTGGACTCTTAACAGATCCAAGACCTTATGTTGCGCACCTCAGAGCTGGGTACAGTAGTCCAGATGGGTGTTCATTTCTTACTCCAGTAAGTTGTTTGCAGATGAACATGCACCACCTTTCATGAGAAAATGGCACAATTGCAACTGGGGCATAAGAAAGGCTGGCTTGCTCATCTCTGGGTTGTCTGTTTTACTCCTGCACCAGGAGAGAGGCAGAATCGTCCTATGCTCTTCTTAACAACCAATATTTTGTGAAAATCTCAGATGTGCTTTGCATAACTATGAAGAGAGGGAACTGCATCACAGTTTAGTTGGCACGTGAATATACAGATATTCCAGTCTTTTCTTCAAGGACCAGATGTTTCAGTTATTGTGGAAAATCTAAATGTGCTGCATAAGCAAGAGGTCTGTCCTTGCTTTCTGATACATCAGAAGGCAAATGCAGTGAGGGAGAGGTGTATGAGCAGTGGGCATCATTTGTATGAGTTGTATCTATAAGACTTGTACAGTTTTCTGGCAGTTAAAGTGAGCAGAGCTTCTGTATGGGGACAAAATGAGATATGTACAGTTTTTCTTTGCAAGACTTCATAAGAAAGAGGTTCAACCTTGTATAATTTTATTTCATTTGCAGCCTCTAGGTCTCTCAACAGAAAGGTCACTGTACAAGTAAGACAGGACAAGACACTGTTAATCATTGCTCTGGCCATGTTTCAGGTTTCTCTAGGCTGTCTTTGAGGTTTCTCAAAGTCTGGCTTATTCTGCATGTGTTCTCTTTATATATGGGTCGCTTCTGACACTTTAACCCAGGAAGTCTCCTCCCTGGCTAGCCGAGGAGCAGCAGCAGTGCTCTTAGCTGACAGTGAGGAGGAGCTGCGGTAGGGTTAGTGTTTGACATGCCTTGCTCCAGATCATCAAATCCCACTATTTTCAGACATCTGATATTTCTGGGAAAGTCTGGTCTCTTCTTCATTTTTCTTCAGCTTCAGCTGGCAGCAATTTTTTACCACATCATCTTTTAATCATCTGGCTTCTAATTTCTTTTTTTTTTGCTTGGTAATTTCCAACTACAAAAGAGGGGGGATTTTTTTTTCTGCCTGTATTTTTTTTTAAATTTAGCTTATGTTCTCTGCAGAACTGTGCATTTTCTTTGTTTGAATAGTACACAATTTGAATAGTTAGGATAGATGTGACATTTCCAGCTGGAGCCTCTTGCCTCCATAGGGTGGCTAATGACACATGAAGCTTTCAGACCTGCACAGACCTCTGTGAGTGGAGCCAGCCACTAGATGTCAGCATTATTTTAAAAATAAACAGCTGTGCTACCTATTGGCCATTCCTGCTTAAAATGTGCTGATGTGAAGTTGATGAGACTTGGTAACTAGTGCCTAGAGGCTACAGCCTTTCATATTTATGAAATGCTCAGTGACACCTGTATGGCTAGCAGCATACCAGGATGAATCTTGCTAATAATTTCCCACATTTTTAGAAACTGTGAAAAAGACACCAGTACCTGCTCAAATGGCTGAGAACGAAGTAGGATTTCATAATAAGTCTTCTGAAGTTCAATTGTGCTTGCATTCAAGTCTGAATCTATCAATGGAGGGAGTGAGGCAGCTCCCTGTCAGAAAAAAAAGCTTTTACATCATGGAGCCCCCGAGGAAGGCTGAAGAACTTTTGTGTGCACATTAGGGCTGCATTTAGGGGGGAAGCTGGCTAAATTGATTTAGTGACTCACTGGTGTACGCAAGATACAGTCTTATATTCTCTCCATTGCTCTTCAGGTGGCTAATTTGATAGAAAATGAGCCAATGAGAACAAACAAGTTGTCTTCTTTTGGGAAGATGATTTCTCTCTCATCACATGAGTCCCTGTGTCAGCCCAAGGGTGAGACTGTGCAGCTGAAGGCAAGATTAAAGAAAGGCAGAGGGACAACTCTGTGACAAATGTGAGTCATTAGGTTTTTCCTATTTTCTGTTTGCATTCTTTACCTGGGAGGCACAATATCTACCTGTGCTGTAGACTCGATTTCCATCCTCTTGCTCCCTTTGCTTTGACAGCTATTCCTTCCTATTTCCTGGGTAGAGCTCAAGTGTTCTCTACAGCTCTCAGTGCCAATTTTCCTGTCCTCAAGAGAGGACTAATCCATTGTTTTACTAATCCATCTCTTCCCATTCACATCACTCTTAAACATTTCCTTTTTCTCTATTTCCCACAGTAAGTAATTTGTAAAAGTGCAGTTAACTCTTTCTCTATTTCAAGCCTTGTATGATTGTTTCAATGTAGTTTTTTGTGCAAGCATTGGGTTTGTTTTGGCAGATCTTTTTATACATCTTGACATTAGGAGTTTGAGAGGAGTTAAGAGTTGGCTGGAACAAATGGCAGAGGGCCTGCAACTGTAAATCCAATAGGACAAGGGCTCTCTGGTGAAGACCTGAATAAAATATCAGTGCTTAACAACTAATAAAGAATAACATGATAATAGCTTATTTCAGGCTCTGCTTCATGTAAACATTGAAACTACATCTGCTGTCTCACAAAGGACATATAAACTCACATTCTCATCATTTTAGTGTGTTCTATGGTTCCCATGCTGCCTGGTTACAATGCAGTGCATAATTTTAGGTGCTTTATAAATTTTTTTATTTTCTGTAGACATTTGAACACTTCTTCTAGGTATATCTCTTGCTGAACTCCTATTTTATCTCTTACTATTATTCACTTGGGGTAAATCCCACTTGACTTTCTGGAGGAGGAAAAGAAGGTAGCCCCCATGGCTTATGAATCTCTTTGTCTCAATTGTGTCTGATATGAAGAGGTTTTGAATTGTGATTGAATCCTATACTCCCTGAAGCACTTGCATGTTTGCAAAACTGTTATGTTTGCTAGAGTCCAGTAAATATCAGACGTATACTTTATTCTGAGTTGGGAAATTCATATCCTCCTGGAACAAAATACTTTATTTCCCACAGGTTTGGACTACATTATATTGCCGCCACTCATGTCACTACACTGAAAATTGTGTCAGCATTCTCATTATAAGTTGTTTTTCAGAGGTTATAACTTGGACATGAAAATTTGTTTCCACTTAGAAACCTGGTCTTAGCCCAGAAGTAATTAAAAAAACACTGACATTTTCTTTCAATATAATTAGTGTTATTTTGGGAAAAGAAGAGAGAATAAAAGAATTAACACTGAAAAATGGCAAGGTGTGCGTTACAATTTGTTCAACTTTGACTAACTAAATGACAGAAAAAATCAGAATTAGTCAATCTTGTTAAGCTGTAATACACTTCAGTATCTTTTTTGTTTTATTGTTAAGTGGAAAGATGGAGAGAAATTGGTTTGAATATACATGAAGGGATGAAGGGATGAATTTACCCTGCATGTAGAGTGTGCAGGTACTATCCCTTCAGCATTTATCAAAAGCTGAGAGTGCCCATCCTACTCTGAACTCTAAATCCTGTCCATCTGAAAGTGCCACTGCCCCTGACTTTGTTAAATCTCTTATGTGTCTCAGAAGTTATGATGCATAACACCTTTCTTTGGGGTGCAGGATTACACAGAACCAAGGAATGGTAAAAAAAACCTCCTTTTTTGTGGTAGGTGCATGTGGACCAATTTCCTGGGCACAGCAAATTGAGAGAAGGGAGTTGGGATGCCCCAGGTGGGGCCTCTCTTTGGGTAACTTGTGGTCTGGTTTGTTTGTAGGGTCACAAAGTATCTCTGTTTGGGGAGTGATACATGATTGTCATGGTTTAACTGCAGCCAGCAGCCAAGCCCCAGGCAGCCACTCGCTCACACCCCCACCAGTGGGACTGGGAGAGAATTGGAAGGGTAAAAGCTGGAAGACTCAAGGCTTGAGATTAAGACAGTTTAATAGGGAAAAGAGAAGCCACAAATGCAAGCAAAACAAGGAGTTAATTCATCACTTCTCCTGGGCAGGCAGGAGTTCAGCCATCTCCAGGAGAGCAGTGCCCATCACATCTAAATGTCACTTGGGAAGACAAATGTCATCATGGGAAACATGCCCCCTTCCCTTTTCTTCCCTCCACTTTATACCCTGAAGGTGATGTCACACGGTCTGGAATATGCCTTTGGTCAGTTGGGGTTGCCTTTCCCAGCTGTCCCTCCTCCCACTGTCCCAAGCACCCCCAGCTTCCCTGCCAGCGTGGCAGTCTGAGAAGCAGAAAAGGCTTTGGCTGTGTGTAAGCTCTGCTCAGCAGTAACTAAAACATCTCTGTGTTACCGTCACTGTGTTCAGCACAAAGCTAAAACACAGCCACATATCAGCCAATGTGAAGAAAACTAACTCTGCCCCAGCCAAAACCAGCACAAAGGGTTTACTGGAGTTACAATGATTCTTGGGTGTTGTAGGATCGTAGACGGGAAAAGTGAGCAAAAAGGGTTGTTTTGGTGTTTGGTTTTGTTGAAAAGGTCCTGTAGGAGTTCACCTTAATCAGTATACCTCTTACCATGTACACTTCTAGAAAACTTCAGGGAAAGGCTTGTTATAGAATAAATGGGGAGGCCAAGTGATACGATTCTTATAGTACAAGTGCGAAGGCATGTTTCATTAATAAATCTGCTGCTGAAGTTATTTTTTACTATGAAGGGGGACTGTAGTAGCCAACTTTAACCGCCTGTTATCCGTGGGACTTGCATTTCAGCAAGCAAGTATTCTGTGTAGTTAGGACTTTCAGATGTGGTAATTGCTGAGAATAACTGTGCTAATACTTCTACTGACCAACAGAGATTTTAGCTCAAAAAAGGCATCTATTTTTTTACAGGGAAATGTGAAGAAATTAAACAGGCTCTCCTCACATTTAAAACCCAATGACTGTGAAGTATTTTAGGCTTTCCACCCTGTACAGACTTCTGTGATACAAAGGGAGACCTTGCATCTAGTGTAAGGTTTCAGAAAATACTGGTCCTTACAAAAGATTAAACAAACATAAATTTCTGCATAATGAATAGTTTTCAGCAACAGGTCTTTTGAATCAGAACAAACCAGCCTGAATCTTACCATCGCAATCAACAACAAATGAAGTGAAAATGAGGCTCAGAAACCATGGAGACTCAGTAGAATCCCCAGTAGTTTTTCAAGTTTGGTCTTGGAATAAAATATTCAAATGAAGTCTAATATATCAGACTGAAAATTACAGAAAATCAAATAGCTTTTCTTTAGAAACACATTTTGTAGGATTTAGTACAAAGAAGTATTTTTTAAGTTCAAAAAGAACTCCAAAAGAAGTTTATTCTGGAATAGAATTTAACCATTAATATATGTCTCCAAAGAGTCAAGTTCTGGCCTGGAGAATCTGTTATCATGAATCTCCTCTAGTTCAAGAAAATATCACCTTATGATTCTGACCTGTCTTTGTGAGTGAAGGTTATCATGAGCTGAGGCTGACTCTCGGCTGGTCTGTTTTAATGGAGAGTAAAGGGGTGGCTGGTAATGAGGAAAATAAAAAATGATGAATGAAGTATATTGCCCTTAGTGTAAAAAGATGAAGTGCAAGAATGTCTGGACTTCAGTGCAGAGAAACTTGGGATATGAGCCTTGACTGACTGAGTTGGAGAGGAGGGATGTCTTAGGAGGAGATATAACTAAAGTCCAGCTGCAGGGAGGAGAGAGAGATGAAAATGCACTTAAGTGCAGTCTCTTAGGTTTCGATTTTGCAAACTGATCTGTTCAGGCAAACCCTTACACCCACGCAAAGCCCTGTTGAAGATAATAGGATTTTGTGCAGGCTCACAAGAATCAACTTGCAGGAATGAGGCCCCGAGTCCTCAGGAACAGTTTACACTGAGTGCAAGTAACACAAGGAATAGCTGGAAATGACACATCTCAGCAGCACCTGATCTTGAACCAGGGGCACCCAAGGTGACAGAGTTACATTTACGTTTTTGTGCTCTCAGTGCTTCTGTTATAATCCCCAGTGGAATTTACACTTGGTAACTTTTCCCCCATCCCCCATTATCTTTCAGGCTAAAATCTGGCAGATGAGAGCTCAGCCTGGAAGGCCGGTGACTTCTGAAATGTGAGTGCAATTTGTTTAGATGCTTGGCTTTGCAGGGCAACTGGAAGGAGAAAAAATATCAGCTGGTTTTCCCTTTGTTTTACAAAATAGTATTTCATGCTAGATAAACTAGGTGATGTGGAGAATGTTATTTAGGCTTGTCTATATGATAAACTAGATTTTTGCTTACCACAGAGCCTGACAGAACTTTGTGATGTGTTTTAGAATTACTGTGGATTTCATTCCTTGGCAGTCCCTGTAATGTACATATGAATCTCACTGACAATTTCTAAATAGTAATTGCAGTTAGAGGACTGTTATATATTTCATTTTACTGTGATTACTTTACCTAGCAGAGCCTGACTGGTCTGAGTGCTTTGTTAGACCCAGCTGCAAAGGCCTAATATGACAAGGTGATGACAGAGATCTTTAGTGTAGTTTGATTGTTCCCAGGCTGTTGTTTGGGCTTCATCTTCTTTGATAGCATAATTCAGCTCCAGGTAGGCATTCTAATCTACCACTGCTGGTAGGTCACAGGTTTCACAGAGTTTCTATGGGATGTGCTTTAACCTATTTTAGCTAAATCCATCTTGTCTGTGCCTAAGAGCAGTACTGGTAGCTTTAGTATGAGTCCCTAAATATGAGTGATGAATTCCTTCATATGCTAGTAGAAAAAGTACTTCAAAGACTAATTGGAATCTTGAATATTTGCCTTTCAAACCTTTCTATCTGGGTTTCATCCTGAAGATATATTTACTGAATTAGGCAGTTCTTGCCTATTTCTTTTTGACATAAATGAAGAAGTTCACTTGCTTAATTCAGAGGCAGACACTCTTGGACAACTGGATAGATCCATACCTGTGTGAGGGCCCAGCAAACACTGTGACTGTCCAGACCATGGGGAGGTGGCTAAGGAGATTTACAACTAAGTTTAAGAAACACAGAAGGTGGTGGATATATTAAATGGAGGATTGCTGTTCTCACAACTCCCACAACACAAGAAGTAGGTGGCACTGGAGGAAGCTAATTTGGAGACAGATTTAGGAAAACACTTTGGGAGCCTATTGTAACAGGGGATGATGGGGGTAGGTTCAAAAGGATGTGACAAAGGCATAAAGGGAATCTGGAAGAAACCAAGGAGAAATGTACTCACTAACATCCCTGGTTCTGGATACTGGGAAAGGATAGGAGAATGGACAGCAGGAAGTACCATTCTCATGAGGCCATGTATCTCATTTGCTACTGCCAGGTATGTAATAGTGGACTAAATGGACCATTGGTCTGACTCAAGGGCAGTTTTATAACAGAGTCAGGGCTCTTAGAGATCCTGTTTCACATTTTCACTCATTAGTGAAGCAGAGAGACAAGGTCCTCATGTGTAAGACTCACAGAATTGTTAAGGCTGGAAAAAACCTCTAAGACCGACTCCAACCATTAATCCAGCACTGCCAAACCCACCACTAAATCCTGTCCCTAAGTGCCATATCTGCATGTCTTTTAAATATCTTCAGGGATGGTGACTCAACCACTTCTGTAGGCAGTCTGTTCCAGTGTTTGGCAACTCTTTCTGTGGAGAAACTTTTCCTAATGTCCAATCTAAACCTCCCCTGGTGCCACTCAGGGCCATTTCCCTTTGTCCTGTCACTTGTTCCCTGGGGGAAGAGGTCAACCTCCACCTGGCTACACCCTCCTGTCAGGGAGTTGCAGACAGTGATCAGGTCCCCCTTGAGCCTCCTCTTCTCCAGGCTAAACACTCCCAGCTCTGTCAGCTGCTCCTCACAGGACCTGTGCTCCAGACCCTGCTCCAGCTCTGTTGCTTTTCTGATAACTGGCAGTTCACACCTATGCAGCGACAGAACTGAAAAGCAAAGTTTCCTTCTGAGTGGCTGTGACAGCAAATGAACTTTCAGGATAGTGAATAGTACCAGAAATGTGGCTTGTTGGATTAGTTCCGAGTTTTGCAAGATGTGGATACATATCTGGCAAGGCTAAAGCAGAAGTTTCCAAATGCGATTCTGTTGTGGTCAGTGTGATGGCAACAGAGATTAATTTGGCCCTGGGTATCTTTTCTTAGCTTATTGAAATATAATTCAAAAATATTTTATTTCAGCTTTTAATAATATTTTTCTTATTTTTGGAAGATCTGCAAATTAAGCAACATATGACTGATAAAAAGTGGCTGTAGCTAGAGAGCAATTTCTTAGTTCATTCTTTAAAAATATTATTGAACAAGTATCAAAATCTATCTTAAACATGTAGATAGAATAATGTTTAGATGTATATGTGCCTTTCTGTGGCACTTGACTTTCCTTAAAGTTGGTTTCAGGTTAAATTTCTTTTTCATTTGTCCAAATTTGCCTGACTCCTTTTAGTCTGCTTCCTGTGCAGAGCTAACCCACAGAACCTGTAGAATTTGATAATTCCTAATTTGTGATTTTTCTTAGATGTTTTCTCAATAAGTTACTTCTTGTTTTATCCACCTGATCCATGTGGATCTTTTGTATCCATTTTTAGAGCAATTACTTCCTCTCTTCAGTTATGCAAAATACCTCATTAAATAACCTGGGTCCTTGAGTGTCAGAGTGAAAAGCAAGCATTTAGGTGTAAGTTTCTAATCCATTATGATTTTCTATGTTCCTGCTTGGAATCCTACAGACTACACTTATATTGCTATTAATGCACTTTTTTGATGTAGCCAGAGGGAGAAAAAAACCCAAAAAGGAATGAAATAATATATTCTGATTTGGGAATAAGTGATTGCATTAATAAAATGCAAGATAAGGAGGCCTTGTGACATCTTAAAAAATGATGAATGTTTTTTTCAGGAAACAAAGACTTAGTGTGACAAGGGCATAGTCAATTCTCTACCAGATTTAAAGGTTATTGAACATACAGTACGTGCCCCTTCATCACAGAATCACACACGTAGTACAAATGAGTCTGTTCATGGGGGAAATAAACTCACAAAAAATCTTTCTTCCAAGGCCTAGCAGAGACCTTTTATTGATTTTTTTTTTCAGCCCTTCTACAACTGCTCTGCTACCTCTGTTTTCCACAGGAGGTATGATCTGGCAGCATCTTTCACTCTTGAGTGTGTTGAGTAGGAGAACTTTTTTCTTAGCTATGATGTTACTTGTCCCAAACGGTGAACTTGAAGTAAGGGAAAAGGCGAAAGAATTTAGTCCAAGTGGCAGTATCTTTATTATCTCTTAATAATACAAATTATATTATCCTTCATAAAGTCAATCAACCTGGAAGTAGAACCTCTCCTTTCAGCATCACTTTATTTATATTCCCATATTTCTTAAAAAGGTTTTGTTGGCCATCAGTCTTCAAAAGGAAAAGCAAGCAATGAGGAGTATTCAATGGCAAAAATCCTGTTGACTTTAATCTTATTGGCTCAGTCAGGCCATAATCTTAATTAGCAAAATATCCAGGAGCATCTTTTCTTCTGGACAAAACTAAAAATTTGAGCACTAAGCCTTGCTTACTATGTTTCAGTGTATTCTTTTTAGGAAGCACAGAGAATATAATTCTCTGCCTATAAATAAATTTAACAGGTGTAGACTGCATTGCTCAATATTTAGTACTTTACTTTTATTAAATAGTAAATTGTATCTGCTGTAAATGGCTTTTTCTGGCTCCTCACTTCTTCAGTTGTGAGGAGCTATGCTGACTGCTTTTCTCAATTTCTGCTTCTTGTGCACACAGCAAATTGTATTTCTGTGCTTGCAGTGCATAGCTCTCTGTCGCCAGGGCAGATTATTTCCCTTTATTTTGTGTTCCTGTCCTCACCTGTTCTCGCTGTCTCCTGCACAACTCTCAATTTACACCTTGATATCTCATTCTTTCTTTTTCTTAGCTCTCTGAGTCTGATAAATATTCTCATTCATCTTCACCTCCTGTGTGTTCTCTGCCCTGGTCTCTGGGAGCGCTGGTCCCATGGCACTGTGTGCCTGCTGTCACAGGATCAACAGAGGGCTCCCAGGCTGCAGGGGTGACCCAGAGACAAATAAAGGACAATGCCTTAAGATCAGCTTCAGGTGATTCTTTTTTTAGATTTTGGGGGTGGGATGGGTCAGTATTCAGGTATTTCAGTGCATATCTTCCTGTCTGTATGGCCGTGGAGGCTGAGAGGAAAGAGCGGGAGCTTGGAGCAGGGCATTGGGTAAAGAGTGAGCTCACTCTTTTTGGTAATGGTGTAGGTATAGTTCAGCTCTATCTGGGTTTTAAAACTACACCCTGACATTCATCCTCAGTTTAAAGAATATGAATGAGGGGTAAACTCTGTTTTATCCTAGCATATTTTGAATAGTTAAGGGACTGAAGTCCTTTGGAAGGAATGGGGTAACCTGGAAAGTAAAGACTCGGGACTGTTTATATCTGACTAAATCTCTGTTGCACCGCACAAAAATGTACATCTGGACATCTCACAATCTTTTGTCGTTTATTTATGCCTATGAAATATTAAAAAAAAACACATAGAAAGAACAGAGTGCTTTCTTTTGCTGCCTCTTCTGCACAGTAGGTAAGTGACCCTCAGCACACCTTGTGTGTGTTGGAACCTCTCTAGGGCTCAAGTGGGGATGAGAAAGAAAACAACTTTTTCAGGAAGATTACTTTGGTGTAATATGAGCCACATAACACCATTTACCCTGTTTTAAAAGGGTGATCCTTAGGTCAGTGAGATAATACACAGAGGTTAAAATGCTAATCTTCATCTCTCTTATCACATGATCCTTTTCACCCAAATCCTTCTGGTTCTCATTGGTAAACCAGCATCCAGTTCACAGTCTGGTTTGAAAATCACAACCCTCATTTGCTATTACATTTGCTGAAGTAACTGACTCACGTATGATTAGTTTTGCCTTTTTTGAGCCCTAGATATGGGCTGCTTAAATCTGGTTCATCATTACAAACAGGAATCAGGAATAGTTTAGGCAGCTTTTTATGTCCAGAGTGTGTATCCCAGTGGAATTATTTATCTTACTTATTGCTCTGCAAAGAAAGGCAATTAGTTCTCTTAATTTGTTCCAAAGTAAAAATTGATGGGATCAGAGATTTTCCCATTGTTAAAAATTAATCTTCAATTGCTTGATTTCCTGCTGATGCTGCTCATAATATTATCACTTTTTATAAATCAGCAAAGTCAGCACACAGGAGTACTGCATTGGACATATCCAACTCCTCACTACCTACACTGCATTGCTGCAGCAGCTCCTTGGCGATCAGAGATGTTTGTTCATCTTCTGGCAACACGTTACTCTCTTTGAACACAGATCCTATTTCAGCATATTGCTTTACATAAGCAAAAAACAAAAAAAAATCTGCTGCAGTTCCTGGGGGAAAGGCCAAAGCCAGTGTCTGATCAGCTATTCCAGTCAAACACTCTTGAAACATGACCTTGTTTTCTCAGTTGCAGCAGTTTTTAGTGTAATCTCTATGGGCTACGTGAATCCTCTGGAGTCAGTGACTGATGGTGTCTCACATGGGTTGTTACTTTATTTTCACTGGACTTCAGTGCTGTTTTGGGCACAGTAAACCAGGCTCTTTGGAAGAACGTCTGCAAGGGTACAAGGCTGTATGCAATGCTGTTCTAGTGGCTTTCAGCTTTTCTTAGGAAAGGTTACACTGAACTTTAACTTTGTCCAAACTGTGTTAATTTTTTTTCTCCTAGCTGAAAAGACTCAAGATGGATTTTTATTTTGGAATCTGAGACCTAATCAGAAGTTAAGCTTATTTCTTTGGCTCACATTTACATGATAAAATGTTATGCTTTCTGAATTAGTGGCTGTGTTGTGCCTGTCTGATGTGGAGATAAGTAGCTATGTGGCACATGTCTAATTATATAGAAAATACTAGTGTTAGAATGTATGAGAGAATAACTCCTCAGTGATAGGGGCCAGAAGTCCTGAATGCTGTCTTTCCTTTGATATGCCTTTCATAGTCTACCAAGCTGTCTTCAAAGCATGGTTTTATTCTTTCTGTATAACATAAATTACTGAGAGACTATAGCTCTTTGGTGCTTGATACTGTGCTTGGTCTAACTTTTAGGCCCAGCATGTGAAATATTTCATACATATGAACATGCAACAAAATGTACTTTGTTCCCATAAACACGGTAACACAGTTAAAAGAGTCATCATTGGAGCACAGGGACATTAATTGATATACTGAGTAATCTGAGTTGTCAGAAGAAAGTAAATCCTAAACTTCAGACTCACATCGCTGTTGCTGAGAGCATTTTCTTGGCTCTCCTTAGTGTGTAACTTTGCCTTGTAGATGGGATTAGAGCTAATGTACTGGAATTGCATTGCATTCCCTTGCAGGAAACCCAGACAGGTCTAGTTTCCTTTTATTCAGGCTTCAGTATCTTTCTGATTCTTCTTGGGTGACCAGGCTCTCAGGTTGTGTTTGGCTCAGGGTATGCAGAAGCACTTTTGAACTCTAAAATATAGGTGTGCACATTTTTCACATCTCAAATCTGCACAGGGCAAGGCCCGAATTTTGTGGCCAAAATCTGAATACTCCAGCCAGACCAATGAGCCAAGAAACCAGAAAATTAAGGCATGTTTCAATGCACCCTCCACCACTTTCTCTTGCATAGGCTGCCACATTTGCTTGGAGAGGGGCAGATGAGACTTAGATGAGATTAGCAATGCATGCACAACAATCCTGGCTAATGGTAGCCCACCAGCCTGCCAGCTGCAGAGACCCTGGAACCATTGCCAACAACTCTCATAGGTTTGCAGACACCCTTGCAGGTACACTGACATGTGCAGTTGATGCAGCTGTGACACTGTGCCCTGAGCAGGAGGGCTGCCCTGTTGTGTGGCTGTGATCCCAATGCATGCAGAGATGCAGAGAATGGTGGCCTTCAAATCCCCCAAATCCTCTAAACAGTACAAATTAAATTTCAAATTACATGTGCAGTGTTCAGCTTGTTTTCCTTTCCCATACTTTCTTTTTCCTGCTGAAAAAGGTGGGGAAGGGTCTTTGTTCACGCCTTCAAATTTATGAAAAGAGGAAAGCAGAGCAGTTGATGAAACATCATTTTGGTGGGACACCTTCCTGAAGGAGAGGTCAGGCTGCAGCTCTTCCACCAACTCCTTCTGCTGTTCCCACTTTAGTGCCTCCTGCCAATAAAGAGGTGGAAAGAGGGAGTGCAGAAGAAGCAGAGACAAAGGAATGGTATTTGAGAGGAGAATTTAGAAACCCATGAGGTTTCCTGGAAAATTGCATCTTCACACTACTTTTTCCTGTCATCTTTTTCAGTGTGCCAGGCAGCTCCCACCATGTACCCTGTCTGTGGGCAACTGAAGCCTGGCCTGATTCACATTAGGGAAAATCAGTTTTGGGGATGGGGTGAGCATCTGCTTTTGCCCCCCAGATTTATGACTTCAGTGGAACTTCCTGTCATGCCTCACTCTGCACCTGTGTTTCCAACCACTTCTCCATTGTTGTTATTTCCAAGTGATGACGGATTGAATCTCTGCTAATGCAGCAAGTGGGCTGGGGCTGCTCCAGGTGCATGCTCCAACTCTCCGAAATGTCCACTGGTCACAGAGGACCAACTGCCTGCAGACCTAGACATGTCTGGTTGAGAAGGATCTGCCAAAAAGTATGTTGTTCTGTGTTGCTGGAGGGTTTTTTTATGTTCTATTTTTTCCTAAGAGCTCCTGCCAAATAGCAAGATAGCACAGATGCAGAGCTACTGCACAGGTCGTGGAGGAGGAAGCTGCATCTTAGCTATAGTTGAAGGTGGGAGCCTTACTGATGGCTCCCTTGTTCTGGCATCTCCCTTGGTCCAAACTCAGTTGGATGCTGTGAATTTTACTGGAACTGTGATGTTGCGCTAGCACAGCTCTTGTGTATCTGGCTGTAACTACAGTGCTTGCAGTTTTGGATCAATGCAGGGCTCACCCACCCTTCAAGGCTGCACCTCTGTCCTACACCTTGCCAGCTTGAGCAGTGAAACTCACAGTGAAAACCACCCTCCAGTGATCCCTTTACTCATTTCTGCTGCAGTGTAATTGTTTGCTCCAGTAGGATTAATCACCACCTGAAAAGGAGCCCTCTGCCCTTTTTAGTTGTTCAAGCCCCAGAGCCCTGTCCTGTGCTTGTGGTGACTGGAGGGCTTCCAGCTCACACAGCTCAGTGGCCAACTGGAACTTGTGTGAGGGGGGTCAGAGCCACACTGAGGGCCTTAAGACCCAGATCAGCTTTGAGGAGATATCCTGAGAAAGCCACCAAGTCCTCCAAAAGACAATTCATTAGCAATCTCATGGCACCCCACTTGATACTCATTTTTGTGGTTAATGTAAGGGCTACATCTCCTTGGGTATTTTGATAAATCTGGTACCATCTACACATTTCATCTGAGTTTGCAATTACTTATTACTTTGTAACACTATTTGTATTTCAATTAGTATGCCACTTTACCTTAAGGGTCACTCCCACCCTCCAAGTAAAAGTTTGGCCAAGGCTGAGCCCCAGCGCTCCAGAACAGCCCAGGTGAAGAGCAGGCAGATATAAAGATTGCAGCTGAATCCCTTTACTCCACGTGCCTCTGTCATGCAGTAAACAACAAATAAAACCAGGAAATTAGGGAATTCCACAGAATTCCCTGTTAAGAACCTATTAACAAAATATGTCAGAAATGCATCATGCAAAGCAAACCTCTTTTCCTTGCAGCCTATGCCAAATACATAGATACAGGAAGCCAAAAACTGAGGTTTAGGAGAGGAGAACCCATTTCTCTGAATTTTGTATAGTGGTTAAAATCTTTTATGTAAATGTTCATATAATGTGCTGTAAAACCCTGCAGAATGGTTCTGCTCTTGCTTTGTGGGAGATCAGATAAATAAGCTAACCCATCTGAACCCATCTAAGGTTGCTCAATGAGTAGGTACTGAATCTATCAAAAGATGAAGCACACCAGCTCCAGAGTTAGGCTTTTAAATGCTCTTAAAGACAAGGGCTAAAATGTCTGATTGTTTGGGCTGGTTTTGGGCTCAGCCTCCCTGGAAATCAGAGTCATACCAGTAAGGATTTCTAATTTATGTGTGTATTTATACACTGTCTCATGCAGAGACCAGCAGTTGAACCAGAGCTGTGTAACCAGGGCGTTATAACATCCTAACTTGCAGGTTTCCCTCTGGCTGGGGTGGGACATGAGGGCTCCTCTGTCCTCCTTGAGACAACCTGTAGGCTACCTTCCCATGATAACACCAGTTTTCCTCCTGGGTGAATGGTCTCTGAACCAAGCAGCACCCTGTGAGCTGTGCATGACCACTGGAAAATGGGACTTTGTGCTGCCAGACACACAGGCTCTTTTTCTCCAGGGAGAGGGCATTTCAGAGGAAATTACTACACACTGCACAGGACAAAACATTTTTCCCATTGTGCTGAAATGTATCTAGAGTGGGAAAACTACACTTAGGATATGGAAAAAAAGGGAAATAACAAAAGGGGTTGTCTGCAGTGCAGTAAGAGAAGAAAAACACCAGGAGAGGCATCCTGAAGAATGCTTCCTGCATATATTGAATGCTTTAAAACATGATGCTTTTCCTTTCAAAAACAGTGAACACACTGGCATTACAATCCCTTTTTCTTTTGAGTTATACAATCTAGTCTTTGTAGGACACTTTTTTCCAGCTGAGATGGCATTTGGCATCTCATATGACAAACAGAGAAGAATTGGCATGTGGCATGCTTCAATAAATATGCAACCAGGTTCTGTAGAGAAAAATATCTATAAAATGAATCAGATACTTAATTGTCATCTATTGCATGTTCAGAGGTCCATGGTACTGAAAATAAACAATATTTATAAGCATTTCATAGGCCACTATAAAAACACACTGCGTTTTACTTTGTAACTTTATAGGATGTTTTTCAGCTTGTGTTCCTTTACAAAAAAGCTTTCTTTATTAATTATTTATTTTCTTTTAGTGTGGAAAAATAGTTTCAGGCTCACCAAAGATGAGAACACAATACAATATTTGATTTATATTCTTTATTATTGTATCTTGTTTCTCCAAGACGAAAAATGTGCTGTTATTCCCAGAACTTGGTTAGAATAGCAAACGAGTCTCTGCAGGGTAACCCTGAATCAAGCATCTTCTTTCATATGCCCAGTCATCGGTCAAAAGGAGGGGACAAAAACAGGACACACACTGGGGCACATGGAATTAATGAGGATTCTGAGGACATTTCATTATTCTGTTATCCTGAGTAATAATATTTTTATGTCTTTATGTTTAGAGGCCACGGGCTGGAGAACTGAGGGCACAGTAGGTACATTCCTTACATGAGAAAAGAGACAATCGCTGTCTGAAGAATTTTGGACTGTGTAAAGGAGAAAATATGCAGGAAAGAAGAGTTAAGATAGTTAAGAATCCAGAAGAAGACAAAGAGGTCTGAAACAAATTGACCCTAAGTGCCTGAAAACAAACTTAGCTTTTTTCCTATGTCTTGTGTTAAATTATCTCAGAGTCTTTTAAGGATGAAGTAGTGAACTAGATTTCTGCAGAGACTGTCAATTGCCACTTGATTTTAAACATTTTGCAGCTATTTCAGGGGGCAATTAGGGATGAAATGCTGCAGCACAGAGCATTGCTTTTCATGAACAGTGTAGGTCAGGGAGGTGTTATAGCTCTAACTCTTCGTAGCTACATGGCTGGATAACATGCCATAAAAACAGCATTTCACAGAGAGTTACTTACCTGGAAATTTAGTGCATAATGAGTAACCCAATGACTAATCAGCAGAAAATACTGCAGAAATGTTATAGATCATTTTTACAGAGAGAAAAGCTGAAGGAAAATTATAGACCACTCACTCAGTCTGATATTTTTGGCACATCATTAGTCATATTGAGAATTGTCTAATAAGGCTTGTGGATTTTCTGGCCCAACAGTTTATAGCATGAGATAATGATTTTCACCATGATTTAATGCCACAGGCAATATCTACCTTCTAACTACTGATCTCAGCAATGAATTAACCTATTAATTTTTCCTAAATAGGATTTGATGTAGGATATGAGACCCTGTGCATGACATATATGGGTGGTTTCAGCATCCATTTGTGTGTGACAGAACCAGACACCTCACTGTCCAGATCACTCACACCCGATCCACATGGCAAGCTGTCAACCAGCTGGTACCCATGACAGGAGCTTCCTCAAGGGAAGAACAGTAGGACAAAGCAATTGAACCTGCAGCCACGTCAGTGTCCATGCCTTTGAGATGGAAAAGGCCAGTGGATGGAGCAAAGATGGTAAATTCCATGGTATTTACTTGTGTCCAACTACAAGTGTAGGCAAGCAATATGTTACTGCTGCAAACAATAGGTAGCAACCATGACTGATATCTCAAATGATGAGAAGACCGAGCAAATTAACATGTAAGACTTCAGAACATGTAAGAACATGAAAGAGAAAAGGAGAAGAAAGTGTCTTGGAAAAAATACACAAAATAATAGAGCAGCTAAGAGAGGAAAAAAAACCTGCTGAAATAAGCAAGAGCACCACCAGCTTCAAGGAGAAGTCTTGAAAAAGGTGTGAAAAGTGAGCATAACAAAGAATCTGTGAACATTTTGTATGCATGAACCTGAGAGTTTAAATTGCAGCAATCCCTCCCATTCCCAAGACCTGCCCAGTCCCGAGGCTGGATCTCCCTGCCCAGTTTTGCATAGCTGTGTGTGTATCCTGGTTTGTTAGATGGCCTGTTTCAATCTTGGCTGCTGATTGTTGCCCTGCACTCACCACTTCAGCAATCACAGGCCCACATTTTGAATGTTTCTGGTTGAGGTATTTGCAGAGTAGCCAAGGTGCCATCTGAAATCACTGTTCAGAAACAGATCAATAATAGTGGGTAATAACTAAAGTCTTTTTTTCTCTTGTAAAACCTAGATATGATCCCAGCCTGCAAGCTGAACATTATTATTTATTTGTGTCAGCATCTGGCATGTGATGGACAAGAAATGATAAAAAGTTTGGTTAGACAGAGAAACAGATGCAAGGGTGGGGCAATAACAACAGATTATTTCAGTGTGAAGTTAGCACCAACCTCTTAAAGCAAAAATATTGGAATGTATTTTCTAAAACTACTTGGAAAGAGTTGTACAGATAGCAGGTGAAGAGACAGATAAAGAAGAGACAGACTTGAAATTGAAAGATTGGGTAGACATTGACTAGACAGTGTTTTGGACTGCTTCAAGTGCTGTGTGCAAGAAGGATGTGGCTAGTAATAAAAAGGCATTCAGAAAGTAGATAATCAGCTTTTTTTGGTTTTGTTTCTGTAAACCTGGGATGGAAGCATCTTTTTAAAATGTGGACAGATTTTGGTGCTGCCAGCTACACTACCATTCAGAGTTTTACACTCCTCTGCAAATATTCACCCATTTGGGAGTCATATCTAGTGGGACATTTGATCAAATCTGAACCTAGCTTAAGCTAAATTAGCATTGTAAATACAGATAAATATGGTTTGGAGCTCCAACTCATCCACAGTCCTTTTCTAATGGAAACACAATATCTTATGTGAAACAGTGGTCCTACGTGATTCACTTACTTATCCCCACCCTTAGAAAAAATATATTTTGGATGCCTCTCTCTTAACCTGACTTTAATCTTCATGAAAACATGTCTGATAGCTTTGGAGACAATATTGGTATGTTCTGTACAGAAATTTTACTAGCTGCTTTTTTACTTTTTTTTCCTTTGGCATCAACTTGAAAGAATTGTTGGAAGATGATGCCTGCTGGAAACATTTATCCATTTCATTTTAAGAATGTGAGTAATTGTGCAGTGTATGTCATGCATATTAAATATTTCACTATGAAAACAAATTTTACTCATTATTGCTTCTTATGACATTCCAATATGTTCTCTTAGAATACACTCTGCTTTCTGCCATCTGCCCATTTCTGGAATTCTGATCCAATACTTTGTACAAATCTCAATGGTTTTAAGATTAGGCTTTGCAAGAATGCATTCCACTGGCTCTCCAGCCTGGAACCAACAACAAAATAACTATGTGATGGCAGGAAAGGACGCAGCCTGCTGGAAGTTTTGCATCGCGTGATCAAGTGATGGAGGAGTGTTGTTAAATCTATTCCCTGGCAGACAGGCTGTCAGTGTGGCTGAGTTTTAGTAGAACATCCTTTTTCATTGAAATCCTACGCTATTTTAGTTCCTGTGAAGGTCTTGTTCTGAGCATGAACAAGTAGGCCTAATAAAGCAGAGACTGCACAAAGTTGTAATTCAAAGACTATATGATGAAATAGTTCACAGGTCCCAAACACCCTTGCAGGTGCTGTGCCATGCAGGAATCATAGAAATAGTGGTGTGGAGACTCCTATGTAACCCAAGGATCCAGTCCAGCCTGCTGCTTAGGTCAGAACTATTGCCAACATTGAGTATTAATGCTATGCATCTGCCTGAATCTCTGGGGATGAAGAATCCATTGGAGGACAACTAAAAAAGTAGCAGTGAGAGAATCTGCTGGGCATTAGGAAAGCACATAACCAACCCAACCTGGGGTAAAACTAGTTTAAAAAAGTGGGTGAAACTTACAGACAAAAGATGTGAAAGGAGTCATTACTTGAATGATGCAAAGTGAAGCTGCTAACCAAAGACAAAGTGAAAAAACGGTATAAAAGAAGCAAAGCCAGGACCACAGGTGGCTATTTGAAGCAGGATGGATTTTTTACTTGGGAGTGAGAGAAAATAACTTAGGCAAAGCAAATCAGCAGATGAGGGCTGTGCAGGGACATCCTTGTCATTTGGATCTGTGAATGAACACTGCAGTCTGGAGCAGGACAGTCAGCCAAGTTGTCCTGACCTGCACAGTGCATCTGCCCTGCTGGAGCAATCCACAGACCTGAGGTGAAGACCAAGGGGTGTGATTTGGGATAGACCCATGGTGTTGTTCAGAGAGAAGGAATGTGAAACATAGAGCCACAGTGTGGAGAAGAGGCTTTCAACAGTGTTACCATCAGGGGTAACAGCAGCATGCAAAGGGATTTTTTCTGGGTTGTGACAAATGCAATTTCTGCCATAAAAAATATGGTATGTTTTGATGTGGCTGCAGTTTTGGGAAAGGAGGAAAGTACCTCACTCCGCCCTCTTTCTCACCCCAGTCCCTCACAGTCTGTGACCAAAACACATTGAAATGTGTGAGCCCTTGAGGAAAACAGCAAAGAAATATGAAGCTCAATTACGAGATTTTAATGAAGCTTCAGTTCCTTATAATCCTGTGAAAGCAATGGAAAGTACAGTGGGTCACAAGGTGCTGGAGTATGCACTGTGGTTCCCTGCGTGCAGCACGCGAGGCTTTGGAAGGGCTGGGATGCTTCGTGCCAGGCCTTTGGGGTGGACAGACATAGCAGTCTTGCTTTATGTTCCCTGAAACAACTTCTGGCAAGGCTGGTGAGATGTCAGCAGGCAAGGCACAAAGGCTGCCAAGGTACAGCCCAGAACCCCACAGTCTGGAAAACTGCTGGAATAGGAGAGACCTTTGGGAACACATGCCAGCTGGACATCCACAAGATTGGCCTTGCTGTCATGTATCCAGCAATGAAGAGGTACCTGATTTCCAAGCCCCATGCCCAGTTTCTGCAGATTGATGTAAGAAAATAACTGAAGAAACCAGTCCATCACATGTCTTTTCTGGGAAGGTCGAGGTCTGGAATGAATTTCAAGCATGAGACTGTCTCGGTTAATAAATAGTGTGATTATACTAGAGTAAAATTAGGTGTCTAAAAGCTGGATGTGGAATGGGGAAGCAAAACAGATTTGTCAGCTATCACAACTAGATCTCAAAAGCATGAAAAACATAAGTTAATGATATAATAAATCAACCAGATTCAGAGTCATCAGGTTTCAAATACCATTCCCAAATCTCACCAGACATCAGCTGTGTGCAAAAAACCCCAGCTCCAGCTAAAGGCAGACCTTGCTTTAACTTCAATAGGAGCTGAACATAGTGGTATGAATGTGCAATCCTGGCTCTGTGCCTGTTCATTTCAACAAGACTTTGGCGAATGTTGATTTTGGAAAGTAACTTGAATTGAAGTTAAAGGTCTGATGTCCCTCTCTCCAACCAAGTTCAGATGAATTAATATAGCTGTCAGTGCAGATAGTTGCTGCTTGGGATTGTTGCTTAGACTCATAGAATCACAGAATCATTTAGGTTGGAAAAGAACTTTAGATCATGAAGTGCAACCAGTACCCCAGCACTGCCAACTCCACCACTTAACCATGTCCCTAAGTGCCACTTCTATACAACTTTTAAATTCCTCCAGAGACAGTGACCCCACCACTTCCCTGGGCAGCCTGTTCTAGTGCTTGAAAGAGATAGCATATCAGAGAATAACCTTTTCCTCATATCCGATCTAAACAACACCTAACAGAAATTGAGGCCATTTCCTTTTGTTCTTTTGCTTGTTTACTCAGGAGAAGACACCGACCCCCACCTGTCTACATTCTCCTTTCAGGTAATTGTAGAGAGTAACAAGGTTCCTCCTAAGCCTCCTTTTCTCCAGGATAAACGCCACCAGCTCCCTCAGCTGCTCCTCACAGGACTTGTGCTCCAGACCTTCCCCAGCTCCACTGCCCTTCTCTGGACTCACTCCAGCACCTCAAAGTCTTTCCTGTGAGGGGCCCAAAGCTGACCCCAGGATTTGAGGTGTGGCCTCACCAGTACCCAGAACAGGGGCACAGTCACTGCCCTGGTCCTGCTGGCCACACCACTGCTGATACATTCAGGATGTCCTTGGCCTTCTTGGCCACCTGGGCACACTCCAGCTCATGTCCAGCCACTGAAAACCAGCACCTCCAGGTCCTTTCCCATTCAGCAGCTCTCCAGCCGTGCTGTCCCAGCCTGGAGCGGCAGGGGGTTGCTGTGGCCCAAGGGCAGGACCCAGCACTTGGCCTGGTTGAACCTCACACAACTGGCCCTGGCTCATGGATCCAGCCTGTGCAGATCCCTCTGCAGAGCCTCCCTGCCCTCCAGCAGATCAACACTCACACCCAGCTATTTCCAGGAGTTGCTGTGGGAGATGGTGTCAAAGGCTTTGCTGAAGTCCAAGTAGACACATTCCCAGCCTTTCCTTCACCCACTGCATGGGTCACCTTGTCACCGGAGGTCAGGTGGGTCAAGTAGGACCTCCCTTTCACAAACCCATGCTGGCTGGGCCTGATCCCCTGGTTTCCTGTGTGTCCATGATGGCACTCAGGATGATCTGCTCCATGACCTTCTACAGCACTGTGGTCAGGCTGCCAGGCCTGTAATTCCCTGGATCTTTCTTTTGGCCCTGCTGGTAGATGGTCATTGTTTTTGCCAGCCTCCACATAGCTGGAACCTCCCTGGTGAGCCAAGGCTGCTGGTAAATGATGGGAATAGGTCTGGTGAGCACTTCCACCAGCTCCCTCAGTGCCCTTGGGTGGATCCCATCTGGCTCACAGATCTGTGGGCATCCAAGTGCTGCAGCAGGTCACTGACCATTTCCCTTTGGATCATGGGAGCTTCACTCTGCCCCCCATCCCTGTCTTCCAGCTCACAGGAAGGGAGCTGTGTACCCCGAGGGTTCTGTGTACCCCAAGAACAACTGGGTTTACTATTACAGACTGAGGCAAAGAAGGCATAAAGAACCTCAGCCTTTCTTATCCTTTGTTGCTATGTTTCCACTATGTCTAGTAATGGATATAAGTTCTCCTTGGCCTTCCTTTTGTTGCTGTTGTATTTATAGAAACATTTTTATTGCCTTTTACAGCAGTAGCCAGATTAAATTGTAGTTGTGTTCTAGCCCTTCTAATTTTCTCCCTGCATAATTTCACAATATCTTTTTAGTCCTCCTGAGTAACCTGCACCTTCTTCTAGATATTAACTCTCTTTTTTCCCCTGACTGTCAGCCAAAGCTCTCTGTTTAGCTGGGCCAATCTTCTCCCCTGCTGGCTCAATTTTCAGCACATGGGGACTTTCCTGTACCTTTAGAATTTCCTCCTTGCAATTTATCCACCACTCCTGGGCTTCCAGCTCCCCCTGTTTTTTGCACATGCTGCGTGCATTGGTGTAAATGCATTCAATTGGGATATTGATCCCACAGCCTTTTTGTGGGAAGAAGCTCTAATTCCTGTGGGACCATTCTTAGGTTCTTCTGTGGTTTCTAATACATCAATAATCCTCGGGTCTTTGCTGCTGTGTGGCTCTCCTCTCCCTACCCTCACTGAGAGGGCAGATCACTGGACCTCACTTGTATCCCTCAAAGACAAAATCACCTTTTTCTGGATAATAATTGTCACAAGGTATATGTGTTTTACTCTGTTCCTCTGGAATGTTTTAATGATTGTTAGGCTTCTTCCTTTGTTACTTCTTTGCCAAGATCCCACTTAGTGTCCAACACTAACAAGTGGCTTTAAAGGCTTATGAAAAGGATCATAAACATGATTTCTACTTGTAGAATCATATTTTGTTAGAAAGAAAACAAAAAGCCTTCACATAAAATCTCCCTATGTCCCATGTCCAACTGGCCCTGGAAGTGTAACTCTGCACTCTTCCACTTGTTGCCTATGTGTTGGTAAATTCTTTTGTAAATCTTTATTTTCTTAATGAAGTCACTCATGGGTTTCGCACCCTGTCTTCATCCAAAACCAGCATGAACCTTACCTTACCTTAATATTTCCTTGTCTTCTAGACTTGATAATGGTAGATCTGGGTTTGTATTTAGTAAGGAAAGGAGACAAATACCTTTAATCTGTGCTGGTCAAAATATAAAAGAATATAAAAGTCAAGTATTTAAGTCCTTACCCATGCCTGTCTAATATTTTTCTGTATTGATGGGGTGCTGTGAATGCACAGACTGTGCTGTGTTTAATACATTTTAACATTTTTCTTCTTCATGGAACTGCTGTTTTGTTTTCATCCAAGAAAAGCAGAGAAGGGGTCCCTGATCTTTGTAAGTGCAGTGTTAAATTTTTAACTATCCTGATGATGTAAAGTACCCTTACTAAAGATAAAGTTTTATATTTCTCTTCCCAAATACTGCAGTTCTGCTTAGGTGATTTCTTCAAATGCTCAGATTGCTTTACCAGCTTCCTGCCTGGTACTGTAGGGCTCCACATCATTGATTGTCCTCAACCTTCTTGGCACTAAATGGCTTCCTGAACCTTTCTCGAGTGGTTTCATTGCCCAGCTGCCAGCTCTCTCAGCCTTGCTTTTGTGGCCTCACGGATGTCTCACACTCCTCTGCTGCATGTTTAACCTCATCTTTGATCATCCACTTCGATTTACTGCTAGTCTTCTTGAGTCCCTGTTGCAGGCACTGCAGTTGAGGAGTGATTTAAATTTAAAAGCATCTTCAAAGACCACTGAATCCAACCTCCATTCCAAGCCAATCTAATTAGATCAGGTTGTTAGGGACATGAGTAGTCAAGTCTTGGAGGGTGGAAAGGACAAGGTTCTTCATCTTTTTCATCTTCTAGCTCCTCAGCTGGAATATGAAGTGCTCAAACCAAGCAACCAAGAACAAGAACCCTGGGCAGAAGCTGCTAAAAAACTGCAGCCAGGCATAGATGGCAAAACCAGCACAATGTCAAGGGCCAAGGGGACAAACATCATTCAGATGCAGGGACCCCAGGTACTGCCCCACAGGGTAACATGCTGGAAGTCAGGTATTTCTTACCTGGACACATACTGAATGCTGAGCCTGGTTTTACATGGATGTATCTGAGGGAGAATAGGATGCACAAGAAAGTGTCAAGGGCCAGAATGGAATGGTGAAAGACAATGAATTCCACTTTGGCAGCAGGAAGAAAACTCTTTGCAGTTCTTCTAATGCAGGAAGCAAATTTGGCTTTGAGGGAAGTGGGAAAACAGGAAGCAGACCAGGAAAAAGGAGTTTGTCTGTAACTGAGTCACAGCTTGGAAATGGCCTTGGTGGCACACATTGTGGCAATTCCATGGCTCTGAAGCTACAAGTGACTCTACAGGGGTGGTGGCTGTGCCATCAGGGGGACAGATATGATGTCACAGGGCTGCTGTGCCTGCAGAAGGCTGGGAAGCAAGTCTTCCTACGTCCCCAGCAGCAGGTCACTCCTTGAGCCAGGTACACGGCTGTGCAAAACTCAGACCTTGCCCTCAGGAGACTTCATGGGGTCAATCAGAGGCCTCTCAGTTCTGTGATCATTGTGCCATGTTATGTTCGGGGTCAGGCAGGCTGGATCCCCCTTGGCATTTGGGAATAGAGCCAATGGAAGGGCTGGTATTTGAGGATGGGGCCCCACTGTGTGTTTGTCTGTCAGGAAGGAATCCAATCATCAGTACATGTAACTGCACATTTAAAAGTCTAGTCCTGAGATATAGAAGATCCTAGGAGGTCCTGATGGTGCTGGAAACCCACCCAAAGCCTTGCATTTGGCAAGAGGAAGCTTGTACAGCTTCCTCCTTTTCAATTCTGTTCTCCTAAGTTTGGTTACTTTTTTTTTTTTTTTTGAATTTACAGTATTGTGAGTGCCAGCACAGATTCTTCTTAGGCAGCAGGTAAATGATGTTCTTTCTGGCTCCAGAGAGTTAAAAACTGCTGTGGTTGTTCCTGCTATACCTCCTGCAAGCTTTGGAACTGAGATCCCAAAGTATTACTGTGTGTGTCAGTGTCCCAGTATCACTCCTCAGGTTATTGCAGGTGATAAGCATAGATTAAAGATTAACAGAACTGGACAGTCTGTGTGCTGAAGATGATGGTGAGGTGATACTCTGAAGAGACACATTGCATGAGGCTTTTCCTGCAGTGCTCAACCACCCTCCTTTGTAGGCTCCAGCTGCACAGAGCAGCTGACCTGAGGTCAGCTCAGGTTCTGACCTGAGGTCCTGCGTTAGAGGGAGTAGCACTGAGCCTCCAGAAAAAACAAACAAACAAACAAACAAACAAAACCAAACCAAAACAAAACAAACAAAAAAACCCAAACAAAAAAACAAACCAAACCAAACAAACAAAAAAACCCCACAAAAACAAAAACAAAAACAAAAACAAACAAAAAAACCCGAAAACAAAACCAACCAACAACAATAAAAAAACCAACTTGAAATCCTGTGGATGGTAACATTCTCCCTCTGCTGCAACAAGACTTAAGTCCGTTCATATTCCGAATGCCTCTTATCTGTATCTCAAGTCTGCAAGGTCAGAACCAGTATTTCTTTCATGCACTGACCTCTGCAAAAACACTTGGATGAATGTTATTAATCTCCTTGGTGCCCTGCATGCCTAGGAGATGTCAACAAAACAGCACACAAGCAGTGCTTGGAATGAACATATTGAGGCAGGTTTGATCCAAATAACAATGGAAACCTGTCACACCTAAATAAACAGGGGAGCATGCCAATGAACACAGCAGTTTGCTGGGTGATGGGGTAGGAGCAAGCCATTGCTGATGGGATAGTCAGGCTGAAAGCTCTTCCACACAAAAATGACATAGGTTGTTCTGCTGGGCCCCGCCACCAGGCTCTGGTTTTACTCAGAGCACTGATGAAGAGCTGCGGGGTTGGTCCTCTTCATCCTCTCTATGCACTGCATGAACAGTGGCCTCTGCCCTTTCTTCTGTGAGATACTGGGCCATTTCCTGTTCTGCAGGTGTGGCAAGGAAGCACAGCTAGGGTGGCTGCTCTTTGAACAGAGCAAAAATCTCCAAAAGAATCCCAATAGCTCTAAAGTGGACATAGGATAAAGTATCACAGGACCAGCAGTGGGAAGTTGGCAGCTGTGCCACAGCAGGCCACGGGCTATAGAACCTTAGGCATGTGTTTCTTGTAACTCTCTATATGCTGAGCTGGAGACCTCCCAGACAGCGACCTGAGGGGATCAGGAAAGTAGAGGTATCTGCAATTCATCTGAGGGACTGACTCCTGGTTTTGTCAGGACTTACTTGAGAGGCTGTGGAGATAAGACGCCAGCTTGAATTTAATTAGAATAGAAGAAATGGGTAAAGATAAGGGCAGGGTTTGTGTGCCCTGTTGCACACAACTAACAGAGGGGAGCAGCAGGTGACATCATATCTGCTAGTCCCCAGTACATCTGGTTCCTTGACAAAGCAAGGTGAAGCCTGGGTCAATTTAGTGGCAGAGTAAAACCACCAGCACTCTGCCTTGCTGCTGGGCCATGTGCAGAACATAGATGTGTGATTAAAAGATCCATATGCATTTGCCTGTGTCCAGGCAGCTGCTTTAGAGGAGATGAGGGTCTACTATGAACTGTCCAAGTAAGAGCTTCATATCATCCTTTCTATCTCATCATGTAAAATCATACCTGCCTGTGTCTAGATGGCTCTGTAAGTTGTTATGTCAAAGCCACAGGGGGATCCAAAGGAAGCCAGGAGATGATGGCAGTGAACCTTCTGAGGGTGTCCTTGACACCTAGCAATTCCATTTTGGCTGTATACATGAAGGAGCCAACAATTGTGAGACAGCACTGGAAAAGCATGTAAAATGGGAAAAGGTGTATCTTAAATTGATCAATTAAAAACCTGTCTCTTTAAATTTGAAAGTGCAGTGTGTTTGCTATCACCTCAAATGCAGCTCATGTCTGCAGCTGTACATTGAGTAAGGACTTCATCTGTAATAACTCAATCTTATGTCCCTGGTCAATCAGATACAGCACCTGCATTTTAAACATGTATTTCCTGCTGTGAATTTTTGCTTCCAGCATTATTATCCCTCAATTATCTCTTCTGAACTATGTTTGATAGTTGCTTGTTCCAAAATATTGTAGAGGCTTTCACATATTTTTGTATCTGAGCAGAGATTTGCCAAGTCCAAACAGCAAACCTGGAAACCTTGCTTTCACATTTGTCCTGTTTAGTTACACAAATCAAGAAGCCAGGACATCCTAGTGGTTCTGTACTGCCCATTAGTACTCTTACTTAATCTCCACATCCTCTCTGTTAATCTAAATAATTTAAGGAACATTGACTTCTGCCTTCATTGTTGAAAGGCTTCAGGCAGACTTACTTACTTGTGTGACAGCTGCATGTCTCCAGGCAGGCATTTAAACCAGATTCCCTGAAATGTCTTTAGAAATTTTCAGCTTTGAACAGCTAAGGCAACACAGCTAGAAGGGATATGCTTTTAAAAACACCCCATCTGCAAGGCATAAGCCCTTAGCACGGTTTGTAAGCATTCTGTCACAAGTTAAATCAAATTAATCTTTTCATTTCCCACTACATTAATGCTACTGGGAAAATGAGTTTGTTTACCCAGTTCTCAACAACTTTTACAGGGACCATGAAATCAGTAATTTATTCAATTTTCGTGCCTCTTCAACACCTTCCTTTCCAGGATCACAATGTGTCCTCTGGCTGGTCTCAGGAAACTTCCTGTATTATTTGCATTAAATTAAATTACTTGCTCACCGTGTGCAAATAGGAAGGCAGACCCTGCCACTGTATTCCTGTGCTCTTCTGACATTGGATTCAACAACTTCCAAGAGTTTCCAAGCTCTCCAGAGCAAATTAATTTGGAAACTGGTTGTATACGCCTTTAATTAGTTAATAAGCATTTAATATTATATTTTCCTTGATTATTTTTGCAATTTAGAAAGAGCCCTCTTTTCCCTGCTGTGTATAACTGCATAAAATCCATGTTCCAGAACTCAAACTCTCAGCACCTTGACATCTTGTTTCACATTTCTCACTGCCCTCTGAAGCCGTGCCTGACTCTCCCAGTGTGAAAGCAGCAGAGGACACAGCCTGACGCCCTTTTCCATTCACTACCATTTTTCTAGGGCCCTTTCTGCCCACATGAGGCTCCCGCATGTCTCATTCCCAGCTGTGTGCTGATCTGCCGGAGTTAATGATCCCGTTGAGCTTTAGACCGCGGGAGTCAGGATTTCCTGGTGCTGGCTGTGGACACAGATTCCTGACGCTGCAGCACTCTAGTGTGAGAATAGGGGAAATCAATGACTTCTGAGGGATAAGTTATTGCTTTTTGTTTACTTTGGCCTTTGTTTGTTAGCCACGCAATGCACTCTCTGTTTCTTTAACTCTCCCATCACAAGCTTTCCGGGAAACGTGGAAGGTGCTCACGTCTCCCCAAGTGCCTGTTTGTCAGTCCTGATGTGATGTCACTCCAGTCCTGCAGGTGAAGGACTTTGCCAGGAGCCCCTCAGGCCTGAATTTGGACACGCACATGGGACCAAACCTTTCCAGTCTGGCACTCAGTGCATCTCTATGGTACTTCAAAGCGGGACAAAGCCCCTCCGAGGGGACCAAAGCTGTGTGGTCCTGTAGCCCTCTTTGCAGCCCCTGAGCCCCAGAGCAACCAAAATCCCACAGGAATCACTCTCTTCACCCCCCACCCCTCCTCTCTCTGCAAATCTCTTATCTCCATAAACACTTCCTGGACTGCCTGAGTTCTCATACTGCCCCAGAGCTTGAACACAATTCATCTGAACAGATTACTGAACTGGGAGATTTATGCTGTTTGCGAGTGGGACTGCAGGTTGTTTTTGTTCCAATTAAACAATGGGAATAAGGAAAAACAAATGCTCCTGTTAAAATAATCACAGAATCCGTGTGATGTGGGCGAAAAAAATGAAGTTCACTGCTACTTTGCATATGTTTGCGCACTCCTGTATATAGATGAATTACCAATGAAACAAAACTAAATGTATTGCTTAATTATCTGATACCTGGGGTTACACTACTTGCTTAGAAACCTTAATCTAAGTTCTAAATCCTGGTTTTTGAAAGAGAACCCAAACACAGTGAATATTTTTGGGTTTACGTTTTGTTGTAGTGCTCAAAAACTCACAGAGCCATCCTAGGGGAAAATAAAATTCGAGGCCATCTTGTGCTGTCCTGCAATAATGACTTTCAGTTACAATTAAATGGAAGTTGGGCCAAGCTTTGAACATTCTCTTAAAACTTATATTTCCCCTAACTTTTTTCCCTTGCCTGTGTGTGGCTGTGAGAGCCTGCTTGTGCTATTGCTTTTTTCCAGCTGTTTTGCAGGCACCTTCTGATGTCTTCTGGCCAACCGGGTGCAGACAGCTCCAGCTGGGGCATGCTGTGCTGGGCCACTTGTAGACAGATTTTGAATTTTTTAGTGTTTTGTTTAGCTTTTCCCTAATGAAGATTGTTTATTTGGGCACAGATACCTGCCTTTTCAGGCAGAGCAAAAGGGACTCTGAGATCATTCACAGGGCCATGCCTGTTTAGAACTTCTCTGTCATATACAGGAGATAATGTAACAGCATAGAAAAATGTATCTGCAAAAAAATTCTCATCTGACCTGATGACTTATGCAACAAACCAGAACATTCGTCTGTACAAAGGATAAGTTTTTTACATATCTAAGGATTGTTTTTATGAAGAATACCATTACATGTATCCTCAGAGGAAATTTTTACAATACCATATCATTTACAGCAGGAGTCAAATTACTTGTCCAGTTTTGCAATTATTTGAGAAAATAAGATATTTCAACTTTCACCTGTAATTCTTGAAGGGATAAGAACTTCGCAAATTATTTTTATTGTCTTCTTTTTGCAGTAGGATCGGAAACAACATTAAGACCAAGTCTGATCCTACATAGCCACAGGATTCTGAGGGAATGGTCTTTGAGTGATGAATGAAGGAAGATGAGTTTCGGCCAAGCCTTTCACTCAGGTTCCTCTATGCAGGGAGTCTGAATCACTCCTAGTCTAAAAGGGATGAAATTGATCATTTAGTGTCACTTGTGTGTTCATCAAAGCAGCTGTCCTGGGTCAGACCAAGGTCTCCTCCAGCTCAGTATCCTGTCTCCAGCAGTGGCTGTGATAAACAGTGAGAAGCAAAGCCAGGAAAAGCAAATGGGATGCTTCCCTGGACCATCCTCCCAAACCTCTCTCTTCAGCTTGCGAAATTTCTTCAGCTGCTTGGGTTTTCTGTGCATTTAGTAACCCTCAATGGACTTCTCTCCTAAGTACTAGCCTAATCTCCCCTTAAACTGAGCTATATTTCACAATTGTCAAAGCATCTGCTGGTGGGGACACTAAGTGCCACCTCCATGTGAATGTTTCAACCCCTACTAACAGGAGAGGGGCTTTAATGAGGTCTTTAATGACCAAAAGAGATGTATGTGAATACACTCAACACCTCTCAGTTCCTTCCATCCCAGGAAGAAGCTGGTAAGGTGTCAAATCACACTTGTTGCCCATGCCCTGTGCACACCCAGGGATTTGTGATGCCCAGGCTCCTTGGCCAGCACTCACTTGATACAAAAGGGGCACTTTCCCAGGATACTGAGAAAACAGTAATTGTGAAGAGAAGTAGGAATCCTGGTTGAGGTCTCCTCTGCTTTGCCCATCAGCTCCAGTAAAGCACAGGCCATTGGTGCCATTCTGAGCTGTGTTGTGGAAATGCCAGTATCCAGCCTTGCACCTTGCTCCCAGTCACCCTAAACCACTGACTTGCCTTCGCAGCTTGGCCTCTGCGCTTCTTCATCACTGTGGATTTGTCTGAGAATCACAAAGTCATGGAATGTTTTGGGTTGGAAGGGCACCATAAAGATCATTTTGTTCCAGCCCCTCTGCCATGGGCAGGGACATCTTCCACTAGACCATGTTTCTCAGAGCCCCATCCAGCCTGGCCTTGAACACTTCCAGGGATGGGGCATCCACAGCTTCTATGGGCAACCTGTAGCAGTGCCTCAGAACCCTCAGAGTAAAGAACTTCTCCCAAAGTTCTAATCTAAGCCTACTCGATTTCAATTTAAAGCCATTCCCTCTTGTCTTATCACTACAAGCCCTAGTGAAAAAGGGCTGTGGCTCACCCTGTCTGAGCATCCATGGACTCGAGGAATGGTGCTTTTGGTGTCACCTCCCTCATGGCCTTGCTGTCACCCTTGGCTCTAGCTTGCTGTCCCCTGCAGAGCATCCAGCTCCTGCTATTTCCTGACATGCCTTGTGGTCTCCCCACTGCTTTACCAAGTTGTCATCTCATTCTGGATTGACAAAAATATCTAGTTATATTGCAGCAGTATCCTCTCTTCTCCTCCCCAGCTCTACTGCAGCTACAACACCTGCACATCAGCGACTGGTCAAGCTGGCTGTTTCAGTCCTTGGCCAGACTCTTTCCTTCAACCACTGCACCCTCTGTGTGAATGGCACAGCCTGACTCATACAGCTTGGCTATGAACAAACCTGATCAGTTCTAGGCATAAAATACGGAAGTTTTAAAAGACATATATACTTTCAGTTGCAGCATGTCAGAGATGATAAGAGAATGATGCCTTTGAAGACAAGTGAGAAATGTCAGAGATTTATGGATATGTTAATGTTTGAAGTGACATTGTTACATTATTTTATCAGAAATTAAGAGCATGATAATGTGATGATCTTACTGTCTGCATGGAAATATATGCAAAGCAATCAGTCTTTCAAAAAATGTATTTTGAAATGGTGTTGGAAGCTGTATTTTCTTATAGTTCTGATGGATTGGTAAGCATCTGAGTTTCTGGAGTTATTTTACAGTTATTAGATTAAGAGAGACATGCTTTTTTATCTTATTACAAGTTCTCACCTAAAGTGCAATGAAGGGATGAGATTTATTTGCTAGTTTGAGTTGCTCTGTCCTGCTCACCCTCTTTGCTCCCTGTTACAAATCCTCTGGCCAGGTTGCTAGGCAGAAGGGAAATAGTGTCATTTGTTAAACAAAGCACACAATGTCTTTCTTTGTAGGCTTCGAACATTCTTTCGGGGGTGTGAAATCCGTGTTAATAATCAGCTCACAGTGAAAAGGTCCCAGTTAAACATTACCACAAGAGCTGTGAGGTTTGTGTACTATCCCAGGACACCAGAGATGCCATTTCCTGAAAATTTACCTGGATCCTTCAACTGGTCAAGGAGCTTGTTGCCAGGGTTTTCCAACAAGGAGAAGCAGAAATATGAACCATGTTGTGTGCAGGAGAGGAGGACACAGGACAGACATCTGGCAGCAAGGGTGACACAGGTCCAGAATTTTTTTGTTCCCTTGCCCTCTGCATTTTTCTGTTAGTTTTTTTTTCTGGTAATTTTAGATTTATTTTAATTCCACTATAGTTGGGAATAAGGAGAAATACATTTTGTTTAAGGAGGAATCTCCTTATGAGCTGCCCTACAATAGTTCCCCCATGCCCTCTAAACTCCACTTACTGCTGGTGTGCCCTGTGCAGTCTCAAGTCATAGATAGGCTTTGTGTTTTGCTGAAAGACATCTTCAGGGACTGAGGGAGAGGAGGACACTATGAAATGCCTTCTTATAAAGACCTGTATTTTGAGTGGCCTTTTCTTGCTGAATCTTTGCCTTTTCCCTGTCTGGACTGCATTGGAGAGAGGCAGTTCTTTGCATTTGAAGGGGATGACTTCAGGATACACACAGCTGTTCAAAGGACTCATATCTCACCTTTCAGAAGGGAAAGAATGCAGATCTCTCTCCTGTGCTCAGCCATATCTGAGCCAAGGCTCTGTTGTGGTCACCAAGTATTTGCTGAGTGGTGACACCACCATGTACAGGGAATATTGTACCTCTCCAACAGCCTGGACCATACCGGGTGTGACAGAAGAAAGGAATTTGAATAAGCCCTCCCTTTCCACTTACATGATTTTGTAACACCTAAACCACAGCTTCAAAGATGCTACTTCAGCTTCAAGCACTAGGAACTAACTAGGCCACTTAAACCCAAGAACAGCCTCTCTGCTGCTGCATATTTGTTGCAAATTTCCAAGACCAGAAAGTCTTTTAGACATTATTTACCTTGATCTCTTTAGAATTCCCTGTGTTAACCACTGTTTTGAGTATGTGTTCTTGAGTTAGGGATATTTTTAAAGAAAATGTTGATTTGCTTTAGTATCCACCTCACAAATACACTGCTTTGGTAAATAGCTGTATTTGTCATTAAATCTTTATTCAATTTCCAGTTAAGTAACTTAACACCTATTTTCAGTAAGTGGAAATACGTCAGTCTGATGCCATTGCTCTAGTTTATAAGTCCAACAAGTCAGCCTCATTGATCTCAGATTTGCACTGTGAGAAGTGATTGATCTATTGGCTAAAGGGAGCTTCCCTTTTAGTTTTAAGTAGTTTCTTGTCATAAAAGTTTATATATTGATAGAAATACAGATATTTGACTATATATGTATCTAGCTAGCTAGCTCTGATGTCCTGAAAGGAAGACTTATTTGTCTTGGAGTAAAATTAAATCCATGGTAACTTGTTCACCTTAAATCACCAGGCCAAACACCATCCCCTCCAAAATGCATTCCCAAGGGCTTGGTCTTGTACAATCTTTGGGTTTCAACACATCACTGTTAGGAAGCCAGGCTGTACAAATTAAATCAATGGAAGAAGGATTGCAGATCACCTAGAGTGCTGCTGTACAGTTACTCTCTACTGTTCCCATTTCGGTGACCAGTGGACTCATTCTCTCATCTGTTGGCAGCTGTGGGATTTTCCCTCTCAAATTATTTAACTTTTCCAAGTTCTGACATTGAGCAAGTTTTTAAAAATAAAAAGCTGTAGTTCAGAGCAGGATATTAAAGGGGCTTTTACACATTTATTATGTCAGATCAATGACTGCTTCTTCTCATCATGGCAGGGCTATGGCTTCTCTGGATGAGATTTGTGAATGCAGTCCAGACTTGGCCAGATCTCTCTGTTCTCTGAGCCATAGCCACTAGGTTATACTCTTTGAAGTTGGCTTTGGCTTTCCTTGCAGTGTGAAAAAAGATCTAACACTGCTGCTACTGCCTCTCAGGAGAGGCACACACAACCATGTTTTTCTCAACTGGCATTGCAGGAGAAAAGTAGCCCCATTCTGGTCACCTTTGTTATCCCCCTGGCACAGATCAGGGAATGGGACAGTCTGTGCACAAAGCAGACAATCAGGGCCTGAAAGTCTTCTGGGCCATTAAAGGGACAATTTAATCATCAAAGTCAACTACTCACCAGAGGAGAAACAAATAATAAAAGCAAACTGAAAACAGAAGGGCAGAGCAGGTGCGAGCAGCCACTGCAGATTTCCTGGCCCTGTCCAGTGGGCCACAGCAAGGTTGAGCTCCACCACACTTGGTGTCTACATTTTGTGTGTTTGCAGCCACCAGAGGGTCTGCACTCCTTCTTGCAGGCAACAACAAGAAAACAGACTATTCTGGGGAAAGTTTTTAAGAACTGCAAGTACCCTTTTGTGTTGAAACATTCCCCAGGAGCCTGGGCGGTGTGTGCCAGGTGCAGGTGCAATGGGTGCTGAGAGGTGCTGTGCTGCTGTGCCTCCCCTTCAGCAGAACCATGCCAGCCATGTCTCACAGCACAGATTCACCTGGGCTTTGCTGGGAGGTAGCATTTCAGTTTTTGCTCCAGATAAACCCAGCTCAGTTGTGGACAGAAAAAAAAAAAAAAGAAAAAAAAGAAAAAAAAAAGCCACCCTGAAGAGCACAAATGCTAAAGATCTGACATATGTGCTCAATGCTCAAAGAGCAGAAAGATCATCAGCACCACAACAAAACCCCTCCAGATATCCAGCTGTCCATCCTCAGCCTGCAAACCAAAGGGTAGCCTTTGAAACCTGGGATGCCAGACTGGAATGAGGATCAGCAACACCACCAGCACTTTCATCTCCTTTTTGATGGAGGAGCTTTGAGCTGATGTGGAAGTCATTTGATCTGTCTGACCTTTAAGAAAATTAATTGCTGGCTTAGAATTTAAAGTTAATAATTTGTTTCTAGACAAGGTGCTCCAACAGCAAGCCGATGTTGGAGCAAGAGGAGGGCTGGGTTTGAAATGGGAAACACGTCTGCCAAGAGTGGAGTTATTTTGGATGCCTTTGGAGAAGAGCAAACTGGATTAAGGAAGGCAAAATAAAAGAAGTCATTCTCCTCCACTCTCAATTGATTTCTACAAGCCAATTCACTATGAATCTTTTTAGGATCTGGAAACATTATGGTCCACTTTGAATCAAAATAAATTATTCTGGTTTCCAAGCTGATCCCACGGTATTTTCTGTTAGCAGAGGAAATTCTGAAAATCTTGTAAGACATCCTGTTCTCATAAAATGCCCAGCCCAATTTTGTAAATTCAGGAGGTTTTGGCTAGGCCAGATAAGCTTTGGAGAAACATTTGAATATTCACTCAAGCTGAACCCACACTCCAGACAGTGGTGTGAATAGTTTCCTGTATTTCTAAACTTCTGATGCTTTGAAAAAATTTATTGATTCTAGAAGCATGAGGGCAGTGAGAAAAAAAATCAAACAAACACCATGATGCCCCTCTATAGATAATATATTGGATAAAGAGAAGAACATTTTGCTGCCCAAAGGCTGAAGGATGAGATAAATTCAGCATGGTAATTGTCCTCTCCCCAGTGGCATGCAAATAAGTGACAGTAAAACCTTCCCAGGTTCAGAGATCTCTTGGGAAATAATAGTTATAGAGGCTGCTTTGGTGGTGATGGTTTAGGGTAAAAATTGCCCAGTAATTATTACTACTACTGCATATATAAGACATATCTCTCACAAGAAAAAATGTATCCCATTCAGCCCCAGTGCTTATGCACTTCCCATCACAGCAGCAAGGAGCTGAGAGTATTATTGCTGCATGGGAAGCTGCTGTAGGTAGCAGGGCTTGTTGGAGGTCACTTTCCCAGACAGGAGTTTTGTGTCCAGTCATTGAGCAGGACACACAAAGCTCCCTGCAGTCATGCAGTGAGGAAGTCCCCTTCACATGACTTCAACAACAGTGAAAGTCCAAGTTTTCCCTTTGTTATAAAACCAACCCTTTAGTACCAAACATTTACTGTGCTGTCAGCACTCCAATGTTAACAAGCTCTTGCCATTAGCCTGCTCCTCACAGTTTTGGGTTACATGCTTGTCCTTAGCATCCCCAGTGCCTGTTTTAGCAAATAGAGTGGGTGCCTGTGGCACAGCTACAAGCATTCATTCAATACACTACAAAGAACTTCAGGCAAACATGCTGAGAGCTGTAATGCTTCCTTTTGTCAGCACAAGCCTGTTGATGCCTCAAAAGTTCTTTTCCAAAATGTTAGTCAGAGTTTTAAAAGTTTTTTTTAGTTTGCAGGAGTCTGGACATTATCTAGGAGAAATGAAAATTCCTAGGAAGTGAATTTAAATCTAATTATATGATGTAGACGTGCATATTTCATGTATACATTCCTCAGTATCCTTGAGAAAAAATGTTAAAAGAAAATGCAATATAGAGAAGGAGAGTTTCCCAGGATCACTTCCTCTTCTGAAATAATAATCTATTTTCTCCCCTCCAAATCAGCTTTCCAGAAGATTTTTCCAGTCTTGCCTGCCTTTCTGGACAACTTGTGCCACATATTTTTAATCTCTGAATAACCCATCCCAACACCAGATCCCAGCTTTCATTGGTATCTATGCTCGTTGTTGTTCCACATTTTGCAGCAGAAGCTGGCAGTCAGTACCTCTGGACAATGACAGCCCTGACAACAAAATTAGTCAGTAAAGGAAAGGCAGCATTACAAGCATATCACATGACTTTGATATCTCAATAGCAAACAGCTAAGGAAACACTGGAATTAAAGTTAGCTGTGGAATTTCAACTCTGTCCTCTGCGGTAAAACATCTTTTCATTATGTATTGCTATTCATGCTTTTCCCTAAATAGTTATTGATTTCTAATGTACTTTTCTTCCCATGATATTTTGCCTTTATAGTCAAGTTCTCAGAAATAATTAACTTCTACAGCATCATTCTAATGTGAAGGAAATGAGTCCCTTTCACTCACCAGCTGTGAAGACTAATGGAAAGAATACATATTAATTTTGGTGTCTGGGCTGAGGCTGTGCATTTCACATATTAGATGTGGCAGGCAAAAATTCTGACTCCAGGCTCTGTGGTTTATTCCAGGGAACCAAGGTCCCAGGTGAGAAAAGACTTGTCTGGGCTCATCCTTGCCCCTCTGACTTCATTTCCCCTGTTCTCCACAGCTACCACATCCTTCTGACTCCCACCCTGGTCCTGCCTTGACCCCACACTGCCTGTCACATCCACGGGCCATCCCCAGCCTTGTCCTTCTGCCTGTCTTGTTGGGAGGATTCCTGAGTCTTCTTCACTCCCCCATCACTACCCACACATCTGGCTCTTGTCCCTTCTGCATTTGAATCCAGAAATTTTTCTCCTCCACATTGTCTCACCCCAATGAACATCACCAAAAGTGCAAGAGACGGACTCCTGGCTCTCCTTCTTCGGGTGCTTGGCCTTGCCATGGGCTGTGAAAGTCTACAGCTGAAACTGCAAGGGAAGTCCTGCTTGAACTGTGGTTGGAACCTGCTCAGCAAGGATGAAAACTTCAAGAGTTCAACTGCTAAAATGAAAGGAATCTGAGTTATCCCCTGAGCATGTTCAAATTCAGCTTCCTAAAGGCATATAACATAGCCAGATTTGGGCAGGTTTTCAGGAGGGCCAAGGGGATATCTCTAATGAAAGGAAATTCTCTCCAAGGAAGAGAGATGCCAGAGCTTTTCAAAGGAAAGGTCACAATTGCTTTTTAACTTGGACAAAACATTGAATTTTTCCTTACCCTCATTATTGGAAAAGGCTAAGTTTGTGGACATTTTCCAAAAACTTCAGCCTGAGGCAGATACCTGGCATGGAAAATTTCATTCCAAATGGTTATAGTTTGGCAGCATTGTAAGTGCCTGAAAATAGGCTCTTACAGTCCAAAGGATCAAGCTTTCACTGCAATGTGAAAGGCTGAACCACTGGCCCTACCTGCAGTCACAGCCCAATATTTTGCCTCATCACCTGCACAGCAAACAAAGCAGGGTGCAGGTGGGGGGCAGCTTTCCATCCTGTCCAGAAGGAAATTGCTGGGATTGCTGCTGAAGAAATTGGTTAGGATGAACCTTTGGTAATACAGAGGAATTTCTAGCACAGAGGAGCTTTGGACAGCAGGGGTTACAGACCCCCCTTCTGAGTTCTCAGGACTTGTCTACATTCATTCATATGCGCCACAGAAATGAGGTTTTCAGTTTTCTGACAAATGTGCTAGCAACAGCTTATCCACATAGTCCTGGTTTCCAGCTTGCTCAGCTTGGTCTGTCCTTAACTCCATTAGCCATCCATTTCCTTCTTTTCTCACACCACCACCTCTGCCTTGACATGCTCTGCAGTAATGAATGCACAGACACAGAGAACACCCAAGCAAAATTAGAGCAGCTGGCTGCTGATGTTGCACAGCATGGGATTTTTCAGGGAGAAGCCATCAGCCCCATCCCAGCGGATCCTTTCCTGAGTGTCAAGCACAGGCTTTTTGGCTGCATTTCTCACACCATGGCAGATGCATGGGCCATATTCTGCAGGCAGAGACCAGTTCCTGGAATAGGCAGAGGGGTAATGAGTGGCTAATGAGCACCAGCTGAGTTGCAGGTATTTCACATCTGCCCTGTATGACTCAGAACATGGTATCTTCCCTCATGGCCAGATTACTAGCAGCTCAGAGTACCTCAGGACAAATGAGTCATGGCAGAAACGTGGCCATCCTGTGATGCTTCTGTGAGACCTGAGATCAATTCATGTCAGTTTTTCACCATGTAGGTGCAGTGTCATCCCTGGGCAGTGCTGCACTGGTTCCCTTTGGAAAGATGTGAGCCCAGCACAGGGATATTGTGGCAGGGCACACTGCCTGTTTAACACCAGCTCTGTTTGCACAGGTGTTGGATGGCTTCAGAGCCTGGATCCATTGATGATGGGAGTGTCCAGGAGGTCTCCAGTGGCTCACAGAGTCTACTGAGGGGTGAACTCTTTCACAATGAAATCCTCTTTAGAACTGCTGACACTTTCATGAGTAACAGTGCTGATCTGCATGAAAAAGTTTCTTTTTTTTTTTTTTTCCTCTGAATAGTGGTAAAGAAATATAAAAATCTGAATAGATAATATCTTCTTTCTTGTCAACTTACTGGGACATCAGAGAGGAGCCGATGATAGTTTGCAGGTGGAGGAGAGGGGAATGTTTCTTTCTTTGCAGAAAGAGGTTTAGAGGCAATCACAGCAGCATCTGACTGAAACCAGAACTGACTGAAATCAGAAGAAAGGAGAGAAGCAGGATGAATAAAACACGAACAGGCTGAAAGCGCAGTAAAACACAACTTGCGCAGAAACACCGGCCTTTTATCTCACGCCTCGAGTGAAAACAAAGATGTTTTTCAGCGGAAGCGATAAGAGCCGATGCTGTTTCGGGAAGGCTGGAGCAGGCTGGCGGGACCAGGAGCATCTCCGGCAGCTAGAGGGCACCGCCGGCCGCGGTATGGGAGCTGAGAACACGCAGGGGACTGGAAAACCAGCGAGGTAAATTGCGCTCATACCTGAGATACCTGAGAGCTCACCGACAGGTCTGTGTTTCCAGGCCTTGCTGAGTAATCTATCTCAGTGCTCTCTGAACTACACATGTTTGTCTGAAAGAGTTAAAACACTTAAAAAGACACAGCACCGCTGTGAAAAATGTTTCAGTCTTGCTTTTGTTTCCCTTGTGCTGCTATATACAAGGCCAAAAAATGCTTTTTGTCAGTCGGCTGGAGGAGGTTCAGTGTTGCTACATAAGCAGAGTAACAGCACCAGGTGACCCTTCTGGCCATTAAATTCCTGCCTTGGCCCACTGAAGTGGGTACAGTCACATTCCTCAGAACTGCAAGCAGCTTGTTGTTGGCGAACATTGTAATACTGATTTCCACCCAGGCACCCTTTTAAACCATATGAGCTACAGACCTGGGAGCTGGGACCTTTCCCAGGTCATGTCCTGACCCTGTCCGTGACATGACAGCTTATCAAACTACCTCCATAACAGTAAATTCTGCTGGAATGAGCAGAAAAGAGAGGATTTCTGTTACATGCCACATTTGCAATAATCTGAAAAAACACAGTTTGCTGTGCTTTTACATTCCCTACAAATCTCTTCAGTAATTTCTTCTGGTTACTTTCCCTCTGGTTCTCCTTCATCACCTGCATGCATTTTTGGTAGTGAGCTAAGCAGGATGATATCAGAGGAATGGCTCCATCCTTGTCTTCATCTATCCCGACTTGTCTCAGGGTGCTGTGTGTGTCAGGGAGGCCCCGTGGCATGTTGGTCAGGGTCAGTAGGGTTTACTGGTGCCCTCAGGGCCTTGACAGCAGTTTTAAAGTGTCAGCTGCTGCCCAACGATCTTAGCTGCAGCAAAATACCCACGTTGACAAATGGGAGCAAAAAACCCCACAAAAAACCAAACCCCCCTAAAACTCCCCAAACAAACCATAAACCACCAAACCATCCCACAAACCTCCAAAGCAACTTTGCTTTTGGAACTTACTCTGTTCAGTTCTAACTTGACAAATTCCAGCCACAGCACGAGTTGCAGAGCCAACTGATGTTTCACCCACCCTTGACTTTTAGAGAAGGAGGCAAAAAGTTAACAATGGGCTGAATGAAGCAGAAATGAGACCACAATGGTCTCTGAGTCACTATATATTAAGTGTTGTGAAAAAAATGTAACACTCTCCCACAACTCCACGCCCTTGAAAAAACCCCTGTGGTATAAGCTACCTCTGCAGGAGGGGTCCTGTTCTGGCAGTTGTCAGTCAATGATCCAAAATGCAAACCCACCCCTCCAAGACGGGTCCAGGGCTGTTATTTTATTCCAAGTGGAATAAAATACAAGTGAGCTCCAACAGAGGAAGAATCTGGATGCAATCTGTTCCAATACCACACAAATAATGGTTTCTTATTGTATTGGGCTTTCAGGGCCAGATTTTGCTAATAGAGGGGCTAGAGGGGTGGCTTCTGTGAGAGGCTGCCAGAAGCTTCCCCTGAACCAGTGCCAGATGGATCCAAGATGGACCAGCTCTGGCCAAGGCTGAGCCAACCAGTGACATTGACAACACCTCTGGGATATTAGATTTAAGAAGGGGGAGGAAACCTGAACACAGAGAGCAACAGCTCTGCAGACACAGGCTCAGTGGAGGAGGAGGGGCAGGAGCTGCTCCAGGTGCCAGAGCAGAGATTCCCCTGCAGCCTGAGGTGCAGCCCATGGTGAGGCAGCTGTGCGCCTGCAGCCCCTGGAGGTGCAGGGGGAGCAGAGATCCATCTGCAGCCCCTGGAGGTTCAGGGTGGAGCAGAGATCCACCTGCAGCCCCTGGAGGGGCAGGGGGGAGCAGAGATCCACCTGCAGCCCCTGGAGGAGCCCACACCAGAGCAGGTGGATGTGCCTGAAGGAGGCTGTGACCCCATGGGAAGCCCTCCTGGCAGGACCTGTGGCTGGTGGAGAGGTGCCCGTGCTGGATCAGGTTTGCTGATAGGACTCGTGACCCTGTGGGGGGCCCACACTGAAGTACCCTGTTCCTGAAGGACTGTACCCCGTAGAGGGGACCAGACTGGAGCAGTTCGTGGAGAGCTGCAGTGTGTGGGAAGGAGTCAAATTGTAGCTCAGATTTGTGGAGGACTGTCTTCTGTGGGAGATCCTTGTATGTGCCCCCAAACCCCCTCTGAACAAGCCCAAATTCATCAGTTGAAGGCTGCAGAAGCACAACGGGGGGCAATGCATCTGGAGGAGCACAGCTCTGCTCAGGAGACCCGGAGAAGAAGCTTTGCAACTGTGACATTCCTTGCCAAGACTCTCTTGCTTTTCCCTGAGGCTCCCAGGCAAAATTAATGATGAGTTGTGAGCCAGAAAACAATGTCATTTTAAAAGAAAAAAACCTACCAAACAGTTCATCTCAAATGGAGATGGTAAAACATCTCTGCAGTGGGATCTTTTATTCCTGATGTTTTACTTGCTGTGGCTACCTCACATTTGGAGGGAGCTGTGTAAGCCATGGTGTGATATCCAAAGAGCAGGCAGTGTTTTTACATGTTTGTTGCTCCTACTCTTGCACATGTGACCAGTTCCCTTCACCAACTTGCTCTGTCTTTCACCCTGACTCTTCCCTCTCAACACAACTCATTTCCCTTCTGTCTCAGAAACATTTCCCTCAGTGTCTGCAGTTTACCACAGCTCGTTTTTCTCCTGTGTATGTCCTCCAACTCAACCATTCTTTGTGGAAGGACAAAAAACTCTCCTGCACAGGCTAAAAAACATCCTCCAATGTAGGCTAAAATCCTTTCTTGATCCTGGCTGTATACAAACTCAAACAGTTGGCTCAGCAGGCCATCCTGCAGGGCTCCTGTATCCCTGCCCGTGGCTGCAGCCCCAGCAGTGCTCACATGTCTGCAGCCAGAACTGACCCCACAGCCTCTTGTCCTGCCAGCCCCAGGTGGTGCAACCTGCCATACAGTGACGTCCTTAGTCCAGAATGACATCCTGGGGCTTGAGCTGGAAACCAGAACACAGCTTCTTACCAGAAACCCTGTGTGTCATGCTTCTGTTACGTACTTAAATCGTAGGAAACTTTTATCACTGTTGGTTGATGGACAAAAAAACTGTTCATTTAAAAATACCCAGGAGATGTGGTACAGGCAGTTTTGCATGAGAATGTGAATAAGCAATTTTTGGAACAACACAAGTAGCAGCTCCTTCCTCATCCTGCACCTTGACTCGTTACTTTAAAATTGCTTGTTAGAAACTCCTGTTTCTGCAATCAAGCTCTTGTAGTGATAATCTCTTTACAGAAATACTTAAACCCTGGACTCCTTGGTCACTCAGTTAACTAGGCCAGAGAGACATTGAACAAATTCCCCCTGAGAAGGGGAGCTCCCTGCTGCTGGCAGTGGCTCAAGCATTTGCTATAAGGGGAAAAGGGTGCACATCTGTGCCGTGCTGGGGGCAGCAAGGACTGTAGCCAAACCCAAATCTACGTACTCAGCCCTCCAACGTCGCAGCTGTGCCTCACTGTGATGACACAACACTCTCCAAGCACAGCAGTGGGATGGTGAAACTTGCCACAGCAGCCCTTAAGCTCTCTGAGCTCCAAGGCTCACTGTTTTCCTCAATTGTTTTCAACAATTGTTGAAATAGTTCCAATTTTAATATAAGAAATAGTGTTGCATGAGTTTAGACAAATTGCTTTTAGTGTAAATGTTCATTTTTGCATTTAGCATTTGCGCTGGTTTGTTTTTTTTTTTTTTTTTTTAAGTGTGGACCCATGGTGAAAAAATGCTTTTTTTGGTTACTGAATGAAAAATCTCTTAATATCAAGGGGTTTCCAATACATGTAGATCAGGGTTAACATTGTGTAATTCTAAACTAGGCTACTTAATGACTATGATATGCAAAGAATTTGTGTTTCCAAACCAATCCAAGCCAAAGGTTCTCCTTAGCAGCATCATAAAATCACTATGACATCCCTCAGAGAAGAAAAGTGATAAATGTGCACATATACTTTATTAGTTATAAATCTTTACCTCTCATTATGATTTTATATTTTCATACTGACTGGGAAGAAAGGCAAGGTCTCTCTTTATCCAATCACCCTGTACAGAAATGACACCATGCTGAGACCATGGCAACAAAACTCTGGATTTATTTTTGGTATTGACTAAAGTATGTCTATTGCCTTCAACAGTGACCAGCCCGAGGAAGAACCCACAGATGTTTAAGTTCCAATTCTGCTTTACTGTGCCATTCTGACAACTCCATTAATTTTTTTTTGTTTGTTTTGGCTTGGGTTTTTGTTGGTTTGTTTTATTTTGTTGGTTTGGGTTTTGTTTTGTTTGTTTGTCAGGGTGTTTTGTAGATAAGCCATTTTTTGTTTGCTCAAATGACATTTTGTCTCTCAGTCCTTTCCCAGATACCACCAGTGCTGATCATGTTTAAAAAAACTCAGGAAAGCAAAAGGTCCTCACACCTGATTAGTAATCCATCACATTCACTGAGATGCTCACCTTTCCTTCACCTCCTTAATCCTCACCAAAGAGCCAAAAGGAAGAGCATGGAGGGAAAATGGCTATGAATCTGTTCTGCTTGTCCCAGGCCCTGTGAGGTGTAGGAGCTGTGGTTTGATGGTGGTGAGATGACCAGCACCACAGAGGATAGAGCTGTAACAGGGAAACAGTCAAGCATGGTTGGGTATGGGCACAAAAATTGCAGAACTGACTTTGGAGGTCTCAGCACCCCTGGACAGAACCACAAGATGCAGAATGACTGGCCAGCATTTTTCTGTGGAAAAGTCATCAGTGAAACCTTGCTGTGAGGCCTCCTGTGGGTTGCTTTTTATTTTTTTTTCTTTTTTGTGCATTTATTGCACAAGTATGTATTTCACATTTTTCTCTACAAAAGCAAGAAAACCTGTGCAATGGAGGAAAATGGTTAGACTGAAACCAACAAGAATTTTGTAAGCCTGCTGAAAAGATGTTGGCCTAAATCAAAAGTAGTAGATAACGACCTGTGGAGAAGGGAAGTGGAAAGACCACCGCTTTTTTTTTTTTTTTTTTTTTTTTTTTTTTTTTTTTTTTTTTTTTCCCTAACATAAATGCAGGTTGAACGAAAGCATTTAGTAACATTTCTAAGCAATTGTTTCCAAGACGAATCTGTAGTGGAATGTGCCTTTCTGTTGTACTTTTCCTCATTTTGAACCTGAAAATTTGTTTGGAGGTAATCACTGCTGCACTCAGTTTCCTTGGGAGTGAAGAGGAATAGGTAAACACATTTCTCAGGCTAACACAAGGTTAGAAAAGGAATCTGGGAACATGGTAGGATATCGGCTATAGCTCCATGGGTAAAAGTCCACTGGGTGCAGAGATTGCTCTTGACTTCAGTCATCTGCTCCAGAGCCATTGGTACAACCCGATTTGAAGCCAGAGGAACAGGATGAGTTACACGGAACTTTACACTTCCCACTCTAAAATAATTAAAATTGCCCTCCATTTACCAAGTGGAGCTCTTTTCATGCCATCTGCAGAGGGTCAGTCTGCAGGGGTACCCTCTGTGCAGCTCTGGGCAGGTTGCACAGCACCTGCAGTGGCTGCAAGAGGAGGAAAACAGGGAAAGGAGGTGTGAGTATAAAAGAGGAACTTAAATGTTTTCAAGGTGGATGGTTAAGGCAGATGTGTTGCACCTGGATATGAGAAACTCCTTGAGGAGAAGCATATTGCAGGCAGCTTGCTGGGAGATTTCTAGGAATTGCACAGAAATGTCAAAGACCATGCATAAGGAAATGGTATCAGGACTGTCCGTGGAGGAAAGAAGGGCTTTTCCATTCAAGTCACTGAGGTATTTCAGAATCAAAGGGAGATTAGTCACACAGTCTGTACATTTCAGGACAAAAAAGAACAAATTCCCTGGGACAGAAACTCTTCCTCTCCTCCTCACCTCTGCTAAAGCATAAAGTGTCCTTTGTTTTTCCCTTCAGGAGGGAGAATTTCAGAGTTCCTAACTGAAGCAAAGCTTACTGAAGTATTTGAATTATATCACTGTACATCATGAAAACTTCCTCTTTAAAATAATAGAACCCAAGACTTTCATTGAAATAGACACCGTATTGTTGGCAAAAGTTTATTTTATGCTCTCAAAATTTATTTTGAATGCTTAGGTTTGTGATTTTGTTTACTTTCAGTGAAATGCATTTTGGCTGTTTTGCTGGCTTACAGTAGCCAGTCAGACTGCTGCCCAGAGGCCAGAGGTCAGTCTTCTTTTAAGGCTTCAAAATGTTTGTGAAGCAAATTATTTTCCTTTAAAGACCATACCTTTGTTTACACTCCCCCTAGAAAGTAATTCTCTTTTAAAGGATGATGTGTCTTGGGCACGGTGGATATAAGAAAGGTTTAATTGTGTCATGCTGCAGTTTGTGACTTTTCCTTCCCCTCTCGACCTGCCGTGACACCATGGGGTCTAGTTCTCATTCCACTGTGCCCATGGTCACCAAGAGTTTGCAATGCCAATACCTAATGCAATGACTAAAGTGAAAGGCAGAAACGTGAAAGCATTGTAAATAATTGCCAATAATTTATTTTTTATATGGAGAACTCCAATAGAGATGTATCATCTGCTGCTTGCCGGAAGATGCCGGCTTCAAAAGCAAAGAGAAGTGCTGCTTTCCTTCACACAGAAAATTCTTTCCCCTAGGTGGAAGGGATAAACCTCTATGTAGTAAATAAACTGTCTGCCTAATTCTGATCCCCACCTCTTCCAGGTGCACAATGAAAAATTGATTGGAAATATTTTTACTGCTTATCTAGACCTTGGGCTTTAATCTCCCAGAGGGATGAGAGAAGCAAAGTCCATGAGGAATAGAAAAAGATTCATGAGGTGCCATGGAGTCAAGTCAGTCTCCCCCTGCTAATTACTGGTACTTGTGTGGATTAGGAAACAAATTAGGAGGTGAGAGAACCATCCAGGAATGGCTGCCCCAGCAGGACAGTGGGTGCACTTGTCGGGAGAGGTTGACTCCGACCTTTAGGCATGATGTGTGGACCAGCAGTGCTTTTGAAGACAATGTCCTGTTCCCATTTCCCAGGGTTTGTTTTGCATCGTGGAGCAGTGTCAGGGTGTATGAACTGGACTCTCTTTTTGGTGCTACAAGGATGGAAGTACATCAGGAGAGCTGGAGGCACAAGTAGGCATTTGGCCCCTGGGACCAGACCAGAGCTAGGCCTGTAAAGACAAGACACCCAGAAGGGTGCACAGGGCACCCAGTACAGATATGGCCAGTGTAAACTTCTCTCTTTAGCTATTATTCTTCCCTGCACTCAATACCACGGCTGTCATAGGGACCTGGAGGCTGGAGGATGACTCAGAGCTGAGCCTGCCAGGAGAGAACTCTTGGAGGCTGCTGTCCCTCTGGGAGAGATGCAGCTGGGGCTGGAGAGAGCCTGGCATGTGGTTATGGTTTGACCTCTTACCAAAACATTTTGCTGGTGGTTGCTGAATAAGCTCGTGGCCTTGGTGATCCCATTTGCAGAGGGCAATGGGTAATTAAAGATCTTTTCCTTGCCCTTGACTATTTTTTTCATGGTCTAGCCATGGTCTAGGAACATAGAAATTAGATGTAGAAGATCTCTAAATAGCCACTGATTTGACAGACAGGCTTCAATCTCTCCACAAACATGTTAGTGCTCTCTTTGCCAGAAAGCTGGGTCCTCCCGCACTGGTGAAAATTGAATTCATGAACTTCTAACCTTATGAACAATCACCAGCCGAGAAGGATGAACTTAATCCATTTAACATTTTTTCAAAGACTGAGTTTAGCAGAAGAAAATGAACTTGAGAGAGGGGAGCTGTACGAGCTGCAGGAATTCCTAATTGTTCCACCAAGAGTGGAGAAATTTCACTAAGTATCCATGTAAGTATTTGTACATTTCAAGAGCTTCTACATTTCCACTTCACGACACACAAGTCAGATTTTCACAAAGGAACTAATTAACCATATTAAAATGCTTAAAAAATTACACACAGTACCCAAAAGGGTCCCATTTATATATGAAGAAAGAGCCCTTTTTTGTCTAAACAGAGGAAAAGTATCTGCTGTACTTCTACACAACTCATGCTAGCATGGAGAGCACTGATGTTCATGGTACCCAGAAAATACTTACGAGAGTTTGGATTATGTCCAATACACTTACGAGAGAATTATAACATCTCAAAAAAGGGCCATAAAACTTTCTGTGACAGCTTCACAGATGGTTAGAGAACCACAAAAACACTCAACTTTTCTTCTTGGATATGCGTTCACTGAAAATTCCCCTTGGAAGTTTTGTTGCTTAATTTTGGCAAAGAGGATTAATTTTACATCTTTCAGTTTGTCCTTGGAGAAAAGAAATGACGGAGAAGCAATATTTTCATTAAAGTTATTAATAACTATTAGTTCTCACACTTCGTTGTGCATTTCTGATCTCTTTCATAACACTTTACTGATTAATGGAAAATTTGTTGTGTAGAAAATAATGACTGGGATAAATAAAAGCAAATCTGAAATAAAAAAATTAAACTCAAGTTCATGGATAATTTTGATTTGAGAAGGAAGAGTAGTACCTATAAATCAGTGAGTTTTATGGCATATTTCACACAGAGATTAACAACAACTGATGGGAATCAGGTAAACGTATCAACCTTTCAATATTTTAGGTTATATATAAAGGAGAGTGTTCTGTGCTTATGGAGGAACCTGATATCCCATGCAGCAGCCAAGTCATGCGTAATTCTGTAGCATTACATGCATAAATGTTCTCAGCACATTTTTCTTTATCTTTAAATTAAAAACTCAACCTACAAATAATTTCTGCCAGGATCACATCCTGCCTTTTGGTCATAGCTGTGCATACATGCACAGAGAATAGACAGGCAGTTAATATTACAGTATATCCTTTGCTGGGCTTCTGTGGCTGCTTCCTTTTCACAGGAATTTGTTCCCTGTTTTGTGTGCAGGGATATCCTTCCTTGATTTAGGTATAAAATAATTTGAACTACCAAATAAACAACACTTCCATTTGTTTCTACTTTCTTTCGTAATAGTATGTTCTGTAAGTTGTATCTTTTGTTGTGCCATCCAGAAAATCATGTCAGTAAATAGTAGTCAGCAGGGAAAATACTGATATTATGTTTGCTTGACACCAAACAGAAACCATAGTGCAGTCCAAGAGCTGCCTGAAAGCCTTCTGACAAGATATTATGATTTGGACTTTTGATCCTACCAAGAATGTTGCATCATTTAGCAAATGGTAGAATTGCACACTGACAAAAATATTTATGATTCTCTCAGGAAGGCTGCAATCAAGAATTTATTGCTATTGCTGAAATACTGAGACTTAGCATTTGAGAATCCTTCCTTAGTTAGAAATTAGCAAGTTTAATTCCACAAACTTGAGAGGTGTGAATACATAGAAGAGTTCCTAAATAAATAACTTGAAATTAACCAGCCAAGTACACAATAAGAATTTCTTACTCAGAAACTGAATTTTTCTGCAAGTGAACAATTACTCTAAAACAGTGCAAATTAGTTATTTCTTCCCAGAAAGCCTGAAAGAATGCACAGCTAATTTTTTTTCACCTAAAAAACCAAACCAAAACAAAACAAAACAAAAAACACAAAACAAACAAAAAAAACCCCAAATAACCAAAGAACCCCTATTTTCTCTCTTGAGAGAAGTAACCACAGGAGGTGCTGCTAGTGAGAGACTATGCTGTTTTGGACCTGTATTTTCAACTTCTCTAGGCTGTTAGACCCTTCAAATGAAATTTTCTGTTTAGGGTATAATATTTATGGTTATGATACTTTAAAATGAACATGAGGCTTGTTTAACAAAAGAGGAATACAGTCTTTCTGTGTTTAAAGAAGATGTCTGCTCCTTGGCAGCAGCTGCAACAGTAGGTTCTCTCTCATGATCCCGACTGATATCCTTCAGATTCAAAACTAAAAAACTGGAATCGGAGAAATGGCAAAAGCCTGAGCTTGGCTTGAACAGTCGACATCCACTCACAGGAAAATTTCTTCTCAAGCAGGATGTGAAGAAGGAGATGAACTCCCCAGCTAAAAATTATGATTCTCCTAAGAGTCCTTTAAGCTGTCAGAAATTCTGGGAAAGTATTAGCTTTTCCAAACATCAGAGTGATCAGGAACCTCTCCTTCTCCAAGAGCTCCCTTACACTTCTCTGACCAGCTCCCCACAGACACTCAGGGAGCTGGTGTGGTAATGGAGTCGACTCAGCTGGCTCAGCATCAGAGAAATCAGATAAATCAATGCCTCTTGCTTCAGATTCCACAAGGGATCCCCCGAGTTTCAAAAGAAATACATATGTATTCTCGATGGGAAACATGTAGCTTTTTAGAATAAAGAAAAGATTAAATTCCAACCTTTGCCCAACGAACTCAGAACCTGTTTGTGCAGCAAATCCAATGTGAACAATATTTTCTCTCCTATTTTGTAGCATTATTGTATTGTATTGATCTCTTTGGATGAAATTATATTAATTGAACTTTTACAATGAGAAAATGTTCAGCTACACTGATAAACAGAAGTACTCCATAGCCTTGAGCAGAAATTGTTATATGACATTATCTTTGTATTCCTAGCAATAGCTTTGAGACAGGACTTACTTAGAGAAGCCGTAAAAGCTATTTTTAATTATTTAATAATAGCAATGTTGAGATTTTAAGCAACTGCTATCATATGTTTTAAGCATTTGAGTTTTTTCTTTATTCTAAGAGATCTGAATATGAAATTGCATCTGATCTTTCTCTACTTGCGCTTAATTTTACTTGAAATTCCTTGTAGTCCTTTGGCAAAATTTCACAATCACATTTACTAGTTAAGCATGTTAGTAGTCATGATAATTGACTTTATGATTAGTCTGCTTCGTTCATAAATATGTGAATTTAATTTTGGGCTTTAAGCAACTGACTGCTATTTACTGTCCTCATTGAAGACTCTGATATTGGTGGCTGGTAGTTATTGCCAAAATAAAAATAATAGAGTTATACAAAATCAAATATTTTTAAACACATTATTCAATTGTTTCCCTTTGTTCATGTGCATAAACCAGCATATTTTTTCCTGGCTTTGTGGGAATCAGTAAGCCATCTAGTTAAGAGTAAAGAAATCCTTTGGCAATCCTCAAATGGATGAAAGGGTGAAGTGGGAATGTGAATTTTGTTTTGTGGTAACTATTGGTAGCTCCATTGTTTACTTAAGATTTCCGTCATAGATGAGGAGCAATTATTTGAATCAATATAATTTTCACTGATTATGAACACTGAAATTTTGGTTCAGCAGTTTGAATCACATTAAGTGATGCTCAACAGCTTTGTGAAATATTCTGTTGGTCCTAGATATGCTGTCCCAGTAGAAATTCTACTTTAAAGACCTCATAGTCATAGGAGAGGAGTGTGTGCCTGGGTGAGAAGATTAGGAGCACTGCCTGGTTTGTTTCAACACTTGTTGATCCATGGGGGCTGAAGTGTATTCCTGTGGATGCAGAGTAATGCCATCCTACTCCTGGTGTGTAGATGGTTCTTTGCTCGTAGCTGCCCTGACCCTGTGATGTGCTCTTTGTTTAAAGGCTGTGATAAACTGTTTGTACTGGTAGGTTAAAACCTTTGACAAAACATTTTAAGAACATGTCAGGAGAGCCTCTGCTCGTACACTGTTGCTGCCTAGCCCAGGAGTTTCCAGCAAGCCAGGCCTCTGCACATATAGTGCCTATCTATATGAAGTAAATGGGGTAAAAAAGCCCTGAAGAGAGCCCTCAAATGCACTTTTTTGAAAGGCACTGAAATGCTCTGTCTGCCATCTCATCATCCACCTTCTTCCTGCTGCAGCCTGCTGGAGGGCATGCCTTCACCATGATAATGAAACACATTCACAAAATATTTGACCTGCCCTGGTTTCCTGCCTGCTCCTCTGCCAGGAGCTTTCTGCTCGTGGGTGTGGAGGTCACCCACCCATGACCCCCAGGATGGGGTAGAACAAAGAGGATCATTCTCCCACTCCATGGGCTGTTTCTCAAAGACCAAGATGCAAAGTGATTTACATTCCTAAGCAGCAAGTCATGTTTCTTGAAACTAGGATGTGGGCTTCTAGCTTGGGAGCAATTTTAAGAAAAGGGCAAATTTGTGCAGCTTCTGAGAAAGGAAGTAGTAGTTCACTGGGAACAGTGTGTGCGCAGACATTGCTCATTCTCAAGCGTCTTGCACAGTGGCTGGAAGCAGACCTGTGACAGGAGTGAGCACAACCCGACCGTAAAAATCATCCTCTTTGACTATGTGTGCTCTGCCAGGAAATTATTTTATTTTAGGGGTTAAATCTGCACAGATAATATAATCAAACAGCTGTGCTTTCTTCTAGACATTCTGGTCCCTTACGCAGTGTTTATTTTCAGTTGCCAGATTCTTTGAAGATGGTCTATTTGGCTTGCAACCTATGTGCCATGTTTGGGGCAGAGGACACATCTTATAAAACATGTATTTACAGATCTAGTACTTCTCCCCCAAAAGATTAAACACTTTGATATTTAAATATAAATGTGCTGAAGAGGTGCCATTTCTCATACACGTAGTTTCAGTACCTGTTGTGAACAGAACCATCTTCCTGCCAAAAGTTTCAGCTCCAGTATTATCTAATGAGTCAATCTCTTCCATTTCTCCTTCAAATGTTCTTCTAAGACGCTAAACCAGGTCAACATTTTCACTGATCATATTTTCAGATTTTCAGTAATTTCAAATGTAGATGCATCCTAGAGTATTCTGCCTCCCTGTTGTTGATCAGAATCCAATTCTTCACTGAGCAGCCTATGAAAGCTTAATCTGATCTCTCAGTGCTACCACATCTAGGAAGGGCAGATCCTCTAATGATTATGTAAGTTTTTGTGATTGATGAAACTTTACACAAGCTTTACAGGTTGGGGATTTTTAGCAGCAGTAATGAAACTACAATTTTTTTTTTTTGCTTTTACATATGCTGACCTCACTGCCTAATTATTCTTGCCACAAAATACTCCAGAAGTTGTTCAAGCCATTTTCTAAACACCCTTTGAGCCACAAGTCCTTACCAAAGCTTTAATTGCTCAAACACAGATTCTTCAACAACTTTAAAACATTAAAATGAGCAAGGTTTGTCTTTTTTGAGTGCAGGGATTGTTCTGTATTTCTTACAGTTGGTTTCTCTTTTCCAAATAGTGAGTTAAATGAAATGGCAAACTGGCCCCTGAGATGACAGGAATATTTCCTGTTTGCCCACAAGCAGTGGATTCTACCCAGCAATAAGTAGCCTGCTGGGAGAAAAAAACATGTGATTTACTTCCAGGAGCATCCTATGATAATGACGTAATTACTGAAATTCACATATTTTGCTGCCTGTGTTGCTTATGTCCTTGTAAAAAGTTTCATTCTATTCTTTCCACGAAAAGAACTCTTCCAGTATGACGCAAAACACTACAGAAGTATAATTTATTTATATAATTTCTTAGCCAGGAGCTCACTCACTGCCCAAGAAGCTGTGTTGGAAATCTGATGAATATCATGGCTTACCTCACACAGCCCACCTAATGTGCAACATGAGAGGCTCTAAAAAATGAAAACCTGGTTGTAAGTCTTTGGGTTAATTAAGGCTTTATTGATTTAACAGCTGCTTGATCTCAGTGTGCAAGGACTTCTGTTTCAGTATCCTTACAAACCGCTTACATACTGTGTTTTATACCCCTTAGGAGATGAAGGAAAAAAGCCATCAGACATATCTTAAAACCTAGGACTTTTAAATGAAACCTGAATTACAAGCTTCACAGAGGTCTGCGTTATCCAGATGTGAGCCTGGAAACTGATTTGTGTAGGTGTTGGGTTAATAACATGTTCTCTGTTTTTTTTTTTTTTTTCAGGAAGGAATGATAGAATGCTACTAGAGGAAAGGCAGGATTATAAATGAGTAAGGTAAGAAAACAAATTCTTGCACTAAAAAATCAAGAAAATGTATATTTTAAAATTCTAGTGTAATTTCATGACAGCTTAGCTGTTTCTTTGGGTAACACAGTGCCATCCTTTCTAAAGTCAAAGTTGGTATGTATGGTCATCAGGAAAGGTTTGTCTCTCGTAAAGGAGGCATGCAAGGGCCCTGTGAGCAAGAAACCTCACTGTGTGCAGTGAGGTATCTGTGCTGCAGCCAACAAGAGGAAATCTGATCTAACCCATCTCTGCAGCTCCTGTACCAGCTGCACTGTGCCAGTGCTGACAGTGAAACCTGAAAGGTATACCTCTCACTGTACCTGTGTATTTGCTGTGTGTCTGATTCCTCTACATTTCTTCTAGTGTTTTGTATGTACATTTCAGAAATCAAAGGCACTGTGTATCCTAGTAAGGTATTAGGTGTGCAGGCTCTCTATGTTATCATCTGACTTCATCTCTCCCAACAAAATATGCATTGTTTGTTACTTCTTGTGGCACAGTAATGATTTCTGTGTCTCAGTCACCCCTTAGTCTGTCAATAAACCTAAGGCCAGCGACAGTGGGATGTTAGCTCACAGTTAGGTAGGACAAATGCTTGGTATACCAGTGTTTTGAATTTATAAAAGTCATACTTTAACCGAGCTAGTTGAACAAATTCAATCCAGAAACTTACTCCAAATATATGCTAACGATAACTGACTTCTCTCCATAGTGTAATGTCTGTTGCAGATTTCAGTTTATACCATTGTTGATATCAAAACCACTTAAAAATATTAGACTTAAAGTCTGAAACTAGTTAAGAGATGGGTTAAGAGTTGATATTTCATATCTTCATTACTCTTGCTGTTTGAACTTACATCATAACTGAAGCTTTTTTTATAAAGCCCTTTACTACTTTATGCATCTGTTAAAAGATTTAGAATGGAAAAATCCAAGGTGTGTCTTGTGTGGAAAAGCCCAATAATAAATTCCTGCTGCTTCAGCACATTGTTTTAACAAATATATTGAGTGGAAAGACTGGCTGAAGATTTAACATGGTACTTAAATTCTTACCACCATTATTTTCTGAACTTTCAAATAAAAGCTATGCAATATGTATGGATGGATTTTGAAATATCTGTTGTTGGTTCAGGTGGTCAAATTAAGCTTTCCCTTCAATCAAAGCTTGGCACTTAATCCCAACTTCCAAATGTGAACTAAAATAGATTTTTCTCTCCTTTTAATAGAAGTCTGTGTATATTCATATATAGTCACATCACAAAACACTTTACATAATGCAAATATAACTTATTTTACTTTGCTCTAGGGCAACTTCCATTCTGTAGCAAGAGTTATTTTATTGTTAGAAAAACGTGGTGAAAACTGTTACATAGCCAAAATCCTGAAAAGATGTGTGTATTCCCAACACAAAACTTGGGACTTTCACAGCAATTATTACTTTTCTTTAAGAACTTCCCTTGCATATAAAAGAATTTCAAATAAAGATGTATAAGGTAAGTCCCAACAGGGTGACCGCAGGGCCTAGAAAGGAGAAGACAGTGTTAGACTGCAAGAAAAGGTTGTTTTTGAAGAATTTCCTGTACGCTTTGAGCACTGATCCGGTTCAAGGTCTGGTTCTTGATGTGATACTGCCATTGCCACTTCTGGGGAATGGTTTTGCAGTTTTTTGCTTCCATAGGTAAGTAATTCCTATCCAAAAACCAGAGTCTGTTTTTTTGCAAATAGGAAATTTAAACAGTGAGGTTGGAATGGCTTGTCTTAGTAGTCTCTAACCTGAAGCTTGGAAGGAAAATTTTTTCTGTCCCCTTTTATTTTTAAATATTTCAACTTACTACTTTTCTACAGTGGGATGAAAACAAGACCATTTGAAGCCTTTTTGAGTGAAAGAGAAAGAAGAAAACACCCTGTTTCATCCCTGTTCCATGCTGCAGGTTACGAGGCCTCTTGCTTGTAGGATGCTTCTTCTCCTTTGGACATAGCCATGTCTGGAGAAGAGCAACTACATTTTAAAGAGAGGAAATGGATGTTTGCTCCACCATTTCCCCAGGAAAAATGCAATTTCTCACCCTTCGTGTCTGCTGGACAGAAAGTTCCAAACTCCAGGGACGGTTCTTTGGGTATTTACCTTGTCCCAGTACCTACTGGAATCTGGAGATACATGTGAGCATGTCCCACTTAGAAATAACTGGCCTCTGCTTTCAGCAGGTCATTAGAGATGCTGTCTGTGTGGGGAAAATACGTAATGTTTATAATATGAATTTAATATTTCGTATTCAACTGACATGAGCCTGCTCAATATGTCGGGACCTTCTCACAAGCGTGACACACTGAAAATGGTGTCTTTTTTCTGTAAATTGTTATTTGAATAATTTGGCCCATTTCATTATTTGAATAATTTGTCCAATTTCAGTTTTGTCCCTTAAAAAATTGAACAAAGATGATAATTCTTCTTAGCCACAGAGAGGTTATGATGGAGGTAGTTCTGATTTCCAAAGCGCACAGAAGAGGCAAATCCTAAATGTTGAAGTCAAGCAGATGAGGCAAAAGGCAGCTTGGCTGAACAGGATCCTTCTCTTGGAATTGAGGTGAAAAAGGAAGGTGTATGGACAGAGGAAGCATCACAGATGCTTCCTCTGAGAAGAACAGAGAAGAACACAGAAGATGCTTGCGGCTGTAGGGAGAAAATTCATACAGCCAAAGCTTAGTTTGAAGTGAAGTTGACCAGAACTGTAGGAGAAAATAGAAGGTTTATTCAAATATATGGATAGCAAAAGGCTGTGATGAAATGACATCAGCCCATTACAGGATGAGGGTGGTCACCTCACCAAGGGGACACTTTAGCTACCTCAGATGAAATAAAAGTAGCAGGATGGCTTCTGTGACAGTGTTGGAAACAGAAAAATTTTAATAAAAGACAAAATAACAAAGCTCTTTACAGAGAAAAACTGAGCTAGGGCAAGAGGTTCTTGCTCTTGCTGAAACACTTCACAAAAGCGATTTACTCCTTTTGCTCTCTTCTTTTTCTAGTGAATTGCTTAGACGGGACTTTTTTGGCTTCTGTCCAATTGGCTATCCTTAAGTTTGAGGTGAAGTCCCCAAGGTTTTATGAGGTGTCTTTTAACCAACTGGAAGAGAGAAACTTTGGGGCTTTTTTCCTTTTTAAGGAGAAAAAGGGTTCATTTCGTCAACAAGGGACACATTCCTATAGGACACAGACAAGGCAGGTGTGTTTACTGCAGTCTTTGCTAACATCTTACCCATGGATGATTTACCAAGAGGGTCTTAGCGGCCTGTGAAAATGATCAACTCTCCTTTGACTCTGAACACGTGTGGGATCTGCTGCTTCCTCTGGATCCCTACAAATCTTTTGAGGGATTCATCAGAGAATGCCCAGAAAGCTGGCTGGTGTCACTGCAAAGCCTCTCTGGATGATTTTTGAGTGGTCTTGGGAATCCGAAGAGGTCCTGATTTTCAAGAAGGGTCTTGGAGGAGAAGGAGGAGCCTGGAAACTACAGGCCTGTCAGCCTCACTGCCTTGTAAAATTATAAAAAAGATTATTCTGGGAGGTATTGAAAAACACCTGGAGGACAATGCAGTCATTGATCACAGCCAGTGAGACTTCATAAGTAGAAAGTTGTGCTTATCAAACCTGATTTCCTTCTATGATAGGGTAACCCACTGAATTGGTCTAGGAAATCCATTTAATGTCATCTTTTTGTACTTCAGCAAAGCTTTTGTTACCGTCTCTTAGAGGATCCTTCTGGACAAAATGCCCAATTCACAGCTGGATAAACACACCCTGTGATGGCTGAGCACCTGGCTCATAGATGGAGCATGAAGGGTTACAGTGACAGGGGTGACACCATGCTGCTGACCTGTCACTAGTGGGGTTCCATGGCGTACTTGTGAATTATTTCTAACTCAGCATATTCTATGAGTCTATAAATAAAATTAAATTATCCCAGTTCTCAGAAAGAGTTTGTTAGGTTTGGCCTGGGAAAACAATTCCTCTCTTCAGACATAAAGCTAAGTTTTGCAAAATTTGACGGAGGTAAAGTACAATGGAGCAAACTTTTCTATATAATAAAATGAAAAGATGATGGCAAAATGTGTATTGTAAAGTGACTGTCAGTCACTGCTCTGAAATAAGTCAAGCCACTGTGGCTGAGCACACAAAGGTTGTGTGCTCCCACTGCCTCTTGTTACCCTCACAAGGAGCTGTGAAGATGAGATGAGACTTTCTTTAAAGGTTTCTGGCTTTTCACTGCCAAGAAGGGAGAGACAAATGTTCAAAGAATTCCTGTGCAGAGAGGCTCTTCAGGGCTGGGCAGGGCAGAAGGGCTGCTTGGAGGCTGGCTACAGCCCTGCCATGTCCTGTGGGAGGGATCTCAGTGCTAGCAGTGGGAGTAATGTCTCCTCGTCTCTTCTGCTTCCTCCTAAATCCAGGCAAGGACATTTTGAGTGATAGGATTGAAATTATAATTACCTCATGTGACAGGAGTTGAACATGAGCACCATGAAGACTTTGTTTCAGCACTCTGGGGACCTGTGAAGACAAGGAGGGGCAGAGAAGGCAAAACAAAACAGAGAGTAATGGTTGAAAAATTATCAACTTTTGTTAGCATTAAAATGGGTCTGCAAGAAGTTTCAGACCCATCAAATCCTGGACAGGCCTGTTGCTCTCGTAATTTAATTGGAGCCTTGTTCCAGGTCTCTCTGTTTTTCTGCCTGCTTTTTGGGTCCCTAGATCACTATTACCTCACACCTGATGTGTTCTGCTCTGTCCAGCACAGACAGGTCATCAACTGGGGATGTATGTGGCACATTGCTGGTCTCTCTGCTGCTCTGGTGTTGCTGCCATTGCCTCATCAATCCTGCCTTTTCATCCTGAGGAAGCTGGTTGCATATCACAGCCATCTGATGCAGCTTTTTAAAGACATGCCTTGCGTGCCAAAATGTTGGATGGCTTCATTTCAACTCATTTGGTTCATAGAACAAAAATGTGTCATCGGGCCATCCTTGCCAGTTCTGTTGTCACTTGCATTTTTCATGGAGACTGCTCCTGACATTTGGATAGTCCAGGAGACAGAAGTGGCAGCTGCGGCGCTGTTCCTCTTACATTCTCTTCAGTAATTGTCTTGTAAATTCAAGCCACTGGCCTGTACTTTCTATCAAGCAGCTGTCCTGGTTGCAGCCAGGGGATCATTAATTTTTGCAGTAGCCAGGAGGAGTTTGGCTTGGACCCAGAGGTTAGTCTATACCACCCAAGTCATTGCATGAGAGAAGGGGAAAATTGTCTTTTCCAAGGGTGAGGGGTTCCTTCCCATCATGTAAGCATGATCAGGGGACTGGTGGGCTGGCCCTGGTTGTGAGCTGGAGGGAGCAGTTGTGTTAATGCCTGTTCTGAGCTGGAGGGGGCAGCTGGGTATTGTGTCTTGTCGGGGATTTCCAAGGTGAGCAGTAATGTTCCTTTTCTTGTACCCTCTGTCTTTAGTATTGTTGTTACTGGTAGTTTTCATCTTTCACTGCTGTTTCCAGTAAATTTTTCTTATCTCAACCCTTGATCCTCACCTTTTGTGCCTCAGTTTTCTTCTCCACCCCACTGGTGGAGGAAGGGAGAAGGGAGCCAGGGGGAGCAGGCAAGCAGCAGCATGGCTTGGGATTTCTGTGGGAGCACTAAACTGGGTAGTACCATTCCTAAACCATAGCAGCAGCTCTCATACAAGAGTATAAAAGATTTGCCTTTTCCCGATAGACTTATCTCATTATCCCATCAATAGCACAGACCGTTCAAAAGGAACACATGAATAGATATTTACTTATTTATCATTATGAATGGAAAAGGAGCATCTGTGAGGGCTGGATGCAAACAAAGCCTTGAGTCTTGGGACCGCCTCTCCAGATCTTGGGGGAAAAGCATTAATTTGTCTTTTGACACATATGCTGAGATGAAGCTTTTTTTGATGCAGAGGAGGTGAGGACATCAAGATCTCTTTGCGGGGTCTGAAGAGCATTGCTAACACTTCTACTCACTGGAGCAATTGTGCACATGCCTTTGTACTGGCTTATGTGAGGACTGTCGTAAGGGAAATGGTTCCCTCAATGCTCCAACACACTTATCACCTGAGTTTCATCTATTCATAACATATTCTTTGGTTCCTATAAAAAGAGAGAGAAGACAATGGTGATGTAGTGGTGAATTTTGCATTACGTTGGGGATGAATTAATGCATGAAAGGTTTCTTTTGTTTCAGACTTCAAATGTGAATGTTTGGCTTCTTTACTTGCTTGGAATACTGTTCTGGAGATGAAAGTTAAGAAGAGCTTTATAAAATTCTCTGCTGTAATTTATGAGTTTAAGTGACAGAAAAAGATACTGAGTTTACAACATCTATAGAGTTCCTATTTCTTCTGTTGATTCAGAGCATTTTACTACCATATCCTTACTAGAGACCAGAATGAATGCTGTAAACAAAACCAGTAAATATGAAGAGTAAACACATTTTTTGGTCAGAAAGGCAACTGAGCTGGGCTTTGACAAGCTTACCTTGCTGTGAGGACCTCTTTTTGCTCCCATGCCTTTCAGTAGAAAACTCCCACACATTTAAATTGTGTCGGACCAACTGTTGAGGTAGGAGAGCAGCAAAAGTTTTTGCAAAATAATGGAAGTACGGTGAAGAGAAGTATAAGGACACTCAGCCGGTCTCTTAGTGAATGAAACAAAAACAACAAATGAAAGCTTGATCTTTCAGGAAAAAGAGTCTGTTTGGAAAAGGCTGCATTCGGCCAAAGATATCACACTTACCAGGAGAAAGCTGTGCACTTAGGGAAGAAAAACTGTCTGCTGAGAATTAGCAGGACACCAATATCCAGGAAGCTGAACTTTGGCAATGAGTGTGCAATTCTCTGAGCACTTCCTAAGAGATATGGCGCAGTGGAAAGGGGTCTGAATGCACACATCTTTTTGCAGGGGGTCTTCTGTGGCTTTGGGAATATCTCAGGTAGCACCTTGGAAAAAAACATAGGAACCTTAAGGAATACACTGAAAAATGTTTCTTTCATACCCTGTAAGAGAAAGGTTTGGGATTTTTTTGCTCTGGTTGTTTTGAAGGTCTGTTGAGGTTTGTTTGTTTCCAAAGAATTTCCTTTGTCTTGCATCTTAAGCAATCTAAAACAAAGACTTCTTGTTGTTTTTGGGAATCTATTTTCCTCCAGTGCAAAGTGATGCCTTTTCTGAGTCTACCTAAAAGAGAAGCCAGACAGAGTTAAGGGACTAAAAAGTGAGCATATTTATTGAAGGTTCTGCAAGTATATTTTGGGCAGACAAAGCACCCCAAAATGGTTGACGGGGCATGTGTTTTCACACTTTTATACATTTGCTCCATTTGCATATTGGGCATTAATCTTCCAATTACAGCTTCAGGTAGTGAAGTCATTTTACCCCAAGTTTTCTCCCCCCGCCCCCAGCTCACTTTTATTTACACTTCTCAGGGCCTGAGACAGTTAGGTGTCCTTGATTCCCAGGTCTAGAGAGGAATTGTTTTGCCTGATCAAAATGTTAAGACAGTAGCTAGCAATGTGTATGGGGTTTAGAGCTATACACTAAAGAATTACAGGATTACAAGTATGTGAAAAATTTACAAGCTAAAATCCTAAGGCAACAAAAGCAGTTGTGGGAGTCCAGTTTCTGCAGACTTCCTAAGTGGTTTAAAACAACTTGAAACATCATGATCCTGGATATGCCATGTCTTCTACATTTTAGAAGGGGGGAAGGTTTTATTTCTGCAGACAATTTAAAATCATAACAAAATATGGGCTCTGGTTTAATTTGAGAACAGAAAGCAAATGGTATTATAAAGCTTAGTGTTTATAGGATAGAATGTTTTTACTTTACAGCCTTTTTCTTAAGTCTGAAATGTGTAAGAGGAAGTTCAAAGAGATCAATACCTAATTCAAGACCAGTGAGTTTACCCAAGACCTTTAACCTGTAGTTGAGCACATTTCCAGTGTACTTCATTCAGCAGGGAAAATTGCATCTTATTCCTTGTCTACATTGTATAAAATGAAAATTTCTGCTTTTTCTGATTGTGAAAATCATTTTATTGTGGAGAGAAATTACATATGTCTTTCGGAGAAGGCTTAGTTCTTATTAAAATCTCTCAACCTGCTATGATGAATCTGCTAAAGTTCAATCTGACAGAATTTTTCCTTTAGTTTTTGAAATGAAGTAAGTTTGTGTAGCATCCAATTTTGGAAAGAGTAAAATTTAGGGAAACTATACACTATTTGTACACTTCTTTCTGCATAAAACTCACTGCAGGTAAGAACATTTTTTTTTCTGTCTGGATTTTGAAAGTGCATTGAAATGTTTCCTGCCTGTACTTGCAATGCCATTTTATTATTTCCAATCTTTGTACAACTTGTAAATCTTGAGGAGCACTTTGGTTTCAAAGATTGTTAATTGCTTTATAATGGCGATTGAAAGACGGACTAAGCAGTATGATGCTGCAAGGATGTTTATTGACAAAAGGCAGGGATATTTATATTGTTTTAGTTTCTGTATAACAATTTCTAATTGCTCTACGTGTGATTTAGTGCATAGCAGGCCATAATGTATACTTTTTTTTTTTTTTTGCATAATTACTTATCACAGCAGGTGCTTTTGTTCTTCGGGAGGAGGACAGAGTTTTTGCAGTTCTTTCTTTATGATTTTTTCTCAGTTTCTGCAGTTTTTTTTCACAACTTTTTCTCACAGCTCTTTCCCTACAATCTTTAGCAATTCAAGCATACTTTTCATGTCATTTAAGTAATTCTCTTCTGCAGCAGTTTTAGATAATTTTTAGATGTTGTACAAAATCACTCAGTTGAAACATTTGAATCCCATTGACATGATCTACTCATTTCACATACAGACCACTTTCATCTGAAAATCCATGACCTCTTCACAATAGAGATAAATATTCTATGTTGTTTCTTCATAAGGTTTTTTTTTAAATATTTAGCTACTGCCTATAGTAATAAAATAAACCATCAATCACTTATCAGAAATATTAATGGAAAATCTGATTCTGTGCTAAGCTGTATTTTGGCAGTGACTTGGTAAATGTTAAATTTTGTTTTCTTAACTGTAGCCAGGAAAATGAATGTCCACTTGAGAAATTAATCTGGAAAATTTTTACCTTTTTTTTTTCCTTTCCAGATTTCAGACACTGCAATTAGTTAGTGATCAAACACTGCTATGATACCTATATGGGCATTTGATATTTCATAAAGGCTAGAAAAACACAATTAATTTGTATTAATTGAAGAGTAGCTTGACATTTCCCTGAACCTGAGACCAGAACCCTCTAACATACAGCAATCTCCCAATAGTGGTTTTTATAATTATTGGTTTTGGTCCTTCATGTTGTCAGGCAGAGATATGAACTAGGTGCAAACACTGTTCACGTTCATAGGTTTTAGCACGTGCATCCAGCTAAAAATTTTACAGCTGCTTTTTAAGCTTGACTGGAAATAGAAAGCGAACGAAATTTGGCAGCTGTATAATGCGAGTGTTATAATTTGGGAAACATGACATTTCTTTATTAAAAATAGATTCAGAATCTTACATAGATATTATTTTCTATTGCTGCTAGACCCAATGGAATGACCTCTGTCCTAGAAAAATCTAAAATGCACAAAGCTCTTAAATATCTGTTAACAGTTCTCCATATAGGTAGCCATGTTTCAGGTGATTAATTCTTATGGACAGGGACTTACAGAATCTTAGACTCGTAGAATGGTCAGGAGTTGAAATGGGCCATAGAGATCATGTAGACCGAACCTCCCCTGCCATGGACAGGGCACCTTCCACTAGACCAGGTTGTTTAAGGCCTTATCTGCAGGGCTGGTCATCGATAACCTCCCTGGACCACCTATTACAGTGCCTCATCCCCCTCACAGGGAGGAATTTCTTCCTAACACCCAGCTTAAATTTCCCCTCTTAAAATTTGCACCCATTACTCCCTGTCCTATCAATACAGTTCCTGAAAAAATGTCTCTCTCCAGCTTCCGGGTGGCCACCTCTTCAGATAGTGGAAGGTTCCTGTGAGGCCTCCCCACAACCTTCTCTTCTTTTCTCCAAGTTGAACAGCCCCAACCTTCTCAGCCCACCTTTGTTAGGGAGCTGCTCCACTCTTCTTACCAACCTTGTGGCCTTCTCTGGACTTGCTCCAACAAATCCATTCCCTTCTTCTGGGGATGCCTGAACTGGACTCCACGTGGGGTTTCACTAGAGCAGATTAGAGGGTGAGAATAACTTCCCTTGACCTGCTGACCATGCTCTGTTGCATTGAGTTGCAACTGGGTTCGTCATGTCCAGGGAGGGTGCAGCTGCTGGCACCAGGCACAAGAATAAATGGGACGGGTCTTCACTTCAGAAAGCTTGAGAATCCATTTATTACCCCCGGGGGCGAGGGGCGGGATGGAGACGGCTGGGCAAAGGCAGGCTCATGGGGTTTTTATAAGGTATCGCAGGGGTGGAGTTAGGATTCGGGTCAAGGGAGGAGTTATTAGCAACACGAGACGAGTAAGATCAAATTCCTGTCTCTTGGGAACAAGGGCATTCTACAGTGCTTCTTTGGAGGCAGCCCAGGATACATTTGGCTTTCTGGACTGTGAGCACTCATGGTGAGGTTTTCATCAACCATCACCCCCAAGGCCTTCTCCCCAGGGCTGCTTTCAATCACTTCTCCTCTGAGCCTGGGATTGCCATGACCCAGGTGCAGGACCTTGCAATTGGCCTTGCTGGACTTCATGAGGTTTGCCTAGGCTTACCTCTCAAGCCTGTCCAGGTCACTCTGAATGGCATCCCTTCCCTCCAGTATATTGACCACACCACAGGGCTTGGTATTATCCGTGAATTTGTGAAGGGTGACATTGATCCCACTGTCCATGTCACCGGCAAAGATACTGAACTAACCTTATCCCTGCTTTCCCTGTATTCCTCACAGGCTACATGCCTTCATATCCAACCCCAGAAAACTGCTTATTTGCATTCTGAGTTTGCTCAGCAGTTCATTATGCATCCATGGAGGCCTCCTGGCATTCTTGCTTAATTTCATCCTTGTATTGCTTCCAAGCTTGGAGGAGGCGATCCTTGAATTCAGCCAGCATTCTTGGGCCCCTCTGCCCTGTAGGGCTCTATGCCATGGGACTCTACTGCGAAGATACTTGAGGAGGCCAAAGTCTGCACTCCTCATGTCCAGGGCAGTGATCTGTCAGTGTAGTCTCCTCACTGCCCTGAGGATCTTCAACTCCACTCTCTCATGGTCACTGTTGCCAAGGCTGCCTTGGAGCCCTGCATCCCCCACCGCCTCCCTTTTGGTGAGCACAGGGTCCAGCAGGGACCTCTCTTTGTTGACTCCTCAGTCACTTGTGTAAGAAAGTTGTGGTTGGCACATTCAAGGAACCTCCTGGCTTGCCTGTGCATTGCCATGTTGTCCCTCCAACACGTGTCAGGATGGTTGAAGTCCCTCATGAGGATCAGGGATTGTGAGTATGAAGACACTTTTACTGTCTGCAGAGCACTTCATCCACACTATCCTCCCAACTGAGTGGACTGTAGCAAATCTTCAATCTAGCAACTACTGTCCCTGCCCTCCCTTCCCCTCAGACTTCTCTCACAAGCTCTGGGCTGGCCCCTCATCATTCCGCGGGCAAAGCTCCATACACTCCAGCTGATCATTGACACAGAGGGCTACATGCCATCCTCAAATCTCCAGCCTGTCTTTCCTAAAAAGTCTGAAACCTTCCAATGCTTCAGTGTTAGGAGACATCCCACTGTGTCTCCGTGATGCCAATGGTATTATCCACACACATCTCTGGTTCCTCCTGTTTGCTCTCCATACTGTGTGCATTTGTGGATAGGCATCGGAGCCAGGCCCTGGATAAAGGTGACTCGCTGGCTGGAGTGTCAGAATGCCTGTACACTGTTCTGGGCATCCATTACAGGTATTGACATCTGACTGGCAGGATTGGGATGGATAGATGCCCTTCACCAGTAAATCTTGATCTGCATGACATCCATTTGCTGCTGTGGAGACAATGTGCCATAGTATAATAATCTGCCTTAATTAACAAAATCAAACACACGAGTTCCCTTACAGTCAGTGAAAATACTCTCTGCTTGCAAACTTGGAAACACGCTTCATTACTTCTTAAAAGAATCACTTTTCTAAATTAATTACTTTAAAAGTTCTGTGTATCAGGCATACAAAGAACACTGAAAGTAGTACTCTTTACATGGATCATGTAGCACCACTATGTGGAAAAGACAGGGGAAACAGCCAGGCTGAAAACGCAGCCAAAGACAAAACATTCCTCTGGTGATGTGTGGTGCTAGCTGAAGATATTCAGCATCTCACAAGTTCAGACCTTGTATGATTAAATTGCTGTACAAACCCATGGTAATAGATCCTTAAATAATAAAGTGAAAGGGCAGATAGGAAGGTTGGGTGGGAATAAAACTATCTCAGTGCATTAGAAAGGTTATTGTTTGAGTTCCAGTATTTAACAGTTGGGTTCGCAGTGCGGCAACTGAACCCAGCAGCAGAGTTGTTCTGGCCAGTGATTCAGTGGGAATGTCAACCTGAGCAACAACACTGTGGTATGTACAACTCAGGTCAGACACGTCTCTGATTTCTGACCACTTTTTTCTCTTGGGTGGTGTTTATTTTCTTCTCAGAAAATATGGTAATGTTTGGATTTATTCAATCCTGTGGTAGTCTTGTACTGCATATTCTAATGCCTCTTGTTGAACCTGACCCACACCCTACCCCTTCATGTAAATAACTTGCTTAGACCTAAGCCCTGAACCCTCTGCTTAAGGCTGAGTGAGCTGACTGAAGGAACATTGTATGTTCTGACATCGAGTGGAGCACAGAACAAATGTTCTTTGATTTGGAAACAGTGCTTGCCATAGTGCATAGCATTGTCTCAGTTTGGAGGGTGCACACGCAACTTGTCTCCTGTTTCATCCTTTCTGGGCTTCCACGAGCAGGAGCAGAGGGTCCTTGGGGTGTGTGTGGAATGGAGCCTTCTCTCCTGTTCTGTGACACCACGTCTTACATGTCAGCAGTGGTACCATTCACCTGTTTGCAATGTGTTTCTAGTGTGTGGGCTCGTGAGATGGCAGAAAGTGTGTGTGACTCTTCATTTCATCCCTTTAGATTGCTGCTCACCTCTCTGTTTGATAGAGGGGTTAAAATTGTTAGCATAGTCCTTACCCATGGACAGCCATGGGCAAACTCCATCTGGGAGTTCAGTGAAAAATTAGGAAACAAGGGATTTGGTTGAAACAATCTACAGGAAATTTATTTGCCTCCTGTCAGAAACACAAGAGGGGATGGATGATAGGTACTGTAGTTTGGGTTCTTAAAGTGAGGGATAATTTTTTTCCCACAGAAATGTAGGAGCAACCTTCCTCACAAGTAAGACTTTTTTACAGTAGGTAAAGAAAAAATGCATTCCAACAATTTTGCAAGTAAACTTTCACTCCTGTTATAAGCTATAACTTTTATTAGGCCATAAGTATTGCATTTTGCAGACACAGAACCGAAGGCAGTGATATTATTTCTATTTTTGTGGTGATGCCTGGAATTACCAGACATAATTTAAGGCCTTTTGGCCTGGGCACAATAAATGTACACAACAGAAAGATTATTTCTCTCTCTAAATAATTACTCCTCACCAACTTTATAGCAATAGCATTCCATCAGAAGCCAAACAGATTTGTATGCTTGTTCTGCCTCCATTTATGTGTTAAATGGTGGTGACTTGCTGAAAAAACATGATGAATGCAATTCAGCTAACACACAGTTATTACATTCATGCTATTCAGATAATTTAGGAATTAGTACTAATAATTCTCAGTTTATTGTGAGTCATCTATTTGTTGTGAGTTTTACCCTAAAACTGAGATTAGTCTTCCAATTCTTTATGAAAAGCTGATACATGCTTATCTTTAGAGTTCATAATGATCCTTTTGAAAGCATGCTTAAACATTTTTAACTAATATAACAATCTGAATGATTTAATCAGAAAGAATGAGGTAAATAAAAATGCCTATTGTTATATTAGATGCTGAAATGCAGCTTAGCCTAAAGATTTTGGGCAAATAGCATGAGAATTGGTAGTATTGACTACCAATTGACTACCAAGAATTGTGCAGCACATTAAAATGTATGCTTATGCAAATTGTGGTCAGATTTTAGCAAGATCTGCTACATGAATCTCTTTCACTCTTGGCAATAAATAAGAAATAGGGAAAGTTAGATATGAAGCAGGTGTCACCATTTTGGTTTTTATACTCAGAACTAAGATTACAGTCCCTGGTGTAGCGTGTCATCAGCCTAGTGACTTCAGATGACAACTCATAACAACTGGCAGTGGCCTTGTTGGTTGATTTTAATGTTGGCTATAGGTGAATCAGCTTCTGAACATTACCTGTTTCATAAGAAAGCTAATTTGATCATGACCCATCTCCGCCATTCAATGAGCAATGTCATATTTTCAATGTCCTCAAATACATATAAAGGTACAGTTTGAGTATATTAGTCCACATGCTTGGAAGCAGGTCTCTGATTAAAAAACCCTAAACATAAAAACCCCACATAAATATATTTTGTATACTGTATTAGATTTCCTAAAAATTTAAACCACGTTGGTGTGGCAGCAGTGTTCTCTCTGAGTCCCTTTTCTCTCAAGATCATAACAATTTTCTAATTCAGTCTGATAAAATAATGTATGCTGAAATGGTGTATTTGTAGTCACACAGCCCTTAAAGAAAAAGTGAAAACCTTAATTAACAAGTGAGATTCTTTATACTTGCAACCTTAATTTGGACATGCTATTTCGAAGCACTGTAATTTGCCTCCAGTATAAACATATGAAAAGTCTGATTCCTGACATTTACTCTTTCATGCTTCTAAACATTTAAAACACATGGTCAGATGGCAAATTGAGGGGTGTGGGAGGGAAATTAAGACATTTTTTGCCATTTTTTCCTATTATTTTCTTTTTAAATGACTTTTTCGGTGAGGGAATGGCATCTGGTTTCATTGCAAAGGAAAGGTAAGTCACAATCAAAATGTGCCAAGGTCACATTTGCTGGATGAATCTGCAAAGACAGCAGCAGTGCTTGGATTTTACAACCTCAAGCCATCTTGCAGCTTCCAATAATTTTTGATTTTCATTCCTTCTCTAAAGCTTCTCATTTCTGTCATGGTGGGCCAGCTCCTACTTTCCCCATGGTGAAACAGCCTACTGTCACACTGCCTGCATTCAGGGGGAAACCTGCATCCTCTGCAGAGTTCAGCACAGGGTCTTCCTTTGAAAGAGTCATGCCAGGCTCATTTTCTCACCAGCTGCAGATGCTGATTTGACCCAAAAATTAAAAATCAGCTTCAAGTTAAGGATATGGAAAAACAGGGTTAAAAGCTGTTGTTGTTCCCAAACTTCAGCAGTGTTTTTTTCCAGCTCTCCAATGGATGGAGAAGAAAACACCTCCTAGTTGTATTGATGTCTCTTTAAAAAAGGAAGTAAATGATGACAGAGATAGAAAGGGAAGAATATGGAACTATTAAAATGGCCTTGGCTGCCTTCTTTCTACCTGTGTAAATTAAATTTTGCCAAGCACAGTGCTTCAGAGCCTAGTATGATTTGGATGCCCGCATCAGTTATTTAAAGCTGGCTGGAGTATTTCCACACTGTGCTAGTGTCTGGAGTACCATCCTGAACATGCAGCTGGTCTAAGTGGAAAGGAGTCACACTATTGTGTATGGCTTAAGTCTGTTATTTTTGCAGGCTGATTTTACGTGTGCAATGTTAAAAGCCCTTAGTGACACCAGCCTGAACCCCTGAGGCTAAGGATTGATTAGCTAACCTGCAGGTTTTCTTTACAGGGAAATGTATTTTCCATTTTCATAACTGTGGGCTTAGAAGGTGTTTTAAAGATAACTTGCAAAGATGCATCTTTTAATATGTTTTCTTTTCCAGCATGACAGTTCAGTGGAGGTGGAGAATTATAAGACATGACAAATACCTACTATTTGCAAATTCCAGAAAGAACAAAAGACACTTTTGACTTAAAGAGACTTGGCAAGTAGCTTGGGGCAAATATCAGGAATGTGCTCACAGGTATATATGTCAAACATTTCCAGCAAAAAAAGAAGTTTGTTTTGTTGTTTCTCTCAGGTTTGTTTGTTTGTTCATTTGTTTCCAAATGAAAGGTGCATTTTAACCTCAGAGAAAGAATGATCCCAGTATAGTATGCAGAAGGGGAGTTCTGGACAGGGCAAGTGAAACAGAGCAAAGTCCATGAAGTTTATCAGCTAGCACAACTGCTCAAAAACAATTTCTTGAAAGGTTTTGTTTTAGCAGTTTATGTCATTTGACAAACCCAGCATTTGGGTTTTATCTGAAGTCTGTTAAAACTGAAGAAAGAAAGATCTTCAGGACAGAATTACTGCCCAAGTTTTTGAAAAAAAAAAAAGCATCTTAAAGAAGGAATTTTTCAAAATGTTTAAAAATAGAGGAGATTTTTTTAGCTCTGGTGTGGTGTTCATTGAAAGAGTCTGTGCTTCTCTAACTCTATTCATGCAATAAATTTATTTCTCAAGAAGAAAAAATTAGGAGCATATACAGAAAATATTTATTTCACAAGGAACAGTTCTAACTTGAAACTACAAATCTTCTTGAGAAAATTGCTGACTTTGAAGCAGTGAAAAAGATCATTTTCTCAGAAATAATAGGAGTTTAAATAAATATCTGTAAAAGGTACTTTAGTAGATTTGGTAGAAAAATATTTCTGTCATTCAGAAGAGTATAGGAAAAACTCCACACCTTTTGCATGCTCTGTTCAATGAGACCAGAAGCAAGAGAAAAGGATACATCCCACTGAACTTCAGCTTTCTGGGTTGGTGTCCCATGTTGTGACAGGCTTATTTAGTTTTAGGGGGCATCGCTCTAGGATCTCTTTATGTCCCATCTCAGATTTTTTGAAGTGTTTCTGCTTATGTAAAAGAATGCAGGGATTTTTTTAGCACCTGAACACAACTTATTTTCGAAATGCAGCTGAATGATGAAGTTTTTTAGATACCAGGTTATTAATCCCTGCAAAGAAAGTGTTTTGTGTGAACTCTAATGAGCAAATTTTCAAATACACTGGAAATGGTTATTTAGTCATTTGGGTCTTGGAGGCTGGGGAACTCAGAGAAAAGCTAGAAAGAGGGTTAGCCATAACATTAATAATCTCTTTGGACATCTACCTATATTAAATTGCCACACTTCTTTTAATTGCTCAAATACTGGTAAACAGTAGAAGGGTAGAGGATTCTTCTGAAAAAGAACAAAAGAAACATAGGATAAATACAGTGATAGCAATTTGTTGTCATATTAAGGTGCTTCTCTGTTTCTTCTTCACTTAATTACACTAAAAATGAATTTAAAGGGAATGCCTCCAAACTATATGGCTAAGTTTTAAGAACTTTCCATCTGGCTTACCTCCTGCAAAAAACAATTCTACCTGTTTGTTCTGTCTGGTTGTTTTATGAGTGCTCTGCTCTCTGAATTTTCTTAGTTTTTAATAGTTTCTGAGAGTTATTTAGTGACTGATTTTTGTGTTCCTGACTCACACAAAATTGAAGAAACAACAAACTAGTTTTAACAGAGGCTGTAAGAATTTTGCTAATGTGAAGGATTATTCTGATAAGTTGATTGCGAAACCCATTGGAGGAGTTCTCTGTCCTGTTTTAGTTGGCCTGAGAAAATAGCAAGTTATGCACAACCAATCATCTAAAGATTGTGATAAATCTCTGTTTACCTGGTTGAAAAATACATTTGTTTTTCTTTACAGCTTGTGTATTATAAAAAAAAGCATCTTTCCTTTGCAATAACTCTCCTCACTTTTATTACTAACAAAGGACATTGCTCTCTTTCCCAGCAAGAGAGGGTATTGGACCAAGGCCTGGATCCACAAAAGGCCTTAGATGCTGTTGTGGGATTTGGGTGACTAAACCCAACAGTTAGATTTGCAAAATCCTTATTGAGCTGTTGCCTAATCCTGAAGGTGCCTAAATCTGTAGGAGCAATGCACAGAGATATTAATACTAAAAGTACCAATAACCACATTTCAGTTTACTTGGAATTGCACCAGAAACTGTTTATCTCTTTCTTGGTCATGTAACTGTTCTCAGAGCATTTCAGCTCCACAAATTGCAACAGCTTCTTTCTGCCGAAGTGGTAAAGTTCTCTTTATACAGTAATTCAGAGGTTACATTCTGGGGAAGAGAGTGGTAGAGGACTAGGTTCAGTTCATCTTCCTCTTGATGTGTTTCATCTCCACATCCCCTTCTCCCAAGATTTACAAAATTTAGATCTGAAGTCTTAGCTATTACTTTCTTCATGGATTTGTAAAGATACTTTATTGGAATTTGATAAATGGCCATTGTCTAATTGTAAAACCAAAAAAAAGTTGGGTAGGAGAAAAAGCAGGAAATAGACACAATTGAATTAGAAACTCTTTCATTGTTTCACAGTAGATTCTGAATGGAGGTATTACTCTACTGCACAATATTGTTCTGCTCACCAGTAAAAATGTCTGTGAATGTGAAATGCAGTCAAGCTGAAAAACTGATTAAACCGGGCTAATTAAAAACTAAAAAAAACCCCTAAATTAAACTAAAAAAACTTAATTGAAAACTAGAACTGCAAAAGAGGAAAATTTATGTTCCCTCTTGATTTTCTTGCCATTATGCACATTTCTAGTCACATAGCTGGTTCACACAGATATTTCCAGTAAAATACATCAGTAAAGTTGTGAAGTCAGACACTGGGATTAGAAAAGCCTGTGAAGCCTGAGGGTGGTACTCTTGAGAGAATTACTTCTGTGGCAATCTGTACGTCAGGTACCATTTTTTTTCATTTGGAGTTTTCCCCTCCCCTCTTCTTGACTTCACGTCTTCTGGTTTGTAGAGGTCAATCTAAGCACCAACTAATTTATTAATTACCTTGCTTTATCTTCCTTTTGTGTCTTCTGTAACATTATTTCCTGGAGGTGTAATTGCTGGTTTCCTCACATGTTCTCCTTCCAGCCCGGCACGGCACGGGGGGCATCATCAGGAGCATCTGCAAGAGATTTAAAAAATAAAGTCTTGTTGACTTCCTCCTCCTGATCAGATGGCTGATACTAAATATGCACAACAGTGTCATCCATTCTAGCCTGACCCTTAATCCTCACCCATAATGTCTCAACTTGTTTGTCAGTCCCTGGGAAGAGCTTGAGGCATTCTAGTTGCTCTCTCACATAAAGAGCAACTCCACCTCCTCATCTCTCTGACCTGTCCATTCTAAAAAGTACACAGCCATCCATGACAATACTCTGGTCATGTGAGTGATCCCACCATCCCAGTAATTCCAATGAGATCTTTGCTCAGTGACCACACAGAGATTGCTAGTTCTTCTTTTATATTTCCCGTGCTGTGTTTGTATACTGGCACCTCAGAGAGGCAATAAAGCATCCAGGTTCCCTAGAGGGATGTAAGAGGAATCACCATAACCATCAGCATGGATTTACCACAGGGAAATCATGCTTGACTAATCTGAGAGCCTTCCATGATGGCATGTCAGAATGGGTTGATGAGCAGGGAGCAGTGGATGCTGTCTATCTCCATAATCTCCTTCTAGGTTAACTCAGGAAATGTGGGTTGGATGAATGGACCCTAAGGTGCATCAAGAGCTGGATGAATGGAAGAGCTCAGAGGGTTGTCATCAGTGGAGAAGAGCCCAGTTAGAGGATTAATACTGAGTCCAGCCTTTTTAAACCTGTTTATCAACAACCTGGATGAAGGGATAGAACGCACTCTCCTGAAGTTTGCTGCTGCTATGGAACTGTGGGGAGTGGCTGATCCACCTGAAGGCTTTGCTGCCATTCAACGGGACTTTGATAGGGGGGAGAGTTGGGCAGGGAGAAACTTAATGGGGTTCAAAAAGGGCCTGCACGTGGGAATAACCCCAAGCATCAGCACAGTTTGGGATCTGACCTGCTGGAGAGCAGCTCTGCTGAGAAGGACCTGGGAGTTTGGGTGGGTGACAGGTTGCCCATGCGCCGACAGTGTTCCCTGGCAGCCACAAGGGCCAATGGGCTCCTGGGGTCCATCGGAAAGAGTTTGGCCAGCAAGGTCAAGGGAGGTTCCATTTAAACATGAGGAAGAATGACTTTTCATTGAGGGTGACAAAGCACTGAACAGCTGCCCAGGGAGTTGGTGGTCTCCCTCTCTGGAGACATTCAAGCCCCACCAAGATGCATTCCTGTGCCATCTTCTCCAGGTGACTGTACCTTGGCCAGGAGCTTGGACTGGATGATCACCTTCCAACCCTAACAATTCTCTTATTCTTGGGCTAGCATTATTAGCATATTTATTTTCAGATTGCTGTAGGATAGGATGGTGCTTGTACTCTACAAATGGGATGTTGCAGAGCTATCCTACAAAAAACTTATTCACAGCCACTTTCAGAACATATCCCTACTCATTCACTGTTCATCCATAGCTGTTATATAAATGCCACCTAGTTTAGCCCTCAAAAAGCAGTGATGTGTATTGACAAAACACCAGGCAACTCTGTCCTACTCCTCTGTCCCACCCACATGTACTGGATGAAGTCCCTGGCAAAGCCCTTATAAAGGAATGTGAAAGGCAAGGTCTAATTATGCTTTTGGAAATATTGATGCTAATGATAAGCCAATGTGCTGAGACTGTCAGCTGTTCAGGACCATTCTTGTCTTACAGCATAATGGAATTCTGGTTTTAGCAGCTACTTACATTATGCATGTAATAAAATTGGTAAGATTGTAGTGGTATGAAAACAGGATCATATTAAGTTTTCAGGCAAGGAACATTAAAATTCAACCAGCATATAAAATGTAAGAAGACTCTACTGTAGGTCTGTTAGAAACTTTGCTTGTGTTTTCAGGCTTTCTGTATGTGTGTGTACGTATTGGTTTTATGTCTATACATTTGTCCCTATGGCTTCTTGTGAAAGGTAAATAATGCAAAGTTCTTAAGGCGTGAATAGACTAACAAGTTTCTTTCACTAAGCATTTTCAAACTTTGAGTCCAGAGTGAAAAATGGCAAAATATGGCTCCTGAAAATGCTAAAACCTCTGAAAAACCCTCATATCTACCTTTATGGTGGGCATTGATTAGGAAACACTGTTACTCTGACAAAGAGAATTTAAATGCTCTGTTAGGCTGTTTTAGCCTAAACCTACTCACCTTTCTGGGGTTAATTCAAGGCATTTGGTATAAAACAAAGGTTGAGAAAAAGGAATATTGGTAGGCACTAGACTTCCTGTAAATTGGATATGAAACTAGAGAACCTGGTTTCTGTTACCAAAACAGTTTGTGTGCTTTGGGGGAGAAAAAGCCACTGCTTGCCAGTCCTATTGAGGTAACCGGTAAATAAATCTCTGTGTTTGGTTTGGTGTTAGGATTGTTTTGAGCACTTCATTTTGATTATCCAAGTTTTTTATTAGATGCTCTGAACTCTCGGCCTGAGACATTTGCAGTGCAAATAAAGCTCACTGAAAAGCAAATTCACGCATAAGTTGCAGTGTTTAAACTGCAAAATATCAATGATGACAGGAACGCAATGAGGTTATTCTTCTACTAATGTTTGGCTTTTATTCCTCATGCTGTCTTGAGTTGTGATTTGGAGAAACAGTCCTCATAACCTGGAAGGTTCTTTTGTTTAGTGTCTTGTTTCTAGCAGGTAGTCCCAGTCAAGAGGAAAGAATACAATTAACCAAAACATCTTTAGAGACATATTACCTCCTACTTAATTGTCAGTGTCTGTCTACCCCAGATGTAGACAAATTTCAGATTTTAGCTTCTAATCTGTGCCTACTATTTATTGAGACTAAATGTTAAAATGTATACATGCCTTTGTTTAATCTCATATCTGAAGGCCTTTTAGTGACAATGTGTTTGTGATGTCATATTTGTTAGTCCAGGTTTTGAATGCTATTTTAGTTATGTATTTTTCCCTTTTTCCCAATGGATTTAATCCCTAGCTCAGTATTTTTTACTAGCATTAAGTATTTCCATTGCATTATTTTAATGGTTGTTTTTTTTCTATTTTTGCCAAGTTACTTTATTCCTATTAAAAGAGTTCTCCTTCAGTGCAAACTCTGAGTTAAACTCTTTTAATTATAATTATTTACAACTAAAAAGAGTTGAAATATGTTTGTTTTTAACTCTCAAAGATGAGTTAAGGTATCTTTTTGGTATCCTTTTCTCCCCTCTCTCATCTCTGCTGTCAGCCATCTCCTGACCCTGACCTTCCAGAAAACACTTCCAAAGTACTACCAAAATGCTCATACCAGTTTAGAATCTAGTAAAGAAATCTAACCGGTTGACAACCTCCAATTACTGTAATTAGGTTGGGCTTCCACTTCTTTGAAATAAAACAAAAGTCTTGGTTGTGTCAAAATGAAGTACTGAAGTTGTTGGTGTGCAGGTATGGTGTAGCAGACTGCGCTGTCTTTACCCTGTGAGATAACATCAGAGGACATTGGTTCCTCCTGCATTATGAGATCTTCAGCCAAAGTACTGAAAAACAAGGGAAAAGAAGCTGTGATGTCTTTTATATGCCTTTAGGGTGTTGCAGTCATGGATTCTTTTCCTTTTAAAAGTATCAGCTAACTATATTAAATCAGATCTCTCCTGTTTTCCATAAAAGGCTCTTTGGAAGCCCCTAGATATTTTATGAGCTTTCTCAGTCCTCCACTGAAATGCAAATGGATCAGATATTTCTTCCAGGTGTCTCTCAGCGTTTGAGCTAAGTAGGTGTTAATAAAAATAACTCAAAGCATTAAACAGTCCAAATAATAAACCACTTCCCCTCTCTATTACTTTGGTTTTACTTATACACTACTGGGGTGATAATCCCACCTGTTCTTCAGCCATTCATAGTCTTCCAGGAAAAATTCAGTAGATTTCCTCATGTAAATAATAGATAGAAATACATCTTACTTTTTTTTTCCTTTAAATAGCATTTCTTTTTATGAAGTTTCTACTTTGTAGATTTTCTGTAAAGCTGATCTTGAGTGGTGATTCCAGACGTGACTATACCAATAACTCTGATTTTTTTGTTAGAACGTGGGTGACTTAACCTTTCATTTCTTTGCCATAAGTGAACTGCCAGTGGGTGACTTTTCACACAGTCCTGGGCCTAATAATGGCCAGTACCACATCCTTGTCACAGGGTGTCTTGAACCTTCCTTGGTGTGTGGTGAATTCTGTTCTGCAAGCCCTGCCTCACAGCCTGTGGAAGCAAAAGGCATTTTGTGCTAAGTTTACAAGAAGCTGGAGGCAGGGAGTTTTTTCATAGAAAATTATTTTCCCTGCAGTTTGCTTTATCTAGATTAACATCAAAGCCAAGATTTTCATTATTTTGAACATTTTGCAGAATATCTTCATCACATCATCTTCTGTGGGTTCATAACCATGGGAATTGAATCTACTGGCCATCACTATAACCTATCTTTGTCCTTTAAACCACTGATGCCAGCACAGAATATTCCTTCATTGTTCAGGTTTCCCAACTGAAGCCCTGTAATGCTCCATGCTATTAGAGTTTGTAGAATTTACTGTAAAACAATAATATGGACACCAAGGCAAAGCATAACATTCTCTTATTATTGAAAAGCATCCTTTTAATGCAGAAATAATAAAACTAAATTGTGTAGCATTGACATTGTTTAAAATGAAATAAATCCTCCAGTTTTGTACTCCCTTTTATGATTACAAAATCACCCATAAGGTCAGTTTGTATCATATAGCTGACTACTCTGTAAAGGTCTGTTTTATTTGGTATGTGAATCTATTGTTCTGAGAAGTTTGTTAAATTGGCTTGTATATCCATATTTCACAGGATCACTTCAACTACTCACTCTACTTTAGGGTCTACACTTGGAAAATTTTCTCAGTTAGTAGACTGCATATCTTTGTTCAATAGTGACTGTGTTAACTATCTTCCCTCACTCTTCAGAGTTAATGGCTTTCCATCATGTATTTTCACTGAGTATGATACTCATGGCAAGCAAAGCACATAGCCTCACTAATGTAAGTAGCATTTCCATCACATGGTTAAACCAGCACAGGCAAAGGCAGTGATAAGTCTCCTCATTTTGTGCAGTCTGGGGGAAGAGGTGGAAGAGGTTAAGCTCTATCAATTTGTCAGTGCAAGTCTTTTGTCTTATGCTTCTTGGACATGCTGTAGTGTGTTGTCTGTTGGGGTACAAGTGTGACCTGTGTGATCAACAGCAAGGTGCCAAACCATCTCGAATTCCCTTGTACTGCCCAGTATTACAAAAGAAAGCCTACTAATTTCTTCTTACCGCTGAGTAAGGTGAATTAATAAGACAGTGACTAAAGATGACCATTTCTCTAGGTTGAACTGCCTTCTGTTTTAACATAGTAATAGTGCTGGTGGGAGCAGCAGAAAATAAGGCATCAGGGAATTCATAGCACCTTTTCCAGAGTTACCTATCCTAGACATGATTTCCATGTCAATAATTTGTGTAGAAATTTTCTAAGTACTTTGAAATCCTTCACATTAGCATGAGAGCTGGGGTTTGAAGGAATGGTGTTGATGAGGCAAGTTGATGTTTCTGCATTTCCTGCATGCTTTGATTTGATCTCTAGGGGAAATGTCTGGAAAGGAAGAAATTTTTTTCCCCCTCCTCAAAGCTGAGAACTGGTAGTGGATTTACTGGTAGCTAAGTTAATTTTTCTTACATGCAAAAACATCAGGTTGCAAATGTTCCCATTGGGAACTCTTCCTTCTCCTGGACTGATGCCCGCTTTTGAATCCTGTTTCTGCAAATTAATTCTACTTGGCTTGTCAGCCCCAATGTAAGTGCCCTCAATTTGGTAAAATAAAGCCTGCATTTTGTGCTTCAGGGAACTAACAGATTCCACAGAGGTCAGAGCTTTTTCTTTTAACTACTACTACTACTACTACTACTACTACTACTACTACTACTACTACTACAAAAAAAGTATAATTATCTAAGGAACATAAAGAAAGCTTTCACGGAAAGAGGATAATATTTTTTTTTCCTTGATTTCCACAGCTAAAGTCTATTTACTGTGGTTCACAGATCCACAGATATTGCAGAATTCTGTGAAAAAAAAAATCATGTCATGCAGGACTATCTTTTGAGACACTTGTGTGTGTAAGTGTCAATAACCTCTCTGAAAATGTTAAATCTATTCTAAGGTTTTAAATGGGTGAATCATGGCCATATTGTGTAGGAAGACACTTCAGAAAGGAACCATGAAGTGTAGTTCTCTAGATATGACAGAGAAAGCCAGAAAAAGCAGATTAAAATCTGTCTGGAAACAAATTGAATTTTTTGGTCTGATTCATCTGAAAGCCTTCTCCAAAATCTCTTTTAAAGAAGAATGTTTAGATTTAATCATTTACTACTGGTTCTTACCAACTAGTTCTTTTGATGTGTCATGGCATAAATACTGCAAAGGTTGTCTCTCAGTTTAAATATCTTTTCTCCACCACTGATGTCTATCTGAGTGTTTGAAGAGAACAATACTCTTTCCTTTCAGACTTAGCAAAACAAAACTCCTTCTATTTCCCACGTGTCCTTTTGGATGCTCCTACTGGCAATTCACCAAAGCTCTTCTGGCTTCAGTTCATCCGATCAGACATGGGAGATGGGAATGGCGCACGGTATTTCAGGCGAATTTTCTATTATGTCTTGACATGAAACATATCTAGTTGTGCTTCAAAGGCTCTCATATGAAATTGTCTGGGATGGTCTCCTGTATCAAGGATAGATGTTGTTTATTTTTTTTTTTTTATCCAGTCATTGCTGCTCTCTGGGTGATGATAGGAAATTCCCCAATAATGTATAAGGTGAAATAAAGGCTACTTCTGTACTAAAAGATGTTTAAAAGTGGTGACACCAAAAGGGAAGATGGATGTTAAATTCAGCTCACAGCTCATTTTAACAAGGAGATTTAGAAGCTAAATTTGTTAGCATCACAGCAATTTCTGCTTTGTCACATTCAGCACAATTTAAATTAATTTAGCTCCATGGCGGCATGACACAGGGCAGAACAGAGCCACCATTTGAAAAAGAGAAAATAAGACTAACAGTCAGCTATCAGTAAAACTGGATAAATGGGATACTTGAAGCTGGCTCCTGTAATAATGCATATGAAGCTCGAAACTTTTCTTCTTCTAGTAGTACATACAAATAACTGTATATCAAGCTGTGCATTTTTTCAGTCTTCACAGCACAGGTAGACTATGCAGACAAGTATTTCACTCAGGGGCATTCCAGGCAACATGGAAAAAAACACAGAGAGAAGTCAGTGGGTAAATTGCTGCCAAATTAGAAAGTGGCACTTATATAAGCTTATTATGAAACGCCCCCCCCCCCACACCCACTGGGATTCCTGCAGTATTTTTTTAAACTTCAGAATTTGAAACATTTTGTGCGCATTTAAGTAAAATATGATCCAGTGATAAAATACAATAGTGAATTGCTGTGTTTTTCAGCCTTCTTTTCATGTTTTCTTTACCTTTGCACATAACTGGCTCCTGAGATTTAGAACCACACATTACCACCCACCTTCTAGGCTGGTATTGACTAAAATTTAAGAAAAGGATTATTGAATGAATGACCAAATTATTTTCTTTACTGGCTTTTCCCCAATGCCTGCAAAGCATTCCAATTAATTTTCAGGCTTAGAGGCCATGTTCTGATATAGATGTGACAATCTCTTTTTCCTGAGGATGGCATGAATTCACATTAGTGGATGAAAGAAACATTTTTCATGGTCATTCAAAATGCCACTGAATATCAGAAATCTAATCTTTCAGGAATCTGAATAAAGTTCAATGTCTTTGTATATATCAAGCTTCAGTGGAAAAAAAATAGATATTTTGTCTCAGTTTTCTGGCTTATTTCTGAAATACTAGTGAACTCAGCTCTGAGTTTCACCATCCCACTGACATCAAGAATCTCAGTAAATTCAATAAGAAATTGGACATTATGCATTTTTGTCTCTATTTGTTCAGGAATGTCTTGGTTGTTGGCAACTCTCACGGCTGGATTGTGGACTTGATACTTCACTTCTTTCAATAGCCAACTGCAAAAGAAAATGGGTAATTTGTTCAGAGATTTATCAGTCATTCCATAGAGTTTTTGGGCTTTTTTTGTCATTTTGTGGACTAAATGTACTAGATCAGCTCTGTGCTAGTAAAGCAGGCTGAGGATGAAACTGGTTCTAAAGCAAGCAGCCTCCCTTTCTCTTTATTCTGGTGGGCCCACCACTGGAATGCTGTCACATGAGGATGAAAATCCTAATTGCCAACCTAATTGCCAACAAGGTGCAGAAGTGAGTTTCAAGGTCCATTTCTCTTTCCATCCATCTTTGAGTAATTGCCAAATTCAGTACCTGAGGTAACAAGCATTTTTGTTGAGCCACGTCCCAAACACCACTTCTGCCGTAACTCAAGAGCACTAAAAATAAAGAACCACCCCTGTACCAGAACTAGTGTGTGTTGGATGCAAATCATTGTGAGGATATGACTGTTCAGCACTGTTCCACAGGTGATCTTTTCAGTTTGGGCTGAGCTCTACCAATCCTGGAAATGCTGGTCTTGAAACATTACACAGAAACTTCTGCGTAGGAGCAAGATATATCTTCCTTGTAAAGGTTTCTGTCTAAATTCCTCAGAGCCCTGTGGGCAGCAGGGGAGGGAGGGGATTCTGCCCCTCTGCTCTGCTCGGCTGAGACCCACCTGGAGCACTGCATCCAGCCCTAGGCTCCCAGTACAACAGGGACAGGTCCAATTGGGGCAGGTCCATAGGAGTGTCAAAAGGCTCGTCAGGGGCTGGAGAACATAACCTATGAGGAAAGGCTGAGACAGTTGGGATTGTTCATCTGGGAGAAGAGAAGACTCCAGGGAGAATTTATTGCAGCCTTTCAGTACTTAGAGACGGTTTAGGAGAAAGATGGGGACAGACTTTTTATCAGGGCTGGTAGCAATAGGACAAAGGATAATGATTTAAACTAAAAGAGGGTAGATTGAGAAATATGGAAGAATTTTTTTTTTTTATTATGAGGTAATGAAACACTGGCACAGACAAGCTGTGGATGTCACATCTGCGGAAGTGTCCAAGGCCAGTTGCATAGAGTTCTGAGCAACCTGATCAAATTGAAGATGTCCCATCTGACTGCAGGGAGATTGGACCTGATTACCTTTAAAGGTCCCCCTTCCAATTCAAACCATTCTAATATTCTATGAAAACCTTGAAGGCTTCATGGACTTTTGGCTGCGTGTCAGTCTTTACAGAAAGCAGCATGACTTACCAGGTAGAGTCATCAGAGTCAACACTTTCCTGCAATAAATACTGGGGTTTTTTGAGGAACTATACTTCTGGATAGCTCCTGTGAAAAATTCTACCTGCTCATGCCTGTGTTGGATGGATGACCACAAGGGATCTTCTAAAACTGACTGTAAATGCTTTTAGTGAATTTTCTTTGATACAAGCTCTGAGGAATTCAGATGATTTTGAGAGGTCCCTTCCAACTTCAACAATTCTGTGATTGAGTGAAATCGTTTTTTGGAAAGCTGTAGCTACATCAAGAGGAGTCAGTCATTGCCCTCTGTCTTCTCGGTTTCGACAGTTCTTCTGGACAACTTTATCTGTTAACATGAGTTGGGGTCTTTCCATTTGAGAACAACTAGGCTGCCTAAAGGTCTAAGTAAAGGAGATGTTGGATACAGTGTTTTAGAAACTAAGTCTGAACAGTTCCTAGTCTTAGAACAGATGGAGAAGCTCATGACAGCAATAAAATTATCCTTTTTATTTTCCACTATGACCTACCTCAGAGAGTTTGGAGAAAAAAGAGCAGGAGCATTTTCTGTAAAAGCCAAATAAATTAATAAAGAAATCTTTATTTCAAGGCATTCCCATTTAAGCATACTTCAGGCAGTTCTTTAAGGCAGCTGGATGGCACCCATGCTTAGTTTTCTTTGTTTTCTCCCAAGTTGAAATCCTAACACATTTGCTGGTATATATGCCCCTAGCATCTCCACCTCCAGCATGAATGTAGTAATAATACTGGTTTTAGAAAATAAAGATACTTTTCCCTTCCTGAGTGATTTTCAGGTGGGGGATTTGATTTTTTTTCTTGGGGGAGGTTTTGGTTTGCTTGTTTTAATTTAATTGAGGGGGGTGTCTTTTTTTTTTAATTTTTTTTTGGTTGTTGGTGGTAATGGTGGTTTTTTAGTTTTATTATTGTTACAAGGGGTATGTGCAGAATAAAGTCCACAGAGAAGGCATGGGAAGATACAATGGCTTTAGTGTTTTGGATTTGTGACAAACACAAAGGCATAGCCTATGACTATAGGCTATGCCTGAGAACAAGTTCTGTCAGCTGTAAAGACGAGTTCATGGAATTTTCAGCTGGAAATTATAATTGTGCAAGAGGAAATTGATGGTGCCATGGAAAGCCTTGATTTCCTTGGGGATTCTGGTCTTCTAATGCATCCATGCTCAACCCATTAGTTCAGTGAGTAGGTTGTTTAAAGTTTGATAATATTGTTTCTACTTGACTCTTGCAGTTTCATCCATAATTAAACAGAAAGATTGAGTCATTGGCCGAGGTAGCTTTTATACCTGACAAATTCACTTGTCACCAGAGTTTTGTATTCTACTGCTGAAAAGGAAATGCAAGCTTATGACAAATACAACCAAGGAATTTTCTCACAACTTTCCTTCTCAGTGAACCATTTCCTATCCAGAACGGCAATGAAAATCCCACTTAAGTTGATATAGAACTAATTTGCAATTCATTTAAAATGTCTTTCGGCATTTTTCAGCGTGTTCTCTGCTTTTATGAAGCTGGGGATAACAAAAATAGGGACATACTGTGTTTTCCAGGCACAGAGTCTTGCTGAAGGCTCTGAATGTGTTTACCTAAGTGACAGAGCATAACTCCTGGTTCCTGGTCAGGAAAATAGTTGCCACAGTGATTAGATAGCTCAGCTTTGTCAACAATGGTAAGTATGAAAATAATCTTAACACAGCCACTCTTATTTTTGCCTTCTGACTTCCACAGGATTAGTGAATTAGTGTGCTGGGGTTAGGTACCAGGACTGAGCTTGGTGAAGTACGGTAGGTCTTGCAGAGGTGGAGTTGTTCAAAATATATATTATCAGTCTCAGATCTCCATAGGTTTTGAATAGCCTGAATGAATTTCAACTGCCATCTGCACATGCTATACAATTCTTACTGCCTCCACTGCCTACCCTGAAAGGGGAGCAGCAGTTCTCACTATCTCTCCACATTTTTGCTCCTTCCTGGGTCCTTTATTTTGCAATGTAGTTCTAAACCAGACCCCAGCTAACACACATGCAAATATGCAAGAATTTGTGGTATTAAAAAACTTCTGTTAAACAAAACAAATTGCTTCTTGGTTCATTTAAAAATAATCATGGTGCTTGATTTACATCTACTTTGGAACGTTCTCCAAATAGCTGCTCCAAATCTATAATTTCAGCTACTGCATCTGGCACAGTCAGATTTAATTGGGTTAAAAATGTAATCCAAGAAGTATAAATTCTAAATCTTTGCACATTCCTAGGATTCCAAAAATACGCATAATTTTATAACTTAGCCTTTGCAGGATGAAGCTCTTTGTACCTTCCTTGCCTGCTGACTGTGAAGAGTTGAATACCCTTATCATATTAGCCAAACAGAGAGCTGATGGAATTCAGAGGAACCCTGGAGAACAATTACAAGTTAATTAATTCATTTGCTTCACCTCTGGAGATAATAATTTTTTATTTTGGTTAGACTTCTGTGTCTTCCAACCACCATTTCAAAATCACAGAATTACATGGAATGGCCACCTCTTAGTTATATTGTCATTAGGTCTATATAGAAAAGGGGGATGTAGTTACAAGTATTCTAAAACAGATATTTTAGTGCAAAACCAGGATGTAAGTTGCCCCTGACCTGGCTGTACATATGAAGCAGAAATCTTAAAGAGTTGATTGTGCCCTACAAAGCTCCATGAACACTGTATTCTGCAGTGCCCATTCAGGTTTGCCAGCTTTCAGGGAACTCAATACTAATGTGACAGGAGAAGGGATATTGAAGGATGTGTGAAGTTTAAGAATTTCAGTCAAATACCAAAACTAGTATTTTTGTTGCATTTAAAATTCTTCCTCTAAGTCATACTGCATGTCCTGCTTCATTTATAGACCATTTATTAATGGTGTATATGTGCAATGAACACATTGGGAAGTTGATAAAATGTATCAAAGAAAACTAAGTCATGGCTTCAGGTGCGCTATTAATGCTGGCAAATAAATACAGATACTGGAAAATAAAGCAATTTCACTGAAAATGGTGTGGTGAAATACCAGAAGAGGCTTCCTAGAGAGTTTGTTAATATTCCCAGTCTGTCAATGTTCAGAGGCATTTAGACAATGCCTTAAATTGCAAGCTTTAACTTTTATCAGCCTGGTCAGTCAGTTGGACTGCAGATGGTCTCCGTAGGTCCCTTCCAATTGAAAGAGTCTCTGAGGTTTGTCCAACAATTTTCAACTTGATATGTAAATACAACTTTTGTATTCACGTTTTGCACTTCTGACTGACCCTTTCTTATCTGCTTATATGACTTCTTGTGGTTGTATTTGTTCCAGCCACATGAAATTGTTGCCCAGCTCCTCAATGTTTGCTGTCTGCAATGTCTTTGATGCCATCACCTTTATACAGATCATTTGTAAAGCTGCTCCCAAATCCAGATCTTACCTGAAGTGCATCATCAAGCTGGTAAGGAACTGAACACCCAAAAAGTGACATAGCAGGAGCTGTCATAGAACAAATGAACAGCTGCTTTTCTCAGATGAACAGTGGCTTGTCTTGCCTTAATGTGGTGCCTGACAGCATTGTTTCTTCTTGAAAAGTCATTATCTTAATAATAATTCTTAATAAGGCTGATATGGAAAGAATTCAGTTCACTGTTATTTCTTTAATAGTCCAAGGGAAGTGCTTTTCCCTGTTACTGTTGGAAGAATCTGAATTAAAGTGAATGAGATAGAAAATTTTCTTCTCATCAGTCCTTCCTTACACATTATTATGAAATAGCAGAGATTCTTGCTTAACTCTGTAAGATTTAGAATATATTTTTTATGAAATTCAGATGGATCTGATTTTGATGCAGTTTTATTCAAAGCATATTAGAAAAAGAGCCAGATTTGAGAGTTAAATCAACTGAAAAGTGATGGAAAGATGAAATTTTCTTAAAAATAACAATTTTTTAAAATCTTAGTATTTTGAAAGGTAATAGAAATACGGTGTTAAACATTGAAATTGGCATATGATAATGCAGCAGTTTCTGCCACTGAATCTTCATTCTTCATCTTTTAGGGCTTTCCATTTCTTTTCCAGCTAAGACAGCTGAGTGGCGCTTACTGTCCAATCTAAATTGGCGGGGTTACAGCCTTAAAACATCTCAAAAGCCTTGCTTTTCACTAGCTCAAAAGACAAAAAAAAAAAAAAAAAAGAGGTCTTGTATATGAATTCAATATTTTGTATGAAAATGTAGGCACTTTCTCTATTTTAACCACAATATAAATCAGCACAGAAAACAATGTAGGTTTTGGCATCTCTGCCATGTTAGTTTTGAACAAAGAATACATACCAGGTTTGGGAATTACAAAAACTGCTTGTGTGGTATGCTACAATTTTTCCAGTGTACCTACAAGCACTTTATCTTTTCATGTCTTAAAGTCTCTTTTGTCCTCCTTGGCATAGTCTACTGGGATTTCCCACTAGGAACAAGAAGTCTTCCCTTGAGATTTGTCTGCCTAGGTGTGTATCATGAAATTATTAAAGTGCGGGGCTATAGGGAACAATGAGACATCACTTTATTTGAAAGAGGGTAGATTTGAATTAGATATTAGGAAGAAGTTCTTTACTCAGAGGATGGGGAGGCCTTGGCACAGATTGGCCAGAGAAGCTGTGGATGCCCCATCCCTGCACTGTCCAAGTGCAGGCTGGATGGGGCTTGGAACAACCTAGTCTGGTGGAACGTGTCCCTGCCCATGGCAGGGGTTTGGAACACAGGGAGCTCTAAGGTCCCTTCTGACCCAAACCATTTTTGTGATTCTATGACACTGTGAATCTGTTTGCAGTCTTCTATATATTGGAGGGCTACAATCATGTCCTTCTTGGTCTTCTTTCTTCTAAAGAAAGTTAAGTCCTGTCCCAGATTGAGAAGCAAGATATATGCCATTTGCCATCTGTGTAGCAGTTGTCTTCTGTTAAGTGGGCGGTTTTTCTTATCTCTTTCACAACCAATTCTCCCTCTGGGGAGACATCTGCTGATAATGGGCTATTGAATGTCACTGCATGACTGATAAGAACTATAACATCCCATTGTGAGATGCTCTGCCAGAGGAGGAGGGAGGAGCCAGAGGGAGGAGCCAAGCATTCCTAACTGGATATAATCTGGGTTTTGGGGACATCAGAGCCAGCCTTTCCACCAGTTCCCAAGAGGAACAGCCAGAGTTTTCCACTGGACCTTCAGAGGAAGACTACACCCTTCTATAGGCTCTCTGCTCCAACAGAACCACATCTGTCACTCCAGGAGGACTGCAGCCATTCCAATTTGGACTGATACCAACACGCTGGCCAAAAGCGTGTCAGGTTGTGTTCCGACTCTGTCAGTAGTTTTTCTTTTGTATTATTGCATGCATTTTGTTTCTTTTCCCTTTTCCTAATAAATTGTATTTCTGACTTAGAGTCTTTCACTGGTTTTGCTTTCAAACCAGAACAGTCCTCAAACTTCTTTGTAATTCTCTCTCTTTTTTTTTAATGCTCTTTATTCTATTATCCCAGGTAGAACAAATCTTTCAAAAGTGTTGTTTTATATTTTTTTTGTTTTGTTTTAATTGAATGCAGAATCCCATCTCAGGCCTCTCAATCCCTTTAAAGAAGGTGGATTAGCCTCATTCAGCTCTGTGTAATTTTGAATGTACTGCTTCTTGTACTTAATTTTGTTTATCTCATATTTTCTTGGATGTTTTTTGACTTATTCTAATCTAATATTGAGTAAATTCTAAAATTTTGTCTTGTCTTACTGATGAGTTAAATTTAAGAGCTTCTCTTGCAAAGAAATAGTTCTTAAAGAACAAATTAATCACACAAATTATATTGTCTAATTAGATAATTTCTAATACAATTAGGAATTATATAGAAAAGCAAGTGAAAATTTTCTCTTTTCATTTTTTAAACACTTTTTGCATCGATTTTAGTATTTACTTCAATAAGACTTTTCTTCTTTGGATTAAATTCAGATATCTTTGGAAGGCTGCCAGGACATTTTTAACAGTCTTTACAGGTGTCAAATGGAGTTCATAGTTGATAAGAACCTGAATAATTTGTTAAGGATTTTTGGCACAAGCCTCTTAGAACACACAAAATTTCACATAATCCTGTGTCTTACCTCCAGCAATATCCATGAGCAGTATCTTGAGGAGAATCTAGAAGAAAATCATGAATAGAAAATTGTGGTAAAGCATGCACAAAGGGCAACTTCCTAATTGTATTTCTTGGTGGTTGCTTATGCACTGAGGTACGGGGACCCAAAATGTAATCATGTTTTGTGCAAGAGAAGGTATTTGTAAAATTCACATAATTCTTAGCATTTCTATGGGTCCTAGAATGGCTTTCTCCTGTAACAGGTTAGTAATACTTAAGGGATTGTTATTGAAAAAATGCTTATTTTTATGTATTTCGTACCTTCAACAGCTCTAAATGACCTGCCTTTCAATTTTGTCACATGTGCCTTTGATCCTGTATTACAGGATTGAGCAAACAAAAAAATCAACCTTCCCTGACCCATTCAGATGACTTCCAATTTACACAAAAATCATATCCAGATATGACCTGTTACCATTTTGTTGCCCCTTTCTGTTTCTGCAGATTCTGCTTATGTTTGGAGGTATATCCAGTTACTAGAGAGTAACTTAATGTCAGTGATATTACAGACATGGTACTGTGTAGTTGCAGTTCGCAGTGTGAAGTGAGGGGCAGGATATCTTCCTAGTCCAAACTGGTGGGAACCCCTGATACCCACAGCTACTTAGTCTTTGGGAGCATGTATATGTTGAATTCTCAGTCTGAAGAGGAAAAGTGAAACATCCCACATGGATGCAGTAATGCAGCTCACAATTGTTGCACCATCCTTCAACTTCTACTGAAAACTAACCCAAACAATCACATAACAGGGTCATTACAGTATGAAAATTTTGATTCAGAATTTTTACATTTAAAGTTTTGTTTTGCTCCTGTTTTTCCTGTCTGCACCCTGTGATATTATCTTTCTCCTTTACAGGATGCAAAGCTAAAATCCAGATGCTTAGAGTCCAAAGATACCAGAAATGCAGTTTGGCTCAGGGTGGCACTGACCACATAAAAGCTGCACGTTTTTTCTTGTTTCATGTGGCTTTTTAGTAGGTTGAATAACAAAAATAGTAGGGTGAGACTGCATCTGAACTTACTTAAAAAAAAAAAAAAAGAATGAATGATAAAAAGAGAAAGACTGAGTATAAAGAAGTGTTCAGCTGAGCATATTTTATGATCTTCTAAGCATAAACGGGGTAAACAGAACTCCAAAAGTGTATATATAGTCAATAAAATAGGCAATTATCATTGCCAGTTTTATGGGTATAGTTTCAGGAAGAGCTTCAGTCCAAATTATTAGCTGAGATGAAACTTTATTGATAGGTGATGCTAATAGGAAAGAGTTTTAAATTTAGTTTAGATAACTGCTCTTCAAATGTGCTAATTCCTAGCGAGTAAATTTGTGAATCAAAAACTGGCAATGGGGCTAGTAGTTGCATGAGAATCTGTGGTCTAAGCAGGATTACTCAGTCAGACCAAGTCCTATGCACTCTCTTCAGCAGTGGCCAAAAGCAGATGTGTAGGACAAGGTATATTCAGGGTAATAATGCAAGTCTGTCACAATATGTGGCTTCCTGAAGATGTGTGGTGTATGTGTAACCTTCATGGATTCCTATGCCTTGAACTTTTTTGGTCTCTCATTGGGCTCATGTAAACTTAAAGCATCTAAGATGCTGTGGTAGAAATTCTGTAACCTCCTATGTTCTTCTTTTTGACTGGTCTATTTGCTCTTGAATAACTTCTAAGAGAAAGATGATTTATATTTTAATATAGCAGGTGCAGTTTTTAACCTCCTTCAGAGGCTTTTTAAAGTTACCAGTGAGACTTTTTCCAAAGTTACAGTATACTCATAATGGACAGTTTAAAGCGTATAAAAGTGTTTCTATGAGACTCAGCTAACTTCAGACAGAATTAGTTTTGTAGTCTAATTAGTTTACCAAGCTTCCCCTACTATCTGAACAACAGAAGCTTCTGGAGGGTGATTAATTAAGTTTAATTTAGGCATCCATTTTTGACTGGATTGAGTTGCTTTTTGGAGGGCTTTGCTTCTCCCTGGAGGAGGAGTATAGATGGCCAGCTTAGACAATCTGCTCCACTTTTAAAACTAAAAATAAGTGCCATGAATCCCGGTCTAAGAACTCATAAATAATACCTACTTTGAAGTTTTGGAATTTGGAAGGACATTGTAAACTGAAAGCAAAGGACTAATAAGCTGATGGAGTAACAGTGCACAAGCATATTAGCATCCTCTTCCAGGGTGCTCCCAAGGGCTGCATGAATGAGGCAGAATGGTAGCAGAAGCATAGGCTTAGAACACAGAAGAAGTCTTGTTGGATGGATCTTGATGTATTCAGGTCTTACTCAAATATTCCTCCAGATAATTGTTTGGATCAGATATGCTATTGAGAGGAGAAACATTACAGTAGCTACTAAACTGGGCAGATGACCGATAAAACTTTATGTTCCTACCATGCAGAATGTGTCTGTTACCCATAGCATGAAGGTCTGGAAAGCATTATCTGCTACAGCTTTCCCTGTGTAATCTGTATGACTTGGGCAAATCGTGAACAAATGCTTGGTTTGATGATTTCTACTGATGCAGTTAGGGAGGATGCTCCGAGGGTTTAGCAATGCACACCTGTTTTCTTCTCATCTCATACAAATAATTTATTTGCTAGTGAAGGGGCTAAATCATCATGGTGATGCACTTAATTATGTTGTATTGACACAAAATTGTCAGCACAAGTTTTCCAGAGGGACTGAACAAGGATTGCACTCTTCCATCAGCAGTGACATACACGTGCTCACTTTTCACACACAGAGCTGTCATGCAGCTGCATTGCTCTGGATTCCCTACTTGGACGGGTTGTTTACACATTCTGAGAGGTTCCCATGCTGTTGTTCATGAATGAATCACCAATGGCCTACTTGCTTGTGGTGCACATAGAAAAACTTTGGCTCTCCTTTTTTCCTGCTGGTTATGTAGGTATTTGACTGCTTACAGAAAAAGCCTGGGGCCCTGTAGAAGCACTGCTGCTCTGGACTCACTAACAACAGCAGCTAGGAAGGTGATGGCACCTTGTGACAAATTCTTGACAATCACATAAGTGTAGTCCCTGTTACTCATCCCTGCTCACCAGTCATTAATCCCTTTTCAGGGAAGAGCTTTCTTGATGTCCTTCCAGCCTATATACCCCGAATCAGTCAAATTAATCTTCTGTTTCTTGCTAACTTTGATAATGTAATATATTTTTCTAGTTGGCATTTTAATCTGAATACAGCTAACACATAATACCTTTGAAATGAACTGAAATTTGGTCGGTCAGAAGTGGCTTCACTTCCACTAACTTAGATGAGCTTAGCTGAGTGAAGGGGTTGGTTAAATATTTCTTTAGCACTGAGTATAAAAAATGTATCCATCCATATGTGGGCAGAGAACACCCAGTTTGAAATTCTCAGGCAAATTTTTTTATTTATTTTTTTTAAACACCATACTTTTCAACAATCCAGACGTGATCAGTGTTTCAAAGTGATGAATCATAGTGCAAAATGTGAGCCATAAAAGACCTCATTTCCCAAAGAGCAGCGGAAAACCAATCAGAAAAAAATATTTCTAAAAATTAGTATTTTCAAAGAATTGGCTAGTACTTGTACCTGAAGGTTTTAGTCTAGATGTTGTGACATGTTTTCTTGTCTGTGTCTGTGCATGCCTTTTATCTTCATCCAACAACTGTTCTGATGCTATTAGCAATCTAAAAGCAGTGAAGCTGTTCAGTCACTAAACCACATGTCCTCTCTACAGAAACATGAAGTCTTATGACTTAAGGTCTGAAAATTTACCTAGCCAAGTTAGTATCTAAATCAGTGTTGGACATCTCTTCCTTTTCCCAACCAGCTCTTCCTCAAACCCACAGAAAGTTTTCTACTCACTTAAGTAGACAGTGGATCAAACCATTCCATGATTCCTTTTGTATGTGCTGTTGGCCAGGGTTGCGCACTGTTGATCTTGGATCTGAATCAATTCCCTAATTTCTAGTGGTTTAAAACCAGGTGGTAAATTTTTTATATAGCAGGAATTTGACCCTGTATGTAGGAATTTGGGATGAGATTTTAGAAACTTTTATTACAAGGAGAGCTCTCTGAAGCATTCCTCATGGCCCTACAAATCTCTTTCTTTTTATTGTATTAAGGCAGGGTGCAGAAAAGGGCTTACAGAGGGTCACCAGTAGTTGATTTTATGTGGGATGAATGCACTTCTAGTGGCCATAGCTACTAGATGGGTCAAGCAAAGGTGTTATGACTGTCCCATCTTGTAATTGTAACCATAAATTAGTTTTATGTGCCAGCATGACTCTCTTCTAGACAACAATTTAATTGAGCTGATGACACATGTATTTCCAAATTCCACTCTTTGACTTTTTCCTCTTTCTTAAAATACTGGCAAGTCAGACCTTCTGAATAGGGCAGAAATCTTCAAAACAGAACTCAGAAAAACTAAGCTTTATTTCAAAGTTAATATCCTGGCGAGACTTAAGGGAAGGCTTGACAGGGTTTGTGCATCCAGCTCAGCCAACTCATGCTTCCAGATGGAAGTTTTGTGAGATACTTTTTGGTTTTGTTTGATGACCTCGGACAGGTCAGAAGTAGATAGTTTATCCATGTTTCACATTGTGTTCTGGTTTTGCTCAAGCATGAGGCTGTCAAAGGCAGCAGATCTATGTAAAAGAAAACAGAAGTACAGATAACTACAAACTGGGCCACCTTTATTGTCAAAATTCATGAATAAAGCTTGAAGAAATCAGCCCAAAATGTGGTAAAGACTGAAAAGCCAAAGCTCCATTTATTGCTTATCTTTCTACTCTACTTGTGACTACTGCAGCTGGGCATTATTAAGTAAAAACCAGCTGAATGCATCTGTGCCAGTGCAATACTGGGAGTCTAATCACTTGATCTGAGACATTTGTAACTTTATGGAGACCATTTCCCCAGGAAGATCACAGGATTTCAAACACAAATCTCAATATGTATTCCATGTCCTGGAGTGGATTATCCACCTCTGGTGTGTTTTCAACTAAGGAAATTAAGCCTTGGTAAAAAAGCAGGTTCCAGCTGCCATCATTCAGACTCTTATCCTTTAGACCTTTTCTTCTGCTTCCAGTTCCTCCTATATTAGAATGCTTTCTCTCTCAGTGGCAACTTAACAGTGCCTTTTGCTTAATTTATGAACAGTATCTCACTATTCATCTGGGACTTTGGGAGGAGACTGGCATTTGACAAATTCTGAAATGAATCGCAACTCTGGCTCATACATGTGTCCCATAGAGGACAATGACATTATCAGCAGCTACAGAAATAGAAAGAGACTCACTGGGGAAAATTTCTTGCTTTAGCCCAGAGTATTGGGTGAAGCCCCAAATTGGTGAATATCATTGCAATGTATCATAGAACCCTACAGTGGTTTGGAAGACATCATCTCATTCCAGCCCCCCTGTCATGGGCAGGGACAGCTTTCACTGTACCAGGTTGCTCAGAGCCCCATCCAGCCTGGCCTTGAACACTGCCAGGGATGGAGCACCCACACCTTTTCCGGGCAACCTGTGCAGTGCTTCACCACCCTCACAGGGAAGAGTTTCTTCCCAATATCTAATTTAAACCTGCCCTCTTTCACTTCAAAGCCATTACCTGGTAATGATCATCACTAGGACAAGGGGTGAGAAGTCTGTCTCCAGCTCTCTTGTAGCCTCCTTCAGGCAGTGGAAGGCTTTTCTAAGGTCCCCCTGAAGCCTTCTCTTCTCACTGCTGAACAACCCCAACTCTGTTATATATTTTGTTTTGATGGAAAAATTCTGTAAATTCTCCTTAGAAAAGACAATTATTAATATACACTGGATCTTTTGACCACAAAAAAATCCAGCACACAAAATGTTTAAATGAAACAATAAAGTCCTATAAATCCATATGAAAGGGCAATGATGGTGTATTTGGACCAGTGTAAAAAACTAGATCATGTGTAAAGAACCAATGTTCAAATTGAAGAGGTAGTAGCTAAGATATGAGAATGTTTCAGTTTTCCTGAGTCTTGTTCCATGGACAATCCTGCAGTGTAACCCTCCTCATTGTTGCAAGAGGCTCCTGTCTTTTCCACAGATAAAGTGTCTTCTGCCATGTGAGCAGACTCTACCTTCCTATCACACACTTTCTACTGATTCCCAGGTTATACTTTTTTTCTTTTTTTTCTTTTCTTTCTTTCTTTTTTTCTTTTTTTTTTTTTTTTTTTTTTTTTTTTAACCAGCAATTCTTTTTCCTTCTGAAAGGGCTAGGATATCCATGAGCACGTTTTGCCTGTTTATCTATCCTTATTTCCTTTCACCTTTACGCAAGAGTAAACTTCAAGGCTAATAGAAGTTTTTTGTACCATCTCTCTCCCTGAATAAACATGAGCCCTTTCTAAAAATGTGCCACCACTTCTCTCTTTCTCAAAAGGAGTCTCCCTCAGTGCTTGTTCTTCTGTTTCCCTCTCCTACAAACTCTGTGATTGGCTCTGTTCTGCCTTTGTCGGTCCAGGCGCTGGGGTTGCACAGTGTCAGATCTTGTATTTCCCCCTTGTAGTGGTTATTGGACTGGCTGTATGGCCAGTTTAGTTTATTGGCTCTATGGTTTCCAGAGTCTGAGAGCAAAAGACACTGAATATGGAAATGTACAGCATAAAAATGATGTGGAAAAAAAATCTGGCAACAGCTTGTTATAATCAGCAGAGGGTAGTCCTTAGAAGATACCTTTTACAATGTGTCTTCAAAATGAGCCAATTTCAATAATCTGCTTGAAAAGCAACTGAACCAGGTATTAAAGGAGTTTTATATTGAGAGAGAGAAGAATATATGGACCTAAAGCAATAAATTTGCCTGATGTATGCATCAGACTAATTAAAATTATCTTTATGCATAGAAAGAGTCCTTCTTTGATTTGAAATTCTTCAGCTTTTACTGAAGACAGTGATAGATTCCTTGAATGACTAAGAAGAAAACTCTTAGGCTGCATATAGATCTCCTGCTTACTATGATGATTAAGCATAACTGTTTTTTACAACTGTACCAGGGGAATAATTGCTTTGTAGCCTCAGAGCAATGTTAACTGAACCTGAAGCAGAATTGCCAGTCTGTAAGCAGCTCTTTGGGTCCAGCTTGCTCTTTACACTGTTGTTTACTTACCTAGCAGGAAAACATCACTTTGATTTTGTTTCAATCCTATTTTTAGTTGGACTGAGCATGGAAGAAGTATTACCTATCTTTGAATTGGAGAGAAAAAAAGATAGGAGACTCATGCCAGGTCTTCAACATTTTAGTTAAGTTATGGTTGGTTTCTCTCCTTCTTTAAATTCGGTGCATTTGTCTGACCCCAGCAAGTGGTGTGACATGCTTTCACCATACAACTTCTTAAACTAACAGTTGTCTTTGGCAGATAGCATAACTGCTCAGCCTCTTTTATATGTCTGGGGTTCTTACTGTGGTCAGCACTTCAAGTATAGCCCAGCCTAAATGATCTGAGGAGAAAACATGGAAATGAAATTATTTTTTCCTGTTGTGAGCAAATGGCTTTAGAAATTATTAATGTTTTACGAGTATTTAAGGCTTTTGTTAGAGCTTTGAAGTAGACCTGCAATTGTTAATACTGTTGATGTCTCCATTGTAAAAAATATAGCCTTTAGAGTTTACTATTTGGCTCCTTGTAACAATATTCAAATCCAAGCTCATTTCACATTTCATGTCTCTCATAAAATTGTTCTATATATATTTTTACAGTGGCATTTGGGAATGATCTCAGAGTCTTTTGTTCCTACAGAAGTTAGACTTCATAACATTCATTTCAATTTTTGAAATATTAGTCTTTAAGGTCTTTTAAAAATAGTTTTCTTTTCTTTTGTAAATGATTAGTCTATTTATAACCAAAACACAGTAAACCTTTTTATCCCAGCATTTTGGACAGTGTTATATTAACATTAACTCCTTTTGGACTTCCTGGTATAGTAAAGCCTGAAAGACATCCTCAGCCCCAGTGTATGAGCTGGATTTGTGAGTTCTGAGGATACTTAAAAACTTCCTCCAGTCCATAAGCACACATTAAACACTCCTGAACAAACTACTGGACTTCCTTTACACAGCAAAGCACACTACCACTAGCCACTAGCACCTTTGTCGTGTAGCAGGAGTACACAGGCATGGTCTACCAGGTTTCTTCCTAGTTCATAAATTTCAGCTTCTCTTTCTGTGAACCTTGCAGTGATCAGTGCTTACATTGGCATTTTTTTTCTTCTTTTTCAAAAGCCACATGAGACTTCTGGGAGAATTGGAAACACCATAGTCTTAGCTACCAACAACAGAATGATAACACCCTGCTCTTTGTCTTGTCCTTTGCTGATGTAATCATGTCTAATGCATCATCAAAGGGCAGGAAATAGCCCTTCAGATGACAGCCGACTGTCAAGAAAGATGAAAGCAATGCTCGGGAAGGTAAAAACACCTGGTGCTGTTTCCACATGTGCCCTGGGGCATTCGACCTGCTACAGCCCTTCCCGACAAGTACAGTGTTGATTGAGCTCACAAAATATTTGAAAATCTTCATGTGTGTAAAGTCTTTACTACAAATATATGCCTTTTTTTAATGATAATGATGACAAAAGTAAGGACTTAAATGTAAACATAAAATGTTTTATTAAACTAGTTTCGCTGATAAAGAAGTTAGAAAAGCTTATGGGTGGATAATCTTTCCTCCAGGCTCATTACTGAATGGTTTTATTTATTTTTCTCTTGTATAAGCTATTCATCATAAATTATCTTCTCATTGTGTTCAACCACATTTCTTATTCCAAAAAATGTACCTTATTTTCACACCTGCCAACCTAACCTGTCTCAATTTACCTGCATTCCCAGTAGAATTGTTGCTGTTGCTATTTCTACTCATTTTTTGTGCTGACACTTTTACCACCTAGTTTAATAATTTTTTAGTTGTTTGATATTTTATTAGTTTTCTAATATTTTTTTTCCTAATAGTTTTCTCTCAAGGCATCACTTTAATAGGTATTGTTTTGAAAATTACCTGCATAATTCGTGAGTTTTTAACCAGGAACACTTATATTTCTTTCTTGGTTTTGAAGGAAAAAATTTAATACAAAGAGATTATTATTTGGGTCTACTCTGATTGAGATTTTTCGTCTTCCAGATATTTAGAAATGGATCTGAAATGAAACACTCAAATAGTATCAAAACACTCAGAAAATTGGTCAATGCAAAAGTTTCAATTTGTATGATAATGAATACCCAGTTCTGGCCTGTGACTAGACTATGGAGAGATTTAGAAAAAGTTGTATGACAAGGAAATCTCTGGCTACTTTAGAAACAAAAGTATGTATTTATATTCTCTTCTACAGAGAAAAATATGAGAAAATATTTAGCAAGACATAAGTTGAGGGGGCCTCAACCTCACAGAATCCCTGCAGAACTCTGTGGAAAATAATATAGTTTCCTGAGTGATTTCTTTGGAGATCAAATTCTCTGTTTAGTTATTTGCACAGGTGAATGCTAGGCCACGAATTCAAGGCCAGAACTGTCTTGCAGAAACATTATTGTTCTTGATGAGTCACAAAAAATAAGTTAACTTAATCTTCGGATCAGATTGCATATGAAGGGGTAATACTTGGAGAAGCCATCTTTTTGCTAAGACTGATATGTGATTCTGAGCCAAACTAAGCTTAAATGTATAAAACTGTGTTAAATATCAAGAGGCAATCACACTAAAGAGGTTTGGGTTTTTTTTTTTTTTTTTTTTTTTTTTGACAAATACACACAAAGAGGAAACTGTGACTACTGTAAGATTAATGAATTTCTTTGAAATTTTGTATAAATCACTGCCCTGTCCGTATCAGATTCATATTTAACTCACTGCCTTCATGCAAAGGCCCCAAACGTGGCTTAATTCATTCTAAATCATGCTACTCTGAAGCAGAAAAATGAAGACATAACATGATTCAGTTTAATAACACTTCTGTCTTCCCAAATGTACTCATTTCTGTAGTCAAATGTGTAATAAGAGACCTGGCTGAGCTCCCAGGCTTGCTGAGCACCACAAGAACATGATACAAATCAGTCAATGCCATAACAAAGAAATGTATAATTATGCAGTGAATACCCTACAAACCTCCCACAAAGAACTTTTGCCTTGAATTCCCAAACAAATGAAATACAGGGCTTCAGAGGAAAAGCAGAGCCAAGTATCTCTGTGCAGTGTCTCAATCTAATTAGCAGAATGACTCTGAGACAATTTCACTTTAAGTGCTTTTAAATATTTGGATTACTTTATTTAAATTAACAGGAAAAAATTTCATTATAAAGTTAAAGACCACAGAAGGGGGCACATTGCCCTTCTCAGAGCATAAAATCCTGATGAAGAAGCTCAGAATCAGAAGTCAAACTGTTTCCCTCTGCTATATTACTGAGCAGCAATGCCAGGTAAACTTATTATAATGGTTTTAGGAAGGTGTTTGTCAACCTAAGATCCTTATTTCTTCATACCAGACGTGACAGGTGAGATAACATTTTTAAAAAGAAAAAAAAAATCTGTCAATATGAGGGGGAAGGGGTTGTTTTCAGACAACTGAAAGCTAAGTCTGAAAAAGCATTTAGGAGTCTAGTGTGTATCTTAGGCATCTAAACTAAGTGAGCAACCTACAGATGCTAGTTCCCTAATTAAACCCAAGGACCACTTATTTGCCACCAGTGAACTCAATAATCTAGAATATTGCTCCTTGACTTATCCTAAGATGTTTTTGGTTAGTAGTGCCTAAATGACAATAGCGCACACTTGAATTTCCCAAAGAAGGTTATCCCTTGAGAAAGTTTTGTGAGTGATCTGACAGCAGGATTGGGCTATTATCATGGCTCCTTATCCACTGCTCACCCATCGCAACTCCACCCACCTTGGCTGAAAACATAAAACTGGTAAAGCTGGTTCCACCAATCTTTGTGCACTAAAACTTCAGCTGACAACGCTCATTCAGGAATGGCACCCTGTGGTTCAGCAATGCCCTGGATGTACTGCATATTTCCCATGAAAACCAGAATTTGTGGGGCCACTGTTTGCCAAAATGCAAATTTGCTTTCTCCTAAGTGCAATAACAGTTCCTGGGAATGTAGCCAATTGCATGAAGTTATTTATGGACATTTTCAGATCACACATCGTAGCACTGAGACTAGGACTCACACTTCTTGCACATATACTCTCACCACTAGGCCATTACCAAAAATGTGGCACTACCAGGACCTCTACCTATCTTTTAAAAGAATAGAGTAACCAGGGTCCCGCACCAAATGGAAAACTTAAGTTAGATGTGGGTTTGAGACTGTTACCCACATTTTTATTGAAACATGAGGTGTGGTGTCACAGACAGAGCCCAGGTATAGCAGGAAAGTGGCTCTTTGAACCTCTTTGTCCATCACTGCTCCTGTTGGCCAGTGTGGGTGTTCTTGTTCTTTGTGGCTCCTGTGAACACTATTGTTGAGGGTGTAACTCACAGAGGTTTTGCTGTACTCTGCAATTAAAGATTTCAAAGTCTGATTGCACATGATTAAGTCACTTCAACCACTGAGTAACTGTTAAGTGAACGAAGTAAAGGTCCAGTGGTCATCACTAACTTTTGGCTCAAAATTTTTGGTTTTTGGTAGTGAAAAATTTCTTTAGTTACCATTTCCAGGGAAATGTGCTACTCTGGATGGCTGGGACCCATCAGCTGGTCTGAGGTGGGTCTAGAGAAACACACAGAAACTTATCTAAATTCCCTGAACATCTGACCTTAAATACAGATCTGAAAGTCTCTGGAGAATAGATGAGCACTAGAGAAGTCCAGCTAATGATGCTTTTTTGTCTAACAGGAAATACTGAAAGAATAGACTTTCTGTAACAGTGGTTATTTATAATTCAGCTACAAACAAGAAGACAACGTCAGGAAAATGAAAAGTTGAAAGCAAAGTAAAAGTAAAGTTTTTTAATAAAGAAAATATGGGGACTAGTTATACTTTCAGCAGTCCAAGTCAAATGTGGATTCCTTATTTACACAACAAAGAATATATAAAATTTATCTACAGACATGTCATGCTCCATTCAAAAGAACATAATATATTTATTTTCAGGTGTAGCACTTGAGAGCCTAAACATTCCTTTCTGTGGGACTACTTTGCTTAATTCTTTAAACATGTTAGACCAGCTATGATGCTGCTGCAAATGTGAACACAGCTGTGGGTGGTAAATGGTAGAGGTTTTTACAGTTTATTGAAATATTTGACACTTTTTGTTAGCCTTGGGCTTCTACCCCCCAAAAGTGAGTGAAATGAATGATCTGAAGGTTACTGACTCATATTTTCTATCCTCATGATAATAAAACATAGTAAGAAAAAATATGGAGAAATTAAGAAATAACTTGGGACCAATTATAAGCTGGGGTGCCTTCAAGAAAAACAATGATGTTAAAAAAATAACTAATTCTGTTTCATTTTAGAGTCTGGCTAGAGGGTGATTTTGAAAAATCTTTCTCCTTAAGCTTAGCAGCCAATAGGAAGGTAGCAGCTGGAGTATTTTTGAATAAATACTTTTAAAGGAATAGAGAGTCTTTCATCCTTGGGAAAAATAGTGCCTGCATGAGTGAGAAAAACACAGGAAATTGGATTGTTATGGGGATTATGAAGCCTGCTTTCTTTACAGAAAGACAGAGCACAATTCAAACCATAAGACACCATTCATTGCAGGCATTTGCTCAACACCTCAGAAGGGAGCAAAGCACAGACAGATCTGTGTTAAAGTGCTTTTCCACTGCTTTTCTACTTCTGCTGCCATAAATAGTCATCTTCCAGAGAGGACTCTACATCAAAGCTAATGAAGTGCTGCGCCTGATTGTCTGTGTTAAGAAGCTCCTAGGATGACCATTCCAACTTTTCTTAGAGTAGCCCATTGCAGTACTGTAATGCTGTCCCATGGAGAATTTTTTCTAATCTCCAGTCTGAGCTGCTTAAGACTTAAACTGTGGCTGGCATCTTTGTTCTGTAACCTTCCATTACACAAGGGAGTTCAGCTCCGTTGTCTCTGTAAGTTCTCTAAGTCATGATGGGTAGAAAGCATTTTGGAAATCAGAATGAACAGATGATTTATTCTCTCTGGAACAGCAAATGAAAAATGTCCCTTGCAGGACATTTGTGCCTCTTCTCTGAGAGGGTCTACTTCATCTATGTTATGAACCTAGTAGCAAGAAAAGATGAAGTGAAATATTCTGCTGTGTGATCCCAGGAACAAGATTTAAAAATTAAAAATTATAATGGATTTTTACTTCCTGCCTTATGCATCCAAAATGCATTTTCAGACTAAGGACTGCCCTCAGTGATGCAACCAAATCAATCTCTACAGACCTCAGAGAATCACAAAGATACTGTGATATTGGGATATCAGCAGTGCACAGCAATGCAGTATTTCAATCTGGGAACAATTTTGTCTCTCATGCACTTTTTGGTTATTTCCACTCGGCAGTTATCATGGTTTAACCCCAGTCAGCAAATCTGCCGCACACAACCACTCACTTATTTGCATGGTGGGATGTGGGAGAGATTTGGGAAGGCAAAACTGAGAAAACTCGTGGGTTGAGATAAAAACTGTTTAGTAGGTAAAGCAAAACCCATGAACGCAGCACTGCCCATGGGCAGGCAGGTGTTCAGCCATTCCTGGGACAGCAGAGCTCCATCACGCGTGAAATGGTCACTTGGAAAGACAAATGCCATCACTCCAGACATACCCCTTTCCTCCGTCTTCCACCAGCTTTGTATGCTGACTGCAGTGCCCTATAGTATGGAATGTCCCTCTGGTCAGCTGGGGTCAGCTGTCTTGGCTGTGTTCTTTCCCAACTTCTTGTGCACCACCAGGACCCTCACTGGTGGATGGGGTGAGGAGCAGAAAAGGCCTTGGCTCTTTGTGAGCACTGCTCAACAGTAATTAAAACATCCCTGTGTTATCAACACTGTTTTCAGCACAAATCCAAAACACAGCTCCATACCTGCTACTATGAAGAAAATTAACTCTATTCAGCCAAAACCAGCACAGGAATGGAAGAGAATAATATCAGTTTCCATCCCACCACACATAAATACATTGACTCCAACTGCAAGAGTATGTAAGTAAGTCTTCCTAACACTTTTTGGAAAGGGATGCTGTTACACTGAGTGATGAGAGAATCCCTGCTTGAGGTGAACGGTTCTGTGTTTTGGACATTGCTCCAGTTGTATATATGTTGTTTATGTGTGCACATTTTCAAGAGAATAATCTTTGAGAAGGCATACTAAGGGCTGCAAGACATTATTGCAGTAGGGCCCATATACTGAATAGCAGCACTGTGTACTCCAGGGAGCTGTCATCTCCTCCTTACAAACCCATTACAGTCCATCTGCAAATACTGGCTCCTCTAAGATGTAAGGGAACAATTGACTCACTGAAAGGTCTATCCAACAAACCTCTAGCTGCACGCACTGCATACAACAGACATCCCTCTGGGGTTAGCCATAAACTCTGTACCATTTGGGCTGTGATATTCGTGTCTATTCTGCTGCTCCCTCAGCCAATCTCTCATGTGCTCTTCACCAAAAAATGCCTGATATCCCTCTTCCCCCCTGAAAGTATGATCCTGCAGAGAAAGAGAAACATAGTGAGAATTCATTCACATCAGGCTTTCTATGATGATAATTAAGGCATGGGACAAAAAGCCTTTTCCCACTTCAGCTTTAAAACATTTTTTTCCAGTTTTAGTGGGAGAGAATTCAGCAACCATCAAGAGAAGCAGACAGAATCCTTAGTGCCAAAGTGAAGTGTCTGTGTTCTCAAGATCTTAACACTCCTGAAGACAGATGTAGAATAAGTCTTCTGAAGATGTCAGCAAGACCACAAATAGCTTGAGAAGAATTAAGTAAAATTTAAAAATACTAGACTACAGGTGGCCTGTGGGAAGACCCCCAGTACACTAGGAATATGTGTTTGGCTTATACCAAGAAGCCTTGCAGCTGTGTTTTCAATATAAGCTGAAGTCTGGGATGTAACAAGATTTAGTTTGATGCCGTGTAAAATGGAATGATAGCAGTTACAGCATATAATTTTATGATTAATTCAGCAAACTTAGCTGCATTAGAAACTTTACTCCCACTGCACTGTTAATTCTTTGCAAGTAATGTAAGTCTAAACTTACAATATAGTATCTATATTATGGGAAAAGGGTAATCTGAAATAGAGGCAGGACCAAATACCAAAACTGAGTAAAATGACAGATAATTTCAGTCATTTGAAACAGCATTACAAGGGCTGAATATAATCAGTATATTTTGTACAAACTGTCATATTTGATTCCTGTCTTCAGGAACAACTAAAACAAGCAAGGATTTCAAGTCTGGCAACTGTGTGCCCTGTATTCATCCCCACAGGCCCCAGAAGGATAATTCTTAAAACTGTCTTGTGCAGCCTTTTTTTTTTTTTTTTCTTTTTTTTTCTTTTTTTTTTTTTTTTCCTGTAAGACTATCCAATTACTTAGTGCTGTGCTGGGAGTACCTGAGGAAATAGTAAAAGGAAATACAACTGAGAGCCACTGTGGTTTGACTCCTCTCCAGATACTTTGAAAATATTTTGGCAAAAACAAGATTTTAAGTAAAACTGTTTCCTTTGGTAACATACCGAGGACTGCAGGTTTTACATTTTTGTACTTAGTGTGGAGGGCCAAAAAAAAACCAAACCCTTGTGTGAGAAGGTTGTACATGCGGTAGTAATGTTGGTGGGGACGAAAGAGAGAGCAAAGCAGAGGTGAAGGAGGTGGGGAATTCGAACAAGATGCAGAAAGAAGACAAGGAGACAACATAATACAAATATCTATTTTCTACTGACAAAACAAACTGCACAGTGCTGCAAGAAGGAAAATATCTTTGGGTACTTTAGACTTCTAATGAGTGACAGTTTGATGGTTTGTTCATCAAGGGATGACTGTGATCAAAGAGACAAAAACCATGATTTCTTTCAGCTTGTTTGGTCATCCAGTGGGGTTAATGAGGGAGCTCCTGAACTGACAAGTGCATTTCCTTTTCTAAAAGAAGATTCCTTGGAGTACTTATTATTTTTGCTCTCTGAAGTTTTTAGTAAAAATCAAAAGAAGTGCCATGAAAAGCTTTCTAAATGCATTGGCCATACTGAATTCTATAAAGCCACATCCATCCCTGGCTGCATCCAGCGATGGAGCTCCCATGGGCAGCAGGGCAGGGAGGGGATTCTGCCCCTCTGCTCTGCTCTGCTGAGACCCACCTGGAGCACTGCATCCAGCCCTGGGCTCCCAGCACGGGAGGGACAGGAACCTGCTGGAGCCAGCACAGAGGCCTGTGATGCAGCACGTCTCTTATGAAGAAAGGCTGAGAGAGTTGGGATTGTTCAGCCTGGAGAAGAGAAGGCTTAGGGGTGACCAAGAGAAGGCTCAGAAGTACAAATTGTGGCCTTCCAGTACTTGAGGGAGCCTGCAAGAATGAGGGAGAGGGAATATTTACATGAGTATGGAGTGACAGGACAAGGGGGAATAGCTTCATTCTGAAAGAGAGTGGGTTTAGGTTAGATATTAGGAAGAAATTCTTTACCCTGAGGGTGGTAAGGCCCTGGCTCAGGTTGCCCAGAGAAGCTGTGGATTGACCCTCCTTGACAGTGTTCAAGGCCAGGCTGGATGGGGCTTGGAGCAACTGGTCTAGTGAAATGTGTCCCTTCCCACAAATGAGCTTTCCAAACCTTAATTATGAGGTCTGTGAATATTTAAATTTATTAAACAAAACAATGATACCTTTGCCCTTCAGGAGTGGTTTCTTTCTTTAGAAGATCTTTGTGTTTGTTTGGCTGCCACTGATTACAACATGCCCAAATCCGAAGTCTTGTTTCCGTGTTGTCCTGCTCTGTACACATCACTCACAAGTGACATAACAATTGGCATTCAAGAGAACAGTGTTAAGTCATTCTTATTATTCATAAGCAAATTAGCCAGATAAGCATAATATAAACATTTCTCTTTAGCTGTTCATTTCCAAATACAAAAAAATATAATTCCTTATCATGGCCTTCAGGCAGATATATAGTTATGTGTTTCTTTCAATTTTTGTTGAACCTAGGAGAGGAGTATTTTAAAGGCTGAATTGCTGTTTTTTTTCCTGTAGAAATGTTCACCTTGTCACAATGGGTCAAATTCTTTCTACTTTGTATGGAAATGCAGTGGGTTAATACCTTTTCACATCACAGCTTTTCCTCAAATTTTTTTTTTTTTTTTTTTTTTTTTTTTTTTTTTTTTTTTTTTTTTTTTTTTGTCCTGAAGCCACTTGTTACTGGGGAGGGCTCAAGGAAGGCATTCTTTAAAAATAGCTGTCGGATGGAAGTCAACTTCAATCCTAACTGGGATTACACAGGTGCTGACTTACATTTTTGCCAGCTGTAGTGATGTGGAAGAATTGTATTGTAAGTTCCCAAGCATAAGAGGTGCTGCGAGCTTGGAAGCTGGCAGAAGACAAGGCTGCAAATCAAAAAGAAAAAACAAAGAAGGTGTAGGTAATGAGTGCATGGAGATGGTGAGGATTGAACAGAATTGAGTTATTTTGGGAAGAAAGTCTCTGGAAAGGTTGTGTTAAGCAAGAGGCATAAGGAGAACACTGATACAAGGCTTTAAAGAATTGTAATGGAGCTGAGTTTTGATACTTTAAAAGAAAGGAAAAAGGACCTATTCATTTAATGATGCTTGAAAAGAAAGGCAAAAGGACCTATTCATTTAATGAATCATAGATGTGATTTCTATTTCAACAGAGTTTGGATTGATTTTTATTTAACTCGACCAGTCAGAATATTAAATTAAATCTGAGGTGCTTTTCAGGGGGAGAAAAATAAAACAATGCATAATGTCCAGTAACTGGCAACTTGCCTCTTTCCTGTACCATACTAAATCATTTTTCTCAGATGCTGAGTTTCATTGTTCTTTGTACCTTGTTGAATTCCTAAGTTATTACACATTGAAATCTAGTATGTTTAACCATGTCTGTGTAGGCTACTTCTAACAGTTCCTTAATATGCCCTATTTATAAACAAATCTTTCTACTATTTTACCCTCTTCAGCTTAAGTGCTTTTTTTGGTTTGGTTTGGTTTGGTTTTTTTTGTTTATAGTTTGCTCACCTGGGAAATCTGAACATGTTGTTAGGGACAAACTCTGTCTCCAACACAGGGGATATTAAGCTCATGTAAGTGACAGTACAGTAACATCTACTGGAGCCATGCCCTGGAGTGCAGTCCAGACTTTTCCTTTTGGCAATCAATGGAAGGAAGAAGTTTTTGACATAACTATTATTTGAAGGGTGCCTTAAGTGAGACTGGGTGGACATCTTCTTCAGGTGTTTAGAACAGGAATCCCACTTCACACAGCTGTCTTTCAGGACAAGGCTATAAAATAACCTCAAACTTTGAGCTGCCATTCTATTTTCTGTTTCTGAGACAGTTGGATGTGGACTAAGACAACTTGATTTTGTTAACAAGTACCTGAAGGAAAAAATATACCCATTTGGTAGAGCAGTTTAGGGAATAGCACTAGTTCAAACAGAGAAGAGTTAATGTGTGAGAAAACACTGTGTTTTCAAAAATCCAGTACATGTGTGTCAGTTGTTCCATAAACGGTGAGTGTGTTCCATTAAAGTGTTATGCCAGGAAGCTTTAATTTCTGCACCTAATTCTTTCACTATCTGAAGCCAATTTTTAAAATGTTCTTGTAGTTTTTTTCAAAAACAAAGCTTTGATGAAGAAATTCCCTGGATTATTTCTGTAGTGATCTGTTCTAGTGGTTTGCAGCATGCTGTGGAGAACTGAGGGAATTCTTCCTGGAATTCCTTGAAGATGTGGGATATTTTTGTCATTTGTGTAACTAATCTGAAACTAAATGAAACTTGTAGCTCTTCTTGTTGCAGTTTAGATTACCTATCTCTTTGTGATTGTCCTAGAGGTACTTACGGTTATCATTTAGAGCAATAGTCTGTGTGTCCATTGAGGCTTCAGGTTGTGCTGGGGGCTGGGCTCCTTCTCCACAGTGGCACTAAACTTTGGAAGTGAGGCTCATGTCCTCACTGATGTTAGATCACTGTGTTCACAGCACGCAGTAAGTTATCCTCAGCTCAATACCACACAGGGCATTCACTACAACTGTATTCTCCAAGTTAGAGCTAATTTACTTCCATGACTTTTATTTTCTTTCTATCATAACCTTTTCTTTTCTTCCTGTCCTCTTTGGTTTTGTCCCTTACCTTTTTTATCAAAAAGGTAAGCTATTTGGCCCATAATTCAACTCTTTTTACAAACTAACATCTATGAAGCTCTAGGCTTACCTTCAACATTTTGGCAAATACCCTCAGCTGATGGAAACTTTTCAACCACGGGCAATTTCAGCATCCTGTCTGTGGAATCTCTTCAGCATCAGGCAGTATCTCAAGATCAGTGACCTTCAACTCCTGCAGGCTGGCAGGTGTCCTCCTTGAGGAAAGAGCTGAACTCACATTCTCTCACTCACATTCACCCTCAGACATCTTTCTAGCCCCTAGAATGAGGAAATTGAGCAATGTATTAAATCCTGTACTATGCCCTCTTTCTACTTATTTTTCTGCTTATCTTTACTGCTAACTCCTCTTTTGCTTGTGTTCATCTTCTCTAGAGTTCTCTGCCCTCTGAGCTCTCCCAGTCACTGTCACATGAGGAATGACAGAAATGAAACAACTCAGAGAAGACCATGATCCCTTTGCAGCCTCCCCATGGGGCACCTGCACCTCTGACAGTGATGGGTCACTGTCAGTCACACCTTTCCTATCCTAAAATATTCCATGACTCCATGATTCCAACTGCAGGGTCCTCAACGCAAGAAGGATGTTAACCTCCTGGAATTGGGTCCAGAGGAGGGCCACAAAGATGATACAAGGGCTGGAACCACTCTTCTAACAAAGACAGGCTGAGAGAGTTGGAAGTAAAGAAGGCTCCAGGGAAACCTCATTATCGCTATCCAGTATTTCAGTGAACATAAAAAAGATGGAGAGTGGCTTTTTACATAAGCAGATAGTGACAGGACAAAGAGGCACAGTTTTAAACTAAAAGATGAGTTGTTTAGATTAGATATTATAAAGAAAAGGTATTTCTGCTATTGGTTAGTAGCAGCTCTTAGTTCAGGCAATTTTGTTAAGGATAATTAGCACTCGAATGAAAGGTATTTGCATTCTGGTCATGATTCTGATATTATTTTTTTCTTTGAATTAGATAGCGCATTGAGATTATGTGAAATTCAGAGACTCTGTTATTGCAGATTTTTTCTTCTTTTGTGTCAACTCTGCTTTCCCTTTTATCAAGAGTTGGGATGTGCTTCTGATTAATTAGTACTTAATCTATTACATTAATTCATAAACACCATATAGGCATTCAAGATGAAGATGCACTAAGTAATGTTGAATTAATTACTGTAGTTTTACTGTTTAAAAAGAAGAAAAATCTTGTTTTACATTTTAAAATAATCTAGATAAACCAGGTTCTTTGAATTTCTTTCAGAATCACTTGGATGTAGACATAGATTAACAGGTGGCAATGAAATATGCCAGGCATCCTTTTACAGCACAGTGTTCAAATGGGGATTTTTGATCAGAGGAAAGACAGAGGAAGAAGCTGACAGAGAGACATCTGCCGGTAACACAGGAGAGCAGTACTGAGAATTTGGGCTTCTGAGCTGAGCCTTTTCATCCTGATTAATCTATTTGATTTGACATGGTGGTGTTCTTACCTCCAAGAAGCATAAAAAGATCAGTAAAAATTCATATTAAAATTATAACGTTCTTCACTCCAACACTGAATAACTTTTGTTCCCTTTTCAAAATAACAAAAGAAAAACAGATTTTGTTATACGTGTTTAACAGAGGAGTACGTGAGTCATTTCAAAACAAAAGTGAGGACAGTCCTAAAGTTAAGGAATCATTTCCATGGTCATGGATATCAACCCAGTTTTAATTATACCAAGAAACAAGCTGGAATCCCTTGCAGTCTTCAGAGCACAGACATGAAGTAGTGAATGGTCAAGAACCTTCTTGATATATAACACTTCATTGGTACAAAGAGTTTTATGAAAAAAATATGCCATTTATAATTTTTTTTTTGTGGATGTTAATGAGTAGCAGAAAATGGAGGCTAGTAACTGAGTTAATGGGCTGTGTGGCTATGAAACAGTAATGCTGTCATGACTTGAAACTTATTTGCTCTGACTCAGGCTGAAAAGGAAGTTCTTCAGACTAGGTACAGATTTATTTTAAGGGGTGGCACCTTGGTTAATCTGAGTCATGTTCAGTCAGTTGCTGGATAGAATCCCTCTTGTTACTAAAAAAACCCTGATTTTTCTCTTGATGAAATAATATTAATTTGTATCTCCCATTTTTGCAGCAGAGGAAAACAAAAATTAAACTGACAAGTGGGACACTCTGTCCATGACCCTTCATGTGCATTGAGTATCAACAACATTTGCTGGAAGATACTTCTTCTCACCACCACTCCTTGTCCTATTTTATTTGCTTTTCACCTTATCAAAGTCCAAATGGGAGATACAGTATTATCTCTGTGATGTGCACAGGAATTAGGACACACACTAACATGTCCCAGAGTCTTGCTTTATTGATTTACTCCATTTTTTTAATTCTCCACCTACTCTGAATCACGATAATCTCAAGACAAGTCAAGACAAAATGCAAATCAGCCAGCATAGTTAGAAGTGCTTTTAAGGACACAGCTGAAGAAATGGAAGAAAATCTACAGCTGACCTACAAAGAAAGGCCTCACCTTCTAGCACCTGTCTGGCTGATACCCTTCGATCTAGGTGGTATGTAGAGTTTCAGGCTGTGCACGTGCATTCCCTCTTCCTGTTTTGGAATATGCTCAGGGTTCCAGCTGATCTTGCCTTTGCAGCTTACTACCTCTACAAATGTTTAATCTTTCTCTCTAAAATTCATCCTCCTCCCTCAGTAAGTAAGAGATAGTGTGACCAATATCCTAAAGGTGTCTTTCACTGTAACAAATGCTTTCTATTTGTATATGAGAAATGTGCATTGTGCAGTCATTTTAAAAGAACAGTTGTGAACTGTACCAACTCCCAAATCACAGGTCTATTAGCCAAAACCACAATACCCAAACACCTCACCTCCAAAGTAAATTAAGTTTTATGCCCACGTACTATCACCAACAGTCCACAGCTCCACTTCCTTAACAAGGGGAGAGCTCTTGGTCACTGTAAAATCCCAGAAGTACCTAAAAGCCTGAAATGGTTTTTAAACATATGTGTACAGAGGATAATGTTGGTACTTTACCTGCAGGAGTCAAAGAAAATTAAGGTCTCTGAAGAAACATTTTTTAAAACGTAGAGATTATTCTTCCACAGGAACACTACAGAAAAATCTACACCTACACCCTTATTTTTGGAAGAGTTATTTTAAGTCTCAAAAAATAAATTCTATTGCCAAAATTTGGAAGAAAATGTCTTAACTATGTTTTCCAATCTCAGTATACAAATGCTCCATTTTTTCTCTCTGACATTATCAATTTAAACTATAATTTACTTTTTAGATTTTGATTCATCTTTATCTATTTATCATTTTTCAAGGAAGAGTTGCTCAGAGCATTAACTTGATAAGCCATTTCCTATTTCAGTTGAGATGGCTTGTAAATAGAGATAAAGTATGTAAGAGTTGCCATGCTGTCATATCTGGGACAGAAAGCAGCAGTGAATTAGGAGGAATTTCTTCACAGAAAGGGTGATTAAACACTGGAATGGGCTACCTGGGAAGGTGATGGAGTCACCATCCCTGGCAGTGTTTAAGGAAAGACTGGGCATGCCATGGTCTCATTGAGGTGGTGATGTTCAGTCATAGGTTGGACTCGATGAGCTCAGAAGCCTTTTCCAACTTCATTGATTTTGTGATTCTGCAAATGCTTGTGATGAGAGGATAAGAATAGTCTGATCTTCCCTAAAGATTACTCTGTGCCTTTGAACTGTTGTGGCTAAGGACCCCCTGAGTTAAATACTGTATCAATGAAGTTACTTGCTATTATTTTATCTGATATATCTTTTTTTTCATACCTTAATTGACACAGTATTCTGAACTTCATACGAAAGTTCTTGTTCCCTCCCCTTCTCAGGGACTAGCTGAGGCTAAGTATCCTATAGTTCTCCAGATTCTCCTTATTGTCCTTCTTGAACACAGGAGTGGTATTTTTTTTCTTCTATATCTCAAGAATGTTCCCAGATCAAGAACAGTTTCAAAAATGTTGAGAGTGGCCTCACAATCACACTGACCTACTGAGAAACTCTGTGAAGTTGGAGAGGACTTCACCTGCTTGTGGTCTATGGATGAGTAGCTGATGAATATCTTCTGGCAGCAGAATTTTGGAAGGTTGGAAAGCTTATGTAATTCTGGATACAATTCAAAAGCACAGCTGATACCAGACCTTTGGAAATTCAAACCCCCCCCCCCCCCCACCAGAAATATGGTTTAACTACTGTAAATACTGCCTCTATCTCCCTCCTTCTAGTTTACCTCATTTTTTTGCAACAAATGAAAAAGAAACTCTCTGGGTCAAATGGAAAGCTTTTAAGTGGGGAAAGGTACAACTGAAAATCAGGATGCTCAAGCATGCTCAGAAAACCATCTAATTCCTTCTTGGAGACTTTCCAGAAGTGATCGGGCTTTAGTTCACATAGAATACCCAGCCTTGTGAGCATTTCTAACCAAAATTAATCTGGTTTACTTGGTGACGACAAGGGCAAGGAGTGTTTAAAGTGCTTTGTCTAAACATGGGAGTTATGGGAGAATTGTATCTCAGGGCAGGGCTGATCTTCCACAACTGAACCATGTGTCTAACCAGCTCCTGAGCCCTCATTCTCTCAGAATGTAATGTAAGAAATGCTGTTTCACAAGATTTTGCACAATATTGTTAAATATAGAGTGACTGGAAATATTGTGCTTCCTTTGCCATCACCAAGAAAGAAAAATGCCAGAAAAAGGAGGGAGAAGCTGTGGAAATCAGGGCCTATGACTTTTTCTATGGAGGTGGAAAACTTCTACTACTTGACAGCATTATTCCACTGAGTGGGTTTTTTTGCACTGAATTTCAAATTACAAATTACAGCTGCACAGTGGGGATTTTCCCTGAAGGAATCTGTGATCTCTGAGCAAAAATTTGCCCTTTCCATGCCTGATTTGTGGCTCAGTATAAACTACAGCCTTACTGTGCAATCACATGATCTTAATACTTTCACCTTTTCTCTTTTTTTCTTCCTTCAACAGCTGCTGACTGGTTTTTGCTTTCATACTAATTGTAACACTTCTGATGTGAGGCTCCAGGCTTGCTCAGAGATGCACTGAGAAAACAAGGTCATTTTAATGTTATATCTCTACTTACATAGACATGTTCTGGAGCAAGACTTTATTACAGATGTTTTTTAAAGTCACTGGAGGATGGTCTTCCATTTTCTGTTTTATGGCTTCAAGCTTAATTTGAAAAATAGAATTAATGACTATTAATTTAATAGTCTTAAAACATGACTTTAACAAAACCCAGATTCAGATGAAAGGAAAGCACCTTTCAAGATTCCTTAGCTTGCAAACCAACCTGTTTCAGTCTGAGACTGTGTACTGAAATGGATATACTACGGCCTTATTTTCTTCTCAATAGTCTCCCTCTTGCTCTTTTTGTCTTTCTTCTCTTCCATATGGGTGGAAGACAAAAAATGAGGAGTTTGTTGCATGGCAGCAGGGTAATCTAAGACTGGCCATTCAGCTTTTTGTGACCTGGAGTTTTCTCCATTAGAATCAGATGATTCTGGGCATGCTTTTTGTTACTTACTCGAGAAGCAGTTGTGCAAGACCCTGCATCCCCAAACAGAGGCTCAGAAACCAGAGCTTCATTTCCCAGTTTCTCTGTTCTCTTGCAGATTAAAGAGCTACTGTGTTTTTTCAGTGCAGTCTGTGCAGTTGATTTATATTTATACAGCCCTGGTTCCAATAGTGTTATCACCTCAATTGTCAGTTAATTTTTCTGTGTACATATACTATATGGGACAAGATTGATTTATTCGTGTTAATCTAAGAGTAAGCCATGACACATTTTATTTGCAGCGTGGTTAACTGTAGTATTCATGGCAGCTCCTCTGAATGTTTTTTATGAGGTCTTTAAGTATGTGTAATACCGAAAACACATTCCCATTCAGTAGGTCTCATGTAAGACGTTAAGCCCAACAGGGCAAACAGCTCCTAGAAAAATTCCATAAACATTAAGCATATTTATGTCATAGTATTAAGCTTGGTCAATTTGAAACTTACTGTATTGTGGTATAAGAGGCATCTTGTTTGCTTTTATTTACCTTCTCACTAGTAAATGTATTTTGGTTAACCACAATGGCAAGGCCAGGCAAGACATTTGTGTCAACAGATCCTTCTCAACAAAGTAACATTCTTAGTTTCTAGGGCAGCAGACTGGATTCTGAGTAATAAGGTCTTTATAAGTCTTGTTGTAAATCTGAAACCATAAACATGTCTACTTTTCTATTAAACCTGCTGCTGTGTTTGAGGCACAATAAGTTCTCTTTAAAATTTGATGGTAGCAAGCATGTTGGTTTTCTAGTTTTGATTGCTGTTGATTTAACATTTGCCAGCACCTCCTGCCAAGCTGTTGACCTAAGTCATGGTCCCTGGTGATGTCATTAACAGAGAATTTAATAGTTGATGGTACCTGCTGTTAAGCAGAACAATGTTTTATACATCCCCTGTTTTGTTGCAGGCATGTTGGGGAGCAGTAGTAAGGAACTGTTTCTTTCCACAGCTGACCTCTAAATGGTTGCTTTTTGAAAATAGTTTCAACAAAGATTGGTGCCTGGTGAAGTTTTGATTGGGGCATTTATTTGGTTTTTATATAATACAGGGTTCTAAATACAACTTGAGCACTACTAACAATGAAAATGATTTCTGAAACATCTCTTGCATTCTTCAGCTGCTGCAGGGTACTTCCCTCCTACTGAGGACAACAGAGCTGCTCCCCTGAGCAAAGTCTATTCACATTGGCAAAATCAACAGGCCCAGTGCCCTTGCTGTATTAATTTCATGTGGGATGTACTAGGAGTTGTATGGTGAATTATTTCTTCTGAATGTATAAAATAGCTGTGCTTCATTTATTGTGCTGTGGAGAATGATACAAGATCACACCCTTGACTGTTTTGTGTGCTCCTGTAGGTTTTGTGGGCTTCTGAAGGCTGCAGGAAACTGCTCAGCTGGAATCAGTGCTTAGGATCCAGGTCTCAAATTGAAATGAAAGTCATATATGCACTTCCATATTCAAAGTATACTGTAACAGTTAAATTAGAAACAGGAAGGAAGCATAATATTGCTTATGTTCCTCTATTATTTCTATCCTCACCTCAATGCCAACACTTAGGACACAAATTAGTGCATTTATTTAAAGGCACCATCACCTGACACAGCAAACAGAATTTTGCTATTCCAACATGTGTAAATGAAGGTTGGAACTGATCCAAGTTCCTTAATCTCTGTGGACAGCTGCAACTGCAAAACCAAAAATTAGTGTGTCCTGGGGAGGCCTCACATTTTCTTGAGTATTTTTGTAAAACTAAATCAAGGGGTAACACATTCCATCTAAACCATGGTTAAGTGCCTCCATGGTGCTTGGAAAATATGCCTACACTCCCAAACTCCTGTCTATTTTTCCAGTTTCTGTATAATCAGTTTGCATACTATTTCTCATGCATCAGGTTTCAGAGTTTCCCTAAACAATCTGAATATGGTCATGTGACAATTTTATGGTCTCACTTTCATGCAAGACATCTTCTTAAAAACACTTGCTGAAAAGAGTAGAAGGCAAACAGAGAAATTATCCTTGGAAACAAGCAGGACAAAACATTAAGGGAAGAACCCTGACTGAATGTACCATCTTCTTAAATTTTAAACTACACTCTCTAAATAAATATGAATACTCAAAAGGTTTAATGAATGTATATTTTGTGTTCATATGCATATATAAATGTGTATACATATACATAAATTTATACTATATGTATGTCTCACCTCCTCTTCTTTGAAATGTTCCTGAATCTTAGTGTAAACTTGAGCTCTTTGTGGAGATCTGTTCCAAATGGTTACTTCAGTTTGACAGGTTTCACAAGGGAAGCTTCCCAGCAAAGGACAGGAAAGGAGCATATGCTTGGTGAAATTCATCTGCTTCTGACCATTTTGCAGGAACTGCTGGAACTGCAGCTTTTTGGGGCTGCTTGGAAAGGTCCCTTGCTTGAAGAACAAGTGAATTTCAGGCCTTTGACCGAAAGTTTAAAATAGGACTTAACAATAAATCTCTCTGCAGTCATACCTGTCTCACACCCTTCTCTTCTAGATTGGGAACCTGAATGCCTTTACTAAACTGAAATCCTTTGGGATCAGATGGAGTTTTTATACCAAAATCTAATTCAAACCTGTTCCAAAAGACAACATTTGTGTGTCAAGGATCTGTATCAGTCATGTCTGAGCTAATCCTGCAGAACCAAGGTCAGGAAACTTATCTGGATGGTCCTTCCTGCCTATTTATAAGTGAAGGACAGAGTGCTCATCTGCCCCAGCACTGGCAGATTGGACTGCAAAGTCTTCTCTGCTTTCAGATATGGGGAGGCAGCAGTTCAAAGATAGGATGGAAAAATGAGAGATACTGAAATACAGTAATAAGGAATCATTAAAATCACATGCAAACAGAATAAATAAAATTTTGCAGTTGAAACTAATACCCTTTCTCCCTCTTCAGCTATCTTTGTACTTTTCTTCTCCACTGCAGGCCTTAAAAGTACCAAGGTGTTCTTTTAAGGGCACTTTCCCTTCAAGGGTAAGTGCATTCACGAGCCTTAAGGCTCTTTATGTGGCAAAGTGTGACATCTGGGATGGCTTGGACCAGTATATATGGGAATCCAGTAGAACAGTACATGGGAAGGAAAAGAAAGGAAATGCATGAAGAGAGGCTGAATGGCAAAAATAATTTTAATATTCTTAGTAAATAAGCACAACATGAACAAAGGGACATGCTGAAGTATGAAGCTGATTGAAGACAATGGGATAAGAGCAGAAAGCACAGCAAAATCAAAATGACAAATTATCTCACCAAATTCTCACTGAATAGAAGGCACTCTTAAATTAACTTGTCAAACATGATAAAAAATGGAATGGGTATTTGGGCTGGTATTTTACCAAAGGCAGCAAAATGCCAGGAGCAATTCTGACTCATGTGTTTGTGAGTCAATTCTTCATGAGATAGCTGCTAGAACAAGAACGATTTGATGTGAAAATAGATTTTTGTGCTGATCTAAACAAATTGAAAACATTTTCATTTGTTTTTCATGAGCAACACAGATGTTGTTTGGCAACTTACATACAAAACACCACAGATAAAAACCGTAACAGCCCAGCGGAAATGGATGAAGTCTATTTTTTTAGCAGAACCAAAGATCTCCAAAGTTTTTATACACTTTTTGCCAGGGAATGAAGGAGATTAAATGAGTTTGGGGTCTCTCTGTTTGTGTAGTTTCATGCATCTCACATGGAAACAAAAGAAAAACCACTGGAGGTTTCTTTCTCATGCTGGAAAATCCACTAGGCAGGATATTACATTCTTTTAAATTCACTGAGCAGTTTAAATTTATTTAGTTGTACTGCATATGTACTTTCTTCAGATGTAAAACAGTAGCAGGCTAATATTGGAGTTCACAATAAAATGTGTAACCTGCACAGAAACTTCCAATTTTTGATAGCTAGATGCTGTAGTCTTTATACCAAACACTGTTTCTACAAGGATTTGGAGAGTTTACATTTATAAATCATTATGTTTGTCCACCCAGAGCATAAATTGCATGTCGTTAGCCACAAATTAATTTTTGAGTGAAATTGCCTCTAATGCCTGACTTTCTGCTCCCTGGCCTACATACATGTACTCAGTAAGACCAAAGACTATTGTTGCATTAAATGGTTGAGGGCCAGCCCTTTCTCCAGCCCTATCACTGGAGACTGTTTCATTAGCCATAACTACATCCTCTTAATATCTCACTAAATAATTCATATGATTTTTCAGCCTCTTTGGCATTTATGTATTTGAATACTGTACTAACAGACAATGAATGTCTCCCTTTAGATATCTCATAGCCAAGTTATGTATATATTTAGTTGCTTTATCTTTCCTCGTAAATCCAGTCATTTAATAATTTTTTTGTTGTTTTCTGAGTCTGTTCCAGTTTGGCACAATCACCCTTATAGTAAGTTGCTCGAAATCAAACGTATTTTTAGCAGTGGTCTCACCATAACCCTACAGATAGGGCTGTACAACCTCTTGTCCCCATGGCCTAATGCCCTGCAGCTTGTAAATAAGTTTTTATTGCTACCATATTGCACTGGAAAGTCATATTAAATATCTTATATCTGTCTCTTTCAGGATCTTTTTTCCATAGTAACTCTCTTTCTTTCTTCCTACATGTTTCTCCTTTTGTCCTCATTTGGCAGTAAGTAATTCCCCAGAATTGTATGTTTCTGGTTATAACAGCAGAATGATGGCTTATGATACTAGTAAAAGATTTGAGAATTCTGTGTTTACTTTCCAGTTCTGTGGAAAATGAGACAATAAAACTCTTTGTGACTAAATGGTGCTGTGAGCCTAAGTGCATTTCACCTCTGCAAAGCACCTACATGTGCTGATACTGAGGCTGTTTAAATGCTATAAAAAAGTCTTGATTTGCTGTTACGTTTTCAATTTCAGTAAATATTTGAGTAGTATTTTCTGTCCTTTGCAGTATTTACTGCTTGCTATTTATCTAGGATTTCATAAAATCTACTTGCATGTACTGGCCGAACAGCTGCCTAAGTTTAGCCAGACTCTAGATAGGTTGATACACAAAAAAAAAGGTGTGTTGACAAAGAGAAGAAATCCCCAACTGTCTTTACAGTGTCTGAATGTCTGAGCAATTGCTTCACCAAATACATGCTCTGAGAAGCACAGGCTCACCAGCAACTTGAACTGGTCTTGGTGCAAAGTAGTAAAATTACTCACACTGTTCTGCAGCTTGCATGTACTTGGAGCTGGACCTGTTAGACTTAAAAATGGCATGGTGGATGAGCTGGCTGTTCCCAGAAACAATTGCCAAAGCATTTGTGCTGGCTTCTATCAAACTGGAAAACATTCCTGCTATTTATTAAGGTACACTCCTGTCCACATCAATGAGCTGATATGTGCAATGTGTGTGCATCTCTGGCAGAGGAAAATTGGTTTCCCAGGATATGGAGAAGGCTGAGGTACTCAACAACCCTTTAACCTCAGTCTCCAGCAAAAGTTCCAGCCAGACTGCCTGAGAAGGCAAAGGCAGGGACTGGGAGAATGAAGAACCATCTGCTGTAGGAGAAGATCAGATACAACATCTAAGGAATCTGAAGATGCACAAGTCCATGGGGCCTGATGACATGCATCTGTGGGTCCTGAGGCAACTGATTAATTAAGTGGCTCTCCTTTGTATTTCAGAAGCCATGGCAGATCCCTCTGACTGGGAAAGGGGAATCATAACCCCCATTTTTGAAAAGGAAAATAAGGAAATCTTGAGGAGCTGCAAGCAGGTTATTCTCACCTCACAGTGAGACTGTGACCAGAAACAATCACAGAACTGATCCTCCTGGACACTTTGCTAAGGCACATGAAAAACAGAGAATTGACTGGTGACATCCAGCAAGGCTTCACTAAGAGCAAACTGTGATCTTCTACAACAGGGATAAAGTGCTGGTGGATAAGGGAAGAATAACTGACATCCACTACCTGGAGCTGTGGAAAGCATTTGACACTGGATGTTCCCCACAACATCTGTGTCTCAGAACATAAACTTGGTGAATGGACCATTCATTGGATAAGGAGCTGGCAGGATCAACTGCTCAATATCCACATGGAGACCAGTGACAAGTGGTGTCCCTTAGGGGACAGTGTTGGGACCAGCACTGTTCAATATCTTTGTTGGGGACAGGGACAGGGAGATCAAGGGCACCCTCAGCAAGTTCACTGATGACACCGAGCTGTGTGGTGTGGTCCCCTCTGGAGGGAGGGGAGCCATCCAGAGGGACTGGACATGTACAAGATAGGCTTGAGAGGTGGGTCTGTGTGAACCTTATGGAGTTCAACAAGGCCAAGTGCCAGGTCCTGCACCTGGGTCAGGGCAATCCCAGGCACAAACACAGGCTGGGCATGACCAGACCCAGAGCAGCCCTGCCCAGAAGGGCTTGGGGATGCTGTGGGTGAGAGGCTGCACATGGCCCGGCCATGGCACTCACAGCCCAGAGAGCCAAACGTGTCCTGGCTGCATCCAGAGCCCCGTGGGCAGCAGGGCAGGGAGGGGATTCTGCCCCTCTGCTCTGCTCTGCTGAGACCCACCTGGAGCACTGCATCCAGCCCTGGGCTCCCAGCATGGGAGGGACAGGGACCTGCTGGAGTGAGCCCAGAGGAGGGACACAAAGACAGTCATAGAACTAGAGCATCTCTCCTACAAAGACAGGCTGAGAGAATTGAGGTTGTTCATCCTGAAGAAGGGAAGGCTCCCAGGTGACCTTACAGCATCTCTGTAGTCCTTTTAGGAAAGGACAACAGGAGAGCTGGAGAGAGACTTTATATATGGGCATGTAGTGAGAGAACAAAGGGAAATGGCTTCAAAATGAAAGAGGGCAGGTTTAGACTAGATAACAGGAAGAAATTCTTTACTGTGTGGTTGGTAAGGAACTGGAACAGGTTGCCCAGAGAAGCTGTCTGACACATCTCTGGAAGCGTCCAAGTCCCAGCTTAGTGGCAATGTGATGTAGTGGAAGGGGGTTTGAATGAGAAGACCCTTCCAACCAAAAGCATTCTATGATTCTGTGACCTTATAAGAAAAAATTAAATCATGCCTAAGTTATACTAAAATCATGGAAAGAAAGAATCTTGATCTCCCGTAAGTCTTTCCTATTCCCATATTAAATGCTAGGCCTTCCCAAGGTGAATTTTGCTACTATGTGAAATGAAACCTGCAGATACTCATATTCTTAGGAAAACACAGCAGCTCTCTGCACTGAGGAAGGACCGTGGGGGTTTTGAGCCCATTATAGCACCAGTTTTTCACCACAGAAAATTTTGCACTGACATCTTCAGTAAATAACTCTTACTCTGTAAATCCAGAAGTTTCATCAGCAGCATGTTAAGTACCTGCTGCAATGGTTAGTCATGCAGATATGAGATATTTTTCCTTCTGTCAGGCTGTACAGTTCAGCCACAACCATGCTGCTGTGGGACACCCAAGTGGCATATTTGAATGTAAAATATCCCCGGTTTTGTTTGCATCACCCATGTAGCATCAGTTCCTGTTTCTGCATTTGAACATAAGTGTTTTCTTTATCTAAGTTTGTGCTAGTAAAACAATGCTAATGAATACACTGATTTATGTGCATCTTAATTTTCTACCTCTCCCAGCAAGCAGGCTCTGGGGAACTGTAGGTAAATATGAGTAAATGTGAGTAAAAATTTACCTTAAGCCTAGGAGCAAAATGTATGGGCACATGGACAGCTAAGTGTACTTGGGTGCCTAATCTAGTGAACCACCGAATTACTATTTTAACCCTCAAAATGGATTCTGTTGCATGACTTTCATGGTGACTGTTCAAAAATGCTTGACTTAATATACACCTCATGTCCAAAAAAGCCATAAAACAAGCTTCACTAAACTCTTCAGGATGTTGTGATATTTAACTTCTGCTCATGCATGTGTTAAAGGAATGTCCTGAGGTCTCAAATAATGAGATGAGTAATAATCTGCCTTTTTGTTGAAAATCAGGGAGAAAATCTCTATTGTATTCTTAGGCAATTTTTCTTTCATTATCTGTGGGCTTGCACCGAGAATGTCTCTGTAAGATCTTCTGTCAAACCAAGGCTCACTGGCACAATGGCACAGGGTTTTAATTTTCTCAGAAGTTAAGCTAGCAACTGTCAAAGGAAGAGGCTCTTACCTGTCTGAACCAATCCCTGTTTTTGACATATGGCATGGGCTGTTGCTTCATTTGGAAATACCACAAATGCTGTGTTTTGTAACTGACAGCCTAATTACTGCCTAGTGATTAGTGTTTGGCATAATAGACTGTCTCTTGGATCACTTTAGCTGGTAATGCTTTGCATGACCATTTCATAACTTAAGATCATAAAAGGGAACGCTAAATTAATTCACAGGCATGAATGGACCTGAAAGGTTTTACCTTGGCCATATTTTTCCAGCTAGTTATCCACTCCCAGTAAGTCTCTCTTGTTAGCGCACATGCACATACTTTGGAAAACAAAAGTATCACTATTGCCACTAAAACTTAAATGTCTGTGCCTACAGTGAATGATAAGTTTTAGGTAGGCAAAAGCCTCCTCCTCCCCACTTAGCCTTAAAAACGCTTTTTTGTTTCAAATTGTGTAACTCCTTCAGCAGTCACAGAGGTGCCAAGAGCCCGGCTTTGGCTGGGGTGGGTTTTCTTTGTATCGGTGGCAGGAGCCCTGCCAATGTCTCGGCTCCGGGGGCTGCCGGGGGCTGCTGCTCCCCGCGGGCAGCGGCTCCTCTCGCTCGGCTGCTGTGCTCGTGGCCTCGGATGGACAGCCCTGATGCTTCCAGCTGCTCCCACAGCTCAGCACCGCTGGCTCCTGCAGGAGCAGATGCTGGCCGAGGAAGGGAGCAGCCAGCGAGGGACAGAGTGGTGGCTGCAGAAGGGCCAGACTGTCAGATGTCTCAGTGCTGGCATGAGATGTCTCTGCATGCTGGCAGAGACCGTGGAGAGTTCACAGCTGAAAAGAAAAACAAGGGGGGCCCAGTAAAGAGAAGAGGACCACAAATCCTCTGGGATCCTCAAGGTTAGATAATAAGTTCTGTGCTCTTTTTTCATGGGATGACTGGTTTTGTCTCCAAGAGCAATGATTTGTTGTCAGCTCTTCAGGATAGTGGTGTTCTGGAGAAAGCCATGTCAAAAATCACTGTGAAGCTGGTAGTCTCAACCTCAACACTTGTCCACAAAATATTTTATTTCTAGGCTCTGCCAGCAAACTCAACAAGCTACATTTTCTATCAGCACAGAAGCACAAAATTGAAGAGCAAAAGGGACAGATTGACTGCTCAGAGATGCTGATGAAGGAAGACCTCATGAGATTATGTCTGAAGTGACTACTGTTCTGCATTTCAGAAGGGAAAGCATGAAATGTGTCAGAAATGTTTTCTCCCACCTTCAGAATGCTGTGATGATTAAAGTCTCCAGAAGCTGGAACACTAGTCTAATGACTGTCCCCTTGCAACACCATTATAATACCAACAAACCGAAAGAGAAACCATTATTACCTTTCTGAATTAGTTGATATCACAATATTAATTAGACTGGACACACTTATTTCATGGATGGGAAGAGCTCTTTGCAGCTGTGCAACCATTACCCATCCCAACCATGCAGTTTGGACAGTATTTGCCCATTTAGGCACCACAATTACAATTCCAGGGTAGCCTGATCAGGACAGCTGACCCTGCCAAATGGACAACAACAGGCCTGGAATTGAGCTATTAGCTTTGTATGAGGCTGATGTGTGTGCAAAATGATTTGTTTTTCAAACTTGCATTACTGAACTTTCAGAAAAAAAAAAAAAAATGGGCCACTTCTAAGTCTTCTGTTCACTGTGAATGTTTTGCCTTAAGAACTCCAGTTAAGGAAATTATCCTGAATTCCTGCAAAATCAAGAAGGAATGCTTGGGCCTTTTTGCTGCAGGAATTGGTCACCTTTTCACACAGCTCCAAGGACCTACCAGCCTCAACATCCAAAGCAGACGAGACAAATTAACAAGTAAACAGATTTCTACTGCTCTGTTGTGATTTTGCCTTTCTCAAATATTGCAAAATAGAAGCACCAACAAACAACTATGAGAACCTGAACCTTTACCCTAGTTTTTTGTAGGCTGGACCATTCTGAGACCTGTCTCTAGGGAGTGTTTATTTGTGGTGTAAAAGTGTCCCAGGCTGCCAACACATCAAAAAGCAAACAGAGCAATAAAAGTTGGGCTATTTTTGTTTGTTTTGTTCACCCTGCTTCACAAAGAGGGAACTAGCTGACTAATGAAATTATATAAACCTATTATGTGAATTCCTACATAAATATAAAATCAAGGTTTATTTTGCAGATTGACTTGTAGGGAATTGCAACATTATTGGATTGTGATTGTGATTATTTGGACAACTTTCCTCTCTTTTAGAGAGTGCAAATAAATCAGAGGAGTTGTGGATTCTAGCACAAATGATTAATGATGGCAGAAATCTGATCTCTCTTGTTCCCAGGTTTTCCTTCAAGTTTGGGAACAAGAATACTCTGTGCAAAATATTCCTGTCCTGTATTTCTGGTAATCTACAATTGGGCCACTCAAGGCTGCCTGGGTTCCACAGCACTGAATTGGGAGTCACTGGGATTCAAAACTGGAGTGGGCCTGTGTAAGTAGAGAAGTTTTTAGATGTTGACTGGACAAGGAACACATCACTCACCTATCTGAGGTAGGGAAAGAGTCATAAGAAGTACCTTCACAGTAGTGAAACCATGCACTGCTTCTCTTTTCAGGCTAAATTTCCTTCATGTTTCCCAACACAAGATTCAGATGACCAAACAGAAAACTAAAAAGAGAGATCTATAGGGAATACTCTAGAAATTGTTTAGCAAAGCCCTTGTTAACCCTTTGAAAAATAATGGCAACATTCAAAATGAATGAGAACCTTTTTCTGATGGGTCACACAGGCTGGTACCTTGGCAATTTTGGTACACAAGCCACAGTGCAACTGATGGTATCGAATACAGAACACAGGCACACCTCTCTACTACAACAACCCCAATGTTTGAAATCCCACTTGAACACATTCCTAGGACATAGAAAAGGTGTGTCAGTGGTTTTTAAATAAACCAGCTGATGCAAACATTAAATAAGACTCTTGTGCCCTATGGGAGACTACTTAATCTAAGCATTTGAGAGCTGCGGGGAAGTAGCCACCGCCTCTTTCTTAAAAAGATGGACATTCATCACTCCCTCTGTATGTCTAGATACCATGATGGTGGGAAAATCATATATACAGCAGGCAAATAAGGTCATCAAGGGCATTAGGGCAGGCAAATAAGGCCATTAAGGGTAGTCATCTTCTTCATGCCTCAGAATTAAAGTAAGGAAAGGGAAAGGCTCTGAACTTCAATCTGCTGGTATAGCTTGCATTAGGCAAAGAGCGCTGCACACAGCCATGCAGGGGACTGTGAAGAACTAATCAGCCTCTTCCAGAGCACAAAACCAAACTCTGCTGTAGCACAGAGATTGCTAATAGCACTAAATATCAGGTTTACTGGCAACTTGTTAAAACATCAAGAATTAAAGAAATGTTCTACGCTGGGCTCTGAGCTTGGTAACACCAGTGTGAATTACATGAAAGCATAATTCTGTGCTTCCAGCAGATCTGAATACCTGTACATTTGAAATAGCTATCATTTGTATTGGTTTCTTAGCATTACAGCCTTTGATCACAAAAATGACTCAGCCACACTGACTTAAGGAAACTTCTACTCTCTCCATAGTTGTTATGTAGGTAAATATTGTGGTTCAAGTGCTAAAATGCACACAGTTGAAAAATAATTATCCATAATGCTAGCCAAGAAAAACTTGGCAAGCACTCTAATGCCATAGAGCTGGAAATAGAGCCGCCATAAAGCACCTTTATTTTCTTAAATAAGTAGGATTAGATAAAATATGTCAGTAAAAGAGGCCTTTTCAATAAGAATTAGGTAAAATTGTCTCTTTTTTTTTGTTGCTCCTAAAATAATGAACTTTTATTTTGAATTGTGAACTGAATTAAACAATCATATATTTCTTTTGTTTCTTCTGACTTTTCTCTCAAGGAATTATATTTTAAGGAGTAATAACTAAGAACACCTAGAGAAAATTAAAAAAAACCCCAAAAACTAAGGAAAATTAATTCCTGTGTATGCTGAATCAAGAATTGGACCATAACTGTTATTTTCTAGTTCCATTTAAATATAAGCAAACTCAGATGTAAAGTGTGTATAAATATTTATTATGATTATTTAAAAATAAGATAGGCATTTGATCACTTGGATACTAGTATTAAATACTCACTATACTGTCTTCATTGAAAAATTCCCCTGGGTTCAAAAACTTTTTGAATTAGAATAGTTTCACAATTTTAGAATGATTTTCAGTGGATGCATTCCTGGAAATAGCAATCTGTGAACAACAAACTGTGAAATAGAAAATAAAACAATAAAATTCAGCTAGTGATTTGATCACTGCATTTCTCTCTTTCATTCTAATAACTAAAATTAAAACATTATAAATACTCTAAGTATTAAATGACCACTTGTTTTAAAATGACACAGCAATTTCTTGAGATGTAAAGAGTAAAGTTGGGGACCTTTCACATGAAAAACATTCATTATTTGCCTTTCTGTCTTGAAAGCAGTGTTGGAAGTGATTCAGAGATTTCCCAATGTCACACACAAAAATTTTATATCGAATTTTCTTAACTGTACCTTAAAGAAGGGTTTTGTTCCTTGTACACTGTAAGACAAATAAGATTAATTCCTAGGCAAACTTAGCTAAATAAATATGTTTTTGTACTTTATGGAAGAAAGGGGTTACTTTATCACTATCAAAAGCAAAGTGTCTCCAGTTTGTTATCAGTGCACAGTAAATGTTTGCCTTAAGATGAACTTAATATCAGGAACCTTACAAATGAGGAAATAAAAACCAGACACCGATAAAAATGTGCTGAAAGTGTTCCTTTTGTCAAACACAATGAAGGTGTACTGTGCCTTGTGCTCTGCTTCAGTCTGGGGCTGGACAGGATTACTCCATTGACAGTTTGTACTATTTTAACTTCCTGGGACCCACTGGAGGCCTGGGAGGGCTCAAGAATTCTGGTGACAGATGCTGGAGGTCTGTTATCTTTGAATGAAGAGTTTTCAGGGCATTCCAACATGAATTTCTGTCTTTTGGTTAAGCTCGGAGGAGATCCATCTGGTGTTCTGGCAGCACAAATCTGCTATTATTGCCTCCTCCCTGTACTGCAACACTGGCTTAGATAGTGCACCTGTAGGATTGAGAGGGAATTTCCCCCATTGAACCCCACCCCACTCATTTGCTTTCAAGCTTGACCTATCTTGTTCGGTTGGGATTGCCAATAAAAGGCTTAAATCGTGGTAGTGGCATTTTTTATCTTTCTGCAACTGAGAATAAAACTGAAGCTACTAATTAGTTCTATATGAAGCCTGAAACAGTCACTGAATTTTGACAGGCTTTGTCCCTTCCAGTTCAACTCAGTGATCTAATGCCAAACAGTTATGTTTCTCAATACTAATTCCATCATCCCAGGAAATGTAGTTTTCTCCAGCTGTTTTACTGAGAAATTATAAAACAGAATGGAAAAGCAAGAAAATATGGGGATTTTTTTCCCTTTCAATTTAAAATGAGCGCTTTGAAAGAGTTAAACCAAAATCTGACATTAGAAATTTTTAACCAGCTTCTCAGTTCTATATGCTTGCTCTGGAAATTTCATGGATTTCTATTGACCAGCAGCTGCCTAGGCTGAATGGATCATAAATGCATGTCTAGATCCTGAGCTCCTTTCCTTGGTGCTTTTGCAGGTTACACACTCAGACTATTCCCCTCACACTCTCCCTACATCCTAATGCTCTCTTCTATTTTAATACAGTTGGAATGTCATCACCTGGACCTTATTCTAAGAAGTTCCAGTAAGGACCTTTTTCAGTTTTGTGCTTAATTTAGGGTAATAATACAAAACTTCAAAATGTAATTGTGGGAATGTAAATGTGGGAATCCAGGGCAGCCAGAGGGATGCTCTGGATTCCCACATGTAATTCAATTTCATTAAAATAAAACCATAAGAAAAACCCCCACAACTCAAATCCTTTCTCATGAGAAGTATTGTGTTGCCCTAATTTTATAGTATAAAGCAAAACAGATCAATAAATAGAAGTTACCTGTCACTGACCCATGTGACCAGAGAGAATCAGCTCTCTCCCCACAGATCCAGAAGACAAGCAGACCCAGGAAAGGCCAAGGTAAAGGGAAAAACCCTCCCGGGATGCAAGTTGCTGGCAGATATCAGCAGGGCATGCAGGGATGTGCAGGTATGTGCAGGGATGACGTTCTTAACTTCTGACTGCCATCTCTCCAAAGTCTGTCCTGTCCCATATGGATTGACCACACTGATGTGGTTCTGTCTCATGAGCAATGGGGCTCTTTAGGGGCCTTCTCACTAACATGGTTTCACACTCACTGGACATCTTGAACTCCCAGGAACCTTTCTAAAATCATAATCAGAATGCCAGGAAATATAGACTATTTTTTAATAGTTAACTTCTGTGGATCCTATTTTGTGGTAGAGAAATGTCACTCCCTTGCTCTGGTGCCTATCAGATGACATGACCCTACACCAGCATCTGTCATTTGATGCAGCCAGGAAGAACAGGGTCATTCAGAGGGTTGCTTTCCTGGGGCAGAGCCTCCAGCTTTGAAAATAAACATCTCAGCTTTTTCTTGACATTTTGTTTTGATAGTGACTTGAATGCATTTTGGCATTTGTCTAGTAACAGGAGATAATTGCACCAGGGTGGGATGGTCTCAGAGGGCCCTTCTATTACACTTCTGGAGTTCCTGTTGGGATCAGTTGCTGCCTCTTGATCTTCTCAGTGATCTACCATTCTGTGAAGTATCAGGCAGCACAACAGATGCAAACAATCTACATTCACCAAAGAACTCAGTTGGAATAATATTTTCTTTTTGAAATTTGTTCTACCCATAAATCTTTAAAACAGAATCTTTAAAGAAGAAAAAGAACAACCAGCAACCAAGTAAAGCTAATATGACATCTTAGTCACCTTTTATTCTATTTCAAATTATATATTCTACTGCTACTATATAAAAGTAAGCAAACTTACAGAACCACACCAAGCTAAGTCTGTAGTTTCTGTATACACTTACTTTTTTTTTTTCATCATCAAATATGGCATAGAGACTTTGAACACAACTGTACCATCTGTATTTGTCATGCTGTTTGTCAGAACAGCAGTTTTATCATATTACCATTTTTTAAAGGGTAGGTTGCTGGTCTGTCACTCAACTCCTACCCTTTAAGCAGCTTTTTTTGTCTGGATTAGGTCTTTAATCTCTCAAACTATACGGATTTCCAGGAATTTAAACACTCACCAGTCTAAGTCTTATTGGATTTCAGGACTTTCCTGTCATTCCAATACATTAAGAAAGTGTCTCTAAGGAAAATGCTGTGTTTGTGTTGTACTGTACTACCTCTTGAAGACTTCCCTATCCTCTCTTACTATGATTATGTGGTTATGACCAGACCATCACCTAACCTTCACTTTGTTCTTCATTTCCTCTGTTTGGAAATTCACTCCATATGAGAGCGAGGAAAAAGTCTGAATTCACTTCAGTGTCTGGCTATTCCTGGGTCAGGTTAAAAAGGCACATGTGCTATGTTTAGTTCTTTTCCTTTTCCTTCCACGGGATCCTAGTAAGACTCCATGATGCCAACACTGCAAGGAAATCTTGGCTCCCTCCTGATTTTGCTGATATGCTTTAAAAATAAGAAACAGAACAAAAGAATATACACTCTTAAGTAGGTGTCTATAATGCTCTACTGACAGTGTGACCTTTATTAACAACTTGCTGCCTGGTTTAACGTAACAAGCATGCAATGAGAGGTAGAGGTGTTCACAACTTTGGTAGGTGGGTTGGCACTGTTCTTTTGGAACCTGCAGGGGTGTAATGAGGTGACATATCCAAAGGTTTTATACTTAGGTTGGGTTTCCATATGGATTTAAAACATATTCAAACATCTTGAATAAATTGAGAGAGCAGCCTTCCTTAAGATATTTGGCACTTCATATGCAATTAGGAACCAAAAGTGGAGAAGAGTTATTGAAATAGTTTTAAACTTCAAAAAATAGTGCACTTTGGAGGTAGTTGTAGGAATGGGGTAGATTCAAGGATTATAGTAAATATAAAAATATTTCTGCATTTGCTCTCCAGTTCAAACCTCTGAACACCAAACCTTTTCACCACTTTAGCCAGCATTGTTATCTTACTTCATGCAGAACACTCAGAAGAGTTAGAAAACCAAGTTTTATTCATCTTGTCCTTTTTTAATGTCAACGTTAGGTTCAGATGAATCAAAAGGTATTTATCTGCCAAGAAATGAGTCCAGAGTTCTGGATTTCTTCTCCAACAGCAGATAATTTTGTTCTCACTTCAAGTATATTTCTACTTTAAATATTAGTTTTTCATACAGTAGAAATTCAGAGACATGTTGCTAGGTTCTGACAATATAAGCAAGGGTGTTGATTTGCAGACATTTGATTTTAAAATCCAAGTATTTTGAACTTGCTCCTGTGTTTCTCACTGTCAAACCCCAGATGAATGTACTCAACACGCTGTCTTTAGAGAAGTGGGGATATGGATTCAAACTGTGTGTCTCAAGCTGGTTCCTGGAGTTAAATGGAATGTGCAAGTCTATCCATATTGGACTGAACCTGATCTCACACTGGGGCAGGTCAGAGGTAACTGTACAGCAGTCAGTGGAACAGACCCCAGCCTTGTAACTTCTGTACCAGTGAATTTCACTTACTTCAACAAAGTTGATTTTGATATGCACTGATTGAATGAGCCTCTTATTAAAGATCTCATGTTAAAGTAATTGTTTTTCTTTTGACTTTAGTAAAATCTTAATACAGCAATACAGCAATAAGATGAGATTTTTTTTCTCCTTAAAATACTGTTTTTTTTTTTTTTTAAATAAGCACATGAAAAGTTTTGTATTGTCTTTATAAAGAAATGCATGCTGATAGCTATGAGAGAGGAGAAATATTTTGCAGCATTAAATCATTTTTTTACAGTTCAATCTTCTGGAGGATTTCCATAGGTCATATTTACACTCACTTCCTATTTAATGCAATACAGATTTTTACATGCATCAACCTTGAAAGAAAATAACATATGGAGTAGCCTATGTAGTTGTTTTTTTTAATGAAATTCTATGCTTTTGTTTTACAAAAGAATTTTAATGGGGAGAGTGCAAGACCCTGAAACATTACTGTGTTTCATTAAATCTACTTTTTTTGCATTTCCACTGCCCAGCTCAAGCTGTGACATGGACCAAGAAAATGTCAAGGTACCATGTGTTCCATTGAAATCTAAGATTTATCAATACAGTAATCACAATGAATGAACATGAAGTTACAGAATCATAGAAAGGTTGGCAAAGACCTTTTGGTTCACTGAATCCAACCACTAACCCAGCACTGCCAAGCCCATCCCTAAACCATGTCCTGATTGCCACATGCACTTGTCTTTTAAAAACCTCCAGGGATGGTGACTCCACCACTTCCATGGTCAGCCTGTTCCAATGTCTGACCACTCTTTCAGTGAAGAAATTTTTCCAAATATCCAACCTCCAAATATAAACCTCTCCTGGCACAGTCTGAGGCGGTTTCTTTTGTCCTGTCACTTGTTGCTTGAGAGAAGAGACTGACCCTCACCTGGCTACACTCTCCTGTCAGGTCATTGTAGAGAGTGATAAGGTCACTTCTGAGTTCCTTTTCTCCAGGTTAAACACCCCCAGACCCCTCAGTTACTCCTCATCAGACTTGTGCTCCAGACCCTTCTCCAGCTCCATTGCCCTTCTCTGGACACACTTCAGCACCTCAATGCCTTTGTCATAGTAAGGGGCTCAAAACTGGACACAGGATGGAGCCTTACCAGAGCTAAGTAGAATTGTGTTTGAAAACTTGATATTTGAGCTTGAATATCCTGAAAAGCTCTTTAATGTGCTCTGGGCTGGCCTTAAAAATGCAAGACAGCTAAATTCCAGTCAAAAATTCTTCCTGATCATTAATTGCTACTTCTTTAATCTAGAAGCTACAAATGCTGGGTTTCTGAGCATGGTCCAGTCACCTTGATGGTTAAAAATGTGCAGCAGACTATTTTTCTATTGAGGAAAAGAGGTTTGTTTTAGGGATTGTAGGAAGTGACAAGATAATAAATCTCTCAGTCTCTAAAAAAACTCTGGAACAATATTCCACCCTAGTTAGACTGTAAAATTCTACTGGATTGTATAAATCAAGATTAGCCTATAGACTTCTGGCTACTTTATATTTAGGCACCTTGAGCTGATGGAACTATTGTGGACCCACATGATTAGAAATTTAAACATGCAAGGAATGAAGTATAGCTGTGTTTTTAAAAAGGAATGTTACAAACAAATCAGCTCTGTAAATCTACCACCACATTCAGATCTGCTGGAAATAAGTGCAGCTCCAGTGGAAACACCTGAGTTGCACCCAGCATGGCTCACAGGAAGTAAGCAGGGCAGACAAAGAGAGTCCTCTATTACTGCTGGTCTAAGGAAACCCTGCATTTCTAGTCCTGGATCCCCAGGTTATAACAGAGGCTGTCTGGAGATACACCAGTAACCATTCAAGATGGTTCACTACCAAGAAACCTGACAGAATAACAGTCAAATTTCTGTGTTTTTCTGTGGGACTGGGGAGTGGGGGAAATGTGAGGTTTTTTTGTTCAGCACACTGTCTTTGTTCACATTAATCACTGCATCATCAAAAAGTGGTCCTTTATTTGCTGCTGAGTATTTAGGCAAGAAGACTGATTTTCACAAATGAGAGAGTTATGAAAGATCCCCACCAGTGCCCTGTTTCTACACTGGAATAACACTTATCTGCAAGCAAAATATGCTGAAATGCTTAACTGTGAGAATAACTAATCATGAAAGAAGACTGTAATTCCATCAGACTTTGGGGAATGATATCTCCCAGTGTTTGCTGCTGGATTTGCCATCCTGGAAAAGGGCCAGACTAGAGAGAACAAAGAAGCAAGCTTCAAACACATTGCTGTACTTCATGTAGCAAAGCAAACACATTTGCACTCCACTTTACTCTCCCTTAATAAAGAAAATGTTTTTGTGTTCTGTTTGATTAGTATTGAATAAAAGACCAGTGCTGAGTAAAAGTAAAAGACCAGTTGCTGGGTCACTACTACTGCTGGCACATGTAACTCATGGCCCAGAGGGAAGCTTTGTGCCTCTGGCCCCCACAGCCCTCGGGGCCAGGACAGACAACTGCACTGATCCAGGGTTAGGACAGCTGGCATCTGAAAGCAGGCAAACAGTGTGGCCTGGGCACCACACCTGCTTCACACCTTGCAAGGATTGACAAGAACCAAGCTGATGGATAAGACTGGATTTGCACTGTGTTAAGCTGCACTGAGTGGGCTTTTTGTCTCATGTTCCAAATACACAGTAATTTCCTAAGGCTTCTTTTTGTTGTGTGGTGTAAGTGCAGTCTAGGTAGGATGCTAGTCTTGCATGTTTGCTGCATTCAGGAGAAGGCATTTCTCCTCCAAGAGGGCTTCCCACATCCTTAATTTTTAGGTCTTTTTTCAAGGAAAAATCTTCAAGTTCATTGACTTGATTGTGATTTTGCATCAAAATGGTGTTTTGAGCTAAGTCAGTAAGTCACTGACTGTAAACCATTCCAAGCTGACTTGAAACTTTTGGAAGTACAGTTCCTGATCTGAGAAAACCTGGCCTCAGTTAAAAGTTTGCAATGAAACCCAAGGAAATTTGCTACCAAATGTTTTGTGGGAGGCTTAAGATTCCATATCCTCTTCCTAACAACCAACTAATCACTATTTATTTTTGCGTGGTTGTACCAGCGAAGACATACTAAAGCACGAACACAAACTTTCTTTATCTGGACGCTGCTATCTGCTACCAATGTCAGTAACACTGCAGATTATGAGCACTCACTTGGCACTGCTTGCTACTGTTGATAGGATGTGGTCTTTGCTCCAGTCCCCATATTCTGCATGCAAGCAGCTAATCAGTCTGACCATTTGCTGAGTGACTTGACAACTGCAAGAACCAGATGTTAAGTTCTAGAATTTATTTTTCCAGTAGGGTCATTTAGGTCTCTTGATTTTTTTCCTAGCTAGCTCTTCTTAAGTCTTTTATCTGCCTTCTTGGCTGATTTCCAGCAAAACAATAAAGCATTTATAAGTCTCAGTTTCCGCATAATCATCATGTCCAACTGCAATTCTAAGAAGTCCCCTGTGTAATGATGTGAAGGTTTTATTTTCCTTGTGAAAGCTGTGAATGAGGTACAGATTTTGTTATGTCAGATACAATACTCGTATCTTGTTTATAACTGTTCAAAAGAACACATTGTGAAGCTTCATTCACAGAATTGACATTTCAAATTTATCAGAACAGGATTTATACTCCGATGTTGGTACAGCTATAAAATTTATCTCTGATGGGTGGAGAAACAAGTTTGTTTTGGGTGGAGTGAATCCATCCAAGTCTCCATAGGGAGCAAAGAAAGGACAAGAAAACCTGGGATAGCCTTTGCAATCATACTGATAACAAACAGTCACCCTGAAAACACTAGGGAAAAATAAATTAAACACTACACATTTTCCTGGTATGCATTCTTATTCTTTGCTTACTTGCACTCAGAGATTAATATTAAATCAAACAAATGTGCAATCCATATATATATATATATATATATATATATATACATATATATATATACACACACTTATATTTTTATATATATATATATATGTGTGTATGTATGTATGTATGTATATAAACATTTTTAAGAGAGTACAGTTTTCCAATTCCATATATTTTGGTTTTGCATGAAGGAAAGCATGTAAAAAGAAAACTGCCTGATATGTCAACACTCACTAATCAATATCTAATAGAATCATATTTGCACCTGTAAATTACTGCTTCCTCTTTAGCAGATGATCTCCTCTCAAGATTTGGATTAGAATTCTCTCTCTCTTTTGCAGTTCTGCTATGAAGGAGTACCTAGTTCTAACAATCACTTAAATTACTCTAATTACTTTTCAACTCTTCTTATTTACACGGTGATACTATATTAATGTACAAGCAGTACCCAAAAATACATTACTAGTTCTTCCAGCCAACCAGACATTGGATGAATTTGCTGGTTCAAATGAAAATCCTGGCTCAGAAAGTCCATTTGCAGAATGCCAGCAGAGTGTGCTACGGAAGAACCTTGTTAACACCTCAACTCCTTCAAAACTCTTCCCCTTGGTTTCTTGTTACTGGTTACTGTCAGACATGAACTACTGGATAGAGGGTGCTTTGATCTGAATCACTCCACTGGCATCCATTGCAAACTTTTTTGCTTTGGAATGCTACTCTGTTAACATTATCAACCTCCATTTGCACTCCTGGGTTGACAAACCTGGATTTGGCAACAGTATAGAAACCCAAATCATCCACTTACGACAATGTCCAAAATTAATAGTTGTGCCATCCTCAAGGATGTCATGGTTGTATAAAGCTCAGAAGACACTGTAGTTACTAATCCAAAGAAATTAAACCCAAGGAGTTGAATCCTTCTCCTTTTGGTTGTATAAAGCTCAGAAGACACTGTAGTTACTAATCCAAAGAAATTAAACCCAAGGAGTTGAATCCTTCTCCTTTTGGTCATGGTAAGTAGAATTTCTTCTCCACTCTAATTGAGAACTTGGGTGCCACATCACTTGAGTAATCACAGGACCACAGAATCACAGACTCGGGTTTATACAGTGGTGCTGGTAGTGCCATGCAGTACCATTTTCTTTAAAATACTCTTTCAGAGGCCAGGGTGCATCTCTTACATTATTAACATAAACTAACCCCTTCTTGTTAGCACAACTTCATGACCATCATGGTTTTTCAAGCCTTGGTAGAGGTTGCTATTTTTCCACATTCATGGCTATTATAAATGTGCTGTTTGAGCAGTATTGAGCAGAGTTAGTGTTAGGCACACCTAATTAATGTCCTTGAAGAGGCTGTCCTTTCTCTATGGATGAAAAGATTAAAAGAATTTGAAGGGAAGAAAGCTAATAACAGTGATGAAATATTTGAGTAACGGGTAAAAAATTCAAAATTACAGTCTCGGCCACCTGAATGAAATATATCACAATAATTGATTGATAGCATCTCTTCATGCAAGGAGGTGCTGTGAAAAAAAAAAACATAAGAAAGACTCTGAATGTTTCTGGCACAGTTCTGGCAATGTTCAGTGACTTGTCTAGTATTCAAGAGAATTCGCAAACTACTGTTTGTCTCACTCTTGCCAGCTGTGACTGTCAAAGGGGCCCCCAATGCCATCAACCAGATGATGAGGTTTTCAAAACTCAGTTTGAATTCTCCCCAGCAGATTATTTTCTGCTGTTGTGTTTGGGCAGGATGGCTTCCAGGGAATTGATTCCTTAAGCTTCAGACAACTTTCATCTCTTTTTTCCCTTCTGTTTATTCCCTCTGGATAAAGAATCAGTTGTGACATTTAAAACATTTGGGTTTAAGATCCCTCCATTTCACATGACAGATGGATCATGTGTATAAAACTTGCATGACTTTTCTTACTGTGTATATCTTGAACATTTCTTCTTTCAGTGATGCCAGCATCTTTCTATTCTTAATGCTACAACAGAAAGAAAGTGGTTTTACCTGCACCCTCTTCTGACATGCAAGTGTTAAGACAGCTCCATGATCTTCTGTGCTGTTTGGTAGTACACAGGGTGGCTGTGTTGGTGGGCCAACAGTAAAAGGCAGTGCTCCCCTGATGCCTATCCTTTTCAAACATGCTGTGTCTTTCCCTTATGCGAAAGGCAATTTGGACATGTCTTTGTAAGGAAATTTTCAACAGTGAGTGAAAACAAACATCTATCCTCCATTCTGAACATCTGACAGAATATTCAGACAGATCCTCATTTCCTAGGGGTTGGCCATGGGACCTCTGGTGACAGTGAGCTGATTGAAAGCTCTTCCAGTCTCTTGCCTCTTCGAGGCCCTCTTAAATTAACACCTCATGTGAAACAGAATATGCCTAGGTCATCCTGGATTTAATTTCAGGAACATGCATGTGTGCCCTGCTGGGTCTAGGTTTTCTCCAGGCTTGGTGAAGGTCCTGTAGCAGAGGTGTGGACTGTACTGACAGGTTTCTGTCATGGCAGATTTACAGGTCCTAGGAAACACTGTACTGGAAGCTGCTAAATTTTGCTTGTGTGGCTCTGGTTGCATCTCTGCTTGGGTCTTTGCTGGCTTATTTTTCTGTTTTCCAGTTGATAAGGCATTCCAAACTGAGGCATTCAGACATCAGGTTGAATTTTCCCCAGCAGATAGTTTTACTTTGCAGTCAGCTCAACACGCCAGCAAAACTTCGAAGTTTAGGTGATACATTAAGTTTACAGTAGGTTGGTTTTCTTTTCATGTATATCAGAAATATAATAGCATCAGTTATTCTTTAAAAACTCTTCCTTTTTCTTATTCATCCACAAGGTCAAATCCAATGCAACTTTCACTCAAACTGAAGAAGCCGTCAGGAACTTTACTATGATTTTGTTGTTTTAAAAAATATCCCTTAAAGACTAAACAGCTTTCCATATGCTTGTAGTAGCGAGTAGTAAAATACTATGGAAAAATTTGTAGTATACCCGATAACTTGATGTTGATGGATATGTCATATACTCACTTTTGGTTAATAAAACAACATATTTAGCAATTAAATAATTTGAGAAAAGTTTTAAGGCAAATCCAGGCCCATACAATGTCATGACTTCAGGTGAAAGGTCCTGACTTCACTGAGAATGAGGTCAACCTATAAGCTCAATAAGCTTTCAGAAAAAAATATTTTTGTAAATGTTTAATTTTAAAAAGTACTTTATAAATAGTATTTTACAGCATCAACAAATACAAAAATCTTAGTATTACCTTTGCATTGTATTGTTTGATCTAGAATCTTATTTTGTGTGTTTGTAAAACTTGACATAAAGGAACCATGACTGAATTTGTGTTGTTAGGCCTTGGTGACAAGGCAAGTATTTCCTAAGTCCTGTAGAGTAAGAAAAGAGACAAAAAGAGCATCTAGTATGGCTTTTATTTCAGCGTAGTAGTTCCTGGTATAGTTCTGAAGATCATGGAAAGTACTTATTTATTAATTTTTAATGGATTGATCAATCTTTTCCACCCACTGATGCCTCTTAGCCATCAAGCTGTAAGCATGAGCAGGCCTACGACTGATGCTCCTCTTGGTAAGCAGGTCTTCACAGAGGAAATGGAAAAGATTTCCCATCTCTGTTCATCTTTCCTTCATAAGGGGGGGTTCAATATGAATATATCAACTTAAATATGGTAGATACATATGACATGGAAAGACTAGGGCAGATTTATTTATTAATATGTAAGTGTCCTGTTTGCATTTTGAGGTATAGTAATCTTCCATAAGAGCTGTTTCTGTCTTTTCCTGAGCTGGATTATGCACAAGTATCTGCCTTCTCCTTTTCCAAAATGGACTATATGCAAATGCCAATGGTTAGCCAGTGTAAAAGTCCCACTTTAAATTATAAAAATTACCAACTGTCTTAGAGATTTTCTTCTGCTCTGTGGATGCTAACATGTGCACTATTCTAGTCCCTCATTTCAGTGGCACTGTGTGAGGAGGGACAGATTCTGCATTACAAATGTGGCCAGCCCAGTATTCTGTGACTGAGTTCAGCTGTTGGGGGTGCAATTTGAAGAATCACAGTCAAATTCAGCTCTGGAGCTGATAAAAAATTTCATCTGCTTTTCCAAGGTATGTTAAAGAAGAACCTATCGTAAACCTGTAAAACCCCCATAAATCTTCTAAGAAAGCATTTTTAAATCTCCAAGATGTCAAATAATTGTTTCTAGATGGTTATATTTGTGCTTAGAGAACTGCCATATGCTTTCAATTAACATTATTTTGATTTCAGATTAAAATAACAAAATAAAGAATAAAGTTTCCATGAAAAACCACAATATCTATATTTCTTTATCTTTAGTGAACTCTGCAAGAAAGTGGGTGTCTCAGCCTTTTCCTTGTTTAAATTAGAAAAATAATAGAAAAAATCCAAAAGCTTAAATATTTGTTTTGACTTTGCAACTTAAATGAGAAGAAATGTCAGGACTCAGACTTTCTGAACTCATTCATTCTACCTCACTCAAAATCTATAGTGTAAATCTTAAAAACAGGAAAAAAATTAGTTTTCTGGAAGTTTGACAGCCATTTCTTTCAACTATTTAAAGGTAAAGGAGTCATGTTAGATATGTAAATAGTTATGTTTATACCTTTTACAGAATGCTAGCAAGAATTTATATCCTTAATTCTGCCTAAATGGGAATGATTACAATTAGAATGTTTACACTTTCTGTCTTTGCCAGGTGTGGATGTCATAGGAAGAAAATTATGAGACAGGTGTTATTTTATGCCCTGAGTATGCCACTTTACATGACAGATTTTATAGCTCTCTTTACAGAAAGCAAAACTCTTCTTGTCAGAGTGAAAAAACAGCTACAGGAGCCAATGAAAGGATCTAATTGCTTTCTTAAAACATACCAGGCACTTCACAAAGTGCACAAAAACATGATTTTCAGAAGGACATGAAGAATTGTTATTTGAAATGCCAAATAAACCAACAAAAGCTTCTCATCCTGTTATAACATTCTTCCAAATTGAAGTTCATGATGCACTTGGGTGGGTATAATCTTCATTATTTCTGAACAGCAAGATGTGATTAATAGCTACAGTGGCATCCATTTAGGTAGGAAGCTGCTTTGTTCGAATAAATAGGAACCACAAAATAAATACATGTTTACTTCAAGGGTTTCTATACAATTTTATATCTATTGCAGGTATTGCTCTGCTGCCCTATCTTGCATTTTATAAAGAGTTGCAGTACTCTGACCTACAGAACAAAACAATAGCTTTGAATTTTAACAGCCGATTTTGACAATGCAAATAACATAAAGCCTTTACTAATCAGAACATCTTGCAATATCCCAGAATAATTACCTGATCTAGAAAGAAGTTCTGCTTGGATTTTTTTATTTTTCTTTACCCACTATGCTGTGGTAGGTGACCGACCTCAGCCACACTTTTAGATAAAGACAGTATATTTTTTAAGAGCAACTTCTATGAGCAGAAGAAGCATTCAATGCTTTGGGCATGCAGTTGAGTTTTGACTGACTACAAGAGTTATGTCCATTAAGAATTTGATCCAAAGTCCAGTGCAGTTGAAGGACACTGTTTTAAGCCAAATTAATGATTGAAAACTGGATCAAGCTTGATGTGATCTAAATTAAACCCAGTATTTTTTAAAAAAATATTGTATTTGCTTGCTATATCCCTATCAGGAGACCATCTGAATTTGTCTTTGTAATCTGTTTTACCATCACAGATAATTTAATAATTTTCCATTTATCACTGGGCTTCTAAACTTCCAGAAAACACAGTAATTTTAGCCAGTAGCAGTGTAAGTTATTTGCTTTTTTTAGTTATTTTCATATGACTCTCTTAACTCTAAGCTCTTTCATAGTTTAAAATTCATAGCTAAAGTTACAAAACTTCTTTTATCCACTTACTCAATTACCCTGATATCAGAGTGCCTATTAAAAGCAATAAAACTAGTACTGCAGACCTTGAGACTCGATCTTCAATACGCTCTTGTCTGTATTTTCACTAGTTATGAGCCCATACTCCTCCCAAAAACCCTTTAAAAATTCTAGCTTATCATATTCATTTGCACACACTAAACTTGATAGGACCGAGTCCTCACTAAAATAAGCAGGAAGAGGTCGCACTGTAACTTTTTAAACACACTTAAAAAACTTCTAAACCTCAAACCTAATGACTGATCCATGTACTTAAGAATAGCTGTAGTATAAAAAGATTACATTAATGGATAAATCAGAATGGATTTTTTTCATGTTTGTTGTGAACGTCTTCTTGTCCGTATATGATTCTGTGTTATGCAAGGTGAAGCTCTGTCTACTTTATTTCTTTTTTCCTGTGTCTGTGAAAAAAAAGGAATAAATTGAGAGTTTATTCCTACACATATACAAAAGGAAGATCATGCCACTTAAGTCATGGCAGACAAGTGACTGACAAGGCATTTTTGAGATGTTGGTTCATTTCTTCTTTCTTCTACTTTGTGAGTTTGAGAAAGCTATCATATCCCTCTGTACTTCAAGACTCCTTCCAAAAACTAGGAACTTAGGAAATAGGCATATTTATAGTAATAAGAGCTTAGATACAAATCTTGCACATAAATGCCTGTGTTTAGACATCTAAATACAAACAGGTTATTGTAAAGAATTCTTTCTATATTCAACTCCAATCCTATGTAGAAGAAGCAATTTCTGTGGGTGTATTCCATGCAGAAAAAACAGTGGGATTGCTGTTATGGAAGATGCAAGCACTCTGCAAGTGATCATAAGAGACTGTCTGAGCTAACAGAGCTTCATTAAAATTTAAGACAGTATGGGTAAGGTAGGTAGGAATATAGAGGGTTAGTTTGTATTGCTATAAAGGCAGCACTAGAATGTGATTTAAAGCAAGTTCTCTACTGAGAATTAAGTGCTACTGTGACCTCCAACTTCCCCAGATAAATAATGGAGCCTAAAAAAATGCATTTTCCTGCATGGCAAGCAATAACTATAGTCATGTTAGTCATGCTGTGCTGTTTATTCGCCCATGAAGGTGGCAAACTGCTGGCCCACCTTCTGCTCTGTGTCTGCTGCTTGACATAATTCAGGCTTGCATATTTAAGTCCCACTGGCATCCTTTCAAAATAAAATGACACCCTTTACAACATGAGCTTCTGAATAATTCTGCTGTCATAACTTAGACTGAACATAGCTAGAGCTAAAGAGAAAACAATAATAAGACATTTTCTGATGTCAGAAAATGTGCATCAAAAGTACAAGGAGCTTTGAAAAATATGGCAAAAATGAACTTGGATGTGATATATTTTGTCAGAAAGGACTTTGGATTTACATTTTGTATCTTCAAGTTGCTCAGTCACATTGAACAAAGGTATGCTTAATATAGAGTTACTCTCTTTTCAATTGTATATGAATTAATGCATTAAGTTTCTTAGTTTTTCAATAGACTTGAATCAAATGAACTGATTAAGAATAAAGAGATTAAAATAAATTTTAAAAAAGGAAAGGAAAAGGAAAAGGAAAAGGAAAAGGAAAAGGAAAAAGGATAAGGAAAAGGAAAAGGAAAAGGAAAAGGAAAAGGAAAAGGAAAAGGAAAAGGAAAAGGAAAAGGAAAAGGAAAAAGGAAAAGGAAAAGGAAAAGGAAAAGGAAAAAGGAAAAAAAAAGAAATAATTTAGTTATATGATCCCTGGTCCAGCTAGGAAATCAGTAAATTTTGTTTTCTATAAACAAAAGTGTAGAGTTGATCTGTTTATTAGGGTAAATACTGTGAGCAAGCAATAATTACAAGCATGAGCAGGGGGAGGGGGAGGCAATATTCAAATCTAATCCCTCTGACTACTGCTGAGCTCATTCCATAAGGACAGCTCACTAGCAAGTTGGAGTTGTCCCTTAGCAAGGATTTACTGACTCCCAACAGTTTTAAAGCATGAGGAATACTGGTTTTGATTTTTATGACACATTATCAGTTCAACATAGACTTCCAGAAGGATTGCTATATGTAACAGCATAGTCTGATTTTTCAGTTTTTCTTCCAGGTTACTGTGAATTTGAAGGAATGTCAAGATGGAGAATTTCACCTCATGAGACTGAGACACTTCCAGAGCCATGAAGTTAGAACTGGAGTCAAGTCTGTTCAGCACAAGCATTTCAAAAATGACATTTGATGATGGGCAGTAGACACTATGAGAACTGGCAGAAAGGCAGAGACAGACTTAGGAACAACAGTATCTGAGCAGAACTTTTGGCAATGAGCCCACACCCAGAGCCAGGCACTGGAGGATGCTCCAGAAGGGATGATTACATGGAAGAGCTGAGAAGCCATGCAAAGGAAAGCGTGGCATGGATATCCATCTAAAAGACTGGAGCATCCTGTCCTGGTATCTCAGGTAGGATATCTGCCCAAACACAACAACTCTGAGCATTCTACAAGGTACACATCAGGCAGTAATCCAGGTTTCTTTGGGAGATGGTGGAGAGAAAAGGACAGTTTACTGGTGTCCATATAAGCTGGACAACCAGCTCTCCTGAGTGCCAGTTTCTGTGTGTTGGATAAGAAAGGAACACAGACAGCCAGCTCAGATCACAGAACTCTCACTGGAGACTCCTAAAACTAGATGTGGTGAAATTTTACTTTGCATCTGATATAGCTGGGCTGGTGTTTCAAAGGGACTGCAAATGATGTTCAGGGTATGTTGTGGTCACAGTGTGGGAAGCCCAGTGGCAGTGCCCAGTGTCTGTCCCTGTATGCGAGGGAACACATGCAGAACAGTCCAGACTTTGAGGGAATGAGAGAAATTAAATGGCTTTTCTGAAGGAATAATTACATTCCATTCTTCTCAAATGTCTAGAAATGTCTTAAATTTTCTAGACAGAGGAAATAAAAAAAGAACTCTGTGTTTCTGTCTTCTCTGATGTGCTGGGCAGTCTATGACCTGGTAGTGCAACCCCCTGAGTTTAGGGAGCTGCACACTTTTACTCCATACCATTCACCTTTTCTATTAGCTGCTGAAGGATGAAAGGGATGAACTTCTACTACATGTAGTCACTGTTCCTGTGGTGATTATCTTAACACTTATGTGCATAGCACATTAGGATATTTTCATCTCTTTTAGCCTTCTAATTCAGGTGACAGTGCCTGTTGTTGCTAGTGGAATGCTATACAAATACAGCATGAATGGCTGTAAACTTCTTTAACATTCAATACAATAGCCTTCTGCTGTGCCTCACAGCTTACTATTTTCTGAAACCCACCGGCAGCCTGGGTTTTTTAGTCTATGACTACGCTGCACCTAAGGAGTTTGCATCCTTCTACCTGGATGTTTGTGCTTTATCTAGATACACAGTGATCCCACAAAATAAATACAGCATTTTCTTTTATCTGTGCTGTCCCTGCCATTAGAAATATTCATATCTTTTTAGAAGATTAAACTCAGGCCACTAAACATTTCACACAGTTCTCATTGCCCTTCCAGTGGGAAGATCTGTCACATCCACACACTGCAGTTACAGATAACAGTAACTGTCAGGTTGAACTAGAAAAAGTAGCAAATATATGAATTTGTTTGTTTTGGCCATGTCACTGCTGTCTTTCTCTAATCCTTACAGAGTTTTCCCTGACCACAGAAACTCATTGCTTCTGATACACTGAACAATATACATCAACTCCCACTGCTTAGTGCAGAGTTACATTTGGAAACTATTATTGTTTCAACAGTTTTACTGTCAGATGTACATACACTAGAAATTTTCTATAGGGAGCGTTGATAAATAGGCTGGAAATATTGTTTATAAAATAATTTAGACTACACATTCATAAGGCGTTTGGGTTAACATTTCTCTTTCTTTTCATCACAAGTCATTCCCAAATAAATCAAAATCTCTACAAATGTATTAGATATTCATAGAATGTCCACAAAAGGGAGGATGAAGAGCTTGTCTGTTCTTGTATCACAGTATAGATTGTTCTTTGTAATTCACAAATTAATGATAAATTATAGGTAACAAAATGCAGGTTTAATATTAGAGTGTCCTCTAAAAAGGCCTACAATACCAGAATAGCTTTCTTGAAAAACTTGAGAAGAAATTGTATTTTTAAATATAGAAAACAATTACCACTTATTTCACTGATGTGTGATATCACAGCTATACTTCTACACACTACAGAAATTCCCAAATTGCATTAAAATTAAACAATCCAGACTACACAGTCTATATTTCACAATGTAAAATTCCACAGACTTGGCTCTTTAGAGTTCTCATGAGACGACTAAAAGCATCCTCACAAGGATTAATTTTTCTAGACACTGTCACACTGCAGCAATTCAATCCCACTGAACACATACTGACTGCTGGAGAAAGGTTTTAGGAACTTTAATCCTTGTTCTTGGGCTCATGCTGCAGTGTTGATACCTCTCCAGCTGCACCCAGTATCACAGCTTCCCATACACCTTTTTGTATGGGATGGCAAATATTTTGTCAATTTCTTTAATTCAAAAAATGTAATGGGCAAGTGTCCTTTGATATATGGGCAAAAACTAGTTTACAAAATCTGGACATTTATCCAAATACTGTTATCTGGACATGTCTATGAAGAAAAACCCTGTCTTGGACAAAGGAAAAGAGATGATTTACAAATTAATGTAGTATCTCTCATTAGAGTACCTGGGGTAGATAGAAAAAAGTAGCCAAGCTCATGGGCACAGCAGTCATTCTTAAGGTTTTGGGGAGAAAGATGACAACCTGTACTTGTAATTATTTTAACACTTATTTCTATGGCTCAAGATTTTACCTTCCATTTGCTTTGTATCTAGTCTGCAAATCTTGTGTTTATGAAGACATAAGCACTATGAAACACTTTGACACCCTCAGTTTCCTTCATCTGAAGCAGCAGCATTATCTAAAATAAACGGGCTGCCTGGCCAAGGAGGGGGACAAAATGAGTGCTTTTGCCTGCATTTTTGCCAGGGAGTCCAAGGCGAGAGCAAGAAGGGAAGTGAGGCAGGGCCTGCTGTGGATGCTGCTGGAACAGCCAGCGTCCAGCGAGATACAGCTCCATAAATTTGACAAACATAAAGGAGAGACAAAGAGGTGAGGGCAAAACTGTGTTTGTGCCAGCAGAGATTAAAAAAAATAACTGCTTGGCTCAACTTGTGTTGAGGCTGCAGGTTATAGCTTGTGTGCCAAAGAAGCATGTGTATTCTCACATGCTTTTTGTACTCTTTTGAGATACAGGATGACTGCACTTAGAAATAAGTACACAGTATACCCTGAACATTGTCCTTTCCACAATACAAATATTTATGTTCCCCTCCGAGCACCCAGTTTCAGTCCGTAGTCACAGACTCCTCCATAACATTAAAGTCTTGATTGATATGTTTACTAGGAGATTTTCATTAAATCTGAATTTGGAAATTCAGTCATCCCCTGGCATATCCTTAATTCTTATCAAATTTCTCTTTTTTTAGTCTCCAAATAGTGCATTACTATGACCACTTATCTACCTGTACTCTTGGGAGAAAGAACAGCAATAACGACCCACTATAAAAAAGGGAAACTGAGGCACAGAGTTGGACTGCCCAACATTGTGTCTTTTCACTTCATCCCCATGCAGCTCTTCCCTTCCTGTTATTAAGATCCCCTACTCCCTAGTAAAGGCAAAACTCTTGCTATCTTTTCTACAACAGAGTCTTACTTAAAGCTTGCTCTGTCTTCCAGTTGGTTTGCCCCATATGAGCTGCAGAAACAGGTTCTGGAGCTCTTACACTTCAGTCAGCCTGGAAAACTGAAATGGACAGGTGGTTTTCTATCCTTACGCTCACAGAACCACACAGTTCTTATCTTTTCCTTTTGTTTTCTTCCATTAACACTACTCATTCCCACACATGCACAAAAGTTAGTATCTTTTTGGCTTTTCTTTGGTAACTTTATTAATGCCCTTCTCAACAAAAATAATTTTTTACTGATTTCCTTCACACAAAGTAAGTTCAAGAACCTCATTTACAGCCCTGACATGTAAAGTCAGCTTTAACAATAGAAAGCACATTATATACATGGTTTTCCTGGATTTCTTGCAGAAACATCAGTTCAGGTCAGTGCTTTTCAGCAGCTGCTACTGCAGCAAAAACAACAACAACCCGTAAGCAAATTAAAAGTAGTCTTACCTCAGTACGGCACATTGGGAACCTGTTTCCTTGCTCTTCTAGCTGCTGGCCCCATCATTCTCCTCAGGCAGCACTGACTCACTGGACCAGTAAATATCTTCTGGCTTTTCTAGAGCAAAAACATAAATTAAAAAATATTTGTCAGACCTGTGTACAGTGATTCCAAATTCTTCTGCTGTATTTTAAAAATGAATGTCAAGTGATCCAAGTGAAACAGATATCTGATTTGCTTCTCCTCCCGTGCTTCTGTCCATGTGTAAAGCTGGGGCTAAGACACAGAGACACATATTTAGGTCCTTGCATGCACATTGTTATCTTGTAAGAAAGAATTCTCTTTGGTGCTGAATGTTTTGTTTTCCTCACTTGCTTTTAACGTCTTTTAGCAGACTGATTTTCAAGTGTGCAAAGAGCAGACTTTTGGGCCAAGCAATATGGACGCAGTAAATATTTTAATAACCATCTGTGCCCTTTTGAGTATTTGGGCTCCATCAGCTAATATATTTGATTTCTTCAGCTGAGCTGTTTGAATTCACTGATTATAATATTATGGTTTTAAGAAAAGAAATTTCAAAGTAAAAGCACTGAGATTAGCCATCATCCATCAAACAGGTAGCTAAGTATTCGCTGAATATGAATATTTGAAATGCAAAACTAAAGTTAATACAGCATCAGGGTGCAGTGTAATAACCATACAAGAATATTAAAGGCAGAATTTATGAAAAAGAAAAATTACAAGCTGTACAAAAACACAGGAAAATAAAAAAGGCAAGCACAGTAAATAGTGTAGAAACTACACTCCTTTATCTTCTAAAGCTCTCTTTTATCTTCTTTAGGTGTTTCTTTCCTGTCCTACTCCACCAGTGAATCTGTGCTTGGCTTTCTTCCACACAGTGCTTTCAAGTCTGCATTGATTCAGGATAGTCCTTTACAAACTACCACAGAAAATGTATAAGAGTATTACATTCATTCTTAAGTCCTCCTCCTCCCTCCCCTGTAGCATTAAGAACTGCAGAAATCAACAGAATGCTGGTAACTGAGTAAACACTGATAAAACAAACCACTACTACTTCAAGTGGATGTTAGGAGAATCAGAAATACCTCGCTGAGCAGCTCATCACTGGCTGGATGTGTGGGTTTGACTGCCGTTCCTCTCCACTCCTATTATTTATTACAGCCCTTTCACATTCTATTTTAATAAACTCTGTAAGTTCTCTTATGGGGCAGGGAACATGCCTTCCCCTGTGCTGGTAATGGTATGTTGTTTCTGTGCTCCGTTTCATCCCTCCCTTTCTAATGGGAACTGAAGGCGTGAAAATATTTCCTGTACCCAGATCTGTGCCAGTGCTAGCTTGACTTTGAATCAGTCATAGTTAGTTATTGGCAAACAAATATCAAAACTAAAGGCTAACCTCAAGCAAGTGAAGCATCTGCATTCCACTGGCACATGTGCACACCTTGGTTCTGCAATACAGCAAATCAGTTCTGCCTCAGGTTACTGGAGGATGAGGTACAATGATCTCTAGATAAATTAGCTCTGTTGAGCTGTGCTCCCTGCAGCTACAGTGCTGCTGTTATCTCTGACCTTATTTCTACTGCAAACAAGTAGAAACTTACCTAAAAGCCAGAAAGGGTTATCCAGTCAGATCTCCCAGAAAGCAGAAACCATAGAATCAAAAAGTAAGTTCAGCTCTAAGCCTGGAAGGAACCTCAGGAGGTCATCTTGTGCAACCTCCTGTTCAAAGTGGGACCAGTTTAGATTAAGTTGCACAGGCCCTCAAGAATTAATTCCCATGTCACTGGAAATTAATTGACTTAAAAAAAATCTGGGAATTGAGAATCCACTATGAATCCACAAATCTTTCTGTAACCAGTTGCCACCAAAGATGTTTTTGTTGTTGGTTTTAGTTTGGTTTGGTTTTTTTTCCCCAAAGACTCATTTTTAGCCTTTATTTGTCTAGCTTTATCACCCTCTCTTTTAACTCTGATTTCTTGTTTTGATACTGCCTGGCAGAGGCTGTCATCACATAACCCTTTGAATCAGACTGAGCTTCATGAATTTGTTAGTGTATTATGTTTTTCATGTTCCAATTGCTTGTGCAACCCTGCTCTGAGCTTTCTCTAATTTATCAACACATGTATTACAAAAAGAACTGTCCAGATAACGAGATCAACTGTCCAGTCTTGGGCAAGAGAGCTGGACAGAATTTTCATAGTTGCAGCACCAAATACAGAGCTAATGTATGCCTTTTCTATCTAGGGAAAATATTCCCCTTTATATTTATCCAAGGGTTTCAATAGCAGTTTTGGAAATGGCATCATGATGGCAGTTCATATCCAAGTTGCCTGCCTGCCATGAACCCAAATTTGCTCTTCCCCAGGAAGGCCATCCACATGCTGCAAGAACATTTCTAGGCATAAGACTGCCCATTTAGAGATATTGATCCAGTGATTCCAATGATTTGTTTGTGACTTCCTTGTGAAATTATTCAATTATACTAAGCAGTTCATTCATTGCATTATTTAAATATTTTTGTGGTATCTGCAAAATTGGTCAGGAGTGATTTCATGTTTTTCTCAGACCATCTATAAAATTTGATAATTATCTCAGCATCAGAAAAGGGCTTTTTGGGTATCACTAAACAGCAGACCACTGATGAGTCTCAATTTACATCTATATTTCAAGAACTAATATTTGCTATTATTTTATTAGTATGTGCAATATTGGTATTTTAATTTTTAACTTTCCTTAATCAAAATGCCAGCAGGTACTAGATTAAATATTTTAAAAACTCTGAACTGTATTGCATTCATATTAATTTGGTGGTCACATGAAAATGTCAGAGTTGGGGCAACATATGTGACAGAATTGTCTCTCCACAAACTACCAGTGTGAACTTTCCTTCGAAAACCTGATTAGAAGAAAGTTTTGTCCCTGAGAATTTTTCAGTTGCTCAGGATAGAAGCCTTTAAAATGACATGTACAATTCTCCAGTCATGACTTTCCACATGGATTGCTTTCTTGTACAAATATTAAAAGCATTTGAAATACACTGAGGTATTTCACTGCTTCTAAAGAAGGAAAGAAGATAATTTAATTTTTTTTTTTTTTTTTTTTTTTTTTTTTTTTTTTTTTTGGTGTTTGCTTGATGTTTTCCTTAAAAGTTTATCTTAAATGAAGGAAGGGAAATATTTACAATTGAAATGGAACAATGGCCTGGAACTAAGGAAGGGAAAGTTTAGGTTAGGCTGTAGTAAGAAGTTCTTAACTCAAATAGCCTCAGACTCCAAAATAAGTTTTTTGAGACAGCATCATGAAAGATTTCCATTAACTGTGCAGGTGAGACACTCTGGAGAAATACTTTATAAAGAACACTATCTGGTGAAAGTTGAATACTAATCACCTTTTAATATAATCTTTCTTTCTTTATAATTCTTTATCTATAATTTTATTAGTGACACAAAGGAGATTTAAATTTGAAGCAAATTTTAAAACCTGACATATTTAAGAGGCATATCCACTGCAGCACAGATCCTATTGAGAATGACAGCTCAGTGAAAAAATCCAGATTCAGTTTTTTATTCGTTATGTTTACAATTGAAGAGGAACATTCAGGTGCTGGATTATTGAAAATCTCACTCGTGCAGTACAGCCCCTCCAGTGTGCCCTAAGGATACATTGGCTTTTAGAACTGCCAGCACACCAAAGATTAAACAAAAGTATAGGGGGAGATTAAAGTGACACTTTCTGTGATTTTTTGAAAAAGACAAGAGGCAGTACCAGACAAGCCAGGAGTTCTCACTTGACTCTTTCTAATTCTCTGCAAAAAATATCTAAGTGAGAAGAAGTTTAATTCACTTTGGTACTTAATTCTATTACCTATTCAAAGAAGTAAGGGAAGTTTATTTAACAAAATAATCAACTTTCCTTTTAAACCAGAATTTAAATATGCTGTGTTACATGAAACTCAATTTTCCTAGTTGTACTATATACAATAAGCTGGGGGCTGGATAGCACTTGTTCTGAAGCAGGTCCATTTTATGTGGTGAAAATGCTGCAGATTTATGCTAGCAGAAGAGTGTTCATTCTGTTCTGCTTAATGATATATGAAATTATCAATTTCAGTATTATGAGCATTCATTTCTTCTTTCCTGTCACATTCAAATTTAATTTGTTAAATTTAAACAATTTCTCTGGCAGTTCTCTGCCAGAGAAACATCTGTCTGAGCTGAAGGGAAAAAAATTATATGTCAGATAACTTTGAGGTATTAAATTAGTTTCAGATTTTAGAAGACAAAGACTAATGATATCTGGCCTGCTACATGCAGGATCCACTACATGCAGTGCTAGAAATACTTATTCCTTGGAGATGCCCAGGATTGAAGAAAGAGTAAAACTTGTCCCCCTAGTGTACTGTTGTTGTAAAATATTTAGCTCTCTAACCTGCTGGAGTTTGTCTAAGGGTTCATTGTGACCTCTTCTGTATCTTCAGTGTGTTTTTACTGACTGAGCACAGTTCCTGGTGAAGGACAAGTCTCTTAAACAATTTTCTTATGACTCTAGGTTTCTGGGATAGAACAGATTCCACCCGGGAATACAGTTCCTATAGAATGTAAGATAAAAACTAGATAATATTTTGCTTCTGTTTATAAAAGCTTATCAGAACAATTTTGGCATTTATTCATGCTATTAACATCTGTATTTTTGTTATAAAATTTAATTTAAAATCTGTGTATATATAACAATTTTAATTTTGTATTTCTGAATAGCATTTCCATTGCTTTGGAATACTCAGTTAAATAAAAGGTCAGATGAGATAGGCAATAATTATTGAACTGATTCAATAATCAATATTTTCTTCTGGGAGATGGCTCTAAAATAACTTATAGTCAGTATTAATCTGGTATTATTATCATATTGGAGATATATTGTTTAAATTATATTTCTAGTAAATTATTATGTTGTCCCTGAAGTATCAAAGACAATTTAGTTGTTTTATGTGAATGCATTGAACACAATGCTGAAAAATATTCTTGACTATTCACTGAAGAGCCTCACTAAACCTTGAAGGGAGGCTATGAGGAACATTTAAATGAGTGACTACAAAATCTGATGCAAATTTGGAAATTTACAATAGGATATTTAGCAAAAGAAGTTTGACTAGAATGGCTACATGAGGCATTAGCATTGCAGAAAATATTTAGCATTTATTTGGAACATAGTCTGCAAGTCTGTTTCTGGGAGTTGTTTGTGTAGGGGACCATGGAAGAATCACTGAGAAACAGATCCTTATGAATCTAAAGGGAGGGTAGAAGGGTTTTGCTGCCTTTCTGGCTGGGGTTGTTGGGCCTAGGAAGGGAGTGATAAGGCGAAATTGGAGTAAATATGCACAGAGTAATGCAGCATCGTGGTGTGACAGCCAGCTCCTCACCCCTTCCTGGCAGCCACCTCAGACCACCCTGCTGCTACTCTGCACCTCAGCCATAGGAGTCTTCTCCTGCAAAGTATGAAGAAAAGAAGTTTTAGCCTAGGCCATCAGATTAAGGGCTGCCAACAGGTCTCTTACACCCCCAAGCAATCCATCCACTAAGCTTAGGTGTAATTGGGTTGGGAAAACATCACCTTCATGTATATTTTGAAAACATTTAGCTTTTTCTGATAGATTTTGGATGAGACCAGTCTTGACAGGCTCACCCTCAGAACACCCTCAGACTGGTTCTCCAGCAAGATTTACCTGCTGGTAAATCCCAGCATGCTGAAGTCGTTAGTTAAACAGGAGCATTTCACAACTGCCATGCACAAGAGGACAAAGGTACTTCCAGAAATTTCTTCTGAAAGTCTGAACTTCTTACAGACTTCACAATCTTCCACATGTAGTAAATTGGAATTTTGTGGTTTGCCATTTAGGCATCTAATCCTGTCACTTAAAGTCCTGATTAAACCAACTTAATCTTACTATAAATTTAACACAATACTACTTAAGTAAGTGCCTCATGCATGCTGTTGCAGTGAAGAATCTGCACTGCTTTTCACACACTGAGTTACAATCAGTTTATATCCTTCTTTGTATCAGGATTAGGTGATGGAATTTAAAAAGAATAGTATAAAATAAAGAATATGATGGACCAGAGATGTGTGTCTTGCCTAGAAAGGACATTTGCAGGGACAACTTTGAAAACAGGTAATTTGCAGCCCTTCACTGTTAATTATAGTTTCATAGTAGTATTTATTCAAGCATATCTTATGACAAATATTAAAATTATCTAAATAAACTGGCCACTTTCAGGGTGTTCTCTGTGTATTCAGAGCATTGGAATGGGCAAAAATCTATACATGTAGTACTTGATCTTATGGCATATAAAAGATATTTTCTCTGGGTCACAGTTATAGAAAGCTTATTAAATAAACAGCTAGAAAAATCCTAATGCTATTTATGTTTTTTCTCTCAATATTAATTTGTTCAGGTTAAAGGGGAGTTAATTTACTTGTAGATATAGGATATTAGCTCAGTTTTTTAGAGCATGGTACTAATAATACCAAGGTTGCAGGTTTAATCTGCACATGGGCCATTCACTTAAGAGTTAGGATTCAATGATCCTTTTGGGTCCCTTCCACCTCAGAATATCCTGTGAAATCCTGTGAAAATGCCATGTCCTCCCTGGAAGATGTAGAAGATTTGGATTTAGATCTCTCAGCAACTCATTCTACCTGCTTGTCTCTGTTAGATTATAAAAGGGAATTCCAACCACCTAAAATTGTTCTTGGAAGAATATTTTGCCTCAAAACCCTTTCAAATATGCTTGCACCATGTACCATTTCTACAAGCAGCATTTTTCCTTAAACCACCTGAAATTCCTGTCTTCACACACAGGAAAATGGCACATGAAGGATTTGGCACAGTCACCTTCAGGACAAAAGATGCCTGCTCATTTTGCCCTCTAAGCACACCCTAGGTAGCACAGTTTAGCTCACTGTGTGTGTGGACAGACTCTGAGCTCCATCTTGGATGTGTTTCAGATGAACTCCCATGGAATCCCAAACAATCTTTCTGGCAGAAGATTTTCCAGTGAAGGATCAAATCCATCATATGAGGGGAGGACATTTTCAAAGCTGAGGGTGCATTTCAACAAACAAGGCTGTCAGCCTTGCCCTCAAGGTCAAGCCTTAATTTTTCAGCCTGATGATAGGGATTGTTTGATTCAAAAGAAACTCTGCATGCTCACTCCTTAGAGAAGAATAACTGAAATTTCCTTGCTTCGTATGTTGCCTAACAATCCTTTGCATGAAATGGTGCTACACTGTCTGATAACTGCGCCAAATCCTTGGCTACTATAAATCATTCTTATAAAATTCATCTATTTTTGCCATTTGAGGTTCTGACTTTTCTGACTTGTGCTCTCCGCCTATTTAAGGTTAAGAAAATATCTCTCCAAACTATACAGCCCAAATTTATGTCTTTTGAAAACAAAGCTGATAAACTCCCCTTGTTAGACCAATAAGGCAAAGAACATGGCTGTTCCAACATGACTGGAAAATAAATACAAGCATTTTTAATGAATTATTAAACACATCCCAGGGTAGCTGGTTTACAGGCTTTTCTCTTAACCAGTTCCAGGAGTATCTGAATAAAAACTTGTTTACACTTCTTAGAGGCAAGGAGGACATATCTAAAGAAACATTCAACCTGAGCATGGTATAGATCATATCAGGAGAGAGTGAACAACAAATTCCTTAGAGAATTCTCCCTCTCAGCTGGTGTTTGTGGCTAAACTGAAATGAATGTGATGCAGAAGTGTAATACAAAGAGTAACTGTGTGAAAATAGAGAAGCATGTGTGACAGATTGCACATAACCCTGTAAAAAAGACACAGATTGAATTTGATTTTTAATCACTTCCCTGTGAACCTGCTGAACCCACTAGGGTTGCCTGGGGATAAGTGAAATACAAACCTGATCCATTTGGTTTGCTACAGCCTCTGGCAGTTTAAATGTAATTTCAACCAAATCAGAACAGCAGCAGTTTATCCTTAGCCGGCACAGATGCAAGAGATGACTCAAGGAGAAATGAACCAGTAACAAATTTTGAAGCAAGAGGATAACTCTGTCTGTTTTTGAATTCCAAAACAAAAAGGAATGTAATTTGCTCCCCATTTTGTAGCAGCTGAGGGCTATTTTCCATGTGAAAACAGTAGCTGTAAAAGGGACATCTTGCTACATTATGCATTTCCTTTCTTTGCTACAGCAATCACTCATCTGGCTCTTAAAACTGGAAATTCAAGTTCCAGTTTCTTGAGATATTCTGCTCTTCTGTTGGAGCGGAAGAGCAGCCTTGATGCCTATTCACTGGTCATGAAATTCTTTAACTGAGAAACAGGTTCTGCTCTGAAAGAGCAACTGGGACAAACACTGGATTGTACCCTTGCACGCGCTGGGCCTCTGCTCTCTGTGGCTCCAAGGCAGAAACACAAAGGAAGAAGCAAAAAGAGCCTGGACAGGGCCTGAGGAATTCTTTCAGCTGGATCTACCAGCTCCCACACTTCATATGCTTCTAATCAGCAAATACACTTACACAAGCTGATGATAGCACGTTAGAAATGAAGCAATCCGGAATCAATGCTGGCTTTAAACCAAAATGTTGCTGTGGATATATCAAGAAAAACTGCTGAACTATTGCCAGCTCATGTGCTCTATGCTGAATTTACCTGGCTGGCAAAACGTGCAGGGAAAGAAACTTGTTATTGCTTATCAAGAAGGTGAGAGCACTGCCACTGCAGGCATGAAGGTGAGAGGATAGAAACATGGCAAGATTTGAAATGCAGCTGCTGAGCTTTAAGAACAGAAATGGTTGCCTGAAAGTAGCTCAATGGACGAGTTGATCTATTGTTTAAAGTGACAGAAAGTACTGTTCAGACAGGATTCAGAAATATTTCTTCCTGTTTTTTAGGCAAAGCACAATAATTGTTTTAGTTCTCAGTTTGGAAGAAATGGCTAATTCTTTGGAAGAAGCATATGATGTATGTCATACCCGATTTTTAGTTCAATCCAGTGGAAATAAATCAATTCCAAAATATCGGTATCTAATCTCCTTCCACATATTTTATTAAAATATAGATTCCTTGAAAGATTTTATTTTTTGAGAAAAATGATTTAATGTTAATGGAAAAATCTGCGTTTCACCAGAACTTGACATACCTTTTAAAAAGAGTGTAGAAATATACTTATGACATTTTTCAGAATTTTTCTCTCATTTGGCTCTTTCCCAGACCTTTTTTTTATTAGCAGGCATTTGACTAGAAATCAAAGTAGAAGGGCAGTGCCTAATATGACTCCCACTTGTTTCATCACAGACTGTAATGTAAACTTGCATATTACAGAGATGAACAAAGGGTTGAGGCTTAAAAAGAGAAGCTGAAAGATTTTTAGAAGGTGGTAATTGATTGAATTTATGCTTTCTGTTTGCTTTTGAATCTAGGAAACAGAAAAACAAATTTCTTCTCCAGGTTTGTTATGACACCCATGTAAGTTGGGTTAATTCCTCTGATTTTGGAGTATCCATAAGGTGCCTAAGTTACCAGCTCATTTGCTTCAGATTCTGTCTACATTTAATAGACAGGCAGATGACTGGAAAATTTCAAAGGTGATTTTGACTTAAAGGTGGCTGACTAATTTACAGTGACTTTCCCGGCATTGATCAGAAAACACAGCAAAATGGTGTCTTTAGTAGTGGACCACTCAAACAAGCACTTACAGTTAAATGGAATCAACCCATGCCTACAGAGTTTTGTTTACCACTGAACCTATCTCCCCCACTCTTCTTTTCTGTATACAGCTTCTGTTTTAAATTAAACTTAGTAAAGATACATGTCTTAGGACTGCCAGTCTTAAATTTCACTGCCAATTCATTCAAGCATAGCTTTTGGTTTTCTCAGTGTTCCTTCAGGCAGTGACACTGAAACTGAAAATGCACATTTTCAGCGGGAAGCTCAAAATTTGTACACACATTTTATGAACAAAACTTATACATGCAAATCATATTTCCTCATGTAACTAAATTTCAACAATCTATTGAAACTTAGATCTGTCCAAGGTACATTTGTAAATCTGAGGTCCCCTTATAAGCCATGTTACTTGTTAAAAAAAAATATTTGTTACCAAAAAAAGCTGTAAAAGAAATTTTGAAGTGGATTATCTTGTCCACTTGATATCCCTAGAGCTATTTTTTTTTCTGAATGCATGCCTAATTAATGTAACAGGTTCAATAATTTTTCCTGTTTGTCCAGGATGATAAAGCATGTGTTAATGGGTGGAACATAAAATGTAAATCATGATACTCCATTCTGCTCCCTAGTGTCTCATAAAATTTCTATCATCTGAAGCAAATGACTTCAAAATGTGTTAGACTTGTAAAGGTGAACTCCATAAATTAAGCTTTTACAACTCAATTTTCATAAAAAGGGGCCAAGAAAGAGATGTCATTGCACATTTGTCAGTGGAGATCTTGAGCTATATTCCTTCAAAGAAACCACCCCATTCTGGTCTTCTGAGGACCTAAGCTGTTCTCTCCTCACAAATTTCCACAACTGTAGCTTAATATTTCAGCTGATTTTAAGGTAAAATTTGTCCTTTTCTTCTTCTTGGGCTATGCCTTTTGCACTGAGTACTAGCTACTCATGGTTCTGCAAATCTAATCTGCAGCTCTGGGTGCCTTTGAACAGGACTATACAGTCACTAAGCAGCTCTCTAAAGAAAAGGGGATTTTTCTCTACACAGAAAGCTGAAATATGTTACCAAACAAAGTTCTATTTTACTCTAGAACCCTTCTAATCCTTGGAGTGGAGTAGAGCCTGCCTAGTTTAGAAGAGTTTCGTAGGGCAGCCTGACCCATGCCTGATCATTTGGCCTCCCACATCTTCTGAATTTGAGGTGGGGAGGAAGACAAAGGCAGAAGTACACCTTTAAGTGCTTACCAGGTTTGAATGAAGGCAAATTTTCATGCAATCCCAGTCTTTCACCTTGGCGTAATAGATGGAAACCAAACTCTTTTCACCCTTTGGTTCTCCAGGAGTCCTTTAATCCAAATTTACAGATCTTGACTTTTCTTAATTGAAAAGAGGGGGACATCTGGATGCAAAATCATAAAAAGTTATTAGTTTTAGTATCATTCCCACTCTTAAATATTAGCTGATATTTGGCTCTCTCCTCCTTGTCCGCACCAGTCCTACACACCTGAGCAACTGACACATTCCACAATGCCAGGAAAATACAGCAACTTGCTGTATTTTGTTATGACATCCATCATAACCCCAGATTCCTGTTTATCATTACTCTACACTAGATCCTTAACAAATAAAAAGGAAAACATCCTGTCTCAAGGAGTTTTGCAACATAAAAACATCAGGAAGAGTCCAAGAGCAGATGGCAGAGGATGCGGAGCACAAAGAAGGAAATCAGAATTATAGTGCACGCTACAGATGGTAACATTCAGGGTCAGACTGGACAGGGTTCTCAGTAATCTGATCCAGCTAAAGATGTCGCTGCTTGTTGCAGGGGTGCTGGTCTAGATGACCCTGTAGGTCCCTTCCAACCCAATCTGTTCTGTGATTCTGTGCCCTTGTGGACCTGCTTGCACCAGCACAGACTGGGGGACTACAGTGACACTAGGAAAGAGAAGCAGTGTAAAAAGGTGAAAGCAAACAGCCTTGCCCTGAGCTCAGCTGAGTAAAGCACATTCCTGGGGCTCACACTTGCGAAAGGCTCTCTAAAGTTCCATGCATTTTTCAGCTGGATTTTTTCCTAGCGGTGTGACGCACTTTGAAAAGCACCTGTCGTCAATAGGAGCATTTTGTTTTTCTTATTGCAAGCATACGAAACAGAAGATTTCTTTGTTACAGAGGGGCTCTGTTGAGAAGAGAAAACAAATCAGAGTCAAGGGATGCAGTCCAAACCAAAGGTTCCCATCCCTTTGCTCACCATCTGTGTAGTCAAAGATAGCAAAGGCTTCCTTGCTGTTGAATAATGCAAACTTGGGGACTTCCTTGACGTCATTGTGAAGGGTGGGTGGTCTGTGTGAGACAGCTGGCAGCATGTCAGTGATCAAACACATTAGAAGATCTTCAGTGGTAAAGCATAAAAGGTAGTTCATGAAGAAATTGTGCCAGTCTTTAGGCAAGCATGTATAGTCCTTACTTTTTAAAAGAATATTTGACTCAGATTTACTACTTTTCTAATAAATGAACTCCCACATGCCTGTAAAGCTGTGCAGAAAATGTTTTAAACACCGAGCAGACATCCAGAGAACAAGATGTAGAACATCATATAGATAGGTATAAAAAATATCTGTTTCTGAGTTTCTTTGAGCTATCAAAGCTGCTAAAACAATGATGGAAATGCTGGAAGAATTGCAGCTGTCTTCCTGTTCCAATTCTAGGCACAAATTCTGTGAGGAAGAATGATATTTTATAAATCATTTCCTGCCCCTTTGTAGAAACAATGCAAGTACTTGGAAGTTCAATATTTCCTAAAGCCTGAAGTGACCTCTGAGAATGAGTTTAGAAAAAATACTTTTTTTTTTCCTAAGCTAGTGAGCACCAAGATGACATTGAATGCAAAATCAACAGTTACTAATTAAGACTCTTTTTAGGGTTATCAAGGTTTTATCTGGCATCTGATTCAGCATTTCTAGAACTCAGGGTAATGGTTTTCCATAATGTTGGAGTTAAAAGAGATTCTTCCATTATATTCACCCACTGACAGCATCTCCTTTTTTTGCTTTGGAGCTGGATAATCCTAAATCAATCCTCACTCACACCAACAGTTTCAAGAGATATATTTATCCTTTCTCTTCCTTCAATTGCTTTTAGATTTCACCTGGTAAAAGCAAGGAGATTAGGCAAAAATGGACAAAGAGCAAAAGCAGAAATGGTAGGGAGGAAAAGAGAATGAGATCCCTGTAGTCCAGCCCTTTCCTTCACAAAAGGAAATTAATGAAATATTGCTTGCAGGGATCCATCATCTTTGGTGTCAATTTGACCAAGGAATCACCCTAGATCCACAGCCTTTTGCTAGGGAGGAAGATCAAGACTGTAGGCCAGGTTATTCTTGTCGGAGAAAGCTGGCAAGTCTGCTCCTCACAGCTTGATGATGTGCTCAGAAACACCACGAGGCACCAGCTGTTCCTTGAAGAAGTTTGTGAAATGGCTCAGAGGCTTTATTGGTAGTGACTAAAGAATTCAATAATAAAGGAGAATCAATTTTTACCTCAGCATAGAAAATGTAGATGTCTATTTACAGAGTTTATAAACACACATATGTAAGTATGTCCCAAATGTAACAAATGAGGCAGAATGCCCATAAATAAGGTTACCATATGGTGATTCTGAGTATCTCAAGTCCATGCTAAGGATGGTTTCCAAAACCAGTGCAAATTACTTCCAGCAGCTGGTATCAGCCCTGATAACCTCTATGCATTTGCAGCTCTCTTTAGTGTCAGCTTGTAACCTCATCCCTGAACCCTTGTAAGCAGTGATATCCTTGTCATCCTTTTTCACTGCTCACCTGAAGATAATTGAACGTGAATGTCATGGCAAATACAGGACATTCCTGCTGCCCTCACAAACATTTGCAAATTGGCCTTCAGATCCGAGTAGATCAAAGCAGACTTAGGCCATCCACGAGCACTTTGCTGTCATTTGTGACTGCACACAGCCTGTTCCTCAATCCCCTCAAGGCCCAAATTTGAGATGTAGTAAGATCATCTTCATCTTCGCTGCTCTTCAGATGATTTGCATCTTTAAAGGTCAGGTCTTGAGCAGCAGCATTATTGTCTTACACTGAGTTTTCTGAAATTATAGCAACTCTGGCTAAAATTGTGCAATGAAAAATGTCAGGCATAAGTGGATTTCAGAAGAAAGAAGATGTTAAGATACATGAAGAAACAGAAAGGAGTCAAATAATATTCCTTAAATACTAATGAATAACTCAGATATCGGCATCTTTACAGGAATGTGACATATTAAAATCCAAGTATCATTCTAAATACTTTGTGGTGTACAGAAATATGTTTAAAACACATCTTAGGAAAATACAGTTCAAAGATGCAGAATTATATGTAAATCCCTTGGCATTTTTTTTATTTGTCCCAACCTTACAGCCTCCTGTTTTAGAACTAAAAATCCTACCCTTCATCTTTCAGTGACAATGAGTGTCAACGAAAAAGTCATAATTCACCATGCCCTAGGATTTGTCCTCTGCTTTTGCCAGCCTTAATGGAAGAAAAATTTGAGAAAAAGGCATTTACGCTCTATCAGACCACAACCTACTTTCCAAGAACTGCTGTGAGACATACATCTCCCTTGACATCACTGCTATATTTATCCTAACAATAAAACAAAATAGCAATATTATTTCATACCTCTGTGGTGCCATTTAGATGTTGAGACCAAATGTTTCACAGTTAGACAGTACTTGCAATAGCAGTAGCTTAAAATAATGAAAACCATGGATTTAATATTGGCAGTGCAAAGAGGTCATGTGTTGGGTGCAAATAGTGATTTATTTGCACTTTGAAGCATCTGGAATGGCAGAACACTTATTTTCACTAGAAGTTATCAGATCTTAAAGTGACTCACTGGACAGAAGAGCAGAAGATGGTCCTGAAAAAGCTAGGAACCATGTAAAGACAGATTTTACTGTGGAGTCTGTGGAGGAAAAAAAACCAAACTTCAAGACCTCAAGAAGTGTTTGGAAAGTCACTTCATTAAGTGTGGGGGGTATGAAATTATACATGCATGTAGTACAACTGACAGGAAAAAAAGAGTATTGTATAAATAACCATCAACAAAAAGAAGATGGGAGAAGGAAAATTACATTATCTCTACTTCACATTTAGAAGATTAGGGAGATTAAGGATTTTACCCAATAAACTAAACCCTGGATTCCAGCCAGTTGTCTTGAATGAACAACATTCTATTCCCTTGTCTTTGTTAATGTTCTTGTCTTTGATGTGCCACAAGAAACTCAGAAATTTGGTGGGGTTTTTCCACATGGAAATTAATAGGTGTGGTATTGCATCTTCTGAGCTCCATGACTGAAGGGTAGAGGATAAAAAATTTTCTCAGATCACATAGCAGACCAGTGAAACTGTGGCATCCCAATTACTAATGTACTGCACTAACTATCAGCCCTTAGGACATCACACCTGGCTGCTACATCATGTCATGTCCAGAGCTGCTGCTGGGTCAGGATAGTGAACAGCACAGCTAACTCAGATGGTTACAGAGTGCAATTCATCATCTCATAAAATAATAAAACACTTGAATCTGTTGTCCAATTTTCCTTGTAGCTGGAAGAGCTTACAGGACTCTGCTAAATGTTTGAGGCAGAAAGCAGAAAACAAAGCAGAAAGATAAAATTCCTTTAGTGCAAATGGGCTGAGGCAGGAGGGGAGGAAAGTGAGCTTGAGATTATACACTGCATTAGGCAATAATTACCTTTGGGGACAGGATGATTTATGAAGTTCCTGAAATAAAAAATATGTGGTGTACTTGTAAAATGTTTGCCATACTGCTACTCTTCTCTGTCCACTGTTAAGATGACAGGAGGTTTGGGTAGACCTTGGGCAAGTTGGCTATTCTGTACTCTTGTACAGCTGAAAATGAAAGACCACTCTGAGTTAAGATACAGTACATCAGCTCTAAACAAATATTAACCTGTATGGGTATCTTTGAAAAAAATTTCAATTTGCTAGCCTTATAAAATTTGGGTTATTTTGTAAACTTAAATATAAGTACTGCAATTCGAGAAAAATAAAATGTTTGGGTGTATGCAAAGCCCTGATCTCAACCAATTAATCCTGAGGCAAACCCAGCATCTTACAAGAAGTCCTAGCCACTTCTCTGTGAATTCTTTCTTGACAAAGGCTGGGCTGAAAGCTCAGTTCCATTGAAAAATCTAGGTGTTTGGCCATTCATTTTCTTGAGCTAGGGTGGATCTAGCTTCCACCCTATTTCTTAATTTGTAATCTTTAAGAGATGGTGTTTAAAAAATCCCACAATGAAGTGTGGCTGTAGATGAAAAGATGTGGATGTAGCTGAAAAGATATACTTAAATAGAAAAACTGTTCTAAATGCTCATCTTTTATAATATATGTTCATTCTTGAGTAGATGTCATGAGGAAACATGAACACCTACACTTTTCAGAATAAACTAGTAAGAGTGCTTAGGTAACCAGCCTGAGCTTAAACTTGGGCAGCACTCCCTCACAAATACAGCACTAACTGGCTGATCTTTCATGGCGTTTTTGTATCATACAGCAATATTTTTATTGGGAATATGATCACCAGTTTTGAAAGAGGTTATATTTCTCTTTTGCATGCTCAAATTAACTTGTCCAATATGATGTGCAGCCACTGAAAAATACTCAGGGATGTTATAGTAGAAGTCTGAACCACTTGGGTATTGAATACAAAATTCTTTAGTAGATAAAGCTTTAAATCCCAGTTTGGTTCTTTTTAAAGGATTAACTCTGTTTAGCATGTCTGAAACCCTATGCATTCTATACAGAAGGCTTAACTGAGATACAGGTAAAAGATATGAACTTCTGAAACAATTAGTAGTTGTTTATGTCCTGCTGTGGGCAGAATGGCAGAGACAGCACTCACATTTCTCAAGCCAACTGATAACACAACCTTCCCATGTCAGTTCTAAGGCTGAAGATACGTCAGCATAGAATCACTGAGGTCACTTCTCTCCTTTGTTATTCCCCTTTTAGGCTCTCTCCTAAATTCAAAATTGTTTTAAAGCTAACAGGATTTACAATCATGTAAATAAAGGACATTATATTAGCTTGCATATCAGATACGCTTGTTTATTCTGTCCAAGGAAGAGCTAGCAATAGCATTTTCATGACATCAGAGGCGAAGCAAAGGAAGCCATTTCAACTAATTAATCTCAGTATTGTTTATAAAGAAATATAGGCAACTGATCTGTGTAATTGTTCTAAGGAGTCACAGTTTGCACACTATGTTTAAACAACATATGACCATTAAGGGCAACTTTGAGGATGCGCTTTTAATTCATCAGTACAAGGTATTTTCAGAGTTTATCAGAAGTGTGAGGTCCACAATGGTGGAGATACAGAAAATTTTCAGACTTGTCTGTAATTAAAGCCCAGGTGAGTTTGTGGAAAAAATGACAAACCGTGTCTAACACCAAGAATTCATGAACTACATAGCAGGCACCAGGATGAAAAGGATTAAGAAACTAGATTTACATTAATATTACAAAATTTTGTGTAGAGGCAGTAGAACCTAAATAATAATTCTGATATATGGTTCTCATTTTCTTCTACCCGATTTTCACCTGAATATTTGCAGCTTCTAAAGGGATTTGTTGAAACAGCAATACACTGTATGTACACAAACACTGAGAGAAACGCTGTGGTTAAAATGTGAGTTAAATATGGGAATTAAATGAGGAAAAACTGCTTTATGAACACCAAGTGTTCAAAATCCACCTTTTTTTTCTGTGAGATTGAGTTGTATGGTGATTTGGGAGCAGAGTCTTTAAGTTAAAATTAACTAGCCTTCTAAGAAATTGCATGTCAAAGTTTTGTTTTGTTTATTTAACAAATATGTTTAGTAATCCTTCATACTTCGCTTTAAACTTCATTGAGAATTTTAGGGGAAATTGAGCTATAAACAGAGCAAATTGATACCAGCTAATACCATTACCATTGCTATTTTTTTCCCCTCCTGTATTTCATCAAATAATCACTGCATCTTTTCTCTAGCTTGTTTTCTGACAATACATGTAGATTAGTGATTTTTACATGTGCACTGGGTAAATAGCAGTATCTAGGTCAATTTGAGTTTAACTGTAGTGCTCATGATGCTACTGAACACAGAACTAATGTCTGTATAGGATGGGGAACTATGGTGTGGGAAGGATATCTGGTTGTTCTCTACTGCCTTGCATGCTGTTTTGCAAGCAGAAATCTTTTCCATCTAATAATTAAAAATCAGATGTGTCTATCACCCTCTGTCCTGTATAAACTTCTCCCTCCATGCCCCACTGCACCCCTCCTCAGCCTAAGCTACCAGGGAGTGGTCCTTTTCTCCTCAGTTCCTGCAGATCAGGAGCTGAGCTCACCTCTCCTTAATGCTCCTTTGGGTTTGGTGGGGACACTACTATCACTTGCAGCTTCCCACTTCAGTTGTCTTCAAATCACATTCCACCTCCTTTTACCTGACTTCCCTGCAGCAGCTCCCTGGGTCCTCAGCCTTCCAAATTCCTTCACCAAAGCAATTGCCACTCTCCTGTGGGAACAGAAGGAATACATCTGAGGCAGATGATTTCTTCCACCAGAAACTAGGAAAGAACATACTCTTTTCAATTCCAAAGATGTAATTGATTTTTTTTTCATAATGTTTGAAATACACCAAAAGTAATTCAGAAGAGTCACACTTCACTTGTCAGCAGCTTCCAGCATTTAAAATGGCACCACTCATTGACCTTAGCCAGGCCCCCAACAAAGAGAAGCACACATCAAAAAAATCACTGTTGATACACTAAATTAATCTACTTTTAGGGCTGTTCAGTTGAACTGAAGGGGGATGGTACTTCCAAAGTGCCCACTGGCTTCTAAGGTTAAAATTTAGCCTTGAACAGCCACCCACACAGCTCCTGAAGAGGCAGCCTTCCCTCACACACTGCCAGCCCAGCCTCAGTGCCCCACTCCCATCCATAACATCTTCCAGCTCTCACTCTGCTGTCTCCTCCCTTGTTCTCCTGTGCTGCACTCCACTTGCTTTTCTCACACGCTATGGGGGACAGGGCAGTCATTTTGTTGTCTCCCAAACCACTAGCAGTGAGGGGAGGTGACAGACATTTTGCGTGTAAGACAATTCAGGTGTTGAAAGCTTTCCTCTAGGTCCCCATGAAAATCTAAAAAAATCACAGATATCCACAGAGGAACAGTAAATTCTGCTAAGACTGGCTGTGTTGTGACTTTTCAGAGAACTACTTTCACCTGCCAGCTGAGCTAGGTCAGAAACCTGCTCTCAGTGACCTGCGGCCAGCACAGGGCCATCGGACCTGTCACCCAGCCAGTCTGTCCTTGCAAAACCTGCTGAGGATAAGGAGCAGGGATGACAGTGGAATTCCTGTGTTTACATAGTATCTATTTAATAAATAGAGTTTTGCTGTCATACCTTCCTGTTTTCAGAAGTTATCCAGCTATGAGCTTCCTAATCAAAACAGATGTGGCAACATGCCATGGAACAGCCTCCCTTCCAGCATGTAGCCCAAAGTATTTCCAAACCCCAGAATAAGCCTAGAAACATATGCCTTGCTTGAAAATTTGACCTTTATGCTATGTGCATCAGAACACACATTCATTTTAAAGAAGACAGAGAAATAGCAGGCACCAAGATCCAGAGGCCACTTTGGAGAAAACCCCAATGTGGAGTGAAGCCAACAAAAAAATCCAAGGGTTCACTTGTTTTTCAACAGATAGGTATCTGTCCATAAGGGATATATCTCACCAAATTGCACAGTTGAATCTTTATGTATTTAAATTAATGTCTAATTTTGTTTTCAGCACACTATAAATTCAAAGGCCTCATACATATGGCATTATAAATCTTTACTAAATGCAGTAAAAATGAGCTAACAAGTCCTCTGGGTCCTTTGGCTGGTGGCACGAGCAATCCTAGTCCTTTCATATTTCACCTGAGGGCAACATAAAACAAAATTCCAAGTACACTGGAAATCTGACTGCCTGGCATTACTTCCAAAATGAATTTTTGTTCCTATAGATTTTAGTTTGGGATTACTAATAAATAACAATAATACAAGGTCCAGCGTTCCTGTCAGCAGTCTAAAGACATACTTTATTAATTTCAAGGATCTTAGAGTAATATTCCTGACTTGGGGTTAAGTGCAGGTTTCATAGCAGCATAGCATTGCTTTTTTCTGCATAGTGGGTGAGTGACATGCTCCTGACTTGGATCGAGCTGCTCACATTGTGGAAGAACAAGGAAGACACAAGGTTTGAGGTTCTTGACATGAAGACAAGAGGGTACAGAGTAGCTGTCATTGCTTAGAGGTGCAGTGGTTCCCCCAGCCAGAGCTGCTGTCCCACGAGCACTCATCTCTGGCAGCAGGGATGCTTAAAGGTTCCTACAGCATGGAAACATAACCTGTGGGGTTATGGTCATTTGTTCACACCAGCAATCCACTGTCTCGATTAACTGCAGATGATGCTAGCGCTGTCCTGGTCCAAATTCAGCAAACAATACTTGAAAATCAAGCTCTCTTCATCAATGAGCATATTTTCCATGAAAATTTTGCAATAAAAAGCAATAAACATTTTATTGTTATTGCTAAAATTATATCAGTATCACTGAACTCAGTGGTACTTTTGTTTTAATGTTCCTATAAATCAGATGATCACAACCTCACTATCCTATGTTATCCAGGTGTAAAGGTTGAGGCTCAAAAGAATCATTTCCTTGATACCTATGAATCTACAATTCAGCTCATAATTTGTTATATTTAAATGCAATGCAAGTGTGGATTTGACTTAATCTCAGGTAAAATCTCTAGATACAACAGAGTTTTGATGTGTATGTGAGCTCCATGCCCAGACATACCTAGAAACTGCAGCTGAGCTGAGTCACGGCCACTGTGCTGGGACTGGAAAGTCCTTAATCCCTTCTGCCTTGCACTCAGCATGAGCATTGGATTCCCATGGTGCACCTTCCAAAAGTCTGCTCAACATGATTCTTAAGGAAATTTCAGGCTGCAAAGTTCCCACCCATGTCAACTACCTACAAGCCTCAATTCAAAACTCTTCTGTGAAAACCTTCTGCTTTATTTTGTATAGAGGCAAACTGAAAATGGAAGAAATGGTCACGTGAAATCTTTTACCAAATCACCAAGATTTATCTACTGTGAAGTCAAGCATGATCCTTCCCTCAAAAGCCAGCATGACCTTGATATTGAGATCATATGTGGAAATTGTTGCCACCTTATGCCTGATGTTTTCCTCATAGCTAAAGAGGAACAGAGCACACTTTTTCACTTCCTTTCCTGATGCACATCTGGACATTTACATTTGCCAGCCTGGGCAGTGCTGTTTTAATAAAAATATAAGTGTGATTTTTGGGGCTTTGTCATACTTTCATTATGTTGTAACAAATCTCCATAATAGAGGTTGTGGGTTATTATTGCAAGAGACACCGGTGATGTGGAATCTGTGTATGAGCTCATTTATCATTTTATCTCTGTAGTTGTTTTTGCTCATGAAGAAAATGATGTGGACATATTAACCTAAACATGAATGAACTGTTTCTTGAAAAATTTTATTCAAAAATGGACCTCAGCTGGACATACCAAAGGTAAGACTACCTACATTTGCTGTCTTTTACATCTCTCCACAGATAACTCACACTGAACATCAACAACACAACAGTTTTTAAAAATTAAAAATATATTTGTAAATCTAAAAATAGAGAGAAACAGAATCTTAGATGACTAACTAAACCTTAGTTCCTACTCTAACTGTATCAAGATATAGTCTGTATTATTTATAGGAGTCTTTGAAATACAAAGACTAAGAAATATTTCTTCTTTCCATGTTAATGAGGTGTCTGTATCTCCTCTGGACACTCAAGTGAAATAAAAGAGAAAGCCTGGCCTAGCCAACTGAAAAATCAATTACTTACACAGGGCTATATGCAAATATCTAGAATTGAATTTTTCACACCTGATTGGTGAGCATAATTGCAGAATTTTCAAAAGCCTATGAATCTGAGCTCCAGTTTGTGCAGTGTTTACACACATAAATTGGACAAGTAACTTCATATTAAATGCTAAGAGAAATTTTTTGCCTGGTTCACAGTTTGGCAGTGGGAAATTTCTATCAGTATCTATGGGCATGCCTGCGTCAGACTATTTACCATGTTTACTCTTTCTGCAGTTTTTCTTTGAGAATTTGCTTGCCAGTTGGTGTGGCTTTTTCTGATGACACTGAGAAAGGTTCCAGTTCCTTGTGTTTTGCTGACTATTATTTGCTGACTAATCTTTGCATGTGTGTATCTGTCTTCCAGAGCTTTTCCATTCTCTGCTGTCTTCCTGGCTGGTACTCTGTGCATCCCAATGAATCTTCTACTCTTCTATGTGTGCTGTTCCATCATCCAGGATTGTGGAGGACAATGATAAAGAGACTAATGAGGTATAGCCTAGTTATTAATGATAAGCATTTCCTTTTGAAAGCCAGGACATCTTCTTGACACAGTGACTCCCCCAAATGTTTACAACATCTGTGTGGAAATCTGAGAAGGATGAGTGCACCTTCAGCCTTCTGAAGGACCAGATGGATGCTGTCTTTCAGTGCACAAGACAGACAGCATGGCAGAACTGTACAGAAAGGACACATAAACAGGCATTTCCCTTTCAGCACAGTTTTGGAGGAGTTTACATGGTTCATCCTTCTTGCACATTTCTTCAATCTTCCTTGTATTGTGAAGAGTCTCTTGTACTAACATTAAATCCAAATATTAATACCCAAAACTGTAAGACCTGCCTGCAGACATGCAGATGTAATTACAGACCTGTCCCCACCCAATCCACTCTCCCCTTGCCTCACACTCAAGAATGCCTCATGGTTTGAAAGCTAAATGTGTCCCACTTCACACTGTAAAGCCAGATGCTGTTACCCATTGGTCCAGACCATTACTTCACACAGCCAGTAACAATATGTGGTTCATGGTAGGAAGATTCATAATTTGGTTGGAGAAAATTCAGCCTAAGCAAGGAAATGTTAACACCCAGAGACAAGGCCTTTCCTTCTTTTAACCATTTTCTACAACCAATACAAACAAAATGCCAAGACACCCAAGGTGAGCTTAGTTATTATCTGCTACTGGCCTAGTGAGATGGAAAAAAGAACATAGGCCGGAAATCTATCAAAATCACAGCAGAAAGTGAAAACAGAAGATATCTTATTCAGGAGGAAAGAATGAAAGTTAAGAATCTATGTGACGGCTTTGGGCAGCAGAACTCTTACATGAGAGAGCATTTAGCTGCATTACAATTGTGCCCACAGGGCAGAGGCAACCAGAGGAAGCTCTTGAATCTGATGAAAAGGCAAATGATTTTGCACAAGTGCAGTTATTACTGCTGGTTTCTGAGAGACCACAGCAATCTCTGGCAGTGAAACTATCCAGCCAGAAACATGAGATGTTGAGAATGCTGCCTGCTCAGAGGGAACGTTTTCTATGCAACACCTTCCTCTGAGTATCTCCAGCTCCCTTAATGGCAGACAGCTTCTGGGGATGGTACATGAGCTGCCTGAAAGTTAAGTTTTCAGTATGCTCCTGAACTCATCAAGATACTGGTAGAAAGTTGGACCCTCCCCAGATCTTTATTCTTTTTCAGTGGTTATGCCCACTAATGCAATACTTGATTGGTAAGAATGTTGTTAACATCTGATTTGATTCCTGCAAGGCAAAGCACATGAGGCTGAATGCAGTGAGTGGCTGATAAAACCATTGATCCTCATACACATCAGTAAAGTATTGTGAATTACAGTGGTCTCCACTGCCAAAGCAATATATTTAACCTACATTGTTCTGTGAAAAGTCATTCTGTTTTCCATAAAAGCATAATTCCCATGCCTATGATGCATCTGATGAATAAAGTCACTTTATTTTGATGTTCCATGTAGGAACCCAAATGCTCTCTGAATTTGTTTTCATTGCCAGTTGCCATCTGGGAACACCTCTTGTTCTTTGATTCCATGAGATATAGTCTCCTTTTTTCTCATCAGTCTGGAGCAAGCAAGCAGGCACTCATGATGGAGGTAGTGTTCACAATCAGTCACTTAAGCACTCTCTTTTTCTCCTCCAACTCTTAAATACACTGTCTCCACTGTCAATCTATAGTTTCCCAGGAAAAACTGACACATCTTTCTGTGCAGGACCCCTGCTTAAGGGAAAGGGGAATGGTAGGTCTTTTTTTTCCAAAACAGCAGCAACAATTTAAACACTGTGAGTATACCCTGTGAATTTTGGAGCAATGTCTCTTTTCTGTTCATGGGTTTGTGACTGTGGTGTTGGAGGACCCACCGTACTAAGCAAGCAGTCCATCAAAACCTATAGAGAAATTTCTGTTTAACCACATTTCTTTAGAGTGTTTCATCTTGGTGCAGCAGGCAAAGTACAGGCACACGGGTGCTATTAAGACATTAAAATCACATGGAACAAGCAATAATATCACCAGGAATCTCCCATTCCTTTTATGTTTTATGGTCCATGCTGCTGCTCTGTTGCCATTTCTGTAATATTGACAAGGCAGAGATCCGAAGAACAGAAATTATCACAGTTCTTGTATTGCTATTGTCCCCACTATGCATTACAGATCTGCAGTACAGTGCAGTGCATGTTCAATCTTTTACCTGTGCTCACAAAATGAATTTATTTCAGAAACTGTTTATTTCTGCTTAGCATTCCCATCTTCCTCCTGGTGTCATCACCTTGTCTGAGCTGCTAAATAACCTGTCAGAATTCTATGTGTTTTCCACACACAAATCCATTCAGTCTGGAGATCTCAGCTCTTTTGTTTGAAAGGCTCCTAGGGCCATGGCAGAATGAAGAGTTCCCTGATGGCTTTGGTTCACCAAAATAAGATGAATCAGTGCAAATGTGTAGTTTGACCACAAGTCCTGTAGTTCTGGCTGATTCCAGCTGGCTCTGCAGTGCAGTCACAACACGTTGCAAGAGAGGATCCAGAACACAAACAGCTAACTAATCATCTGGAAAAAACAGCACAGGATTCCTGCCCAGAATAGGCCCCTGCTGTCTTTATGCCATTGTTATAGAAATTAAGTAGGAAACAGCTGGCCATGTGGACACAGTTATTGGAGAATATCACTTCTGCAATAGGGTAGCAAGGAAGGTCACTGAAAATGTCCATGTGAAATGAGATTTTCATATGCACATGACTTGGTCAGTTTGCCACATCAATTTTAGGGGTGGGGCTTGACTTCTTTTGCTGCTGTCCTTTGCCTTCCTACTATGTTAAACCTCAGCAGTAATGCCAAGAAAGAATTTTGCACTCATTACAGGGGTAAGAATAGAAGAGAATGATAATATGTTAAAGTTTTTGATGATTGTACATCCAAATAGCATTGCAGAGAACTGTTGCTCAGGTCAAAGTGCTTAATTTCTGAGAGCCTCAAGACAGAGAAATTAAACAAAATTAGTTATCTTGTCACGGTAAAGTAAGTCTTTAAAAAACCCTCTTTTTCACTAGTGGACATTTTAGAAAAGTTTAGGGAAGACCTTGTTTCAACTCTGTGCTTTGAAGGAAAAGTCAAAGTACAGTAGGAAGAAGAACATGCTGAACTCCTTAGAAGAGTAACTTCACCCAAAAGAATGCTTAAGCATGAGGAAACTGAAACAGGCAAATGTATACAGACAGCTTATTGTGTGTCTGGGTTTAGAGATCACTTGTGCTACCAGAAGTAAAGATTAATAGATTTGGATCTTTTTCAAGGTCTGTGTCTGTCTGCTTCCACCATTGTGCATCCATGAATACATGAAGACTAAGTCAAATTGCCCATGAAATGGAACTCAGTGAAAGGTTATGCTCAGGCACAGGGGAGCCCATGGCTGCTGTACTAATCACAGTGTCTAAACTCAGGGACCATGGCCTTCCAGCTCTCAGAAATGGGTTATTAAGCACCAAAATCAGAGGGAGGAACAGAATAAGCATTTTACTATTCTCAGCAACCTCAGGAATGTGCAAAAGTGGTGGCTTGATGATTTTCTTGAGCACAGACACTTTGCAGAAGTCCCCTTTTGATACAGCATAAACGCCTTCAATTTTTCTCTTCAGATCTTTTAATGAAAAAGGATGCTTGCAAATATGCAAATGTCTTGTCAGGTTTGCATTACCTGAGACATGGAGTTTTTGGTTCACAATAGAGTAATAGCTTTTGATCGGTACTCTGTAAATCCCTGCATGAGAAGGAGGTAGGATTTTTTTTTTTTTTTTAATAATTTGGTTTAGAGTTCATTTAGATCATTATGCCAACAGACAGACAGGTCTGCTTAATTGCTATAGATTGCACTTTAAGAATTCATGAATACACAGCAAGTCTGATAAACAGCTATACATTGAAGTCTGTGAACCATAACTGATGCCTGGATGATTTGTGTATAATTCCACTAAACATGAAAGCAACTCATATGAACTCCATGCATGTGACATATACTTGGGTATTTATATGTGGAGTTAAACCAGCATGAAACTCAGCATAAGCAGGAATTAGAGAGGATGAGAAAGAGAGTAAATACAGAGGAAAATAAACGAGGTGAGATTAGAATGAATGACAAAATGCTTTAAGGTAAATATGAGACAGCAAAGAATGATTTTCTGAAAGGGTCAGGGAGTCAGGGTTATTAAAAGGGTAGCATAGCATAATGCACAGGGCAACCAGCATGTGTTAGTTTTTCCATTTATGAAGCTTTTTTTTCTTTTTTTTTTCTAAAATTGAAAGCCACACAGACATGTTTGGATTAACTTCTGTATTTTCTGCTATCTGATAGCAAATATTCTGTGTTGCATTTATACAAAGCTAGCCTTCTAGACAACATAAGGTTTTTCAATTACAGCAATATACCAGCTCTCTATTAGTGCTGTGGGAATACATCCAGAAGACAGGAAATAATTTCTATGAGAAATGATTTGCACTTCAGCTTGATTAAAGGAAACACCATCAGGGTCAGCTTTCTGTTGCATGGCTTGCTGTCCTGACTATAATTTTCCTTCTACTTGCATGAAAGTGAGAAATATTTTAAAACTGTAAAATTATGTGAGAAACAATCACCTCCAAAATTCCTCCTGGAATGGCTAGACAGGCTTTTTTTTATGACACAAGGCACTGGGAAAAATCAACATGCATTTCCTCATGTCCATGTACTCTTGTGAAAGCTCCAAATCTTGCTGAAGACCTGCCCTGGGACAGAGTTACTATTGTGTCTTCTTGTTGTGGTTGTTGCAGTGTTCAAGTGCCTCTCTTAGGAAAACTGTAAAAGGTTTGCACAGTCTGCAACTTTCTTTTAGTTACTCTTTATGTTAGGTGTGCACTGTACCATGCAACTTTCACCTAGACACATTGTGATGATTTAGCACAGAAAAAATGTCCAGAGAGCCCATTTTTGTGTTGTGTCACATCCCATTTTCACAGATTCAGTATATAATGGGCTTTAATTTTATTTTTAAAAACACACAAGGCACAGGAATATCTGACAGAAATATTCTGGAAACCCATCATAGAAAATGCTGTCTTTTCACAGACAGATAACTGCATGAATTCAAATAGGAATTGGAGCTTATGTTTATGTATGAATCCTTTGCTTCAGGACAAAAAATAATCACTAACTTATACAGACTGGGAGAAATTCCTCCTCTGGGAAGGCTTTGCGTGATGAGATTTTCCTCAGCTTTCTTTAAACCATCTAACCATGGCAAAACATAGGGTAAATGCAATGAAATTAAAGATCCCTTAGAAAAGCTGTGTTCTTTCTCATTATTATTATTCACCTGAGTAATTAATATATTTCTCACTATCAAAAATGTCATAATGTACCTCATCAGGAAGAATCAGCCTCCCTGGTTTCTTTTTCCAGTTACAGCAATAGAACTTCTTTTATATTAACCCAATATCCACATCCAGGCATAAAAATGAAATCTTGCTGTTTCAAGTCAGCTAAGAGATCTTAATTACTCTACAGTATTTTAAAAGGGAGTAAGTGAAACCCCAAACAAATTTATATTCCTTAGTTTTGTGTTTAATGCTGACTATAAGTGGTCAGAAGTTTGGCTGGCATGTTTTCTTTACCTTTAAAAATGCTAAATATCACCCTCTTTAAAAGTTTTCCTCCTGCCTCCATCTTGAGATTTCTTCAAAGTAGCTGCTAGAGTGAATTCTCTTATCATTGCAAAGAACAAAACAACTAAACTAGGGTCTTTCTGTCCAATGGTCAGTAATTATTCAACAGAGAAATCCCATAAGAGACCAGATTCAGCAACTGTCCAGGACAGCTGCAGAAAACTGAGGAAGCAACTGAATTTTGCAGGCCAGGTTACATTCTCCACATCAGCAATATAAATCCTAAAAGTTGTTTCCACTGGTAATACTTAAAGGTTTCAAAAGCTCTATTCCTTCTAGAAGTACTGAGTTCTTTTAGCATGCACTTCTTAGGACAGGAAAGCCCATGGAGCACTTGCTTCTCCTGTGACTGCAGTAACACTATTTCTAATACTAAAGACTGGTGATCAAAATCTCTCAAATCTGCAAGTTCCTAGATGTGCCTTGATAAGTATATCAAATTAAAGTGATGGCTCCTCTCACATGCCATGTTACTCCCACTTAGCACTGTCAATTTTATGGAGAGAATGTGAATAAAAATAACATCCAGCACTGTGAAAAAATCAGTTCATAATATGTGTAAAGGTTCCCCCCCACCAATTAAAGAAGTTAATTTAGTTAACAATATCCCAAACATTTTGCACCATTAAATTACTTATTTCAATTAAATTTCAAAAATCTCTATTAGAAACATCAGCTAGTATTTTTCAAGAAGAGAATGCTCTAATGTAACAATTTAACTTGGCTAGGTGTTACTAACTTCCCTTGTGCTTATGTACTCCAGAATGTAGTCCTATGGGAAAATTCCCTGTTGGGTACTCTTCAAATCTTCTCTTGCATCACTGTATCAGCCCAGCTACAATGCAAATGAAGGATTTTATTTGCAAGTTCCATAGAGGTGCTTCTCTCCTTCTCCTTTACTTTAACATAGGTTTTGAAACTTTTCAGACCAGAAAAGAAGATCAGAAAATACCTCTTGTAAACAAGAAGTGGTGAAGTATTTTGCCTGGAGACAGAGTTCCTACGTCTTTGGAAACAATGTTCCTTGAAACATTTGTTATCATTTCCTCTTTTAAACAGTTAAATAAAGAGACCTTAAACCAAGGGTTCACAGCGATACTAGCAAAAGGTTAAGATAATATTTGTAGATTTTTTTTTCATCAATGATTTCAAAGGGGAAAAGCAGCATAATTTAATTTTAATTGCCGCCCCCATTTCCACAGAATGGTGCATATTGATAAAACAGATGTAATCACACTGTCTCTGGACATTCTTACTCACGGTGGATGTGGACATGAATTAACCAGAACTGAATAGCAGGAAGTATGGGTTACATGAAAACACTTTAAACTAGTATGTAAATACTTTATCAGAAATGTGCTTTGTACAATGCTGTTTGAATCATTTGGCAGCCAGTCCTCCAGAGGCTGATTCCACAGTTGCCTGTGGTCCCAGTAAGAGAGCTCCAGGTGTGCTGGAGCTCTGCAGGGCAGCAGAAGGATCACCTGCATCCGTAAATCACCATCTCCTCTCACCTTGGGCAGGAACAGAGGTGCACTGCAGGGATTTGCCTTCTCATTGCAATAGCCCAAGGGGCTTTTAGAGTACAGCAAACCTGTACACTAACCATGTCTCTGAACTTTTCCAAAGTGTCCTGTTTCTGCCATGAAATACATCTTACACTGAATGCAAGCCCCATCTCTGTGCTGAAGGAACCTGCTGGAATGGTGGGGGAAATAATTTGCAATTTACTCCTGGTGTTCAGGAATCAATCGAGACTTGATGAGTCTTTCAGAAAACACTTTCTATCTGTGGCTTTAGTAGTACAAAGAAAGGGTCCCACAGGATGGAGTGAAAAAAACATGAAAGAGTAAGAGAGGAAGATTGGAAGCCACTGATGTGAAGAAGAGATAAAAGATCCAGCCAAGCAACCCAAGCATATAAAGAAGATATAAACCTGGGGAAAAGTGTAAAGTAATTTACTGAGCTAAGTTTTCATACTACTGGGGCTCAATGCACAATCTCTAGTTAAAAAAGAAGCAGATTCTTTTTCCTCTGAAGAATTTGGAATATGTTAACATTTAATGAAAGAGCAGGATTAAATGATCTTGTAATATACAGCCCAGTTAATGTATTTTCTTCATTAGTGATTAATTAAGTGACCCGAAAACATCTGAAGACAGAGAAACAGATTCAGACCAAAATTAAATGAAACCAGGTTGTTTTCCCAGCTGAGAGCAAATAAAACCACCAAAATATTTCAGGTTACCTGAAGTCTACTGCTAAACATAAAGTAAAGGGTTTTTTTCTGATGATAACTTGGTTCAGTTCTTTTGTCCTTTACAGCTAGAAGTGTTTTGTTCAGATGCACAGCTGATACAGGCATTTGACCTAGAGGGCAAGAAGTGCACTTAGAAATAAATCCAAGTAAAAAGCCAAGAACAAATGCTGCAATATTTTTTGTCCTGTCTCTTTTTCTGTATCTCAGATAACAACCCCAAACTTTAAGGAATTCCACCTTGATATCCAGATCTGGTTCAGAAATCTAATCTGCTATCTTTTTCCATGTTTCAAACTGTAAGAATGACAAAGAAAAACAATTATTTGAAAATCCCTATTAAAAATCTTCTAATAAAACTGTCTCATAAGTGAATGAATTAGGTTTAGAACTGGCCTGAAAAATTCCTTATGGGTTTACAAGTTGCAGCAAGTCTCCAGGGAGCTAGATTCTGAATTATAAAGCTGCCAAAGTACACAGATCTATGCAGTGTAGACAATGTTTGGGAGCTGACAAATTTCCACGTCTCCTGTGTTAAATCACACTTTGCACAGACTTAAACATAAGGTAAAAATGATAAAGCTAGGAAGAAGGAAAATTCCAGATAATAGTAGAAAAACAAAAATAAGAGTAGTTGTTCCCAATCTAACAAACTTAGGAGGGTTTCTTCCTTGTTTCCTTTGATTTGCAAACTCCCGTAGAAATGATTTAATGTTCGTTAGTGTTTTAGATGTGTTTTGCAAAAATGTTTATCCTTCCCCTTCCTTGTCTTTTTCCTCTGTTTATTTCAATGCCAAATGAAAAATAATTACTCCAACTTACACTACCATTCAAAACTGTTATTGTGAAATGAGCCTGGGATGGCTGCTTGACCACCAGTTCAGTGCTTGTATTTGGCCTGGCTAGCAGCAGCACAAGAGAGATAATAAATGCTGAACCCAGCTTTGATTCCTTCCATTTATAGGGACCTTTAGCTGTTTCTCTCTGCCTCTCACTCTTATCACCTCCCTGTACTTAGCATATGCATGAAATCTCTGAGCCCCAAGTATCTTTAAGACTCATCCACCCCTCTGTCAAACACAGCTGAAAGTAAAAAACTGTTTCAAAACTTCCCACTGATGGACAAACTACTGGAGGGCATAACCCCATTCCTTCAGTAAACCGGGTAGGCACAGGGGAAAGCATAATAATGCCCTTAAATAACAGAAAAGCTTTGCTACAAAACTCTTGCTTAAACCTCTGAATATTTTTCAGCAAATAATGTTGAAGGTAACATTTACCTTACCTTTTAGTAACTCCTATGTGTTCCATGCTTGAAAACAGCTGTTTAAAGGAAAAAGTAAAAGGACTCTTTCTCTTGCAGAAAATACTGGGGTTTTTTTCAATGGGCTGGCAGAATTTATTTTTTTTTTTTTAGTTCAAGAAGTAAAAGCCTTTCCAAGATTTTGAAGGAAAGTGCATTAAGAGCAGGGCTTAGTAATGTTTCCTTTATTCACTGAGTGTATTCACTTTTTTCAGGCAAGCTCACATATAAAGCTTTTTAGATGTGATCACCTAATCATTAGTAAGAATGGCAATGAATAGAAAATAAAACAAGAAGTTTCATAAGTTGAAATATGCATTTAAAAACTTTTTATCCTTGAAAGTATTTCGCTTTGATAGAATTACATGCAAGTATTTGTGAGAAAACTTGCACACATGTCTTAAGGGTGGGACAGTGGAAATAATTATATCAGAATTTATGTATTTTGGTAGGTCATGCCTTGAACAATTTCTAAAGCTTGACTTTTATTTTTAAAACCTGTGTTTTCCTTTTCTGAACACTTCGAACTCTGAAGAGAGTTGTGCAAAGAAGGATGTTCCAGGAAGAGAAAAAAGCCCTCATTTCCATATAAAAACTGTTGTTTCTCAACTATTTGTTTACTCCCCAACTATTGGAGAGAAATCTATGTACATATGGAGGAGGAATGATTTTTATGGTACATGAAGCATTTAGGCTTGATATTTTGAAAAAACCACATAGCTACACAACCTGGCTCTGTTTCCACTATGTACTTTAATGTGTGCTTGTAGTGTTTCCAATATTTATGTGGCACGGTCAGATAGAAGATAATGTGTTGTGCATGAGAATGCATCAATATAAATTGCCTACATTTAATAAGTTGCAGTTAAAAACTGTAAGACTCTTCTTTTTGCTAGTTTTTTATGCTCTAAATTTGTTGTTTGTCAGTTAGGACCTTCTAAAGGGTAAATTATGGGAGAAGTAGTGGTATAATAGAAGACTCTATAGTGATACACTAACACTAACAGTGTAGTATAACATGGCCACCTTGATTTTTAAACTGGAGCTACGATAAGAAACTATTTTTTTGCAACACTGCCCAGCTTCCTTCCTCCCACCTAGGTTACTAACCTCCTTGAAAATCATGAAGCAATCCAGTTACCCTTGCAGCCGCGAGGGAGCCTAAGCAACACACAAAACACAGAGCACTGGGGCAGTGTAAATGTAATGTAAATATGTGGGCATTTAAAGCAAACAGAGCTGCAGACCTGAAAGGTGATGGTTTTGATCGAAAGCCCTGCTTCAGATTGCATTTCTAATGCAGGTGTTAGTCAAGGAATGACTCAGGGTTTGTTACATCCACAGGGCTGGAGATCCTCTTTATTTTCCAATGTTTTGAATTTTCCTACACACTTTTCTTGCTATTTCAGTGTTTTCTCCCATATGTGCATTTGTGAAACTATGACTGAGAAGCAACATGTTACCAAAAAAGGCCATAATAATATTTTTATGTAATAACTAAGGATTTGGGGGTTTAAGAAGATTGATTTTGGATACATTGTTTATACATGGGCCTGCTTGAGTCATCTAAAGTAGATGTGATTTTCTCAGGCTTTGAGAAAGTCTTGTTACATCAAAGTATCTCAAAGTAGGCATGCTCTGCACTGAGAGATTTAAAACCACCAGTTCTTTTTCAAAGCCTTGGCTGCTACATTTGGAATCATTTTAACTCAACCACCCTATTCTGATGCAAGTAAATTGTGGCATTTGCCCCACAGTTAGTTTCAATATTTAGCCAAATCAACAACAGAAATGCAAGGGCTGCATCAGATGCCTGATCTGTCATGGAGCGGTTTAACTTATGCAGATTTTCAGCTGAATAACTTATTCCACAAGGAAAACCACTTCTGGCATTCAGCCAGAAGTTTAAAACATTCTTTGGGAGGCAGCACTGCTGATTGTCAAGGCCATGTGGTGTGTGCTCGTTGGTTTCCATAGGATTTTCCTAACCTTGTGAAGCCTTGTGTAAGGAATGTTATTACCTGGGTCGGAGGAGCTTCTCCTGAAGTGCAGTTCTCCTTGCTGCCCAAACACAGGGCTGTAGGTCTACAGATAACAAACTCGGCTTCAAATTTTATAGGCCTCGAGGGATAGGAAGGATTGTGCTGGCACCATGGGCTGTGTAGGGGTGTGTCGTTGCCTCCTCCCTCTGTGATGGCACTATCCTGTTAACATTAGTCTGCCAAGTTAGGTACATCATGTTCTATCAGGACATGGCCTCCTAGTGATGTTTGTTTGACAAACAACAAACTTTATTTCCAGAAGGTGGTCTGTATGGAATTGAAGGCTGCTATATTGTAATTGGATTTTGGTCGTTCTTACAGTCTGAGAAATCAGAGCAAAGCCACTTATTTCTAGTTAAAAGGAATTAAAAATAAAAATATTCTACAGAAAGTTGTGTTGTTTTTTATAGGAGAAAGAAAAAAAATCATGACACTGTCTAATATCCATTAATGGATCCTGAAGGAATGGAGTTTTTTGTAGTTAGTTTTACTTCTGCTGTGGGCCAGAAATAAAATCAGAATCCCATAGAAGTAGAGTCCCTGTATCAGCCCCTGCTGCAGTTATGGGGGTAGAGCAACACTCAGAGCAGGCCAGTGAGAAAGGAGCAGGATGTAGCACTCCTCAGCACAACCTGGGGGACACAGTGGAAAGACCCCTGCAACTGAGATTGTTGTGTCAGGCTTCGACCTCGGCTGGTACTTTTCTTCCAGGAGTATACAATCTAGGGGGGCTCTTTAGAGTAAGTCAACAAAAATTTTTAAAATGGCATTAAAGGAAGAGAAAGAAAGCACTTAGGAAAACTGGCAGGCAGAAGGAAGGACATCGGTTAGGTGTGGAGTAGAGGGATTACAGAGGATGATAGAGGAAACAAAGGGAAAAAATAACAAAGTGAAAACAAGTAATGAAAGGAGTGACTATAGAAACAACTGACAATGTAAAGGATCAAAATAAAATATAATCTCTTACGCAGACATTCACGATTAGGAAAGGTTATTTCTCTTTCATTTTTATTTCCTTGGCAGAGAAGGGGGAGCTGTAGGGAGGAGGAAATTAAGTGTTTGGTACTGGTGCCGATGGAAAATTTTGTTTCAGCTTCAGCCCAGGCAGAGAAAGAATTTTTTCCTGGTCAAACCCAGGTGAGGGGTTACAGAGCAGTGGTATCTGTGTCCAACGCAGAAACCCTTAATATCTGTATTAATTTGCCAGGCCTTGACTAAGGAAAGCAACATTAATGAGACTTTAACATACTTGCCACTGGCATGTGACATGTGTCTATAAATATTTAAGGAATGATGGGATCACTTAACCACTCTTTCTTCATTTCAGCCTCAGTTCCCATCCCAAACTGAACTGGAAAAATTTTTTATGCACTTTGGCTTGTCTCAGTTAAATTAACACCCCCACCCCTCTTTCTATACCTCCTTTCCTGTCTAGTTCTTCTGAATCACTCTCTCGAGCTATGTCCAGGCTGCTTTCAGCTCTGATGTTGAACTGCAGCTTGTCACTACAGGCACCTTGGCATGTACATAAAAGAGATTTGAAGGTGGAAATGACCACCAGTTAAATCACCTCATCCCTCCCGTCAGTGTGGGCTTGTTCCTGCAGCACACTCCCCAGGGCCTGGGGTTTTAATGCTTTGAGCAACAGAAATTCTACCTCCACCCCCTTTGGGAGGAGTGCATGAGGGCTAATAGATCACACTCTTATGCAATTTTTCCTGATACATAGCCTGCATTTTCCTTTGTTCGATGTCTTCACTCCGTTATTCATATTTATAACTGGTGCTGGGTGAATCCCAGGTGGTTCTAAGGTTTATTTCTGTTTAAGAAGGCATGCAAAAAGCCAGAGACTACTCCACATTCTTTAAACCTTTTGGTGCCTTCCTGACAGGCTCTGTTATTTCTTCCCTGAAACTGCCCAGGACCCAGTAGAAAGCCCCATTTCTGTCTATCCCGGAAGGGTAGAAGGTTGGATACTGGCCAGTCTCCTGCTCTGGTAGATCTATCCTTAGAACAGAGACTAAAGACCTCATCTTCTCAATCTACAATATGCCTTTTTCTCATCATTACCCAGTAGGCCAAGTCGTCCAGTTTAATTTCCTGTACTCATCAGACTGTTGCTGTGCTTTTTGTACTCCCTTACTTAATTGAGGGGTTTATCAATCTGTTTTTATTGCACTGCTTCTTTTAATGTCTGAGCACAAGAGATACTTCTTTAATATTTTTTCTTAAGAAAGAAAGGTATTTCTCAAGCTGCTGTTTCAGTTGATACCCCATGAAACTCTGCACTAATCAAATGAGAGCAAGAGGGATCCTTCATTTGTTCTGAGGAAAACTTGCACAGCAGAATTTAGTCAGGGGCTGTGAGTTCTTCCTCTGGACCTTCCATCCTGTACATGGAGCCAAATGCTGCAGAAGAGTCTCAGGGTACGCCATGGTTTAAGCATGCCCAAGCAAAAGTCTGACTTAATGGCTCCTGGCAATCCAGCTTAGCAGGGGCACATTATACATGTGTGCAAGAAAATGACAGACAGCGCTGTCAGGACTTTCTCACTATCTGAAATTCTTCATTATGGGAGCAGGCTCCTCCTCTTCAGATCCTCCTCCCTCCCTTCAGTCAGAGGGACTGCTCCTAATACTGTCATTTTAACAAATAACAGTTACCAGGGCTGTAGCAAGTGCCAGATCATGCCTTTCTTCTGTAAGGGTTGAAGAGAGATTTAAATCCATGTTGCTGTCAAAATGGCCCCTGTACTACAGTGAATTCTGCCTGCTCACTCTTCCCCTGTGAAGGTTAAATAACAATAAAAAATTGTTCTGCTGCAGCAAGAGAAGTAAAAAGTGAGAAATACCTGCTGTAGTCTGGTAGTCTAGGCATTCAGATTATGGGAAAATTATTTTTAGATGCCTTCACCTGAGGCATTCTCATTTTTTATGCAACAGTAAATTGAGTACACACTGTTCTACAAATAGCATATTTTTTCTCTTAGGACACAGGAAGACTGCAGTTCTACACCTCATCCAAATGCAGGATGCTGGATTTCCTCCAGTCACGCCACTACTGCTCTAACTCCAGGCAGGACAGGAGGAAGAGGCACAAGCACCACTTCTCCTATCTGCTTTATATGGTGTAAGTGTGCTTTTAGCCTGCTAGACCCCAAAAGGAGAAGCTTGCTGGCTTTCAGTGGTGGTCGTTGGCCTTTGGAGGTGCTCATGCAGTGAGCAGCTGGGGAGCTGGTCTGTTTTCATACCACAGAAACAGAGGTGGGAGAAAACCAGACGTGAGCTTCCTATGTCCTATGTTCTTATATCCCTGTCCTGGACAATTATAAATACATGGTTACAATTTTTGCCATCAGCTCATTTTTGAACTATATACACAGGTATCAAAAACCTGAAAGCGGGGATTTATTGTCTAAATTAAATGGCAGTATCAAGAAGTAACTGACACTGATAATAAACTGCCACACTGCCATAACAATTAACTGTGAAGAGTACTTACTTATAGAAAGGGGAATACAATTATTTTTTTCTGAGGCAGAGGAATAAAGGCCATCAAACCAACCCTAAAATGACATAGGAACACTTACCAAGAGTAGCATATGTACACAGGGAGACCCTTTATGGCTCATACAGTCTTTACAGACTGTAAATTATAGTTATTCCTAGGAGGAAAGAAAAGAGGTTCTGTCAGTTGTACAATTACTTTTTATTGGCAGTGCTCTTTCAACTCAAGAAAACATTGGCTGAAGTTCAAGACCAAGATTTGGCTCAAATGCCACCACAATTTTTCAGAAATGTGATGAATGTTCCTCAAGAAATAGTTTCCTAAGGAAGCCACAAAAATGTGTCCAGCTAGCTTTCAGGATATCTAAAATGATATCCAGAAGTTGCTACCACTGAAGATCAATTGCCTTAAGTAATTTCACCAAATTACATTTTTACCTGTCAGACTGACTGGTGCTCTCTGACAAAGGGATCTCTGACACATTTGGATGAAGAGTTTCATAAACTTTGATGTATGTATATCTCTACACAATTCATCACACCCACCTCAAGCATTTATTTTGATGGATAAGCTATTAAAAAAAAAGTTACCAATCTAGTAACAGTGGAAGACAGTCCTGTCACTGTGACATGTTGGCCTGAGGGTCATATACTGAACATAAATTCAGTCAGTCATCTCTCATGCCTGAGTGAAAATATTCCCAAGCCTGAGTGAAAACTTCATTTTAGAAAAGCTGATGAGACTTTTTAAAATTGCTGTCAATTAAGGCAAGATGTCAAAAGTCTGTCTTCCTGCTGTCTTCCCTGAAGATTTGTCCATATGATACAGCAGGGTTAAAGCATTAACCATTACTACTCTCAGTTCTAGAAAATTTAGAAAATTAGCAATTATTAGTAAACCAATCTTTATCTTACCCTGACCTGAATCTTAAATTGCTAGAAGAGAGTGGAGATGTGTCATGTAAAATACTCACTTTTGTTCCCAAAACACCTTTAATGGTTACTGCAGTTATCTAGAACACAAAAGGCTATTTGTACAATTTTTCTATGATGCTTTATGCAGAAATACTGGAAAACCTCTAGGTACTTCCAAAGGATTCCTGTCTGTAATGGGATGAAGATATAAAAACATAACCATCAAGCAAAAGCAGGAGAAATAATAATTTTTATTTGTAAAACGTGCATGTAAGTGTATCTATAAGGAGGCAGATTTAAAATAAGCTAGATTCTAACAGATATTGGGAATATCTTCAACAATTTCAGAAGATTCGTATAATTACACTTTTAATCAGCTATACAAACTGGCATATATTTTACAGTATTGAGTTAATTAAATGTAGCGACATATTTAGAGATTTACCAGTGAAAGGCACTGCTGCTAGGATATTAGTTCAACCCTCCCCTAACTGAATGGGCCTCTCCAAATCTGTATTTTTACTCTGGGTTTTTTTTTTTTTTTCTTTTCTGCACTGTAGAAAGGTCCATAGTTAACCCAGAGGATGTTTTTATCACTCCATCAATTCTCCAGTGACGTCTTAATACTTGAAGTTTTGATACAAGTGTGACCAGACACTTCTTCCTCACACTCATTTCCAGTTATTTCAGATTATAAAGGCCTGGCATACTCTCAAGCACAGATCTTAAATCTGGCAACATTGCTCCAACAGACACATGCATACAGAAAGCAAAAGGCTAGACAAAACAGGATAATGTGAAGACTGTATTTAATAACACAGGAAATCAAAAATCCCCAAATTTGATAAGATTGCTGCTAAGAAATGAACTTGTAGCTTAATGAAATATATTAGTTTTGCCCCTCTGCAGGCTATAAAAATTAATGTTTGCTAGTTAAGGTTTCAATGCATTTCAATAGTTCGGTTCATAATTACTTGCATTTCTAGACAATTGAGAATAAATACAAAAATATTCAAAGTTCATTTGGAGTTCACTGACTAAAACCTTTCCCAGATCTTAAAATGCAATGGGGGAGATTTTTTCCCGAGGAAAGGTTAGATTGATTCCTGATTTAATCAGTTGCTAAGCATTATTAAAATCAGTGGTTTATACAATTTCTTGTATAAAGAATAACCCTTGTGTTATTAATTCTGTACCATCTGACAGTACCCTCTTATGTGATACAGACCAACATGTAGTAAATAGATGACAAGAGACACCATAGAAACAGGTGATAGCATATTCCTATGTCTTTAATGGAAACATTTTGTTACAATTTAGGTTATGTGATATTCTTGCATTTTTAAAAAGTGTGAAAGAAAATGCACAGAATAAAAAGTCAAAGGACACCTGTGAATGCAGGTATTTTAAACGACCAAGTCATAGAAGAAATAAAATACATTACACAAATAAACAAAGGTTATACCCACAGTCATGAATACACACTCTCCTCTACACAGAAACAATAAATAAAAACACATTATATGCAGATAGTTCTACTTACATCAGTACAATATACTGTGCAGCTTTCCATTTGTTTTCTGCTCAATTGGCACTAGGTTTCTCTTTTGTCCAGTATTTTTCCATTAATAGGGAACAGCATAAAAAAGGAGACTAAGTTCCTGTCCACAGTGTCTATCCTGAGTCCTGTTAGTTTTTGATTGTTACACCCTATGCACAAGAAACACAGCAAATTCTATCCACTGCCTTCATCCTGCCTCTCCAAGTGTTCTCAGCACTTTCAGACCTGCTTGGTAAAGACTCTCTTTTCTGAGAGAAAGAGAAGTCCAGACCATCCCCAAGCAGAAAGCAATGCAGCTGTGCTCCTTGTGCCTGCTGCTAATGCACAACACCAGCAAAACCTCTGTTTGTTGCCCCAGCTGGGGCACGGGGGGCAGAGTCGTGTGTTCCCTGTGCATACCAGTTGACATTACAAAAGAAACCCCTAAAATAAGATTTTTTTTTTTTTAATAACGATTTTGGTACGTTTTTGTTGCTTGCTCAAGTGTTCTCTAGAAATGTTCACGTCACAGAAACACCAAGGAATAGTTCACACAGAGTGGATTTTAACCTTTCAAAGATTTTTCATCTAATGAATCCACCTAACATTTCTGAATATAGCTTAACATACAAACTGTAACAGTGTCAGATTATTCGGTGTAATTTATCTTTGATGCCGAATATTTATTTTAGTGGCTAGTGAGAGATTTTGAGGGAACTGTAAGACTCTCCTTTTTGCTAGTTTTTTATGCTGTAAATTTGTTGTTTGTCAGTTAGGACCTTCTAAAAGGTAAATTATGGGAGAAGTAGTGGTATAATTGAAGTCTCTATAGTGATACACTGGACACAATTAAACAATAACCCAAGAAAGCCTCAAAACTGTGGCAGTCTTATGTTCTTGATCAAAACCAGCAGTAACTCCATAAAAAGTCCAACATTAACCTTTTTCCTTTCTTCCTCTATGTGTGAGATAAAGGGGGAACTGCATTTATGACAGACTTAAGGCTTCATTGGGGCAAACCACAGTGCTCAGGCTTTCTGTTGTTATTCTTTAGAAGAGAACAGACACTATTAATGTCTGCTGCACAGCTTGCTGACCCTGTAGACAGCCAGGTCTGACGTCTCTCACAAACAGCGATTTGTTTTAATTTCAACAATCATTTTTCATCAGTCTCAGAGCTCAGATGTTAAAAGGTATCTGAGAATGGAAAACAATTCAGCTCTCAAGCTATCTGAATTAATTTCTGCCTCTAAGCAGGGATATGCACAGTGCAAACTCTTCCATTTCTTCCACTAGAAAGTTTTCACACACACACAAATCTTTTTTGCTTTCAACAGCGAGACGGAAAGGGAGGGAGGAGAGGTGACAAACACACAACATATCTGAAAGCAGAACTTTTCCCAGCATTCCTTAAAAATACATTCCAAGAGCAATGCCTGTGTTTGCTTCTAAAAAGGGCTAAAACTGACTCCTACAAAACATGCACTTTGAAATTTGTCCCTTTACAGCTCACTGTTGTGAGGTGAGTTACTAGGGCATGTTGCTAACCAACAGAAAAGGTAATGTACCATTAGAAACTGGTATTTCTGTTCCCATGTGCCCTGCCATGGGAAAGGTGGCTGCTAGACATCATTTTATATCAGCCACAATAAGGATGAATAAACCCAACAGGTAATTCTAGGTCTATAACTCCAATAGTGGCCAGCATGGCCATGGTGTGTTGACACCACAAGGTGTGTTGACAGCTGAGCAGTACTCAGCAATGAACCATGTCTGAAATTACATAAAGGCCAACACTCTCAGTGAAGAAGGAGCATTTCTGACTAAATGGTAGAAAATGGCTCTTCTTTTCAAAGTACTTCTGAACCTAGACAAAAGACCATGGAAAAAGAGGGTAATTAAAGACTGTTCACTCAACTCTTGGAGAAAATGAGGAAAAATAACCTTAACTGCTTTACTGAAGGAACCAGAATGCCCACATGGCTATACTCGGAAGCACAGAGGAGGGCAGTGAAGGATGTGGAACTGTCTTGAGCTCCAGAAAAGGTGGACTGAATTGCCAAAGAAATTTATGACCAGGTCTATTAGCTTCCTGTCTTTGATGTCTATTCTTGGCTTTCCAGGAGCATTATGGCATTCATGAGGTGAAAACATCACTGGAGCCAAGGTCAGCTAAGGCTGATGCAGCCTGTTCTACTGCAAAGCTGAGAAACTGAACTGCTTCAAGCCTGCAGACACTCAGTGAGGGCCTAAATTTACTTCCACTGATTCAGTAAGAGGGGTTTTTTGTCAGTTTAATGTGTGATTGCGTTTCTCAGCCAAAAAATGAATCAGAAATCAACCTCCCAGTAACACATGTTGTCAGGGAGAACTCTCTTTATTTTGTCCAGCACAAATGTTTTCAAAGCTACACCTTAATAACTTTCCACTGAAAAACCCCAACAAAATACTTCCAATAATGCAATGGCGCATTGCTTAAGAACAAATTGAAAATAGATCAACATGGTTTATTTTTCAGAAATTAATTAATATAACTCTTTAATAAACTGAATTCTAGTCACAATCTTCCAAGTGCTCAAAATCACAAGTTTTAGCAAAGACTGAATGCTTTCAGAGCTCAGCTAGGTGTGGTCTTCAATGAAGCACACTAGAGCAGGAACTGATAATTAAATGGTGATAGGGGTAGTCACAGACAGCTCAGAACACACAAACTGTCCATAAACAAAAGTTTCAGAACTACCAGTGGTCCAGGACAAAGCACCTAAACATCTGACTCTGAAGCTGCTGGTTTCAGGAAACTAATTAACAGATACTTTTGCAAGTTCTGCTTCATCTTTGTCACTTGTAGTAGAAGCCTGGGTGTTGAAGTTATGAGGGTAAAAAAGCAGAAAAACTCTCCACAGAACCCTCAGGAAGAGGATTCTAAGGTGAATCAGACAGTAAGCTGACCACTGTTTATTAATTCTAATAAATACTAAATTAGCAGAATTTGTCAAACTTGGACAAACAGAGTATGAAGCCACTATTTCAATTTCAATTTAACAGGCACAACTGAAAGAACTAGCAATAAATATGGCCTACACAGCCAGCCTTTCTTAAATTCAAGCATGGCAAATCTCCCTTTGGTTCAGCCATGGCCAGGATCATACCCTTTGGTCCCAAGTGAGCAAAGTACTTAGAAGCTGAAGTTGAGCATATTTTAAGTGTGTTCTGAAGTGCTGAGCTGAGTCAAGGGTCTCGTTGTGTGTCTCTGTAATACAGATGTATGTTTGTAATACGGGCAATTTGTTCAAGCCAAAAATGTTGGTTTTGAAACCTCTTTTGAGGATCAATTATTATTATTATTTTGATTAGACATTCCCTTACAGAGTTCGGACCCTAAAGATTGTGGCATTGAGCTAATGCAGACGAACCAGAAAGGAAAAGTGCATTAGCCAGTAAAGAATCTCTCTACTGAATAATCTAAACTCAAGGCAGCTTCTGACCTATGCTCTATGGAAGACTTGGGAACTATTAGCAAGAGGCCTGTGAAAGGCAGCTAAGAAGAGCAAGTTTATTTACGCTATGAAGGAATCTACTTATGTGAAATGTCTTAAATTATCTCCACACTTCCACGAGAAAAATATATACGTTTGTGTGCATCAACTTGCTAACATTAAAGCCCATTGATCTAAACAGCTTTAAGGTTTAGATCAAACCTGCAAAGAAGGTTCACCTTTCTTGGAGGTGCTGGGATGCACAGTTTTGGCTAAGCCTAGGTCAGCACCCCACCAACAGTCATCTCATAGAAACACTTCCTGAGGTCATGATTAAAAACCCTACCCAAAGGTTTTAAAGCATTAGAATTAATAGTCTTTTTAAAAGTGACCTTTCACTATACTTTTTTTACAGGTATCATAAAATGACATCATAAACTGTCATGAGAATTTATTGTCCCAGCCAGATCTCCCATCTTCTGGTGTGACTCCGCTGTGCATGGCACAGGAAAAATGCACATCTACAAAATTGTCTTGATTCCAACCTAGTCACTTTTGAGTTTGAGTACTAGGTCATACTGCAAAGCAAGTCACAACAAAAATAATTTCCAAAAGAGCTTATGCTGCAAGTTATACCCTCTTCTCTACACATTTAAAAATTTTCCTTGCCTTTTTTTTTTTCTGTGGCAGAGTAGTCAAATCAGTAAAAGAAAGTCAAAATACTGAAAGGCCTATTTGCAAAACCAGAAGTAGATCAAACCACTTTGGAAAGTATCTAAAAAAAAAATATCTGTCCAAACTTCAAGCATGCCCAGGGGCTAGACAAACTCAACTGCTTGGGAAACAAAAAAAATATCCAGAAACTAATCAGGAAGTCTTTTTTTCCTCCCCAAGCCCACAGCAGTATGAATGCTGCTCTAGCCTACTTCTGGTGCCCATGATATAAAGAGAATACCATTCTTCTCTGGTGCCCATGAAATAAGGAGAATACTCAGAAAACTGTCCACTGATCCATACTGCTTTGGCTAAAGCACCTTTCTAGAGGTCACACAGGCCCAGACTGGGAAATGGGATGCTGGAAATCAATTTCCTGTACTGGAGCTGCCCTGACAGTCAGGAAGCATTGCCCTCTGGCTGCCTGGGACATAGGACAATATATCACAAGGGCAGCTGATGAACCTTCCATAAGCCAAGAATAAATTGAAATGTAAGGAAAAGAACTATGTCCAACAACAAATAAAAGGTGTCAGAAAGCAGACACAGCGAGTTTTTGCTCTTCACTCCCGGGTATCCCAAAGTGTTTTCTCATAGCTGGTAGTCTGGCCAACTGACTTTCAGGGCCTAGAAGTTTTGCAGAAATCAGGCTTCAGAGCCAGTTTTGAGATTAACTTTCAAGTCTGACTGGAACTGCTGAGACCAGAAAGCTCTGCTTATGGAATCAGAATAAAATAAACCAAAATATTTAATGGACTCTCAGAATCATATTCATAGCTATGTTTCCCCACTGACAATACTTTCATGGATCTTCTTCACCACATTTGCAGTAAATATGGTTCATTTCCATTTGTTGACTAGAAAGTGCAAAGCTCTCCTTTGTCTAATATAAAATAACCTGTCAGTATCTAATTCAACACAGATTCATTTTTGCTTCTGGTAAAATAAATGGCAAAATTTCCAAGGGTACTGATGGCAACAGGATTAAAGTCAGCCTCAAATAGTGTTTTAACCCATGATTCCTGAAGGTAGTTCCTTGGGTGTTTAGTTGTACACACATGGATAGTTAAATCCCACTGACTTCTATAGGACTCTTTAACATGTGAAAATTCAATAACTGTATTTGTGTTGTTTAAGTGACTATTTGAATGTTGCACATGCCTGGAGAAAAAAGTTGGGCAAAAAAATCTATTACCATCACAAAGTCATTTCTCCTCCCCTAAATACTGGTTCTAAGACGTATTTACAGCTGTTGACTTTCCCTGCATATTACTCCTATCATACAAAATATGTCTTCAAAACGTCCTCTTCCTTAATTTTTAATCCTACCAAAGCAAAAATAGATACTTTAATAGAAAAATACAAGATTAAAAATATTCTAAAAAATAAAATGGTAGCATGGAATGTCATTTTTATACACACAAAAAAATCCCCTTTTGAATTGCATCAGCTATACAAACACTTTCATATTTACAGTTATGGATGCAGTCCAAGTGCTCACTGAAGTTAATGGGATTTCACCATTGACTTCACTGGAAACAGGAGCAGGCTTGACATGGACTACATCTGCCCCTCTGAAAAGTCATGGCAGTGGACAGAAAAGAGTGTGGCAAAGCACATATAAGACTGAGGAATTAGTCAGTCTTCTCCAGAGACCTGATTGTCTTCTCTGTCACTATTTCACATGTGTGAAACTCCTCATCCTTCACTGGAGTTTTTCCTAAGTCCCACCAGCTAAGAGGGAGAAACAGTGCTTTTGACTGTGATGCCACACAAACAAGGAAAGAAAGGTTCATGTGCTTCCACCTGCCTGACTTTCTCAGAGGAATTAATTAGAACCAAGTGCCAGTTCTCTCCCAGAACTAAGGCCCGTACACCAACTTTCATATCCCCTGTTATCAATGTCAGTGATTCAGTGATGCAGGATCACACCCCAAACAAATCCCTTTCTTCCTTTTGACAGCAACCAGCACCTGTGCCTCTGAAACCATATTTGATACCCATGGGTGAGATGCAAATATGGAAGGAGGTGGTAGAAGCTAAAAAAAAAAAAAAAAAAAAAAAAAAGGAGCAAAATGAGGCATTCCCCATCAACTAAACCAAGGTCTGCTAGCCTTAATATATGCCTTAGGAAATACTGTCTTTACATATTAAGTACATCCTATAACATCAAACTGCATAATTTTCTTTCTTGTGAGATGAAAGGCCATGCGGCATAATGTGATTAGTAAATCATTCCTGAGCTTCTGAAAGAAATTAAGACAAAATTACTGCTTAAAGAGTGAGTTCTTCAAGAGCCTCTTCTTTTTACACTGATGTCTTTGGTTGTGTCCTTTTCTCTAATTCTTTCTTTTCCCTAGGAAGAATGGGATTCTTTTTCATCTTCTTCTTTATGCAGTAGAAAAATGAGATCTAATGGAGTCTTCACGTAACTGCCGATGTTTCCCCATGTTACAGTCCTCCTGTTGAGTTCGTCTCTCAATAGTTATTCTGTATTTCTTTCTGCATGAAAGGAGAGGAACAGAATGAGAAATCCTTCTCCAGCTATGGGCTAACAGACTTCCCTTATGAAGAATGCCTGTAGGGGACAGCTGGGTGCCATTTGAAAAATGAAACGTGGCAGAATGTGAAACCCTGGTCAAAGATTAAAGTAGTTTGCCTCAGAACATTTTACCCAGGCTCAAGAATGCCTGTTAATTTCTACATGGCAGTCTCAAAGCACTAAGACACGGACATTTGCTTCTTTGAAAAGTTCTGATCTAAGTGATTAGGAGTTTTTGTGAAATGTCATGTGAACTGTGTTACTTCACTGCTTTATATTGATCAAAGCCAATTTTCTTTTCAGTATGCTGGGTGGGGGGAAACCTTCTGCAGAGTTCAAACAACAGATCTGACTATTCAGCTGCATTTCTCACTGAAATGCAGTATTAACTAACTAATCTTCCCATTTCCCTCTGAGAAAGCTATGATGTTTGTAATGTCAGAAGAGGTAACATGATGAATTAAGAAGAGGGATGTAGAAGACAAGAAATAAACACAAATGCTCATGTATCAGACACAGCTCTTCCTGTGTGTCTTCCTCTTGGCCCTTTTGAAGAATTCTGCTATGCTTTGTACATCAAACAAACCCTCTGACTGCCATTTAGCTTCCCCTTTAGTACCCAAATTTCCCCTCAAAAATCATCAGCTGATTCACATTTACATTTTATACGTTTAGGCTTCTACTCAGTTTCAGGACAAATTTTCCAGAAGGGCATTAGTCCAGCCCCATGTGCTTGTATTGCTGGAGGAGATGCATGGCAAAAACCTTGTATGCCAAGGAAAGCCCTGTTCCACCAGCACAGGTAGCAGAAGTCACAGCTAGGTATGCAGCAATGGAAGAAAGATTTCCACAGCACCAAGGTTTTGATTCAGGCAATATGGCTGAATAGAAAGTGGCAACCTAAATGTTCCGAAAATATTCCCTCAATACTTGAAAATAACTTGAAAAACCTGTGTTGTTTAATTTCTTTATATATTTTCAGTCAGATCTTTAAATGGGTCAGAGCACGCACAGTAGTAGCTCTTGCACAAGGACAGGTCCAGATTTTAGATATACAGGTGTTTAAGTTAAAATCTGGTCAAAGTTACATGTCAGAACTACTCCCCTTTTACCTGTTTGCATGCACACTCAAAACTGTATTTGTATACTCATCTGTGACAATTACATATCTAAATGAAAGGTAATCAGAAGGCTATAATTACAGTTTAAAAGCTACAGAAACTGCAAGTACAAATTACTTCAGGCACACAAATGCTAAACCTACATTTTCTGAAAATCTGGCCCACACATCCTGATCTGTTAGATTTCAAATATTTATTCTAATGGTGGAATAAGGAGGTTGTCTGTGCTCCTGCTTTGAGCAATTGCAATCAGATCTCCAGAGTGAAATTCACCCACAGGTCTTTAGACATCTCCAGCATATAGATCCATCTGACAGCACCCACAGCTTTCTTCAGTAACCAGAGAAACAGGCACTTCTAAGAGACCTGGTTTAGCTTTTACATGAAGATGACATGAACTGCATGTCAGTTGTAAGTACCTGATGAATAAGCTTGGTTCTTTGAAACCCTGAAAGTGTCCTGGTGAATTGAAGCAGGCTTTGCTTGTTTTATTTTGTTAACATTGTTTATAAACAGTTGGGTTTTTTTAATTGATTGAATTATTTGATTCTTGTATGCAGAGGTTAATTCTACTCTCCTATCTAACTTTTCCATAGCAGGAGAATAAATTACTGTATACATAAGGGGCTGAATATGTATAACTATTTTATTCCATCAGTACAGGATCAATTATCAAGACTTTACATTTGCTGACTAGCAGTGTAAGAATTATTTAACTTAAACATGAATAAAACACTGATCACCCTGCACTGCACTGACCTCAGCTTATTAAGTTAAATGCACAGCTTTGGAATCCAAATGCTCTCTTACACCAAAACAGAAATCTCTTTCTGTTCTGCAGTACAATTCTATTCAATACCAGAAAAATGATATAAATCTCTTGCAAATCACAGCCTGCGCAACTGTGCTGGCAAGGAGCAGCAAACAAAGGCAGCTTTCAAGGCCAGGGCACTTTACTAAAGCAACTGTGAATGTCTGGAACTCACTGGAATTACTTCCATGAGTAGCTTTACTTAGGGATATAAGTAGTTACAGGATGAAGACCCAAGTCAATAAAATTACTTGGATAAACACAAAAGGATAATCAAATTGTGTTCACTGTCTCTGGTGAAAATGTTACCACACACTATTATGGTGCCTCTCTGTCTCCCATTAAGGACGTTCTGCCAGAAGCTGAGAAGTTTGGATGACAAATAAAAAGTTTACAGAACTTCCAATGAATTGGACTAACCTGAAGAAGTAAAAAGCCATTAGCAATCCTGCTCCAAGCAAGGCGCCCACAACTATTCCTGTAACTGCTGATTCTCCTAGACCACCTGCTTGAAAAGGGGGAAAATAAACAATCAGGGTTTATATTAAGAACTATCTGCATTCATGTATTGGAAAATACACACAATTAGGAAATTAATGACCAACATTAGATCATAACTGCAGCCTTTCAGAGCTTGGGACTCTATGAGAACCTGTTCCAGTGTCTGCATGTTTACTTTTTGCCCTTGCTTTACTTGGGGCTGAAAAAGCCCCCAAATCAGTGTCAGATGAAGGCACAATTCTGGAGATGTGATACAAGGGAATATTATTAGGTAACTGGCCTGGACAGCTTGGTCTGAATCATAACACTGACTATGGTTACAGTGATGCACATAATAGAAATCAGCACTGAATATGCCTTGAGTCACTGTAACAGAAAGAAACTCATCTTACCTGGATTAGAATCATAACCCTCTATCACCTAGGTTTATTAAAATGACTATGATTATCCAATAGTTCCTCATTTATTTCTAATTTCCTAAGATATGTTGTTCCAAGTTAAAGCCATATGACTTTCAACTTGCTTCAAATCTCAACAGAGGCAGAACAGGGATACAGTGGCTGAAGGGGAGGCCAAACAGGGACTGTCTCTGGGAAGTGCAGAGCTCCTGAAGAACAATGGCATTTTATGTGCATGTAGTCTACTCCCACTTCCACTCCCACCTGGGTTTATGGAAAGGAACAGAGAAGGAAATCAAACTGTTCCCTCCTTTTCCTTCATCCTTGACCCTTCGAGGGGATTCTGTCTGTACAAAAGGAAGTAGGTGCATAGCTACACCACACTGAAGCAGATGGTCTGTGTTCACACCAGTTTTTCAAGGGTTCAAGAATTATCAGGCTGGAGTTACCTTTTCACTGCAGACTAGCAATTTGTCTCCTGTGAAAAGTTAAGGCCATCTTATGTCACTGAGGCATCAGCATCCTCCTACCCCAATCTCCCTGCAACGTCCTACTAACTACAACATGGTCTGTGACATCAAGTGTGCTGGAAAGAATAGACACTTGCCCTGTGGAGGGTAGTCCCAGCCTTCTGAGTTCACAGATGTCATCCCATTCAACTGTCTTCACTCCTCCTCAGCCTACTGAGCTCCTCACAGTGCCTTCTCATAACACTGAAAATGATTCTGCACTGGGAGAACACTGCTCCCACCGGCACAGCTGCTAATTATCAGTGTGATTATTCTCTGCTGGGGTTTCAGTTACATGCCTCTTTCTGGCTGAAAGGCTCCTGCAAAGACCTAAAGCCTCCAGGGCTCTGTCCTGTGCATGATTATTGTTAAGTTTAAATTCAAGGAAGTGATTCAGACCGTGTACTACCCACAGCTGTCAGACCTTAAACTCCCAAGCAGTCAGGAGAGAAAGAGCCAGTTGCCATGTCTCAGTTGGACAGCTGTGCTGAACAATTTAATATGGCCCATAATGTTGCAGAAACTCGTGGATTCTCCCCTTTGGAGCTGGCGTAGAAGCATTAAGTCACTAAACTTACATGATTTACACGGTGTATTGTTCGTGTGCTCTGAAACACGGCTTTCATCTAGGCGCAGCCTGCCGTGGTTCCACGGGTATTTCACATTCGATCGAATTTCAAACCGCCCCTGCTTTCCATAGTAGTCCCCGATCACCTATGCAAAACAAGAAAGGGATGAAAAGATTTTCCTATCAACTTAGAGAAGTGAAGCAAACAAGAAAGAAGCATCACTCATTCAACTGCTGTAGCATGATGTTGAATGTCAGAGAAGAGGGCTGAAGGGGTCTGTGGGAGGTTACGCAGTGCATGCCCTGCCCTAGGGCAGAGTCAGCTGAACAAAAGCATTCCTGACAGATGTTTATCTAATCTGTTCACGAAAGCCTTCAAAGATGGAGACTTGACAATTTCTGCACCAATTATTCTGGAATTTAGCTAGCCTTACTGTCAGTTGTTTTCCCTAGCATGTAACATAAAATTATTTTTTTGTAATTATCCATCACTTGTTACCAAATTGTCAGTGGTCATAGAAACCCTTCCTTTCTGAAACACTGCTTTACATTTTCACAGGCTCTTATCTGATTCTGCCCTCAGGCTTCTCTTCTATATAAATCCAGTTTACACAAGCTTTTTAACCTTCTGAATATTTCTCCTACTCTCCCTGGGCTTTTATTCATTTGCTCCATAGTGAGTTGAGTGCTCAGGATTGTCACCCAGCTTAAGCTAGACAAGATTCCAGACTGGGCATGGACAGACCCAGAGCTGCTCTGCCCAGAAAGACTTGGGGGTGCTGGCAGGTGAGAGGCTGGATTTTTTCATACCAATTCATAAAGGCACTTCAGGATTTCAGTCCTGTCTTCAGCAGTTTCAGGCTTTATTCAAGATAACCTACATTGTATCTACTGCAGCAATATGTCTAAAAACATCTACATACAGCAGCAGGACCATATCTGTGACACTGAAGTGGTCAGAAGCAATAGCAGAAACACAACAATGGATCTATTTGTCCTCCCACAGATAAAACCCAGATATTAATACACTGGATTTAGAATTCATGGACAGCCTCTTCAAATCTTTCCTGAATTTCATTTTGAAGCTAATGACTTTAAAAAATGTTTGCTCTGGTTAAATACACAAAGGTATATTTTACACTAAATAAAGACGCTAATTTCTCTCGCAGTTGAAACTGGGATATAAATCCTTTGAAGAATGAATGTGTTCAACATTTGTCAAAAAATTAAGGCAAATCCAGTAAACGGGAAAAAATAAAGACCATTCACAGGCATCAGATTATTTATTAAGAGACTGATCAATTTATCAAGCAGGAGTGGGTGAGTCCTCTACTAGCACAACTTAAGAAAATATGCAGAATGGTTTCAGAACAAAAAACTATAAGCAGGAGCCGCATGGATTCAGATCATAAGTAGGATATAGATTTTTGAAGAGCAGAAGTGGTTCATCTGTGGAACAAACATTGAGGGCACCAGCAAGGCAGTCCCTGTCCTTTCAGTGTCTCCAAACCAAAAATAAATGCCTGTTACAGTATGAGCTTTAGTCACATGTAAACCACAGGGCTCCATAAAGGTTAAGAAATCTGACTTTGTCTAATATAGCAGAGGTCAAACTAGGAAATCCAGGTTTTCTTCTAGCTTTAAACTCTGTGAATAGACTTGGGAAAACAGCTCTTCCCAAACTCCCATCCATCTGGCACAGTTCAGCTGAGAAACATTCTCAAACACAGAAAAACATCATCCTGATGAATAGAACAAGTTATCAAGGAAACAATGTTTTTAGAGTGAAAATGAAGGTAGAAATTATGTAGCAGACAAAAGTAGTAAGTAGCCATGTGTAAAATGTTAATTGCATGTATATTTATGTACCTAATAAAGCAGAGGGAAATTCCACAATTAGTTAAAAGAATAAATGTAATATTTTAAAAAAAAGGTAGTTTAAATTGTAAGTGAAATTAAAGGAATGATAAGAGAGGGAAATTAAATTGATAAATGGGATAAAAAGCTACTGGGCTGAACAAACAGAAGAAGCACAGATTGTTCACACCAAAGTTATCCCAATCATTTTGTACTCCTACTGCCCTGGGAGTGTCTTCAGTTTACTGGTGTAGTTTTTCTATCACTTTTACACATTACAACACACAAGACATCCTCACACTTTTAAAAGGGCTCCTTGAATTTTTCTCTGCTGCAGTACCAACAACAATGTAACTTCACTGGACTCAAAACCACACATTGAAATGACCAGCTCAGATACTGCTACTTTTTGTTTGAGCTTGTTGAAAACGGGGAGAACAGCAAAGCTGAGGCTGATGCTGATTTTGCAACAAAAGCATCCACTGCAGCTGGACTTAGGGCACTGCATGTATTAATAAACTCAGCCCAGACATGCTATTCTCTGTGTGCAGTTGGTACTGCTTCTCACAGATCTTTTCACAGTCCATTTCTTCCAATCCTTCTGCATCCAGTGGAGTAACTTATCTGGTACATATGGAGCCATCTGATAAAAATGTTCCTTAAACGCTGAAGAGAAGGCACTCAGGAATGTCTGCCTGACAAACAAAGCCAGGCAAGGTCTGCACTCCTGCTTGTGGCTGAGCACAGCATAAGATTGAAATACCTGCACTTGTTGTGTTAATACATCAGGACAACTTGTGCATCACTGTTGCTGTAAGATTAATCTTTCTTCCCAACAATAAAAAAAAAGTCTTACTCATTTTTAAATAATAATTTATCATATTCAAAATGAGTGGTGCTTAGCCAGCTCGTGAGAATTCACTCTTAAGTTAAAGGCTAGCATCATGCGAAGTTGTATTATTAAAGAAAAGAAGGAAGTGTAAAAAACTTAAAATAACTACTTCAAGATAGGTATTTTACAGAAAGGATTGGTCTTTAAATTGCTAAGATTAAGCCACCAAGTAAAGAGATGATATCATGTTACTTTACACTGAATTACTAATTCATCAGTGGCCAATCGCAATCATGTTTGTTTCCTTACCTCCTGTGTGCCTGCCTCCGGGTCTGTCATTCCAATCACAGAGAAATCCCCATATCTGTCTCCATTGGCATCAATGGACACCTGCCCTGCAATGCCTAAAGAATGGCATGTGAGGAATCAGAAGATTAATTAGTTAAAATACTGAGCCTTTCCAAGCAAAACATGAAAACAGTGGACAGGTTTTTACAGACCGATATGACAGGAAATCTCATCAGTCTCCCTGCATTTTTGTTGGCATTCCAGAAGAAATTGTAATTTCATCTTGGTGTCTGCATTCCTGAATTCTTAACATTTCTCCTTTTTAAATATTAAACGTGTGAGACTGGAGAATACGTGAGAAAAGTCTAATCCAAAAATGAGCATGTAAGACTAAAACAAAAATATACTTAATGTGAATTATTTATAGAGAGCCTAATCCTGAAATATCTGATGATGCCTCAATAAAGAGAGTCCAGCTCATATGCTGCAGAGGACACAGAGGCAAAGACATAGATCCCAAAGGCTGAAGGGGCTTCTGCACCCATATAACCAGTCCAATGGTGGGTCCACCTAATGGGATACTGGAGATGGCATGGATAAGGGGTACCATGTGCGCTACATATGCATTAAGCCCTGCATTCATCTACTTAACTACATAATGCGTTCAGTTTGGTTTATATTCTTAGAGCCTCATTCCACTTCCCTGTTTTACAATTTCTAGAAGACTTTGGGGAAACTAGGACTCATTGATTCACAGGATATGTCAAGTTTGAAGAAGCTTTGGAGATCTTGAGCCAAACCTCCAGTTCAGAGCAGTCACCCAGGAGAATGCTCAATGTTTTATCTGCTCTCCAAAATCTCCAAGGATGGAAATCGCACAGCCTCACTGGGGCAACTTGTTTATGTGTCTTGGGAAATGAGCACATCCTTGTATTCAATCAGAACCTCTTTTTAAACGTATGTCCTTGTGTACTAAAAGCTTGGCTTCAAATTCTCAATGTTTAAGTCAAACACATTCTTAAAATCCATCAAATAATACCAACTAACTATGGTGAAGACATCTTAAAATTGCTGATACACTTTTTCATCTCAGATATTCTCAAATGTGATCCTCCACTGCCTGACACCAAGCACAGCCATTTGCACCCATGCAAGGCGAACAGGCGTCACTATACATCCATGTTACACCAACTACATGCCTAGACCGGGCATAAAGCCATGGAGATTCAGGCTCTCAGTGACAGTCAATCAGAAAAGAGAGGTCAGATATCCAGAGTATAAATTTCCCCCAACATGCCTGGTGATAGTGAGTGTGCAACAGACTTAACACACCTCCATTTATCCTGTATCTGTTCAGATTTAGTGATGTCAGGAATATTTCACCTTGCTGTAGTTTTCAAAATATGTAGTGGTAATCAAGCACCTATTTCATTATAACAAAACTGTAACCAAGCCGTTGTCAATTCAATTACTGCAGGGAAATCGAATGGGTATAACAAGCACTTGGCTGTAAGACACTGAAAGAAGAGGTCACTTTGAAGAACTGTCATGTCCCTGTTTACACATCAATTTGGATTCTGGATCTGACAGGAGGTACTAACTGGAAGAGATACTTTTGTGACCTAAGAAAACCATAACTCTGTTTTTGAGAAGAGGTTCTAAAATTGAAACTTGGAGTTTCTATGGAATTTTTTTTCAGTCGAAAAAGATTAATTTTTCAATTTTTCATCTGAATCAGAAATACAAATTTTAAAAGTTGCTATTTCCTTAAAAACAGAGGTATGAAATTTTGAAATAACCTTAATGAAGAATTGCATTTGCATGAAGGTGGAATGATTTTATCTCAACTTTCTTTCTGTTTTTTTATGTGAGATACCTAGATACAAAAAATTTTGCTACTTTTTCAAAGGAAATGCCAATGAGTGGCAAATATTCTCCAGCAGATGTGCCCTGAAGTTATACCTTGTTAACAACCCAATCACTAAGAAATCCTTTTATCACCTCAGCCTTATCCTTTCCTAAGCCCATAATGTCTGTACAGCTGTGGCAGGCAGATGGAATTCTGCAGGAAGCAGCATCTACATTCTGTTGGGAGACATGATAAGTCAGAGCAGGCTGCTAAATGAGGTGCCAAGACAATCAGATATCTACATGTCAGAAGTTAAATGAATGTCATCAGTGAAACTGGAGTTCTCATTATCAAGGCCTGCAAAAGTCAAAGGGAATGACAAAGCTTCAGTCCAGCAGCAGAACCTGATGGGTGTGCATGAACCATACTCTATGATGCTGCATCCACTGCAAAGAGGGGCACACAGGCAGAATAAACTGGCATGATCTTCCTTAAGGGACTGCAAAACATTGAATTAAAGGCCTCTTTCAACATCAATTTTATGTCCAGCAAAGTTCTGCCATGCAGAGGAAAAGGTATATGACTTACAAGAATTTTGATCAACTGCACTCTCACAGCCCAACTCAGCTACATTTTCAGAATAGGTGGAACAGGTCAGCCACCAGCAACAATCTGGTTTTCACAAATCGTGAAAGAGAACATTATTTCCTCCTGCCGGGTTTTACAAGCAAGGTGTGAGAATCAACCATGTAGTCCACATGGAGCACATGGTACTATAAAGAATGCATGGGCACACCAGTTGGTGGCTTCCTGGAGCACAGGAACAGGAGCAAACACAGGCTGTGCTGGGGCACCTGCTCATGCACAGCACAAACAGAGAAGCAAATCCTTAGACACCAGATTCCCTCCCTTTTAAAACAGAGTGTTTTGGGGAGCCACAGATATGAAGAGATATAGTGGGATGCCAAGCACAACCTACAGATAGTACAGGGCTGCTTATGGGATGACTGCAACCAGGATAATTTAAAGCAATCCCTTGCTTTAAAGTGCTTAAGTGCTCCCTTAAGCTGCTCTTTTGCCTTGTGTGCACACCACAATTTGAGAAGAGAAGAATGGTTTGCTGCTGCTGCCCTTCTTGCCTTCCTACACTATGTCCAATGCATTCTTAGAGTTGAGAACCTGGCCACTGGGGTTTTTCTTAAACATTCAGATGAATCATTCACTTTTTATCCAAGGGAAATGTTTCCTTCTCTGAGGCATTTCCACAGGAAATCTTGCCAGTCCTACATCAAATGACTGGACTATCGTACGAGATGGATGGAAATATTTTAAAGAGATGGATGGAAATATTTTAAGAGATGAAACCAATAATCTTCAGTTTCTTTATTAAAACTCCTACCTGAAAAAAGCGTCTGCATTGCTTTGCATCAGCAAGGTGACACACAAGTGCCAGTTGCACTGCAGAATTGCAGCCTTGAGGATTAGGCACAGAAAGGCACAGTGCTGTTCAGCTGCTGCCTCTGAGACAACACACACAGCTCCTGAAAGGAGGCTGGGGGAAATCTTTCTAGGGCCCAAAGGAATCCCATTGAGAAACACAAAATAATCCCAACCCTGGCACCTGCTTGCTTCTATCGATTCCCAGGCTTTCAAGATAAAAAAGTGAAATGGAAAAAATGAGGCAATCTGAGAACTAATAGATGAACATGAGCAAAGCGAGCAGCTGTAATCTTTTCAAAAACAAAAAAAGGAGCCTGAGAAAATTATTGGTATTTCTTTACAACATCAGTGAGGGTCACTAAATTGTTAAGAGTTTTTTGAACTGAGTCAAGATCTTGACAGTTGATGCAAAAAAAAAAAAAAAGAAAGTCTGCTGAGATTATGTGAGCCAGCCTTAAAGATGTACATGGTTTCATATGTTTGCTTTCCTCTCTCAGGAGTGGAATAGGCATGGGTCCTTACTTTGCACAGAGCAAAGGCCTGAAGTTTTTTGACTCTGAAAGCTGGAATTCCATATTAACTCTTACCTTCGTATGTTCTGTTCCGTGTTTGTTGAACAATTTTTTCCCCATCTTTCTTACTTAAACCGATCTTCAGGACTTCCTGTAAAGCTAGAGCATAAAGAAGAATGGCATCATGGAATCCTTCCACAAACATGTTCACCTAAAAGAAAGAAGAAAAAACCAATGGGAATTGACACATAACAAAATTTTTCTTTCCTAGGTAATTGATTGACTATAAAGAATCTACAAATTAACCAAAGAACCAAAGTGACTAATTTGGAGAGTTACTTTCTCAGCTGCTGGAATAGAAAGGAATATATCTCAAAAAAAAAAAAAAAAAAAAACAAACTCAGGGGAACAATGGGAACTTCTGACCCATTTTTAAAAACAGTTAACCACTATCTGCTATTCTGGACATTCATAATGTTGTGTTTGAACAGCTCTGCAGATAGGGGCGAAATCTGCAGATCCCAGTTCCCATGCCTTGAAGCACAAATTCTGCACTTGACCATGTGAGATCCTGTTAGGTGCTGAGCACCCTCATCCCACAGCAGTGAGTACAACCCCCGCCCTCTGCACAGGGGACTTAGCACCGCTCAGGACTGGGAAGTATGTTCTCTCATGATTTTTTTTGGAGAGCAAAACTGGTGGATTTGCTTGTTTAATGATTATCACTTCCACCTCTGGCCCTTGTTCAGCCAAGCATCTCTGCACTAGCAAATGAGCAATGGAGAAAACTACTTACCATCTCCAGTAATGTGTTCTCTGGAATTGCCAGGAGAACCTTTTACTGTCCTTTATAGTTTCCTCAGTAAGTTACATGCAACAAATGAAATAACCCTTATAACCCTAACCCTGCTTTATAACCCTAACACAAAAGAAGATTGCTGCCAATGAACCTTTGTAGGCAACCCACAGTTTTTGGTCTGTGAGTTACACAAACAGTTAACACCTGACTGCTGCAGAAACACTACAAGTTTGCTCTCAAGCACCTGGCCTGCTTCAGTGGTGAAACAATAATTATTTCAGGAGTGGAGTTCAGAAGGAGACCCACCAGCAGAAGCTGATGCAGAGCAGCACAGGTATTCCTCTTCTGTAGGCAGCAACTCACACTTCAGCAGTGTAATGTACTCAATCAATGCACAGTAATTCAGAATGAATTATCTTTTCAGCTGCAAGAAAGATGTTCCCAAGCACTCAGAGTAACACTACAATAAAAAAAACTCCTGACATCCTAGCAAAAGTGTAACCACATTATGGGGTCTCTTACTGCCACTTCCAGGGAACAACTCACCTCTAAAAATAGTCTCCTGGACAGAAGTAACATTTAGCTTATCTTCCACCTCAGTTTATCTAAACAATTTAAAATGCCAGTAAATGAAGTGCTACTCTAACTCTCACAGGTTTAGCTGGACATTAAAAAAGTTACAAGACAAAACATGTGGCCAGTTAACTAAATAACTGTTCCACAGATAAGAAGTATTACATAGTTGATTGGCTTAGCTGAACTAATCAAAGCCTGATAATGTAATTACATCCAAGACATTCCTTCACTCCTAAAGCAGCTGCCAACAGTAAGTAGAATTTCAGAATTATTTACTGATAATATAAAAGTTTACATTGCTCTGACATTCAAAAGTGGACTTTCAGTAACTTCAGCCTATGCTGCAGTTGAATGCATCACATTCATCACAAGGAAGAGCCCATGGTGCTACAGGAGGGGCAGAACACCTCAGCTCACTCTGACAGTCACTGACTAAAGGGCAGCTGCAGTTACTCTGAACTAAAGAGAAAGCCTGAAAGAAGAGGTGAAAGTCAGGCTTTTGGCAGAATAAAAGAGCTAATGGACAGAGTGCATACTAGGACAGGCTTTGCCAGCAGGGGCTTTAACTTTTCAGAATTGAAAAAAAAAAAAACAACCAAACCAAGAAACCACAAAGCTCGACAACTGCTTTGTGTGCCAACGATAGAGTCCAAGTGGCCTGTGGAAGATCAAACTTCAGCTTTCTTAACGTGACATTCTTTCTCTCAGGAGAGAAATTAGACTCTCCAGTAGCTATACCTCCCTGCTGGCTGATTTACAGTTTGTGGATGGCATTTGTTTCAAGGAAAGCTATTTGTCACTTCTTTTGTCCATGGCAGAGACCTCTCAGTGTAACACAGCAACCTTCAAAATCCATTTTGTCAGCTAATTTGCTCAACCTGAAATCTACTCATGCCACCAGCCTGAAAACCCTTCTGTAGACACTGAAGATTTGCCAGATAAGTCAAAACTCACTTGGCAGCCTGGGAGGTTGCAGCCAGAGCATCTTGCCAAGGCTCCACTTGGCCAAAACCCCTTACATTACGTGTGAAAAAATCACATTAAAGATCATCAGAAAGTCATTTATGCCACTGCTCAGCTGCTCACACACAAACCCCAGCATTTCATCTCATGTTGTCAAGGAAGCTGAAACTATGGATAATTTATGCCATTTAAAATCTTCTGAAAGAGTTGTAACTACTGTTTGCAGATGGGATTGCACTTAGCAGAAGTTCTTGAAAGGTGATACAGGATCCCATGAAGGAAATAAAGTTTTCCTGCATATCGTCTTGTTCAATCATTTGTAAGTTGCCACAATTCCACACAGACCACAGGTTGCATGATGCATAGGACAGAGGAATATTAGAATGTGAAGTAACGGCTGCAAAAACTGTTGAAGGGTTTGCTCTTTGCTGCAGGAAAAGCATTAAAAAGGGCTAGACTATAAAGTTTATATTCCAGGGATGCTTCAAATAGGAATTAGAGTAACTGTGAAGATGTCTTCACAGGCTGCTTGAAGGTGTCTATGGTATTTAATAATGTGTTATTCAACCGTAGACACCCGCAGGATAAAAACTGAACAGAGTAAAAAATCTATTAAAGGCCCACTAATCTTACAGGTAATTAAAAGTTATTTTAGTTGAGTTCTAATACTAAGCAGTGCCTTTTAATGTAGTGTTTTCCATTTTCATTTAAGCTGCCTTTTAATTACAGGTGTGAGCAGAGCTCCAAATGCTGTAATCACACTTTGCATGTCAGAGCTACTGAAATGTTGCTGTCCAGGGCCACCCCCTCAACGTGGCAGCAATGCCACTGGCAGCAGAGAAGCTGCCAGGTTTGCTGACCATCTTTGGAGGCTGTACAAATATGTGGAAACCTCTTTCTCAGCTATCTTCTGTATTACTGTCACATCCTATTCTAATACCATGCACCTAAAAAGCAAGTATGCCAAATGCATAGGTGAATAAGACATACACCCTTTTTATCTTCCTGCCTTTCTACTCTAATTAATCATCTCCTATCAGAAAAAAGAAAACAACCAAAACCCAGCAACCCCTCTCAGTGGAAATCACATGCATAAATTTTGCCCAGTTTGAAGTTATAGTTCCCCAAGCAGCTATATTGTGACCACACTGTTCATATATACCAAGGTGTTAACAGCATACACAGCAACGCAAAATACTACCAATGTGGAAGACAGCCAAGATACAGCTACGCAGGGCCCATAATTTTCCATATCCTGCCTACTGAGTGTAAAATAAGATTATTCTCCTCCATCTGGAACTGCCCTGCTCTGAATCACCGCAATTACAGCAATTCGTACCACTTCCATGCTTAGTGGGGAGCATCATCATCATCACTTTTTTCTACTGAAAAGGCAAACATCTCCCACGCTTTGTCTCTGCATCTACTTTCCATGACATCCATAGTGATATTCAAGTTGTCAAACTACAGTTTCAGCCCCAAACAGTGAGGACCCTAGGGAACTGCAGAGGGCTGCACCCAGACATTTTGCAAAAATCCTAACAATTTATGTATCTGATGTAATGCTCCTACTTCTCACACTGTTACAACATATCTCAATAAAAGTATTTTTCTAAGCAGTGGCAATTTAACTGTTAGTTCTCCCCTTTTAATCCCCCTTCACCAAGCCAATTATAATTATGGTCCCTTCTTTACGAGCTTTTCTAAGAAGGCCTGACATAACTAACTTCTCTCACATGCATTCTTGACACATATCTTTGTTGTCTTCTGCTCTTCTACTGACTCACTATCCAGCACTATTCACTTAACTCTGCAGCAGGGATTTCTTTCTTTAATACCATTTGTTGATGCTGCATATTCCCATTCAGGACACTGCCACAGCCCATGCTGTTTTAAATCCTTATTTATGGTCCTGAGATGGTCAGGGGCCTTCAGCAGTTCTTTGATGAGTTGCTACGACCTCGCTCTGAGCAGCACAAATCTAGAACAAGGTGCTCATGATTCCCATACAATAGATGATCAAAAACCAGAAATTATTCATGTTTAATTTTTTCAAAGATAAAATATCATTATGACTAATTGATTTTGTGTTAAACCTCTAATTTATGTAATCCCAGTGAGAAATTCGGTGGAACTGACACGTAGATTGTGAACATGAAGCTGTGGGAAGAATATTGTTACACCTGATCATCACCTGAGAAAAGGTGAAATGCATTTCAAACCATGTATATGCATGTAAATGCATTCCAGCTCATGTATAGCTGCAGCTTTGCAGTAATGTATTAGTCCTACTGCCACAACACTACCACATATCATTCTGCATGCTACCACCCTAACAGGATTACCAAAGTTTTCACTAACCCACCATCCATCTCTTCAGATCCTCACAGGATTTCTTCATTTGATTATGCAACAGAAACTCATGGAGCTCCTGAATATCATCTATGGATAATAGCTGGGTAATGCTAGTATGCACTGGGACTGGGATTTCAAGGACTCCCAACCACACCAAATGCAAAGCCATGGGATACACCCATAGCCAGCTGTCATAAACAGCATGTCTTGGGGTGCCTATAGACAGGGATGCATTACTGTGGAAACAAAGCAGGAACTGGAAAGGAGAGTAAAGCTAAAAGACAGTTAATCAAATCTGGATGTTCAGATGCCTAAGACTAAAAATACAGACTGTTTGCTTGGGCAACCCTACTGCTCCCCTACTGGACCATAGTGCTTCAAACAAACCGTAAGAAAAAGGAAAAAATAATAGAAACACATGCTTTCTTCTGAGAAGGCAATTTCCACAACATTTAATTAAAAACTAAAAAAGAATATATGGCATTACACCAAATTCTGGGTAACAGAGCCATAGCCAAGGAGAGCCTCACACTCTATTCACTGATATCCAGTCTGTATAAATATATAAATGGGCACCTGCTCAAGAACACGAGGTCAGGGCTCAGGACTTGGTTTTCTAAAGATACATCCAAACTCACTTTATCAACTGAGGCTTGAAGTCACATCTCTTCCTAGGAAAAGATGAAAAGTATAACAGTAAAACCTTTTGCATATTTAAGAGAGATTTATTAAAGTACTGTTGCATCAAATTCATATTTCACAGGGAGACAGTGTTTATGTGGAAATCCATAAGACATTTCTCTTATAGGGGAGCATGTGACTTTATTAGTGGAATTCTGCAGACTGAGGCTTATACTTCACTCTACAATTTATAGCTTATAAATTCAGCACCACATTCGAACAAGATCTCACTTTCCTTTAAGGAGGCTCCTTCCAACAAGGCTGCCTGCTTGTGTTCAACTCCTTGCCAGCATTCACTGGAGCAGCAGTGATGGTGAGAGCAGAGGAGATGAGGTGTGTGCTCCACCCAAGCACTCTGCACACCAAGCAATGTGTCCCTGGCATGAGAAATTTGCAATTGAAGCCCACATTTAGAGAATTCTGCGCACAAGCACTTGCAGCTCAGCAGCCACCCACTTCCAGCATGAAAGAGGTTGCATGCACCATTTGAGAGATAAGATGTATAGTGAGACCCTTGCTTTTTTTCTGCACTTCCTGTTTGATTTGGACACAAAAATGCTGTGCTACAATTAAACTCATTTACTTGAGGGTGAGACCATGCCTCTGCCTGCCTGCACTGTTCAGCTGGTACACGAGCTGATGTGCACTCCAGGCATGCCAAACTACTGCTGCCTTTGTTCCACTCAGACAAGAGGATGCTTATTCCAACAGGACTGAAGTTCCACTAGCGACAAACTCCAATCCATTTTAAAGCCAATTGTGGACCAGAAGCCAGCCCTTTGTTCCTAGAAAAGGTTTGCTGTAATAAAATAAATTAACAAGAAGAAAACAAAAGTAAATTAACCAATTGCAGCAGTACCTGTGATTTACTTAAAAAGGCAGCCAAATTCAGGGAGTTAAGGGTATTTGTCAGTTATTTCCTTGCTATGGAAAGAAAACTTCTTTGCTATTGTAACTCATCTCATTCTTCAAGCCTTCTTCCTTGTTTTTCTTAATATCCCATTCTTGAACAACTAGCAGATTTACCCACAATCATCTGGCTGGGCAGCCACAAGTTGCTCCATTGTCTCAATGGTGAACTGAAGCAAAAATCTATTCAGTCCCAGACTACAGGGCAGCTGCACTGTGAAATATCAGCTAAAACATGTCAGGCTACAGTGGCAACTGAGATACAAAGGTGTGGAGAAAACCTTTCAACCCACTGCCTGCAAAAGCTGCCCATTCTTTATTGCTTGCAACACTCTCCTTGGTTATCTAAAAAAATGGCTGTAAACCCACAGTGCCTGCTGCTAACAGGCTGGGCAGAAATTTCCAGCTATAGCCAAAATGAGCTCCTTCCATTAAACATAAAAAGAGGAACTGTCACCTCAGCAGAGTTAGAACCTTACCACAGTCCGTATTAAGGGGCTCTAACTGCTGCATTCAACCCACAGCCTTACATCACTGGGCTCTCAGACTCTCCCCAGACTTCCACTGGGATGGCCAAAGCAGGGGCAGGCTGAGCTGAGAACAGCTCTGCTCCAGGAAAAGGATGCTCTTCTAGACCAGATTTTCACCCTGAAAACCTGTGTGGGATTTATTTCTGGCTCTCTCCATTGTGCTCCCTGATTTCTTTTGCAAACTGCTACTAGCCACTTTACCCCTCTGTTGTTTTGGTTCCTGCATTACCTTTTAATGTTGCCCTTAAAGGGGTGCAGCTGATGTATCTAAAGAGCAGAACTGTTTTGTACCAGAACTCAACTACCTACAGAACAATAATTTTGGAGAAATTTCTCCTTTATATATGATTTACACATATACTATTCACCTTAATAATTTAGCTCTAAAGGGCTCCAGGTGACCTATAAAGGTAAAGGATAGAATCAGAGAATGCAGTATTGTGCTCCTGCAGTTAAGGTGAAATATCCCATGTTTATATTACATCTCTAACATCAGATAAACAGCTATTGCAAAGGATCTCCGGCACACAGCACTGTACTGTGACTGCCTGAATACTGAACTGATCTTAACCATAGAAGGTACAGCTGTCATTTATAAAATTAACCTTCCTACTTTTTTTAGGATTTCCTGACTTCTAACAAACTATGTGGCTATTCACATGATGAGTTTCAAAACTATGTCCAGAAATTATACATCTCGTCATAGTGGTGAAACACAAGAGATACTAAAGAAATTATTCTTTTCAGCTGAAAACAGACATACAGAAACTAAAATATGCTTGTTTTAAATAGATTTTGCTAAGAATTCCCATTGGTAGTCTGAGAATCTGTTACACAGTTGTAATGAATGCTAACATTTTACCCTGGCATTTAAATTGGAACATTTTAATTGCAGATAAACACTTAGCAGCAAAAAAAAACACCACCCCTATCCTTTCATTAGATATTAAGTTTTTGATGTCAGCAGGCAAGAATGTTTTACAAGCAGGAACATCTCAGTTTTAAGGATGACAGTTGCTCATCTGAAAAAATCAGTTGCACTTGCTAAAATAAGTTAAATTGGTTTAAATTAATGCTGAGATAGGACAAACAGGAAGGACATTTTTTGTTAAATGTTTATCCTTGTACAATGTGCAATTGTTTTGGGTTCTGGATTACTAACATTATCACCAAACCACAGAAATCACAGACATATTTTCTTTTTTGTATTAAAAACTTTCAAGGTCACATCAGTTCTCATGCAAAACTCAGAAATATCACTGTATCACTTTGGAAACAACTCGTGTTCAAACTGAATTTACCCATGCTACACTAGCTAGTGGGCTGGTAAAATCTTAGATGGGGTAAGAAACCCATCTGATGAAAAGGACCATTTGATTTCTGCTTTGCAGCAGATTAGCAAAGATTACCCAGCAGAGCACTTGCTTTACAGTCTTAAGGGCTGGATAAACACAAATGATTTAGACACAGCCAGCAGTGGTGTGTAGCTCAAAAGCTGGGAGCTTGTGCGTAGCTTGGAGCTGGGATTAGTAATCTAAGATCTTTATTCAGTACCAGGCAAAAATTAGGCACACAAAACCAGGATTCATAAGAACAGCACCTCACCCTTGTCAGCAGAGGAAGTAGAGAATGAAGGATGATGTGACCCTCTTATTCCCACACTGGCAGGTAACAACTCCCCACTGCATGAACTTGCAGTAAAGCCCTTACAAAACCCCACAGGGCATCAGTTCTTTTAAATTCCCTCCCCATTTCATCTAAAAGCCCTAGGCCTCCTATTACTGCCTTAGCATGAGAGAACTTCAGGGTCCAATCTGCTTTCAGAGAATCTGAATTCCACCTTCCCCCTGTCCTGTCTGCAGGGCATCTGTGGTGGAGGCACTCCTGGAACTGAAATCCAGGTGCTAGGGGAAAGGTATGACCTGCCAAGACCTGGGGGACCTTTGGGCTGGAAGTAAATAATTTGCTAAGAGAGCCCACCTAAGGCTGTAGTTGCCATGACAAACGATCCTTTTATTAAATACCAGGGTAAATGGGCATATGAACTTGTAAACTTTAATGACATGGAACTAATGCAAACCCTCAGGCTGCTATTAGTCATGCTTCCATTCCAAATAATTTCAAATTTAACTATTTGGTTTTGTTTTGTTATTTTCTTTCAGATAGTGGCTATCTAATGAAAGGTGTTCAGCTGGCTGATTAACCACTCCTTTGCTGGCATCCCTGTGAGGATCCCATTAGCACAGAAGAGACACAGCAGCTATCTCAGCAGATATTTGTGCCTGCCTGTCAGCAGGCAGCAAGGTTCCAGCTGCACACCTGAAACACATCCTCCCACTCTTCAGCAGCAGCAGGGTAGTTAATACCTCTAAATCTGAGGATTTGCAGCCACTCCAAGAAACTAAAGCCTCACTCTTGTAGCTCCTTGCATCTGAGATCCTCCTTGGTTTTATGCCATAAGGTATTTTGTAATCTGATGGGTATTTTGCGGGCTGACAGGCCAACTGAATGCATTGTACGCATGCATTTCCCATCAAATGTAAATGTTCTGCTCAGTGAATGTCACCTTGTTCCCAGCCACGGAGCAAAGGGCATCCTCACCTACCCTCCTCCCATTGTCCCATGCCCCTTTCTCATGTCCCTCTTATTCATTTGCTCTGGGACAGCGGCACTCCTTGTCTTTTCAATACGCTTTGATATATTCGTTCTTTTTAGAGTGGGCTAGACCGTCTCCTTTTTGTCCCAGACTACTCTTCCTAATGAAGAAAGTATCTGCTAAAGAGGGAAGGAAAGTTTTGAGTATCCTCCTGCAGGTACCTGTGCCGCCTTGCATGCACAAGAACACCACTGCCTCTATTCACACAGCCAATTCTCACAGCATGACTACATTACCCCCTCTGAATTAGCAAAATTGCTAAATACCCACTGAAAGAAGAATAAAAAAATCAGAGCTGGCACATTGTACACTGACCTTTTCTTACAGCCCAACGGAATGCAGCACACCCAAGCCCTCCTGCCTGTCTTGGCTCTGCCAACATTCATACACCAGGGTGACCAGACTCATCCACGGGAGTGGCCTGCCCTTCTGTTAAAAGATTTTTTTTCCCTCTGGAGAATGAGCCTTTCCCAGAGTTAGGTTCATCTTAGCCCCGAGCACTCAGCCATAAGAAATGAATGTGCTGACACAACAGGAGATCTCAGACTTGAGGTGTTAATGATTGCCACTTACACTGCTTTTTCAGAAGACTTGTCACTTGTGAATACCACAAAGTTAGACCGAGCCCTGCTGTTGTTCAGAATCACCTACATCATACCAATACCCCAAATGAGTGCAAGAAAGATTTCCTGGACCACCTCAGTGTGGAGACAACAACTCTTCTGCCCTGGTGCTCTCAAATAAGGAATTCACATTTCTTTGCCTTGAAAAAATGTTCTTCCTTTACAACCCTACAGTAAACAAAGCATGGCTGCTTCTCCACACCTCCTGCCACCCTCATAATCAAACCCCTCTGATTAAACTGCTTGGCTCGACAGAATTCAAACACTGGACTCTTAACCCAGTCTGTGTGACCACAGTGTGAAGGTACCAGCACAGATAAGGTGAACCCTCCACAGCACCCAAAGTGCTGAGGCTGGAGCATCACATCAGCCATCTAGCAAATACAAAACAGTTTCCAACTGCCTGCTCAGGACCCTGCTGCTGGCTGCAACACCATCCTGACATAGAACAGACTCACCCAAATCTCCTCTTCAGACCTTATTGAGCTGAATATTCTTTCAGTAAATAAGGAAACTTCCAATTCAGTGATATTTTCATGAGATACCCAGAGAATAAGACTCACAGGAAAAGGAAATGACTGCTAAAAAGTCTGTTAAACAAAGGTATTTCATTTTTCAAGTGACATTTTATACAAAATGAGATAGTCTACCTTTTCCTTCATTCAAACATCTCAGAGCCCAGCCTGAAGACCATTCTATACCAATGTAAAAAATCCTATGAATGTATATTGAAACAATACCTCAGTGGGACAAATTAGCTTTTGGTTTACTTGCAATGCAAACAGCAAGCAGCACTAAAACCAGAAAAAGGCTATGAATTTCGCAGGAGGACATTTTTAGTGGAAAATAAGGTATATTTCTAGCAAGTACTTCAAAAAGTGCCTTACCCATAAATTTCTGAATGCCTGTTTAGTAAAGTGGAATGTGAATATCTGTGAAATCCAAGTTAAAAACATGGGACTATGGAAAATATACAACATAACCATGAAGATCAACTCCAAACTTTTACATTCCCAAAAAGTTCAGATGTTACTATTTCCAGATATACACACAGTTTTAGACTATCTCCTCCATGGTTTAAGACAGCTTCAAAAATATGCTTAGATAGGCTAGAAAAACTAAACAAATCCACTGGAAGAGAGAAGAATAATTTCTTTCTTTTATGACATCTGTTACTGGCAAATAACTTTCTATTACACTGTAGTTTTGCCTAAGACCCTGCCATGGATGACACCAGTCTTTCATACACTGAGAAAGCATTAACTTCAGGGGGAAAAAAAAGTGTCTGCTGTATTCACCAAATCTAGCAGTCCACAGGTCAATACTCCTCTTAGAGAAAATAAAGACACTCTCATTAATTCCAAGGGGTGAAGGGTTGGTCGTGAAAATCCTAAATATGTTTTACTAATAGAATTCATCTTGTTAATAAGCTGGCATGTGAAACCGTTTTTTCCGGCTGCTGAAAGCAGCTTGTGGTTTGCTTTTATTCTTTCAAACACAATTAGCAAAGCACTCCAGCAGATGAATAGAACCATTCATTTGAACAAATTATTCCCTGGCAGGGCTTGGGGGTTCTTTTTTTTTTTTTTCCCCTTAAATCTCCTTGAAACTCTCTCCCATCCTTAGGCAGTCAGACAACACAAAAGACTGTCTGACATTAATCATGCCTGCCTGTGCCTGAAAAAAGACACGTGAGAAGGACATTGCTGAATAAGTTACATTTTCAGCATCATAGCTACAAGACTGAATTGCTCACTTCTCCCAGCCTTATCTTAGCTGGTGTGCAATCCTAATTAAAAGGCTGACGTAAGGAATACACACAGGGAAGAGTCTGGCACGGATGTTAGGGATGAGATGATAAAGTTTACGAGCACAGCTACCTCCCATGAAGCTTTTGTAGTTAACTGTTGGAGCTAAAAAGGTTGCTCTTTAGTGCACTGCTTCTTCTTTCAGAGAGCTGAAAATGTTAAATAAAACACAGTTCCCCTTTCTAATAGGGAGTAGCATCTTGCTGATCTAATTAATCTACACAGCTCATTCTTTTACTGAGACAACTTTACTGGCAAATCAGGCTCCAGTTCCCTTCTCCCGATGCTCATTATCAGGGTGAAAAAGGCTGTGGGTAGGAAAAAAACCCATGCATCCACCTTGTGAACAATGCTGTCATGTAGTTAACACAGCAGAAATATTTGTTTAATTAGTTACCTTTTCAGCTTTTAAATGAGAAGAAAAAACAAGCCATGGGTGGTCTGTAACCTCAGAAGAGCAAATATTCCTGGCTGTAAAATCATCTGAGCTCAGAATACTGGGTTGGACATAAAAAAAGCATTTATTGAATCCTAGGCCTGAGTCAGGAACAGAAGGTGCATTAAGAACTTCCAAACTTCACCCTACCACCAATTCATTAAGTGTTCAGCATTATTTAATAAAAATGGCTTATGCATATACTTCAATTGAAACACTGTTTATTCATAAACATTTTTAACTACAGTATGTGCTGGGAATTATTCACACACCCCTTTAGAGACAGTTTTAAATTCTTCCTTCAAGTAATTGCATGCAATTCCCACTGCTGTCTGCCTCAACTAGGCTATAGGTCTACAAGCAGAGCTTGCCCTGTATTTTGCAATTAAACCGAGGTTGTTAGTTGGTTTATAGAGAACAGGATTCCCTGCTGTTAATATCTTGCTAATGCATTAACATTACAAAAGTAAGAAAACTGCCACCGTTTGTATAAAAGCATTAAAGCAATTCTACTGCATGCCTAAACCCCAAATTTGATTAGATTTTTGAAAACATTCCTCCTCTTTTTCTTATTTTATCAGCGAAGCTGATCTTCAGGTAGGCACAGAATAAAATGGTCAGACTTTCTACAAAACTACAGGATGTTTCTTGAAAAACATGAGACACTTGAGTGCTGAAATGATGGCTGAGCAGATTTATTGCTTCAGCCCACAGTTCTTTGGGTTACATTAACATGACAATAAGTGCTTTCACACTCAGACTGGTGAACAAACAAACTAACATTTTGACATTGCAGACAGGGAACATCACCATTGCCCCATGCTGTGCAACCCAAATATTTCTAAGATGCTTTCTCAGAACCTCTCTGCCCCTCTTATTTTCAATGCTGTCTAATTAAAAAGTGCTTAAGGAAACTTCTTACTTCACAAGAGAGAGTCCTGAAGAAATTGACTTTTCCACACTTTCCTGCTCCCTCCTAGGGAGGAAGGTTCTTCCACCTTCCCCATTTCCAAAGCACAACACCCATGCAGAAACAACAGAAACTTCTGAGCGGGGAAAGACGTACCCAAAACACGTTTTTCTCTTTTCTGTGTGATCTCACAGCTGGAGATGAAGACAGCCAACACTCTTTGACCTTACTCCTCCAAGGGCCGTATGTGTTCTGCATCTGGCAGTGGGACAGCTGCTGCTTCAGGACTTTGCCCTTTCTGTCTCTCTTATCTTTCCTTCTGTCATCTGCTTATTTTCCATTTTTATTATATTCTTTTTTGGTAGATAATAATGCCTTTAGGATTAGTGCTGGCAAGAAGCCAGGACAAAATGGCAGCACTAATGACTTTTGTTTGAGTTAGGATCACTGTGAGATAATTTAGACCATGGGCCTGGGGCCCCATTTTCCCATGACATTGGAAAAATCCACACAGAAAAGCAGACACACTGAATGCTTCAAATCCAAACCTCCCTAAGTGTCTCCTCTAGGGACACAGCTTGCAGAAAAGAATGAGGACTATATTTCAACACTCCTGGATATGACTTGAGATGGGCTGTACTATTGATTATCTTTCTACATAGTTTTTATTTTCAGGAGCAGAATCCAGCAGAGCAAAATCCATCTCTGTCGCTTCCCACCCACTCAGATCAAGGACTTTTCCTTCCCCATCTTCCCTTGGAGGACACAGCTTTGCCTAATATGTACCCAGGACACTTTTTTCCCATGTTGCAAAAGAAAGCACACTTAATTTGTGCCCACTACCCAGAATTTTTTCAGAGGGGAAGGAATTGGCCCTTCAGTCTGGCTTTTTATTTTTTCCCCATTAGTTTTCAGAATGTTTTTTTTTTTTTTTCTTAATCCTGAAGGCTGCCCCAAAATGTTTCTCCTCTGAACAGGGGAGCAGGACAATCAGTTAAGGGAATATGATGCATCTCTTTTCCACTGTCCAAAGTGGGGAAATATTTAAGTCATCATAAACGATGCAAAGCAAACCAGAAAGTTAAAGTTCACACACTGTTAATGAAGGAACACAGCTATGGTTTGTTTTTTTTTTTTTTTTTTTTTTTTTTTTTTTTTGCTATGCTCAACCAGAAACTCACTCTCTTAGAGACATTTTATTTTACCATTGTTAGAAGGCTGTGAAAAAGCAGGTAGGGGAGGCTCTGCTGAGGTCTATTTTAATTAAGCATTCATCTAATACCAGGATACTCTGCATTTGAAACCAAACCTCCTTCCTCCATAGCCATGACCTGTATCTCTTCTCCAGATCCTGATGGTTTACACCATTGGAGGCTGCCTGTGAGCTCAGGGCTGATGTTTCAGATGGCAGGAATCTGTGGTAGATGTACACAGATCACAAGATGTTCTCTGTGTCCCAGCAAGAAAGATTGTAAAGCAAGAAGAAAGCCAGGTAGGAAAGGAAGAACAGGAAGAGGAGTAGGAGAAGCAGCAGCAGAAGGAGGCCTATGCAACTAGCCCTAGCAAAGGCTCAAGGTTTTGTGTGAAGGAATGCTTGGAACAAGGCGAAGGACCTCGGATCACAGGTAGAAATGGGACACAGGGAGAGGCAGCCCTCAGAAGCAGGCAGAAGAAGGTCAAGGATGAGATGGTAGGGAGCCAGCCCCCGTTGCTGGTCCAGGACAGCCAGGAGCACCGACAGCACATACAGCAGCCATGCGGTGAGGAATGACAACAGAGGACTTCTGGCAGTGGGTGTGCAGCTGTGAGGGAGATTCACCAGCAAACATATTAGCCTGCAAAATCTCCCCCATGCTGGCACAGGGGAATTTGCTCTCCCCTAGATCCAATTCTGGTTGACAAGAACAGGGCTACGCAGCCCCAGTCAGCACTGCCCAGGGTTTGCAGTGGGTCCCCACCCTAAAGAAGAGAAATGTATCCTCTTGCTTGTCTCCAAACTGCCCACAGACAGGAGCCTGAGCTCTCAGCTTTTCTTATCTGGGGAGATGTCACATTGCCCAGACTAAAAAAAAGCCACAATACTGCAGATGAGTGGATCTTAAGTATTTAAAATCACATTTCTCACCAACCACAACCAAAGGCACATAGCAGGTTTTCAAAGGACATAGCTTGCTAAGTGAAATCTGCAAAAGGACACATGGAGAGAAAAGGAGGGAGCACCAGCACAAATTAAAGTCCCATGGCCTTCTTCAGAACTCATTTAGCAGATTCTTCAGAGAGCAGCATCTTGAAACTGTGAGGTGGGGTTTCTCCACTAACCCAAGACAAAACATGCCAAAAAAAGGCTAAGGCTAGATTTTGTAAGTATCACAGGAATAATATAAACCACTGCTGTGATTCAAATGTAACACTTTAGGTAAAATATTTAAATTATATACATTCGAGTTCTAAGAAGCACAGATTTTTCTAAAGGTAGCCAAAGTTACACAATAAACTGCCAGGAAAGGTTATTCATTCTTTAACATTACATTCAAGCACAAGCTGATGAACTAAAGATGGAGACAATGCTTAAAGCAAAGGGATAAGATGGAAGCCTAAATAAAAGCTGGAAAATGGAGGGTTTGGGGTGCTTTCTTGAGTTTCGGACTCTCAATTCCTGCAGCTGAGGACTGACCAAACTTTCTTCAAGCCTCTTTTCTTTATATTTGGAAAGCTGACACTGCACCAGAGGGCTGTCTGGGAAGTATTTGTATCAGCATGCAGAAATCCCTGCAGGTATGTGCTATATATTTTTGCTTCCACAGATGACTTTTATATGAAAATGTCTAATGACCTAGCTTAGAAATAGCTCAGCACTAGCTCAAAAGCAATTTTCAAAGGCATTTTTTCCTCCTACATTTTGAGGGGTTAAAAAAGGCATAGTTTTCCATGTCCACTTCTGGAAGACAATGGCATTCCCCAAGGCTTAAAGAAACTTGCAAGGACTATTATTCCTGACAGTTCAAAATAAAAACAGCAACTACTTAAATATTCTTTTTTGAGAAATAATACCACTATTGTCACTCACATCAGGAATTACTTCATTGTATGCAATACAGATAGCATAACTTTCTGAGACTGGATTCTAAAAGAAACATTTAATTATTGGGAGAAAACAAAAAATAAGATTGTACTTCTTTGCCTGTTCAGAAGACTTATCACTGGTACACTGAGAGACAACTGCCTTTGCCCAACCCTTCTGATGATGAACTAGGAGATGAGCACAGGAGAACTGGTCATGGATGCTGGTGCACAGATATAGTGCACCAAACCTATCCTTGTAATTTGCACTATCGACAAAAAAAAGAAAAAAAAAATTATATGTGCAGCAGCATACTTTTGCAACTGAGCCCAGGTGATTATGTCCTGATAAGGTCTCACTGCCACTTCAGCTTTAATTAGGAGCATGCTTTTGAAGATGCTATGATCTGAAGGCTGCCATCAAGTACTTACATAGTCATCTTCATGAAGACCTTGCTTCTGAACAGAACTTTTCACCTCCAGGGAAAACTTCTCAAACTCAGGCTTCACAGTCCTCAGCAGAGTGACAGTTTGGAGGTATGAGTATGCTTTCTTGGCTTCAAGGTCATGTTTGTCTCCTCTTCTCCAAGAGCCATTTCCTAAAGAGGGAAACAAGCATATTTCCAAACTAGGTATCATTATGGGATTCCTTTTTCCACCCAGAAGTCCCCTTTTCTGTTCAATGGAGAGATGGCCTTCTTCAAGGCAGCAAGGAATAACTAAGAAGTAAATGCGCAAACCAAAGGACAACTTTACTTCCACACTGTGTTTGCTTATTTTAAAAGGGTGGAATAAATCCTAAGTGTGAGATGGCACCTTGGAGCCAAACACCTCTGCCAGATCTCAGATGCAGAGATATTTAAGTTAGAAGTGAGGGAGGATTCATCTGCAAAGTTTTTGTTACACGTCACTCCTCTTAGACAGTAAGAAAGGCACCAGTAGAAAGGCACCAGTAAAGTCAAAAGCATGAATATCACCCTGAATGGGAGGCAGATGGTGCAGCTTTCCCAGTGTGGTCAAGGAAAAACCATGTGTGCCATAGCTGCCAGACCAGCCCTGCTTTTAATGGGAAAGGAATACATAAAAATAAAATGGAATCCTGCGCCTACGCTGTACTTACATGTGTTTTGTGTCACAGCAAGGGAACAATTTAACTCAGACCACCAGTAAAGAAACCACATTTTAAAAAAGCAGGATAGCTGATTGGTTGTTTATTAGGAAAGAAGTCCTTCTTACAAACATACCCTGGCCTTAGCAGGCCCTGAGATCCTGATCCAAAGCTTCAAGAGGTCAGTGGAAAGGTTCATGTTGTTCTGGAGCAGGTTTTGTGCTATCTGATGTAAATGATAACTAAAAAAGGCTAGAGAGAACAGTGGTAGCCCTAAGCAGTGAGCCATTAAATGTTTACAAGTAATTAAAAGCTAGACAGACTTTATTTTTTGAATGACAACAAACCCCATTATGGTTAAATGAGCCAAGACAAAACTAATGCTAAATTCCCAAGGTGACCTGGAGGCACACAGGAACCTGAAATCAGAGAGGATGTGGTTATTTTGCTTGGGTTGAGGACCACAATGTCATTGGACAAAGAGAAGCAAGTTGCAGAGATGTTAAGGGAGATGAAGTACAGGTAAAAAAATCCATGGAGCTTTTTTTCCCTGCACAGTGCTCCCCAGCTGCAAGAACAAATTCTTGGACCTGAAGCAGGTAAACATAGCTTGCTTTTTTGTCCTTCCAGCACTGCTGCTGGGACTTAACTGGCTAGATTTGCTCTGCTTCCTCAGAGAGCACAAGGGAAGGAGTAAAGGTCCTGCACTCTGGGAGATAAGCCCCTTTCTCCTGCAGTTTTTGGGTCCAGGGCAGCTCCTGTCAGTCCCCACAAAAGGCAAGAGACACAGGAGCACCTTTCCCACATCTCTTGTCCACCCTAGGACAGCTTTACTTACCACAGCCCAGACCACCTAGGACTATAATCTTCCCACACAGCAGGAACTTTGCTATTTTTTAAAAGTGATTTTTTTTTTTTTTTTTTTTAGGAAGGAGCTCTAGATATATGTGCCTTGGTTGAGGGATTTATTTCCCAATACAAGGTCAAAATCACTTACACAGAACCCTATTCATCACACCCAATGGAGACACTAGATAGCAACTAACATCCCACTGTCTGGTTTGGCCATTCTTTCCTGCAGTGCCTGCACCTGACCTCTTTGTTGCTTTCAAAAAGAAGGAAATGCACATCTGGCAGCTGTAAGCAAGCACATCTTGCTACCTTTCCCAAAAGAGAGTAGAAGCCTTGCAGAAACTTTAAAGCTGAACAGCTTCTGCTCCAGCTGGGCACCTGCATTTTGGAGGAGCTGGATTCAAGGAGTACAGCAGAGACTACAGCATGGAGGGCTTTGCTATAGCTTTGCATTTGCAAATGGAAATAGCTAAAAAGCATGAGATTATAGACATTAAAAAAGCATTTAAAAAATATGTTAGTGCTAGTAGTAACTTTCTGTCCTGGACACCATACACATTTCTTCTTTAAATCCCAACACTGGGACTGGGGAAGGTTGACTTGCATAACAGCGTTCCTAGGATAATTTACATATTTAAATTCCTTCATGGATTATTTTGTGGGAGGTCATCTTGTTACAATACTTGTGTGCAATTATTGCAGTCGTGGCATTTAATAAGTCTGGTCTGCTGAAAAATTAGAAATATTCAGAACAGAGGGCAACAACAAACTGCAATAGTGTCATCTGAACACAAAGACAGTGCCAATTACCCAACCACACCCACTCTCAGGTTTTATGAAGTACAAAACTTAGTATCTGCAGGCACTGGGAACAAGGATTTTTGGGGGAATTTCTCTACATTTTTGTTTGCTTTTCACATGCAATGATCATCTGCACAAAAGTCAATTTCTGATGCACAGTCATTTCACACTACATGGGAAACACATCCACAAGCAGAAAAATTGGTTTAAAACAAATGTCAGGAAATGCCACATTCTAACTACACTGCATCAGAAGCCAGACATTTTTCATTAATCCCTCAGAAAAGCTGCAAGAAGACTGGACTACCTGTGACGCAAAGGAGGGTGGTAATGAGGCTCCCACATTGGCTTTGATCTTGATCTACAACTTCATGTTTTAGATATTTGAGTGATTTCCTTCTTACCTGGCAAAATTTGGCATTCTTTAGCTAAGCTTGATATATGTAGTATATGATATCTGTACTTCTGTACATATCTAGATATTTGAATTTATACAGTTACATACCTTCATTATACAGTGTGACACACAGTACCATTTACTGTGAAATAATTTCAGCGGTAGTAGATGAGTAATAGAAAGCTTATGCAAAAGTACTTCCAGTTAACACATTAATTTTTAAGAAATTAACCTTTTTAAAATTCAGTTGTTTCTGTTGGTCAGCCTTTGCAGCTTTAAGAAAGTAAACCCCCACACTTTGCCTTTTTTCTCAACTTCTACTTGGTTTTAAACTTGAAATGAATTTGATATTGTAGTGGATTAGTTAAAGCAGTCTGAACTGAGGAAATTATTTTCTCTACATCTGCAAAAGAATCTGCTCCTTTTAAGAGCCACGTTGTAATTCAACAAAACCTGCCCTGGCTTCAGCCATCTGATATATGATCTCAGCAAACACATACCTCCAATATTACTTTGAATTTAGGTGAGGCAGCTGCACCAGCTGACAACAGGTATAGTCCCTGCCATGCACTGATGTAACATGCAGTTACAATTACATTTTGGCATACAGGTATATTAGCTATATTTCAAAAAGAAAATACATTACATTTACATTTTGAAGTTATGCTTTGACAAAAATTACTCATTTTACTTATAGGTGTAAACAGCCACTTTTATTCATTCTGCTCTAGAAAATTTGGACTGCCTATGTCCCATCTAGTGCTTTCCCTTTAACATAGCATGGCTGAATATTTTTGCAGACAGAGTCTGTGATCAAAAGATAAATAAATTAGATGTGTAGATGTCCCAGCACAGAGGTGATTTCTGGAGAACCAAACCTTGCAGCTGCCAACAATGGTTGTTAATTACCCCTTCCAGCCATCTGCTTAGCCCACAGGTCACCAGGCTGTCAGGAATGCCCCCACCCTGAGAGCTGGCAGTCACAAGGCTGGGGATGGAGCAAATCACCTATACCTGAGCACACACACTGCAGAATGGGGTACAATAATCTATGTCTCTGTCTGGTGCTACTTCCCCAAAAAGTAACCACTGTAGCATATTTGGCATCTTGTTACCCACCCAGTAGCAACTATAGCCCCAAGGTCTGTTTTATTTCCTGCAACACTATAGCCCAAGTGGAAGATAACTGCAACAACAGGGAGAGACAGTGGTGTTTCCTGGGACTCAGTGCTGTGTGTTTTGAGGCTAACAAATCTAAAAATACTACCAAGCTTACGAAAGACTTTGCAACACACTTGGGCAAGAAAAACATTACCATATGATGAGCTGTTGAAGAGTTCAATATTGAAGAAAGCATAGTCCCCGTTGGTCATTCCTTGCCGATGAGCAGCCAACATGATGTTCCTGATAGTGTCACCGCTGGCACACATGATTACAACTGGAAGAAAATGAGAAATATAGATAAGAAGATAGCTCAAGAACTTCAGAGAATAAGGCTGTGAAGCAAGAATACTGCCTGAGCCAGTGACCCCAGCTGTCCTCACAGTTTTGCAACAAGTATGAAAACACAGATTGCAAACAAAGCTGATTTCCCAAAGAGCTGAGAAGACAGGTAGTGAACACAGAAAGGCTTCCTCTTTCCTTGTCTCCTCTGAAGATAATTAAATAGAGCCTCTGTGTAATCTGGTTTTTACCCCTGCAGAATGTCAAATTCTGGCTCCAATTTTCTTTAGCTACATGTATTTGTAGACTAGACCACAATCACAAGCTTCTGTTGTTATTTCTAAGCACACATAAGACAAAGATGGTGATACCATGACCTTACCATTTCAATTTCCATTCTATTAAACAGTTTGATGTAGACTGTACTTGCTTACACCTCAGCTACCTAGTATTTAGGTGCCTGTCCTAGATTTTGCTGCCTCTCTGCACTTACGGGAGAGTAGCACTTATGCAGCAGGGACAGTGGTATGAATCTTTCCAGAACATTACTTCTTCTCCAGAGACCATGCAATAAGCCTAGGCAACAACCTGTGATGTGATGCCTAATGTTAATAAATGGGAAAACCAAGGACCATTTCATAAGCATGAAGATTAAAGGTGGGTACAAACACCACAGAGCCCCATTCATCATGGGCCAATAGCTAAGCAGAGGCTCTGCTGCTACGATGAGACCTACAGGTGTGCCCTGTGTGGGCACCATGGCCCCCACTGTGATGACTGTGGTTGCTAGGTCTCTTCTAAGAGCTGATGGGCAGGCAGACTACTGCCCTTGCTATTCCTTCCTTCTGCAAAAGGAAAGGAGAATCCCAACATGTGAGGTCTTCAACAACGCAGAGAAAACTCCCACACATTACAAGTTACACTATAAGCTTTTACACTGGTTTTCAAGGCTACAGGTATGAAGATCCTGGTATCAGAGGGAGGAGCAAAGTATTTTATCAGCGTGTGCTTCAGGACTGTATCCTACAGCAGATGCATAAGAGATCCTGTCAGAATGGTGATTCAAAACCAACTGCACGCCCATTTCCAAGAACGCCTTCACGCATGGCAGGACTCAAAAGCTACAATAATGTACGCAAATATTTTCAACCCAACAATAAAAATGAATCAAAACCACATTTGGCTCTTCTGGGTGGAAGTGTTTTCTATTATAAGACATGAAAACGCCAAACAGGCCAATTCTTTTCGCACACAATGAATCTTCTCCCATCGCCTTTCTGGTTGGATGCCATCACAGGCATAAACCTCCAGATGTGCCGCTGGGGTGAGTCATATTCAGTACAACCCCATGCTTAAGGAGAATTATACCATGCATAACTCTGTCCTACTGATTATGGCAGAGTAATATAATAATTTCCAGTGCAACAGAGCAAGACATATTTCATGACCATTGTGAAGTATATTAGCATGAAGGAAAACGAACAAAAAAAAGAATTTCTTACAATAAAATTTGGACCAAATATTTTCCAGATGCACATCAGGAATGAATTTGTCTCACTGTTCTTAATTTCAGTATAGGTGAGAGATTTCCTTTTGAAATGTTTCCTTGCTGCCCTCCCAATTCTTCCTTGACTCTGCCTTTGTAATTCACTTCTATCATAAAACTCTAATCTGTAGATGGAATCAAAGGGATTCCCACAATACTAATAAAAGACATTGAGCAAAAGGAATAAAAGAAAGAGAGTGTGTGGGGAACTACTTTAACATACATTAAATCATATTTTGTAAGCCTCTAAAGGAATGTAAGGGAAGTAATATTAACTGTTTGGAAGGGGTTTCTACCCCAGCAGGAAAGCAAAGATTACATATTTCAAGATTCTGAAGCAAATAAGCTATGGATATGTTTCTCACAATCTTCCAAAAATGTAAATTATGTATTTAATGTGCATCTGTACCTTACCATTGTGTACGTACAAATGTGTATGTGCAAACCCATACAAAATGTTCTCCTTCTACCATAATACACACAGACCACAGTAATTCTAATACTAATATGCTGAATTTATTGAGTAGGATTATTGACTCATCCAGAAAATACTTTAGAGTTTAATTCCAGTTTAAAGGAATAAGCGTTCCCTTTGCTACACACATCCCTTGGACTATGTGCTTATACATTAAGCACAGGCCTGCATTTGTGAACCTTACAGTAAACATGAGCCTTCAACATGAACTCTGCAGCAGGCTTACCTGAGCCTGTAAGGAAGCCTGAACTACTAATCAAACTAATTGTAGACAAGTACTTTAATTATCATATTTTCATCATTATTTTTTGTGGCTCCAAGACTTCAGTCATTTCACATGGCTCCAGGGACTGAACATGCAGCCCCTGGTGCACAGGGGTGAATGGCTGAGTGTGCCTCTTCCTCCCAGGCATCTGAGAGGTCAGTGCAAACCCCCAGCCAGCAGCAACCTAACCCCTGGGGCCAGCCTCTGTCCTGCTACTCACAGGACAGCTAGCAGGGCAGTTTCTGTCCCTGCTCTGGGAGAGTTTCAAGCAAGAATCCTGTATCTGCTCAGAAGTCCACTCCCAGTCAGGGAGCTCAGTGAAGGCTAACCAGTCAGGTGGAAACCAAACAGCAGCAGTCTTTGAAAGCTAGAGAAGTTGAGGATTTAGAGCCAAGGACAACGTCACAGCAGGTGTGACACAGGAGTCATTAAAAACTGGAAACCAACCAAGCAAAAATACTTCTAGAAAGTGCTCTGGACAGTGTGCTGCTGCCCACAAGTCCTGCTGTCCTGCTGGGGGGATCTCCAGTGAGTCCCCAGAACAAATAAAGACTTTTACTGATCTTCAGACCTCATCTGGTGCACCCTCCATATGGTGTAGAACTCTTAAAATATTGTGGTAACCTGAAACATGCCATGAGCAGCAGGGCCAAAGGAATCTGCCAGGTGAGTCCTGCAGTCAGTCTTTAAGGTCGGAAAGGCACAAGTGGAAGCTGGAGGGCCCCACTCCTGAGTGGCAGGAGTCAGAGAACAAATAAAGAGGTGAGATGGAAGGAGGGACCCCACAGGGTACAGTGGGGAGAAAGAAGAGGGCTGCTTCTGTTCAGTCATTTGCAAGCTGTAAGAATTGTGAAAGACCAAATGTCGCAGCTCAGCAAAGCATTTCAGACCAGGCTGAAAGCAAGCTCCCTTCCCTGACTGTCAGCATGGTGTGAAGAATGGGGTTGGCTGAACACTTGTCTTTTCCTGCTGTAAGCATGCTGCAATGCTCCCAGAATCAGGAAAGCCACACACACACACACACACACATTTGACAAGCATCTTTCCCCACACTGTGGTTTCCTCCAGCACTGACACATTTATTTCTCTCCATTCATTATATTTCCCCAAATGATACTTAAAAGGAAAGCTCTATTTAAAGCACCTGCCTCAGTGAATAGGGAATTAAAAGCCCTATGCTGTCAGACCTCAGTTATCTCACACAGTCCAGCATGTTAATGATTTCACAGCAACATAACATCAGCAGCACAAAGCTGCTCCATCCACAGCCTACAGCACCATAATACCATGCCACACACAGCATGATCTTTATCTGTCCAGTTCTGATGCTATTTTAACACTCTACAACAAGATATATAAGAATTGTACAAAGGGCTTTGTACATCCATGGCTTTCTTGGAAAATACCTAAGGACTTTAACTTCACCCTCCAGTTCACTTCTGGATTACCTATTTTCTTTTTGCATGACTTACTGGGGAAGCCTGTGGCTTTCCCAGTAAGTCATGCAAAACCCTCTAACAGAAAAAGTGTTTCTGATAAGCTCATATAGCCACGCATTGCTAGATCTCACTTTAAAGCAATCTAACTACAAAACTGCACCTTCCAAAGCACTTTGCTTTGCTGCTCCATGATGCAAAGTCAGTTCATCCAGCCCAAACATGACTGTCCCAGATGTTTTACAGGCCATTTATCTCCACGGTGTCTTGCTATCTGTTGGTGACAATATCATGGCATGCACTCAGGTGTTTCACATGCACACATCCCCTGAAATTGCCATTTCCCCTAAATGCATCTGCTATTTATGAGGTACTCGACGGGGTTCCCAATGGCAGATGTCATGAAAAGATCTCTTGCTGCAAGGCACAGTGGGGCGAGAGGAAAACATCGTTGTTTAGTCCCTAAACTTACACAGTGTCACTGCAAAAATCTCAGAGAGTAAGCAACAGATTTGCTGCCCTGCAGACGTGGATAATTTTGGGTAAACCAGACCGCTAGCAGAAAGCTGATTTCTTACCATGCCACAAAGCCCTCCTAAGGTGGTCCCCGAGGGCAAACCGATCTCTACGCCGTCGGGAGGCAAAACTCCAACTCTGTGGGCAGAGCTTTCACCCCGGGATGCCGTTCCCATCCGTAGGAGTATGCCTGGCCCGAGGCTGCCGTCGCAGCACCACAGTGGGTTTCCCCACGGGCGGGGACGAGCTGTGACTCTTCCCCTCCCGCAGGTCCTTCCCTCCGCGGGATTCCCACCGCCCCAGCCGCCACCGAAGGCCACGGAGGAGCCCTGCCCGGCACTCCGCCGCCACTCACCCCTCTCTCCCGTCTGGAGGGCGCGGACGACATCGTCGATGTCGAGGTGCCGGCTGTTCTCGTCGAAGCTGTGCACGGCCATGTGGAAAGCCTCCTCCTGGAAGACCACATGGACGCCCTCCATGGCGAAGTAGCAGCTGCGCTCGGGGTTGCTGTCGCTGTAAAGCAGCGTGGCCCGGTTCCACTGGTGGTGGCGGAAAAGGGCCAGCAGCATCTCTCCCATCTTGGCGTACGCGGGCGCGACGCGGGTGAGGTGCGAGTACTCGCCGCCCTTGGCGCCGAAGCCGGCGGCCAGCGCGCCCGCCGACAGCATCGGCACGTTCCAGTGCGCGGCCAGCCGCGCCACCGGCGCCGCCGCGTACTCGCACACCGGCCCCAGCAGCAGGTCGGGGCGGCGGCGCTGCAGGGCCACCATGTCCACCAGGCTGAACAGGGCGCGGTTGCCGCACGCCGAGTCCTCGTAGGTGAGCTGGAAGGCGTAGCCGGGCGGCAGACCCGCGCCGCTCTCCCGCAGGCTCCGCACCGCGTACTCGATGGCCGGCCGCACCCGCCCCAGCGAGAAGAGGTAGGCGTCGTCCTGCGGCAGCAGCACCAGCACCCGGATCAGCTTCTCCTCCTCCTCCTCGCCCAGCGCCGCCCGCGCCGCCAGCACGCAGCAGAGGCTGCCGAGCAGCCAGGGCGGCATCGCGCCCGCCCCCCCGGAGACGCCCGAGCTCCGGCAAACTTTTCGCCCCCCCCTTCCCCGCCCGCCTCGAAATTGTTCGGTCGTGCTTTATTTCTCAGGTGTTTGGCGGATTCACAACCTGCCCCTCCCCACCCCGCTGGCGGGTCACGGACGGAGCATCTCGGCTCTGCTTTTCTCGTTCTCTTATAGATAGATGGACGACTACTACTGTGATCACTTCTCCCCCCCCCCACGCCGGATCCCCCTGCGGGGCTGCCGGGCTGCGCCCTCCCCGCTTAAGTAGCGCGGGAGCGGCGGCGGCGTCTCCGCACGCCCGGCGCGGCGCGGCCGGGTTTGTGCGCAGGGAGGAGCCGGCCCGGGCGCTCCCTCCCGCCCGCCCCCTCCCTGCGGCCCCCCCGCCCCGCACACCTCCGCGGGCGCGCGGGGGGTGTCCTTATCGTATACATCGAACATTGATGTGTGCGTTTTGCCTGCCTTCCTGCTCGGCTGCTGCCCTCCCTTGCCAAGCTAGTCCCCGCAATCGGGCCCGGGGAGTAAAGGATCCCATTGCACTTCCATTTTTTTCTTAAATACTTTTTGGGGGTTGTTCCAGCCTGCTTAAGCTGTCCTTTACTGCATAAGGAAGGCTTTTGAGGCACCCCGAGGGCTCAGGGATTCGGCGCTCGGCAAGGCTGTGGGATTTCGGGCAGGAGGGCTTGCAGCATCAGCACCAGGGGATGCAGGCGGCAGCCTGACGGGCGCTGCGGCAGGGTTCAAGCAGGGCTGCCCTGCTCCCATCTCCTCACCCGGTAAGGTGCCCATGCACAGCATAAGCCTGCGGGGAAGCTGACAGTGGATCTGTGGCCCCTACCTGTGTCCCTTTGGAATCTTTCTGAGCCCCCCGTGCCAAGAAGGCCTGCATGCCGGACTTTGTCATTTCCTACTGCGTTGAGAGAAGCAGTTTCATGCCCCAAGCAACAGAGGTTAACCACAGTGAAGGAGAGGTCTGAGATTATTTTACTGGGAAAAAAAGAACTTTTGGAATTACTGGGACAACACTGCCTAGACCTAAGAGCAGCCCTGTTCAGTTCTACTCACTGGTCTAAAACTGCTATGCTTCAGATTTTGTTAGCCTTTTCTGGAATAAAGTGATGTGAAATGTGCAAGATGTTTTGTGAAAGAGGCTTTGGAACACCTGATGCTTTTTGACTGCAACATCCTGAAGGATGGCGCTCTGTGGAGCTTTGTGTGCCCTGCAGCAGCACGCATTCTGAAAGCCAGAGCAGGGCTGCACGGTTTGATGTTTTATGGTTGCTAGAGAGTGCCAGGTTTGTGTTTGAAAGGGGAGAGAACTGCTCCTGGCTTTACAGAAGGGGTTTGTTTAGTTCAGCACAGAGGTCGTTGTCAGGGCAGTATGTGTAAACTTAACTTTTGTTGCTGCCTTCGCTGTGCAGGCTGTGAATGGGAAACCTGCACTCCTGTGCTGACCATCTGCTCACCTTTAAGATACCTCAATTAAAAAAAAAAAAAGAAAGCTCAAAGTGCTTGTGGAATTACAACTGAGAAGTGGAATGAAAACAGCAGATAACACGATGTACAGAAATAATCATCAACATTTATCTAACAAGGCTCAGTAAAATAAAGAAGCTCAGAAATTCAAAAATGGGTAGTGTCTCTGAGAAATGTGCCTCTCATAGTTTTATTTGATTACTGAATCAAACTTCAGAGTGTTCTTGAAGATTACATAAACATCCACCCTGGTGAAGCTGGTTTTGTGTGTTCCTGTGCTGTAAGTTATGTCAGGCATTTTTTGTTGTAAATGACTCCGTATAACATAGAGGAGATTAAGCAGAATGTTACAATATACAACACGCCAGCCATCTTTACCACAAAGCTTGCAAAAACATTTTCTTAAGACACATTTTGAAATGCTGACCTTTGTATTCATTGCTTTATGGTGACCCAACAGATGTGTTTACAGCACCAAAATCTGGTTGGATCTCTCTTGATTTCCTTCTTCCCCCAGCAGAATATCTTTTTCATTTTACATGTGAGCTCCATACTCTCCTAGCTGTCTTACTTCAGTGTAAGCTGTATAAACACAACAGAAGAGATAGTAACCCCATAAATCACAGGGCTGCTGCCCCTTTACATGGGCTGCTCCTTGTGAGGTAAAGTACTGCTGGGAATGAATAAGAGTGGGAGAAGCAGGGCCAGCATGAGGCAAAACAGGAAAGAAAAGGCATCTAGCCAGTACTGTGTAACAGTAGTAGTGTCAGAGTCCAATTACAGTGTTTTCATAAAAACATTTGGCCCACAATATGTGGTTCTTACTCACCTGAGTAACTGCATTCAGTGTTATGGGAGTCAGTGCCTTTGTGGGCCTAGAGTGCTATAATCATTTCTGTTCCCCTTTGCCCTAAGTGTTTTTGTAAAGAAGAATCCCAGCCTGTGACAGACTTATTTTTCTGAGCCAAGAAGTTATGTATGAGAATTTACTTGTTAATCCCAATTCAAAATGTCACTTACTACACCATTATCAGTTCACTTACAGTATTTTCCATTATTATCAATTCAACATTTCTCCACAGACATTATTTTTTTCAGCTACATAAATGCTTTTTAATAGGAACAAATCTGCAGTTGCAGATTTGTAGCAGGCAGAATGCCCACAGACTGCAGTGAGAACAGAGATTTCAGAATAGCCCATTAAGGACTAAAGTAATTTCGGACACAGGCTATTTTCTCCCCAGAAATAACTCAAATACAAGTCAAGAATCACTTGACTCGCTCCAGCTAGCATTAGCAGCAGCCCGAGCTGCCTGATGCCAATTCAGAATTCTTTTCACAGATGGGTTCGCTGAAAACACAGTCCCACCTACAGGCTGAAAAGATGAAACGCCTGTACTGCAAATATATCCTGCCACTCAGACTTGCAAATTCTTTCTCTGTTTTTCAAGAAATCTTGAATTATCTTCTTATTGTAAGGAATCTGTACTCTTTTAGAAGGCATCTAAAGGATTTCTAAATGTATCATGATGTATCTTGTGTCTCTTTTTGTGTACTGTGACTTCTGTTATGTAAAAAATCAACATGGTTTTGAGGTGAAAACACCGCAGCATGAAAACCCAAGATGAGCCAATCTGTTGCTAAAAAAACAGATGGAAATGTGATTTTTTTTTCCTTGTAAGTGACACCAGCTTCTGTGGAGATACAAGAACTGCAAGGTTACAAAAGTGTGCACAAAACATAGATGTATATACATACAGATACATATATGCACACATGCATAGTAATAATACTTTGCCACTGTTGCTATCTCAACAGCTTCCACTTCACAACAGAAAGTAAAGGCAGGCAGGTAGATGTCATTTTCATTTTATGAATTAGATGCTAGGATGAAAAAGACCGGCCCCCACTCTTTTCTGTTCCATAAATAATAAAGGTTAAACTTCTTGTCATGAATGTTTAAGGAGAAACAATACTTCTTTTCTTCAGCCTGCCACTCCAGACAACATGCAACATGGGAAAAATGCAGCTTTATACACAGCAAAGACTAGTTGCATTAATGTTTTACAGAACACTCATGTTTGCACTGAAGCATGTGAAAGAACATAATGGTGAGAAGTTGACATCACAACCTTCCAGATAACTTTTATTTTTAAGAAAGATGTTTTTGCAATTATTTTCAGCTTTAAAAAGTATACCTACACTACCTATTTTGCAAGTACTTGTAGTAAGGATAGAAATATTAAAAATGCAACTATTGCATTCTTTTTAACAGTGTAACCTTATACATTACCTTGAGTCATACTGAGTCTCTGCTAAACTCACTTTCCTCTTCTGACGGGACTATGTTAGAAAATATTCACTTTGTTTAGGCAACCAATTTCTGTATTTAGAAACAATATCTGGGTATAATAATGTTTGGGTATAGAACAGACTTTTTTTGCTAACTAAACTAAATTAGGAGGGTCTAACTAAACTAAATTGGTTTGGATCCAAGTTGTTCCTGTTATTTTCACTTTTGTTTTCATTTCCATGTCTTGGGTCAGCACTGGTCGGTCACTGGAGTGCACAGGGTGGTGGCCACCTTGTTCTTCATGTGCATCTGCCTCTGTCAAACAGTTGTATTATAGTTTGACATAAAGAATGAGTGGTGAAATACAAACACCAGCTGTACCTTACCAATATAATGGCATTTCTGTCCAGAGGATTTTAAAGGTTTTGGAGAGCAAAGATATTTTCTGCTTGAGATCTAGTAACCCTACAATATGTACCCATATTGCTTGTAAAAAATTAGTTAGGAGTACTATCAGAGTGTCCCTCAAAAAGAGAATTGGGATCAGACATCCCAGACCATGGACAACCAAGGAGCTGCATTGCTGTTATGTGTAATCTCAAGACAGGAACTATTCCAACTATTCCTACTTTCACATGTATTCCCATAAAAGAGGGACAGAAGTCTCACAGCATAAAGAAACCATACATCTATGCTTTGTCTGGATATTCAGCTCTGCCGGATATGTCAGTTTACACAGTAATATCATCCCAGGAACTGACTGATCTTTAGAAGTATTCTGAGGCAAAATGTGGATTATTTTTCTAACTAAATCAGCTCATTGATATGGTTTGTGGTTGTGTTGGCACAGCAGAGCAAGAGATCTGAAACAACAGCAGCAAGATGCCAGAGATGAGACAGAACTCCTTAGTGGAAATTAGTACTGAGGTCTCTGTATGTCTTTTGTCTTGTATGTTAGTTAATGATTAAATTACAGGGAATGCATGGAAAAAAAAAAACGTTTTAATACTATTAGCAGATCTTATTCCACTGAGCTGATACAAAAATATTTTAAATATTTAATTAAATAAAAATAAATTATATTAAATAAACTTGTGCTTAATGAGTTCTGTAATTTCCAGTTTATTAAAGCACTAATGTGGTTAAAAAAAATAATGTATGGACTTGGTGCAATACACAGTTGTCATATGTCATCACATCACAGGAATGGGAAAAAATGAGATTACTGAGTGAGGACAAAAGCTCCAGGAACAGATGAGTTGATGGAGGAAGTCAAAGTACAGAGCAGAGTGGGATGCCAACAGTCAATAAAGAGATACAACAAAGCAAATAAAAAAAGGAGACCTTACAATTAACGGCAAACTGGCCATTTCACACATCAGGTTATATAATTTAATTATACCAAGATGGATAAGGGCTCAAAAAATAAAGCGAAAAGTGCTTTCCAAGTTCTAGCTCCTGCTAAAAGGCAGGAACTCAGCAGTGCATACTTCTGCCAGAAGCAGAGCAGGAGGAAATGGAGGTGTCCTCATGCTCTATGCAGAGAGAGAAAGGCCTTTTGGAAGTGTGGCTTCTATTTGCACACTGATAACAGAAACCTCTGGAAAGTGATATATTCTTTATATGCAGTTTGTCATGTATTTCTTAAGAGCCTGCTTGTTGTTTCCATTGGTTTTATATTTTGCTCTTTCTGACAGCATAAATGCTTTTATCACACACACAGGGACAAAAAACCTCCTTGAAAATATTTAACTCATTCTCCTGTATGTACACTTGTAGACTAAGGTCAAAAGGACATAAACATTCCTTGTCTTTGTAAAAAAAAAAAAATATTTCCTTATGTCTTTTGCTGCCAAAGCAAAACACATGCAAGAGCAAACACATGCAAGAGCAAACACATGCAGTGGTGGAAATGTTAGCAGGAATTAAACATCTTTCTGAAGAAGTAAGCAATTCTTCACTTCCTTTTTCCTGTTATATTTCCCCAACAGTTTTCACATTTAAAAAGGACAGAAAATATTGAGGTTTAATACTTTTTGTCTTCAACCTTGTTATACTGTTCTTCTTTTAACACCAGACAGATCTTTTTAGGCACGTGTTTGGCCAATTTAATTTTCTCAAAGGCAGCTGGGAGCTGGTCCAACATAGGACAGAGAAGTGCAAGACCTCAAAGTAATTTGTAGCAGAAGCAGGACTATTGGGTTATTGTGTACAACTGCCAAAATCAATAGGACTGCCATGAGTAAAAAAAAAAAAGGCAAAAAAAAAAAACTTAAGGTCATGCCCATTCTGGCAATAGCTGATGTGACAAATGGGGCTTTCTAGCTGGTTTTGGCTACCAGACTTTACTGCCCTTCCAGATATGTCAGGACAAGTGCATGTGTAATTGCTATTTACTCTCATTCTGTCAGCCTGATTTAAGTGTAAAACGTGTTTCTGCTAAACTAGGTCACTAAAACCGGCCTAAGGAGTGGATCCACATGAAGAAATGCCAAGAGGCTGGAGGGGGTGATAATCTCTGGTGGAGAAAACAGCTCCAGGTGAGCTGCAATAACAAATTTCTTATCTCAAGGCAGCTGAGATGGCATATTAGGCTCAGGTGATACAGATGATAAAATACACAAAAAATGTAGAAAATATGTATATTTTACTATATTTCTTTCTCTTGTGGTTAACCCTTGGTGTCAATATTAACCGTTTAAAGGAGTGATTGAACCCATGATGTTTGTGAAAGGAAAGCTTTATTGTACACAGCATGGGCTGTGTACAATGAATGATGCAGTGCTTTCCTTGTGAGGGAGAATCACAAGAAGATGGAGCCAGAATCATGCCAAACCAATGGAGACACATCAGGGAGACATGAGAGCAATGAGAAGTGCTAGTTGAATTGATTAAAACAAAAAGCTCTGAATTAATATAGGCTGCATTAATTACTGACTACTTCCATGATTAAATGAAACTGTGTTAAGCTAGAAGGATATTTCAAGCTGATTCTACCCTGATTTTGCCCTGTGTTTGGTTCTTGACCAAAAAGTCATTAGCTGTTAATGAGGGAGGAAAGAGTACTTGTTAAAAACCTATGGCAAATGAACTGAAGAGGTAGTTTGAAATTAAAGGAACAATATGCTACTACCGAGTGCTTTTGTGTTCAGGTAAATGTACAGAAAAACAAGACACAGTATGGAATGGAGCTGCTCTTCCTAAAAAGCCACCAGCTGAAGGCAAGTGAGCAATACTGTGCTGTCATATCAAATGAAGTGCTCTATGTCAGGTCTGAGCAATAGTCCTCTCTGCTCTACAGGAAAATGTGCTTAAGCGCCATTGTTTTGAGAAAATCACAGATTGGAGAGTTGAGAAGGGAAGAACCATCTGGAAGCATGTTTCCTGAGACAGATTAAAATATTAAGTTTGCTTAGGAAAGAAAATACTGAATAGATATGTTGTGGTCCTTCCATACGGAGCAGAAGTTTCAAAGACAGTGATGAGTTGGTTTTTCTGTTCCATGCTATTGCCAGGACATCCAATCCCATTCTTCTAGGTGAATTGTGAATAATTTAAACTTTGTATGTCCCCTTGGAATATTTTTTCCTCTGACCAGCACCTAAGAATGGAGTCCCTTTGGTCCTCTATCCCTGTAGTTATAAAACTTTGAAATAATTTTCCAGTTTAGTATTATTTTTAGTAATGTTCCAAATACTTCCAAGTGAAAAGGACACAAAGAAAAAGCTTTTTCTTTGTCAGACAAGAGGTCTGACAAAATTCACATTTATGATGTACCTCTTTTCATCAGCTTTCATGTGTTCTTTTATTTGAAGCAATATTACTGGATTGTGTCCACGAAACATCACTAAAAAGGGATGTTAATGAGAACATTACCAGAACATTTGAGTCATGGCTAAAAAGAGAAACCAAGAACAGACTTTTCAAATAAATTAAGTTTCACTGGAAATGTGTAAAATTAGGTCATTATTGCAATGAAAAATACAGTCAAAGAGAAAAAAAATCCTAGAATGCAATATCTGACTTCCCTGTGTTGTCTGCAATTTCCTCCCAAAATTGTCAGATGGAGCATTAGGAGAAGATAATGCAAGTATTTTTCATCTTGGTATCTGGAGATAATTTCCAGTGCTATGGATTATGACAGATATTGCCTGGAATAAGAAATTGAGTCTGGAAATTCAAAGGTTATGGACTGTACCCAGGAAATTACTGGATAAAGCATTTCCTGCTTCTAATGGCATTATGTAGAAAATTCTTCCATGTCTCATGTCATGCCATGCTGTGGAGGATTCACCCACAAAGAAGATGGAGGAACACTTCGATCTCAGTAATGTGAAAATCAGTGCATTTTCTGGTAAGAGTATCAGAAAGGGGTTTTTTGGCGTTTTTGGTTGGTTGGTTTAGTTTGGGGTTTTTTTAGGCTAATTATTTCTTAAATATTAGAAATTATAAAATTTATCTTCTAATTGTATAGGTATTACATAAATATATCCATGATCTGCCATTACAGAAAAAGAAAATGTTATTCTGAGGGAAAAATTATCAGTGATATCTAGAAGAAAAAAAGAGAATTCCATTATTACAAACATATATGTCAAACCCCACATTCTCAGACTTTGAATTCTGAAATGCACACTAAAATGAATAATATATAGAATATAGAATATAGAATATAGAATATATATTATGTTATATATTATATATAATATTATGTATTATATATTATATAATAAATCAGGGGGTAAGAGCAAAAGGTTAATAATAAAGTAGTTTGTATTCTGGAAAATTACATATACAACAAAAGAAGTTTTATGTAGCACAATAACTTGTTGATGCTCAGTTAAAGTAAAAGCTAGTTTTAATTTAGTTACAAAAACCAAGGATGCATCCAAGATCCAGAAGTTTGGCAAAAAATATATAAGAATGTGATTTTTAACATGGTATTTAAGGACAGTCAAGGACATGGGATTTTAATTTTTTCAAAGTTTATCATCCCTCCTCCTCACTACACAAAATAGCTAGCATTTTAGTTTCCTTGTAAAATGACTGGTGCCTCACTGTTTGATAACCTACAAACAGGAAATGGAAAGAAGGAGCTTGGGATCCACATCTCACAGCCAAATCATAAGACAAAGTGGAGACCAGAGTGGGAGTCACATCTGCAGACAGCACATCTTTTTCTGAGACCAGTATCCAAAATAAAAGCTATAAATGAAAAACAACAAGAGTTTTAAGTAGAAATCCTACTGGAAAATAGAATCATTGAATAGGAAGAATCTGCTATTATACTGTGAAGCAGGGGCAGTTCATCCTAAAGGTAGGAGTTTGGAAAAGTATCTTAACCCTAGATACATCACTTAATAATGGATTAACAAATTGCATGTATGAAATCTACAAAAAGAACTCAGGAAAGAGCTGAGTTTGTTTAGATGCATGCACACCTACTACTTTTTAAGACTTGAGACAAAATATTGCTGGCTCAGCTATACATGCTAAATGCTAAAACATTTAACCAAGTGAACTAGGGGTAAAATTGAGATGCAGGGGAAATGAGACATGAGTTATAATTGGTATGTTTGTTATGAAGAAGCAGAAAGCCAAATCTTGTTTTATTGAAGGGAGAAAAAGCCAAGGAGGGAGGGAGGGAGGGAGGGAGGGAGGGGAAAATCACCCAGCATCTCCCTCCTTTATAAGGCTCAAGGATTCCTAGTAGAAGTCTGATGCTCATCTGATGTCATGGAGTGAACCCTGGTTTGAAGTTTCATCTAGAATGTGTAACCTCTGATCTCAGCACCAGTAACTATGAACAATGAAACTGGTTGTCTTCTACATTTTACCAAATACACCCTTATTGTTCTTTACTCAAAAAACCTGCCTGGCCATAGAGAACAAATTGTCCCTGAGTAATTTGAAAGTATTATCTGCACTGCTGCAGGTATGAAGTGGGGAAGAGGGGAAAGTGGAGAGGACCTGCATCCTGGGGGACAGAGGTGGGATGAGGCTGTCTCTGTGACGTGTGTTTTCAGTTTGCAAAAGGTCTGGGATTTCTGCTGTTTGTGAGGATTTTCTCCCTAGCATGCATGAGCGTGTATCTCTCCTGGAAAAAGCAGAAACAAGCCCAGTATTTGGGCAAAACTTTAGGTGCATGAAGACTACCAGACTACAAACGATAGCGGCTGTACTCAAAGCCATCATGGATATAGTACCAAACCAAAATTGTCTCTTTTTTTTTGTGTGTGAAATACCAGTTATTTTCCTTGACCTCCTAAAAAGATAAGTATTTTAATAATAAGTCACCAGAAACTGAAGTAATATCAAAAGTCAAGGCTTGGATTTCACTTTCTTCGCATGTTCCAGTTTTAATCAGGGCTTCAGTTATTTTCAAAATATTTAGATTTAATATCAAATTTTTTTTTATTCACCTTCACACATTTTTCAATTTCTAAACATACATTTCTAAGACTGTTATACTAGACTTCTAAAAAGTTTACTCCTTAGCTGCATTAGCCCAGGGGAAATTAATACAAGAGAAAACGGCACAAAAATATTTCAGTTCTTAAACATGAGATTCTCACGTTTGTATGTTTTCTTAATTTTGAGATAATAACTCTTTGCTTGAAGTGGGCTTATGGAAATCCACTGGACCTGGAATTCAATAATATCTTTTGAACCCTCAACATAAATGGGTGGCATTCATACAATTTTATTTTCAAATTAATTCACAGTTTGTGAAATTAGCAAACACTAGAGTGAATAGAGTTGATTTAATGTAGACAAATATAAACAAACACAGACATTTTACAGAAAGCCTAGTGCTGTATTACAAGTCAGATAGCTTCCCTCGAGCAGCTGGTGCAAGTAAATGGTGTAAATGTGTTACATTCATTGCTCTAAATTTTTATTTGCACTTTGACTTCATTGTGATTTTTAGTTTTCCTAAATTAAATATAAGCCAAGTAACCCTGCAATTCCACTAGAAATTTCTTGCCACATTTTTCCCAACAAACTTCTCATGAACCAGAAACATCTATTCATGGCTGATAATCATTAAAGCACATTGAAATCAATTTACACTATTAGAGCATGGCTGAATTTATCCACATATTATTAATTACACTGCTTAAAAGCGAACTCAGTGAAACGTTCATTTAGTTTTGTGCTTTTTGCCATAAAACCTACTTCCTAAAGCCAAGAGGCGAGTGGAATTTGTGTCTCAGCAGATCAGCGTGTTTCTCTGCTGCCATCTTCTGGCACAAGAGACAGTTCTACAGTTTCCCAATTGCTTTTGAATAGCTTTTTCTCTTGAACACCGTCAGTATTATACGTTTTTGATCCATTTTAGCATAACATAATTTAGCTATAAGTTTTGCAATGTTCTGTCTCTTAGGCACTTGTAATTTTTCCACCCGAAAAAGATTTTAGGAGATATGCAAATATAAAGATTAGTATTATAAAACAAATGCCCTTTGCATTACTCAACATTGTATTTCTACAAAAGATCGTGCATATATTATTAAATTTGTCTGTTTAATAAATGCTTTTGCCAATATTTATGCTGTTCATACTTTACTTTCAGACAACAAATTAACTATCCAGATCTAGGCCTGATTCTTTCTTTAAGTTCTTATTTACTACACCTTCCCGTTTTCATATTTTAACAAATAGATTAAAATATTTGCATTATTTTATTTGCATTATTTTTTAATATTATTTTAAATGTCTCCTACATTTGTGGATAAATAGCCCAGTGACGTTCTCTCAACCATCCTTCACCACTACATAACCACATATTTGAAAGCTATATAAAACATCCTTTCTTTTTTCCTGACATTTTGGCTCACAACACTTAAGTCCATGGAGGATGAAGTGCCCCGATATCCATCTGGGCACATTTTAGACACTCTAAACTCCCCAATCACTGCTGCAGATGAAGAGAAGGCAGCTATTCCAGGAGGCAGAAGGGGTGTTGGGTCCCCTGCAGGCAGCAGACGTCCATGGCAAGACCTGACCCGTGATTTACTCTCTTCTAAGTAAGGATGTTATGCCAGGATTTCCTGGAAACATGAAATCTGGTAATGAACATCTTGTTTAAACCGAATGAGTTCACTGGTAGTATGCCTAAGGTTACCTTCAGACTGGCCACTCTGGGAGTCCAGAGCCACCATGAGACTGTGCTGCAAGATAGTAACCTTCCTAAATGAAAATATTATTATTATTATTATTATTATTATTAGCTGAGAACAGCAGGAGAGAGGAGAAAGGTGATTGCAGAGCAAAAGCCACGCCTGAGTATCGCATATTTTCCTTAGAGGCATCTGTACCTTCCGAGCCACTGAGCTGAGGCTTCCCTTGGGACAGCTGCAGGTGCTCCTGCAGTTCAGGTCTGACACAACCACCTCAGAATCTTTTCTACATCATTTTTTTTTCTCCTCCCCTGGGAAATCAGACAGTGGTCAACCCAATTTTTATTTTATTTTACTCTCTTTCACAAAGAGTACTCCCAATCACTGATCCATCCTTGATTGAACATCGGTGTCGGGGGAATGGTAGCCGGGTATCCCTGGGTTCTGGAGTGAGACCAGAGAAGGGCAACGGGGCTCGGGAAGGGTCTGGAGCACAAGTGTGATGAGGAGCAGCTGAGGGAGCTGGGGGTGTTTAGAGAAAAGGAGGCTCGGGGGGTCCTTATCGCTCCCTACAACTTCCTGACTGGAGGGTGTTGCCAGGTGGAAATCCACCTCTTGACCCAGGCAACAACTGTCAGAAGAGGGCCGTCTCCAGCTGCGTCATGGGAGGTTTAGGCTGGACATTAGGAGGAATTTCTCCACAGAAAGGGTGATTCGACACTGGAACAGGCTGCCCAGCGGGGTGGTGGAGTCACCGTCCCTGGTCCCTAGAGGTGTTCAAGCAAAGACTGGACACGGCACTTAGCGCCATGGTTTAATGAAATCTGACAACGCGGCGTTCGGTCACAGGTCTGACTCGCTGATCTCGGGGATCTTTTCCAACTGAATTGATTCTGTGATTCTTCCCGCGACAGCGAGCAGAGCGCGGTTGTGCGCTCGCCGCCCTCACGGGCGCGGACAGAGCATGGGCCACATCCAGCCGCCGCACCCCGAGACGGGCCGCCTTCGCTCGCACCACCGCAGGGCGGCCCCGGACAGCCCCACCGCCCCGCTGGGCTCCACCGCCCCGCTTCGGCTGGGGTCAGGCCGGCGCGGCCGCCCCCGGTTGCATCAGCCGCGGGCCGAGCGGCGCCTGCGTCGGGCCGCGCCCGCCCCTTCCCGGGCGGCTCCGCGGCCATGGCGGGCGCTGACAGCCAGGTGGGCTCCGCGCCGCGGCTGGGCAGCGCGGGCAGGCGCCAGGGGGCCGGCGAGGGGAGCTGGGCCACTTCCCCAGCACTTCCCCAGCTCCTGGGGACGGTGGGGTGTGCCCCAAGGAAAAGGAGTAGGGAGCTGGGGGGGACGAGGAGGTCGGGTCTTCTCCGCGGTGTGTGGGCCAGGGGGGAGTTAAAGCGCCTTAGGTGTGAGGGACTGCCGCGGCGTGACTAAAGGGTGCTCGCCCTCCGCAGGTGGACGCTGGGGAAAAGAAAGCTGACTGCGGGAAGAAGAAGATGAAGGAAGGGGCTGGCGATGGAGGGCGGTCGGAGGTGAGCAGCCCCTTGGGCCGCGGGGGTGGGAGGATGCGGAGTCCTCGTTGCTGCCCTGTGCGCTGCTGCTATTGCTACAGTTTGTCCTTCTCAAGTATTTTATCAGGCGCTACAGTTACGCCTCCGACAGTATGCGTTGTTGTACCATTGCTGGTTTCCTACATTAAATTGCGTTGGTGTAATAGGAGAACAGCTCAGAGTCCCATAGCTGGGTTAGGTTATGCTTTTCCCTGTGCCTCTCTGCAGCGGAAAGCAGGCTGCATATCGCCAAGGTGAAGAAAGCCTTCTTAAGGTGCTCTCGTCTTTTTCGTCTTCGCGGTGGGTAAGCACAGATCCCTCTGAGTCCACGGAGGGCCAGCTGCTAGTCAGCAGCGGTCCTGAGCCAAGTGGATGGCTGTGCCCGGGCGGATAGTCCTGACGTCATTACACGTGTTTAAACTGGAGTCAGTTCCTGTCTGGGTGGCTCAGACCAGAGTGTTCCCTCAGCTTTTTGACCTAATAAGAAAAGTCTTGTTTTACGTTGAACTGACACAGTTTTTTCTAGTTGATTTTTGTCCGTGTGTAGTTTATTAGACAGTGTAGTTGTTTGGTAACGTGTGGTTTATTGAACAGGTGTACGGTGGTACAAATTTCATTAAGCTGAAGCTGTATGGTATTATGACATAATTAATACTGTATAACCTGAAATAATGGTGATTATTTGTTGCATATAGCACACAGATATCATCACATAGTTTCTTATGAAAAGTATATCTGTTGTGTTGGCATTCTTGATATGACGTGCTGTCAGATTAATAATCAGATTAATCGTTTTCCTTTGTCTTTATTATATACAGCTAAATCCCTGGCCTGCATTTATCAATGAGCGCTTGGAGATGTACAATAAACTAAAGGCTGAACACGATGTACTCCTTGCAGAAAGAGCTGCAAATGACAGTAAACCCATTAAAGTTACATTACCTGACGGCAAGCAGGTTGATGCCGAATCTTGGAAGACTACTCCTTATCAAATTGCATGTGGAATTAGGTATGTTTCTGTTCTGTGATGCTTTACAATCATTTTGAGACAGTTGAGTTTAAGGGGTTGGGTAATGTATAGTTTCTTTGTTATTTATCTCAAGTCTTCTCAAAGCATCTCAGATGCAATGAACTGAAGGTAACCAGCAGGGTTTTAGTTTTGGAGTGCAGTTTTCTTTTGCCTTATATAGTTTCTAACATTAAATAAGAATAAAACATTCTAATAGCATATTTTTCCATCCAAGTACTGCTGTTGCATTGAGAATAGATTTGCTAATAAATTACCAGATGGAATGTTAGCACTGCAAACCAATTTGTATTGACCTGAGGAAGATGACTGCTGGATGATGTTTTAATTGATTACAGAGAAGTTTAACAATATGAGTATTCTTCCTTTAATTTGCATGGGAGATATTTTTGAATCATACACAGTGAACACCCTGACAGTTAGCATTACAAAGATTGGGTGATTCCTAAGGATTCCTAAGGGTGAAATGCCTTTTTTTTTTTTTTTTTTTTTTTCTGTCCATAATAAGGTGCCATGTCATCGGAACCTCCTTTTCTTCTGTGATTTGGGATCATGAAAAGAGTATTTTGCCTAGTGGGTATAAACAGTAAAGCAACTATGTCAAAAATGGTATTTGATAGCTTTTAAGAGAGTGGCTCTCTCTTATATTGCAATAGGATTGGGAAGTTAGGTTTGTACTTGGAGGTGCTGCCTCTAAGTCACATATGTGTGACAATTAAATATATAGCACAGTTTTCTTCCCATATCCCTAAAATATAAGTAGGATTTTTCATGAATGTTCAGGACTGGCTAAACTGGTCATTTATTTAGAATTTATTATATCCACTCTGAGCACTCTAAAGTCTCATTCAAACTGGAGGGCAAATCTGGGGAACTTCTGCTTGCTGATTTCAAAATACAAGTACTTATAATTGTACTTCTGTGTTTGTTCCGTAGTCAGGGATTAGCTGACAACACGGTTGTTGCCAAAGTGAACAAGGTGGTTTGGGATCTAGACCGTCCTTTGGAGGAGGATTGTTCCTTGGAGCTGCTGAAGTTCGAAGATGAAGAGGCTCAAGCAGTGAGTGTCTTTTGCCAAAACATTTTTTGTTTCAAGTTTACATTTGACTCAGCCTCTTGAAGTTATTTAAATATTTACTGTGTTCAGAAGATGAAGGAAACAGGTTTGTGGTTTAGGTACTTCTGCATTTCCTCACAGCTCCTTACTGGAAGAGTTGTGGTACTACAGATAATCCACATTCTGCTGTGTACTTGTAGCCAAGTCTGATTGCAGTTGCTGTAGTTCTTGTTAAAAATTTGTATTTTCAGCCTTCAAGTTAATGTAAAGTAGGTATTTTTAACTGACGTCTTCAGCACTGATTTTGGGAACAAAACTGAGTACAAAAATATTTTCTATGTAGAATCATAAAAGTATTGAGTAGACTGCTCTTTTTCTTTGTGTTTGCAAAAGTATCTACTTTTTTATTTTGGCTACTCAATCAGATAAATGTGCCCAGCCAGTAAATTTGGGATTAGGTTCTTTAGAAAAAAAATCAGTTGCTACAAGAAACTGTCAGTCAAACTCATCACAGAAGTCTTACATTCAAACCCAGGGGTTTCATATTGGCTAAATGACAGCTCCCAATTTATGATTTCAATTTGTGCTAACCAAGGCAGAGTGACTCTTAAAAGATTTGGTTCTGTAAATACCTCAGGTATTCTACAAGTTGGAGGGTGCAGGATTTCTCATGCATAAGATTGCTGGATTAGAACCACAGACTTATGTTAAAAGCACATCTTTTGATCATTATGCAGATCTAATTGATTAAAGTTCATAGAAAAAAAGGTTTCTGAATTTGTATCTTGACTTCTTGAGAGTAAATCATGTCAGCAACAGTTGAAAGTAAGAATTGTTTGCTACTAGAATGTAAGTTTTTTCCATTTCCACAGTTTTCTGGTAGAAATGCTGCTTTTTGGAAACATTTATGCTGAGGATGTGAGTTCTGCTGGGCAGGTCACTTCTGTTCTGCACTCTGCTCTGATGTGGGATGTGCCTCAAGTATCCTTGAAAGCAGGCATTTCAGAAAAGGTTTTAAATGAAACAATTGGAAATGCATCGTGTGTATTCATACTGATCCCTTCTTTTTTTGCTTCTGTTAGGTCTACTGGCACTCAAGTGCTCACATAATGGGTGAAGCTATGGAACGAATCTATGGTGGCTGTTTGTGCTATGGCCCGCCAATAGAAAATGGATTTTATTATGACATGTTTCTTGAGGAAGGGTAGGTTTTGTGTTTTTCTTTATTTAGGAGCTGGGAGTGGGTGGCGGTCACGAAGCAAAATTTTTGCTGTGTGCTTGTTCCTAGAACAAAGTCATGTGTACTGCTGCAGATGGCTTTGGTTTTTTGCAGGATGTCCAATCACAGGTTGGTGCATTGCACCAGGATCACAAATTGCATATGAAAGCAAAAATTACTCACTTCTCTGTGTGTGTTTATTTTAGGGGTGTATCAAGTAATGACTTCTCTGCTTTGGAAACATTATGCAAAAAGATAATGAAGGAAAAACAAGCCTTTGAAAGACTGGAAGTTAAGAAGGAAACACTGCTTGAAATGTTTAAGGTGGGCTCTTATAGAAGGTTGTTTCTAGCTTCGTGCAAGTATTTGTGACTTCAGGGTATGTGTTATGTGGTAGAAGAAAGGTGATATCACTCATTTGTGATACTTAATTAAAAAAAAAGAGAGAAGAAAAAGGAAGTAATTTTTAGGTTCTTGGAAATAGGCATTCTGATTTTCTGAAACTCTGAAAATTCTCATTCTTCCCTGGGGTGATCTAACTAAGTCCTGTGAAGCCACATTCTTTATTTACTTCCCAGAAATGTAAATTTACAACATATTATGTATGCAGTTATGTTGTGTTATCTTGTCTGTGGTGATAATGTGACTACATATGTTGCTGCTGCATTCAGAAAATTTCATAAAACATTTTTTTAGAATAAGGATTTCTAAAAGAGTGCCAGCAACACTAAAACCTGACCCTTTCTCTCTAGCTGCAAATAGACATTAATGAGTTTTCACTGTTAGGACATCAGGAGAATTATAGCATCATTCATGTTGGTGTCCAGTCTCTTGCACAGGACATGGGGTCAGACATGGGGACACTGAGGTCAGGTTTCCTGGACATGTCCAGTTGGGCCTTCAAAACCTCCAAGGACAGAGATTGCACAGCCTGTTTTCTGGGCACCTTGCTCCACTACTGTCTGTCCTGTCTATCTCTTTTACAGGCCTGTTCTGATGCAGCATAGCTTCAGGTTTGCAAATAATTTAAACTGTTGGCCACTTATCTTTTTTTAACAAGGAATTAATTAGTATGTGTGCTGCTTTTCTTCTCAGTATAATAAATTCAAGTGTCGCATCCTGAATGAGAAGGTCAAGACCCCAACTACTACAGTATACAGGTAATTATGCATGGATCATAATATTATTGGATTTATGGTTCTAGGATTAAATATACTAAATAAATGCTTTCTTTTTCTTAGGTGTGGTCCCCTGATAGATTTATGCAGAGGGCCTCATGTCAGACATACTGGCAAGATAAAGACCATAAAAATTCATAAGGTAAGTGCTGGAACTGCCTTAGACAGATGTTTTCACTGCATCACTTCAGATGTGTTGCTGCCTCTAGACTTAGCCAGGAATGTACTGTGAAATGAGTAATCTGGCCAAAAACTTAGTGTTGCAGATTGTTGAAAGGGTTGTGTGCTAGAATGATATTCACATGGTGTGAAGCCCAACGACATGTCCAGGACCTGACACTTCCAGCACAGGAGTGTTGAGTTTGGTTTAGGATTTGGCTGAAATATGTCAATTAGAATTTATAGTTTTTTGCTTAGCTGATGATTATAGCCGTTAGTGAATAAACAGTTAGAATAGGATAGCTGCAAAGCAAATAGGCTTTTAAAAAAGACAAGAGCCTGAAACCATTTTTATTTACTGTATTTACCTTTAAGGATTTTTCCGATCAGTGCTCTGAATTTCACATTAAAAATCTCCTTATGACTTAGTTGTTTCACAATAATGATTTGTTAATAATTGTATGCCTTTTCATAGCAGGCAGTAGTAGTAAAATGTGGAGGCTTCTCCATTTTGTCAGTGTTTCATTTCTTTTTGCATTCAGAATTCTTCCACCTATTGGGAAGGCAAGGCTGATATGGAATCCCTCCAGAGGATCTATGGAATTTCATTTCCAGATACAAAAATGCTGAAGGAGTGGGAGAAATTCCAGGAGGAGGCTAAAAGCAGAGATCACAGAAAAATTGGGCGGGTGAGACAGCTTTTCTAGTAATGTATTCCAAAAGCACTGTGTGGATATAAGCCCTTAGTTGAAAGGATCTTGAAGATAGCCTATACTTGCTGCCATAACCAAGGTGTGACACAATTTTATTTTCAGTTGGGTTGTGAAGTCGACTGCTTTTCTCAGGAGCATCAAAGTTCTAAAATAAATAACTTTTTTATGCTTTCAACACAATGACATCCTTATTGCACACATTGATCAGAACAGAATATAAAGACTTCAGTCTGCAACCCCTGAATGCTCCAGTCCACAGCCAATGCTCATTCCTGCACAGTTTGCTGCTGCCTGTTCATGCACTTCTTTCCTTCTGCATGATTTCAGAATCTGCAGTATACAGCCGTGGTTTGGGTTTTTTTTTTTTCATATGGAAACCCCTGTCAGTTAACTGATAGTTCTGAACAGGGTTGAAATGTCTGCTGCTAGTACATTATGACAAAATTCTGAAGAATTCCCCATATGCAGACCTCAGGTGTGTGCACAGTTTGTAAGAGCATTAACCAGCTATAGTTCACACATTCAGTTTATGTGCAGATAATTAGAGAGCTGCAGAAGCAGAACTAAACATTGACAAGTAAATGTGCAGAGAGAACTGTGAGGGCACAGTTGGGAGTTAAGTGTAAAGTTTTTGGCACATCAGTAATGAGTGAAACAGGAAACTGAAAAAATTCCTTCCCCTGTAACTGCTGACAGACATAAAAATACTAGTGAAAATGCATCTAGTGCATTGGATATTTTTTCCCATGTTTTTCTTCTTGAAATACTTGTTAGTGATGACCAGTCAGTAGCAATTCATTTGTTAATGTTAAGTGGAAAAGGTAGGGTGCAAATACTAAGTTCTTAAAGTATTATTTTCCTGCAGGACCAAGAACTGTTTTTCTTCCATGAGCTCAGCCCTGGTAGCTGTTTTTTCTTGCCAAAAGGAGCTTACATTTATAACACATTAATTGAATTTATACGGGTAAGTAATATCTTTTGGAAATCTTGTAGGAGAAATTGCATGATTTCAAAAAAATACATAACAGCATGCTATGTTTAACAGTATTAATAGCCCTTCATTTCAAGTTATCTTTTAGTTGTGTAAGCCATGGGACTAAAGTAACCTTGTTTCTTTGAATTGGTCTTGTCACAATCTCTGTGAAGTTATGTTTTATGAGTACTTTATACCTGCAGTTAAAGCTGTGATAAAGGTGCTTTGTCATAGGAATTCTTCGACATCTAATACTAGAGCTAAGCTCACATAACTGCTGTTCCATTGATGCATATTGATTTGTTTTAATAAACATACTTAATTTGGTATTGTAGACCTATTTGTTTTGAAAATATATGTAGCAAAAGAATGCTGATCTTCCTGCTGTAAGATTTGTTACAAGTTTGTGTTATTCCTGTATATTTGGGCTGCAGTGTAATATATCAAGGGTTATTGAGTAATTAGAGACTGCTGCATTGCTTGCAGGGAGGAAACGTGTTCTTCTTGCTTACTTTCTACTAGAGAATTTGTTTAGGGCAAGTGTGGTGTAAGGGATGCATCCTGGCATGTCCAGCTTGAAGTTTTTTCTTCCTTCCTCCCTTCCCTTCCTAAGTCACAGGATTTTCATATGGCATCACTTTTATATTTTTTGGCTGCAGATTGAAGCCTGTATTTTCTTTATTTTCTTTATTACTTATGTTATATACTGTGCCCGTTCTAGAGTGAGTATCGAAAACGTGGATTCCAGGAGGTTGTCACTCCAAATGTTTTCAACAGCAAACTGTGGATGACTTCAGGGCACTGGCAGCATTACAGTGACAATATGTTTTCCTTTGAAGTGGAGAAAGAAATCTTTGCTCTGAAGCCTATGAACTGTCCAGGACACTGGTAAGTACATAGCAAAATCAGTTTACCAGAGATTGTGCTGATTGAAAAAAAAACCCAAACAAAGCCCAGTCTCCTTCCTTTGCCTGTGTAATTATAAAGATGGCTACCTCTAGTTATTCATTCTGTCAGGAATGATGTAATTATATGTCTTGCTGTGTACATGCTCTCTTCACTTGAGACACTGAGAAATGTCATGTCATTTTACCATTATTAGAGTAGCCCCATCATTACCGGGGGATTGTCAGTTTTGTGGCAGTTCAGGCATTCAGTTTTTAATGCTCAGTTTTAGGAGCTGTTTTATCTCCTTTCTTTGAAGAGGGGAAGGCCTACCAGCTGTTGAAGGAGATTGTTTCCCTGACAAATCTAGATAAGACTCTTAGCTGTATCCACATTACACCAATGGCCTTATGGGCATGTGCTTCATCACTAGCTGCTTCTCCCTGACTGTTCTTTGCAGAATTTTGGTTCTGAATGAGCTTCAAGTAATAAACTTTTTCTTCAGCCTTATGTTTGACCATCGCCCGAGGTCATGGCGTGAGCTGCCGCTGCGGTTGGCAGATTTTGGTGTCCTGCATCGCAATGAGCTGTCGGGAGCTCTCACAGGACTCACCCGAGTACGCCGGTTCCAGCAGGACGATGCTCACATCTTCTGTACTATGGAGCAGGTGGGAGCTGCTGCTAAATGAAACTGGGTAATAAAATCAGGTAAACTGAAATTTCCGTATTTGAGACATGTTTTCTATTATCACCAAGATTGAAGAGGAGATAAAGAGCTGTCTGGAGTTCTTGCGTACCGTGTATGATGTCTTTGGATTTTCATTTAAACTGAATCTCTCCACGCGTCCTGAAAAGTACCTGGGAGATATTGAAGTGTGGAATCAAGCTGAAAAGGTAAACAGTAGTCTTATTCTTTTCTGTAATGTAAAGCTGCATCGTCTGTAAGAGCTTACTGCCTTCTGGAAGGTACAGTGAAGCTGGGCTGGGCATGAGCAATGTAACTTCAATAACTGCCTTCAGTTCAGTCTGCCTGCTGTTTGCTCTCAGTAGAGAGGCAATCTCCTTGCAAGCATCAAATGAATGGAAGCATCTCTTTGTCTTTTTTGGGAATTAAAAAGGAGGAAGAGAATCAGTTCTGGCAGCCCCTGTAATGAGACATAAAGCCATCTCCCAAAAGTGAGACTGAAAGCGATGGGGTTGGCTACTGTAGGTGCAGTACTGGGGAGAAGATATGGCAGGAATAGACATTTGGTGTAGCAGGCAGATTTCATCTCAACATTAACTACAAACTTTGAATTTAGTATAAAAAGTTCTTACAGCTTAGCTAATGCTTGTTTGGCCTCTTCCAAAATGACTGCATTAATTTTGTGTGTTTAAATTCAGACAAAATTAACTTTTTTTTTTTTAGCTGGTGCTTTTCCAAAACTTCCCTTTATCAGAAAATAAATGTGTTTCAGCAGTTACTGAGAAATAGTGAGAATTTGGTAGGGTCACCTATTTGTAGGAGCAGGCTGACCTGAAATTGTGATGTGTAAAGAAACACTGAGTGTGTGTGCTTTATCTCCAGCAACTTGAAAACAGCCTCAATGCCTTTGGTGAGAAATGGGAGTTAAACCCTGGTGATGGAGCTTTCTATGGACCTAAGGTTAGTGTGTTGCTAACCCCTAACTGGATTTGGTTTTTAATTCTGTTTGGGTAAGGCAAAAGGCTGGGATGAGGAAGAAGGGAGTGTTTTTTTATGTTATCCCATTTTAAGATGCTGTCTGACAGAAATTCGCTGTTTTTCCAGATGCATAAACTCTAACGTACTTGAGAGAGAAATAGTCGTCTGTGATCCTGGTTTTTGCCTAGTTTAAACTGCTTTAACACTCAATTAATTTAACGTGAATAAACTGTCTGCTGCTTAAACAGCTGACTGGTGGGTGACACAAACACAAGGTGGCGCTGTATGATCTGTTTTAGCAGAGCAACTTCTTCATTGGAAGTAATCCTTTCAGCAGTAAGTGAATCCTAAGTCAGAAGAAAATCAAAAGTAAACTTACTGGTTAATTTTTTTTTCCTTTAACTGCACAGTTTTGAAGTTGCACTGAATTACTGGTGGGTTTTGTTAGTTTAAAAATCCCCACACATTGATCATGTGAATTTGTTTGGTTTCTTAAGAACAGTCTCCTCAGTTTAGACAGATTAAATAGGGCTTTTTAGAAACTTCATTATTATCCTTGCACATAAGGACACAGAGTATTATGAAATGGCTTTTAAATCTTTCCCTAATATGCCTACACTACATTTATATTTGTGTTCTCATCTAGTAAGCTGGTTCTGATTTCTGTATTTGTATGCCAGTTGAATCAGTTTTGGTTCATGTCTTTTTTTTTTGAGTAAAATGTGTTATAGCAGCTCATATTCAGTAATATCTGTATTTGAAGGAAGACAAATATACAGGAACCTTTGTTAACATGCTCTTTGTACAGTCTGGATTTGAAATTAAATTAGATTGTAAATCATTTATTTTGATTAGAAGCTCTTTGGTGACTAGCTGAATTCTGATAAACTGAATTCTAGAGGCAAAATTGAAAGACATTTAGATCTTGAGTTGTTAAAGTACTGATGTGTTTGTTTATTACACAAATCAAAATAAGGCATATTGCCTTAATATATAGCCTGATATATTCTAGTAAAATGATGAGTAAGTGAGCAATGTAATAAATAAATTAGGTCAGGACACTATAAGTCTACTCTTTTCTGTAAGTCTTCTCTGTCTAAGTTGTATCATAAGTGTACTCAGAATTTAAGTGTTAGATACAAAAGAAAGAACAAGAACAGGCTTGACTTGCAGGTCAGAACAAGTATTACTGATTGATAGGACCTCCTGCTAGTAAGTGGACTATTTAACAGATTCCTGTCCCTTTTTCATGCCCTGAATTTGTAACACAAGCTACAAAGTCTTCAAGTACTGTATTATAAAGAAGTGCAAATTTGCCACTTAGAGGCTGAAGAAAGCTCATTTGTGGGGAGACATGTTCAGTTCTGCATTTATGTTCTGCTGTGCTCACTCAGTGAAAAGGCCCATGAAAGTACCAGACTGAAACTTACAAACTGTCTGAGACATTAAATATAGTTTCCACCTGATATATTATCTCTCTAGTTACTCGCCCTGTTTTAGCTCTAACATTTTTTGCATCAGAACCTGCAAATCACTTAAAGCCTGGTGAAGGCTGAAGTAAAACTATGCTGTTTAAAACTGCATAGAATTTCTCTGCATTGAGTGAAATTTTCCATCTCAAAACAGTGGATTTGCTTTCAGAGGGGAATGCTTGTCTCTTAACTGTAAAAGTTTATTTTTTTTTGTTTTTCAGATCGACATTCAGATTAAGGATGCCATTGGCCGCTACCACCAATGTGCTACAATTCAGCTTGACTTCCAGTTGCCAGTCAGATTTAACCTCACCTTTGTCAGGTAAGCACAAGGGCAGGTGGTTTTAGTTTCTGTGTAGTCTAACTTTAGTGACAATTACAGACATAAGGTTGCATCAAGGAAAAAAACCTTACCAAAAGCATTTCTTTTCAGTCATGATGGCAATGACAAGACAAGACCAGTTATCATTCACCGGGCTATCTTGGGATCCGTGGAGAGAATGATTGCCATTCTAACTGAGAACTATGGAGGCAAATGGTAACATTGAAAAATTACTACTCTAGTTCAAGCAAACTCTTCATGTAGGAGAGAAATTAGCCCCACGTATTGGAGAGTCAAGAGGGTCTGTTTGTTCCACTTGCTTGCTAGGGCAACATGCCTAGGAATACCACAGGGCAATTTCTTCTGAACCACCTTCCTTAGACATGAGATTATCCAAGATATGGTAGATTCTTACATGATACTGACAATGCAGGTTCAGTGTAGAGCTAGTCTGCCCACAGCATTTGCATTCCAGCTGCTTTTGCAGCAGGAATAATGTAGGTGATCTGCTTTACCTGTTTTAATACCCAGTAGGAGTGACCCCTCTGATAATGACAAGACTCAAAAGTAAAGGCTTTCCTTTGCTTAGTTAGTAATGAGCTCAATCAGTCAGGCTTTGTTATATGCCATAAAACACAACAGCAGTCTTCCAGTCAGCAAGTGCTCGTGCCCACGCTGCAATCCTTTTAGACACTCGGTTCTTTTGGGGAAATAATTGTAATGAATATAGGGCTCTCATCACCTCTGAACCCAATCTGTGCAGCTGGCTTTAAGAGTCTCTTGTGTAGATTTTATTCCTCTCTGTAAATAGTATTTTTATGTACTGAAAAAAAACAATGAAAGCTATATAAATTTGTTTTGTTTGTTTATTGAAGGCCACTCTGGCTGTCCCCACAGCAAGTAATGGTGGTACCAGTGGGACCAGCATGTGATGAGTATGCTCAAAAGGTGATGTATATGGTTTCAGGGCTTTGATTTCAGTATATCGTATTGATCTGAAATACTTAGTTATTAATGATTAATAGTATTTATTTCAGAGACATATTCCAAGTCTTTGGATATTACATTGAGTCATTTTGTATATCACAGTGACAATTAGCTGCTGAAGTTGTAGATCTCTTAAAGATAACATGAGTTAGATTTTGGATATATGAATAACAAATGTTGATCTTTGTGAGACTTTTATTTTTGGAAAACTTCGTTTTTCTCTTGCTCAAATCTGTCTTACCCTTCAGGTTCTAGTCCCCTATGGCCATGTGCCTCTTGCAGAGCAGTAAGAAAGATGAAAATGAGTCTTTGTGTATTTAGCATCCAGCACACCTTTGCCTGTAGTACTTTTAATCACATTTTATGTAAATAAAGTAGTTTGCAAAATAAAAAAAAAAATCTCTTCTAATCAGTAAGCTCTATTATCCTGTTGCCTTTTATAATATCAAACTCAAATCACTACTCAGCCCAAACATTAGAGGTTCACATCACTGCTTACTTATTTATTGTGTATATAGTTGCATGATAGCTGGTGTATTTTAATTTCTTGAACTGGGCTCATCTCTGAAGCCTTCGCCCATGACAGTGCCTTTGTTTTAGGGTTCAGATAATCTGAAATGGTTTAAATCTACAAGTCATGAATAGTTCATGGTCATGAATATCCAGTAGTGACAGTTCTGATATTTTTTCTTTAGGTTAGGCAGCACTTTCATGATGCTGGATTTATGGCAGATGTTGATGTGGATCCTGGGTGCACACTGAACAAGAAGATCAGAAACGCTCAGCTTGCACAGTATAACTTCATTTTGGGTAATGTATTAGTTATCTTGTACTGGCTGAACCTTTTGTTACAGGATTTGATCATTCTGTGAGCAAGGCAGGGTGTTGTAATCAGTGTTTTAGGTCAATTTGTTCTTGAGAGTTTCCCCTGCAGAGAACCTCTCCTGCTGACATCATAGGCATTCCTGGATTGGATAGCTGTCCCTGAAGGGAGATCACTGTTACCCAAGGCATTATTGATACTTTTTGCTGTCTTCTGGTCAGCAGTGTGGAGATAGATATATGAAGTCTCTTGTCCTTTATCAGTCAGATTTTAAGTGATTTTCCATCCTTCCAATAATGTATGCTCGTGCTTCTACTTCAGCAAAAGAAGTATGTTTCCATTGCATACAGCTGTGGTATGCTTTTGAACTAGGCATGCATGCATAAGAGGAGCCTCTTTCAGAGAGAGTGATGCAGGAAAAATGAGAAGCTCATCCTGAATACATGATTTGAAGCAGCATGTTAGTCCTGTTATGTGAATTGGGGATCTAACACTGGCCTTAAAACCATCTGGGATCCATTAAGATTAGAAGGAGCCTTTGACAGAGAAACTCTACCCTCTGACAGAATTGTGAAGAAGCAGTTGATTCCTTTGCCTCTTGGTTCTTTCTAGTTGTTGGTGAAAAGGAGAAGGCAAGTGGAACAGTGAACATCCGCACCCGAGACAACAAGGTCCATGGGGAAAGAACCATTGCAGACACTGTGGAGAGGCTGCTGCAGCTGAAATGCTCTCGTTCCAGACAAGCTGAAGAAGAATTTTAACAACACCTGCTCTACCTGGCATATAAAGTATTTGTAGTTTTCCTAATTAGTTAACCAGAGTTTTTGTTCTGAGCCAGATTTGAAGTATATTTCACATTTGGTTGTCTTGCTCATTTTTACGGGGATCTTTCTTTAGTCAAAAATGCCTCTTTTTATATAAAAAAATCAGGTTTTTCAAAAAACGTTGAAGTAAATTTTCGTGGCTTTTAACCAGTGACATATGAAGCAAGATGAAATTACTTTCTATGACTGCAAGGGAAGATTGAAACGTTAATCAGGGGTATCTCTGGCATTCTACCTGCCCTATTAAGAATAACATACATTTTGATAACATATTTTTCATGCCAGTTTAACAATAGACCTCAGGCTTAAGAACCCACATACTAACCATGTGCTGCTGCAGCAGCTTCTGGAGTGTCTCCATGAGTAAAGAATGTGATACCTTGCCATCCTGTCTCATGGCCTCTTACCAGCTGTCAGTTTCTCTCCAGAACTCTCAGTCACACAAACGGGGATCTGAACAGAGGCCTCCTGCTTCCACAGTGGCTGTTACCTCTGGCAGTGTCTCAGCTCCCAAAGGGAGGCATTCCTGACTCCACAGTGGGGCCCTGTGCCACAGAACATAGAGCTGCTAACCAAAGCCTACTGTGCCCCTTTCCAAAGGCAGTCTCTGAAATGTGCTGGCTCTGCAGGTAAGGTCCTCAGAGCTGTAGAAAGGGGATAATGCTGTCTGGAAAAAGCAGGGCAAAGTAGGGCCAAAGTTTACTGAGGAAACCAGTAGTATTAGGAGCAAAGGGTGTTTCTGTTCATGTCTCTGAACTGTCATTACAGTAAGGGCATCTGTCACACAGAAACAAGAATGTTCTAAGGTAGTGATTATTTCTTTAAGACAAATGCTACTTTTCACTTTAATAGGTACAGTCCCAGCCAGGCTTTCTTCCCAGCCCTCTAGTCCAAGGTATCACTTAATTAGCAGCCCTTCCTATCTTACTGCTGAGGACTCTCATCTATTGATTCTGGGTTTGGTTGGGGTTTTTCTCTCCATCTGGCTAAAAAGAGGCAAATGTCTGTCACTAACAAAAAATAAAATCTTAGTGTGAGGTTTTTTTGCATCTTTTTTATTTCATTAATCTTAACTAGAAGAGTTTCAAAAGGTGGTTGATAACAGTTCATTTAAAAAGAAAAAAAAAGCTATTGATACAGCCTAAGCTAAGATCAGACAAGTCTGAGGACAGGTTTGAGCTCGCTCACCTTTTGAAAGCCTCCATGTCTTGCCATTTCCATCATTGTCTGGGCAGAAGCATTTCATCCTGCCTTTTCTCACCTATTTCACTCAGGGGTGATGGTCACATCTAATCAGCATTTGAACCCTTAGTGAATTCAGACTCAGCAGACTCTAACCCCAGCAATTTTCCACAAAATCTATTTCATCCTGCTTTCATTCATGGAGATTAAAGGTTCCATCTAACTGCTGTAGGGGGAAGAGGGGGAAATTGATTTTTCCCTGTCTTGCTGCTTTCAGAGTTACTTCTGTGAGGGTTGTTATTTTCTGTATTTAGCACCTGCTCTTCTTTGCTGAGAAGTGACTGTTGCCCATGCAGTCACTGCGGTGAAAGCAGATGTCAGCTACCCCTGGGGCAGCAAGACTTCATCAACTGGTGAAGCAAACTCAGTGTAGATACCAGTGGCCCAGGGTAATGGAGCCCTTTCTCTTTAAAAATTGTGCTTCCTATTGCCTTTCCATTGATATATTTGTTGATTTGCAGAGAGCTCTCCTTTCCTTTTGTGGGGATCCCTGGACACACCAGCATTAAACTGCCCAGAAACTGACCAGGTCGTGTAATGAGAAGCTGGTACTGTAAAGGAGCTTTTTATGGCACAGCTGGTGCCAGTTTTGGAGAGGCTGTCCCTCTACAGCAACCTCGTTTGCTGAGATTATGTTCTTAAATACCAGTAGAACAATGGATATGTACTGTGTGCCTACATTTCTAGAAACACTGGCCAAGGTACGGCTCAGCACAGCACAGAGCCCCTGCAGGGTGGTGACAGGACTGAGGTGTCTGCCTCCAGATCAGGTCAGTGCAGTTCACACTGTGGATGTGCACAGACATAAAGCTGGCTCTGAGGCTGTGCTCCCCCAGCCCTTTCCCTGCTGGAGCAGCAGACTTCAGCAGTGCTCCTGATGGCTGCGGCTGGCTTACCAACAGCACCACAGGAGTTAAGGGCCATAAATCTTCCTCAGCAGCTGAGGGCTAGTTGAGCATGTGCCAACCCAAGATACATCTGGTGTACAAATATTACTGTGAATCAATTGTCTTATTCCATAAATAGTTGAGAGCCGAGGGCCTGATGGGCTCTCCTTTATAGCAGTGGGCTGCGTGCCAGCATGTTGCCTTGAGTAAGGACTCTGCTCAAGGTTAATCCTTGAGGCTGGGAGAATCCTTGCCACAACTGATTCTCAGCAAGTGATTAACAGCATGCTAAACTTTGAAATATTGGCTATGTGGTAAAAAAGATGGATTGTGCACATGTAATCCTTCAGACAGAAGCTGTTGACTGAGTCTGGGACTAAGCCTGAATCCAACTGCACCTAGACTCCCCTCAGAAAGGAATGTTGAATGCCTGGGACTCCTCCCTGAACCTCATGACTCAATGGCTGTAGGGTCTCCCTACAACAATTTTGCCTGATCCTATTCTCTGTGCAGTGAAAATCAAGTGTACCTTGACACTGAATCTCGTTAAAACACTGTTGCATTTATGATCAAACTTCATTAAATCATGGTTTTACATTGATAAACATTATTGCTATTTCTTGGTTACAAGTGAAGTGCAGTACTTCATCTATAGCACTGGCCTGGCACAAACAGCACATTCTCTCCCTTGGTTCAACCAGAATTGCTCTGAACAGTGGCTTTGGTCACTCTTACCATCCTTTGTAGCGTAAGCTCCCAGCAAAGTAGTGTATGTCTCCTAAGGCAGGATGATGCGGCTTGGCTGTTGTAGGTTGACAGTGGGACCACTTGTCAAACAGGAAAGAAGTGCTTACATAATTCATTTTGGGGATGGAGAAGGCTGAAACCCATCTTTCCAGTTTGGCAGAGCCTGCTCTGTTTACTAGCATTAGGTAAGAGAAATTCAAGTAGTTTGCAGTTTGCTTTTCACTCTGTATATCCCTAAGAATGTTTTCATGGGCATTTCCTGTGGAGTATTTGGTAAGGTACGTCTCCAACTTGGCTTCACAGCAAATTTAGTTTCACAGAATCACTGAATATGCTGAGTTGAAAGTGACCCACAAAAATCCAAGAAATCCCAACTCCTGGCCCTGCACAGGACCATTCCCTAAAAGCACACCTGAGAGCATTGCCAAATGCTTCTTGACCTCTGTCAGGCTTGCTGCTGTGACCACTTCTCTGGGGAGCCTGTTGCAGTGCCCAGCCACCATTTGGATGAAGACCCTTTTCCTAATACCTGGCCTAAACCTCCCCTGACACAACTTCAGGCTATTCCCTTGGATCCTGTCACTGTCATCACAGAGCAGAGGCCAGTGCCTGCCCCTCTCCCTCATGAGGGAATTGTAACTGCAGTGAGGTCTCCCCTCAGTCTCCTCTTGTCCAAGCTGAACAAACAAGTGACCTTGACCGCTCCTTGTGTGGCTTTTTATTCAGAGCCTTCACCATCCTTGTTGCTCTCCTTTGGACACTCTCTAATAGTTTCATGTCTTTCTTACACTGTGACACCCAAAATTGGCCCCAGCACTCGAGGTGAGGTCACCCCAGTGCAGAGCAGAGCAGGACAGTCCCCTCCCTTGCCCAGCTGTTGATGCTGTCCCTGATGCCCCCAGGACAGGGTTGGCCCTCCTGGCTGCCAGGGCACTGCTGACTCGTGTTCAACTCGCCATTGACCAGGGGACCCAGGGCCCTTTCCATGGCACTGCTTTCCCAGCATCTCCTTCCCCAGCCTGTATTTTCATCCAGAGTTGTCCTGGCCCAGCTGCAGGGTCCAGCACTTCCCCTTATTGATCTTCATGCAGCTGGTGATTGCCCAGTCCTCTCATTTGTCCAGGGCCTCCCTGGCCTCAAGGGAGTCAACAGCTCCTCCCAGTTCTGTATCATCTGTGAACTTGCTTAGTGTGGCTGCAGAGAGCAGCAGGCACAACCAACTTTCCCAGGCATTGTCCTGGGGAAGGCTGTGAGAAGATCAGAGAAAAGAATTAGAAACAGTTCTTATCTTCACTTGCTGCACCTGTTGTGCCCATGTGGAAAGTGTTATGGAGATTTGTTTACCAAAAGGTGATTTCTTAATTGGTCAATGGTGATGGTGCTTGGATTCAGTTGGCCAATCTGGTAAAAGCTGCATGAAACTGTCAGCAAGGGCGATGGGTTTTTCTTAATAGTGTAGTATAGTGTAGTGTAGTATAGTATAGTATAGTATAATAAAGCAATTCATCAGCCTTCTGGAATCATGGAGTCAATGCTAATTATTACCGCCACAGGAACGCCCTGCTATGATAGCTTGGCATCCGTTCCAGTCCTGCATCCAAGTTTGTGAAGATGTTGAAAAACACAGGGCCAAGGATGGAGCCCTGTGGAACCCCACTAGTGACAAGTCACCAGCCTGATGTTACCCCAGTCACTGTAACTCTTTGTGCCCCACCCATGAGCCAGCTGCTCACACATCACAGGATGTGTTTATCCAGCTGTGGGCTGGACATTTTGTGCAGACAGATCCTGTGGGAGACAGTATCAAAAGCTTTGCTGAAATGCAAAATGTGAGAAGGCACATGGAATAACAGGGAAGGAAGATACCGTATTGATAGATCATCCAACTATATACAAATAATGTACGGCAGTAATTTCTGTATCTGTCAGGAATCACTGTGCCAGGATTCAGTGTTCTGTGTAGTTCCTCAGTACTGCAAACTTCCCTGAAAAAGTTTCCTCTGGAGCAGGATGCTCCATTTCCCTGGATGCTGCTGCTATGAAGGGTAATTCCCCTAAGGTACTCTCTGTCATATCTTGGGATGATAATACTTACTCCATTGCACCACTGGGTCAGTCTGATGCAGTTGCAGTATTTAGATTCAGTCATGTGTCAATTCCTCTAGAAGCAGTGCAACATCACCTTTGGGGAGATCCCAGCTGTGAGATAAACTGTTAGTTGCTGTAGATACCTTTACTCAGTTTTGCCTGACTACATTTTTTCCACTGCATCCAAACCCAGTCCATACACGCTCCTTGATAAAAGGGAATTGTTTCACTAAGTCTGACTTTTCCCTTGTAAAACTAGACCAAGATTAAGTGGTCTTTGAAAACTCATTTGAGGCCTTCAGCTCTTGTCCTGTGTAATTTCATTATTGCCTTCTCCATCATTTCTGCACAGTCATCTCTGGAAAAAATCTAAGCAACTGGCCCTCAAATCTGACAATGATGAAGTGATGTGATGAAATTAAGAATTGCTAAAGGCTACACTTATTTTTAAAAAAGACAGAATTTAGTGATTGGTGCTTAAAGAGAATTTAAAATATCATTCAGCCTTTCTACACACTAGTGTTTTCCATCTGCCTTGGACAGGAATATTCTTTCAAAGTTGTCTGGATGTGGCTGATGCCTTGTGAGCCATTGTGATTGAGCATGCTCGTATGAGACACTTTTGGACTTCCACCAAAAGTTTTTTCTTTAATTTTTTTTTCATGTAGCCTCTGGAGCAAGACATGCATTAACAGCTTCTGATAAATCACTACAAGAACATGTGCTCAGATAAACTGGGGCAGCCAGGGACATTTTGTAGTGTTCTTAGATATTGAGGGTAAATCATCTGGGCTACATGTTTAGTTTCAATACATCAGGTATCTGTATACCTCGAAAACTACAGCCTTCAAACTGGATCATAAAGCTTTTCTGCAAACAAAAAAAAAAATGCTCTGAGTTGCACAAAGCCCAAAAAAAACCCCAAAGCAGAAACAAACAAAAACCAATAAAACTATCTATCTATCTGTCTGTCTATCTATCTATATGCCAGTTAATCATGACAGAGATGTGTCATAAGACAGCCTTGTTTTCCCCAGAGCCTTTAGAATTGCCTCTTTGAGATCCCCACAGAGACAAGGAGAAATTGGAAAGAGGCAGAGATGAGACAAGAAAGTATGGAACAAAGACATGTCGTGCTCTCCCTGTTGACATGCAGATGCAAAGTACAATTAAGCTACTTGGAGTCAGAACATCCCACTCTGTGAAAGGTTTATCTCACTAGATTAGAAGAGAGTATGTTCACTGCAGGCCAGTTTGGGGCTGACACTTAGAACACCTTTTGCTATCCATCACAAGAAGAAGCAGGCTTTTAAACCAGACTTTGATTGATTTTATTGCATTTCTGAAGCATGACTCTTCATTTTTTAAGCACTCAGAACTTACCCTTGTACACTGAGTGTGTATGGCCACATCAGCACAGGTTAACTTAATACTCTGCAGGAACTTAGATGCAGAATGACTATCTAATCATGTTTGATGTGTGATTTTCCAATTGCATGCTTCAGGGACAGACTGTAACCTGTCTAAAGCACATTGGCAATAAAAGGAAAATTTCTGTGTTTTTCCTTTACTGGGATACAGGCACATAAGGATGTGAAATCTCTGTCCCTGAGTATCTGCAAGGATGTCAGTCTGCACACTGGAACAGCTTTGAATGAATATGATTTTTTTGGAAAGACACCTTTTGTTGGTGCACTCACTGAAATGTCAAAATGGGTTGAATTGCTAAGCATACCTTTCCAATAAGCCATTACCAACTGAGATATAATAATCATACAATAACATTTCTTCATAAACACTCCATTTAGCTATGGGAAATGAGATCACACGTAAGTATTCTGAGTTCTGCTCCTCACATGAGGACAGGTGGTGTCAGAAGAGGGATCAGGTGGAGTCTAAACACCTTCAGATCATACTAACAGCACAAAGAGATCAAATACAGAGTTTATTTAGGAGAAATATTTATTTATTTAGGATTTTTAAACCATTTTATATCTTCAAACAGATTATCCCTGAACTGATTGTACATCCACTTTATCAAGTTACTCCTTTCTGACTAACTCCTCAGCATCAGCAGGCCGAGCTATTTGTATCTTTTCCTGCAAGAGATTTTTCTGAGATTGTTCACAGGGTGGAAATAAGAATTATTTCAGAATGTTCAGGCTTTATGTTCCAATGACAAGTTAGTTTTTGTTGTTTTAAGTGTCAGACTTTTCCCACAGAACAAGACTTTCAAGCTCTGACTAGAAACATCCATCAAACAACAAATCTCCGTTTCCTCATAAGATACATTAACTTGTATCATCCTGGATTTACAGGTGGGAATTCTGCAACCAGCTGCAGCCTGGCCGTGAAGTACCTAAATTGTAGGGGTACTGTCTTACTCATCTTGAAACTTGTCACACACTGAGTCCCTATCCCAGATGTGCCATTCCTTCATTCAGCTCCTTCCTCTGCCTGAAGGGGTTCAAACCCAAATCCTCAACATCCAAAGAAGAGCATATTGAGAGTTTAGGGTATCTCCTATATAGAAAAAGACACAAGAAAAGTGAAGATAGTAAGAAAACAGAACAGGGCCTGTGCCCTAAAACAGGCCTGGGACAGATCTGGGACTCTTATTGGGGATTTCAAGCACATTTATACTTTTTTAGGAAGGAGGTGCTTTCTTCTCACCACCAGCATATAAAGCTAGATATTTTTTGTTTCTGTTTTAATGAATCTTGAACTCTCAGCAGCTAACTCCTGTATTTTCAAGATGCTTGCTCCATGCAGATCTGACAAAGCAGAGTGCAATACTTTGGTGTATGGCTTTTTGTTCCCAACAACATGCTTTGCAAAGCAGTGCTCTGTTTACAGGATAATCTGTTATCCTGTAATTAACAAACTCATCAGAACCAGTATCATAAATCACTGATAAAATAATTTCAATCATCTTTATGCATGGGAGATAATGCAGGGGGACTATACAGCAAGCTGTCACTCTGATTATCAGTGTTTCCAATTGAAGGGAAGAAAGCAGCAGCTCCAATTTGTGACATCAGTCTGTGCATGAATTAAGATACACCAAATAATGCTATTTTGCTTTCTGGTCATTGAAGAAAAGCAATTATTGTTTTGCTAAGAAACAGTGCTACCCATAAAACTTTGAATGGAGAGAGGTATCAGTATGTATTTCATATTTCATTTTCAGCATGTCTCATTACAGTAAGTGAAGAAGCTGTCAGTGTTTTGCTGGAGGTCAAAACACTAACAGCATTCTTGTCCAGCTTTGCTATAACAAGGATAAAGCACTACCGCTACTGGGAAACAGCAACGAAGCACATTTTCAGCTTTCTTGAACAGCAAACAGGAGGCAATTGGGCTTTAACTGAAGTGAGAGAAGGAAAGGGATGCAGGAATTGTGTGAAAGAAGGACAAGAACAGGAGGAGACAGCTGAGTGCAGCAAACAAGACAGTGCTTTTAAACTCAGACCTGGAATGGAGAAGCAGAGTTGTTACCTGCCTGTTCACATTTCTGTACCACTTTGCAGCCAGCACAAGGCAGGACTCCAGGCAGAGGCAAAGCCAAGCTCTCAGAAGCTATCTCTTTGCATGGCTTTCCTCTTCACTTTCCCTTTCACAAATGGGCTTTTTCAAACTGCTGCAGGAATTATACATGAAACAAACAAGGTGCAAGTGAGGATGACCCAGGAAGCCTCTTCCAATACCCCAGCTCAGAGCCAAGTGAGCAACTTCTGAAAATGAATTTTCCTTTTCAGCTTTTACCCTGAGACCTTGGCTAATGGAGAACCTCCTCCACAACACCATCATCTCTACTACTAAAAAGGATATGTCAGGAATTGTATCTCCAAGGCCAAAACTCTCTTTCCCCTTCCCTCTGTGCTGAAGAATATGCTGGCCTCCATATACTTTAGAGTAATGGACCAGAGCCTCAGCCAACAGGCACCCACAGTTAATACCCACAGAGAGGTAACCCACAGAGAGGTAACTCACTCAGGTTACCGCACACCCACAGTTAATCCATCTTGCTTGTTCAGACTAGTGTTTATGGGCTTGCTATACTGGGGACTGCTAGGAAAGCACAGACACCTGTGCCAGGGCTCTCAGGGTGGTGGGTGTTTGCTTTCCCTGCTCTCCTAGCACAGATGCCATTGTAGATAACAGAGGAAGTGACAGTACAAAGCTGAGCTGCATGTGTCAACCCGAAACTGCAGGGGCAGTGACACCTTTGCTCTCATGGGTCACAAGCTGCCAGATGGGGCCTGTCTGCAGCTCCTTCTTCTTCCCCAACACAGCTGGACAGCCAGTTCATTCTTAGCTTCAAGCCCTTGTGACAAGACCATTTGGTTATGGACTGTCATTTATATTCCCTTTGTTATGGAGACACCTTTTGAACATGATAATATGAACTTAATTCAATTATCTCTATCACAGAGACAAAATACATCACAATAGTACCAGAGCAATCTGAAGAGAATTTCTGAAAATCTTCATTCACTGGCAGTTGACCTGTGCGAGCCAGGGGTTTATGCCAGCTGAAGGAATAAATGTCCAACTCAAAATTATAACAGAAAATCAGGTTAAAGTTTCAATTTCCCATCCTCAGCTCTGTCCCTTCATCACAGGGTCAGCTTTCTTAAGAACTGTCCTGCTGATGTGGCAGTAAATCTTATAATACATTTAATAAAATAGTATTAATGTGGTGCCAAGGAACCCCAACAAGATCAAAACCTCATTGTTCAAAGCTGTACAGAAGCAGGCTCTGCTCTGAAGTGATGGTGATCTAATCATGTGGGGGCACCAGGAGTGCACAGCACTGCACTGACTTAATCAGTGTCACCCTGCCCAGCCCTGGAAGAACTGGACCTTCAGACTTGACAAACAGAGCTCTGCTCACCACACTGCACTGCCTCCTCTGTCTGCTCTGCTAAGCTAAGCAGCATTTTTTATGAGATGCTTTTTGTTAGAACGAGCAACCATGCCTGTGTGTGTAAGCAGAGATGCAGAGTCTGTCTGCAGCACTGCAAACAGCCACAGCACACTGGGTTTGTAGTTTCTTGCACCACACACACTCACCAGCTGCCAGTATGCCTTGACCCAGTTTCTCACATCAGAGTGGCAAGTGGATCCCACTATCAGCCACAGAAAGAGAACAGAGGCATGGTCAAAACTTCTTTTTCATTTTACAAAGGATGAGCTTCTCTGCTGTTTAAATTGCAGTCATGAACAGCCCTTCTCCAAGTCACTGCATAGTTTTATTTGTGTCTTGAGACAGTGACTCTCTCTTTTCAATGGCACCACTAGCACCTCATCTCTTTGACACTTATTTTCCCCCGTACTTCAAGTGCTGGTTTGGCCCAACAGTTGCCCACCATTTGTAGAGAGAAGCCCTGGGAGCCCAGAGGGGTGCTGCTTCAAAAGTTGCAGAAGAAAAAAAATCAGTCAATCAATCTGTTCTTCTTTGGTCTACCCTCATTTATGGCATGTCAGGCTCATTACTGATTCAGTGCTCAAAATACCAAAAGTGCCCTTAAAATGTTTAGATCAATGGAAGGTGTCCAGTTCTTCAGGAGACAGCTATCTTCAGAAACTAATGGAAAATAAAGGCTGGAAAAAAGAAATTCTAACTCACTGATTATTTTTGCCCTACTGTTCATCAGCAGGGCCTTCAGCCCTGGCACACCCACCAAGCAGGCAGTTTTCATCACACTTCATGACCAAGCACAATTCTAGAGGGGAATGAATGTGTGCTGAGGGTTTGCAGCCTTTTTGGTGTTATTACTGTACATAACCTCCTGCACTGTTTAGGCACCAATTTTGTCGGTTGGAAGATCTGTCTGAGGCATTCACAAGGGCTCAATCCCTTCCCCAGTAACTTATCATAGAATTATAGAATGGCTTGGGCTGGGACTTTATAGATCACCTTGCAAGGTCACTTTTCACCATACTAGGTTGCTCAGAGCAACATCCAACCTGGCATTGAACATCTCTAGGGTTGGGAAATCCACAGTTTCTCTGAGCAACTGGTTCCAGTGCCTTACCACCCTCCTAGTAAAGATTTTTTTCCTAATATCTAATCTAAATCTACCTTCTATCAATTTGAAGCCATTCTTCTTTGTCCTGTTTCTCCAGACTCTTGTAAAAGTCTCTCTCCACTGATCTTGTAGATTAACTACTGTAATGACATAACTGGGTCACCCCAGAGCCTTTTCTTTTCCATTCCAAATTTACTCAACCTGCTGTGCATGGTGCTTTGGATGCAGCATCACTTTTTCTTTTCTTTTCTTTTCTTTTCTTTTCTTTTCTTTTCTTTTCTTTTCTTTTCTTTTCTTTTCTTTTCTTTTCTTTTCTTTTCTTTTCTTTTCTTTTCTTTTCTTTTCTTTTCTTTTCTTTCCTTTCCTTTCCTTTCCTTTCCTTCAGAAGTCAGGTGAGAAATGAAGATGTTTCTACACAGCTCTGGAGTGTGCAGAAAGATCCATATAATCCTCTTGAAAAGGAAAAAAAAATAGCAATTTACTTTTTCCCTTCCTCCTTCAAATGGTTTTCAGTCTTCACGGTGGAGATATTTTTCTCTCCCCAGCTCCTTATTGTTGTTCAAGTTCTGCAGCACTATAAAAAGAAGCATTTATACTTGACAAGAAGCATTGCTTCTCAAGAGAAGGGGAAGAGCTAGTGGAGGGGAGGTGCTGAGCAGGGAGGGCAGCATCACCACCCTCAGCAAGGATTATAGGGTGTAATAGCAACACACAGGAATTTAATAAAAATTAATCTCATTAAAGAAGAGCAGCCCAATAGTTTTCATCTTCAGACATGCCTCAGTGCAAGACAGGCTGGTTTTCTTTTCTCCATCCCAGTTGCAAAAAACATTTGGTTCTCAGTTACGCTTCAGTAAATGCAGAATGAGGAGACTGAGAACTGAATTATGACATGACATTATCAGTAAATGCAGAATGAGGAGACTGAAGACTGAATTATGACATGACATTATTTGTTTCACACTCTGAAAAGGGCTGAACTTGCTGGGTATATTCCTAGTCCATTCTTGCTTTTGACAACCTTTTTGTTTTGAGTTGCAGCTGTGGGGGCTGTCAGCAAAGAGATTTTTGTGAATGCATCTTTAACTATACTAGGCTGTCTGAGGAGCTACCATCAGTCAAACAAATCAATGTTTTGAATTCACCCACCTGAATACCTACCTGCTGCCTGTCTCAGCTCTAGCAGGGCTTTTGCTACTGTCTTCTGTAGCACTATTGACAAATTGATGAAGCATGGATGAGGTAAGTGGGTATGAGAGGTGTCTGAACAAAAAGGGCTAAAAGGGCAAAGGGCAGTGGCTGGTGATGTGCCCTGAGGTTAATACTGGGGACAGTTCTGTTCAGCGTCCTATCAGAGATGCACATGATGGGACAGCACGTTCACACTGTGAGGAGTAGCTCGACACCAGGGGTTTGTACCACTCTTCAAAGGGTCCTCAGTGGGCTCGAGAAATCGGCTGACAGGAACCCCAGCCAGCTGGGCAAAGGGAAATGCAAATTCCTGCACTGCCTGTACAGCATGGGCTGGAGTCCAGTTGACTGGAAAGCAGAGAAGGAGCTGGGGACATGAGCCAGCAAAGGGCCTGTGCAGCACAGCCCAGCCCAGCAGCATCCTGGGCTCCACTGGGACACTGTCAGCAGGTCAGGGGAGGAGCTCCTTCCCCTCTGCTCAGCCTGATGAGACACATCTGGGATGCTGCACAACACGGTGGGCTCCCCAGCAGAAATAACACAGACGTAGTGAAGAGAGGACCATCAAGGGTCACAAAGATGATGAAGGGAAGTCTATGAGGAAGAAATCACACATGCTGTTTCAGATATGATGGAAATAGAATCAGCAGCAGGTGGCTAGAGGAGCTGAGCTGGAGACTGGAAAGGCTATGCAGACACTTGTTCACAAAAAACCTGTGCACTGTTATCAGAAGTTTTCAACTTGGGAACTTACAGTCATGCAAATTTCATCCAAGGTATATTTAGCTCAATACCTGAAACTTCATTCAAAATTATCCAAAGCTTTGCAAAGCTGTTTTTTTGTGTGAACACAGATGGAATTTCAAGAAAAAAATGTTGTAAAGCAATTTTAAGTTCATTTCTCATTTAAAAAATGGGGAAAGGGCAAGCACCTTGCTGCTGAAAATCTTATGAACTGCAGTTTTATTCAGCTTGTACTTCAAAGGAGCATGACTTAGTACTTGAGGTAGAAATCATGTTCAGCCCATCATTTTAGGACTGTCTTCAGATGTCACAGATAGCAATTTCATATGAATCATGGTTTGAATTGCATGTGTTAATAGATAACATCCAGTGCCATGTAACACATAGAATACAGAAGCTATTCAACAGCAAAGAGGAATAGTGAATGATAGCACAGCCCATCAGTTACCACGCAGTACCCCTCCAGTATTTATGGCAGGGAAATGGAGGCACAGAAAGGAAATTAGCCAGGAAATTGGAGTTAACACCATAATTTCAGAAACATGTTAAGTGTTATTTCTCAGTAGTTGCTAGGGCTGCACACAGGGTCAAACAAATAGACACAGGTCAAGGTTTTAATTGCTTATCAATATTTCAGTAAGAACAACAAGTTTGCCACAATTTTCTGTGAAAGGAAAATGATAGCTATGATACTATTGTTTTAATCCAATAAGTCACTCATTCTATAATACACATGTATTTAAAATGAATTCTGATCTTCTCATAGTTGAACAAAATATCTTTAGTGAAGTATCTTTTTACTTGTTAAAAAGCTCCGTTCAGGAGCTAGTTTTGAACTTCCTGGACATTCTGAGTTCAGCTGTTATTTTACAAGCTAGGCACCATTGACATTTGAAATAATATATTATTTTGTATAGAAAGAGGCATTTTTAGTCATAAAATGGCTCAGAGCCCAGATCATCAAAGATAAGTGTTCTCAAAGTAGTCAATTCAGAGGCAAATTATTCCTTACTCACAAGCTCATACAGTGGTGGCACAAAGAGAAAGTGGCAAGTCCTTCACCAAGACAATGAAATTCCTTCTCTTACAAAAACTGTGCATGTTTTGACTTCATTTTATCAGTCACCAGTGACAACCACCACCTGGGAGCTTTCCATGGATATTTTGCCTGACCATAAACCTATGGCTGGGCTTTTGGGATCCACCTGGAGGGATCACCACTTAGCACAACACAAGCAAGCAGATCCAAAGAGCACCTGGATTCATAACAAGAACTGTGTCACCTGGAACCTCTCACTATTTTCCAGAACCCCAAGTTGCTTTCAATTTGCACTAAACTAGATGCAAATAAAACAAAATACTTCCCCTTCTAAGCTGTTTCTGAGCTAGAATAGTGTCCCTAGATCAAAAGCAGCTCTGTTCCTGGCTTCAGCTACACAGGTATTTGGCATTATTTGCTCAATTACTGCAGTGGTAAGGACAGCCAGCTCCCTTGCCAGTTTCCCTTCCTTCCTCAATTTGGTTTTACTCTGTAGGAGCCATGGCCAACTAATGGTCACTGGGGAAGATCAGGGAGGCTCTGGGTTAATATTTGCACCAAGGTAGCACGGTGGGGTTGGGATGCGTCTTTTCCAACATGAGCCTAGAGCACCTCATCTTCTATTGCAGCTTTCTCTGCTGATCAAATCTTCAGGCACACTGAAGTATTGGTTCAGGAAGACCATCAAATCCAGGATTCATCACATCATGAGCCCCTTTTTTCATAGCCAGGCCTCATCCAGCTGTAAACACTGGATCTGCAAGTTCCTGTCAGACAGCTTAGGGGATGTCCTAAAACATTTATAGGCTGAAGCTTTACAGTCAGCATATCAGCCATTACTGTGAAGAGAAGCCAGATACTTTACTGTAGCAAATTCCAGGAGTCTTGCTGTTCTGATCCACTTTGTAGCTGAATGGAGCAGCAGCTGCTTAAGTTTTCAAAATTCCTGTGATTTCAAACACATGGTTAGAGGTGTCAAAAGGCAACAGAGAAGCATGTCCTGCAATAGATCTCCAGGAATCTTTTATCTTATTTCCTTCCCATTTTGGATATTTAAGATGGCAACCATCCATCTGACCCAAAGATGTCTCAGTGGTTATGCTAACAGAATTCTGACATCAAAGACATTTCAAAGCTGTTGTTGAGCATGTTTTGAGTGTGCCTTGAGGCTGAAATTTCAGTAAGACAAAGGCTAGGGTTGTGGCTTATGCTAGCTTGATTCTCCAACCTAGTACAACCACAGTCCTCATACAGCTTTCCTCCAGCAACCAAGCTGGGTTAGATAAGGCAAAAGACATCTGTGAAAAATTTTAATTTGTCCCGTGAGATATTTTGATTGCAAAAACTACTACTATGTCAAACACAATCACATTCAGAATTCATCACAAAAATAAAGGGGAAATGTCAACCAAAACCTTTTACTCCTGTAGAAAGATATTTCTGCTATTAAATATCTTTACTGGTGATCTGGAAGAAAACAGAAAATCAATGCAGAGAATATTTTCAGATGAGACAAAAATTGGCAAGACAGCAAATGAGGAAGATTGGTTAGATAGGTTGAACTGGGTCACTTGCTAAAGTCAGTGGAATTTAAAAATCTGCTTTCATAAAGAAAGGAAAAGGAAAAGCAAAGATGAGAGGTCATATATGAGGGGGGCTGTATGCTGAAGTTCGTGACACTGCAAAATAGCACCATAGTAATCACAAACTACCATCTGACTTTGTGTTTATAATGTAATGGAAAAGGTGTAATAACTAAAATTTGAGGCTGAAAAAGTAACAGAATACCAATGTTGTGTGCAGTCACAAATTCAGATTTGCAAGTTTGTGCATCTGCACTTTGAAATTACATTTTTAAGCATTCAACGAGAGCAGAAAAATTGAAGTGCATGGAATAAGCCTAAAGAAACTCAGTGTATTTATCTCATTTAACAGAAGAGAGAGGTGACTTGATGGAAGTTTGCAGGCACCTCTCTGTGAGATAGATTTCTAATGGAAGCTGCACCGATTCCTAGCCTGAAAAGAAAGAAATTTGGAAGAAGAAGGTACAAAAATGGCAGCGAGCAAAAAGCAGAAAGGTTGAAAAATCAGTCATGGAATGGACAGAGTCAGTCACAGAATTGTTTGGGTTGGAAGAAAGTTAAACATCTTGTTTCAACCCCCTGCCATGGGCAGGGACACCTTCCACTAGACCAGGTTACTCAGAGTCCCATCCAATCTGGCTTTGACAGGTTCTCCAGCCCTCTGATCATCCTGATGGCCTCCTCTGTGCTGGCTCCAGCAGGTCCCTGTCCCTCCCATGCTGGGAGCCCAGGGCTGGATGCAGTGCTCCAGGTGGGTCTCAGCAGAGCAGAGAAGAGCAGAGGGGCAGAATCCCCTCCCTGCCCTGCTGCCCACGGGGCTCTGGATGCAGCCAGGACACGTTTGGCTCTCTGGGCTGTGAGTGCCATGGCCGGGCCATGTGCAGCCTCTCACCCACAGCACCCCCAAGCCCTTCTGGGCAGGGCTGCTCTGGGTCTGGTCATGCCCAGTTGCAGCACCAGCACTTGGCCTTGTTAAACCACATGATGTTCCTATGGGCCACTCCTTGAGCTTGTCTGGGTCTCTCTGGATGGCATCCCATCCTTCAGGTGTGTCAAACCACCTCAGCTTGGTGTCACCTGCAAACTTGGTGAGGGGGTACTCGATCCTTTTGTCTATGTCATTAATAAAGTTATAACACTGGTCCCAGTAAGGACCTCTGGGTGTCCCACTTGTCACTGACGTCCTTTGGGGCTGAAAGGTGTTGACCTCTACCCTCTGGACGTTACTATCCAACCACTTTCATATCCATCTAACAGACCAATTGTCAAATCCATCTCACTCCCTAAATGAAACATGTCATCTGAACAGCCCAGCTCATGAGCATGCAAAATGTGCTGCTTTCCCCAGGACACAACCTCTACATAGTTCAAACTAAGAACATAGTTTTCCTTTGATGAGAACAAGTACTGCTAAGGACACAACAGTCCTCTTACCAGCAACCTTAGTTCACTAATCTAGGGCTAAATATTTACAGTCATTCTCTGAATAAATAAAGATAATGAAAGAGAAGAAAGAAACCTGTTGCCCTTGTAGCTCTAATTTACAGTGGGTTTGGCACGCCATATCCTGCATATCTTCATCTCAGCAGGCAGCTCTCATTCGAGAGGGACAGGTGTCACAAGCTGTTACAGAGGACACACAGTGTTCTTCCTTCAGGGGTTTATTTTATTGCTTTCGCTATGAAAGGTCTTCAGGCTCAACCACCTACGAGCCCCATGTGTGCGTGCACAAACAGTGGGCGTCAGTCAGAGACTTTAAATCTGTCTGGGGACTCTTGGTAACTGTGAAGCCAATTCAGCACCAGCTTCTCACTGCTGTTGGCCACTAAAATACATCCAGGGAAACCAACAGCTTTCAGCTCTGAGCTCAGCAGACTTCCTGTATGAAACCAGCATAACATATCTGACCACCAGAAAATAAATAGCTTTTCTGGCTAACACTTTCTTCCTCAGTGGATTGATTATATATTTAAACAAAAATCCCAAACAGATCATCTGTGGTCAAGACATTATGCTGTTTGTGCTGTCATAATTGTCACTATATGCTGGAAAACTCTGTCAAGAGGAAAGACAGGAGAGGGTCCCCTGCAGCATCCTGCACAAAACTGCAATAAAGGCACTCACTCATCCCAATGTGAACTCCAAGGATGTGCCAGCTGATAGACAAACTACCCAAGAGTTTCTGTCCTGTGAAGAGCACTGACCAACACCTCTCAAAAGGAATATTTAATTTCAGAAATACTGGAACTGTCAATTTTGACATTATTCATGATTGCTCACAAAACCTGAATTAATGCAAAAAGGTTTCAAACACTACAATGCTTTTCAGAAACTAAACTTTCTAGCTTAGTTTGTTCCCACTGCTACTTCCCATTTACACAGACACATTCTTTACCAAGGGTAAGGGGGACTGTATTGGATGAAAAATTTCAGCTCCAGTTTTGGTTACCTTTCTGCTGCAGTTTCAGACCCAATAGAGGTCATGGCCATGTAAATCACAGCACCAGAGTAACAGCTCCCTGAACAACGTTTCCAATATATTAGTTTTTTACCTCCTCCCATCATTGTTACAACAGCAATCAGTGAACCCTGATGGGTTGCTCAAATGATTTGTTGAGCTTGGCAGAGAATGTTTTTGTGTTCCCCATCTCGCTACTCTTTGGGATACCATGAGACCAACAAGGCATGAAACACACATTTCCCATTTGGAGGGTGATGGCAGGTCAGGCGGACTGATGCTGAATCCGAGTGGGTGTTGGAAAGGCAGAGGAGCAGCAGATCCAAAGCCCCAGCACCCTCGCAGAAGCCAGCGCTGCCTGCTCCCAGCAGGGTCCTCACGTAAACAGGGGTACCCTGGTCAGTCAGACCACCCTTTTGGAGGGCAGAGGGTGCCAGCAGGAAGCTTCAGCCAAAATCTGAAGTTTGCTGATCATGTAACAACAATAATTACCACGACACATTCTTGCTCCCATTAACTACAGCAGGATCTGGCAGCTGCCAACATCCCCTCTGCCTCCTTGCCTAAACACAAACTTGGAAGAGAGGCATGAACAGAAATGAAGTGACCCAGGAGCAACAGGGAGCTGTCAGCTTCCAGGTGACACACAGGGAACACTTGCTGACAAGAGGGACATCTGCTGAAAGCAAACTCCTGCCTCATGCTAGAGCCTGTGGGTGCTCGTGGCCTCCCCTCAGTTTAGATGTAAAGGAAAACTTCAACTTTACAGGGCTGTGAAGCTGAGACTAGATGGACTCAACATCTCATCAAATGGGCAGGAGGGTGAAATCAGTCACTTCTACATCCACAGCTGCTAGGGGAAAAAAAATCTCATTTGTCTTCCACTGCGTGTGGCACTCCAGTGACTTGTAATGACTACCATGAAGGCTGGGACTAGCAACAGAGTAAACACAGAAAAGAACTTGCAGAAGACCACCATTCATTAGCTTTCAGATAGGCATTGCAGTACAGGACAGTAATTTTATCAGCCAGCACTGTTTGTTATGAGTCTGATTCATACTCCCATTTGTTATAACCTGACAATATTTTTACTTCCAGAGCCAAGCAACAAGGAAATATACTTCCAAGTGAACACAGCTGTAATTAAATGTCAAGCTTCTTTAGTTCAGCTATTGTATGAAACAGATAACAGATATAGGAGAATAAACAGGAAATACAGTATCTCCATGACTGCCATCTGTGTAAATAAGCATGTGGGGAGCTTGAAGGTTCACTGCACTTCTGTTCACAGTGAGCCCTGATGAGCTTGTAATAAAATATTTCCTCTCTGATAGTTCATTGATCAGCTTCCCTCACCCTGGAGTTTTCCTTATGGCAAGTTCCCATTAATGCCACATTTGCCATCACTCAAGTATGCCAGTGTTGCAAATGAGAGCTTTCCTTACCACCAGCACCAGGGTAAACTGCAGTGCCCTGCCCAGAGTGGTGGGTGAGAGGCTGCACATGGCCCGGCCATGGCACTCACAGCCCAGAGAGCCAAACGTGTCCTGGCTGCATCCAGAGCCCCGTGGGCAGCAGGGCAGGGAGGGGATTCTGCCCCTCTGCTCTGCTCTGCTGAGACCCACCTGGAGCACTGCATCCAGCCCTCGGCTCCCAGCCCGGGAGGGACAGGAACCTGCTGGAGTGAGCCCAGAGGAGGCCACCAAGATGATCAGAGGGATGGAGCACCTCTGCTGTGAGGAAAGGTTGAGAAAGCTGGGATTGTTCAGGCTGGAAAAGGATTTGGGGTGACCTAATTGTGGCCCTCCAGTACCCGAAGGGAGCCAACAAGAACAATGGAGAGAGATTGTAAAAGCATCTAGTGACACGACAAGGGGGAATGGCCTCAATCTGATAAGAGGTAAATTGAGATTAGATATTAGGAAGAAATGCTTCCCTGTGAGGGTGGTGAGGCCCTGGCAGAGGTTGCCCAGAGAAGCTGTGGGTGCCCCATCCCTGGAAGTGCTCAAGGCCAGGCTGCATGGGACTTTGAGCAACCTGGTCTAGTGGAAGGTGTCCCTGGCCATAGCAGGTGTTGAAACTAGATCATCTTTAAGGTTTCTTCCCACCCAAACCATCCTGTGATTCTACAATTCATTCTCTGATGTCTCAGGTCCCAGTTGAAGCCACTGAATCACTGAATCCAGACCATCTCACCTGCTTTTAACATGACAGAGATAGAGGTAACTCCAGAGATCTAGCAAAAGACTGCCTTTGAAAATATCAAATTTCACCAGGAAAATATTTTCCTCTGTCCCTAATCTTTAACTTTGATTTAGCAAATGATAACTTGACTCATAATGGTAACTGTGAATTAGGATAAGCCTTCAAAAATCTTGGTATTTCCTTTTTTATTAGTTTGTGATACCAAGTTGGCATTGAGTGATGCCCAGGTTATTTAGCAGCTCCTTGGTTTCCAGAGACTCCTTTGAAGACCCTGACAGAGCTTACAGACTATTGTGGGCCACTCTGAGGGTCCTGTGGGTATTTCTCATTCCCTGGGTCTTACTGCTATAATCACTGCATCTGTAGGAAAAACTTGTAGTCCTTGGTTTTGTTCCTGTGAGTGTGCTGGAAGTATTTGCATTTGTTCACTACGAGAAAAGAGGAGGTTGTGATCAATCAGTGACAGAAATAAGCAGTATCCTCATGTGAGCTCCCCATATTCTACTGATGGAATAAGAGCTAGGGAGGCTGCAGTGCTGGGCAGCAGCAATAAACCATGTTTCTTATTAATCACCATTCTGAAACACAGTCAGATCAGCCAATTCAAGGAAGACAGAGGTGTCTGCCACCAACTCCTGCTCTCCAGGGAACATGAGAATACATGAATACAAGGATAGGAATTGAATATCCTCTGAATACAACAACAGGACATTCAGCAGGGCTGAACTTTCTCCCTCCTAAGCCTGTAATGTATTGTATTTCTATATCCATAAAATTAAACTATCAGTTCTGCTGCATCATGTACCTCTGTCTGGAACTCCCCACCTGATATCCCCTTCTCTTACCTTATCCTGTCACCATGTTAATTTTGAGCTGATGCTGGCAGTTTCTTTGGTGGGTGCTTGTGGCAGGATGTCTACACCCCATGCCCCATTACCACCTTTACCACAGAGAGTTTTGGTGCATAAATAGATAACCAGGCCTGAAAGGCTCAGCAAGGGGGCATCTGGCACCAAAAGGGCTCAGGCCTCAGCTAAGAATGAACATTTTAGTCTTGAGAGCTGATGTGGGAAGAGATAAAAGAAATATTCTTGACTAAGAGACCCTGTTTGACTAACTATGAAAGACACACAAGTTGTGTGCCCAGAGGCAGAAACCTTCTACACACACACACCCTCAAAGTGTAGGAGACCTCTCCCTGGAGTCTGGACACTTCCCTAGGTTATTTTCCTAGGGATTGAGAGAAAGGACCTTGATGTGTGCTCCACCAGCAATGGGATGGTAAGATACATTGAATCCTAAGTTATATTATTTCTTCACTAGCTGTAACATTAATTAAAGATACCTTAACCTCACGCTGTATTTACCTACTAGTAGTAGCTTTTGTCCTTATTCCTGTGTAGTATTAGTTTGGTTTAAGTCTTATGTCTGTTAGCTTTATGTCTATTAAATAAAGAATCCTTTCTATAATAGACCGAATGAGCCATTGTTAAAGAACTCGCAAATGAGAGTGGCTTTTGGGGTGCTGGCCATCTCAATAAAGTTACTGCCTGCTGCCAGAGGCCTGGACAAAAGGCAAGGACTTAACTAAATCCCCACACCCATTTGTAACAGTGCTGCTTGGCCAAGCCAAGGGGGTGCTGCAAGCTGTGCCAGGCAGGGCAGCAACCACAGGATCTGCTGGTCAGGCTGTGCTGAGCACTGGGTCATCCAGGATTGTGTACTGCACTTGGCAAAGCAGAGGGAGCTTCCACTCACTCCTCAGATCAGTTCAACCCTCTCCCTCAGAGCACCTGTGAGGGTGCTGCCCCTGTGGGCTGGACTTTCTGAAGTAAGGAGCAACTTCCTGTGACTTCCAGTGGGTGTTGTGAGGCTGAGCCCATGCACGGATGCAGGGGTGGAGTTTGGGGACAGAGTGAGAACTGATGGTGCTCTCTGCCCGAGCCTAACAGTGCTCCTTGTCAGCATGTTAAGGATCAGGGCTGGTCTGATCAAGTTTCTGGGCATAAGCACCAGAAGATTCAGGGTGTGGGGCAAGGGGCATGGAAATATTATATACATCTCTTCAATAGACATGACAGACACTCTCACTTTGCTGCCAACAAATTAAGTTATATCTGCTTAAGAAGTGTTAAGATTTCCTCTGTTTCATAGGAAGTAATGAATCCTTTTAGTGTGTATTTTTACTTAGCACCATGCCTTATTCTTCTACTTTTTTTCCCTCACCCATTTTAATAATCTTTTTTATGGTGGAGTATCAAGCACCAAAACAAGTCAGTGATTGGGACTCCTGGCATATAAAATACATTTTTAAAGCTTTTGTTTTTTCCTGGAAATTCCATTGTATGAATCTTCTTGCACTGGAAACACGAAATACCAGAGACATCAAACATATGCAATGCCATTTATTGAAGCTTGAAACAAATATGTTATCATAGTTTGCTTTTTAAACCTTGAAATGTTAGAACAAGCTGTGAATGTGACAAATATATATTTTTTCCTGAGCAATCTGTTGAAGCTGATGTGTCTTGGGCTAATATGATAATATAATGATAATACACTTCTGCACTTAGTATTCAATTCAGTTTTGAGACTAATGACCATCTGGGTTCAGATCATAAATCCACCTTTACTTAAGAACAGTTGTGTCATAACAACAGTGGCACTGCTCTGTTAAAATGGTTCCTGTTGTCACAGTATTTTCCCTAAAGTTTTAAGCTGAGAAACAGTAATGACTACGTTTCCCTGGGTAGAACGATTACTCTGTCTAATATGTATAATATCATTTATTCACTTTTTATTAATTTCAAATGAAATAACAGCTCCCTGAAGAAAACAATGAAGGCAGAAATGGTTTAACTCCATACTAACCCTAAGGAGCACTGGAAAGGACAACTCCTGCAGGCATTTTCCTCCAACCTGCACCACATCCACTCAGTCAGCTCCTTTCTCATTAGCCCAAACACCTGGTGGCCTCCTTCTGCTGACCTCTGTGGATAAAATGTTATGCAGGTACCTCTAGCACAGAGTACTCTGACCAGGAACTTTGTCCTGTCCAAATCCTATAGAATGCTTCTGGGAATGTGAGGAGCACCTGCACTGCCCACCACTCCAGGTTGTTTGGCTGTCAAGGAACTGCTCTACGCCACACAGCTTGAGCCCAAGCCTTGCCCAAATCCTTCCTTAATCAGGCACGACACCTCTGCTCCCGCACATGATTCAATACTTCTGTGTCCAGAGGAGTAAGAATTGCCCAGAACTCTATTGCTCAAAGTGTCCCAAAAAGGAGAGAAGCAAACTGTGAAACTTAAAAAGCACCATGTCTGGCATTGGCCAGCAACACCACAGACATATATTATTGTAAGAGTGTGTGCATGTACACACATGCACCATTGCAAGTCATCCCCATATCTGTTAACCTAGCACCACACTTTTAACAGTGGATTTTGTTTTGTCAGCACCTAAAACTGGGGTTGTATTGCCATCACAGAGGTTTATAAATCTAACCTATCCATGCTGCATATTTTGTACTCCCAGAGACTTCAAGTGAAGAAGTTAAGTCCTTAGCCAAAGGACACAAACCTTTGAAAAATGACAATTTGACTCGTGGCCATCATTAGGTTAATACATTATAGCCAGGCAGCAATACATCTAATTAACTTTCATAAAGGTCTGTCTAGAAAAAAAGCTACTGCTAGTCATACATCTGTAACCACGGCGACACTTAAATTCATGACCATGTGTCTCACTGTATTCTGCATAAAATGTGCATTTCCCTGTACTACAATCTGAAATTGTAAGGTAAGTAGGATGCAAATCTGAGATATTCAAAAAAGCCAGAAGAACCAAGGTGTCCAAATCCTATAGAATTCCAAAGGAATCTAAATGTCTGCTCTTGTCCAGCTCGTTTCAAAATGCACAACTTTGTTCAAAAGGTCTTGGTTCCCTGAAGCTTGTTTTGGCATTTTCTTCACTAGCAAAACAGGAATTCTATTTGACTAGTGGTGTTCTCATGCCTGAAGCCAGAGGTATGCAGATACTACTCTGGGCCTCAGATTCCTGTCCCAGGAGCCCTCAGTTCCACAATGATTATGGATTTACCCTGTAGGAGATATCTGCTGTGAGTGAGGTGGTAGGGTGCTCCTGTGAATGTACGTTTATGCTCTACTGGGAGATACTGGATGACACAATAGCTCTACCACTGAACATCTGTGTGAACTACAGAGTTTCCAGATGCTAGCTGGCCTTTATGCTGAGGTGTAAAATTGATTTAAAAATATAGTATGGGTAATTTCCAGCTAAAATGCCTGCATGCCACATTTGAAGCTGCAGGTAATGTTTAAGTCTGTAAAGTTGAATTCCATCACACAGGTTAACATGTAATTAGCAAAACTGTTTTGTTGGGCCAGCTCATTGCTCCTTCCTTTCTTTTTCATTTGTCAAAGAACAGTAAGATTTCAATTTTCAAATGCAAAAGACTCAACTTCCAATTGTCCTTACCTACATTAGCTTAGATTTAGTCTTTTGCTTTCTCAGTATGTGGCTCCTTTACTCTTTGTGCTGTAAAGAGTGGAAACCACTACAGTGAAGGTTCCTGGTTCCTCTGTTCAGTAGCTGTAACACTCTGGAACTAAGTGTAGCTGACCACTAACATAAAACTGGTGGAAGAAAGAAGTCAAGAGAGAGAGAACACCACCTTTTCCAAAGGGTAAATTCTGAGGTTAAATTTTTGCTGCAGAACAAGCTGGTACAACCTTTATGCTGCATCAGTTTCCTGACAGCTTTTTATGTCCTGCTGACATGTATCATTTGTGTCTGAATACCTGCAGCTATAGAGACTGGCCATAGTCTTGAGCTGGTTGCCTTATCTAATTTCAAATGGCCTTGGATAGTTAATTTTAAATGGAGAGGAACTACAGATGACACATAAGAATGTTACTGCCTGTCTAGCAAAAGATCTGCAAAACCAAATTTTTCTTTATACTGAAATTGTTCATCTGTTCTATCAGATGGAATGTATAAACCTGTCTGAAAGATTTTGTTGGTTTCTCCCTTAAATGTGTAAAAAAATACACATAGATAAGAGGTAAGGCACTTAGGGATGTGGTTTAGTGATGGACTTAGCACCGCTGGGTGAGGTTGGAATTGTTGATATTAAGTCTTTTCCAACCTAAATGATTCTATGACTATTAAGGTGGTAGATGTAAACGTCTTGGCTTTTGAGGTACCAAGGAATGCTGCTTAAAACATATTTGGGAACTTAATATCCCACATTTTATGGGCTTTTCAGGTTACAGCAAGACATTTGTAGCAGAAGAAAATTGTCAAGAACAGGTTATGGCTGAGGTATCCTTTAGAGATTCAGTCAAGTACTAAGCAAAGATTTTTCTCCTGAAAAAAAACAATGTTTCAATTCATCCTGCCTATAGTAAGCAGATATTACAAAATTCTGCTTTTAAGTTTATTAAGTGAACAATGAATTTAGGATCACTGCCACTTCACCTCGATTCCTAAAAAAGAAAGGCAAGAGAGCATAAAGAGAACTGGCCCATGGCACAGGTATGTGTCTATTGCCCCAAGGGCCACCTTCACTAAGCACTCTTGAGTAAGCAGTGCTGGTGTTTCAAGTGGGTTTTGGAAAAGAGATGGAAGAACAAGTTAAACAGTCATTACAAAAAATCAGAAAATTCTTGCAAGCCTGTTTCTAGTGTCTATGCATGCCTAAGTAGTACTAGCTGCTGGCACATTGAAAATTATGTTATAAATTTTGGACTATTACAGAGAAAAAACGGAAGCAGTAAATTATGACTGATAACCCTAGGTGATGTGCTTTCCCAGTTTTGATCACAGATTTCCATTTATGCTGCATGGTTCAGAAAAAAATAATGAACGTAAAACCTGTAAACAGAAGCTCTATTCAAGGAAACAAGAAAAAAAAACAGCTAGTGCCAAGCTGCTTGGTTGTTGTTTTCTTAGTTTTGAGGTGGTTTTCTTCTAGATTTAGTGTAATTTTGTTGTTTGAAGCCTCGCTGATCCCCATGTCTTGCTTTGTTCCGACTTCGGGGCTGACTACACGTGAAGCAGCACTGAGTCTGTATTGATGGCAGCAAGCACTTGCCAATACTTTTCAGCCTCTGGCAGAAGTGAACTGACAGCTGGTCTTTGCTGCAGGGCAGCCCTGTAGTGAAGAAGATGACAAGAATTAGCTGTATTTTGCTGACACACTCCCTGCTTTATGCCAGATGGTCATGTCTGTTAAGGGTCTTATTTACAGTGGCTTTCTCTTCCCTTGTATTATGGGTCAGCTTGACCTCGCACTGAAATTCTAGGATCTTTTAGTGAACACATGACCTTCTGTTCTGGAAAACACAGCACTCATGACTGTTCAGTGAGACTTTACTTTCGTGGCAGACACAGCTGATCTATGTTTTCCACTCTGACTTTTCTCTGGACTGCCAGAGAAAGCCTGCCAAGAATGATTTGAATTTGGTCCTTTTGCATTCTTGTAACTGCCCCTAAGATGAGTAGCATGGGCTGGCAGGGTGCTGCACAGCCAGCCAGGGCAGGCAGGAGAGTGCAGACAGTGCACATGCAGCTGCATGTTCAACTTGGCTGTGTTTTAATTCCTGCAGCATCAGAACATGGCAGGGACTGACTGCTGCTGTCTGTACCACCACGCTGATAGGTCTGTGGTAGCTCTAATGAACTGAGGTGGGCCAGATTTTAGCCAGATTATTAGAAACTGGAGGTCCTCAGCTGCAAGAAGACAAGGTGTGCAAAAGAAGGAAGATGATATATTACCAAGACTGTTCTCCAGAAAATCCCTCAACACTGCAATGGGGGAAATTAAATGAAAACTTGTATAAAGGTAGTTTAAAACAGATGAATGCAGTTTTTTTCACACCGGGCTGCGACAGAAAGGCTGCCCTCAGGATATCCAGCCCCCAGAGCTGGAAGTTAGGGATGAGAAGCAAAACAAAGCTTCCATAATCCAGGAGGAGATGGTTAGGGACATGTTTTGCCAATTAAGATACTCACAAGTATATGGGCCCAGATGGGACTCAACCCAGAGTAACGAGGAAACTGGTGAGAGAACTTGCGAAACCACTCTTAATCACCTACCAGCAGTCCTGGCTAAGGAGAAGTTCCAGCTGTCTGGAAATTAGCAAACGTAATTCTCACCTACAGGAGGGTCAGAATGATGATCCAGGGGACTACAGGTTTGTACAGTTACCTGAAAGGAGGCTGTAGTGAGATGGTGGTCAGCCTACCTTGACACACCTACAGTGAGAGGACAAGAGGAAATGGCCTCAAGCTGAGACAGGGGAGGTTCAGATTAGCTTTAGAAAACATTTTTTCACTGTTAGGGTGGTCAGGCATTGAACAGGCTGCTCAGGGAGGTGGCGGAGTCACCATTCCTGGAGGTGTTCAAGAAGCATCTGGATCTGACACTGGGTGATGTGTTTTAGTGGTTCAGGGGTTACAGTGGCACTGCTGGGTGGATGGTTGGACTGGATAGTCTTGAGGGTCTCTTTCAGCCTTGACAATTCCATGATTCTGTGAACTTGCTGCCACAGGAGAGGGTGGAAGCAGACAGCACCACAGCATCAAAAAGAGTTGCAACATATTAATGAAAGTTTAAATAAAAAGGCACTACATAGAGAACTTTCAGTAGTCCTAATATACGTCAGTTGGAAATGCTGGAGGACTATCACGGAAATTAATCTCAGGAAAGCACCAACCTCCTGCATTCCTGCTAAGTAGCATTTTTTAATGCCATTGTTGGAGCCATAAGGGTGGGCTGCATGGACTAGTGCTTACCTAGTAGGGCATTTACTATGTTTCATGGGCCACTTGAGCTTATATTCACAGAAGTAACTATTACTAATATGTGCAGGCAGTATTTATCTGAGTTTGTCTTTCTGAACATGAGAGGGTCATGAAATAAGCAGACCAATCCACCACAGGGCAAAACACACGCTAAAATTATTTGAACTGCAGCAGGAGTGATGCATCACTCTCAAGAGCATGTCAGATCTAAACTGCCCTCCAGATTCAAATCATTGTCTCACTGTCCAATTAGACCCTTAGCACCATCCTCCAAAAGGCTTATGAAAGTTTTTATAGAAGGGCTGTGAGATGTTGCTGTTCTTATCCAAGGGCACCTCCTGGATACAGCAGTACACAGACTGCTCATAAAGATGTTATTCCTTCTGTAAGCTTCCCCCTTCCCCTGATGCCTCTTTTTTTGGCTATTAACCATGTACACAGCTGGGCTCCTGGGCCTTTGAAGGACAGAGGTACAGGACACCCTGAGTCACAAGAGCATTTCTCTTCACCTCTTGATTTTGGACGGTCCCACCCTGTGGAACACTGATTTTTCTACATTGTCTGTAAGAATTTGCTTGCACTCCCAGTCCAGAATTTACAGCTTCCATAGAGGCATCTATCTTAAGAAATGGCATCTATTTGGACTCACTGTGTGTTTTCCCACAGTCCTCACTGCACTCTGAGTTACCTAAAACAGGCCAACACAAGCAGACCTACTAATTTAGTTGTGTCGTCATAGGGATGCATGCTCAGAGACTGCACTCCCCATCATGGCAATACAAGGCCAGAAGTGCTGGAAGAGACAGCAGTGTGGCCAGGGTGACCTGAGCAGTAGCAGGCCAGGGTGACCTGTAATTACTGAGCCCACACTACTCAAAAGAAGTTGATAGACTGAGTCAGATCCCAGTTTTTGCAGAATCTCAGCAGAAATGGAGAAACCTGTTTCATGCCTGTGTATTACTCTACCTGTATTTTTCCTGCACTCTTGCAGATTGCATTTCTGATATTTTGTGGGCTTGGTTTTATCCACACACATACTGTCATCTTCAGTTTCATTGGTTTCTGTATTCATGCATTTCACAGTTCTTTGCTGAATGCCCCCTCCACAAGAAACAGCACACTGAAAGAGTAATTTTAACATATGTAAGTTTTTTTAACATGGAAATTTTGTAATTTGGCAATATTTGAGCTGTGATGTGACAGGAAGCTAAAACTGCCATCTGATCCAGAAGCAATGGCATTACAGTACTCTGTGTACTGTATGCTCCATCCAGTCACCTCCATGGTGCATTGTGGCCAGATTTGGCAGGATAAGGTAGAGGGTAATAGCATCTTGGAATGTGTAAACAGGGGAAAATTATTATTTTCTACAGAGGAAAAGGATGATTTGCAATGCCAGTCCTACAATATAAGAGACTCGTAAACCAAATTCATACCAATTAGGACAGTTTTTGCTTCCTGTGTTTTCTGACTATCTAAGTAAAGCAAGAAAAATCAATTGCAATATTAGGCCTATAAATGATCAAGACTAAAAAAAAAAGCCCAGTAAGGTTTTGTTTCTTTCCTGGATTTAAACAGGTGGTTACCCTTTCTTTAGGACCACAAAAGAACTGCCAGCTGCTTGTTCTGGCTGCACACAGAAGGCCATAAAACCAAAACACTTTTAAAATATCTTCTTGTACCATTCTGTACATGTACTTAAATCTTGTGATCTCCCAGAGCCTCTGAGAATTCCGAATTAGTTTTAATTTTTTTCTCTCTACAGATAAATAGTGCCATCAGATAAATGAGATAAAGAATTCAGAAGCTAGAGAATGTCAGCTAACAAAGTACAAGAGATGAAGACAGGAGTGGAACCTCTGTAATTTTTCTGCAAATTATCCCCTCTCTAATATGTATCTCTGTACATGAAGCACAATAGTATTGGCATGAGGCAGACTGAAAGATCTTAGGTATTCTTGCAACAACTTTATATTGATTTTTATAATATTTTTATAGAGGAAAATTATTAATTAATACATCAATATGGGATTAAAAAATAAGTAAAATAGTTGCTATAACATTTGGTAGTCTGTTACTTATTTTATGTGCTTCACTTCCATATTTAAGTGTTACACTGACTCTACATTACCTTACAGTCATGTCCCATCTAATGGCTTTGTATCAAAACCAACTCATTGAATTTTCTGTGTTAAATGTGACTCCAGTGTTTTCTGATTTGTGGCTCCTGCTTTTAGCATTCCTTCAATATTCCATTATGCTGTGAGGAATACTTGTAATGTATGCAATGTTTATTAAGGAAACTGAAGGGAAAGCTTTATTAGATATACTAGTTTCTTTATAGATAAATATGTATAGCAATCGATAAGTATGTACAGCAGATACTGGAAAGTTCCCCAAAGATACACCTCACATTTATCAAGAAGGTTTCTAGGTACTAAGTAGGAGGCTACTGGTCAAAATTCAGAATTTCTCTTTGTGTGGGCAAGTACAGTATTCCCCGAAGTTGTTTTGAGGATCACCCAATCCCCTCCAATAGCCTCAAACACTGGAAAATATAAACGTGCAGAGTAAGAATGTTAATGGTAAAACTCCTTTGTTCTTAGACAAGATAAAAGATCCCAGACTTCCAATGACATCTAATACAGCAACAGAAAACAGAAGCTACAATATATGTCACCTAAAGGAACGGACACGGGCTGGCTATGAAATGTTCAGTAACGTTTTCAGAAGTTCTTTTGCAGCTTCAGCTCTGCATAAGGAACTTTACTTGCCACAGGGGCTGAAGTTCAGAGACAAGTGGATAATGAAACCAAATACGGCCAAAAAATGAAACATGACAAAAAATGAAACATGACAAAAAATGACAAAAAATGAAACAAAAATAAACTGAATCCTACCGGGCTCCAGGCCTGGTGAATCCACTGTGTGCAAGGCTGCCTGTTACAGGATGCAGTGGCATCAGGTCTCTTGGTCCAGTCACAGTGCCCTTCCCGTGGGCAGGAGACGTGCCGCCTCTGCTGGCCACCACCACACGTCCTCGAACACTGGCAAGACAGTGGCAGACACAGAGGTGGGAGAGGATGAGAAACCAGAAACAGACCACAAAGATGGCTGCACATGTTCATTCAGAAATGCGGGGCCACAGATAACAGGACCATAGGTTCAGAAAGAGGTACAGGCTAGCCTGTAGATAAGTCCAGACATGAAGAAAAGCTCTGCACTGAGACACTTATTCCATGTGCTTGGAAGGAGACTGAGAAGAAGCTGCTACAAGGGGAAAAGCTGCTCCTGGCACATACTACTAGAAGGACTAAAGGGCAGAGTAGAAATGGCTACACAGAACAGGCAACAGAGAACTGCTCATCAACATCACCAACAGCAGTAGTGTCTCTAACAAGAAAGTAGAAGTCATGTATCAGCAAGATTAATCTGTAACACTGACTGAAGACACAACAAGTTCATATGATGCAGCATCTCATTTTTACGAGGTGGTTGGGGACATTAAAATTCAATCCATACAGCAATTGAACTCTTTGGCAGTAGAAGTGTCATAAAAAGATAGTGATCCAGGTTATTTTTTAAACATTCTTCTGTCCACATTCTAAAATTACTTATTCACTGATTTTGTTACTATTTTTTCACTAAGTCTGTAGTAGAGTCTGCTTGAAATACATGAAGTATTTAATACTCTGATATGAAATAAGGTACCAAATATACTTTGAATAATGCATTGTTACTCTCCTATAAGGAATTGCACCCCTATGGACAGAACAATATATCTGACATCTGATAAATGAACCTTTTCAATCTGTTTCTATCCAGTGTCCAGGGTTGGACTAGTGTTTTTATAAAGTATTTTAAGTGGCAAACGAATGCAATCATTCCATTATTTTTGTTTTTCCTCCTCCCGCTGACTGCTCTGACAGCACACCCTGGTCTCCTCCAGGTGTGATTTCTTAGTGCCCTGTAAAGAAAATGTGATCACCTCCCTTAAAATCCCAAAGCATTAGGTCCACAGGGCTGCAAACATCATGACACTTTCTCCAGCACTGCTTTCAGTGGGGTTAAATTCTACAATATAATCAGGCCACATGATTTAGCTGACATAAATAAGTGCCTGGCAGCCTCTGAGTTTGTTGGCACAGGTTTATATTACAAAGGGAGCCAAAAGTCAGATTTATCTTATGTCTGGTCTAAGCCTTTGCTCCATAAAATTTCAGTCCAAAAGTGTAAAGGAACGTTCTAAATTTGCCATAATGAGAAGGCAACATTAAAACAGCAGCAAAAAGGATTAATCTAAATGAACCACATTTACTGATCCCAAAGGATAGCTACAACAAATTTTCTTCCAGGCCATCTGCTTTTCCCTTTCAGGACATGGTAATTTAGAGCTCCAGCTGTAAATCACACTCAATCCTAAGAATGATTCTGTGAAGCCTTATGAACACCTGTGATAGTTTTTGCTGTAGTCATGCACAAGAACTCACCAGCTGCGTGTCTTCCTTGGAGCACAATTTTACCTGACAGCACGGGATCCAAGAGCTGCTGTTACCTGAAAGGAAATTGCTGACAAAACTTCTTTTAAAGAACAGTACCTCGCTCCAGGGCTCCACATGCCATTGCAAGCAAGGTTCTGTGTTACAGCTGGTGTTGAGCTGTGGTTTATAGCCGAGTAACCGGCAGTGGAAAGGCCTGAGCAGCCGCTTTTCCCCAACATCAATGCAGTGAACATCTCGGGTCTTGAAGCCTCCGCTGCAGTTCACAGAGCACTGTACACAAAACAGAGAGGGGCACATCTCCACACCATGAGCCCCACTGAAGGGCTGTACCTTCCCCAGTCACAGACCAGGAGGACTGCCTGAGCTTTGAGCATCCTGAACAGAAGGAATTTCCAGTTTACTGTAACACCAACCTGTTGTGAGGCTTAAACACTGTGGTTTTCCTCACAGCAGCCTGGAACATGCCATGTAAGTACTTAACCCACTACACTGCTATGGCCATTAATAATATGGATATATATTTATTTGGGAAATCCTGCCAGCTATTTCCGAAAATGTCATAGTGAAAGAGTCATAATGCAATAAATACAGAAAATGGATTCTGTATGCAGGGATATTGTCAGTTCCTTAGTTGCTTCAGAGAGAGGAACGGTCCCACCCTCATCTTCCTTGCACCTCCAAGGCACCAGGAGAGTTCATACCCCAAGAGCAGCCTCAGTTTGAGAAGGTGTGAGGGAAGAGAGAGGCACTCTGAGACTCACTCACAGCCTGTGAAATCATTGCCCAGCTTAGAGCTCTGCTGAGGAGCTAAGTGAATCCTTCCAATCTCCTTTTTCTAGCCAGAGCTTCTTCCAAGCCTCATGCAGCATCACCAGGCCCTGTCTCCAGGCACCAAAATTCAGGACCTTTCCTGCTCTTAAGGAAGAACTGAATTTGCTACCCCAGGGATAAGGAAAAATGTACGTTTTGTCTTTAAGCAGAATAAAAGCCAATTCCAGCTGCACCACTGAAAGATTCTCAAATCACCTTTCACCTTTACCACTATGATGCAATAGCAATTGATGCTGTTTTCCTTTGCATAAATAAGCATCCTTTAGTTGAACAAGGAATCTGAATGTAATACCTCCCCTAGGGGATGAAGAATGGATGGAAAGGAAATCCTTACTCTTGTCCACAGGCCAGGTTCCTGTCTCTCTGGATAGAAACAGTGGACAGAAGTGACTCCCTAAGAAACTGAGTACAACAGTCTCAAGATATATGCAAATTATATCTGGCATTAAACACTGTCTCTAAGATTTAGTCTGAAGCACCTTTCTTTTAGGGGAGGGGAAAAATTAAATCAGAGTAGAAAACAGAAAAAGCTCTACTGCACTAGCAGGGAACCCAGACATCTTGTTGTGACAACATGTCTTCAGAATGTTTGAAATTAGTAACCAAAAATAACTGCCACTTGTAAAGCATGTAAAATATAACCTTTTTTAATATATGAAATTGTAACTAGGTTTGTATAGTTCACTTGATAGAAAAAATGAAGGGTAACACAAATCTGATAGGAGAAGCCTCTTGCCTCAAACTTGTTTCATAACTGGTCTGACATTTAAAAAAAAATTGCTTCCTGTTACATTTCATCATTAAACTTGATTGCCAGCTATTTTTTGTGACATGACCATCATTCACTACTTGCAAGAGCAATGACATTTATGAAGAAAAATTGAAGGTGAAATTGCCCACTGCAGCTGGGAGGGCAGGATGTCTATGTATCTCTTAAAATTAATTTCGAAGGCTTAAATGTAGTTATGTAAAGCCTTGACCTTTCCTGAACTTTCTAAAGAGGCATGTAATTCCTGTACAAATCAATTTTATGTCTAAGAGCTCAATAGTAACACAGGTTTTGTAACTATAAGTTTATATTTATTTATATCAATCTCAATCTACCCTCTAGCCCAATGGCAACAACACTGTCCACAGAAATGATCTATATTGGAAAATTTTGAGACACCTATCTTTTTCCTTATTAAATCAACAATATTTAAAACAGAATTTTACAGTTTATCTCTTTTTAGTCTTGAAAAAATAACCTGTGCTTTGAAACTCAATTTTCAGACTGCATGAAGGCAAAATGTAATAAGCTTCAAGAAGTCACCTAAGTCCTTCCAGGTGTTCTTCACACAGCTTAAAATATCAAAATGGGACTCAATCACAATTCTTTGGGCTCCACCTAGCACCCCTGGACACTCTTGTGTCCCTTGAGCAGGCTATGGGTATGAAACTAGGACCAAAGAGAATCCTACACATAGCAGACTTGGAGGTTACATGAATGGGGAATAAACCATGTCAAGAGACAGTACATGGTGACAAGGGTGAGTAGGAACATAACCACTCCCTTTCCCAAATTCCTACTGCTCCTTAAAATTAGGATATGTCTTTGGAGGCAGAGATTAAAAAGATGCCACAAGCAACTATGTACAGCGTTGCCCTGTCAGCTCCATAGAACGTGAGCAGTGAGTCCTGCTTGCTCTAGATGCAAGAGTTAATGAGCACAACCCACCACAGGAAGAACGAAATTCACAGCAGATGTGTTTCCAGATATAACTTGGTCAGGAAATTAGTAAATTAGTGCTGAATGGTCAACTGGGAATCATGCATGCATTCACTGAGTAAATAATTGTTTTAAAAATGAAATATTTAGAGTTTCATACCCACTGAAATTTGCAAGCTTACTGTTCATACACAGCTCTGAATGAAGTTACCTTGCTCCAATTTCCTGTTTTCCAGCTAGCACATGGGCGGAGATAACATCTCCTTGCAGGATCAGGCTTTTTCATGTCCTGACAGTGAGATGTGTTCCTGCTGCTGCACTCCACATGTCTCCAAAAAGCCCCCATTCCACAGGTTGTAGAGCACTGCACAAGGGCAAGAGGAAAGCCCAGGGGCAAATTCAACATTAGTACATCATTCTGGAAACAATCCTGGAACCTAAATATAAATATCTAGAGCCATTTTAGATGACATATGTCATGGGAGATACCTGAAAGAAGATTTGAAATTCATTCTATTTTTACTTAATATTCTGAAGGAGGGCTTTTTTTGGTTTCTTAAGAAAATACCAATCCTGATTTATACTATGCACTTCTCTTCTTTGGCAAACTCCTGCTTACCAAGACATTCTAAATCTGTGCCAGCTGTTCCACTATTTTCTTCTGTTATCTTTGGGGATCCAAAGTAAAATGTAATTGCATACAATCTTCAGCATGTTCTCTCTCTTCCCCTAATACTGCTGATGAAAGAGTCAGCTAATTGAGTGCGTGATGCTGAAAACCTTAAATAAATATGTGAGGATCTTAAGAAAACTGTACAGGAAAATGTTTCTCTAAATCATTAATTCAGAAAGTGGCTGAGCATTTTCAGCATCTGGGAGGATTTCTGTGTCTCTTCTGAGGAAAGAGAATATTGATTATTCCAATCCATAACCCCAGAGTGCACACTCCTCACAAAAAACCCCAAACACAGTCATTGTATTCTGAAGCAGGAGGGGTTGAAAAGTGGTTGGAGACACTCATTTACCTTTTTCTGCCTTAGAAAGGGTGGGTCAGTGAGCTACACATGTAGAGCCAAATTCAACACACACTAAGCAGCCTGTAGCTGGCATGAGAAACAGCATAAATCATCTTGGATTAGACTTAATCCAAGCAAAATTATGAAGAGAGCAAATGCTATTGTGTGGTTTGAACTCCCTGTGTGGCAGTCAGAAAGTTAAATATGGAATGCTGAGTAAGTGTCCTTGGAAAAATAAGGAAACTTAAGCTGAAGCTAAGGCAGGAAAAAATCAACACTGGAGATGTTTGATCTCATGGCGATTCCCAGGATGTGTGTCCAAGTGGCCACAAAGGTCCTATTAAAGGAAACTGCATACCACTGCTCTGTTTTGCCTAGTGACACACCTATCCAAGGCAATTTTTTCTGACTGAGAGGACAGACTGCCCTTGTCTTGCTTTCTGATGACCTGATGCCTTCCTCAGCTTTGCCACACCAGTCTGACAACACCAAGACTTCACTAAAGGGATGCTTAAGTCTCTGACTGAAGCCCCTTTCTGAGCACACGTGAGAAGAGCAAAGGTGGCTCCATGGATGATGCTGGACAGATCACACTGAGGAAGATTTATGTTTCTGTCTGGGGAAGGTGAAACAGCAAGATTCTTTCAAATCCTGTTGTGTGCAGGCACAGGGCCAAGAGAGAAAGGCATGATACTTCAAATGGTTTCAGAATAAAGCCTTTGCTTTCTTAACTGTCGTTTGATGCTCAGTAAGTTTCTGAAGACATACTGCTTTTCCCTTTGTCATTTGGGAACCAAAATTTCCTTTTGGCACAGTAGATGTTGGTCACAGAGGGAGAAAGTGCAGGTGACTTTACATGACTAATAGAAGAATGAGATGACCAATATTAGAATGAGATGATCTCATGGTAAATGGAGTATCTTTGCTACCCAGAAAGCTCTTAGAAAGAAAAGTGATAGCCCAGAATGGCCCAGGAAAGTAGTAGGAAAGATAAAATTTACAGACAAGCACTGGTGGAAATGGGCACTGTTTTGCCCTACTCAAATTAGTGCTCTCCCTTGACCGGACAAGTGCCAGCCCTCTTATGGGACATGTCACACCTTTCCACCTCAGTGACTATCACTGCTCTTGGCACTATTTATTTACTAGTATGGATATCTCCTACAGAGCAAAGCAATGTCAAAATATTGACAGCTACTAAAAGAGAAAGAGCACAGCAAGATACTCATCAGGGTAGGTGCACTAGTCTTGAAATACCAATGCCTTGGAGAGATGTCATCTAGAAACAGATTCAAAGTTTTACTAAGGATGGGCAAACAGAAAGAGCAAAAATAAAAGTCAGAAAACTATAGATTGAAAATTAATTAAAAGTAATGAACAAAAAGAAAAGGTTCTGTGAATGTCAGACTCAAGGTGTGTATGTGAAATAGGTAACTTTTCTTTAATGCAAAAGAGAATAGCTGAATTTATTAATAGAACCACGGAATGGTTGAAATTGGAAAGGACCTTTGCTCAAGTAGGGCCACCTAGAGGCAGTTTCCCTGAACCATGTCCAGACAGCTTCAGAATACCTTCAAAGATGGAGACTCCATAAATTCTCTTTTTCATCAGTTCTTCAAATTTGAAAAATGAAGTTCAATGTGCCACACTTCCCATAACATATATTTCAACATGAAATAACAGCTTGAATGACAGTAGCAAAAGACTACTAAATTATTAAAGAATAACAAAGTTAGGTGCATTAAGTATCTTCAAATTTACTTCATCAGTTCTGTGAAACCAAATGTATTAACCTTATCTCTACATCCATTCAAGTGTTTATTTAATAATCTTTGAACTGTTGAAAATCAATTTTTATAATAGATTGGAAAAGTCCCAGAGGATTAGATAAGAATATCTTCCAATTTATCACTAGGAAAATAAAAAGTCCTATCTGTGGTCTAATGGAATGCTTCACCCAAGCACACTTCTCAAGAAGATAAAAACCAAATTATTAAACAATCAAGACCAAGATGGCAAATACTAACGAAGATAATAATGCAATCGAAAAGCCCACATGGACCCATCTAGAAGAAATAATTCAATTGAGTCTAATAACCTTTTCTGACAGGGAAACATGGCTTAATGAAAATAAGGAGCTGGCTGCTGTGATGCATTTTTACATGATCCTGCAAAGCATTCTTTTAGCAAATATAAATACAGTTTAGGTGAAATAATTACCAGGTTAGTGTCCAACTAACTGAAAAACTGTAATAAAGTGGTTCTCACTTGTTTAATGTCAAAATGAACAGACAATTCAAACATGGTTCATGATACAGGGCTCCAAAGCCAGGCTCTCTTCAGCGTTTTCATTAACTAACTGAATGAGGAAAGACAACATGCATTTAAGGCATTTGAAGATGATGGAAAGCTCGGAGAGTAGGCAGGAAGGTTGAAATCTGAATTCAATGACACCTCACCACATTAAAAACTGTAAGAAAGCAGTAGCCTGAAATTAAAAAAAGGATACAAAATGCTACATTTAGGGAAAACTTTTTATGCATACACACACACATACACACACACACACACACACACACATATTCACACACACACAGAGCTACCAAATGCAATAGAGAACTTCTGCTGATCTAGAAATACTGTAACAGGGATCCAGCATTTACAATGGACCACAAATTGAATTTATCAAAGCAAGATGGTTACAAAACAAGATAAATCTCATTTCTGTGTTCACAAAGAGGGTAATACATAAAATTATAATAATGAGTTGATTTTATATGCCATGTGTCCACTGGGACCACAATGAACATCACTGATAAAAAATATGTGATTAAACTGAAGCAAGATCAGACAAGAAAAACAAAATCCCCAGATATTTAGAGAGCACAAGGAAAATCTCAAAAGAATTTAGATGTCAGACCCCAAAAGAGTTATTAAGAAGATAATTTTCCTCCACAGTCCACAAATAAGAAAAGAGTATCCTCACTTTCAGTATGGAAGATTTTTGCTACGTAGAAGGAAAATATTTCAAGGTGCATAATGAATGAGTAGGACAGTAGCATCTCTGCTTGACAGGCCTTTGCTCAGGCTGTGGGGGCTTGGGGCCACAACCATTCCCTTGATCTTCTCTTATAGGGATATCTGCAGGAGGGAATGCTTCACCCGTCCCAGCAGAACATGGGAAGCTAAGGCCATTCTCACCTGGCCACAGGAAGGCACAAGATGAAAGCTCAAATTGCCATCAGGAGTACATGTCCTGAACAAGTGCTGATGCACTGAGGACAAAGCAGGGGTCTTACCCACTGTCTGCACCCAACACGATCTCAGGGGTCTAGATATGCCTCCACTGACATGAGATACACTTAGTAATCTCATGCTGTCCTTTTTGGGCCTGAATTTCTGCATTTCTATGATTGTGAATCATCCCCAGCAGACCCAAGAGCAAACAGGTACACAGAAACAGACCTTGGATAGCATTCTTCATCAGTACTGAGACACAGAGGCAGATCAGCACTAGGAGGTTTCCAGATCTGACCCTCTTTAGCTTGGAAAAAAGGCCATCAAAAAATGAGATTATTAGTTCAACATCTCTCACTTCAGGTATCATGAGCTCAAGAATATAAAATCCATTAGCATAAAAGGAACTCTGTTTACAGAAAAATAAAACTTTACAGTGGGAAGGGTATTAAATAAAAGTTGCTAAATTATGGCCAGGCCCCACGATGACTATGTTCATTCTCTGTAAGCAATCCAATCTTTGGTATCCCAAGTTACCACCTTTTTGTTTTTGTGATAAGTTTTTCGTATGTACAATACTGATTTCAGATAATTGTGACAAATTAAGAAACTCCGTTTCCTCCGCAGTGTTTCAGACTGCTGTTCACACTCTCCACTTACGAGCAAAAAACAACTTACCTCACTCCATTTGCCTACTATCCAGTAGGCATCACTGGGCAAATTGTTGGATGTTATTACGTGGCTGTTGTCTGTGACATTCATTAAAACACCCTCAGATGCTGCACTTTGGTTGTTCAGAGCATGCTTGGGAGCTGAGGACTGTGTGCTAGTGGTTATGGTGTCAGGTAGCTTTATTTCTTCTCTGCTGTCAGCCTGGTCTCTTGGTGCACGACCAAGCTCTGTAGGCATTTCTGTAACCAATGCTTGTGGGGTTGTTACTTCCACGACAGGCACATCAACTTGCAGACTGACATAGTTTGCTGCTGTTGGAAATGCCAGCCCTTGTGCTGCTCTGCTTACAGGATTGAGCACAGAAAGGTCTTGGTGATGAGATGCTGGTGAGGTCTGAGAAGTCACACTCTCATTCTGAGTGACAGGAGAGGCAGTGTCCAAGGTTGTGCTTCTGGTCCTGATTTCAGAATTGAGTTCGGTGCTGTAAAAGAGATCACCTGTTTTCTTGCTGGCTCCAAGTGGCCCATCAGTATTGTCAGATTCCTCAGTTAAGTAATCATAGCTGGAAGAAGTTATTTCTGGATTACTGGTAGACGAGGAAACAGGAGTGTCCTCACTTCTTTGCAACTCACTCTCTGCAGTAGAAACTGGCTCACTTTTAGAAGTGTTTTCAGCATGCCTTATAATTTCAGTACTTAAGCTGTTATGAAAAGGCCGTGAAGTACTGTTTTGATATGAGCTATTTTCAGTAGAAACAATTGGGTAATTGTAAACATCACTTGATTCAGCAAAATTACTTCGTAATGTCCTGTTGGGTGCTCCCTCTTTTCCTGAGACATTGACCAAACCAGAGGATGTAGGCAAACAGGGAGTTACACTTTCATGCTTGGGTATTTTTGTTGTGGTATGGAACCTGGAGTTTGGTCTGGGTATTCTGTGAGGAAGACTCCGTTCAGGATCAGCAGCTGTTTTTCTGATTATGATCTTGCCTCTTCTGGGTGCCTGTGGGGGAATCTGAAATCTTCCAGCAGAAGGGCATTGCTGAAGACCACACAGGGCCTTAGAGTTTGGTCTCTTGGAACTATCACATGGCTCATCATTATTTTTGGCACAAGTGACATTACGAGTCCTTATTCCACCACCACAAGTGACTGTGCACTGCAAATGAAACAGAATTAATGTATCTCCCCTGCACAGAAGTATCGGATGGCATTTGTTTATAATAAAGAAGCATCATGACAAAAAAATCAATTACAAAGCTTTTCCTGAAGAACAAGCCTCTCATTCTAGTGACATTCTGCTGTTTTTCGACAGTAAATGTCACCTCAGGGAAATAGTAGTGAGAAAAAACTACATGATAAAGAAAAAATATTAAAGTAATACGATAGAATTTGACTTCTTCATCGACTCACAAAATCATTTAGCCAATACATTTTCCACCAGATTTATAAAAAAAAACAGACTAAAAACCTGGAATTGAACACACACCCGGACTGGCTCAGTGCTGCTCACAGTGCCACAAACCTGCTGTGGTGATCCACGCAGCTCACAGACCCTTGCTGACTTTATGAAATGGATTTTTCATTCAGTCTTAGTACAACCATGAACTGCTGCCAGAGCTACTAGCATGTCTGTCCTCAATTAGAGACTACCAAAACTAACTAGCCAACCTGGCTTCTATTTAAATGAGAGCACTGCTGTGTATAAAGAGTGCTGGCAGCTAAAGAGACACAGCTTTTCTGTAATGTTTTTCATCTTCAGGCCCACAGGTACAGCCATGCCTTCAGCAGCTGTCCCGCAGCTAAGGATCTTGTAAAATCACACTTCTCTGGTTGGAGATACTAAGGCTGGATGACTGGTTGAGTAGGAGTGGAGATGCTACAAAAAAACCTACTGGTAGAATTCTTCCTAGGAAGCAAGAAAGCCTAACCAAGTGCTCAACATGAAGTGATAAACTCTCATTTTGCCAGGACATTATTGCTCCTGGCACATTTAACTCATTTTAGAGCTAGTCTGGGTCATGGGACAGTAGAAACACCAGTGACTTTTTGTTGCTGGAGCACTCTGTTGTTCATAGCTGTAAAATAACATCAGCTCTGAAGTAATAGGAGCAGGAAAGCAACCAGTGTAGCTTCACAGTAGACAGATTCATCAGCTCCTGTCATTTTTGCAGGCTAAATACCTGTCCTACACTCACTCTCCAGTTTCTTCAGGTGTAAAAATGCATTTTTGTCAGTAAATTGTAAATATAATCCAACAGTATGTGAGCACAAGCAGCTTGCCATTCCTATATAACTGTACTGTTAGTCATGTAAGTTCAATCTATTTTTTCACAGGTATTTAAAACATGGGGGTTACTTAATTAACAAAACAATCAACATTCTGTGATGATGGTTTGTGAGCAGCATAAACCAATCCAATACAGTCACAAGATTTTTTAGTACAGTATGTGACTCTGTTCTCATAGCAGTGAGTCCAATAAAAACAAAGACTGAGGAAAAAGAAGGGAAGATAATATTTACAGGTAGAAGGGACCCTCAACAATCCAACTGCCTAAGCACTTCATGGCTGACCAAAAGTCAAAGCATGCTGTTAAGGGCACTGTCCAAATGCTCTCTTAAACACTGACAAACTGGTGACATTGAACACCTCTCTAGGCAGCCTGTTCCAGTATTTGACAACCCTCCCAGAAGAGAAATGCTTCCCAATGTCCAACCTGAACCTCTCTTGGTGCAGATCTGAACAATTCCCTTCTGTTCCCAAAGCTATGGGAGAAAGGCAGAGTCTTGGATGCAAGAGATATGAATGTAAAGAATTTTAAAACGCTCTGTAGACCTACAGAGATGACAGTAGTCATTCCCCTAGTCTGGCCCACAGCAGCCATTGCACTCACACAGATTCTTTATCAGTAAGCACATTACGTTCTACAGTCCCAAAAGCTCAGCAAGTTAACATGCAATGCTTCCTTAAGTCTTTGGGAAGCAGGGCTGCTTTTTTTTTTTTTTTTTTTTTCTTTCTGCACAAAGGATCTGTGAACACACTAAACTATAAAAAGGTATTTTAGAAAAAAATTAAAAAGGCAAAACAGCAGGTTGTTGGTCCTCTCTGCTGACTATAATAGATCATTTTGAGACAAAGTTCAGTGTTTCAGCTGACATGAATTTACCTCAGTCCAGTTGCTCACTGTCCAGTCAGATGGGCACAAGATATCTCTGTTGCATGACAGATGGGTCTTTGGTTTAAGCAGGTGCTGGCACTCTGTGACATCCAGAGCTTGCTCATCAGATCCCACTGTCTGGATGCAAAGTACAGTTCTCTTCTTCTGGCCTGTTGGGCCACATGTGGTCGAACATTTCTGCCACTCCCCTGCCCACCACCTGAAAACCAGCAGGGTGGGAAACATCAGAAAACAACCCACCACAAGCACATCAAGGAAAAGGTCAGAGACTGCAAGAAAAAGAGCCAGTAAATGTGGGCTCAGATATATGCTCTTCACATAAGGTTCAAATCACTCAAGCTCTTCCATACACCCTGTGCTCTTGTACCAGCCAGTCAGTGAAAGAGAGAAGACAGAAGTAGGCAGGATTTCCAGACAGAAGTAGACAATAAGCATTATGCTTCAATAAAGTGTAAAAATCTACTGACTAGGTAGTCTTTCAAATCCAAATCTGAGGAACTGCTAGCAAATCTACTTAAGCAAGTAATCTATTTACTCTATCCTATTGCTTATCTGTTTATTGCTACCTCAGTACAGAAGAGTTAACAAATGAGAATTGTCATGAGACTGGGGAGTCTGTAATGACGGAGGTGGAAAAGGTCCCTTTACCCATGTCTAAGCAGCCAGTACTGCACAAATACTCAAACTGGCTCTCCATAAGGGTTACCTCCCTCCACAAGGCCTCTTCCCATTAGGGGAAGCAGTGAGGCACACAGCCCCAAAACCAGGTTAGTGAGAGCTAAGCTGTGTGGGATCAGTGCCCTGCAGTACTGTCCCTCTGGGCATGGTGTCCAGGCCTGCGTTCGGCTGGACTTTTCTGTACTTCAATCCTTCATGAAGCAGAAACGAGCCCTCTATGTGTCTCTGTCATGGCTGAAGTCAGTCTTCCATGCTGTGGTATGCAATTTTCCACCAAACTGAGGGTAACCCTTTCCTCTGCAACAGTATATTCTAGTGCAAAACACCTTACCTACAAGAGCTGTTCCCTTTACATTTGGTTCACCTTAGCATCACCCAACTACTTTATCCCATGCTGACCCAGAGCAATTTGTGCACCTGCGTATCTGCCCTCTGTGATAAGAAAGGGGAGCAAAGAATTCTGGGTTTCTAGAGTTTGAGAAGTATTGGCATCAACTGTGACATTTACCTGAAGATTTATCTTTATAGCTGAAAAAAAGAAGGAAAAAACATCAAACCAAGAAAAGCCTTTTTCCTTCAGTTAACCATGCCCTAAGCAAGAATACAACTTCAAGCTGCTGCATAAAATATCTGGCCCAGCTCTAAACTCTAAACTACAAAAGCTGCTTAACAATATTGCTTGTTCCAGAGTTTTTAAGGAGGTCACAAAAAAGCCTTATAGTGAAAACAAAGCAGGAATATATTTTAAAAACACCCTTCTAGAAAAAAAGGTAGGAAAAAAATGCTTTTGACTTAGAACCAACAGTATTCTAGTTTTGTTTTTTTTTTCTTTTAAGGTCCGTGAACTTAGAGACAAAACAATCCTATTCTGATAAATACATCAAAGTTCAGAATCCAGATTTATAACAGTTTTTATGCTTTGTCTTTGCTGATAATCCCTCTCCCCTCCCTACTGTAGTCTCCGTGTTCCTTAATTCATTTTTACTTCCATTGCAAATGAGCTGCCACTGATGTGGAAGGCACTGGTATCTACTCCTAATAATTAAAGAAAAAATAACCCAAACAACCAAGACTCAGAGCCATCAAGTTACAATACAGCTTATTTGTGCAGTCATCTGGTCCTCACTGTGGTACCTAACACCCATCTTCTTCCTGTTTAGTAATCTATACATACAGCACTTCCTTTTAAGTTACCCCAAAGGCCTTCATGGCACTGATTGCTTTGCTCCAGAATGCAGTCCACTGCCACCACAACCCAGTGATAAGGTCTCTGGACCTAATTAAACTAAAAAATATCCCCAAAATATCTTTCCAAATAAACGAGTATTTCCAAATTAAATTAAAAAACATCTGAAAATATCTACCCAAAATATCTTTCTCCTTGTCTTGCCTTCCTTCAGATTGTTTCTTGTTCTTCCAGGTCTGCAAACAACAAAGGAACTCTAACAAGTAAATAAAAACTAAGTACACCTCAGCCAAACACAGCAATAAAAAGAAAAAAAAAGAGAAAATTATCATCACCTGAATCAAGCCATTTCAGGGTTGTTATCATCTCTTGCATCATCTTTACAATTTTATCTCTTCTATAATCTTTTAAATTGCTGACATTTCCGCACAAATGGAATATGTGAATTGCTCTATTAATTTTAATGGGACCAAATTACATATTTTGAGGCACAGATATGCTAAACTGACACCTCTTCCCCCTCAGCATTTTCAAATGGATCTGACTGAGGGTTTGACAATTGGTATGTTGAAATACCAATTTCCAAGCAATAAATTATCAGAGCTTACCACAGAACCTACCTTGAGCAGCAGTAATGGTGTATGATTAACTGTGGCACACCATAAACTTTTTAAAAGTTGTGGAAGTAGTCAAAAAAGTCAGGTGCTCCACACTTAGAAAATCCCAGAATTAAGATTTTATTCTATTCCATCTTCATGATCAAAATAAAACTACAGTCAGCCAGGTAATTTTTTCTGTAGACTTCTTCCTCACTCAGTGCAGGTAACTTCAAAAAAGCTTGCTCTAACTGGAAGTTTACTCTTAAGAGTAGCTGGAATTTTTGATGTGTTTTCCTATTTTCATCCTAGGGTACATGCATACGCCTAATTATCCAAGAGTCAGAAACCTGACATGGAATCACCTGTGCTCCTGTCTCTTCATGGTTTCTGCTTGAGGACCTGAACTGTGGCATCTCAGCCCAAGGGGAACAAAGGCAAACCAAGGATAGCAAAACAACCAACATCCATTTGTCTGTTCTGGCACAGGATGCCCCAGAGCAAGCTCTGGACCACAGAGAAGAGAGCAGCACCTGAGTGACTGCTTTGCCAAGCTCTGCTTATCTTGGAGCTTTTTCTGTCTCCTTGCAGTGCAGAGGCATAACCAAAACTGGATGTGACTGCCAAACACATATCCAGAATTAACACAGCAATCCAAGCTCTAAATATGCAACTTCTGAGAGGAAATTACCAAGATGTTGGATCTCCCAGCCAAGCTAAAGACTGTGGTGAGAGACTGGGACAAGCTCGTGGACAATAAAGCCTCATGGGAGTCAGCACCCAATATTTGTCCCTACCTCTGGTTTCTGATTCTACCTCTGGCATTTACTGCTACAGCAACTGAGTGGTTCTTAAGTATTAATGCATCAACAGATCCCTGCAAAGTGAAATGACTGTCTTATCTCCACAGGCAGGCATGGCATGGAAAGATTGTGGTAGCAAACAAACAAACAAATATGCAAAATGCACAAGTTAGGTAATTAATTTGCATGAGCACTGTTTTTCCTCAGACTGTCAAAACAGGGAGCAGCCTGTCTAGTGAAAACATAACTTCAGGTAGTTTTGAGCTGCAGGTGTGAGTGTTCAGCTCTTCTGCAAGCCTGGGACAGAGATAGGAAGAAAATCTCATTCTTTCAGGTGGCATTCAGCTGCCTTAAATGAGACTTATCTTTTCCTCACAAACTGGGTTTCTAAGGCTTGTAACAAATTAGGCAGAGCCCAAAAGCCTGTGACATAGTCCTCATCTATATATAGAAGATGTGTGGTGAACGATGAGTGAATCCTGTTGAAAAAGCAATAGCATGGGATTTTGGTGCCATGGGGCCGAAAGTTCCCTCCTTCCCATCATGGCATGTCACACCTAAAGAGAGACTGTTGGCTTTCATTATGTGTTTGTCCAGCATCAGGCAAGCAAATACCAACGGTGTGTGGATTCTCACTCTGTGCACTGGAATAGAAACCAGATTTCCTATTCTTATTATGTTGTTGGAAGTGTAGTCAGCAGTTTGGAAGCAGGACAACACAATAAGAACAGATAAAAAGTAACGGATTCCGAGTACTTTTAAAATAATCTATTTATGGTTACTCTGTTCAAGTGGGTAGTCAAGTTAAAAAGGCTGCAGACAAGTTTCTTTACAGGGGAAAGCAAAACTTTATTCACAATGTTATAAGTAGTTAAATTGATTTTTTAAAATTGATTTTAACATTAACATCTATGGGACTAAATACTTGCCTACCAAAGAAACATTCAACTGGAAACCATACTCCATAGCATGATGTGGGAAAAAGCAAGCATTTGTGCTACAGTCTCGATGCACTGCACCTAAGCTATATCACTGAAGCAGTATATGAGTGACTGCATGAAATTTTAACTCTCAGCTGTCCAGTCACTTTTATTTTGTTCTGAATCAAAACACAGCATACATGTATTGTGAAATTAATTTTTTTTATTTTCTTCTGAATTATTTTAGGAGAAAGTATAATAATAAGTGTAATAATAAGCATAAAATAAATACAAAGAGCAAATCAGCTGACAAACAAGAATGTTAAGGCTTAGACTTCTCAGAAGTCTGTAATTTAAACAGTATACAACTGACTTCCTGAAATGGATTAATGAGGTAAGATCTTTTTGTGAAAGCCACAACCACTTTATTCTTTGTCTGTAGCTTCTGTTGATAAATTATCTATTTCTTATTTAGTGGTCTAGTAGCATGTTTTTCATCAGTGTGATTTAGCAGGGAACAGCCATCATTCTTCGGATAGAACTTACTATAAAGCACCTGTTTAGAAGTGCAAGGTCATCCAACTATTTCAGTTCTGTGGCTGCAGCACTAAAGAAAGGTCTCCTGCAGGGTTTTGTTTAACAGCACTGTCCTCACCTCTGGCACAGAATTTAGCCACCTCTCTACGGAACACTTTGTCCTCAGCAGCTCCATGTGAACTCTCAGTTATCCCACATAATGCCACGTGGGACAGTCACACCTGCCTCCAGCATTCAGACTTCCTTTAGAACCAACAAACTGCACTAAACTGTCTTGGGTTTCGAAGGAAGATTAGTAACCCTCTGTCTGGATTAGAGGTTCCATATGCTATGGAAAAGTGAACACCAACTAACCCCATGCTGAGACTACAACCTGGAGCAGAGAGCAGATTTACAGGAGGAAGGGCTTGGGAAGAGGGAGTAATAATTTGTTCTTTGCTGCCATCTCTGCTGATACAAGAACTCAGGGCCACCAACAGAAGATAATAAGAGCCAGGTTAAAACAGTTAAAATGTGGTGATGCTTCACACAGGCACTAGAGCCGTGGTACTTCTTGCAGAGGATGTTGTATGTAATAGAAGTTTTTCAAGGCTGCAGAAGGAGGCTGGATGAGTGAAGTTCATTGGAGGTTACTGATTAGACAAGCCATAAAAACATCTGGAAATGCATTGAATTAAAACCAGTTGGAAGCTGGAAGAGCATTACAAAGAAATCTGATTTATGTTTGACTTATTCCTCCTTAGGCATGTAGGCCCTGCTGAGAGCCAGAACAGGAACTCAGAGCCTTGGTCAAGTTCCTACAGTTCCTAAGAGAAAAATAAATATGCAACATGACTCTACAATTAAATACATATGGTTTTCCTGCACTGCATTTTGGTGTGATTTTGCTGTCCTCAGAAGAATGACTTGTAATTTTCCCTGCAGCACAGAACGAGCTCAAGAAGCATCACAGGCTGTCAGCAGACGAGATCTTTTCTGCCTGGTCTGCAGAAGAGTTTGGTTTATGTATGACATTGAACAATCTGCTCAATAAGGGATGAATTCCCCCCTCTCACTTTTAAGAGCAGGTCAGAATAATGTTGTCACTTAGAACAAATGCCATAAATTGAGTTAATTAGGATTTTTTAAATTGACAGTATAGTTTTGATAGTATAATTTGTGTGTGCCATGAAAAAACACCTCAGTGTGTACGGGCAGCCTCAGCTCTTAACTAGTCAAGTAATAAAAAGTTTGGTCTACTGTCTGTTGATTTCCTAGCAACCTACAAGGAATTATGAAATGCTGGTAGTCCATGCTGCAAGCACAAAGATGAAAGTCCCATCAAAGCATCATACACTGTTATGAAGATACTTGAAAACAACTAATAAAACCAACAACCACACTTTTCACATCAAAGTTTCACGAAATTCACTGCTGGTAAATGCAACACAATGAACTCCAAGGACTCATTGCTTCGATTTGACTCTGAAAGACTGCTGTACCTTTGTGAACAGCATAATAAACAACTTTCAAAGACAACAGAAAACAAAACCAAAGTACTTAAAGCATGAAACAAAAACCAATATTGATCTCTTTCAGCAAGTCAGTGCCTATTGTATAAGCCCACAGTTCTGCAGGCACCTGGAATGTTTAGTCTTCCTTACCCTACTAAATGCTAAAACGGTAGCAGAGAATGGTAGCAGAGAATGGTAGCACAGAAAAATGGTAGCACAGAAAAAACAGTGATGAATATAAATTAAGACAGTGTTATAAGAAAAGAAAGAATTATTCCCATGTGATCACAGAATTAAGAAAACCGCACTTCACTCAAAGTTATAAATAAGAAGGAACATAAATACTGACAAACATCTAAAGGCTCTGCTAGATGCTTTTGGAACACACAGTAATTCTTCTTAGCACACTTGGGCAAGGCAAGAATACAGCTTTTAAGTAAAAACCTATGTGGTTCTTCAGGCACACCCATACCCAAATGGAACAAAACCACTATCTACACACGTGAGAGAACAATCTCTGCCATTTCCAGCACAAACTGCTCAGTAACTTGATTTAGAAACCTCTCAGGATGGCTCACTTCTGATTTGTTTATTATGGGGTTCCTGGCATCTTGCTCTACAAGGTGCAACAGTCCTCACCATGGGACCATGGAAGGCTGTGGATGCCATGCCAACCTGGCATCAGGAACACCTTCCTTCAAGCAGGGATGCTATTTACCACCCCCGGAGCCCCCCAGAACCCGTTACCTGGGTGGGCAGTCCTGCTCGTGGCACTTCTTCTGCCGCCCATTCGGCTGCGTCGCTGGGTCACAGAAGGAGCTTTTGACGGCTCCGCTCCCCCTCCGCACGCAGTGGGCGATCTGCCGCCGCAGCCCTGCCAGAGAGACACACGCACAAAGAGAGGAGCAGTAATCCCCGCGGGCTGGGGAGGAACTGCAGAGATCCCCAGGTACGCGCATCCTTCAGCCATGCCGAAAAGGTTAAGCGGAGATCTTCTGGGTCAGATCAGAGCTCAAGTGACAGATTAGAAAGCACTTTCCTTAATGTATTTGTTAGCGTCAGAAAGGGCTCCTGCAGGCCCTCAAGCAGGTTTAAATGGCTATGAAAGGTTCTTGAGATACCCACAGATGAGGAAACACAGCAGCAATCGGGCTATTCACAGCAAGCCTGGTTTTGCTGACCTTTTCTTTGTTCATTGGGAAGGTGGTTTAAGCAGAACACTAACCAGAGTCACAGAATAATCTTATGACTCTTAATGTGAATTCAACTTTTCAGAAGTTTTGGTACACATTTTGATTGAAATTGATGATGAAAAATGTTTTCTATTTGCTATGTAATTAATGCACAACATTCAGCAAAACAGGCAAAGCACAATGGTGAAGAGACACACAGAAACAACCCACACAAACCATTTGGGTTATTTCCTAACATTTCCATTTATACAAAACCCCACTCATTTAACAGAAAGAAACATGAACCAAAATACTACATTAACGTAGTGTGAATTTAAAGAAAGCCAGTTTTCAAGAGCCTGCTTCCCACATAGTTCTGCAATAATTTGAGGCAGATCTCTTGCTGCAACCCAGTGTAAACAAAAGCACTGCAATATTACAGTTTGAAAGAATGCAATGAGACTGATATAGAGGCATTAAAATAGTCCAAACAAATCTTAAGGACTAAAAAGACTGAAAAATTATTTATTAACTCTCATTCACTGCGCTATTCATTCACAGCAATTAATACACACTGGTAGATCACTGCCTCTCTAGATCTTTTACCTTCCTCCTGGGATGCACAGGGCCTAACAGCACTGTTATCATGACAGCAAGGATAAGTATAAGGCTATTTAGCAGTATGTTTAGGAAACAAGCTTTTCCTTTCCTCAGGCCTCCTAATAACTAGTGTAGGAAACTATGTGGAAGATAAGAACAGCAATCCATAGAAAATAATTGGGAAATAGTAATATATTCCTCTATATACTGATAGGATCATAAAAATGTCAAGGATGGAAAAGCCCTGTAAGATCAACAAATCAAATCATTAATCCTGCACCAACTCAAGAGCACAGAACAGAGTTTTGCATGCATATTTGGGTCATTTCATAGAAACCAATGGAAACCTACATCCCTTATTTTTTACCACCTGAGAACATCAGGTATGTGAGGAAATGCTTTTACTTTTTGATTACTTTCAGACTTATGACTGAGACATATAAAACAATTACTGACTACAGCACAAGATTTGATGACTAGCTGCTCCAGCCAGATGTGAAGGCTGATCTTCTAGAACAGTGATTAGTGTCACCTCTGAAGGAAGATTAAGGTACTGAGGCATTCAAGGGTCCATGGGTCCATGGTGCAGTTGCAAGACTGCAGTAAGCCTGGACATGGTGACATCTTATTCATAGGTGACTTCAAACAAGAGAAAGCGTTTTGTCTCAGCATAGAACTCCCAGGGAGCACGGCTCTCTTTTATGCACTGGAATAAATGTGACTAGAAAATTCAGCAACCTTTCTGCTAGCTGTAAACAAAGCGGAAATGTTTCTGTTACTTTCAAAATCATGGCATGTTGCTGTTCCAAATACAAGCAACAAGAAATCTTTTGCTTTGATAAATTTTTAGTGTCATTTCAGCTGCTGCAATTCATTTAAAAGCCCCTATAAACCTTTGCAAAAGTTTTGTTTCAAAGTTGTACATTCTCATAAAATGACCAGCTGACATCAATGAACCAGTTCATTCTAATAAACAACTTCTTTATGAACATTATGTGAACTCCCACTGTAGTTTCAAAATCTCTGGCAGTTCAGCTCCAAAGTTGGAAGGAATCCTATATGCATATAGCAACACACACATATAGATGTAGGTTTACATGCTATGACATAATGAAATGGTTTTATCAGTTTGAGCAAGTTGAACTAGAAAACACTGCAGAAGAATACAACTAGTCGCTACTGACCCTGACCCAGCAAGTACTTACAGTTATACAACTTAAGTAGATAATATCCTATTTAAGCCACAGATTAAAAATTCTAAATATACTAAAACCTCAGTAAAATTTGAAACCTAAACATTTTTCCCAAAGGGCTTTGAGAGGTAGTGTTTTCCTCCCTTCACCACTTCTACTTCTCTCTGACCTCAATACTGATTAGTTCACCTGATGTGTATTATCTCAGCTTTGTGAAAAAAACATTACAAGTATTTCTGGGAAAGATGGGAGAAACTAAGGAAGATAATAATCAGATCAGAGAATAATCTTAATTTCACTAAATCTGCTCAGAGATTCCTTCTGCTTCTCTGTGACATTTCATCCCTAATGCGGGAGTCTTTAGACATGAGGCTGACGCACACATATCTTGATTTCTCACTTGGTTTGCAAAGAAAGGTACCAGTTCAAAGTCATCTGGGTGCGAAAGGCTTTTGAAAGAGAGATTAAAAATCTTTTTGCCACAGAGATCTCAGTATGGGCTGTAAACAACGGAAATGAAGGATCATAAGAAAGTGTATAAAAGGTGTATGAGAAACATGCATATTTGACTTCAGAGCTCATTTGAACATATCATCATCTCAGTTGTGCACTTAGGTAGTCCACAAGGAGTTCACTTTGTATTTGAATGAGCAAATTATATTCTGTGCATGCACAAGTTATGCACAGAATACAAGTTTTAGTCTTTACATTCTCAGTGCTATAAAACTCAGACACACAACAGTGAATGGAAACAGAGTGACCTTTGTATTCTAAAAACAACACTGAAAGTTTAAGAACACTTGGAGATAATTTTGCAGAGCGGCCTTTATAAAAGTTGTGAAGGATTTAGAGGGCACATAACAGTTAACCCCAAAAAGAATCTTAGAGTTAAGTTCTTTTGCAGAGCTTTGAAAATCTGTCAATTACCGACACTATCTATGGAGAAAAAAACTTCTGATATTGGCTAATATTCTCCCTTAGTTTCAGCTGTGCTTTTTGTTACATTTAATGCCACTAAAAGCTGGTTCTAAGAAACAAGACTAAAGCCTTTAGACAAGGAGAAAGTATTTATACTTGTAATTCCGATATAACCTGTTCCGTGATTATTTAAAGAAGGAGTAATAGGTAGTTGGTCTAGAAAAGAACCTCAGTGACACATTTAAATTAATCTGCATGTAAAACAGCTTACAGGCTCTACCTGCTGTCTTGAAAGCAGGCTCTGGTGTGACAGCTCTTGTCCAGAGGGTGCAGCAGTTTGCAGGACACCAGCATGCACACATTCTGACTGCAAAGCAATTCCTTTCACCATAAAGCAAACAGCAGGAAGAGATTCAACCTGTCCTGCACTGAGGACAGAGAAAGGATTATGACTTTTACTACAAATGATCCCCCCTTGGGTGCTTGTTTGCCATGAACTGGATTGCAATGTAACTACTTATCTATTTTCTACATTGCAAATGAGTATCAGTATTGCAGCGTGTTCTCCTTTTCCCTGCATGCAGCATTAGGTATACTTGCCACAGAAAACCTTGATTTTTCAGAGAGTATTTTTTTCCCATTCAGAAGTGTTACAGAAGACTAGCCAGAGCCTTCTTTGACACTACAATAGGTGGGAGCACATGAAGGAAATTAAGGAAGCCATGAGAACATTTGAATCTTCTATTTCTCCACCGCATGGAGAAGGATATGCATCAGGGCATGGCATGGTCCTACCTTGAGGCCAAGAATGTGGGGGGAAATATGTCCAGAGAGTTGCCCCAGGCTCATTCTGGGAAGAGAAAGCTTCACTGTACAAAGTCATTATTCATCACTGGGACTTCTTCTGGGTACATTTTCCACAGATAAGGAGCTACACCACAGGGCTAAATCATATTTTTTTCTCTAAGGACTGATGAAGATTTCCTGTATCAGTCCATTGCCCTGGCTGTAGCCCAATTTCTTATACCCTAATACAAATATTCTTTCTTGGCTCCAGAAAACATTTCTTTGTATTGTCCTGATTTCTTTGGCCACCAAAGGCAGAAGTACCCTTGGATTTATTGTTGTGTTTTTGGACAGGTCCTGGTTTGCCAAGAGAACAGAAGTCTAGGTAAGGATCATCTTCTCCCACTGGCTGTGGCTGTTAAAGTTAGTTCAGCAGTTCATCTTTCTTGGTCCTCCTTTTTATTCTAAAAATATAGGCTTATTGTTTACCAAATGGTAATTGCAATAATCCTTAAATGCTATTTATGACTAATGTTAGGCTAAATAAATACAGCTTTTTTTATTTAACTCCCTGTAGGTTTATCTTTAATAACACTTGTCCTGCAGCACAGCAGATGATTATCTTGTCTACTTCAGTGCACTTTTATCTTATAAACTTCTCACAACACTTCAAAATGCCAGTGATTTGGTACAACAAGTGTGTTACTGCCAACAGCAATATATTCTGAATCTAAGCAGAGTGAACATTCACATAAAATCAATTGCATCATTCACAGCCAGAAGGAAGTTTTGTGGAAGTCAGTTGGACATTAGAGAGAATTTCTTCACTGAAAGGGTAGTCAAGCATTGGAACAGGGTGCCCACGGAAGTGGTGGAGTCACCATCCCCGGGAGTGTTCCAGAAACAACTGGATGTGGAACTTAGGGCCACAGTTTAAGTGACAAGGTCATGTTTGGTCAAGGCTTGGGACTCCCTGATCTTGCAGGTGTTTCCAGCCTTAGTGGTGCTATGAACAGTGATGCTGGTCCACATCCCAATGGCCCAGAGCACAACCAAACACAACATGAACCTGCAGAGAGCTGCAGGCAGATTGGCATATCAGACTTCCCCACTCCAAGTGATGCACTGGAGCTCTGTGCCAGGATTCCTCTGTTTTCATGAGCAGTGAGTGAGAGAAAATACCCTGACTGCATCATTACATTAGCAAACTACATCCTTCTTTAGACTTGTCCAGTTACTACACTAAATATGTGTATCTCAGAGGAAAGACAGCTACAGGTTTATTAATTTATTTTCTTCTGTCCATGAAGGAAAGCAGAGATCTAGTGAGGTGTCTGTGCCCTTCATGAACTGGGATGCACCTCTTGGTTTCCCTTCCAATTGATGCCAATAAGTCCATAATCTTGTCTGAAACACATGATTTCTACTTATACAAAGGCAGTAAGCCCAAGAAACATCTACTAAGAGTAAAAATGCAGCAAAGAGAGGAAGTCAATTAGTAAATAAAAACTGAAGAAACCTCACATACCACAGTCATCTAAGTAATCCCATGTGGCAGAAATCAAAGCCACATCACAGTTTGTTAGCCAGAAGAGAGTACACAGGGCTACAATTTAGCTAGTGAGAAACAGCTCTGGGAAAACTGCAGCTAATGTAAAAAGAACCTCAAAACAGCCTAACAAACAGTCTACTAACACATTCCCCTCCTCTCACCTTCTTATCACAACAATTTTTATATGAAACATGACTCAGAATAAGGCAGGTATCAGAAATAAAACTTACAGAACACAATCAAGCAAAACCACTTGTTCTGTGCACCTATTTAAAGAAAAAGGTGGGTGTCTCCCCATCAGAAAAAGTTTTGTGCTGAGAGACTCTTCTCAAAAAAAAATTCCAAAAAAAACCCACAACATCTATCTAATCAAGTATACATATATATGAATAAACACACATCTCTATAATATGTTGATTATATATACATAAATATCTTTAAATAATATGTGCATGGTTTTGGGACGGGATATTTTATACTGGGCTTTTAAAAGTTCTTTTTTTAATCTTATAAAATTAGGTCATAAAATGACTTTTGTCTAAACCACTGAAAATGCATAATTTTAGAGTCTGCTCTGGCAGAATAGATTTAAAAATGTTATTCTTGCAATCATCACTACTTTTAGAATCACAAGTGGGTTTGTTACATTTGTTTGTCCTTTTTCTTTTCATCCACAAAGCAGTTAAAAAAGCAGTAATTACCAAAAACCATTAACAATACTCTAGCATTAGAAAAGGTCTTTCTCATATTATTGGTCTGGTTATAACATTGATCTTCTACTCTTCTGTACAGTATTCACACTGTACATAATGGTCAAAGAACAAGCTTATGGTTGTATCTCCAGAATTCTTTTACTGTCCTGTGAAAATCAAGAGCTAATTCAGACAGAAGGCTACAAATCCTTTCCCCCAAGTTCAGACTTCCCTTCACGTACAACCCTTTCGTCACATTTTCAAAATTATTCCCACAATAGATGGATTAAAAAAATTACTAATGTAAAGATTTGGTCTCTTTATCCTTTTGTTGGTTTACTACAAATACTAACTTTATCTCATTGATGTTAGCTAATTCAGAGGAAGTTCTCCTGCTAGCATTTTGTGTGAGTTAACAGAAGCCAACTTCTACACCTGCTGTTAGATCCTACTTCAGAGTCATCATTCTGCTTGTCTGGTTTAATGTGCTGCACAGAACTACAGTATAACTGCTGTGGTACCCCAAGCTATTGCCAAACTGGCAAACACATGGAAGTTCTCAAGACTAATTGCAATTAAGTAATTACTGAGCAATGCACAAAAAAGACTTATTGCTCGTAAAGGCAGAACAGAAATGAAGAACATTTTTTGTAGTTACTATATAGAAAAGACTTAACAGGGAAACAGTAGGTCATAAATTTGTATTGCTGGCAAGAAGGGCTATGGTGAACAGTATTAACAAAAAAATTATGAGGGCAGGAAAACTGTACCTTCTTATTTTGGTTCGCAGAAGCTGAGAATTTCAGGGCAGGTGTTTTAGAAACCTATTTGACTTACATGTAATTTTAAAAATGCTTATTTAGAAGTCAAAATACATTATTCACAGAATCACAGAATGGCTGGGGTTGGAAGGAACCTCTGGAGATCATGTAGCCCAACCCTCCTGCTAAAGCAGGATCTCCTGAAGCAAACTGCACAGGATCACAATCAGGCAGAGTTTTAATGTCTCCAGAGAAGGAGACTCCACAGCCTCTCTGGGCAGCCAGTTCCAGGGCTCTGCCACCCTTAAAGTAAACAAGTGTTTCCTCACATTATTTTTGTAACCATGTGATCTGATTTCCCACCAAATGCAGATTAAAGAACATTACCTCTTTGAGGTCTACGTCTGTAATGAAGGCAAACAGTAAGAGAAAAAGGAAGTGAGGAATTACCTCTTCCACAGGTAACACTGCAGGCTGTCCACTCTCCATATTGCCAAAAATACTCTGGGTCTCCAATCTCATTCTCATTACTTTCTTCTTTGCGTACAGTGTATTCGTACTCGATTCCAGGGTTAGTTTCTTGAAAAAGCAGCTGGAGAGTGTGGGTTTATTATTTGTTTAATTAATAATCTACTAGTCAAAAGCTTTCAAAGTGTGAAACTATAATTATTAAAACTGCCCATAAAGTCTGCTACCAGTTCAGAGAAGCAGACTTACAAAATTTCCACTTCTTTGTTGACAGTGGCATACATGAATTTTTCAAAGACACAGCTGTTTACCATGCATTTCTGCAAATACAGGTGGGAATAAATGGGTCACCATAATTGGTATTCTACTGACTAAAAGAAAAGAACCATCCAAAGCATCCCTATGCTGTTGATTAAGAGCTATTGCCTATCCCCATTATTAATTATAATTTTAGTATCTTCTGAAATAGCTGTTACAAAACAACCATTAAGTCAGAAAATTACAGATGCTATTCAGACAGTGCCTTAATATTATTTTTCAGTGTTTATGAATTAAGAAGAAAAATTCCAGCTGAGAAGGGGCACTCAAGAAATTTACCTGAGAGACAGAAAGTAAATATCATCAAGGGAAAAATATTTTAGCCATGAACTTTTACTCTTCTTCCCAGTTGTACTAAAAGTGAAGTCTGAGCACTCATTACTTTTGTCTTCTCACCAGACATTCAAAGTGTGAAAGTTGTCTCCCATCAAACCCCTAATACAATTCTTTTGATTGCATGGTGGATACACATGCAAACAAGCCATGAGAGATACTTCCAAAGATCAATGGGCCACTTCCAAATTATTTTTTCAGAACTGACAGAAGCTGGTTATGTTTAAGTCAGAATCCATGAAGTAACGTAAAAGAAACGAAAGAAATCAGCCTCTGTGAATGTTAAATGGGTGAGTTTCATTGACCATAAGCAATTAACCCATCTGTGTAATGCTGTATGCTTTTCTTGCTATGTGTAAGCTGTCAGCCGTCCCTAGCTCTCACTGTGCACAGCCTCATATCCGCTCCCTTTTTGTGACAACTTCTTTTTCATCTGGATCTGGTTCACATCACAGCCATGTGTTGGTCAAATTTGGTACAAGAGATAAGAAAGTTTGGGCAAAGGACTGACCATCTACAGGCAACAGGATCCCTGTCCTAGTGGCAGCACAGGATTTAACAAATGTGCAATACAGGACTTGTGTTCTTAGGCAGGATGAACAACCCTAAAGAGCAAAGTACTTATTTCTCTCCAAAAGAGCTCAACTGTTTGTTGTTTTTGTTTGTTTGTTTGTTTGTTTGTTTTTTTTTTTCAAGACAGCACATTAATAGAGCTTTATATACCAACATATTTTCCCAGCCCCACTTCCAGGGCCCCAGCATATTCTGCTGTCATGCAAGTGAGCAGGTTCTGCTCCTGATCTCTTGTTTACCTGAATCCAAATTGATTCATTGGTGGGTCCTGGAGCAGTCAGATTTTCTAGATCCCCTGTTCTGTCATACTGAAATACTGTGCCTGCCACTTTGTATTCACCATTCCACTGGATGATAAAGCCTCCATTCAGGTAGTATTTTTCTGGATCTTTGCTTCGCATAGCAAGGAAATTTCCTGATTCTGTAACTTCCATGACTTTGATTCCTCTTGCACCTTTTGGAATTAGCCCAATATCAACATATCCTAAGAGACAAGAAAAATTTATGTAGGTGAACAACAAAAATGTCACTGCATTGTACTTATTTGTAAGATGATTAAAACACCAGCTTTGCTTGAAAAAAATACACAAATGTGCTGTCACAAAGCTTGTATTTCAGTTTGTTAACAGTGTGACTTTCTAAGTCAAGGTTTCTAGTATCAGTTGGGGAATAGTGTTTAGTCAATGCCAGTGGCATTTAGAAGGGATGAGGAGATGAATGACTTTCAGAGCTGTGTCAGGGGAAATCGACTCCACACTTGAGCATCAACATTTCCATAACCATGCCCGAGGGCTCTGGCATACTGTAATCTGGAGAAATGCCAGGGAATTCCTGCAAGTTAACAGCCTGTTGTGGGAAAGGTTTTTTTCAATTCGCAAAGAACATTTTCATCTGCACCCAAGGTACAGGTATGCACAGAATTCCATGTACCTTCTCTTAAGGCTTTTAACTTCTCTGTTGTAAGGCATTTAACTGCCTTACAACAATAATAACAAAATAATGTAATTCAAATGCCTCAAATTACTACTATAAATTCGGCACACTTTTGTAAACTACCGATCTTCATAACATAGTTCAAGGGCTCTTCATGGGTAGTTATCTGTTTAGAGATTTTTGGTCTGTGTGTTAAGAATGACCCAAAGCATCTATTACAGAATTTTGTTCACATCACAGGCAGTATGCGATGACTCTGTGCTTCTCACCTTACAGGAAGCTGCTGTTGTTGTTGCTACTAAATTGTAAAAACAGGAAGTTCACACAGATACTTGAACACAAACACAGGTAGCTTTCTTGTTATTGACCCTAGCTGAGCTCTAGAAATTGGAGAGATGACATTCTTACAAGCTGGTGCACTGGGAGTGTGAGTTGCCTTTTGTGCTGGTTTACTTCAAGACTGGAACATGAGTTCCCCAGTTCTCATCACACCTTTCTGAGGTCATGAATTAAATTCTGAGAGTCACATCCTGTTCACCTTTTTTTGTGAAATGAGCTTATCACCTTTGACTTATCTCACATGAGTGAGATAAACCACACTGGGCATGTTAAGCAATCTTCAGTATCAATGTTCTTCTCCTACCAGAACTATTTATGTGCTGCACAACAACCTGCTGCTGTAAATAAGTGCCCGAGAATCTTTAACATCTGATTTTCTTTGCAGCTCTTTTGTGGAGTAATAAATAATGGTTAAAATGTCCTATGCTGCTTATGGTACAAAACAGAATCTGTCTACTTCAGGTCTTTCCTAATTAGATTGATACATAATTATATATATGGATTTCCAGTGATTGATGTTTAAGAAGTAGCATTTTTTGAATGTTACCTTTTGCAAATCTCCTTGACTGACTGTGGAAATACAAACATTTTTTCCTAAGTGAATCAGTTTTTTCTAAGTGAATGAAGTAAGAAAATCTGAAAGCTCACTGAATGACTTCTATTATTCAGGAAATCAGTGGTCTAGGTCAACTGTAAGTAACCAAGTCTAATGATTCTCCCAAATGTTCTATTCATTCAGTGAAGACATGTTACAAACACAGTGAGTGATTATGTAACTAAAGGCTTGATTAGAAGACATACTTACAACAAGGACAAATGGACAGCATGAAAAATCTTAATTATGCCATATCCTGGCAGCTTGGCTTTGCAATGTTGGTGTCCTTTTACAGTAGGGTTGGGTTGGTGTTTTGGGGTTTTTTTTCTATTTAATTAGAATAACATTTGTTCAAAACACAAAGCATAAAAACTATACGACAACTTGTATCCTATTACAATAAAAAAACCTGTATATGCTTTCAAGATTTTTGCATAGTTATTTTTGTCTGAATCACCTGCTGCTGCTTATAAACCTTATTTTAAATGTATTGCAACTGTCTGGTAAGGGAAGTTACAATTTGCTCAGTGTATCATCTTCTGCCTTCTGTCTCTACCCTGGCCCTCCCCACCAGCTAAATTACTTCCTGATTTCCCAGAGCCTCTTGCTGATTCCCAATAAACATTATCTGATTTTGAAAGGAAAGCTAATCAGCAGCAAGCTTTTGAGCTTGTCACTCAACATAATAAATTTTTGTTTTAAAATTCTGTGGATGGTGTTTAGGTAATTGTTCCTGGTTATGTGGTCTCATTTGATAACGATCTAGAGATCCAAGATTCAATAACAGTCAAAATGTCAGCTGTCTACACACTGGGCTCATTAAATCCTGGAGCAACCTTATTGTGGGTGCTTCTGCACACCTGTGAACTGGCAGCCCTCAGATGCTATTAATCCTTCCCTGTTTCCTTAAAATTAAATCTACATGCTCCCAAAACAGACATGAACAAATTAATGAAACCTTTGCTGAATGCACAGCTCTACAAGGACTGAAGAACTTGTTTCTCCTTTCCCAATTCATTGGAATTCTCCAATTCCCAACTCAGGCCATTAGCACAGCATTGCAGATCAAATGATGACCAGATCTGATTACGCACAGAACATGCTTTTTTTTCTGGCAGAAGCATGATTCACTGAAACACCCATTTACAATTTCCCACACAGATGATCACTCAGTTTTCAATGAGAAGCACTTTAATCATTTTTACATAAAGAAATTACTTCACCAATGGAAGAATTTAAAGGAAGAACCCATATTACCAAATCCTTCACTTTGATTAAACATCATCTTCACTGTATGACAAGCAGAGCCATCTCCCAGGCAAACTCCACACTGGTCTTCTGTTGCATTGGAATTTATCTCATAATCACAGCCAACAGCCTAGAAGGAAAAACAGTATCAGAATAAATGCAGCCTCCACAATGAATTACTGAGTGCTCATCTATCACTGCACTTCTGAGCAGGGGAGTAGTCTATATCCTGTATAGTGTATTACACCAAGGTGAAAAACAAACAAACAATAAACATCACCATGTCACAAAACATACAGTAGTGACCAGTCAGTTGAGACAGAAATGTGCCACCCAAATGGCCTCATTATCTGGGACTGGGCACTACATCTAGGATTTGTGCCTGCTTTCTTATGTCATAGAGCCATCCACAGGTTCCTGGGAATACAATGCAGTAACAGAACTGAAAGCCCTGCCAGCTTTTTGTGGCCATCTCACAGCACAGAACATCTACTACAGTCAACCCCCTGGCATGAAGAAACTTTTCAGCAGGCATCAATGACTCTCTAGCTTGCCAACATAGGGGCGTGGGTCCAGATACAGTGGGTCAAGTCATTAAAGTTCTAGTAAAAACTGATTTTCCAGTTTATGCTTGCAACAGGGAGAAAGTCAGGGAAAAAGTATTCATCCAGAGTCAGGAAAAACCTTCCATGCCCAACCCAAAAATTCTCTGCTCTAATGTCTTTAAATTTCAACAGAATTTGCATTTGGTTTTGGGATTTTTTTTCTGCCTCTATTCAAACACAAGCAAGATGGCAGAACGCAGCATGAAGTCCAACACTTAGTGGTTGCTAATAGTATCTAAGATACCTGGAGGCCTGTGATACAGATGAATAGCCCGAAGTCTGGTAGTATGTCAAGGTTTTGTCTTGGTTTGAGATAGGGTATACAGTATCAAAAAGTCACCCCAAGACAGGTTTTCTCCGCTGATTTTTCTCAAAATAAGCTTTCAGGTGCTATACCTGCCAAACTGTCTAACACCCTCTTGATGTATGAAAATCTGATATATAAACCTCTTTTGATGTTGATTTTATTTTACCTTCAGTACATCAGCTACTGTATTTTTCTGCAAGATTCTGAAAGGAAAATCCATCTATTAGACTAACTGAAGTATACAGGCTCCTGTATTCTCTAGTATTTTTCTATTTTCAGCTTAAACACGTGAACATTTGTCTACGTGCCAAGGATTTAATGAACAATTAGAGAAACTGTGAGAAACAGAAGCAAGGAAAGACCTCAAGCTACAGATGGTGCCAAACTGCATCACTTAAAAGAAGATTAAAAAAAAAGATGCATCCATCACTTACTACCAATTCATATCCAGCACCTTTCACACCAACTCTGAAAAGTCACAGCCATGTCAAAAGGTTCTGCAGCAGCCTTAGCTTTTCCCTCCTTTCAGTGAAGGCCACTTTCAAAAAATGAAAGGTTTTGTAATGTCTTGCACATAGACAGATCCTGGCACCAAGGACCACACTTATGAGCAGTACAGAAGGTTACAGAGATAACAATATGTCAGCAAGGTGACTAACCTTCTGCCTCCAAGTATGCAGCTATTTGACCAGGGATGGATTTAATCGACTATTCAGAATACACAGATGCCACTGCTACACTAACAGGATGTTTCTTAATCTTTCTGGGAGTTCAGATCTGTCTCTTCACCAGTTTATCTTTAACACTTCCTAATAACTTAGAGAGGCTAAAGCGTTGCTGTTTTCTAAGCGATGCATTCCACAGTACATCTACTGCACTATTAGTACATCTGTTAATCACCTGCAAACAGTGAAGTCATAGTTATCTGGCCTATTATTAGACCAGAGAAATAATAAGACACTCTGTAGAATCATAGAATTTGAAGATTATTTTCTATACTATGCACATATATACTTTAACAGAAAGGTGGGTAAAGTCTGAAGATGGAACTCTTGTGCTTTTTGCTTTGCTATTAGAAAATATGATTAATGACTGCTGGGAGCTTATATTTTGAACTTCTCTAAAAATTACTTGTCTTCAAATTGTACATTTTTTGCCAAATTATCATATTCATATTTTGGAAAAGGCTTCTGTCCTTCTTTATTTACTGTGCATTCTTGTTTGAGAGGCTGCACACAGAATTAATTTATCTAGTTCACACTGTCAATCAGATACTTTGAAATGAACATCACTGAGCATATTTCCCTTCCAAGTACTGTGTGGTGTTAAAACCCCCAACGGTTTAACTAATTAGCTCTGATTAGAACAGCTGCAGCCCTGGCTCTAACTGAGATGGCAGCAACACAGTATCATCACTTCCCTGCCTTTGGGATTGGCAAATCAGTGCTTCTGCACGGGCTGTACTCCATCAGCTCTGTCACAATCAGCTCAGATCTTTCCCACTTGACCATTTCCTTTAGCGACAGGTCAATGGCATCAAAATATGGCATCACTGTGATGTGAAGGGAATCCCTTTGTCCCTTCCAGTAGCAGCAGCAGTTTGTATTTCAGGGTTCTTCTGATATATGAAACAGTTTCTATCTGATCAGATATGAGCCTCATCTATACATGCAACATTCCTACACATTCCTGGGTTTTGGAATACCCAAGAATGAGGCAGTGCAATTTACTCTGCTACAGTAAATAAAGCCTTTGCTTTATTCCCCAGCCCTGGGGTGCTGCTGGTGTTGCCATGACCTTCACATCTAACAGCAGGGCCTCATCTTACAAAGCCATTAAAAACCATCACAAAGCAATATTTTCATGTGTCAGAATAAACAGCATTAATTTACTCCAGATACATTTCCATGAACTTCAATTTCCAGACCATGTTTTCCTTTATCACTCCAGTGAATACCACATTATTTTTGCCATCCATTACAATAATTTCAAGATGCTCCATTCTTCTTTTTACTTGCTTTCCTCTTTATTCTTATTCTTGTGGATGCATTTGCTGCATTTTCTAAATATGCCTCAAACTTTCCAGAAGGTCAATATGACCCATTAATGTGCACTTACAGTCCAGAACTAGATGATACTTAAGGTCCATTTTGACCTGAACTCTATGATGAATTCCTGACAAGCAGTTGCTAAAGGGGTTCTGGAGACTAATGCAGGTTATAAAGCAGGAAAGAATATTAGCAGCAATCAGGATCTGATATTTTTAACTTGTGCACCCTTTGCCTGTGAACCATGCTGTGTTACAGGAATCACTGTGTGCCGGGGCATGGGCAACACACCTTAGCTTCCCTGCAGCCCTTTGGCATTGTCCCACTCACCAAGAGCCTTTTTTAAAGTATCTGAGATCAGCTTTGTTTCTGGTCACAGCACACAGTGCAGAGGCAGATGTACTGACCTGAACTGCCCGGCTGAATTACAGGAAGGATAAACAATTTATTTCCTGCTGCTCAGTGACTAAAGGGAAAACAGACAGAGATATTGGCCTTTTTCCATTTCCAGAGGGAGAGGCTTTTGTGTCAGACTGGCAGTGGGGTGCAGATACAAAAAGTCCTTGCTGTCACTGAAGGGTATGGTCTTGAAGGGACATACTGCTTGAATATCCATTATGTGAATGCTATACTGAACTTTAAGGTCTTCCCTCCTTTTGTCTCCCCCACTAAGTCTTCAAATATAGAAATCATGTTTACTTCATGCTGGCCCTGACATTGCCTTGAATGGAGAGAAACGTGTCCTGATGTCAATAATTTATCTTATAATTTGTCTATATGGGTCTGAATTAAATGTCCTGTTGGACTAGCAGTGGGAGGAGAAAGCTGAACCACAGTGCAAAGCAGTGAAGTTACTGAACAAAAATCCAAGCTATGTAATCTGCTTTTCAGTAAGAGAAAAAAATGGTTCCTTCCCTACTACACAGCTGTGCAATTCTCCAGTACAATGTCAGTCTCTCACAATCACAACAGTGAATTACCACAGATTTGCATCACTGAAGGTCACTTAGGCCTATCAAAATTCTGTGCGGGAGATGAATGCCTGCTAGAAACATCAGAAATACCAGATCCTCCACCCTCAGCATCTGCGCACTCCAGAGCAAAGAACGTGTAAGCCTTCACTTTTAGATGATGTGATGGCTTGTACTTAATCAAAAATCCCCATTATCAGTGCTAAACAACCATATTATGTTGGCAGTATCTTCATTCATTAACACTGGGGGAAAACTGACTCACCTAGTAAGAATTAAGAGTGCAGTTGTGATGTATAATTTAAGCACAGGAATATAGGCTATGTGCTTTAAAGATCTCCCAAATAAAAGGGGGAAAACAACAATTGAAAAATGAGAGCTAAGGCATACAGTAAAAAAAAACAAACTAGTCATACATGGCTTTGCTGGCCCCACGTTGGGCTTCTCTCTGGGGGCTCCCCTGACAGGGAAAGCCCTCCTTCAGCAGTTCTTGCATGCAGGGAAAAACAACACAAAAATGGCCTCAGATGTACAGTTTCAAGGTCTTTAAAGGCTGAACTAAAACTAAACTACCCAATTAAGAAATGACACCTAAATTATTTTCCCTTTTAACCCAGTAACTGATCCCTCAAGACCTGCAATGCGGACTTTTCTGTCCAATTGCAAGATATGACCCAAACCCGTGAAGATGAAGGAAGAAGAAGGAAGAAAAAGAACAACCTGCCTCTGCCCTAAAACCTCCATCTTGCTCCATATCCATTACTATATCCTAAAAACCTAAACTCTAAGTTTTCCACCCTGTGATATTACACACTTCTAACCAACTACACACCTGTAATCCCAGTGCTATTTAATCAATTTTGGCAGTCGTCTCCACAGCCTCAGGTCAAATGCAGTGCTTTCTTGCAACTCTGTGCCTTTCAGCACAAAAAGTTTAAAATTCTCAGCATCCAGGATTCCAACAGTCATAGTATAGCTTGATGATTTGAGATTAAGTTATTGACAGATCTTGTCAGATTTCCTGACAGAATTCTTCCGTGGAAGGTCAGTGTTGAGAGAGGACCCAGCTATTTTACAGGCCAGGCCTTAAAATGAGTTAACAATTTTAGCTTGTCTTTGAATTAACAAGTTCTAAAGGAATACCATGCAAACAACACACCACTGTAAGCCTTCCTCCAGCACTGATGCACAGGCAGCACTACCAAAAAATTAGGAGATACTGGATAAATTAAAAGGACCAAGTGAATCAGTGCTCTGTCTGTACCTACTTCTCACTTGAAGATGCACATTGTGGCTTTGTCAGGCCAGCTTGGAAAGCATCCAGTATACCTCAGTAGCTAAAATGAAGCATCTCAATCCACATTTAGCCATCAAAGAAAGACCAGTTTCTCTGATTGCTCTGAACAAATTCATGACAAAATGCAAAATCAGACTAAAATCAGATGAATTTAGAAGATGAAGTTCTTTATTGGATCAATCTATCTTGTTTTGACATACCCAGTAGGAAAACTCTTAACTTATTTGATAAAAAATAGCTACTGTAGCAAAACTCTGAACTTACTTGATAAAAAATAGCTACACTACACACCAATCACATGTGAGCAATTTAGATAATAGACCTAATATCTTACTAATTTAATTTCTTTCTCAATTTCAGACCAAAGTGAAGTGTTATTTTCATACTCAGGACAAATGTGAAGTGCTCTTATGAGATACAGTTCTGAAAACCAGAACAGCACTTTAACACTTGTGAATGTCTTTTCCATATCATTAGCAACATGTTGCAATCAAATGACCACAATGATGTGCCAGACTAATTATATTAAAAGCATTTCCAGATTTATTCTCCAGGACCTGTAATGTATCTATTGTGTTTAGCTAGCTGGACTCAAATACTGGTAGATTAGATGAAGATATATGAAAAAGCTTCTCCTCAGATGTTGTGCTGGGTACCTATTTCAGATGAAAGCATGCTATCTTTGAATACTGTGAGCTATTTGGGTTACCTATTCATCATTTGGTCTCACTTTGCATGGCTATATTGTTCATTCTGTGATCCTGACTCCAAATTAATCTGTTTGCCAGGAGATGTGAAGCAGCAGTCACCATGTACAACACTGACAGCACCTTGGAGGGAATTTCTCAGAAACGCTTTGGGTCCACAGAACTGTTAATGTTGAAGTGTATCTGAGCTCCACAAACCACAATTAGATTAGCTTCTCTTTCACCTCTGATCTCCCAATTTGGATTCACTGAGTCTTGCTATCTCTAAAACAGGTCTAAATCTGAGCTGCCACAGGCAAGTTTTCAATACAGAAAGCATATGGAAACTAAAATTAATCATAGTGATCCCAGTCCAGCTGGGCTGGAAATCAGAAAATGAATGTTTCACAAGGACAGCCTTTCTGAATTTGGTGTTCGGTCTCTTCCAAGTGAAGGTCAAAAGCACTGCTATGGTATGCAACATCTACTATATGTTTCAATATGCTGAAGATATGATTCATTCTGGCTTGAACCGTTCAAAGGCCCATCCTGGCTCTCAGCAAAGTTAAGCAGGATCTCTTCACTGTGAACTTGAGCAGGGTCTTGGTAACTGCTTTTCATAAATGCAAATATTGCAAGGAAAGTTTAAAACACATCTTTTATTACTGGTCTCTGAGGCACCGTCATTCTAACAAAATAAGAAGTTTAAAAAGTGGGTGTACCAAACACCCTCTGTATTAAAAATGGGAAGTTTCTATCACTAGAAGTATTTCAGAAAAGAATGTGAAAAACGACAAAAAAGGAATATAATTTTTAAAGTGATGAAACAGACAACTTCTTGAAGTCCTTTCCACTTACATTTTTATACGATTAAGTGGCTTGGGGCATACAACTCCCATACTGGATAAGCTAATTTAGTTTCCACAAATCACCAAGTCCTGCTTTTATTTCCAAAGATGCTAAAGGCAAAAAAAGCTATTAGGCTTCAAGGAGGTACAGGACAAACCCTCAATTTGAAGAAATAAACCACAGATGTAAATACATCCTCTACAAGTAAAGTACTCATTTTATTTATATGGAAGTGACTAAAAGCAATGCTAAGACTGGGGAGGTTATAGAATTCACAGAGCACTCCTTCAAATGCCATACAGACACACACATCATCCTGGAAATCTGCTACCAGCACATAAAATATGCAGAGACCATTATACTTATTCTTCAATGCACAATATTATTGAGCCATATACTCTGCCAATTATCTCATTGTATAACATTATTCAATTCAATGATGTAAACTAAAATAATTTTTATTGCTCTCAACTGCAAAGTCTGATCCTATTAAAAGACAGCTCAGAAGAGCTACACATATATGGTTAAATTACATTTTCATAAAAAACCCCATGGACAGCGATGACACCAATTACAACCCTAAAGCTACAAGACTTTGTGAAAACTTCTAATCAGAAACAGATTTTCTTGAACTGATGTTTAAAAATAGTGGGGAAAAAAAAACAGAGGATTTAAAAGGCACCAAAAGTAATCGCAGTCAGTCAAAAAGACTCATTAAAAAGGGTGGAAATTACTCTTATGCCTACTTGGAAATCTTTTGCTATAAACTTGCTATAAAATGTGATAAAATGCAGTACTTGGCCTTGATCCTACCAAAAACATGGTTAAGCATTTTCCCATAACTTTTCCAGATTAAATTGTAGAGAAAGAAACATGCAAACATACCCAATACCTTACACATGCCATTAATACAGATATCTCGGCTGTGCCTTCCTTCAAAGCAAGGAGTGCCATCAGTGACTGCATCAAGCATCTTCTCTGAAAAATGGCCATCTATTGGGCGGCAGTGGAGCTCACAGGGGTTTGCTGAAAGGAAAACAAGAACGCTCACTCAGACAACACACCAGTAGGACACTGAAGTGCAATGCACAGGGTCTTTGCTGAACTATTTGCTCACTTTCCCTGCCATTTGCCAGAACTGGCAGTATTAGAAGAGTTGAGCAGAGCCAGGGTGGCACAGGCCTGAGAAATAGCACTTATGGATTTGTGGGAAGCAGCTGGAGGCTGGTCCCCTCACACCTGCGTGCTCCCTGTACATCAACAGCCACTGCTGAGTGAGGCTGCAACGAGGCCATCACTGTGACAGAGAAATGGATGGGAAACCAGCAAATCCAGCTGTCACTAGAGAAGGGGTGGGATTACCAAGGACACTGAAAGAAAGTTTTCCATCAGATGGTTACTGAGTAATTTCAGAGGTAATTTAAACTTTTCATCGCTGCTGTCAGCCTCTCTCAGAAAGCAGCCAGCTGCCTGCTTCTGATCTGATGTGTCATTATCATTTTCATCTACCTGTTGGCACTTAATAAATAATCTCAAACTTTTTTTTTTTTTTTCTGCTTGACAACTTATGAAATAGGGATAATATTGCAAGTCAGACAGACTCAGGCTATTTTCAGATAGATGTCCCACAGAAGCAATAGGGAAGAGAAAAGCTATAGCAAGAGCAACAAGTGGCCTCTGAAACAAGATTTTCTGTGATGGATCAGGGCCTTAATCTATTCCATCTATGGAGTGAGAAGAGCCAAACACCAGCCTCCCTGTCTCACTGACACTGGCCTTTGTGAATGGGAAATCTTGAAACTGAGACATCAGAGAGACAAAAGACACAAGTCTGATAAATAAATTGTGTGCATGGGAGATGAGTTAGAGGAGAAATTAGGGTCAAAGCAAGGACTGACATAATCCCTGCCTTTGTAACACTCTCTGAAAACTCTGCAGTGGAACCAGAACTATCTGCCTGAATTAAAAATCATCCACTATCATATTAATGAAGGACACCAACACAAGACTTGTCTTCAGGTCTTGGTCTATTCAAAGACCCTAATCTTGCCCAGCACTAAAGCAATTTGCTCATGCTCAGCAACCTGAAATGCTTTGCTGAGAAAAGCAGTGGGCCTTAAACCCACCAGCCAGTAGTGACTTCAAGGCACCATTATTTAATAATTTTAAAACTATCTCCCTTTGTGCTGCAGAGGTGCTAATGCTGAGTTTTATCCCGTGCCTGACAGAAGCTGCTTCCTTGGTCTCAGAGGGATGCAGGTTAACTATAAGCCTTCCACATCCTGGCTCATGAATTTATTTTTATCTTTTCCTCCTTTACTGGCTTTGTTTGTGCCCAAGAAAGGACTGTGTTTAAAGAAATTTTTGGTAATGAGAGAAATACAATCTTTTGTTAATGCAAATAAACTAATTAATTTCCAACAAAAGGATTTATCCTTTTGAAGGAGGAAAATTTGCTCTTATTACCCTGGTTTGTACAGCACCAGCATTCACACAACACCACAGAGGTGACTGCAACTCTCCCCCTCAAAGTTCTTGCAGATTAAGAACTGAATCCTGCAAAGCCTGGGCTTTGGTACTGTGAATCTCTTTTGTGTAAACAGAAACACTGCAGAACTGGGAACAAAAACAAATTAAAAAAAAAAAAAAGACAGAACACTAAAGGAAATTCAAAACCTTAATGAAGGCTTTCCCCCCCACCTCTTGTCAGTGGAGCTAAAATGACATCTTAGGTCTGTCACCAATGTGAGCTTCTGGCTTCTCAAACAAAAATACCTTCACAAAGTGCAACACTGATGAGACCCAGAGCACATGCATGGACTGACCATGATTATACAACTGGTGGAATTACAGCTGATGTGAATTGTGTTCAAGAATATCAGTGGAGGTGGAGATAAAAAAGTTTTTCAGGCAAGAACATGAAGTTTGTAATCCTCACCAACTCTCAGCCCTCTTTGAAAGCTGCCAGCCATAACACCCACCAGTTGCTTTGATAAGAGCTATCCTGGTAAGTGATACAAGTGATTTTAATTCTGTCTGCAGAATTCTTTTTATGGCAGTGTGATTAAAGTGATTACTTTAGTACTCTAAATTTTGCTTCACCTTGCCTACTTTCTTAATGTAGCACTTTTCTATACAAAGCACAATACATTTATGACAAGGAGAATCATACAATTCCAGGTACTCTGTTACCTGCTCAGATAGACAGATTTTACAGAAAGCCATTTCAGCTTTTGCATTGTTTCTAATAAAATATGTTGAACAGAAGTTTGATATCTGTACCTCCTCGTAGCTGTGTGTTGACAAAACAAGCTATTTCATTTCAGAAATCTCTGAATAAGAAGAAGCAGACAGTGCTGGCATACTTCTGCCATAACTATGATGCTGTAAATCTCTAATTTGGAGTCAGTTTTTAAAGAAAAATAACTCCCTTACTAAGTCAAAATAAAATGTAAAACAAAAAAACCCACTCAAACTTTCATACTTGCAAATGCTTTCTATATATGAAAGTTTTCCTGTTTTTCCTGATCGTGTTAACTGATCTAAAATTAGACCCAACCCACACATTTTTACCATTTTTCCTTCTATATGTTCTTTATGAAGCCCCTCTGGAAATTATAGGGTATTTATTTCTCCACCCAAAACTCAATTCTATCTTGTATTTATTTCATTTTTCTTCTGCTGGTTAGGCCACCACTGAGGAAATTATACTAGCACTCTATTTGGCATTCACTATCTAAAATTATTTATTTATCTACCTATCATTATTATTTATTATGGTTGAGCTCAGGGACCTTGGCTCTGTTTTTCTAGGACTGTAAATAAACTGCATCAGAATCAGCCAACAACCTCCGAAATAATATTTTAATATTATTTACACAGAACAGATACCTAATATTTCAAACACAGAACAGATACTAAATTCACACACCAGGAAAACAAACATGTTTCCTGAAATGGTGGAAGGCTTGCATTGAGTTCCGCCTTTTTTCTTATTTCAGACCCAAAAATCTAAAAATATTAAACTCAGATTAATAGGAGCACTTGGGTTGTTCAGAAGGAGCTCATTAAAGCAGCTGGTTCAGTTTCAGTTATTTCAGCAAATTCAATTAAATCACGATGAGATTTTAACAAAAAGGCTGTCATCTTTATAACTTTTAGGCCACAATATACATAAATTCCTGCAACCCAGAATATGCATGAAATACTAGATCCAATCTGGGAGCACTCAGTAATGACCATGTATCGCTACCAGCTCAGGGATACACATGCTAAACACTCCTTATTTGCTCCACTGAGTAGCTGGCATTTAACTCACTCCTTGTTTTCCTTTCTAGAGCAAAACTTGCTTTGCTCAATCTGCGTTCTTCAAATCACAGAATCATAGAATGTTTTGGACTGGAAGAAATCTTAAGGATTATCCAACCCCCCTGCCACGGGCAGTAACATCTTCCATTAGACCACAGTGCCCAAAGCCCTGTCCAACCTGGTCTTGAAAACTTCCAGGGATGGGGCACCCACCACTTCTCTGGGCAACCTGTGCCAGTGCCTCACCACCCTCACTGTAAAGATTTTTCTTCCTTGTATCTAATCTAAACCTGCCCTCTATCAGTTTAAAGCCATTCCCTATGCCCTATCTCCACTAACCCTTGTAAAAAACTCCCTCTCAGTGACTTTCTGACTTCCATGCTGCTCTCCTGTCAACCTTCTTCAGTCTGGCTGCATCCCTCTGCCAGTGCCTCGCTCCTAGCTGGACATAAGATTTTAGCTGAAGTGCCATCAACACTCAGCAGCCCAGAAAAATTACAACCTGTTTTTTAACATGGTGTCCACATCTTACACCTGCCGCTTATTTGACCAGAGATATGATCAATTCCCTAATATATAGAAGATGTAATGGAGTCCCAAGCCACAGAGCTCCCTTAAGGGCCCAGTGACTTATCTGTAATTAGAATGAAACTGAAGAAGCAAATCAGCAAAGCTGAGTAAAAGTCCTGAAATTTGGGCATGTGATATTTTTCCCCTCTGTATATTATTAAAAAGTTCCTGTATATTATTTAAAAGTTCAGATTCACCAAGGGTAAACAGAACAACAAGAAGATAAGTAGAAAGGAACATATTTCCTTCCCAATTTAAATTTGTTTACCTTACAGCTGATTCCCATGAGTTCACATGCAGGAGGGATCCAGCTTAACCTGACTTAAGAAGGATGTGATTAACGTGTCTGTCAGAAGAAGATAAGGCTTCAGTATCTTTCCCAACTTCACAAGGAAGAAAAGAGGTGAGCCTTTTCTCTTCAACCCCTCATCTCTGTGAGACCTCAGAATTGAGTGAGGAAATCCCAAACAAAGAAAATTAGAAAAGGCAATTACCAAACAGACAAAATGGGGAAAAAATCTGAGATGAAGCTACTTATTACTTTAACCAAGCCTGGAGCTCCAAAACGAAGTTTAATTTTGAAACAGGAACATTTCATCCTGTTAGCTCTGCCCCTGTGACTTTATCAGAACATATCTTATTTGATACACAGAAATATTCTGGAAGAAATATGAAATTTAAAACATTTTTAACACAACCCCTATCTGACTGTACTCTAAATGATCCTGGCACTGATACAGAAAATAAAGGTAATTATATGATTTAATGTAGGACTTATAGATGGAAGTTAAGCCCTGAGAAGCTATCAGACTCATATAAATGGAATTTGTCAAATCGTATGAAATAAATAAACATGGGGTCAATTTGATGGAAAGAGAAGTGGATACATACTGAAGTGTGCCCAAAGTGTCAAAACAGGGGCCTAGGTCATGAGAAAAATTCAGAAAATATCCCGCTCAGGCTGCTGGATAGTTTATTACCCTTGAACTTGGAGGTTTCCATCATTTTAAGATTCCCAGGGGTACTCTGATGCTCCAGCTTGAGCACATGGGTTTCTGAGGTCCAGAGAAATTCTGTAACAGGACTATACAAGTTCCTCAAAAGGCATGAAGTAATTTGAACCAGAAAATTCTCAGTTGAAACCTCAAACAACAGGAAACAGCAAGATGTGACTTACTGCTTTTCTGTGAGACTGCTTGTTAAAGCCGGTTGTTTTATTAAATCATAAGCTATTCAAAAATGTCTTTGTTATCTTGTGAAGTTACAATTTATACAACATAAATGACTCTTTATTAGGTATGTGACATTTGCTATAACTGCCTTATGCAAGCTATGAAATTAAATTAAAGCCAGGAGAGAGAATTGTGACCATCCAGAAAATCTACTGTTTTTTTCCAGTGGGATGAAGGAACAGAGAATGCCTAAAATGTCGCAGAATGTCTGGCTCAGGAGTCTGTTTCCTCAGCTAGACACTTCCACATAAAAACTGTATGTGCACTCAGGGCTTGGGAAAGTTTAATTACATTTTCTTTTCCCTTTATATCCCAAGTGCAGCATGAGAGGATACAAAATGCCTGATACTAAAATAAGAGCTGTACTGGGTTTGCGTGGCCAGGTTTTGGAAGCAGGGATCTACAGGGGTAGCAGAAGCTGTTGTGTCACATCAGAGGTCCCCACATTTGGTCACATTTTTGGAGACAGGCACACAACTGAACACAGATGCAACACACGCTGAAGGTCATGCGGCAACACACAAAGCTCATTGATGGACGCCCCCTTTTATAGGGAGTTCAAAATTCCCCTGCTTGAACAACCAACTGGTCAAGGTTTCAACACTGTCCAACTCACTGGCCAAAGACATGCCAGCATTCAGGACTGACTGGGACTGGCAGAGGTCCCCTGTTTGAGTTAGAATCCAACTTATCACTGTCTTACCTAGGGACTTGTTTACTTCTACTCTTTAATGAACTAAGCTAGCCAAATTAGTTTCTGTTGTGGCCAATTTTATCTGTGCAGCTTCAAACCAGCTGTAGCTGTCACAGTAGCTCTGTGAGAAGCTGCTAGAAGCTTCCCCCATGACTGACAGAGCCCACATCAGACAGATCCAAGAAGGACCTGCTGCCAGTAAAGACCAAACCACCAGTGACAGTGGCAGCACCTCTGGGATTATGTATTTGAGAAGGTGGAAAAAATCTGCACAACTGCAGCTGGTAGAGAGGATACAAACATGTGAGAGGAACAGTTCTGCAGACACAGGGTCAGTGAAGGAGGGGCAGGAGGTGCTCCAGGTGCCAGAGCAGAGATTCCCCTGCAGCCTGAGGTGCAGCCCATGGTGAGGCAGCTGTGTCCCTGCAGCCCCTGGAGGTGCAGGGGGAGCAGAGATCCACCTGCAGCCCCTGGAGGTTCAGGGGGGAGCAGAGATCCACCTGCAGCCCCTGGAGGTGCAGGGGGAGCAGAGATCCACCTGCAGCCCCTGGAGGTTCAGGGGGAGCAGAGATCCACCTGCAGCCCCTGGAGGTTCAGGGGGGAGCAGAGATCCACCTGCAGCCCCTGGAGGTTATGGGGGGAGCAGAGATCCACCTGCAGCCCCTGGAGGTTCAGGGGGGAGCAGAGATCCACCTGCAGCCCCTGGAGGAGCCCACACCAGAGCAGGTGGATGTGCCTGAAGGAGGCTGTGACCCCATGGGAAGCCCGTGCTGGAGCAGGCTCCTGGCAGGATCCATGCACCAGGGATCCATGCTGGAACAGCCTGTTCCTGAAGGACTGCAGCCTGTGGAAAGGATCCATGCAGGAACAGTTCAGGAAGGACTGCAGGGAAGGACTTATGTAGGAGAGGTTCAAGGAATACTGTCTCCCATGACTATTCTACTGTGAATTAGTTTCTAATAAATCAAACACATCTCCCCAAGTCCAGTCTGTCTTGCCCACGATGGTAATCAGCGAGTGATTTCTCCCTGCCCTTATCTCGACTCACAAGCCTTTTGTTACATTCTCTCTTCCCTATCCAGCTGAAGAAGGGAGCAACAAGGTGGCTTTGGTGGACGCCTGGTGTCCAGGCAGGATTAATCCACTACAAAAGCCAAAGCCTTCTTGGCAGCAAAACAACATAGTAACAGCATGCTGTGAAAAATCCTTGAAATTGGACTGCACAAGTTAAGAGTGTAAGTAAGGGAACTGACAAAGGTTGGTGTATATATGGAGGATATTGTGAGTAAGTCTCCAGAGACCTGAAACATCAGCTCATTTTTTGTGGAGGGTTTAAAAAGGAAAAGTTGGTGGTTGGTTTGTTTTTGTTTAAAGTCTTGGTTTGTTTGGACACACACATGCAAGGAAGGCTCAAACTGCTGTGTCTCTCAGAGAAAGTACTGTTTCATGACCTTATTTGCAGGTATAATTCCCAGGACATCTTTAGCCACTGATAAAAGGTGAAAGAATATTTGAAACTGAGATGGAAGGAAAACTCTCAGATGTATTTCAGGTAATGCTGGCTGGACAAAACTGGAAGAAGTGTGCCTATGAGAGCCACTCACCCTCAGTCATACAATGATTGTGGTGTTATATTTTAGTTAAATGATATGCCCTGTCTCACCCCTCGAAAATGTATGATTTATTCCAAGCCTGTGATCCTCCCCTGCAGTATCCTGTGTCCGTAATCCCATTGGCCCAATCTGTTCTGCACCCACTTTGAATCTCCCTGTTCAGTGTGCCGGGGGGACGGTTCTCTCTCTCTTTGCCGGCTCTCCTGGCTGTGCTCTCTCAGCCCCTCTCTCCCCCCCTCCCCTTTCCCCCTCACTCCCCTTTCCCCTCTCCCTCAGAAACCATGCTGCCTCCTGGGGCTAGGACCCCCAATAAACCCTCATCTAATGAGCACCCTCAGAAGCCGTGTGGAGTCTCCTTGCCTGCCTGCTGCCACCAGCCAACTCACAGCCTTGGGGGACCCCCGGGGACACCACCAGAGGGTCACCCCCCTGGAACGCACTGCTACAGATGATGTCAGCTGAAAAATCAGCACAGGATTTAGGCAGCTCCCTGCTTAATTGAGTGTAACCAGGAGAGCCTGTCTATCTGAGGAAGCCTGTTTTACTTTAAGAGTTTAGCAGCAAGAAAACACTTTAAATATTGTCAGTGGAATGTGAAAACACTAAGCACCTCCAAGGAAAGACATGGAAATCTATGCTGAAATTCTGGCTGCTGAGAAAATGGGTGAAAACAGTCAAGAAGTTTTCAAGCCACAGAAAAAAGCACCTCCTTTATATCTGAAGGATTCTGCAAATTATTTTCCAGATGAAATATATCAGGCTCAGTAGCACAGCGTTTTACATAGAGCTGGTTTGTCTGTACAGTTCTGAACAGTTCTATTTGAAGTACAGCATGGACAGAGCACAGCCCTGCCTTCCAGTGTGCAGTAAGCATTTGACTCATGGTTCTCAATGTCCTTTAAAAACAGACCTTCTGTAAGAAATGCACATGCAGAACTACCTGTTCTGTTGCAGTGTCACAGACAGGACACGAACAGAATGAACACTGTACTCTGCAGTAGCACACCCTGAGTAACAGGTCTGGAATCTTAATTCCAATGACAGTCGACTGTAGAAAATGTTTTTGGGTTTGGTTTGGTCCTAAACATTAGACTGTTAGCATTTGTCATGGCTTTACTGGATTTCTTAAAAAAAGTCTCTATCAACCAAATTTGTTTTCATCAGAAACTTTAATGGAAGTCTGCCTGCTCTAGATTAATTGTCAATGGTGTATTTGTTACATTAAATGGAAATGGTAGCTGAAATTTAGGAAAGCAATTCTGAACTGCCAATAACTGAAAAAACAATTAACATGATGAAAAATACTACTTGCAAATGAAACTGAAAGTTTAATCCTGATCTTCCCTAGCCTTTCTCTTATTTTTTCATTAAAAAACACACTGCTACCAAGTTTGCTGCTGCTATGGAACTGTGGGGACTGGCTGATCCATCTGAAGACTTGGCTGCCTTCAGTGGGACCTTGATAAGGGGGAGAGTTGGCCAGGGAGAAACTTAATGGGGTTCAAAAAAGGAAAGTGTACGGTCCTGCTGGGGAGGAATAACCCCAAGCACAGACTGGGGTCTGACCTGCTGGAGAGCAGCTCTGCTGAGAAGGACCTGGGAGTTTAGGTGGGTGACAGGTTGCCCATGAGCCGACAGTGTTCCCTGGCAGCCACAAGGGCCAATGGGCTCCTGGGGTCCATCGGAAAGAGTTTGGCAGTTCTGGGTTCCTCAGTACAAGAAAAGCAAGGAGCTACTGGAGAGGGTCCAGCAGAGGCCACAAAGATGATTCCAGCCTGTTCTTGAAGGACTGCAGGAAGGAATCCAGAGATTCCTATAAACCCTAACAATTTTGTGATTCTACTGGATAATCGACACCTTACATTTATGCATAACCCAAGACTCAAACTGCATACTAATAGTGATTGCCCTTGTATTTAATAACTAACTGTTCCAAAGCAAGTTATAAAGTAGAGGCATTGACCCTGCCTCTACAATACAGGGCAGCATGACACTGAAGTTCAGATATTACTTCTTCACCGTAACGTCAAGTACACCTACCATTCAGATCTGAGTTTGGAAGTAATAAAATCATATTTGTGCAGTGGAAGAGCTGTGGTTGCTGGGTGCAGTGATGTCTGCCCAAAGATGCAGCTCTACACCACACTACTCTAGTTCTTGCTCTGTGTTTGACACTGGAAAAGACGGTTTAGATCTATTCTAAACAAATAGTACAAACGTCACTTCCAACAGCTTTTCTTGGAGCAATACCTCTACAGGAACTGTACTAGTTACAATCACAAACATTATCACCAGAGCTCTGAAAAAACTTTTAAGTGTAGAGAAGAACCACTGCCTTTTTGTTCACACAAAAGGCACACCAGCATACAAGAGCACACCAGATTTTTCTCTCTAATTCATTAGAAAACATATAGTTCAGTGACTTCTCACCCTCAAAGACGTTTCTTATAGGTGCATAACTTTGACTTTTTATACAAGATATTAAAAATAATTGTAGCTTCATACCTGTGTTATAAACGGGAACCCAGTGGTAGAATTCGTTCTGGTAGGGAACTGTATCAAATTCACTGCACTGCATCTGACGGAAGGTGGGCAAGTCTTTGTGACAGGGGCTGATGTTACACATGCGATAGCGCTTCCTCTCTCCAGTGCAGTAGTCTCCTCCAAACTGGGGTCTAGAAAAGGAACATTGAGACTGGGACATGATACCATGGGTAAAAAATACTTTTAAACGAACAACGTATTTCAGGCCCCAGTAGCACAACAAGGTGACTCTGAATCCTAGACAGGGTAGAGATACTGTTCGTATCACATGTTTGGGTACTCAAATGTGTCAGCATGAAGTGCAGAAATCTAGATAACTCCTGTATCCTAAAAAAGTGCTTGGCAATACCTGGCTGAGCTCAAAATAAATTAACCCTTCAAATGGACTGCTTTAAATCCCATGCTTTGCGGTGCACTTAACACTTATCTCTGAAAAGACAAATGATTCCTGCCGTTAGTGATTTGTGAAAATGAGATGAAGAGTCTTTGTGAACTCAGATATGTAGTGGGGAATTCTGCCTTTCATGGTCTGTACCAGACAACTCATGTGTCTGAAGCTCAAAAAAGGCTGATGACTAGAAGAAAACATGAAAGATGAGTCCTCAGGATCAGGTTACTAGAAACTGTTCTCACCTGGTGTGTGAGGACATTTATCATTGCAGTATTAATAAAAGAAAATATTTACACTATTTCTGCAAAGCCTAAATGTTAAGTATGATTTTTTAATTCATTTTGCATTGAAATAAGCTCCATGGAGGGTAAGAAATAAAGAACAAGATGAATGTAAAAGATAAGCCAGCTGAATTTCACACAGGTATGCCTAACTAGGAAGAGAGGTGTCAGTATCTGTGACTTGTTGATGTGGCACCTGCTGATAACAGTCTCATACAAAAGAGTTTTCATTGTCATAAGAACCTCAAAAATCTTAAACAAAAAGCAGGTAAAGACAGTGCACTCAGCTTACTCTGGATTATCACACAGCCTCTCTGCGCTTTGAACTCCTGCCCCACACGTCCTTGTGCAATGGGACCAGGATGACCAAATGCCCCACTGGCCATGGATTGCTTCGGGAGTCTTCCCCACTGTAATGCACTCACCAGAGAAGCACCACTGAGGAGAGAAGAGAAAGCACAAAGAGCTTCAGATCTTTATCACAGGGAAATTATGAATTTTTTGAGTTTCTGTGAATTATTTGTTATTTCAGCTCATGAGGGTTGAACACTTAAGTGGAAATGTAAATGGAGATGTCACAGGATGACCCTCCTTCACACTCAACAATGGCAGAGCTACTCATGGCTCCTCTCTGTGCTTTGGCAGGCAGGCTCACCTTGTTTTCTCCACACCGAGTGCCGTCCGCAGCAGCATCCAGTTTGGAGCGGCAGGAGCCTTTCACTGAGCACCAGAGGGTATGGCAAAGGTTCTGAAAAAGGAAGAAAACAGCAGCAGTCTAAGGCAGGGCAGAACTCCTATGGCCAAGATCTTCAAAAGCCTCCCAGAGTTTTGTACAGCCACTTAAAAAGCCTTGTAAGGGTTGTATTTCCAGAGGGATCGGGGCTTTTCACAAGATAGGAACTACCAAGGGTCCAAATTTATATACTTGTGGTTTGATTACTGTGCAAAAAGGGACTATTTGGAAAAAAAAAAAAAAGGCTTAACAAACTTGGGTCACTGCTGTTTGCAGGTAAGGTGAGCAGAAAATTGAATTATTTTCATTTCAAGAGTACTAACCAATACCATCTTCAATTCTGCATTGCTGTCTGCCTGAAAACATACAGTGAAATCAAAGAAGGTTACAGAAGCCAGGCAGGCAAATACAAACAATATCATGTCTCCAACAATATTAATGGAGGTCCCCAAACTAGGTGAGGAAAGAGTGATCAGGCTTCTTAAAACATCAGCGTGGCAGGTGGCAAGGAAATGATCTGAAAAAAAAAAAGCAGTCAGCTAGTTGGCAGAGAAAAAAGCACAGGGGACTGGGAAGAGTAAAGGCTCTGGTTAGTGAATGTTTGCATTTTAAGTAACTCAGAAACTGGTGCCAGTTTAATGCAGTAGGTTGCCAATAAAACACAACATTCCAGATGCTGCTCCAGTTGCAGTGGCTCAACTCCACAGAACAGACAGAAACTCCTGAGAGGCAACAAAGAAAGAAGGGCAAGAAACATTCCAGCTACCTTTTACCAAACCCACTTCACTCAGTCAGCACTATTCTCTAGAAAGGGAGGACAGAGTTGGAGGGTCATTTCTCCCTCTTCAGTTCACATGCACAACAGCTTTTCTTTGTTTGGCACACAGGTGCCTTGCATGCTTAGAACTCCTGACTGATCAGGGCTTTGCATGAAACACCACTTCCAAAGGAGAGAAAGCAGGGCTCTCAGAGCACGGTGTCAATGGGAACAGCAGAAGCAAAAGCCTAGGTCCTGACTCAGGGTGTTTGGATGCTATAGTCCAGTTCTGGAAAAGCGAACAGAGCTGGCAGCATCAGAGAAAAGAGTTGATAAGAAGGATCCCACTAACAGCCCCTACTGGGATTCTGAGAGCAAGACACATACCAGATTTGGAAGTTAACTTATAGACTGCACACTTCCAAAAATGCAGCCCCAACAAGCTAGCAGCTCATCCAAGTGGGATATGCAAAGTTTGGCTGCCCATTTCTGATGTGCTTCTGTTTAAAATGGCTAAGCTTGGGCACAAGTTTTGAGAGAGTTCTCTTTCATTTACCTTCTCCATTGTGTTTTTACTTTGGTTTGTCAACAAGAGTACCAGAAAAAAGCTGATGGCATGGAACACCTCAAAGCACTCCAGCCCTCCAGCTGAAATACAATGTTTGAGCTGCTGCATCTTGTTTCACTGTTTTTGGGCAATGTACAAAAGACAAACTTTGTTTTGCAGTTCTCTGTTTATAGTTCAAGGGTAGCATTCTTTATGAAGGCCTTGTGAAGATGTCATTACCAGGTTCTTAAGGCAGAGCTACCTAAGTGTTCTGGCTGATGAATTTTCTCTCACTATCAAAGTAATCCTTTATTTTAACTCTTACATACAGAATATATTTTGTGGTTTTAGTGTATAAAGTGTACTCCTGCCCCATGCCTCAGACAACATCAGAGAAACTGGCATAGAAAATGAACACAGCTTTTCATTGGCAGTTACTTTTATTATTAGGTACACACATAGATTTCAAAGTCAAGAATTCACAAAGGGAATTTTTTAGCTTTGCAAGGATTTTTCCACATTTATCTCCATGTCCCAGAATACTGAAACAACAGCAGAGGAGATGGACTACAATATGAAAAACAACAATATGAGAGGATGCACTATGTACTGCATGCCTTTGGAGGTAACATGCAGAAATTCACGACTCTGCTATGGACTCACTGCAAAGCAAGTAGGTTTTCTTTTCATCAGCAGTATGATAAACACTTTCCACTCAATCTATGAGAATAGGGTCTGTGCCTTGAAGAAAGCTGAATCCAAAAAAACTCAGTTTCACAGAAGCCAATGGAAGTTTTGGAGAAAAAGGCAGTAAGATGAGCGTTCTGATATCCTACAGGCTGTTCTATAGGAAGCTATGGGTCTAGCTATGACTTGAAAAATTCCTCCATCTAATACATATTTTGCTTTTCTTTGACTTATTCGAGGGACAATATTTATATGCTTCACAGGACACTTTACTGCCTAAGTGCTTCATGAAAACCACTATCTAAATTATAAATATTAGTTTTTGCTAAGTGTAATCACTGAATCCCAGGGCATCTTCAGCTAAATGCAGATTGTTCTCTCAAAAAGGATCTGTGCATCAAATTCAGGCATTAAAATGCACAAAACAAAAGCAGCTTGTCAGTGAGAAAGGCCAAGTAAATAGAGGAAAGGAAAAAAAGAGTCAGACCTCTCAGACAAAATGACAAAAAGACTGATGATTCAACATTCCAGGTTGACTCTACTGCTCCCAATTCCATCTCCTGCAGTACAACTAGCAGCAAAATACAGGCCTTTCAGTAAAATGCAAAACGAGAGGATACCAATGAATTTTCTGACATATGTCTAACTGTAAAATTGGTTAAACAGGAGATGTGAATGTAAAGGCCTATTAGGTTCAAATTCAAGGAGAGACAGACTGAGCCAATACTGCAAAATTACATCCTAATTTTCTATCTGTACCAATAGACAAATTACAGTAACTAAGGAAACTGTAACAGCAGGTAATGAAAGCAATCTTTCATTACCTTCTTCAGATTCAGCAGCTGTAGTTCAACACTGGTAATCATGTTATCTATTATGGTTGAAAAGATTAATCAGAAATAATTTCTGTAAGAGAAGGGTAGATGGAAATTCACACAATTATCTGAATTGTGTGAATTGAATTATCTGAATAAACAGTCAACATGAACAGTGCCCAGTCCAGGGCTGTGTTCATACCAGCACTCCCAAGAGCCAAAACACATATGTGTTTGACAGGGCCAGCAGGCTGGGTGCTGTCTCCAGCATTTACTGAACATTGCTGCTCAAAACACAGGAAAATTAGTGATCACTTAGCTAGGCTAGCACTTGGAAACATTGTTGCCGAGCTGTTCAAGGTATAAATATGCTGTGTTGGAGTGCATGAAATAGAAGCCTCTCTGAGTCCCTCAGAGAGAAAAAGAAATGCAGGGTTTGAATTAGAACCTCTAGAGAAGCTGAAATATATTAAGCCACACAGACATGAAACAGAAGTGTAAGTTTTAGTTTTAAGTAAGTAGAAATATATTTCAAGTGCCTTAAGAGGCTGTGTTAACTAGTAAAAGGCCCTAAAGCCTAGTTTAAATTAGCCCCAGACATAACAAAAACATAGCAGAACATTGCTTGTGTTTCTAGATAGAATAGATAGAACTACTCACGTAAATCAATACAATTATATACATCGATTTTGGGTAAGAAAACAGATAGTACCTTTTGCATAAATAGATAAAATTATGTACGTAGATTTTGGGTAAGAACTGACACTACTTTCGCACATTAGAATTAAGCTCAGATTTGTGTAAGAAAGATGTTTTAGAATCATGCTTTTAGCTGATTGGATGATTTATGAATAAAATCTCTTGTGCTGGGGTGAGAAAGAAGAAGGATGAAGAAGAAAAAAGGTATGGGAGCTGCTGCTGCTGCTATTTTTGCTCAAAACATTGAGACTTTGTGCCAGAAAGCTTTTACCATGGACTTCAATACTCTGAACTCCTTGCCTTCGAGACTGATGTACTCATGCAATAAACAACATTACTACAACCAGCTGCTCTTATCTTTTTGAAGACCCAAGACCCAAAGACCTTTGAACATTCTAGGTACCATTCTTCTAGTAAAATACCATACCCCTGTACTTTAGCTAACACTCTGCAGGTCTCCAAGATCTTGTGATGGCTGCTGTGACTACACTGCTCCCTTGCATCTCTTCACAATACAGATCTGCTATGTTGTGAGCCAGACCCCAGGGTACTCTATGAATTATACACTTCTGCATAAATATCTAATGTTCCACACAAAAGTATTGGTTTTTCAAAATAAATATTTTCCACAGGGACTGAGATATTATTTTGTTTGTTAGATCATAAAGAGTATGAAAAATCATGATGTATGGGAAGAGAAACAACCCTAATTTCTTCAGAAAACTCTTCCTCGAACTGAAGATTTGTTTCCAGAATGATTTGATCAATTGAAAGCCACAAGGTTGAAGAATATTTTAAAACTTGACTTAAGTTGCATTAACAATTTATCTAAGAATTAATATTACAAGTGTAAAACCAAAATGACTCCACTACAGAAGGACAGGCACTTAACCATGGATACGGTTGAGACCCAGCAAAGATCTTGTGAACCACAAGGCAAACAGCACAAAAACTCACTTCTAGAATATGCAGAATTGGGTTAGGCAATGCCTGCACTGTACATCTAGCTTATGAGACTCTAAACACACTGCATTTGTAAATTAGGTACACTGAATACACTTCCACGTTGATCAAGAATTTTGAATTCTTACTAGGAGAATGAAGAAAAACATTTAGCACTTACATCCACATCTTCACAGAATGTAGCATTGGAACCATACTGAAGCTGGCATTGGTGGTGCACATCATAAATCACTCCAGGAGCAATGATTGGGGACTTTAGAACTTCTTTTTGGGGGATGTCATCCAGACAGAATCCCCACCCACGACTGAAAGACAAAAATTCCATATTAAAAGACTCCATATCACCACAGTTTTTTAGTGTTTCTACACAGACTTTTAGTATCTATTTCTTCGGGGTAATTTTGATTATGGCCCATGTAAATAATACTTCCAGATTCCAGCCAAGTTATGCTGAAATACTGGATACTCTGTCTAGCAAGAGATGGTTTTGAAATGGCAAAATACAGCTTGTCAAAGAGGAAATATTATCATGAGCTCAGTATGGTTTGCATATACTCAGTATGGTGTAACTGGTTAAAGTTATACCACATTGCTGATCTTAAAAAGAATGGAACAGATTTGAACAAGTCACTGAAGCCAAACACATGGCAATGTGGCCAAAGGCAGAGTCTATGAAGTTCTCTCAGGGCCCTTGATGGAAAGGCTTCTTTCTTCCTAGTAAGTGCAAAAAGCTGCAGATTGCACCAAACCCAAGCCAGTATGACAAGACTTGAGTTCACTTCCAGACTGCAAGACTGGACAGAGCTTTTCCCAAATAAGTATGCAACAGGACAGTGGTATGACCCCCACGGAAATTAACTCAAGCACACTAAAAGCCCCTGTAATAATCAGTGCAATAATACAAGATGTACTTTGAACTCCAGCACAGTTGTGCTCAATTTAGGCAACTGCTACAGCCTGACCACTCACTCTAGGAACCGTGTGATGTACTCCTTGCTGCACTGTGACCAGGTGAGGGGAGTAGGATCATACTGCAGCTGTCGGGACATAATATACGGGCGCTTTCCAGCAGGCTCACAGTCATTCTCCTTTCCATCGTGCTGGATTCCAAAACTGGAGATAAAAAACAACATCTAATAATTCCAGCAGACTGGCTGTACCACAACACCCTCCTACAGGTTCCACTCTGTGCTTAAAAACACACTTAGATTGCTTCCTCCCCTGCAGAGCTGTAGTTACCTGCTTGATAAAAGAAAATGTACACACAGAACATACTGTAGCAGCGTGTTTCAGGGGGTGGAACCCCCCCGGGGGTGTCCCCAGGGGGGTCCCCCAAGGCTGTGAGTCCGCTGGTGGCAGCAGGCAGGCAAGGAGACTCCACACGGCTTCTGAGGGTGCTCATTAGATGAGGGGTTATTGGGGGTCCTACCCCCGGGAGGCAGCATGGTTTCTGAGGGAGAGGGGAAAGGGGAGTGAGGGGGAAAGGGGAGGGGGAGAGAGGGGCTGAGGGAGCACAGCCAGGAGAGCCGGCAAAGAGAGAGAGAGAACCGTCCCCCCGGCACACTGAACAGGGAGATTCAAAGTGGGTGCGGAACAGATTGGGCCAATGGGATTACAGACACAGGATACTGCAGGGGAGGATCACAGGCTTGGAATAAACTGTACATTTTAGAGGGGTGAGACAGAGCGTACCATTTAACTAAAATATAACACCACAACATACGACCCAAAATCTATGAAAAATCTGCACCCCCACAGGTTTTCAAACATGTCTGTTATGCACAACAATATTGCCCTACACAAAATGAAGAACAGACTGTCACAGACTATATCTACACTTTTAAGGGAGTCCAAACACTAGTGCACAGATAGGGCAGAAACCAAAGTTTAAACCTAAAAGTTAGGTTACAACTGTTAGAGCTAAGATTGCTCCCTAACTCTTGAACCCTAACTTGCACCACTTTAACTAAGATGAGTCTTTGTTACATCCTTAGACTCTCTCATAATTATGTCTCTACTGCGTTTTTCATTTTTAAAACTTTTGATAGTCTGTACCAGAGATACTGTTTACAAAATTATTGAATGTTCAGTGAATTTTCCTCCAACCTCTATTCCTTCATCCCATTTAATTTTCTCAATCTATGCAAACAGATCTCCACAGCAGGTTCTCTCCAGCGTCTCTGACATGCTGAGAATTTTTTTTTATTCAACAGCTTGCAGAAGTCATAAACACTAAAGATTGGATGGTATTCAACTGAGTAAACACACATGCCTCTTCATCACCTCAGAGTGAGGATTATCTGAAAAACTAACATACATAGATATTGATATATCAAGATGTTGACACCTACATTGTTAACATCTGGAGGTGTGTAAGTCCTGAGAGCAGTGAGAGCTTTATTCAGGTCATGATTCAGTCACGAATCAGATAAAGTGTGTTCAAAATACTTAAGATTACGTTTCTCAAAAATGTTATCATATCATGACTCAAAAGTTCCAAAAGCAGAGCCAATTTCAGTCAGAACCCATTGCAGTAATGAGTCAGAAGCATAAATGCAAGGATTTCCTCTTTCTGACAGGCTCTTTTCCACAAACAGGGTCTGTTGAATCCTAAGGTTTCAAACATCTAGAGAGACAGTGTGGGGAAGAGCTGACTTTTGGCATTCATATAAGGTATGGGAGCATGTCTGTCTTCTTATTTTTGGTCATCAGTTCTTACAAACTTGTCTATACCTCAACTTTTCAACAAGTGCACACTAGCCTGGCTTGAGGTTCACAGGGTGACAACAAACCCTACAGTATTCAACATTCCTTATGGAGACAGTCCTTAAGGAAAGGCCCTGCACCACTCCTGCAAGGGCAAGCACAGCAGTACTGAGCCCCACAGCCTCTACAGGACACAGAGTCACCAGCCAGCCAGGCTAGACAAGAAGAAGGTCACTGATGGATCAGTCTGCGGGGAAGAAGCCTCCTCAGATCATTAGTGTGAATGAAAACAGCTCCCTGCCAGCAACAGACTATGGGGACCGAGTGACTTAAAGCCACAGCACCCAGATACAATTGCAGTGATTTCAGCGTTACTTATTTATACAATTTCCTTTCTGGCAATGGATAGGTTGAATAAATAGTGGCCAATTAATGGTCGACAGGGTCATTACCATCATCATCATCATTATATCCTATGGGGAAATAGAGACTCCATCCTGATTGGTGGCTGGGCGCACAGTGAAATTAATGTGACTGTAGATAAAGCAATGAACATGTGACTTAGCCAAGCAACACAGCCCAGTTGAAAAGTGCAGGCATTAAAGTCAAACCAGGGTATCCATGAGATAATTGCTATGCCCTGAGCAAAACAGCTTTGTCAAAACAGTTTCAAAAACCAATTTTTCTTTTCAAGTGAGTTAATAAACCATCTAACCAACCAAAACATCTCTAAAAATCTAAAATTCTGAGAAATTTAGTTTAAATAAAAATACCCAATCATAAAAAAAAAAAAAATCTAAAACTAAACATCCAGGAATTTTATTTATCTTGGGCCAAAGTGTACCCACTTAGCATTATTATACAGAAAATACCACTTACTAAGAAATGCCCGAAAAAGACTTTGCTGTTTCACTAAAAAAAAGGATAAATATTATATATATTATAAGATTAATATATGTTTTTCTGTATGAGTTTCACTAGATGAGTTAAAAATGTTTTCTAGCTAATCTGCATTACTGAAACACCTTGACATTAATGAGACAGGTTTGTTTTCTGTAAATGTTTTGGATCAACTTGGAGATTATCCAAAGTAATTGCACAGAAATCTAGCACATGTTGGAAAAATTAGCACAATTGAGTGATGCTTCTTTGTAGCTTAATTATTTCATTTTGATGTACTGAATAGTTGTATATGTGAAACACACGTCAAAGGCTTAAGATTTTTTTTTTTGCTTTGAAATAAGTTTTGATATTAATAATAGAGACATTAACCCACTTTTTGTTTTGTTTCTGTCTCACAATTTGAGTGTTAGCATGCAAATAACAAATTCAACTCAGACAGGTTCCCCCTTCCCTGTCAACCGTACCTGTGTCCAAGTTCATGAGCAATAGTGAAAGCCAAGGGGAGGCCAGAGTCCTCATTGATGTTGCAGCTCCTGTGAGGCTGACACATGCCTGACAGGTGAGACAAGCCTAAGGTTTCACAGGGACGGTTCATGCCAGCACAAATGTCCTTTCTAGAATAACAAAAGAGATGTGCCATTTAAAGAGCTTAAAATCAACTCCAGTGGAATGTCACTGACACTGGGTAGCAAGCTTCCATCTCATCATGCGCTAATTTGCATTTTAAGTAAATTGCAGTGGTTAGTCTTTTACAAACATGTATGGAACAACATGCACTTGTTCTACTACTATATTAAAATGCTATAATTTGTAGCCAGTATTTATGTGGCTGTAGTGCCTAGATACATACTCTTATTGTCAACTCCCATAAGTCGAAGTTTTAGAACCACCACGTCTGGCAGCATTTTAAAGCACATTTTACTAGAGTTGCCAATAGCTCAGCTTCATTCAAGTGAACTGTCTGGGTGCTTTGTATTTGGACAGTGAAATCTCGCATCATTGTGAGACTTTATCCCACATTCTTATTTTAAGATTTTTGACTGAGAAAAGGTTGAGAAGGTCAAAGGGTGCTCTTGATGATCTTGGAGGTCTTTTCCAACCCAGCGATTCTGTGATTCTTTTTTACTCAGCCACTTGAGGGGTGTTTTAGGTTGGGTTTTTTTGCCTGACAGACTTTAGCCGAGGGCTGGTTTTTTCAGAGCATAGACCCAGTTGTTTCTGCCACTGCTGTGCAGACCGAATCAATTTTTACAGACCTGCAAAAGTCCTATTCCATACTATGACATAAACTCCCTGCATAACCTCAGACAGCCTCACTTTCAAGTTTTCTGTTCCTCCCTTGCTCAGACATTAAAAAATATTTTAATATTTTGTGTCTCCTGAAATATGAAGCTATTTAAAAATCATATGCTTTAAAGCTTAAAAAATGAATGGCACCATGTTTGCACAATACTCTTCCTTTCTGAGCTGCACTTGCACATTTCTTCAAGAGCTGTTCATCTACACGCTACCTTGTTTTGGTATATTGTCTCAAAGAAGAATAGAGCAGTCACTGAGCACAAAATGAGATAGGATCAAGTGGGGAAAATGGCCCAAGCTGTGGAAATTGGTCACCTCTCAGGACCCACAAATCTCTATTTTGTGACTAAGATGCATCTCTAACCCCTCTGCACATGTAGTGTCATCAGTATTTCGACCACGTTTCTGAGCTCTGTACAGGATGAACTAAGTGATGGCATGAGCCTATAAAGGAAATATCATCACCAAAGAAATGCAACTGAACAACAGTCAGTCACTGCTGTCATACCTGGTAAGAAGGACAGCCACATCATGATGTGTGGGGTTGACATCACTCTTGGGATTGACACTCTTCTGCCACTTGCAGAAGCTGGCTAATGTCTTATCAGCATGGTGCACTATCTTCAAGCCTTGCTAATGGGAAATGAAGGAATATATTACTGTAAAGACCACACTGCATTGCAGTAACACTTCACTGAAGTCAGCTGTGAAGATGGGTAATCTAAATGTAATCGATTATGCTTTTGCCTGAAGTTAGAGCCACCGTTAGGAGCAATGACACCTATTTATCTAACACTGAACATTAAGTTAAAATGCTGACATTTCTGTAATTGGTGCAGCTACAGAAAAAATTACAGCATGCACAACTCTACATACATTTTGATAAATGAGCTTCATAAGATCCAACACTGAACTGAAACTTTCAAACACTTTATATTCTCTTGAAATCAAATTTTCCTCTGAAGAGAAGGTAAAGATTACTTATGGTGGGACTTTGTGATCAAATTTGTCACTCAATGTTATGCGAACACTGTCATATTCAGATAACAATTATGCTTTTAACAGAGTATATATTTCACCATATTTTTCAATTCCAAAGAGAAACAATGCAGACATAAATATTTCTTCCTCAACTTATTATTATACAGTTTACATGCAAATTACTGAAAACCTTAAATAAAAAGTATGGAAAATAAATTAATCCAAAATTGAATTCTCTAATTTCTTGTCTGAGACATTCACTTTATCTTGCCTCAATTTGCTTTGTTTTTAACAAGCATCAAAGTATGGGATTAACTGTTACCAGACAGTAATTTCTGGGGAACTTAAAAACAAATTTTGAAAGGTATTTAACACTGTTACTTTCAACACTGCCATTCCTCAATTGAACAAGAATCCACATTTTTTTATCCAAACAGCCACATAAGTTTAGCAAATACAGTTAATTTGAGGTCATCATGGATCTCAGGTCATAACTGTCCTGTTTAGGTGCAACCTCAAGTTTTTGTCCTACTTATGCTGACAGCTATAAGGACAGACTCTATCCCAATAAATATTTCTGAAGACAGACAAGAGGTTTGGTTTACCGCCTTCAATAGCACTGGGACCATCTGGCTTGTGGTTATAAATTCTAAGCCACTGAGAAAACCCCTTTAAGGTGTACCTCTGGTTAGAGCTAGCTATATTGTACACAGCATTTGAAAAATAACCACAGAATCATGACAATCAGCATGTATTTTAGCACATAGTAACATATTTGTGAGACAGAGACACTGGAAACTATCAATAGACAGCTAGCTACAGCAATTAACATTTACTTTGTCCTAATTTTTCTTTGCTTCAAAAGAGATTTAAAAAGGAAAATATGTGTTTGAACTGCACAGTAAGAAATTTGCCTCTTCAGAGATCTGCAAATACCATAGCACTACACTTCATAATACATTTCAGGCAATGCTAAATAATTAAATCCTGAATGTTGATGTGTAGTTTCTGTTTCTTATCTAGTCTTCTTTGGCATCCCATGTTCTTCTGCCACTGGGGAGATTCCATTTCCCCATTCTTAACCTGCCTGTTTTAATTACAGTTTCTTATGCAATTTTATGCAGAAATACCTGAAGTCATCATCTAAAAGACTTTGCTATCTAGGGCATCAATTCTCCTAAAACCAGACATGTTGTAGGTGTTAGCAGAGTAAATTTAAAACGTTATTTTAAGCAAATATAATTACAGCTTAATGCATTGAACCCAGAAGTTTTGAAAGTGATATTTTGAGGTAAATAAAAACCTTACCTCCACCTCCTCAAAGAGGATGAGCCGGACCAGCACAATGTGAATTGCATTGCCAATGCTTGGATCATGGAACAACCCTGTGACCTGTGCCAGAGCCAGGAGATACAAGATTAACTGATTCCTCTATAGCAGAACACAACTACAGAGAGAAAACGTGTTTACTTCTAGCATACAGTTTTGCTTTTTAAATTCTCAAATCACTGAAAATTTACTGAAATCCAGTAAATACTACAACTACTGCAAAGGCTAACTCTGCCTAATGAATGATGATGAAGCCTTTGGCAAAAGTTACTAAGCTAAAGAGCAAACGCCCAAATAAGATTACATTATGTCCATTGCCCTTTCAAAAATTTCTGAGTTCATCAAAAATACTAGCAGAAAGGAACACAACATCTACAGTCATATAACACTGATGGAGAGGTCCACTCAGGATGCAAATAAACCAGCATATCAAATCATCCTGTTTTAAACAAACAGGATTTTGTCACAAAAAAGCAAATTCAGTCAGTATTAGGCAAAGAGAAATTAGCTGAATAATGGCTACTCTTGTGTTTTCAGAGTACAGTAGAGGATGATAAGTGCGAAAGCAAAGATAACAACTCCATTCAAAAAACGCTCCACATAAAAAAGAACAAGAACTGAACTCTGGAAAAATATGACTCAATTTTTATAAACATCATCAAAATGTTGAAGTAGAGAGGAGGAAAGGAGTCAGAGCAGAGGATAATCACAACCTATCTATAAATATCTGTATGTGTGACCTATACCATATATCACAGGAAATACGAAATAACAAAATTGATTGCCTTTGGGTCAAAACTCTTATGGAGAAGACCACTAAAGGAGAAAATACCAAAATGAAGTAGAAATTGTGTTTACAGAGGTCTGATTTGTGTATGGATCTTTTTCAAGGTACCCTAGTGAAAATTGAAACAGTTTAAATAACCCTGATATCTAAGGTCAGACTGCAGAAAAAATATCGAGTCTTGTTTGTTCCTGAATCTGATAATGACTGGGTTTTATTCCAAGCATTTTTCCCTGTGTGGACAAAACCTCACGTGCTCGAACAACCTTTGTACCTGTTTACTCAGGCTCATTGCCTCAGCAGCAAATTGGGGAACTGGCTGGGACACAGCTAGGAACATACTGTGTAAAATCACAGGACAGATCAGTCACCATGGCTAGAATTACACTATGGTTACCTCCACATATATTGCACGTTTCCATGATAACCAGACAGAACACATCCTCAATGTACTCTCAAGCTCAATATCTACCATGATACACATAATATTGATAACAGGTATTAATAACAGAAGGCATATCTATGGGCAGATGATATGGCTTTTCCAAGAACAACTTATATTTTGAAACTTGCCACACAGGAAAGCATTTTAAGTTCAACTTTTCTTTATTCCAATGTGAACTCTGTACTCCAAGAAGGATACTTATCTGGAAAAACAGTTGTATTGGCTTCAACTGGGACAGTTAACTTGCTTCGTAATAGGTCATATATTGCTGTTTGGATTTGTGACCAAAACAGTAACAAGCTGGTTAAAAAAAGCTAAAATGGTATTTTAGATTTTGCAAAGCTACTACAATTTCCAGCAGGCTCCTGTGTGCCTTTCTCATCCACAAATATGTGAATGAATTTATATACTTAAAACCTGTAGAATTTCTCTCTGCCATAGCAAAAGATCTGAATTCACCACTGAGCAACAGGTTCCAAGGGAGACAGAGAATTTCAGTGGAAAGAAAGCTAGTGCTAGCACTTACAGCTATGAGACTTATCTCACATAAATCCAGAGAAAAATTGTGCCTATACAAAATACAAGGTAAAAAATACTTAAAAATACAGAGTTTCAATTCATATATATTAATGATACTACATTTTTCTCCATGAGCAACACCGCAGACCTGTTAGAAGATCGGCAGCATAATCAAATTCAGATTTGCTTCATTCGCCTATCTACAAACACCAAAACATTGTACATACCATATTCATTATAGTGAGGATATATGACTCCACATGATCACTTCCATGATATTCAACCATTTTACTGTCTGCCACCACAAGCGTCTCCACCCATCGCTCCTTGCTGACAGAGCGCCGAGAAACCCTCCTGCCAGCTGTGTGATTTTGCTCCCATCTCTCCCTCCGATGCTGCTGCTGTTTGAAAAAGCTGTGGGTATCTGGAAGAGTAAAAAGCAGTGCTGTCTTGAAAACATTTTCAAGCTTGAACTGTATGGCTGTAACAGTTACAGGATGATATTAGCTGGAAGTGACTCTTCTGGCTGCCACCCACCTGACCACTGCAGAGGCAACTCCAAAGTGACACCAGACTGCTAAGGGTGCTGTCCAGTTAAATTCTGAATTTCCTGAGATGGATTAAACATGCACCAAAAAGTCACTCCACTCAAACACAAGGGATTAACATTGTGAGACAGAACCAAGCTAAAAAAAAATTGAATTGAGGGTGCCCTTTTCAAGGAGTTTCGCTCCTGTGGATTGGCTCTAACCCCTCCAATGACACCAGCTGATAGTTTAAGATAAGGGATATGCTTTCCTCACAGGCAGCTCATTTTCCTGTCAGGATGGAACATTAAGTCCAATGCATTCTTGGCACATCCAAGAATAGCTTGTTCTGTGAATGGAGAATATCCTTGACAAGTGGAGACACTTGACCAGCAGGTGTCATCTAAATACCAGCAGGGCGGCCACGGGATCCTCGCCTGCTGCCATCCTTCCTGGTGATAGGACACACTTATTGCTTCCACTATAGTTTTGGGATCTGTGCATCTAATGCTTTTCAGGAAGAAGTCTCTGCTCTGTAGGGCTGCTAGCAACCTTGCACTGTATTCAGTGGAGCTAATGTCTCTCCACTCACTCTAGCTTTGAATGCCAGCTGTCCATGTTACCAGGGAAAAATAGCAACAAAAAACAAATGAGACGCCAGTTTCACAGCAACTTCTGCCATTTTTCCAACACCCCACCCTGAGAAATGCTTCCATAGTGGTGGGATTTCCTGAGTCCTACAAAGGATAAGGAGCACTTGTTTCTGTTACATGTATTGCAGTAGTCCCTTATCATCTCACTCATGAAAGAAGATGTCTTAATTCCAGATGGGACACATCCACAGGCCAGAAAGGCAGCTCCAAGTGCTTACAGCCTTTCCAGCATCACCTCCATGACTGTGCGGCAGGGGACAGTCATCCAACATTACCTCCATGTCCAGCAGTTCCCAGTGTTGAGGTGCAGTTGCCCAGACATTCTGTCCTTGATGAACAGATGATCTGGCAGCTGGGTCCCTTCACACAAGCTGCACCTTTGTCATGAATGAGCTGTTTGCCCTTTAGACCCAAGCGCAGACAGAATAATCACAGCATCTTGTGCACCTAACAAAATGCGGCACCACCGGATGTGTGTATCTCTTGGTGTAAAAGATGGTAAGTATCTTGGTTTATATATTCACGTTTTCAGAAATGTGTTCTCTGACGTAAGCCTGAAAAGATGCCTCGATCCTGATAACACATAATGTTAAAAATGTGTGCAATTGAAATATGCCACATTAATAAACAAAATAACACTGGCCACATTTAGAACTGAGCCACTGTGCACAAGTGTCCTGTACACAACAGCAATGAGCTATCACTGCTATAACCTGCACCCTAACCCCACTAACCCACACTGCAGCACCACTCCAGCTGTCTCCCTCAATCTTTGTTCAGTCACAGCAATCGTCTCCTCAATGAGGGGCTATCTATGAGCTGGTATTCATTAACCTCCCTTGCACATTTGCACAGTTTTCAGCATTCTTATTTCTATGAAGCACAGTTCTCATTATCTACATTTTCAAGGGTTTTGCGCTGAGAAAAACCTTCCCCACAGCTATCTGAACAAAAAACTCCATTCAGAATGCTGGTTAAGTGCTTTGTTTATGGCCAAATAAAAGCTCAGGCCAGCTGTCAGGTTTTCTGTTTACAGCTAGCAAAAAGTAATGCTAATTGTCGGGGCAGCTGATAGCACTGGAGGTAAAAATGTATAAAGTCATAGAGACGGCAGTGGTGAACAACCCTCAGGGAAAAGTTTGGATTCCTGGTTAAGCACGAGGCTCTGTACTGTATGAAAATCTGAGAAGAGGTGAAAATGAAGGCCAGATAGCCAGAGGATTCTGCAGAAAGAACTCTCCTCAGTGATGAACAACCTCCTGTGTGGGATATGTCACCTGGACAGGTGACATCTAAGGAATGGATCCCCACTGCATGAAGTCTCCTGGCAGCTTTTTTAGTTAGACAAAGCAGAAAGGGATAACCTCTTGGAGCCACACTAAAACACAAGCAGCTACAAAGTACAGTTCTACCTCTGCATTTATGTCTCTCCGAATTTTGACTCTCTTTTAACCATCCACCTCTGAAGTTAAATAACCTTACCTTGCTTTTACCTTCAATAAGTAAAATGTTACAAGTGATTTCAGATTTACTGAGAAATCACAGGCACCCTGTTGTCCAGGCATGGAAGTCTGGACTGGGAGCCCAGCAGTTCAGGACTATCCAAGAAGTGAGGAATTGCCTGAGACTAGGAGCAGTGCTGCCTGAGGAAAGCCTCTTTTCCACCATAACTGCTGAGCACAGCTCATTCCACAGAAGAAAAAAGAAGAGAGAGAAAGAAAACAGAAAAAAGAAAACAGAAGAGAGAAAGGGGGTACACCTACCCTGAGGGTTTCTATGGATTTTTGAAGAACAGGTATAGCACAGATAGAAATAGTGCTGGAGTCCTTGGGAACAGGAAAGGAATGTAGTGCCGAGAGTGTAGCCAGGACAATCGAAGACTAAACAAAAACAAGGTTGGTAAGAGATTCAGGTAACAAACTGCATGAAATTCAAGCAGCAATAGTCAGAAGTTTCTAGCTGTTGTGGGAGATAATTTTGCAGATGTGAAGCTTTAATTAGAAAAACTGATTCAGCCCAACAAGTAACATACCATGTCCCAACACGGATACGTGATACCCAGGCATTTGACTGCATAATCAGAAGAAATGGTGTAGATGACAACATTTCATCAGCTTCTAGATAGAAATGGCTGATAAACTTCAGCATAATGGTTAGGTTTTAAGATCAAATTCCAAATTGTTTTTAGTGAAAATAAAAAGGTCCCTTGAAACTACCCTACAAATCCTACTTGATTAACAGCAACATAAAAGACCCTGAAATTTCAGGTACTAGGAAAGATTTAAAGTTATCTGTAAGATTCAGCCATATAAGAAAAAAACAGTATTGCACAAACTTCTTCAGGACAGTTTAAAGCTGTATGGTTCCTGTATATGAAAAAAAATCTACCCTCTAACAAATCAATTTAATTTTTCATGAGGTGACAACATTCTTTGTCAGTCCTTTGTAAGAAAAAGTTTTCTAATCTTTAACTATCAATGATCTCACTTCAAAAAAAACCCATTCATGTTCTTCTTCATTTAGAACAACTCATCCATTCAAAATGAACTTGACTGTTAAGCAGTTAATTTCTGCTTTCCTTCCACCACTCCAAACTCCCTAAAAGAGTAAACATGACTCACCTCACTTAAAGACATTATCTGAGATTTCCACAAAAAAGGCGCTGTTGTTTCCGGCTGGTTTTGCCCAAGGAAGAGTGTGGCATACAGTGGAAAACAAAGAGACCTCAAGGTGCTAACTACACATAGCCAGCCTTTAACGCCTTTGGAGGTACACAGGGCTTTGCAGAAGCAAGGTGAAAATGTCTGGAAGTTCCCAGAGGAGGAGAATGACTGAGTTGCAGAGGAGAACTCTACAAGTGAAGAATGTCACACAAAATATAGTAGCATTGATTTGTGTCTTCACTTTCCACTACCAGCTCCCTTCTCTTTGCGCAAGAGCTCTGTCATTTTTGACACTCTACAACCCCAGACAGGAGGTGTGAATGATGCTAGATGAATAAATTCCACACTGTTCATAACTTGCTACATTATGACTCTTCCAAAATCCTTCACTTTGTTCTAAGACATGCCTTTAGTTTAAGTATTAACAAATTATACAGTTTAGGGGTGAGTTTTTCAAAAGGTCAATAAACTGTGTTGAATGAAACACAGTCACTGTACAAGCAATACTCTCACTCATAAGAAAGTGAGCAGCTTTCATACATGATCTGCTGTGAGAACTTACTAATTGCTTACAAATCAAATGCAGTGAGCAATTCTCTTCCCCTGTTCTAAGTACCCCTCCTGAAATAAACAAGGTAGTTTTCTACACGGAGGGCCTGCTTATAAACAGACAAAACTAATTCTAGATGATGACAATGTGAGAGTAAGGACTCGCATGCTGCAATGGGAAAACTGCTGTGAAAAAGGAAGCGAGTGTGTGAATTTAAAACTGAACAGATAACCAAATTAGCTCTTTTTATAAGCATTTCTAAAACAGGCCAAGCTAAGTCACACAAATGCTTTCTGAGTGTGAAGAAGCATTCACAGAGGAAACTATTACAACAACTTAATCATGTACAAGCCCATGCTGACAACACCCAAGTCCCAGCAAAAACAAGCACAGAGAAAGAAGCTTACAACTCGGCAAGGTTTGTTTAACTTTGATATTCCTGCTGTCAAAAACATGGTATATCAAACAGTGAAGTCACACCACTCTGAAGCAGAATGAAACTAAAATTGGACCTGTCTTGACCGATGCACTTAATCAGATACTGTCTGCTGCTCATTACCATTCAGGCTGTAAAGATGGAATGATAGATGTGCTGGGCATCAGGAGGTACACAGAAAACAATGTCATGGGAGACATATGCCTGAAGTTGCCAATGTTTTCCACCAATTCTGCAAAATTGTCCTTCTGCCTGAATGTTCTTATTTTTTTCTCCCAGGAATTAATCCCAAGACAATAAGGGACAATTAAAAAATATAGATATGACAGATGTTTTCCTAGGAGTACATTACTCCATGTAATTTGAACTTTCCATGTTCATTCATTTGGCAACTTTAGTGTCTGGTGTCTCTTATTTTGGTGAAAACACTAATGAAATGGATTAGAAGAATAAGGTGACATTTCTATGAATTAATCTAGCTCTTGGTAAAATGGCATCTGAATACAATTTAACTTGCAGCACAATTCTATTAAAATTTAAAGAAAAATAAGTATAATCTAAAACAGAATACACTCACTGTGAAACAAATTTGCAGATTACAAATTCCCAATTAATTATGTGTATGCAATAATGTCTCTTACCAAATACCTTAAGAACGGCTAACCTAAAAATAATAGAGAAATGCAGTTTTGGGGTACCATTATGATGAAAATGAGAATTAAAACATTTGGGCTTTATTAATAATCTTTTTCTTTTTATGTCTCCTTAAAAATTCATTCACACAAAATTTATGCAAAAAACCTTAGAATGACATCTTGAAGCAGTTGTCTGCATTGTCAGTGTTGATCTGATTTTCAGTTTGGTTTTCCAAATAGTATCTGGAAGCTCTTGAATCGGACTCCAAGAATTTCTGTTACATACTTTTGTTCCATAAATTTAATTCATATAATAATGAAAAAAACACAAACTGGTTAGGTTACATGCTGGCAGTCAGAGGCCACCAACCAGCTGCAGTCAGGACCAAGAACAAGGGTAAAAGGCTATAATGTTTTATTCATTACAACAAAGGCGTGGACCTGCTGGACAGTGTCCAGAGAAGGGTAATGGGGCTGGGGAAAGGTCTGGAGCACAAATCTGATAAGAAGCAGCTGAGAGAACTGAGGGTGTTTATCCTGGAGAAAAGAAGGCTCAGAAGTCTCATCACTCTTTACAACTCCCTGACAGGAGTGTGGAGCCAGGTGGGAGGTGGTCTCTTCTCCCAGGTAACGAGGGACAGGATGAGAGGAAATGGCCTCAAGTTGAGCCAGCAGAGGTTCAAGTTGTGTATTAGGGACAAGTTCTCCAAAAGGCATGCCAAGCACTGGAAGATGTCCAGGGCAGTGGTGGAGTCAGAATTCCCAGAGGTATTTAAAAACCTGCAGATGTGGCACTTAGGGATATGGTTTACTGGTGGAATTGGCAGTGTTGGGATAACAGTTGGACTTAATGATCTTAAGAGTTCTCTTCCAACCTAAACAATTCTGTGACTCTGTTTCCTTAGCTTGTATGCTGCATGTAAGTTTGTGCTGGCACTATGGAACTCAGTGGTGAAAGAAAGTGCTGAAACGTTCAAAGGGTACATGTTTTATGTACCCTTTGAGGGGCTTCATGGACAGGAAGAGAGTTATGAACCAGCAGGATTCAGAAATTGGCAGCACAGGTCTCTGGAGTGCCCATTAGTTCTTTAAAGTCACTTAAGTGATTTTCACAAAGGCACTCATTGCAGGCTGCCCTAATGCCAAGCTCCAAGAGCTGGCAAGACCATAGAAATGGTGGACAGAGCATCAAGGCAAAGAAAGGTGCCAGAAAAAAAACCCCAACAATTATGCTGGAAGAAGCAAAGAACAAGAAAGGACTACTAAAGATTGTAATTCCAAGGATTTGAGCACTGTGAATGCTTTACATGGAAGATTTGCTCTTTGCAAGTGGCTCGGACAAGAGAGAATGTGGTTTTCAAGCTGTAAAGATTGCAACCAGCCTCTAAAGGGACTAGAGGCAGCTCAAAGGGGCCTCCACCTACTGGCTTTAATAAGTTTGTGAGTGCAGCAGCAGGCTGGGTGCTGTGCCACAGGGACTGGGGAGAGTCATTCCCCTTGCACAAAAGCAACTTGGGCCTCTTACGGTATTCATGCTCACACAGGGAAGTTCACAAGACCAACTGAATCTAAGCCCAAGACATATCAGCAGTCATCCCCTCACGAACGAGTAACTGAGAATAATCACATTTGATTCATGGATTCTAAGTAAACTCATGCATTTTCTTTTACTTCAGAAAGTGGCAGCTCCACTTTTATCAGACACCAAAGTCCATACAGTACTGATACCTATCAAATCCTAATATGAAGAACCATTTTGTTCTGTTCCCAACAGAACCAGAAGCTGAAGAGTAGCAAGGAGGCAGGCGTGAATGCATAATTCTCTCCTCTGGACTGTAATGTGCTTTCTTCCACATTGGTCTGTCCTCAGCCAGGGTTTCCTGAGATTTTACCAGGGATAAACTTGCAAAACAGAAGGGGAGCACCTGCATTTCCCCATGTAGAAAAACAAGAGGCTTCTGCTCCCAGCTGCTTTCTTGTTCAGCTCACAGAATCAAAGAATAGCCCTCTGCAAAGGGGTACTCAGTATGTCCTCAGTATGTCACTGCCCCTCCCTGGTGAGGACAGACTGCTGCTCCATACACCCAAGGGGCCTGTATTGGCTTTTTCAGCCTTGCAACAACTGAGAAAGGTCTTCCTCCACAAAGACACCCTTAGCAAAATGCTCCCTGTAATATCCTCATCATGCCAAAACCAGTATGTTTAAAGAGCTTAAGGAGTACAGGTGCCTGTTTCAAACACTGTCAAGGCCACAGGTGGAACTTGCCATGAGATAAATCACCACAGTGAGAACTTGAGTTAAGCACAGAAGGGAGGAATTTGCAACAGGAAGGCACTATTCCAGGCCTGGCGGCAGGATCTGGTTAGCACATCCTGGTTAACACATCCGGACAAAAATTCCTCCTGTGGCAAACGGTGGAAAAGGAAGCACCTGCTCATCCATATATCACCCCAAGCTGTGGGAACACCATCTGCGACCATCCCGTGGCTCCCTGGGATTTGGGCTGTATTAAAGTGGTACTCCAGGACACTAAGTGAAGAAGGACCAACTACTGAACTGCTCCTTGTCCTGATCTTACAGCAGAAGGATCTCACCCTCCTTCGTCCTCCCCCTTCTACTTCCATTTCTCTACCTCACATTCATTGTTAAACAAGATCCGTATTGTTAACTTCAGCATATAGTCTTGTTTGCACCTTCATTCAGACAGAAGCATCTCTCACAAATCAGATATTAACATATGCCCAGCACCGTTTTGCTTGCTTATGCTTCCCCACACAGAAAACTAAATTTCAGTGGGTTTAGGCGCCTCCTCTTGGTCCCCAAGACCCAACCCGTGCACCACAGGAACTCCTCTCTGGCTCATCATTTCCCTTCAAGTTAATAAAGCAGAATCAGCCACTTGCATCTCTCTGTGCTTGCAAATAATCAGTACAAAGCCAGCTGGGACCAGCTGCTCCTGCCTCCTCTCCAGGAGAGTTAGGAAGGAAGTCAGAGGCAAACATACACAGGCAGCACAGCACAGCTGGGAGATGCTGCCACTCCTGTGATTACCCAGGCTGCTGAGTGGTCCCAGAAGAGGATGCAGCCTCCCTGCACTCTGAGACTGCTCCATCTCATAGCTTCACCCTCACAAAAGCTGAATCTTAGCAATTTGATTAGAAACTATGTGTGAAAGGCACAGCTGATGAACTGAAGCTATTTCACATCATCCCACTACTGAACTGCTCCTTGTCCTGATCTTACAGCATTCTTCTGCATCTCCTTCCCTAACTGCACCTCTTGCTTTCCCAAAACACCAAACAACACCTCTCACTGAATACTCAGCAAGGTTCCAGCTCAGCTGTGACCCTCAGGAGTCCAGGCATCTGAACCCCTCACATCATTTTCAGGCCAACTCTCTTTCAGATGTCAGCACTCTCTGCCCTGACGCCTCCACTGTGTTCAGACTCATTCTGGGTCACAAAGGGCTTGGAAAGTGCTGTTCAGCTCATCCCCCAGGAATCTCCAAACAGCTCAAAGAGTCAAAACCAGCAAGCAGATAGCTGTGCCTGTCAGACCTGCTGTGACAGTGTGAATGTTCATGGCAGAGGCACAGCCCAGTCATTCCTCTCAGCAGTCAGGATCCGGCCACTCTGAGCAAGTCTGAAAAAATTCAATGTACGCACAAAGAGTGCTGTATGCTACTTGGCAGCCATGCCAAAGAACACTGGAGTATTTCAGTGATTAGCACAAACATGATCTCATTGTGTGGGAATAGTGGTGAACATGAGTATCCCCAATGTTTCACAATGAGAACAAATGCCAGCTCAGCACTTACCTTACATATAAAAAGTTACATGGTCAAACAGAATACATGTTGTAGAGAATACCGCAGGCATATTTTAAAGAAAATTCCTCAGGCAAAGTTATTAAAGCTTATCTCTTTATGTTCACCATATAAACTGCCTGATTTTACAGCTATTCTATATGTTTACAATGTCAGGTTTCTGCTACACATTCTGGCACTGGATTAGTATTTTCTGGGTACTTTATAATTCAGTTACTCAAACACACTCACATTTATAAGAAATACAAGTTTCTAGTTCAGCCTTGAAAAAGTACTGCTTTGACTGTGACATATTTCAATCTCTTTCTAGATGGTAACACAGAGGTTACTGAACATGCACATGCAAAGGAACTGGGGAGACTAGTTGAAACTATCCCTACTGTTATCCCCTTATTTTTTGGAACTGCCACCACAAAAACATTGGGCAGATTTCAAGAAGACAGATTTATCTGTCTTCTTACTGTAACTCCCCCAGATGTGAAAATAAGTCAAGAATTCAGATTACAACACATGGATTTGAGAGAGTTCTCCAGTTGTAACATGGTAGTTATGAAGCCCTAGATAGAAACATATCATTTCAAGTCTAAGCAAGAAGCAGATAATTTTTTTTTCTTTAAAATGGTTCCAAATAGAAGTTTGTCTTTGTACTTGCAGATTTGACTGGTTAAAAAATAATCTGAACTCAGTTCCTAATTATTTCAATAAAAATGTATGAGAATGCATTTTCTTATATAAATTAACAAAGCATCCAGTAAAATATACATGTGGTTATTTCACTGAGCACTGGCAATGAGAATTTCTTGGCTTACAATCAATAGTTTAAAATTTAGCTGCCTAAAATAGAGTTGGCTGCCTTGAAATTCTGACTTATAACACAAAAGGGTAGGGGAATGTTAAAAAAATAATCTAGATTAAACTTCCCCATTTTTCCAACATCTTATTTAAATCTATTAAGTAGGAGGACAGATCCCTGCTTTTTTCAGAACTAACCAGAAGGTATTCTCTACGTCAGCTGTAGATGCACTTGTGGTACGTCAAAGAAAATATATCATACAATTTGTTAGCAAAACACACAGAGGGACAAGGAGATGGAAGAAATGTACTCTAAAACCAAATATAAAGCATTTGCAGTACTCCCCATAACTTTTAAACAAAACTATTTCAATCATCCAAGTAGCCAAACAGAGATTCATTAGGGTCCCTTTACAAATTTGCCAGATTTTATTTTAGTGCTGCATTTCAACATTTTATTTAGCTCATTGGTATAAACACATTCCTTTTCACATTTGTTTTCTCAAAAATATTTTTTCATCGTTAATAGGTAATGTGCACTAAAAGGACTTGAGAGTGATTTTGAAAGCCTGAAAGCAAGACAGTAATCAGTGTTTTACAAATGCTTTGAAACTCATGGGAAAAACAGGTGTCCTTGGCTTTTAGTGAAGTGAAGATGAGATTTGGTACTTACATAAGCTATTTTATGTGTTATTGACATTCTCAGGATTTCTCCAATGATCCCTTTCTACAAACTGTACCTGCTCATTAATTCACTAAGGCTAAGTTTATAGGGGACAAACAAGAACCTATTGGAGCACATTGGACATGACACAGCACACAGGCTGAAATACAACAGAATTCAGGTCATGGTGCCAGATCCATGTGAGAATCAAGGAAAAACAGCCTTTTCTGAGACTCCCATATTGCCAGAGGCATCTTAGCTGTGCTTCCTGCAGCCTTCACCCCCAGCAGCTTTTGCACCCCCATTGCAACCCTCTCTACACACAGGATGCTCAGCTCTCCCCTCTGTTTTCTTTGTGCAAAGCAGCAAGCTGGTAGCTAACTGCAAGCTCAGAAAGTTCTGCAGATCCAGAAGAAACAGCCACCTCCATGCTGAGGAAGGCATGTAAACCACATACTGGACCACATAGTGTGATTAGAGAGCAAATAAAGCAGACCTGTGCTTCCATTGTGAAGGGTAATCCAGCACTGTCTGGCAAACACATTTTACCTGACAGCGACATCTGCTTCACCCCACCCAGTCTGTCACTGTCACAGTCCTGCTCTCACCTCAGGATCTTAGAAATAGAGCAGGACCAAAGCAATTTCTGTAGCAAGACCCAAGCTTAAAAGAGAAGCATCTCTAACCACTTCACCTGCTACCACTGAGTTTTAGTACGTAAAAACCTTAAAAATTACAAATCAGTCTAAAGATGCCAATTAATAGTAATATTCAGAAATCATTTACCTGAACTAACTACCTGAGCAAATGAATAGGTAACACCATTCATTTTATAACAGAACTAATTAGCTGTTCTAATGGACTGCAAAAAACCTTAGGTTTGACTTGTAATGTTACATTTACAGGACTTAAATTTCAACTGCTTTTTCCCCTTGTTTTTTTCTGAAATTATGAAGAAAACAGCACTTTTTCCAGACACCACTCAAAGCTATCACAACTTATTTTCATAATGAAAGGACTGTGAAGATCAAGAAGAGCAGGAGCCATTTTATATAAAGAAGGGTGAAGGCTGGAGAGAATGCCTGGATCCTATTCCTTGCCTCATCAGCCATTCTTAGAAATAACCAAATTAAATACAGATTTCCATAAAATACTGTGGGCTGTTCAGTCCTCTTGGCACCATCACATGAGATGAAATCTGAAAGGAAGATGGGGAAGGGGGATAGCACTGACTGACAGGTGTCAACTTAGTGACATTCTGTGTTTTTCTCCATCTCTCAATCCTCTTGCACCTATCTGAAGACCTTCATGCTTGAGGTGTGCTGCAGACACAGAGGTCACGTTCTCAAGAAAGCACCTCATCAAGTAAACATCTCCTGCACCAAAGTTCATTATTCATGAACAATAGCTACTATAGTTCACCCATAATTCCCAAAACTTGACATCTCAGTTTTAAATGTTCAAATCACAGTTCAAGAAGTGTAAAGTGCCCCAACTAAATTAATGTCTCTGATGTGAGAGAGAAACAGTTATAGAAAGATGAACAGAATAGTCTCTGAAGTGGTAGTTAAACAATGACTTTTAATTAGTTTGATTTTGGTTTAGATTACTAAGAAAAATAAGAGAAAGGCAGTCTGGAATTGATCTTGAAGCAAAATGCTATTCTTTCAAGGTTTTATATGATATCATTAACACAGCTTATGCTATAACCTTCTTATCGTTGGGCTTACACAACAGAGTTCATCTGGCCTTTCTCTGGACCAGCTGTTGTTTTTTCCATTCCATTTTTCCACTGTATTTAAAACACCAATCATACCAGTTTGCTTCAAGAAAAAAGCACATGCTTGCATTTTAAGGGGCCTCCTTGCCCCTGGCTGAGGCCAAATGTCTTGTATATCAGATGATGTTACTAAGCAATACAGCCTTCAAAGGCTCAGGCTCAGCCCCAACCCTGCTGTGCCTCTGCCACAAACATCAGCACTTAGAGCACAGCTCTTGCAGATGAGAACTTCCCCCCATGAAGAAGGGAAGGGGTTGGTCAGACACCAAAATGGATTATGCTACTGACATCTTGAACATCTTATACACACTTATACTGCTGTTAACATTTTCTATCCTTAAAACAAGTCCCGATGACAACATTTTCCAGCTTCATGATATTTTGAGAGGTGACTGTTGAGATTCTCCTGTTCCAAGCTGGCACACACGATTTCATTTGCCTGACTGAGCCACTGAAGAAGCACACAATGCACAGACAACAGACATTGAAGCAGCAGAGCAGGGACAGACTCAGTCCTGCAGATGGGGAGAACTGACAGAGGCATCTGTAAAATCCTAGAAGGAGCAAGGGGAGGAACAGCATAAATCACATCATCTCAGGGGAGACAGTCAACAGCATCTCTGAGGTGAGAGGTTAGTAACTCCTGCCACCAGCTTGCACGAGCTACCCTGCTGGGATAACACAGCTTCAGGTGAGGTGTGTTCCACTCAACTCTTTGTGAATATCACTGCAGGGCTCACGGATGTTTTCAGTTTTAGTCCAAGTTTTTAGGGTGACTTTTTTCTTTTCATTCCAGTTTCTTATTAGACATTGATTGTCAGAGGCACTATAACCTGTTGGATGTCATACGCCCATTAATTTATTTGCATTTCTGTCATGCATGGGCTGGAGGCTCACCAGTAACACCAGCTTTAATCAACTGAACTCCCTGTGTTCACTACCTACAAAAAACCATGCCAAAATCCTTCACAGACAGGAGCAATTGGAGCTCCCACACTTAAATGCCAAGGAGTTTGAAAGTACTTGCTGAGATCTGGGTTTGAATTTTGAATTTTTTACTCCCGTGGAAAGATAATTAAACAAAGCCCTGCCAGCAGATTGAGACTCTGTTTTGTTTTGTTTTGTTTTTGCAATGACAATTTCAGTTTTTATTTGCAAAAATTCCCTGACTCCTATTCTCACCAGGAACAGGAGTGATAAAGGTATGTAAAGATAAAGGTATGTAAATGCATTGGACCAGAAGGAGGGGAAAATGTAGGTTTGCCTGAAAGAAGCATCCAATTCACATTCACCATAAAACAGTATGATTAATTATAGCTTAAGGAGAAAAAAATATCAAAAAATGTATTATGATGAACAAAACCAAGTTACAACCCTAAGGAAGAGGTTGTTTAGTAATTAATTCCCCAATATGCCTGTCAATGTTAAAAGTCCAGGCTTTGCAGGAAACTCCCTTCTTTTAGTGCCCTTCTTCTCCGTGACCTCCCTGACAGATGAAATTTCAACTCCCTCATCATCTTCCATTTGCTCTGAGGAAGACCTGAGTAACCTAGAAGCACCTCACCATCGGCAATGAATGCAGCTGGGATGATGAAAAGAAAACGCCATGGAGAGTGTTTCTAGCTGGAGAAAATCAGGAAAATAATGCCAGGCAAATCATACAGAAAATGACAGGAATGATCCCTTGTTAAAACTGCAGTATTTGAAAGAAGAGTTTGATTCAAACCCAAAACCTCCACAGAGCTGAAGGGAACAGAGGCTGAGGGCTCAACCAACAACAGTGCAGATCAGAGAGGAAGGATCTCGATTCAGCTTGATTTAAAGTTTGGGCAGGTAAGAAACTTGCTGCTAATTTCAACTTTAGCAGAATGGGAGATAGGCTGACATTGTGTTTTAACTGTGTTTAAAAAGTATTTAAAACATAAAAATATCTCTCTCTGTAGCTTCAACTCAAAAAGCTGTTCTGCAGAAGAGCAAAATATTAGGCCAAGACATTATTTATAAGAAAGATTAATAAAGGCCATAAAAGCTTTGGACTTTTTATTTTACACAACTGTTATTTTTGGGACAGTGTTTCTTGACATTGATTAGAACAGTTTAGAAGAGACTTTCTACTTCCTGTAGGAGTCTCATTTATGTGTACAAAGACCTCATCATTGCTGTTTAAAGAGCACAGGAATAGCTGATTTTTTTTCAGCTAAGATACATTACATGCTGCTTGCTGAAGTAAGTTCAGGTTGACTATTTGCAAGAGAAGAAAAGTGGTAAGTCTAAATGAGATTGTAGGAGGAAAAAAATCAATATTTTATCCTATGGTCTTTCATGGACAAACCTGGACATGCAAGAAAACAGTTCCACAAAATCTTCAAACAAGTGCAGTATTTAAGGACAGCAACTGAAAACATTTTTTATAACTTTTAGCTCAGCAATCTTCTGTCCATCTTTCTTTTTTTTTTTTTTTTTTTGCATAAAGATGGATTCTTTGGGATAATTCAATTTCTTAGAAAAAAATGTGTGTAATCTATACGACCTTTCAGTGAACAGCATCACTCCAGCCTGTTATTTACATAGTTTATTTCAGAACAGTACATAAATAGCAAAGGGGTGCAGAATATCTGTGCAGCCCAAGCAATTGTGCGTGGTGTGGGATAAATGCAAATGGGACCCCACTTATCCCTAAAAAGGAAGGAGCTTACAAGTTAACTGAAGTCGTAGTGGATAGAAAAAATAGCCTTCCAAGTTATGCAGTTCTTCTCATTCCCAACTAACCATAAAGCTAAAACCTATGCTTAGAGGACTATAATTAATGCCTTTGAAGTACAATTGCTCCAAAGGTATTGCCCCAGACACACAAAATGGATCCAAGTTCAGGGACACAAAGAGTAGAGAACACAGCCACAAGCAAGGAGTGGGCAAGCAGCAAGGACATAGTGTTTCATGCAGAAAAACTGAACTCAGACACCTGTTTAAAGTAGGTCATCTACAACAGGAGGCTCATCAAGGGTAATGCAACTCCAGAGAAACCAATTTTTATGAACTGAGCCCATATCAGTTCATCAGCCCCACAGAACAAGTCCAGCACTTCTGAGAAGAACTGGAAATCTGTGATCTGCCCAGAAATAATAAGGTAATTGTAGTTTCTTATTAGAAGGTTCACAGGGAGCTCAGAATGACTGAGAAATCTGGCCCTAACTAGACTGAAGGCTGAACATCTTTGCTAATACTACTCTGTAAACAGATCAAATATCCTAACCAAATTTTCGAACTCCTGCATCAGAAACTTTTAAGCAAATGCAGCTTAGCTTTCTGAGTTTTCTATTTCACCTCTGAAAATGTGGTTTACAATTATTCAAGCCTATTGTTACTCTATAAAAGAGAAAGGGATGGATGTGTTACATAATAGTTTAATTTTAAAGTGTACTATTGCTCTCCAAATTAATACTGCAGCATTTCAACATTTATATTCCCAAGGCATCTGTTTACCAAATCAATTGCTAAACTCAAGAAGTGCAATAGCATCACACACAGACTGATAAGGAAAGCCACAGGTACAGAGCAAGAGCACAGTATATTCCTCTAAGACAGTACTCAGTTAGACACGCTGAATTAAGTTAGCCAGGACGCAGACTGAGACTCCTCAACCTGATAACCAGTTAGGCAAACTTTCAATGAAGACATGGAAGAGATCACAGACTACTTTTAAAACTACAGGAAACCAAATACAGTACGCAAGGATGGTGTAGCAAACGCTATTTCTTTCCATTGGCAAAGTGACTGAACAGAAAGACTGGTGAATCACAATGAAGAAAAACTTCTCCCTCCTAATAGGTTCGATTCATATTATTTGGAAATTGGCCTGTCACAGAACTTTAAAATTTATTCAGTTTTGAGTGAGGTAGCATATATGGTGGCAACAAGTGACAATTATGACCTTATAACAACAATCCTGTGTTGCCAGATTTTTGTTCCCCACCTCCTGCATAACACAAAGCACTTAGGGAACTCACTTTGCTTCAGTTAATAGGAGCAAGTGAAATACTGAAAGTAAGAGTACATCAGAAAAGAGAAAAAAATGAGAAAACAATCAGGGACTGGGAAAGGAGGTGCCAGCACTCTGCCAGCATTGAGCCATCTCAGGCCCTTGCTCAGCACAAACTTCGATCCACTTGGGTAAAACCTCTAGCTTTGACTCCTCACTCATTTAACTGGAGAGGAAGAATGGCAGAAAATACACTATTTTATTCCTTTTTCCTCCACCTGTACTGAGAGCAACTAAAAAAACCTCCCATGTATTCCTGAAAACCAAAAGAAAGTTAGCATCTTTTGATTTCATTCCATGAGGTTGTCTGGGGAGGGGGAAAGTGTTTTGATACCAGGTAGCAGCAATTGTCACATTGACTGCTGTGATAAACCAATTCTTATGTCTTTATTTCCCAGGTTCCCCATCTGTGAAATGCTAAATATTGCTATCTGCACATGGAGGCACTCACTTTTTTCAGTTCAGTGCAAACTGTTTTACAGATGAGAGATACTGTGTGTTCTTCTGCAAGCTGTTTCCTTTGTTGCTCCTTCTCTAAAATAGAGGTCATTCTGACTGAATGTCCCTATTTGCGCTTTTTTTCATGATGAGCACCTCATAAACAGCTTAGAAGAGCCAGATGTAGAAAGAAGAGCCATGCAGGGTGAAAGGTGCTCTTCCCTAAACTGAGGCTGAATTAACCTCACTTACAAAATTTCAATGTGCCAACTTATCATCCTATGAATAATCATCTCTGTGTCCTGGAGAAACCAAGCTAATTAAGCTGAATTATAATTGATGTGATTAAATACAGGAGAAACAAATAGTGGGAAAATATCAGCAACTTTCTTTAAAAGTGGCAGAAGCTACAGAGCCTCTACCAGGAGTTCTGAGCTTACAACCAGGAGTTCAAGCAAAGCTGCTTACATTGGCCACAATGTCCTTCTAAAACAAAATAAGATAGGTTATCACTTAAGAATAAAATATTGCCCTTGGGTTTTTCCCCCCTCCTTCTTTCAAGTGATTAAATTAAAGATTTCAGTGTCAAAATCCAGTATTACTAGTTCATCCTGTACACTTTGCAAACATAAAAACTGAAGAGAAGCCTTTGACAGTATCAAGTTAATCATCAAAAAGCAAGACTATGATTAAATAAAGTCCTGCAGTCAGACAAAGGAAGTAGAACAGGCAGTAATTGTCTGAAACAGCTTAATGGCCTTCTAGATTTCTGTTAAATTAATGATGCCATCATCACTCAAAATACTTAAAATTTTGAGTGGTGATGGCAAAACTGTTAAAAAACAGTTTTGCACAGACAATGTTGCTCTGCTCCTTTAACTCCTCCTTCCCTCCTCATCTTTTCACACAGCAGCCAGCCTCTTCTTTCTTCCACTCCAGCTTTATCCCATTACAGTTACAATTTTGGAGCAAAATTGCTCCAAATGCAAAAAAATCAGTTTTAAGATTTGTAACTTCTCCGCAGACAAGGAGTTGGAGGCCCATGTCAAACCCAAACTAATCCTAACTTCAGATCTATCAAATACTTCAATGCCAAAATGAGGGTAAAATATACAGCCATTTTTTGTACACCTAAAGTCCCAATTAAATATTCTCTGAGATCTATTTTAATACCCTAAACCTTTCACACCTTAGTTATGTCTCACAGCCTTCTGTAGCAATCACTGGGTTGCAGTCTGAATAAACTTAACTGCCCTTACCCTCTGAACAACAGCAACCTGTCCTTCTCTCCAGCCCATGAAAAAGAAGTCCATCTGTTTGAACTAGTCCCCTCCTCATAGCACTTAGGAAGAGCGTCTCTACAGCACAGCATTTTCACTCACAAACTTCACAAAATTTCTCTTATTTTAAATCTCACAAACCAAAACAACACCTTGTGACAGGCTGCATGAAAACAAGTAGAAGAAATGGGAGATCACTTCTTTTTTTGTAAGAAGGTAGGACAATTTCCCTTCCCTTACATTATATCTCAAAGCACTGTCAAGTTTTTAAAATCATGTATTTGGAAGAATAAAACAAATTCCCAGATCCTCAGTTTCCTCTACTGTGGTCACAAAGGATGAGAGAGGTTTTTTATAAGGCACAGGGACACTTTTCATTTATCTTTTCTGCCACTTCTCACACATATTTCAAATGGTACAGTGAGACAGGTGCTAGCAGAGTCCAGTATTGTTATGCTAGTTTCAAGATTAGTAACTCAGTTTTACATGCAGCTAATGACTGAGTCAGCTGGCATTTGCCTGAGCAGCAATGGAAGTGTGCAGCACAAAGATAAGTTTTAATTTACGTCATTTACTGCGATGATTTTTCTCCAAGTATCTGAAACTGTTAGAGATAGTATCAATTATAAAGTAATTAATGTAATAATTGCAAGATTACAGAAAAGTCACTGATTCTAAAGCATTATTGCACATAGGCAAGACAGGGAACAAGCAGGTTGGACCCTGGATATTCATGCAGTTGTTGCCACAGTAAAAGTTGTTGTTGCACAAGGCTTCTTCCAAGAGACATGGATCTTGCATTAAAAAAACCCAAACCTGGAAAAAGACTGCACAGATCAGCATCCTCTACCCATTCCCCCCGGTAGTAATTCCTTTACTTTGTTTTTGTCTGTACAACTAGTCTTTATATTCCTTGCCTTACAGGCAGATTCATTTCTGACTAAAAGATTTCTATTATCACCACTCAACTCTGTGCACTGACTCGTAAGCATCAAGGTGATTCAACTTCTTCAAGCAAAAATCACCGCTGCGCTTTAACCTGAACACACACCAAGTGTAAGTCACAGAAATAGCACAAGCATCTTAGTTTAATTTTTAAAAGCCTAACAAACTCAGAGCTCAAATAAACAAATGCAGACACTTTGCATGATGAACCTATGCACACAAGGTTAAAATATTTGAACACCAGTTCCTGTAAGACACACAATACTCAACAGCGGTTGAGTGTTGAAAACACAAAATGGAATTTAACTTATAAAATATAATTCATTTTTACAATTAACTGTGAACTGTAAATTGAAAATTCTTTGCCTTGAAGTGATCCCAAAAGGCATTATTCTAAGCTGTGATGTCATATGGTTGTACAAGATTTCTGGCATCAACCTCAAAAGCATGAAGTACATGAAATCCTAAAAAGGTGGCAGAGTCAACTTACTACTTTTAAAATTTATGTATGTACAAGGTATTCACCAAAGCCTAAGTAATGAAATTGGCACAGAAACATACAGAAAGCAAGAATTGTATCACTTTCCCTTTTTCTTCTGTATTTCACGTCTAACAAGAGCAACTGCTCTGACAATGTGCACTATCAATAGAAGATGATACTGAATTCTTTCTTTCTTCTATCCCTGTTGAAAGGCTGGCTACTCAGAAATGAGATAACAAAACACAGAATGGCTTGGTTTGGATGATGACCTGAAACATCATCTAATTTCAACTCCCTGCCATGGGCAGGGACACCCTTCCACTAGCCCAGATTGCTCAGAGCTTCATCCATCCTGGCCTTGAACACTTCCAGGGATGGGGCATTCACAATTTCTCTAGACAACTTGCTCCAGAGCTTCATCATCCTCAAGATAAAGAATTCTTTGCTAATATCTTACCTAAATCTACTCTCTTTCAGTTTAAAGCCATTTCCCCTTTTCCTATCACTCCAAGCCCTCATAAAAACTCTCTCTCCATCCTTCTTGCAGGCTCCCCTCTGACACTGGAAGGCCATGATTAGTTCACTCCAAAGCCTTTTTTTTCTCCAGGGTGAAAAATGCTCCAGTCCTCTGACTATCTTGGTGTCTCTCCTCTGGGCTCACTCCAGCAGGTCCCTGTCCCTCCCGGGCTGGGAGCCCAGGGCTGGATGCAGTGCTCCAGGTGGGTCTCAGCAGAGCAGAGCAGAGGGGCAGAATCCCCGCCCCGCCCTGCTGCCCACGGGGCTCTGGATGCAGCCCAGGACACATAACACACAACATAAATATTAAGACCTTTTAAAGATTCTATGATTGTTATATGCTGTCACACAAAGGGAAAAATATAATGAAGGAAATGGTTTTACCGCCATACACTTCTTCACACTGATTCTTTAACTTCTATGACAGCCACGATTACGGTTAGGTCAAAAGCAGATATTACCTCTAAAGGCTGACTGTTAAAAAAGAAACATAAGTTACAGCTGACTACTTTGTTAGTTCATAAGGCACTATCTTTGTGTGCCTGCAATATCATGAACATACTAAGACCAGAACTAATTCTGTCACTTTGAAATTAATAACATCAGACAGGGAGTGTAAATGGACAAGTCTATTAAGATCAGACTTAGCTAATCTAAGAGATGCAGGGAAGTTATGCTCATTTTTACAGTGCCCAGGTACAGCCAGTCTTTTTCTGTTTCATTCTGCATGACTTTGAAGAAAGAGAGAAGAGGCAAACAGGGAGAGGTAGAAAGAAAATAAGCAGACCACAAAGCAAGCATACAGCATGCTCCTGAGGATCTCCTATCTTCTCTCCACACTTAGAATTACTGCATGCAGATGTTATTTCTTCAATATGTTATTTCAGCCATAAAAAAAACCTGGAACACAGTAGGCAAGAACAACTTCCTCATTCTTCACAGGCAAATCTAAACTAATGTCTCTTGTCTAGCCCAGTAGCCATCAGAAGGAATGAAAATTCAAGGAACTATCTGAAATTGACACCAATATAAACATCACCTTTAGACACTCCTGTTTTTTTCCAAATCCAGGGTTATTTTCTATTAAGTAGATAAATATTTTCTCTTGATGAATAATAAAATGGAGCAGCATTCATATTAATTCCTATGGCTTCCCCTTTACCTTCCCAGTATCACAGAAGATTGAGTAGCTCTCCCATCAGCTTTCTCATGTTTTTGCCCTGTTACCATTTTGCACTAACTTGGGCCAGCAAGCAAGAAGTGCAATTCAGGTCTATGACCAGAAATATAGTGGGGGGTCAAGCTGTTCTTTGCTTCTTTAATTTACCAATCCATATTACACATCAGTAAAACTTCATCAGCAGTCATGATTGGGGATTAAAAATTCCTACATTCCTCCTTTCACTTCCCCTTCCTGGAAAGGAACCTACTTCTCGTAAACCACTGACCTGTGAAGGACAGAAACACATTCCTGTGAATTCTGCAGCTTTATCTGTACGTAACTCAGGCCTTAGGTCGTGTAAGTAATTACTGATTCATCCCTACCAATACTATGCTTTTCTAAAGTTTGGTGCAGACTCAGATTCAAGGCCTCAGAAAACTAACACAAAATCTGTACATACTTGGTGTGAAATAAATCAAGGAAATTATTTTACTAAATAAAGGAATTAATTTTTTAATTATGAGATGCCAACTACCCTCTAGATAAACTCTTCCCTTCCAGCATAGTGTACTAGTTTGTTTTCACAAAAGACATGATCCTGAGTATTACTGCACCAATATTCAAGCTATTTTTACTTCTACTTAAAAAATATTGCTCTTGATGCCCTGTACTTCATTTTCAGGACAACTAAATAAAACTCTTTAAATAATCTGCTAGCAATCACAGAAAATCTAGAAATCCTAAATTTAAACCATGGACTAGACAGGAATTATTTTATGCTGAAGACAGGACTCGTATGGAGTGAGAATACTTTATTAAAAATAATGCTGACTGCAAATCTTTTTATTCCAGAACTCCTCAAGAGTTCATGTTTCAAACTCACTGAACAGTTCTGGTTGGAGAAAAATTGAGGGGTAGAAAGGATCAATGACTTGAAAAACATATCCCAGTAGTCATAAGGAGGATTTAACTTTTCAGAAAGGAACACAGACGGGTGGCTCCTGTGGTGTTTTGATTGAGATGCTCTCATTTTGCATAATCATTTTTTACAGAATTTTAAAAAGTCTGGCAGAAGGAAAGGCACACACCACTGGGAAAAAGCTACTTTAAAAGATACAGAAAGCAAATAGGCTGAAATCCAGCAAAATTAGTACCATTCAGTCCACATGCTCGTTCCTTTTCCATCGGGATGGCCCGTCTTGTTCTTAAAGCATTTTGAAGGTTATTTGCACCATAGATAATATGGGGATGCGGTGTTCCCTCCTTCTGTGGATGCTTTTTAATGGGCTCAATGAAGTAATCCCCATGGGGCAGATGGAAATATCCAGTCTGAAAATAAGCAAAAAGAGTTAATCTCTTCTGTTCAGTACTAGAAGACAAAAATAAATATACTCTTCATACCACCAACCCCGAGCTTTCCTCACAAGCCAATCATTACACTGTAGAAATACGAAGACAACAGGTTTTCAGTACTTATTCTGCTGCATGCATCTAGGCTGTTTCACACCTCACACTCATTACAGTCCACAGGAAAAAGAAAAAAATATCTCCTTCCTAATAACCTGAAACTGAGTCAAAGACTCTCATATTTTTACAAAGCAAGCAAAAGGTCAAAAGCTGATTTGACAAACATGATGCACGAGGAAGAGCTACATCTTGTTCTTCTGGTGTTTTGCACCCATCCCCCGGAGATCAAGACTGGAATAGAAGCTGTTTCATAAGTGCAAATCAAAATTCTGTTCCCAGCTGCAGTCCCAAAATCAATTACCCAACCCATCAGGCGGGTTGGACTGTGTGGTCCAAGTGTGTCTCACACTACAAACCCTCACTGGCCCCCAGGCCAACGCTACAATGGAAGCAATAAGAAGCTTTTTGTGAATTAGCAAGCTATTAAGAACATGCAGTGGCTCAGCTAAAAAGGCTGCAACATTTCACATGCTGAAACTTTTGTATCAGCCTCCCTGCTTTGCCTAAGCTACAGAGCCCTTGATACCCATCTGGACTGCACAGGATCCTTTTACACCTCACTCTGCCATGATCCAGGACACACTTCCAACAAGCATGGCCTCGGTCCATTGTGTCTCAGCATTTCGGCAGGGACTGCAAACATTGCAAAACCACTGTACTGTCCTTCCATGTCAAGATATATGGACAAGTATTAAATCGAAAAGCAAAGGATCTACTGACAACCCAGACCACACTGGGGATGGGACAGGAGGCTGGGGTATTCCAGTCTTATGGTTGTGTTTCCTCTTCACTTTCTTGCTGTGGTCAGTGCACCCCTCTTAGTCTATTCTGGAAGAAGGGAAAAAACACAGTAACAGTCTGTTCCTGCAGCTGCTGTATTCAAACATAGAATAGCAGACAAATTTTCAAATCTTTTTAAATATTCCAAAGCCTTAGAGTTTCCCTGGATGGTTGGGAAAGCCACTCTGAGGTTAAGAATATGAAAGAAATCATATGAATGGAAGAAAAGCTCTCTTATAAAACTATAAAATAACCATGGGCTCTACACACAAGGAGACAAGGGGCAGCTCAGTGAGAAACCTTCTGCCTCCACACTTACTGCCACAGGGCCAATACATCCCACAGCAAATCTGTACAAATAAATAACTGTGACTGTCATTTCACAGTTCACCCAACAGTTCAGAAGATCGCATATTCTTTCCTTCCAATGGAAGTCAAAGTTTTAAAGCTGGAGGTTGGTGTTGGTTCAAAGCTGTCTTTATACCCCTAAAGCATCAAAGGTTCAGGACTCATAGTCACATGTGTTTGTTCATCTGGGATTACAGCTACTGCCTGTATGGGCTTTGTTTCATTTTTAAGAAAAAAGAAATTGAGACATCTGATTATTAAACAACATATTAAAAATGCTCATATTTCTTTTACCAGAGTCACACTACAAGGAGCAGCCATTTTATCCATGTTCACACAAGAGTGAATCTACGCAGCAAGAATGCATCTACAGTGCTCAGACCAGGAAATCTGTGATGTGGCTTTCCTCATGCTGCTCAGGGAATCAACACACCTTCACAAATCCTTGCCCATTCCTTTTCCTTCCACAGGGTTCAATCTTTCCTGGATATTTGTAATTTGTGACAGGATCATTAGATTATTTTATGGGGATTTAAGCCTGTTGGGAACAGGAAGAACTAGCCATCTTCAATTGCAGACCCTGATTTTTTAAAGCAAGTGGCAATGGTTGTCAGATTATTGTGTCATGGTCTATCTGCAACAAGAATGGCCAGACAATCCTATAAAAGGTGAAGTAAGCCTATCAGTGGTAACCTTAAGCTCCCTAATCAATGCTTGCATGTAAAAATTTAGCTGTATATCCAAGCTGTATTGGGCAGGGAAAAAGGCAAAACTTCATTATATTCATGTGACTGTAAAAGCCCATTTCCAGCACACAGGGGCATTCCAAAAGCTTCCAGAGACTTCCAGCATTTACTGAACTCCTGCTCTGCATTTGCACTTTCACCCCACACAGGTATCCACCAAGAAGTTAAATGCTGACACTGAGACCAAAGAAAAAAAAGACAAATCTTCACATTAAACTTACTTCAAAGCACTGAGAGGACTGGCAAAATTCCCTTTTCTGATTAAATACATCTTTAGTTTTGCTCTTCATAGCTGTTCTTTTCTGACGCACAAATATAACAGCGAGATTTTTTTCATTTAAAGTCCATCAGATTTCAAGCTATGTAAATATAATATAAGCTTTTTCTGAGCTTCACCTGCTTTTGAGCACATTCACACAGCCTCAGAATACACAAAGGAGGGCAGTTATGAAAGCCTCATCAGAAAAAAAGCCATTTATATTTACATTAATGAAAGGGTTTAGTTATCACCACAGAAAAAAAAAATTACTGCAGAGAAGTTTTCCTCATTTGAACTTCCTTATGAAAAGCCACCATGTAATACAGCAACAGAAATGGTCAGAAAATAGGGGTGGGCTGTGTATGTGTGTGTGTGTTTGGGGGGGTATGTGTTTCCCTCAAAGCCTACAGGTGAAAATCTACTAATCTTCCACAGTATTTTTTATAAACTGTTGTTCTCCCCTCTTTCAAATCTCACTCTTTGCCCTCAGATTCTGACATGCTGTGGCTGCAAATGTTTACCATACTGTATTTGGGAGTGGTGCTACATCACTTAATGGGATTTTTAATTCATGTGCCTCATTATTTTGACACAAACAGCTCCCTGAACATTTCACATTTCCTACATTGCACATCACTTGCCAAAAGGACACTCCTGATCCTGGAACATCTTTGACTTAAAAGTTTTCAACCAACTGTTTTGATTTTCAGTAGAATCTGCATTTTCCAGTGGAAAGCACATATTTTTTCCAATCAGTTCCACGTGGGAAGCTGAAGCTGAAACCTGTAGGAAGGGAAAGAACAGTTTTACCCTTGGCTATGGTTTTGAAATTGCAATACTACCCCAGACAGGAGGGCCTGGAATTAGTGGGTGTTTGGTAGGAGAAAAAGGGAGGGCAAAAACAACAATCTTAATCTAAAGTCACAATAACTTTATGTTGACAATAATGCCAAAAAAGTAACATCTGTAGTGAGAACAGTGAGTAACTCCCTGAAACCAAACAATATTTCTGACAACAAATTTCATACAATATTTTTGACAACAGGATAGTGACAGAATCTGAAAATACAGTGACTTTTAGAAGCAGCAAGATCAAGAGGATAAGATTTGGGTTATACCTTTAGGTACTTTGCTCCAGGTGTTTATTATAACTGCAATACCTGGTAAAAGAAACTAGGTTTGAATACAAGAATTAAAGAAAAAATTGTAGCATATGAAACATGCATTACCAGGGAACTGCAGCTGCAAATAATCTAAACTGAGCTGGTGAAGTAAATGATCTGTTAATATTACACACACTAAATTTATTTTAGCTAATCACTTAGTTCCTTTCTATATGTCCCGTTTTTTTTCCCCAGGGATCTTTCTTTTTTAATGTCTCATCTGTTCCTATTTCAGCCAAAAGAAAAACCTAGCATCCAGAGGAGATTTTTCACTACATCCTCAGATAGAGCTAGAAAAAAAAATACATCTGCCATGATGTTGCTCAGAACAGAAAGAGGTTGGGGATTTTAGGTATTGAGTAATTTGATGGAAGATTTTCATTAACACCATCCACTCTTACACACTTCTGCAGAAAAGAACTAAGCTTTCAGCACAACTTAGTGAACTGAAACACTGCCTTGTGGTTTAATATAGCTTTGGTCTGAAAAAAAAATAGCTTATTTTTAGGACAAAATAAGTAAAAGAACAGAATACTATCCTTCCATGAGATTTTACATGCTTTAGTCACACTTGCTATAATATTTTAGGAACAGACAGAAAACTGGCCAGAAGTGTAGAGTTATGCCCTGGACTATGTGAGAAAGTTCAGACACAGAAGATAGGGGGGAAAAAATAGTTAAATGTACCACAAGATGGATTTCTGTGGAAGAAAATAAGGTATCTGGACAGGAAAAGATTGCCTGTCATGCTCCAGTTCCCAGGTTCCTAAGGGACAGACATCAGTTCTGGACACTTCAGAGAGATGGTCTTTCTGGCTGGGAGCATGTCCTCAGGCAAGGAGAGAAGTCAAGTCTCTAGGGCCATGTCTATCAGCTATCATACAACTACTCAAGATACACAATCACTCAGAGAGACTTGGCAGAGAATCAATCCTCTGGGTAATAGCACGAGTTTGATGGTGTCCACATTTGACTTCATTTTTTCTGTTCACTCTTTCTGGATGAAGGTTATCCAGGATAAATCTTAAGAAGCTAAGGCATTAAAATTCCCCAGCTCATAAAAACATGTAAGAGAAGCAAACAATCCAAAATATGCATTAATTTGCCCCTCTGCTTTGCCACAGATACAGTTCATTAAATAATTCCGAATCAGGTGTCACTTCTATGGACCTTGAACTCACTTCTAAGCTTTGCATCTCACACAGAATCTGAAGTAGCCTAGGTACATGCATTTCTACTGAAGGAAATTCTCTGTGAAATTAATCTTCTGTAGAGACTGCAGCATGTTCACTTGAAAATGTACAACTTGGAGCCCGTAATTTTAAAAGACATCTTTGTTCATGCTTCATTCAGGTCATGGCATCCTCCACTACCATTTTTATTGTTCATCCTAAAAACATTTATTATGTCTTCTATTTTGTGATTTTCCTTAAGAATAAACAGTCCAGATATCTTATTCATACATTTACTTGCCCTGTTGCTGCAGCTGTATTTGCACTGTAGAAATATCCCATCTTATTTTCTCATTACAGAAGATCCACAAATGATGGTAATTGCTGGCCATTAAGTTTCTTTGAGCCTCATTAGGTAGCATCTCTGCAGTTTTGAAATCCAGCAGTTCATGAAGAATATGAAGCCCCTACCTCTCTAACTGTGCTCAGCAGCAGTCACTTCATGTTGTACACCTCATTTTCACATTGTCACTTTATTCTTTTTGAAATACGTCCAATTGGATCCACACAAGCCAAAACTGTCCTTCTTTGCTGCACTTAAAGCTCAGCTGCACCATTAAATTCCAACAGGGTAAAACTTTTTTGCCCACTAAAGTACCAGCAACTGGACATTTTTATTGTCTTGAAATAGAGCAAATATAGTATTTAATAAATTTTACACAGCCCTCAGCATGGTTCTAGTAAGCTGAAAGAAGGTGTGTTTGCCACACGCTGACCATGCAGCAGGCAGATGGCATGGCACAATTTTTTTTATTAAAGATTCATTAACTCAATCACAGTTTCAACCCTCCTTCTATTTACCAGTGTGATTTTCACACTGCAGCTGAGACAGACCACCAAGGACTGCCTGAAGTCCAGAGCACTCTGAAGATCTGAGGCTCCTTCTGTCAGTATTTCCCTGTTGCTCAGTTGCTGCTGATTCCCCTGGGTCTTTGAGGAAGACAAGGTCACAGCTCTTTGGGCTGCCTGGTCTGTCCAAAGGCACTGAGGTGACACCCCACCTGCACAGCCTGGGTGCATGGTGCCTCGCCAGTGCTCTGAGCCACACAGCAAATTACATCAGTTGAAGATGTTACCTTGAGAATTAAGTATGCCCAGATGAGTTTCCTCCTGCAAAAGTCAGCTAGGACACACTTGCACTGCATCAAGCAAGGACTATGAAAAAGTAATAAGGTTTCAAGCTCTATCTCAGGGTAAATATAATAGCAAGCCAAATATAAATTTGAAAATCAATCAGCTTTGCTATCCAGCTTGAAGGATGCTCTTTGGTGAACAATAACATCTCCTTTATGAGTTTTTTACTATTCCTCATATTTATGCTTTGCCCTTTCCCTTCCTCCTGTTTTTATATTGGAAGCTTTAATGATAACTAGTGGAGAAAAAAGTAATAAAAACCCCACTCCTTTTTCAAGAGCAAAAGGCTTACTTCGACTTTAGTCCCAAGAGGGTGATATTATCAAGTTTTTTACTTCATTTGGGATCAAAAAACAACTCAGGCAAGTGTTACTGTTCTCAGAAAAAACAAAGAGTTTGCCCAATTCCTCCAAAGACATTTTGTGAGACTAAGAAAAAGCAACAGCTGTTTTCTTTATACTTTTGAAATATCTCACTCTAATTTTTCTAATCAAATTTGTTCAGAAAGCACTGCATCCAGGGGGCTTACATGGTACTAACTGGGGATTTTTATCTCGTTAATATTAAAATTGCCTTTCATGAAAATGCAAATTAACTATGTAAAAATAGTTTGTACTTCTCAGCATTTGAAATCCCCTCTGACACTGAATGAGAAGTTTTGAAGCTCTGATTTGGAAGCCAGTACATTTTCACAGTTTGCAAAACAGGCTACGTTTGATGATTCAAAGCCTATCTCATGCTGAAGAGTAAAGATTTAACACCAGACTGTTAAAAGGTTCCGTGCCTAAACAGTAGTTTTTATTAAGAATGAAAAGTCAAGTAAGAGGATTCACAAAGCAGACATGATCTCTAATCACAGAGACAGAAAGCATCATGGTTGTTTTGGCTTCCTGCTCACTTATATTCTAAAACTAATTTCAAGCCAGTGAGCATGACAACGTTAATACTTCAGAGTTCAAACTTTATTAGAGAATAACTAAATGCAAATGCATTTGATCAAATGACAAGTAGCTTTGTTTCTATTGACAAGTATTGTTTGTATTACTGTGACCTACAGGACCCCCAGTCAACAGCCAGAAAGCAGAGATACAAATGATGACAGCTGCCACAACATGTGCAGATGGCTGGAAGAAAGCACAATTATCCCTTTTTCCAGTGGATGAAAGTCTGTCAGGAACCTTACTCCTCTCAACAGCAGAGCAAAAGAAGGTCAGAGCAAAACTTCTTTCTCTCCACAGAAATGATTTTGCTTGATGAAAAAGAAGTTTGTGAGGCAACATTAGAATGACCCATCTGTTGATGCTCTTCTCCTCTCTTCACTCTGTTCAGCCCAAAACCAAGAAGTGGTGTCAGAAGCAGAGAGGATATTTTAGGTCTGCATTTGTCACCATAGGTGTGTTGCGAGAGGAGGAGTCTGCCTCTCTTTTTTCCAAACGCATGAAGCTTCACAGCACAGACGGGACTTAAGAATGAATTTCACCATGCCATGGAAGGGTCATTCCATCACTTAACATCAGTGTCATTTCAAGGTGACCTTAAAGGCAGCCTGTACAGATGCCCTCAGCCTCTTCTTTACTTACCACCCATGTTTCCAGTGCCTTTCCAGAATGTGACTTCCCAGTACCAAAGAAGCAGCATAGTGACATGGAAGAACCTTCTAATTAATCCATGAGGAGTCATGGATTCTGCTCAACAACTGCAGCTTGAAACACACTGCCCTTGTATCCAGGGTGGTGTGTGCAAGCAGCTGCTCCATTTGCTCTGCACAGTCTTGTGACAGCCTGCGAGCCATGCTCAAGCTGCAGCTTGTTGTGCTGTCCCTGGGGAGGAATGAAGGGGGAGGGAGCTTATCAAAACCAAATACCTTAGAAAACAGGAAAATTCAGTCCTAGCTGAGGGCAGCTGTGGTAAGTGAGTGACACATTACACCAAAAAGGTTACTCTGCACCACAAACTAGTCTCTGTTTAGAAAAGGACTGAAAGTAGGAACTGGGATGTGGAAGGAGAGGGGAGAAGAAATTAAATGAAACTATAAAAACAAGATACAAACTGAGATCCAGGACTTGCAGGATGAAGTGCAGTCTCCAATACATAGCTCATGCTCAGCACGTGCCACTCTGGGAACCAGCATGATGGTAACTGGCAATCACCACAGATGTGCTAAACTCCTTCTGGCCTGAGGGAAAGCACATGCCAATCACTTGAATCTCCTGGTTATTTCTGTCAGCCTGAGAAGGGAGAACGATGTGCTTTCATGACTGCATCTGGCACACCACCACGAATGCTTTTACAAATCTACTATGAATCCCAGTTCCCTCTCATACATAACAAAGGCTGATCTGATTCAGCACTGGATTCAGGTCAGTTTAAAAGCACAAAGCATTTAAGTTAGCTCTGAATGTCATGTAAATCCCGCCTTGAAGCCTGAACTCTGACTGAAATCCATTCCCACTAATATGAGAGGTACAGTGCATACTGATATACCATCAAATTTACCTGTGCACTCCAGCTACTAAAGCTTACAGGCAGAAAATTAACTCCTCTCTCAGAGCTGCAGAGACATGACCTATACTGTGAAATACAAGTTGTGCAAAAAAACCACTGCAGTAAAAGCAAAATCCTGCAAGACAAACAAATACTCTTTGGCAGGACATACTCAATAAAAACCAAATCAAATCTGATACAAAACCAGTAACTCAGTAAACAACTTAGACAAAGACTAGCATAAAAACTCTGGTAATTTCCAGGACTTTTCTGTTGGGCAAGAGATCTAATGAAATGACAAGGGTTTCTGAATACTTTAAAGTGCTTCTGAAGTTGGTGGCAAATCAACAAATTTAACATTTTTCAGAGAAAGGCCTTGTGTAATAAGCACCTAAAAGGCTGGAAAACAGACAACACGGGGAAGCAGCAAGTGGCAGAGTCTGGAGAGCTCCTATCTCTTTGCCCTAGCAAAAAAAGTAGGGGGCTTCAAAACAAGCTGAAAGGAAATGAAACACTTTTTCACCTAAGTCAGGAGGTTCACATCCCTCTTATGCTGGGAGCCCAGAGCTGGATGCAGTGCTCCAGGTGGATCTCAGCAGAGCAGAGGGGCAGAATCCCCTCCCTGCCCTACTGCACCATGGGGCTCTGGATTCAGCACTGGAAACAGCTGGGTTCTGGGCCAAACATATCCCCAGTTTAGAAAAAACATATCTCCAGTTTAGAAAAAAAAACAGTTTAGAAACAAGGATGTCATGTGGCGCAGTGCCAAATGCTTTGCTCAAGTCCTCCTAGATGCCACAAAAAATTGGAAATCAGAAATGTTTTAGAGAGGTACCAGAAATGCCTGGATAAATTTATATAGGGAAGATTAGTCCCTCATTTTTGAATAGAAAAATACCACATGCAGCTCAGAAACAGACTGTATGTCAAGAAGATATTCCTACTTTACAGCCTTCTCTTACTCCTCTTGCCAGGAATCTGCTATTGATCATAATTTCCTTCTGAAAGTCAGTCACATCCTCAACAAAGCCAAGGGTCTGGAAAATTAAAACCCTGCACCAAGAAGGAAATCTCAATCTGCTGCTCAGATGCTGTCTTTGCAGGAGCTTTTTCAATAGAAAAAAAGGCTTTCTTGGCTGAGTGCTTCTTCACTCTTTTTGCAGTCCAAAGGGCTTGTCCCTGTTGTACCTTTCATGCTCCAGGTTTCTATTTCCTTGAAGCTGTAACATCAGCCTCGGATACCCCTCAGGGATGTCAGTGCAGAACATGTGCACACCTCTCTCAAGTCAGACTAATCCTTCTTGTCTCAGACTAACTTCAGGGCAGGCTGGGATTTTGGGCTGACCTTGCAGTGCCATAGGTCTTAGATCCTCCTGCAAGCAGCAACCACTTCTTTTAGAAGTGTCAATTGTAGAAACCATTCTTGGGAAACACACTTTTGTCTGCCTGCAAAAAGAAAATGTCTTAGTTCTACAACTCACCCATAAGTTCAAAGGATATGGTTTCAGTCTAAGAATTATTCATTTAAAATTTTCATTTCACACTATTTTGCTATGTGTGGATATGTGAGGTTTTTCCTTTGTAAACTATTTCTGTAAAAAACCAGGTTTTGACGGTTGAAAAAATTACTGGTTTTATTTCAAACTGACAAGAATTAGACTTTGCATCAAAACCATTCTTTATCTGCAAAGAGATTAGTTTCGCTGTTTTGAAATACAACACTTTTTGAAATAAAAGCATTTCATTTTGTCTTAAAAGCAGCAGTCAGCCTTTTAGGTTTGAATGCAATACGCTGTAGCACTAAAAAGAAAGGTCAAAATAGAAAAGAATTGAGCTATTTATCTGGAGAAAAAATTGCAGTAAAACATTCTTTGGAAAGCAGGTGAGAAAAAGTATTTTGCTATAATAATAAAGGGACTCATTTTATTTCTGTTAAAGTTCCACTGTCTTCATTTGCTCACAGGGTGTTAAAGGTTTCTCTCTAAAACTGGCATGTTTTGAAATCCTCATAATGTACCTCCAAGGAATTCAGAAACCATGAACACCCCTTTAAACTTAAAAAAATGGCACAGATGTTCAGCTTTTCTAAGAATTAAGCTGTTTGTTCCCTTAGAAGTTTCAATACTTTTTACATGACACTGATACGGTGATACTTAGGGAAACATGCAAAAGAATAAGAAAATACTTTTTATATAGATAAGAGAGATGTTGTCTGCAAATGACACATGTTCCTCATGCTCATGGCTCTGCACAATAAAATATTTTACTAAAGAAGTTTACATAAATACAAAATACACTAAGCATCTTCAGCTACTACTCAGCATGACTCTTACTAATCTAGGAATACTAAAAATTCAAAAACTTGATAAAAATGGGAAGAAATAGAAGATACTAAATATTAGTACATATGCAGTCCTGACAGAACTCCAATGGACTTAAGAGTTCTTTAAAAGAGAGGTGTATTTGACACATAAACCTCTAACAAGCTTTTGTGTAGCCAGAGAACTGTTTACAAATTAATTTATGAAGGAATTCTGGACTGAATCATCAATATTTCACAATTTACCTCTCTCAAACTTGAACTTGGACAAACAAGAAATAAAATAAGCAATTCACTCTGCTCTCACTATTGGCTGGAGTTGCACAGGTAAATACCAGAATTGTACTGTAGAAATCTTTTCAACTGAGATGTGAGACTGTGACCTTTAGAAAGAAACATTCTCAAAAGAGGTTTTTTCTACAGGATGATGCCAGATCCTGACAATTCCACTGAAGCATCAGTAATGGAAAGGCTATCAATTGAAAAACAATGTTTTTGCACAAGGGAAGGGAAAGTTTTGTTGGTTTTTTTTTTTTGTTTTTTTTGTTTTTTTTTTTTTTTTTGGTGTGTGTATGTGCGTGTGGGTGTGTGTGTGGGTGTGTGTTCTTCTCCAAAACAATTCAGGCAAGATTTTCTCAAGTTGCTGTGTCTCTTTCTCAGCCTTTTTTATTTCTCCTTTATGACAATGAAAACCAGAAAATAAACAAATAAATCTCTGGCTCTCAGCCTCATTGATTTATTTGCAGGAATGGACCTGATAGCCTACATCACACAACAAACTACATGTGGATGCCAAAGGCAATGAATAATCCCCTGTAGGCTCAGATGAAAACACATGCATTGTTCCCATCCTTTCTACTGTCACTTTAAAATATGCTTAACCATACTCTATGCTCAGTACTCAAAACAGAGCAGCACTTACAGGTCCCAAGCTCAAATTTGGTATGAGAAGACTTTCAAGATAGATTCTGCAGAGCAGTCACAATCACAGGGCTGGTGTAGTGCAACTGGCAGTTAAAAATTGCTTTTGGGAGGCTTCTTTCCCCAGTGCTCCTGGCTGTTTTCCAAAAGCTACATGACCTAATCCTAAACCAGGATACATTTTCTTTTGTCCTTCCACAGCCAAAAACAGTTGTTGTTGGCCAGAGTTCTCTGGACTCTGCCTAATTTTCTTCAAAACATCAAGAAAAAAAGAATCTTTTCACAGTTTCAACAGGTATGCCCAGTGCTGCTGACAGGACAACAGCCACTTTCCTGCTATGCCTACCCAGACACTGCTCAGATGACTCCTCCTTTGGCTCTAGACTCCCCTTTGCATTTACTGCCCAAACTGTCCAAAACCCCATGTTTGGCTTCCTCACATGATGTGATCCCATTAATTTAGCACAGTCTGAGATTATCTTCCACTGAGAAGCATTAGAAAAATTATATATAAAGATAAGATGCTTTTATTCTCAGTCTCCTTAGTTTTCAGTCTTTTCTCATGTTTTTTTTCCACAGTTTAAGTCTCAGCCTTTATCTTCTGTGGCTCCAGGAAAGCTGCTGGGATTTGATTGGCTGATGTCCTTAAACAATAATCCTACTAATTCAGGAAGACTGTAACACAGCTGCAGAAGTGAAAGATCACCTCTAGCTCCTTCATTTGAAACCACACTCAGCTCTCAGCCACAGCAGTGTGTAGCAGAGAAAGTAAGAAAATGAGAGAAAAGCAAAAGATACAGTTACACACACACACAGATTAAAATCAAGAACACATGAAACACTAGAAGTACAACAGGCATCTCAGTAGGATCCCTACAACTACAGAAGATTTAAGAAACTGTGCACTACAGCTACACTAGAACTGAGAAAAGAACTCCTAGCACAATCAATCCTCAACGTGCAACAAAACTCCTGACCTTTGTCTCGTTCTACTGGTAACGCAAAAACACAAATAAGTCAGTTGAACTGAATCTGCAGTCCTTCAGATGGAACATTTGTTGAAAACATACATATATATACTAGCCCTTTTCAAATTGTAGAGAAATTATTTTCCTCTGCCATAGATCTTTTAGACATATCATACTCCTGTTTGCATGTATGCCTGTACATGAAAAAGAGACAGACACAGAGAGTATCAGCCAGTATTACTGATCCACTAATGCAGATTCTTCCCACATAAGGAATCCACATGGATTTTTGGACAACAGAGTGAAACCCACAACTCCAAATTACCATTACTCCAAATTACAACTACAAATTAAGTTTGTAGGAATAACAGCTAACAAACAAAGGATTCTAACACTAATATTAGTGACACTAATACCCTGTAGCAAACACTGCTTCCTAGGTGACATATACCATCTGCACATTTTAGGGCCACTCACAGAATTACCAGCATTTGCAAGCTGGGTTTCTGCTGAAAGGCTCAACAAACTCTCAGAATCAAACAGAAAACTTCATTGCTTTTGCTGAGAGGAAAAGTTAAAACAGCAAAATACATGTCTAACATAACATCTTCCGAAGAAAAATATCCCTTTCCAGTCTGCACTCATCCTGCTGCCTTTTATTCTACACTCACAGTCTCACAGCAGTTTTTGCTGATATTTATGCCGAACCTACCACAAGGCCTGTGACTCAGACACACAGCACTAATAATAATTCACAGCACTACTGCCATGTGAATTATTACTCTTTGTAACAATAACAGTAAAAATGAGTACATGAGGAAGGTTTATTTTATTTTTTGGGCTCCCTACAGAGATATGGCTTGAAAAACAATCCAATAAACAATACCATGTACACTCATTTGCCACAATGGGACACATATGCGGGTTTACAGACCTCCCTGTGAGTCTCAGAAACAAAAAAATCCATGTTACAGCCAAAGCTACAAAATGTTATGGGCAACGTTTTACCTCTTGAGGAACCCAGCAAACTCTCTGTGTGGTAGCCAAGGCACAGTTCATTATAAAAACATGCGTCCTATGGAGCTTTAAGACTGGCCACCAATTAAGCCTTTTTTTTTTTTTTTTTTTTTTTTTTTTAATGCTTGCCAAAGTCCAGGATCTGTTAAACATATACAGATACACCATACACAGAGGAATCAGAAGCACATCAGAAAGCCCATCTATAAATGAGACAATTGTCTGTGTATTAAATTTTGTCTGCCTGTACTTCCATAGATGCAGTGATCCAGGCCACTTCTGGCTCTCCAGAACACCAATCTCTTAATCTCTTCCCAAACTGTAACAAAGTCTGGGGTAAATATTTTCATTCTTATTTCACAACATTTACTACTTTTCAAATACAGTATCATATTCCCAGAAATGCCTCACAATCCCTATGCTGCAAATGAAACACACTCTTTTCTTGGATAATTAACACAAGACATCTCTGCAAGGAGTGAAGGAATAAGGGTTTCATCACAGTCCCCTCTTCCAAGAGGGCTTCCAAGTGGACTTCTAATAGGAAAGTCCGTGAACTGATTTCTAATAGAAAAGTGCTGACAGAAAAATAATCTGCAAGTGGAATACACATGAGAAGTACTTTTGGATTAATTTCTAATAGATTTCTAACCAAGTTCAGACCTGTCCACTTAGACCACAGCATCCTTCTACCAACATCTGGGATTTCGAAAATACATCCATTTAATAAATGGCACTTTTTGTAATTCACCATCAAAGAAGAACATCGTTTTACAATATTTGGAGGAGCACACAGAAAACTTAATTATGTTCAAAGATCCTGTTGAAAAATATGACACAGTATTTTCATTCCATGTCCAGGTGAGTACTCTTGTGACTGCCTCCTCATAGTGTAGTTATCCTTCTGACAGCCCTTTCACCTGCACTGGATGTCTCAGTTGTCCATTTGGACACAACTAACCAAGTTAAAAGGTTGGAGAAGTCAGTGGTATTGCCATCATGTTTTGTTTTCATGGTCTATCAAGGAATCAAATAACAAAGTTTGTGCTTCTGCTCAACTCACTTGGAAGACTGCTGTAGCAGAATTCTACTTCTCTGAGTCTGCCATCCTGCAACTACCTAAAACCACCTGCTGAGCTAAACCTCAGTAATATATTTTGGAAGGACAACGACTGATTCTAAAGGCTCATAGCCTGATGTGAAAATGTTATGAAAGCCTTCACCAAAGAAGAGTTGTAGGCATCAGGGTGATTAAAGGTACTGTTCAGGCAGGTCACCTCATGACGAGTGTCCAGTGATGGAGATCTGGACTCTGGTGGGAGAGACTTCATGACAGAGACTCTGTTTTTCTGCTCAAGCAGATATTCTGGGCATCCTTATATCTCTGGTGTATCTCTCAAATGCTTCTAAGCTTGGTGCTCTATGTGGGATTCCAGACTGTATTGCTGTTGGGTGGTAAATGGTCAGTCAAGCTGGAGATAAGCCAGAAATTTCCTAACTTTCTGAAAAGGCAATGTTTAAGTCATGTTGATGCAAGAAATAACCTTGAAGTCTTCCATCCTTCCTTCATTCACGCTTACTTTGCTCCTTCTGACACTGAATGTTGCTGAATGATACAGCAGGCTTAGCAGAACTCAGCCCTTTTCTCACTGAGACACCAAAATATCTTTGAAAATTCAGAGACTGGGAGGAATGTGAATGGTCAAGCCTACAGAGAGGGCTGGGGAGCAGAAAGAGCTACTACACAAAGTTCTTGAGCTCATGTGAACTTCTGCTGCAAGTTCCCAGAAAAAAACCCAGTTTTTACCCAGGGTATTGCAACCTGCAGTGAACAGACAAGCCCATGGTGTCCATGTAATTGTGTGGCACTGGAGGACAGCAGAATGTTTTGTCAGGAAGGTCTTTTGAAAGAAGGTCTTTTTCTGATCTTTTCAGAAACTACTAAGCCTCACAAGCGGAATGTCCTCAAAGTTTGAGAGCATGATTTAGAGATAGACTAAGACCCAGTGATGACTCCAGACAGAATTTAACTTGATAGAGAAAGTTCTCTTTTTTTTGTTGCTGTTGTTGTTGTTGTTGTTGTTGTTGTTTTTAATAATGGATTCAGTCAATAGCCAGGAGGAAAACTAGTTTTAAAACCTTTCCTGGTAGTTCAATGCACCAAAACCCAGTTGCTTGCAACTATGGGGAGTACTAAGTCATGAAGATTCAAGAAATGGACTGCCTTTTTCTTCTTGAACTAGAAAGAAACAGCTTTCCTCCCCAGACAATGACTGCCTGTGGGCAGTTCAATTAAAGATCTCTAGCATGGACTAGTCATGTCTGCCCATCTCTATTCTTTACTGACAAAACCTTTGTTACCATCATGATCAGAAGCACCTACTCTCTGTCTGAGGTAAACACACTAATTTCTTTTAATCTGCATCACACAGAATGCAATACTGGGAGTGGCATTTTTTTATTCTGACTTATGCAAGTCTGACTTGCATTCTGATACAACACATGCGATAATGAATAACAGACAGAGTTAAAATAAATCAATTGCTCTTAAGCCACATTGCCAAGCTTCCAGCAGTGACATGAAATAAAAAGAAGCTCAGAAAAACCATGAGGAGTCACTATGCGTAGCATTACAGCAGGAAAAGGAAATATAATCCCTGGCTACAGCTGGCCACCAGTTCAAATCCTGACCAAACACACTTAAGTAGCTATTGTGCAAGAGTGGCCTTGTTTATGCTCTGATTTTTTTCTAAGCTATGCTATAGAGTAAATTGAGGGAGTTCACTGTAAATTTTGTTGAGTAAATTCCCATCAGTGGGAACTGGACTCTGGAGAATGGACTCACAACTACACTCTGAGGGTCAGTGATCCCAAGCTGAGATACAAGTCAGAAGTGTAATGGGAGATTACTGGTTGTGAAAGGAAAGGAACGCATGCCACCATCAGCCCACACTACGCAGCAAGGTGACTGCAGAGTCTTCAACAGCAGTTAAGTAACTCAGAAGATACTCTATAGCAGAACCAAGGAGCATCTACCAATTTTGTGGCTATGTGCAAAATGATTACAGAACCACTATCAAGGAAACTATTACTTTAATCATGTAAACCAATGTCCTGCATTAGAAAAGAGGCCACAAATTGACTACTTTTACGGAGGCTTTTCATTGTCAATTTTATCCCTTTGGATTCCCTTCCTGTCCCTGCAGGGTCTTGTCTCTGGCAAAGCTGGTAAAAATGAATCCCAGATGTTAAATTTATTCCTGCAAGTTGAAGCACACAAAAAAATAATTACCCTCCTAGCACTGGGCTGATTGGGGCCATTTATCCCCACACATAATATAGTATTTTTCAAGGCCAATATCAAACTCCAGACATGGCACTCATCAGACCAGATATAAATATACACCCTTAAGCTTGTGCCCTCAGAATCTCTTTCCCCATCACTGAAGAACAGGCAAGTTCATCTGGTCTGAACCATCAGTCTTGGGATGAGTTAAACTGCACACAAAGAAGTGCCCTGCAAGTGTCTTCTTCACTGATCCTGTAGGTCTGGACAAGTTGAGAAGGGGACAGAGTCATACTCCATCCATCTCATTTACCTGGGATACCATTGCAGTAATTTGTGTTCCACTGCGGCCTTCTTTCTGCCGCAGTGGTGAACACCACCTCTACTCAGCTGTAAAACCCGAGTGCTGCCAAGTCTGTACTGCTGTGTGAAATTCAGACACCTGGGGCACGACGTCTTCATTTAACTTAAGTAAAATTTGGCATGTGCACATAAAACTGCAGCCCTACAAGCAGTACTGAGAATATTCTCTACTGTTCAGAGATATCCTAATCATCACATGAGGAATGGAAGGAGATTCTGGAATATGTTTAATTTCTAAATTATAATAATTTGCAGTAACTCCTCATTCATCAAACTAATGAAACATTTAAAACCATAAGGCACTGGAAGCAAAATATAAGTATTTAATCAAGAAACACATATCTAAATATTCTCATTAATTTAAGTAACTGAATGTCTTTGTGGATTTTTTTTCCACACAGCTTTCTGATATTTTCTGCTTTTAATGTAGGTTTTATGAATTTATTATTTTCATTTATTTCCTTTTGATGACCATTTCATAATATTGAAGTAACAGTGGCAATACCAGTGAATAAAATACTGGATCAGACAGGTCACCCTCTGTTTGGATCTTACGTCTCTGTGTAAATTTTTGCTGCTCTGAAAAACACTACTCAAAGAATACTACCTCCCTGTACTGTGTTTATTCCTACACCTCACAAAGAAGTCCTGTAAGACATTTAACTCTTACATCCCATTCCAATACAGCTGAATCACAGTGCTCATTTTCATTAGTGAAATGTAGCATTAATGAAATAAAAACATGACAAAGCAGTTTGTAAAAATGACACTGCATAAACACTAAAAGATGTTAACCCTGAAACAATGTAATTTAATCTGTATTATTTTTACTAATTCATATAGATGAATTAGTAAAGTTATTATATGTGCCCGCTTGATACAGTTTAGAGCACACAGTGCTACATACTATGTCAATTCTCAAAGCATAATGTATAGGAGCCCATAAAGCAGATAAAGTCAGGAAACACTATCCTTTCAGACCACTCAGTTTCTTAAAGCTAGATTCTTAACATAAGAGATGTGCAAGACTGTGAAAGCACAGCCAGAGTCTGTACAAATCTTCCATTTGCCTGAGATTGCTGGAAGACTGAAACATGAAATCTGAGATTTGTCTCCTTTTGTTTTCCAATAGTGTTATCGCAGATACCAAAAAGAATATGATACCTTTATGAAAATTGACCTTGTTCAAAGCATGCATGGATGAAGGGGAGTTCAGTCACAGAGAACTCTGCCAGTGCTTTCCAGTGCAAAGGTAGCCTGTGCTTGGAGCAAGGTTTAAAGAGTTCTTGTACACTGGGTGCAGAACAATTGCATTAAAAAAGGGAGGCAATCCTTAGTTTCATGTGAGTAGAAAACACAAACACATTCTTCCTCAAAAGCATAATGCCAATAAAGCTGTTATGTACTATGTGGTGTGGCAGATAAAAATCATTCTTCTCTCATGTACTGGCTTCTGCAGTGCTACAAAAATACTTCAGAGCTAAACACCATTTCCTCAAAGCCTTCCTTGCAGGTTCTTATTGTCCTGCAGAATCCTTTCCCAGACAGAACCTAATGTTTATTTATCCCTTTCAAACCCTCTTCCCTCACTCCTTGCTAAGGCTCTCTACCAGCCTTCTAGTAATTGCAAACGGAAGTCAGCAAACAGCAGCTAAACTGGGATTAATGCAGTGTCCCACACAGCCCATGTTTGCCTTGAATTTCTGGGATCTTTCAGAAATTGGACCTTTCCTGGCTATTTAGGAATTCTAACTGGTTTTAAAAGAGCAATAAGGGTAAAATATGTACACAGGCTTAGTGACAAGGTCTTCACTGCCAGTTGCATGCAACAGAGTTATCAGGGTACTTCTTAAATTCTTCTCCTTAATTCCACTGATTCCATAAGTCAAAATTATGAATTTCAGCTGAGAACAGCATTATTTTTTAGTCCAAATTATGTCAGCTTTGCTTCACCAGTGCAACAACTTCACAGGCTGGTGATGAAAGATACTAGGAGAGTATTAGAAACTCCATTATATGAAGTGTAGTTTGTCCAAACAATTAAGCATGAAATAACACTAGAATGGCATTTTTGTGCTAATAACCCTGTTCGTGTTCCAAATTCCAGTCCCCATGTGTAATCATTCCAACAAAGTTGCAGCTTATTGCAGCTATACCTAATATGGCATTGAGTTTCAGATTTTGGACCATTGCACTGTGCTTATAGGCTATTTCTGAATAAAATCCTCTTCATCAGCCAAGTTATAAAATGAACAGAAAAGAGCAGAGGCAAATTCCACTTCTGTTTTTTGCAGTAACTCAATTTTTTTTCCAAAAACAATCAACAGTTTCTCAAGCCCTGTGCAACTAATATTTCTTTAAACATCAACATACAATTCATGGGCACATCACTAACATAAAACTTCATAAGCAAGCCCTGATAACATATCCATTTTTTGGCTGTTTGTTTTTATATCAAAACTGCAATGGAAGCTGACAGGAACTGAACATGCAAAAACTTGTGATTTTATGTTGTCAGAGAAAGAATAAATTAACCCTCTGATATTTATAATAAATGCTTTAAAGCAGTGAACTATCTGAATTTCATCTCTCTGTATTCAGTTAGTATATATAAAACAGGATAGTACTACCACGTTAGCCAATTTAGCTTTGTGAAAAATTCATGGATTTTTGTATGTCACGCTGATGAGTACAGAAAAACTCAAAAGAACTACCTAAATCTGTTCACAAAAAAAAAGAAAAAAAAAAACTAAAAACATGTTCTCATCAAACAAAACAGAGTAAGCAATGAGAAACTGCTGAATTAGCAACAACTGAGTGTCATTATGAAGAAATCAATACAGAAAGCATTTATGACCAAGTGTTTGAAAGATCTCAGACCACATGCACCCTTGATTCAGTAGTACTTGTAACAGAAACACCGCAGCAGGCATTTCTCAACCTTAAAGCTGTTAAGGTGGATTTGTTCAATAAAACCCCTTTTTTTTTTTTTTTTTTAATTTGCTGTGCATTCTTCCCACACATTGCCATCTTTTGAAGGAGTGATGCATTTAACAAGTACGTTATGCTTACTGCTACAAAGCATCTCTCATCAATAATAAAGGGTGACAACAGAATGGAAATTACCACATGGCATGTAGTGGCAACTATTAAAAAAAAAAAGATCCAAAACCAGAAAGAAAACAAAGCCCACACAACCCACCAAGAACAGTGCTTTAACATAACTGTTCTAATTCTCAGTAATAGAATTACAGGATTGTAAAAAAGACCATACACATGGCTTTCCAGTACCTGCTACTCACAAACATATGAAATCAGCAAAATCTTATTTCTGAAAGCTCAAAAGGATGAAGGATGCTGAGTCTGCTTCTTAGAGACTGAGCTTTTTACTTTGAATGAACATTCAGATATAACCAGGCATTCATCATCTCAAACAAACTTCTGGATACAATAATCCTTTTTTGTTGCCATTTTGGATCTGTTTTTCTCTTAATTTATTTTGCATGCAATCATTATCCTATTCCTGGAACCTGAGTACAGTTTTTCTAGGGCACTTAGCAGCTTTCAATAAAATTTATCCTAAAGAAGAAAATGGAAGCAGCTCTTCTCACCTGATTGACCTACATTTCTTTAACTCACTTTACTTTGACACAATCAGAACCAGGGGATTCCAGCAAGAGTTTCCAGCAAGTGAAAGCTGATCAAAAAGAAACAGATTCACCCATTTTTGTATTGCTCAGGTCATATGCCACATTTTTTCTTTGGGCACAATTTTTCGGTGCTCACACTGTACCACACAACCACACACAGCATCTACACCTTGGTCCTAGAAACCTTTCTCCCAGGAAACTTCTCTCTCAGGAACTCCAATAACTGCCTGTGAGGGACACTTCTGTAAAAATTTACCACTTGTGGGAAGGACAGCACTTCTCAACCTTACCAAAGACGATTTTTGAAGGACAGCAATGATGGATAAGGTGTCCTTAGTAACAAAAAGAGAATATATGAATATCTTCAGGCCTCAGATGCAGTTCTAAACTCAAATCAGTTCTCTCTAGCTGCTGACATTTGGGATGAGTCAGATGGAAACGCATTCCAGCTAAAAGACTGGAAAAAACACTTGTGGTAATATCCTTCAGAAACAGCCTAATCAAATTTTTAGTTGCACATGATTGTGGAAAAATCCCAGAGAAACTGCCTTTGATGAAAATTTGCCTTTGGCAAAGAAATACACAAGCTCAGAAGGATAAAACACATCTGGTTCACTCATTTAAATACTGTGGAAGCAGCAGGAATACAGTTCTGCACACAACTGCTACCTTGTACCTACAGCAACAATGAAGTTGCAAAGGCCACCAAAAATAAGACACATTACTAATGGTCCTTCCAAAGAAGAAATGGTTACATTCTGCATCAGTGAAGACTTCTTATCAATCTTAAACAGAGGAAAGGAAAAGATAAGTTTCAGTAAGTAGCACAGTCAATCCAACAGATCACTACAACCAGCTACCACACAAACCCCATATTTCCTAGGGAAATTACACATTACACACCTTTGGTCTCTCCTGTTGTATGGCCAACATATTTGGGATTGTAACCTGAATATCTACATAGAAATAACAAAACACTGAAGAAAGACTGAAAAACTTGAATACAATCTGTGCCAGTAAACGTTATCTTTAGATGTCCAGCTGAAGCAGTGGAGATGAAACTCACCCCCTTCTCTGGGATTAGGATGGATCTTCCTCACATCAAACTGGAATATCTGAAAGGAACCAACACCACTTTCTGCAACACAGCAAACTTACAAGAATCACCTGGACATACCAAACAATTTCCTGCACCTGGGGGACTCCAGGTACTTAAGGTGCCCTTGGTCTCCCTTCTGCATCAGCAGCATATGGACATTTAGTTTCCTAATGTTAAACACGGTCAAAACATGTTTACATGGGTGAAATTTAAGGTAAGAGTCTGATACCTTAATTCAAGTAGATACATTGTATTATCTCTGTAGGCCACATGAATCAATTATTATCACTTTGAGCCAAAAAGAAAAACAAACAAACAAAAACTCCCCCACACACATTTTCACTAGCATTTCAGTCAGTAATTTCACAGCATGTTGCATGCATGAGTTTGAAAACAGTAATTCTGAAATTGCTAAACCTGAAGCAGTAGGTTGGATTTATCAATTTAGGAAATAATCTCAGTTTCAACTCTCCCATTTAATTTTTCCTGCTCAAGTAGGCAGCATACTAGAGGAACACCAGGGACTACCCAGTTTTCATGACATTACAATGCATGCTTACAAATTAAAAAAATACAGCCAAAGTATAATGACTGGCTCCTGTAAAAAGAGAATTTACTCAAGTTAACAAAAGAACTCAGGAAAACAGTCAAGTCCATCTGCTTACCATGCTTGTACTTTAGGGTTTATTTAGAAGTAGCACTCAGATGTGATTTGGTTAACAATACAATTAACAATTCAAACATAACAAGTTTGAAATTTAAACAAAACATGAAGCTCATATCTACGCTAGTTTGCTTAAAAAGCTTCAGATAGGAGAAAAAAAACACAAAAAAGTTTTTTTCAATAATACACATAAATCACTGTGTACAACACCAACAATGTTTATCAAGTGATAGAAAAATAAGACTTAAAATTAAAGTCTCCACTGATCCACTGACCCAAAACTGGGTAGCACAAAAACACTATTGTCTATACCAGAAAAGGCAAATATGTAAAAAAAAAAAAAATTAAAAAAAAAAAAATATATATATATATACCAAACTCACCAGCATGGCATTAAATGACATTAGTTAAATGACATTAGGTCTCCAGTACAGCCTGGACAGCCTGGACAGATTTTCAGTAAAAGTCACACCAGATAGGATTGTAAGGTTTTCAAATGGCATTTTGACCTATCTCTGCCATTTATGAACACCACAAATCTTTCTCAGGTCTAGAACACTGGGTAGTTACAGCATTAAGAAAAAATACATGAAGCACATCATCCATTTTGGTTTTATTACTGCACTGTCTCACACTGCTTCTCCTCAGCATGCACAGCACAAGCTACTTTCAGTCAGGGATTTTTTTTTTATTGTGGGTTATGGTTGGATTTGCCTTGTAGGGGTCAGGGTTTTTTAAATGGCTATGCATCCCTCTTCATTTCCATAGAGAGAATGGGTATCTTTCCCTAAAAAAAGCAGGAACTGAGCTATGTATATGCAGATAAAAGAAAGAGCAAACTTTCTTGATCATTCCCCTGCTCTGGTTCCCCAAAAACTGTATATTTAAGGGTTGGGCACCACACAGTCTAAAGAAACCTACAGTCAAAACCAGAAAAACATTCTCATTTCCCTGAGAATCTGATTACATCTGTACAACTGCTGATGTTGGACATTCAGATAAAAGCTGGAGCTGAAGGCTCAGTTCTCTATCTCTGGGATGTTTACATTCTGAAAGCTTGGAGATCTTCCTTTGAAAAGCAAATGAAAAAAAAAGCAAACATTAAGATCCATGTGGTCTATGTCAGGGAAGAGCTATATAACGAAGTCCTCTCAGCTCAGTGGCTTTGAATACTTCAGATGGAATCAATTTAGTTACCTGTTTAGGCAGATACACCAGATTTAAGCATTTAATTACAGATAACAGAGATCAAGGCTAAACTAAGTCCTGGATTTTCTGGATGTGCCAAGGCAAAATGAAAACCTTCTGAGTAGAACCTTAATGTGTCTCACCTACTTATCAAGCACAATATTCTCCAAAATAGGTTGTAAGGCAGAAGATAAATGTTATTACCCAAAACTATTGCCACGACTACAATTAACCCTGCCTTGGCTCCACTAGGATCTATGTCTGCAGCCAAGCTGCAGGTGAGATGTTGGTGTGTGGGAGCTGTCAGGGTAAGACAGATCCATAAAACCTGAATCCTTTTGTGGGACTGTGGCAGGATTTTACATAGCTGCCTTAATAATTGAATAGGATTCAGGATCTTATCGTCCTCTATCTGGTCTCCCTGTTTTCCCTTCAGAAGGGCTGAATGAAAATATATATATTGTAGTAACTTTTGCCAGAATGCAACAGGTTTTCCAGCAAACACCACTTTGAAAAGTAGGAAATGTCTTGAACCTACCAAACTACTAATATCCATTTCACTGAGCATTACAGACACCTTTGAAATAAAATTCCTTACCTTTGACACTAATGTGGCACTATCAATGCACAGAAGTGACTGCTGTCCAAAATTCTTTATTAGTTGCTTGTCACGAGTTCATTATGCAGAATAAGAGTGTATCAAACACAGGGTGACCATGTACCACCAAACACACATACTTTTCAGATACTACTTCCACAGGAAAAAGGAGGAGTGACTGAGATTGGAGCTGCTACACCAAAGGAAGGGAAATGCAATCACTGACAACTCCAGGGAGTTGCAGAGTCTGTGTTCCTGCAACTCTGAAAGGAGAATATAATTGAAAACTCAGATCTGACAAGCTTTAAAAAAAAAAAAAAAAAAAAAGAAAAATAGAAGGCTGTAATGAATTTCAAGCATGCTTCAGCTGGAAAATCCACTCTTCTCATACGTACCCTCTCCATGCAAGCTAAAGAGTCTTCACCAGTTTTCTGAAGTTCAGCACATACAATAAGGGGAATGTGACCAGGGGGAAAAAACCCAAACCAGCATCTACGAGTCCATAAAAATGCTTTGGAGACTAGGATTCCTCTAGATTAAGTTTTACCTCTTATTTGACCACAAGAAAAATAATAAATAAGAGATTCTTTGAATATAATACGAAGGAAGGCCATCTGCGTCAGTCACCCATATCCTTCCACTTCCTCTAAAAAGATGAGTTACTATCTCAAAGACATTCCTATATACCACCAGGTCTGAAAAGTGTTATAGCCCTGAGCCACACAGAAAAAGCTATTTCAATTTCATTTATTACTTTCACACACCACAGAGCTGCAAAGCAGACAAAAACACAGAGAAGAAACTCTGGACTTTATTAAGTTTTTGAACTGAAATGTTTATTAAGTCAGAACTAAATTTCCACATCATCTTTAAAGTTCAGCTAAGTGACAGGATTCAAGCAACCAGTGTCATCAGATGGTAACTTAGCAGCTGTTGATGAGAATAAACCTGGATACCTGGCTATTTAATGTATTTTTAGATTTAAATAAACTGCCTCTCATTTAAGACTCATAGCGAGGCCTGTATTTATTTACAGCACAGCACAAGGCAGCCATGGGGTAAAACACAACAGCTGGTGTTGAATTCACCTTGTCCAGGACAAGAGAGTTGTGTCTGGGCTGCTGTCAGGAGGTGGAGTTTGCTGGAGCTGGGCCTTCCTGGTACCTGAGGTCATCCAATCCTTGCTCATGCACCTTGATATTCACATTACAAAGTGCAGATGAGGTGAGCTGCTACACAATCTCTGTGATACTCTCCTTCAAGTACCCCACACATCACAGAAGGCCACTAAGCCCTCTTGTCCAGCAGCTGAACAGCCCTACTGCCTCTCACCCCTGTCCAGCTCTTCACTCTTGGAATATCATTACAGAGTCTGTTCTACAGCTACCGGAGAAGAAATAATTATTGAACACAGCAGACTTACATCTGTTATATCAAGAGCAACAACTGGCCCTCAATTATGAAACCCAGTGTTTTCTACTACATATTCAGAGATAGTTCACCCTCTATTTTTAAAAAATCATACCATAAAAGCAGTTTTTAAAATATAAAAGCATTTATAAACAGAGCAGGAAATCACCCTTCTATTTATTTGTGATCCTTCTGTTCTTGCATCTGTGGATATCACCACACCATACATATTAAACACCTGTAGGAGGCATTGATGGAAAGATCAATTCCCGCCCCCAAAAAAAAAAAATTAAAAACCATAGTGTCTGTTTCTAATAATTTAACTTAAGATAAGGAGTAATAGGCTCATTTAGCATTTTACTTGATAACAGAGGGGAGTGAGAGAAAAGAGCATTCCAAAATTAACTCTCATTTTCATTGTTAGCTATTGATGACTTTGATTGCCACACATCATTAACTAGTTTCTCAACCAAATCAAAAGCTGTAAGAAATAAAATGAGAAAAAAACAACCCCGGGGCTATACTTGAAATGAGAAAAATGCACATATTTTTGACCAGATGGTTCTCCCTCTGAGTTACAAGTTTATAATATTAAATCATTACTCCACCATATTAAGTATTCTACTGTCTTGCTTGCACATGTTTTTAAATTCTAAGAAATCCTAACTACTGCATCACCTGCAGCAGAGACTTCCAGAGAATGTGAAGAGCCAGAACATTAATCTCTCCAGTATCTATCTGTTTACTGCACCCCAGAGTCAAAAACCCCATCAGCTCTGCTATGGTCTCAAGCATACTCAGTGAGGTCAAATATTTGTCAAGATAATTTGTTTTGGCTGGAATGGAGAAAGTAAAAGGAAACAGAGAGAAAAAGGCAGAAATACACCTTTTTTTTTTTGAGAGACAATGTTAAATTATGGACAAAATATGACTTGACTAGACAAAATATCTCTTTAAATCAGTCAAAGGTTTAGGATTCAGAGTATTTATAGGAGCCTCTAGGTGTGGTATAAACCTGGAGTAAGACCAGATTAGCCAATGCAAAAATCCTGGCTGTAGTAACTCCATTCCTTTCTGAATGTGCAGACTTAACCCCTGCTTAAGTCAGAGACAACATCATAGATTCTCTCCACATAATTTTATGTGCCTGAAATACCTATGGAAATTATTAATGAAAAATAAACATGACCTGTGCTAGAAAAGGCCCTTTCAAAGCTGTGAAGCACCAATAACCTTATTTCAGAGCTCAGCTGCTGAAGGACACTTTTAGAGGCCTTCATAAGGATGACTCTGGCCCTTAGCAGACTGGACCCCCATCCCATGCAAACATGCTCCCACTTCACCATCTTCTGGGTAAGCATCTAAAATAAACCCATTAAAGGGTCTAAAATAAACCCTTAAGAATCCTGTTCTAAGAGCACTGGTTTAAAGGATCAAAACCCCCTAAAACTGGTCCATACATCTCTCTGAATGTACATGGTTTTGTTCAGCCCCTTTTTCAAATTCTGCAACCAAACCAGCAGTACAGTAACAATCAGAGTTACCCATCCTGCTCAGGAAAGCGCAGTTAACATCTGTGACTCAATTTCTTTCAAAATAGAGACAGGACATCAGGCCTCATTAAAATGCCATATCATGGTGTCAACCTATGTTTCATGCCCTTCTGAGAACCGGTTTCTCAGAAACAGGGGAGCACAAATGTTTGGCCTTCTAATTCACAGCAAAGAATTATTTTACAAGACATTTCAGTAAATGAGGGTAGCATACCAAATACCATCTCTAAAAAGAGCAAGAGCAAGTTGCTATGTATTTTTCAGCAATAATTAACTGACCATCAACCCTGCAAATGCCACTTACTTCCTTTCCTATGACAACTCTTTTACCTCTTGTTTCAACACGCAAGAACCTGAGAGACACAACAGCAAACAGCTTTCCGGATCATGGTCCCTGGACTCAAATACAAATGCTCTTTTCCCCAGTGTTAAATGTTTTTGATAGCTAAGAGAAAGGCTCCATAGTGTAAGAGTTAGTTGCTGGATGAGGGCATCCCACTGTGGGCTGTATTTGGCACTTCTTTCCTATAATGTGAAAGCATGACACCCATTAGTATAATTGAGATTTACAAGCCTGCACAATGAAGCAAGACTTATAAAAGACCCAAGAGAGTGAACATAAGCTATCATCAACAGGGGAATATTTGATGCATAAGCCATAATGCCTTTACTAGAACGTTTCTGCCTTTCCTGAAAAACAAAATGTTTGGTAATGTTTGGTATTATTATGGTTTATCTATTTTGTATTTTTATCTCACACTGGTTTTTGAAACTAAAAATGTAAAGCCAAAAACAAACAAAGTCATCCTAAAACATGATACAGTCACACAGCAACAGAATAAAAATCTTTGAAAAGAAGAAATTGATGCAATAAAACCTTCAGGGAGACAGACGTGCAGGTGTTCATTTCTTCAGCTTTTTTGTTAGGTACTTAAAGGATCTAACTTATGCAGATGGCACAATTTGAATAAATTAATTTGCTCTGATCTATACTTGTGAAAGCACTATTTTAAAAAGAGTCTGTTTCTTTCAGTGCTGATCAAATTGCAATCAAAACCTGATAAATCTAAGCTATGGTTCTACATTTGTCCAGTAGTGCTTTTTTCAAATCCAAACTGAGTTTAAACAAAATTAATTAACTGCCTGAAAAGCTGCCCACATGCTGCTGTGTTATTCTAACTGACACAGTCCTTGCAATCTCACCTTAATAAACAGAACCTACCTACATCCACTGGCATCATGAACAAGCCATGCTACCTGGCCCAGAAACAAGGACCGGTATTTACAAATTTCCCCAGAAGTGTCCCCAGGCAAAATGAACAGATGTCTAAGTCAGCAGAGAGGAAGAATTAAAAAAGCTCAACTGTTGTAGGCATCTACCTTGTCTACACCCTTTCTACTCGTCAGACACTGATTACACAGGTAGTGAAACACAAATATAAAATACCTGTTGGGAATAACAAATGACAAATGCAACCTCTGGTTTTAAATTGAAATGACTGAACTGTTGACACACAAGAAAAGAAAACAAAAACAAACCAGAATTGTCAACCCAAGTGTTATTGTTTTGTAGATGGGAAGACAGTCCTGCAGTGTAGTCACACTATTCCTACTTTGTAAATAACTAAAGAAAGTGTTAAAGAGCGAAGCTTGGTCCCCAGATCTTTACATTTCTAGGACCAGCAAATGTTGATAACTTTTGCTGGTTATCAACTTGGAGTTGATAACTCCAAGAGCTGTAAAGGAAAAGGTCAAGAACACCTGGGAACTTAAGGTGTTGTTCAACAAATTTTGGAACAGGAGAATTTTTTCCAAGAACTCAGGAGAGTCAGTGCTTGTATAGTATGTACTGTAGGCACACAGCACATCACAGAACATCACACTCATGTCAGCTTGACATGATTCAGGGTGAGCAGGAAGGGAAAGAAGGAAGGACAGCTGATATTAACCAGACTGGTGAAGAATTAACAGCAGGAAGTATGGCCAAAGCCAACAGATTCTATCTAATGAGATTACATTTTTTTATATTTTCTAATCACATTTCCTAATTAGATTGCAAGTTTGACCAGAAAACATATGTTTATGACACATTTAGGTTTTCTAAGGCTTTTGTCTTGGCACATTTTTATGAAGAATGTTTTTTTTAAAAAAAAAATAAGTCAATGCTATCCTCATTCCTCTGACTCAAAATCTGTTAACTGAGAGAGCTGAAGTTACAATTATAAATGAGGAGCCATTATCAAGCAGGTACATTTCCACCAAAACTCTCTGGTGCTATCGATGTTGTCCCTTCTGGCACTGAACATTCGTACAAAGGTCTGAAAGACAACATGAAAATGTTTCTGGTCCCATCTGCAGACAGTACAAACACTGCAGGAGTACATCTTTCTCAGGAAAACAGGTGATAAGACACACAACCACCACTGCCATTTGTAATCTGAACTCCAGGAAAGAGTCCAATTTCTACAAAAATTCACACAAAAGAGGAATTGTGCTTCTGGAAACAAGGCTCTTGTCTGCAAAGCAGAAACTCTGAGAGTCTTGGTTTGACCTTAGGACAGCTGAAAACTGTCCTGAATGTACGTCTGCAATCAAAAGGGTTAACAGAATCCTGGGAGATGCACAACAGATCTGGGAATCTCTCCTGCACTACCACCTCCTGCTTCAAATGCTGCTTTACATCTCTTCTGATGGCAAAGCCACCTCTGCTTTGCCTAAGCAACACATTTACTCTATTTTCACCAACATCCAGGCTTTTCCCAGCACAGAAGAGCTTTGCTAGAAAGCAGGTACCAGACTAGAATTGCTTTCTTTCTTCAGAGATGCCACATCAAATTACAAGAAGAGGTATTCACTTCAAAATTGCACATTACTATCTACCTACCACACTGTATTTCGTATTTTTCTCCATGGTCTTCTTGCCTGTATAGTTAGAGCTTAATTTACTCAAAATATACTTATTGACACCCTGTTATTCTTTCATCTGTCAGTGTTGATTTGTTCACATGAGCAGACTCATGTTTTCCCAAAAACACACTTTTTCTGTGGCACAGTTACTGCCACTGCTTTGCTTCTCTCCAATCTTTCTATTTTAGCAAATCCAATGCAGCACTAAACTTTATTTGAAAGGTACACACAGCTCCTGAAAATCAATGATCTGAACTACCTAAACCTGTCCCCATTATCAGCCCTTCAATTATGACTCTCTGATGTGTGTTTCCACAGTGACACATGGAAGGTGTTTTTAGGACAGAGTACAAAGGAGAAGGAAGGGATGTGTGGCAGCAAAAATTACCCTATAAGTTTTAAACCAGGCTCAAGTCCGTCTTGCCCTAAGGACATGAACTTTCTATTTTTCCCAGTGAACTTGAAAGCATTACCATGTGAGCAGGAACAACACAAAAATATACAACTGCTTGAAAATCAACTTTGATTATACTCCCAAGGGATTCTTCCCAATTGCCTCCTCTCTTTCTTATGGGCTTGTTATTTCAATAAGTATTATCTGCAGACTGCTGTAGTTTTCTGTATGCAATGAGATTGTTTGCTACTTTAAAATTAAAATAGATTAATAAAAAAAAACCTAAACCAGAAAAACCACAACAAAATAAAGCAAAAAAAAAAAAAAAAAACAAACAGAAAAACAAACAAAAAAACCACCACCCAAGCAAAACAAACAAACAAACAAACAAACAAACAAAAAACCCCAACCAATGTGGATGTGTGCAAGCTGTTCCGATAACAGAAGTACAGAAATTGGGACTGTGCTGGTCTTGCCTTCTCATGTCAGACTCCTAATTTCCACAGCTGTTTACACCTCATGAGACAGAGTGATACAAAACAGTCTGAACTGCAGCAAGCAGACTTCCAGCTCTCACAGGCATCCCCTTCACTGGTAACCTGCACCCCTCACAACTGCCCACAGATGAAGATGCTATTCCCAAACTGTCTGCTCCTTTCCACCCTTTGCCTCTCATGCTAGTCTCTTCTAGCTCCCTACAAAGGTTATCAGACATGATTCCAGCTTTTCTCTCATAGATTTGAAAAACTTTCCTGTACCCTTACTTCTACTACTAGTAGTTACAGAGACAAGTGGTTCACTTCAAATCTTCTACTAAGCAACACCTCCATTTTCAAATGGTACTGAACTATATTTAATAAAGCCTTCTAGATAGCAAAAGTACTTCTACATACAGCTCTTGACAAAATTACACAAGTAACTTGAGCTGCGCTGAAGATGCTGACATTATACTCTTCAGTAAAACAGATTACAGATCCCACTTTTGTATTACCATCATGTTGCTTAATAATCCTGCAAAAATGCCAACATTATTTAAAAGCACTACATTCTTGCTTCATTATATGCAAGGAGATCTGCATCAACATACTCAAAGATCTAAAAATCTCAGAGCATACAAAAATATTCAACATCACACTGGTGTTTACCCTTTTCTTGGCTATGCAACAAGAGTAGAACTTGGCCCTTAGCTGTGACCGACTTTTGCAAATCATCTTATCATTTTTTATGGCTCAAAAAATGTTTTGCTTATAACAAAAATCCCCGCTCTTCTCATACTCCAAAAGCCCCATGAGATACTATGCCAAACTGCTGCTATACTATTAGACCTCTTACAGTAAATTCATGTGCAAAACCAAATCCTCTGCATTTAAACACTGCCTTTAATTTGTGTTTCACAACTGGGTTGGGCAAGCAGCCACTCAGCTGGCTGGGCAGAGAAGCCAGCTGGCCAGCTCATGGAAAGAACCTGTCAGAGACTACCCACAGAGGCAGCCAAGAAAACACAACAGGGTCTCCAGCAGCACCCAGGGGTCCCTCGTGGGCACTCACCACAACGATTCACCCTGCTGCCCAGCTCTAACTATCACTCCTCCCATCGCCCTCCTGTTCCCACACCTCTTCTCATTTCTAATGGGAGCAGTTCTACCCATTTCCCAGATTTTAAAAATCTGGCACAACTGATGAGTAAAAACAAACACATTTTATAACCTGGAACTACTTTCTTTTTTCCAACTGTACGCACAGAACAAAAATGCCCCTATGGGTAACCTTTGCTCTGGTAACACATAACACAACACAGAACTGTGTCACAAGTCAGCCTTTAAGTTTACACTGCTGCAGAAGACAGGCAGCACATTTCATTCTTCAGCATTAGAGTGAAACAAAGAGCTGGTCTCTGCCTCAGCCTCTATACAAGACAGATTTGGAAGTACTAGGGGGTATTTTCTGTGATGTTATCCAGCACCTATGCAGAGTCAAACAGTTAGAATTTCTTGTTGTTCACATCAAGTCCACATCAAACTCTCTGTTTTTAATACAGTTGCTGGAGCACAAATTAGCCTTTCAGAGATTAAAAAAAAAAAAAACAGAGACTACAGAGTAAGCACCATGTCTGCTGTCTGACTAAAACCAGTGCAAGTCTATGCATAGAAGAAACCAGGCCAGAAAGTAAATAGTTTGCTGCCTCACATACTTGCTCACTAACTTCTTAAAGTGAAAGATGACCCCCCCAAAAGCCTTTCCAGCCCTGGCAAACTGCACAGAAAATAATTCTCTAAAGAGTTAATCTGGCTCTTACATTGCAGAATTCAGCACACAAGAACAGAATGCCCAGGCTTCTCTCTCTGCAACTCCAGTGCTCTGCGATCATGTAACAAACCAATGTAAGATACATTATCTTACTTCAGCAACAGAAAGCAATGAATTTGAATCTTTAATGAAACCAACACCAAAAAGATACATTATAGTCTTAGAAACTGTAGTACTATTAAGCCTTTTAGACAAAGAGTTAGGGAGCTCCAGGGCACTCTGGGCAGCACCTCCAGTCACTCCCAGGTTTCCACACTCCTGCTGACAAGCAAGGATACGACCCCAGGAGACACCAACAAAAGACAGAAAGCAGTAATTGGAGCTTATCTAATTTCAAGAGTCAGAGGCTGTATTTAGACTAACTTGTACCCCATCATGCCCACACTCCCTCAGTGTATGGGACCTCTGCTCTCTAACAGCCTTCTCCTGCAACCAAATATTTCTGGTACTGCCCAACAGCACCACAGCACTTTGCTGAAGAGAATAAAAGGATGCCACTGGAGGGCAGAAAGGGTGTCCAGACTATCTCCAAATCCAATGCCATCCTTGTTTTTGGACTAGAGAGGTCATGCAAGTAGTGGCCACAACTGCAAGCAGAGGTCAGAGGGAGCAACAAAAACCAAAGCAAGGAAAGAAGAGGGCTGACCCACACCACACAGGGCAGAGTGAGAAGTGACACCTGGAAGCTGCCATTACACTAAAAAGCTGCACTCACAAAGCAACACAGCATCAGTGTGTCAGCCACAAAGGGACAAAAGGGGTCTTAAGTCAAGGTTATGTGAAGAGAGAAATGTTAACTTGCTTCCGACAGCATATACTCTAATGGATACAAAATACTACAGCAAACACAGTAGGACCAAAGCAAAAGGAAAAATTTAAGAGATATTCTTTTCCTGTTACATATTGGTAAATGCAATTATGATGGACTCATGTTCTTTAGTGCTTCCTGCCTGAATGATGCAGCAATCCTTATTGGTCTGCTAACAGATTCTTCTTAAATGAAGACTGACCAAGAAGGTATGATACAATCACTGCTCCCCAAGGTTCACTGTTTAGAGTGGACAGGTATGAAATGTATTTGCATCTGTAGGTTGATCTCAGAATGGGACAAAGAAAGATGTTATAAAAACATCCTAAGCCCTGCTTGCACCTCATATTTGTCTCCTTCCTTTCACTGGATCAAATGCCAAAGCACTTGCTGTTGTGGGCACCACACATTTCTCCTATCAATGTACCAAGATGCACTCCCCTGCTTTTCTGAGTTAAATCACCCAGTAACCCTTCCTCTGGTTGCCCCAAAGGAAAGAGTTTGGGCAAAAGTCTGAGGATAAAAGAATGCTATTGTATGGGGTAAACAGTACAGTCCTCATGCAAACCCTGTTTTCAGGCTCCACTTCATTTTCTCTTGCTTTATACCTGTGGTGATCAGTAGAGAAACACTTAATACTAAAGAACAGAAATACTTCAGACAGGGGGGCAGATGGGACACCCTGAAATAAACCTGTTGTAAATGTGCTTTTTGCACAGAACAACTTTTTCTGCCACAAACAGCATGTGCCAGATTCCCCGGCTGCAAAGCTGAGTTACACTGCAGTAAAACACCCATTGATGCAAGCCCTACAGGAATACTGCCATGCTCACTCTCCTCTGGATGTACTCGCTCTATACTGCCTCAGCTTCCATGCATAACAGTTCCCAGACAACAGAACTTTATGGCTGCCAAGATCTTTACCCTGCAATCAACTGCATGAACAACACTAATTTTCTTTTTTTTTTCTCCCTTGTCTTAAAGTTCTGTCTCTCCTTTACTTCTTGTCTCCCCTGCCTTCCTGTGTTACCCACAAGTGTGTTAATTTAGCTCCTACTAGGTATCTCACTTGGTTCAGAAACCTTTGGGTAATCAGAGTATTATCTTCATTTGGAGTATTACCTTCATTTTAGTCTTTGTATCCTTAAAAGAAAGGTAAGGTTGAAGTGAATAAAGACCACACATGAAAGGACACAAGATGTTTATCAACCAGATTTCAGAGCAGTGCTTAAAAGGGATGTCTTGACTTCCTGAAATCTTACCTTCATGTAGGGCCATGTATGGCTAAATCATCTCCCACTGTTACTTTATCTCTTATGCTACAATTTAAAACTTTATTTATGTTTTCTTAGTTTTCCAGGTCTTCCCAAGGATATCAGACTGCATGTTTCAAGAAGAGACTGTGAACCCTCACAAATCACTGTGGTCCCAGTGCTCAAAACAGAACTTAGGCAGCTAGAAACAAGACAAAAAGGAAAACCCTAAATCTACAAATCCAGTTGCCAGTTCTACCTTACAAAAACTAAATCTCACATAAGAAGAAAAGGATGGTCTCAGACCAACATCTCTTACCCCTATCCTATTTCTCAAAACTGCTGAAAGCAAACACCTAGGGAATAGTAAAATAAGATGTGGTACTTCCCACAGATTCTTACCCTTTTTCAAATGGAGTGATAAGAAATGCCTGGTGTATCCTGAGTGAACCTTTAGTCACATTTTCCCATATTTTTCTAATCTCTGCTCAAATCTTATGCTCTTTTTTCCTTTTTATTTTTTTTTCCTCCAAGGTAACATCCTTCTACTAACAAATTGCCCCCCAAAAAGTCCACAAAGCATAAAGCAAATGTATTCAAATCTTAGCCTCACACTTCTAACAGATGAGCTTTTAAGGTAGAAATGTCTTTTATTTGCTAAGTCTGTGACTCTAGACTCCACACTATGACACTTGAATTTTCCCCACTTCAACTTCATGTCCACCATTTCCTGGTTTAACGATACAATATCCTGGTCCTTCTCCATACTGATGATACTTTCTAGATCTGCGTCCTGAGCTAAGTTCATCACACATTACTGATTCTTGTCCCATGAGTATCAATGAAAAATTTTAATAAAAGCAGCCCCAGAACAGAGACTTCATGGACCACATGAACAGTGTTTTTTCTCCCAGTAATACCACAATTACTGGGATGTATCATCCCAAGCAACACAGTGCTCCAAAATGCAGAGCTATGACACTCCTGACACATCCCAAATACACAAGAGTAAATGCTGCACACAAATAAACACATACTCACCTTGCCAGATGTCATTAGCCCAGTTACTGGAATGCAGCCAGGTGGGTAGGGAGGATGATGGGCAGTTCCCAAATGCTTCACAGGACTCCAGATAGCAATGGTGGCACTTCACCAATGGTAGATGCACCGTGCAAGTATAAATTAGTGACTGATTTAATTCTACAGTGGAATGACAAATGACAGTGAAGAATACTACTCCATTCTCTGCGGCATTGCTGCAGATCCTAGACAGATAAACAGGTCAATCTACCGCCATGTTCAGGTTAAACTCTGAAAGAGATCTTGTCTTGTAATCAGGTTAAAAAATTTAAAACACAGGCCCTAAGAAACCTGGTTGAAGCTTAAGGGTTTGGGGGAAGTGGGGTGGGTTAGTGGAGGTTTTCTGCTTTGAATTTTTGGTTTTATTTTTAATTTAGATAATTCTGATCTCCTGACTTGTACACAAAAATAGCCTGTGTGAGGGCTAAGAATGCCAGTGGGAGATGGACAATTCACAAATTCCTACACTTCACAGAAATCCATCCACTGTGAGAATCTCAGCTATTATGCCTAATGTGTTTTTCTCATTTGGGTTTCTAATTTGCACACCATTTATCCACTTCAGACTTTGTACATCACTTCATCTCTATGTTCTGCATCTCAAGTCTTCACACTGGACTGTATGGATAAATAATGGATTTCAATTCAATTGTTACACAGGACTTTATAGGTCAAAGAATAGAAGTTCTTAGTAATGGGGAAACACAGAACATTTGTAAAGGATGAAAAAATGCAACTCAGTTCATCTAGCTCCAGTCTCCATGAAGAAGCTTGACATAAACAAACTTGGCTTGTTTATATTTTACAATATCTAATTGTCATTCAGTCCTTTACAGAACACATTTCTTGAGAAGTATTATGATAATCAACTTAACTAGAAATAGTACCATATAAAGCAACATTCACAGCCATAACATGAAGAGACTATGCCAAAAGCTGCTCTGCTGCCTTGCCAGAAGATGACATGTCCTAATTATGAGAAAATGGGCAAAAAGATAGCACAACTGGGCTGGAGATAATACTCCTTTCTAAAGCAATTCAGAATACTGGTGCAAAATAAATTTAATAGCCTAAAACCTGACTTGGGTAAATAACTGTAGCTGATGATCTGGCATGACATTTAATGAATTTAATGTTGTCTCTATTTTATCTTACTAAAATATTATTATTAAATTTTATATTATTTGAATAGACAGCTACCAATTTCCTGGAAGGCAGTGATTGCTATTGCAGGCAGAGGCTTTGTGGTTAGTCATAGCTAATTTACACTCTCCTGTTTCATTACCTCCTTAGAGTTGGATTGCTTTCACAGGTGCAGTAATGGTCATTTAGCTTCATAACATTCCTTGGCATTTCTCTCCTGAACTATTACTACTCTCAGACTTTTGATCTCTTTTCCAAAGCCAAGTGAAATCCATTTCGTGATTTGAAAGAGAGGACTTAATTGGATAAACAAGTGGCATGCTGTCTCTGTAGCTCAGCTAGCAATAAAATAAGAAACATGTAGTTATATGTGTAAGGAGAAACCTGTACTTCTTCTAATTTATCCTTTTTTTTTCTGACAGCTGGGACTGGGGTCCTGCTTCCAAGAAGCAGCAGTAGCCTGTGCTTTGCATTTTGATGAAAAAGGGATTATAACACACCTGTTGTTTTTTGACAAGCATCTGCCACCAGCTGTGATCTAACAACATTATATAAAGATACATCAAAAAATCTCAGCAGTACTCAGCCACTCTAAACTGACATGATGTAATAAGAAATACAGTTTCTCCTTTTGATTATAAGTTACTCAGAAAAATACAACAGCTGTTGTAAAATACGCAGGCAATGCAGATCAAATGCTTTGGTGTTGTCTATAGACCTGGCAAAAACAGTTTAATAAACATTAATATCCACTTAGGCTCCTTGAGCACAAAGATCCAACAAAGGACATCCAGACTCCACATAGAAAATAAAGCCAGAAAGAACCTGTATTTAAAAGAATTTCTTATGCCTCAATGCAGCAACAACAACCAATTCTTGCTTTCCACTGCACACACAACTTTCAAGAGAAGGCACCTATGTTAAAATACAGATATGGCAAAACACTCCAGGTTGGTGAATGCCTGCTGTAAACCCTGTGCCATAAGAACACAGCAGTGGCCAGACTGGATTAAAATAAAGATCCTTCCAACTCAGTAGCTTCATCAGCAGACACAGGCAGATTTTTATGGAAAGGCTGCAAAAACAGCAAAGACAAAAGGACACACTCACTGACCTCCAGATGTTCTGGAAACCTTCCACTTTGGGATGTCTTGAGTTAAAGGCTACTTTCTCATCACTTTGCTGGAGTTCTTCTCCACCACTTGCTCATTTTACCCATTTACTTCCCTGCCATTCAAGATTCCTCATTGTCTACAAATTTACCAATCTTCTACACAGTCAACTGAAATAACAGATTAGATCTCACAGCTGGCAATTCAGCAATTTTATATTACTTCATTTGGAAAAGCAACTTAATGGCTTATGTGGGTTTTTTTACTAATAATGAATAGTCATCTTGGCTATGACTCTTCACCTTCAACCGATTTCCCTGTCTTAACATCTGGATTAAAAATTAGTTTACAATCTGTTATACAGGATATTAGAAAACTCTAAGAAGCTATTAAAGTAAGGACAAAGGACAACCAGTGAATGTCAGAAAACTCTTGAGAGTGAGCAGCTGGACAAGAAAGAAAAAAAAATCCAGTCAATAGATGAATGAAAATTGGTACAGCGAAGGGGGAAAAGCAGCATATGGACTCTGATCTGTCTGCTACTGTGCAGAAAGAACTTGAGCTGCTGTTTTCATGAGGAAAAAAACTGGAACTATATAATAAACTAATCTTAACAACTGTCCAACAAAGCTGGCAAGCGTCTGGAATTATCAAGAAATATAAAAAATAATTAGGAATACGCTATGTCACTGAGTAAATAATCTCAAACACTATGCTCAGTATCTGACTGTTCACTGTGTCCTCCATGACAACAACTCCAAGAAGCATCAAATAAAACTGATAGAAAAAGCCAGTGAAAAACAAACGAAGATACATCTAAATAATTTTTAAGTGTTATAATTCAGATGTAATGATTCATATTTCTAACACTGAGTAAAGGGGTGCCCAGATAATGTGTGAAATACTAATACATCAATAGGTTTTCCAGCAAAAATTTAATCAGACTTGAAAACAGAAGCACGGATGACCAAATGGAAGATGGCCAACTGCCATGTTCTTACTCATATCCGCATATTTATTTAGTCATTGCTGGACAGAGGATGCTGGATAAAATAGACACTCACCCTACCCACAGTCTCCATTTTTATGGTTTTGACCAGATTTGGTCAATGGCGGTTCTAGATAAGGAAACAGACCGAATTAACACTGCATAAAAATTAGCAGAGACTCAAGTTTGGACTGATCATTTAAAATTGTCTTTGTTTCAAATATACACATTTCAAAATTGGGTGGGAGGGAGGAGTGAAATTTGAAAAAAGGAATCTTGAGACCCAAAGCTGCATCTGCATGAGCCTTTACTGTGAGTTCTAAGTAGAATTAATTTAGATCTATTCTTGGGCTTTCCATGCATCAACATGCAGTTTATTAGGGATCTACTGTTTGCCATGAGAACTGGAACACACCATGGATGAGTTTAAATACAGTCACTGTTTAACCAAGACCAAAAGCGTTTTCATGACTACTTACTCATTTTTAATGCTTGTCCTTCTCCAGAGCACACCTGGAGCCAGTGTGTATATAAAGCAACTAAATATCCCTAAATCACTAAAAACTTAAATTCTGCTAAATACCTAAATTCTATTTAAATTTCAGACTAAATCATTAAATACTTAAATTCTGCTGCAATTAACAAATGAGTTGGGTAAGTCCATTGTTAAGCATCAGATTCTTGAGAAAAAAAAAAAAAACACAATAATTTCAATGTTTTTTGGCCACAGGTTGGTAACAAGGAATACATACAACAGAACAGAAGCTTTCTCAGCTCACCAAATAGATCTGAACCCAAGAGCTTTAGCTGCAGTGGAGCCATTCTGCAGTGACAGAGCTACGTGTATGAATACAGATTTGCGTGGCTGTGTACCTCCGATTTTTGGGCAAATATAACGAAGTTCTGATGCTGACACTGTGCAGAGACTGCAGCTGCTCCTCTCTGACAGACAAAGAGAACTGAAGAGGCCATCGTGAAAACAAAGTAAAGAAAAAAAAGTTCTATGAACAGCAGAACTATCAAAGCCTTGGTCCCCCACAGATTTGCTTCTCACATGTGCCCCATTTTCCCAGTCAAAGTAATTTCCTCCAATCTCTCCTGAACTCTCCATGCACTCCTCACCATCAGCAGGGACATGGGTAGCACTGCACCTCACTCAGTAACAACTTACAGCTGTGCTGAACCACTGGCCAAGCTGAGTGGCTTGGCACATCCATTATTTCACTGATCAGAAGTTCCCACCTTTACCTGCAAAATTCTTAAGAATTTAATGGCTTTGACACCAAAGATAATAGAAGATACTAAAAGAAATAGAGAACAGACCATTTTACAAACCTTAAATTATTAAGAATCAAAGCAAAATAGATGTTATGCATATTTTTTACTTCTGCATCCTGAACCTGAATCTCACAGGCTTCCCTCAGTAAACATAAATGTTTTATACTAAGACACCAAGGTAATGAAATCATGACATAGTACATTGATTACAAAGACTCATGGAAACTGGAAAGATGATTGACAGCTCTGTACATGAACATTATTCCTAAATAATTAGCAAATATATAGATAAATATTTAAACAAGAGATTAAGATTCCTAAAAACTACCTTATAAGAGTCATCCTTTCATATTCTCAAAAAATAATTATCTTAAAGGAACATTCTAACTCTGAGTACTCCATCCAAATCACAGATCAAAAAGACCAATCCTTATTTTAACCTACCCCATCAATGACTCCTCCACTGAAATGTAACACAATGTTATAAAAGCTCCAGTCAGACCCAGCTTCTGGTCTAACAACTTTATATTGGTTAAAGGTGACAAGGCCAAAAGCAGGAGCCACAGACACAGCCAGATTCTCATGTATTGAGATCACTGATGAGATTCGTTTGACCTGTCAATTAGAGTATTTTTGCAGACAAAAGACTGGGGGAAGGGAGCTGGCAGATGGATAGTCGAAGCTCAAAGACAAAGAAAAGGGATGGATGTTAAAGTACTGCAGCAAATACTAATGAAAGTTTGAGTGATGAATCTATTGGGAGATGGGGGTAGACCACCACAGACCACCACACACCCTGACATTGGATCAACTTCAAAAAGAAAAACAAAACTACGCAAAGCAACCATAACACTAGTAAGTCAAGAGAATACCCAGACATTTATTACTATAATGGAGACACAAGGCAAACCAAGCACAACAAAGAACAGATGCACAGCAAAAACTGCATTTACTTTCAGTGTATATTTTTCTACTTGCAGTATTTTCCATACTACTGCATGTGAGAAGAGATGTACAGCAGCTATACAACCAGGTCAGCTGGCAGGTCTTTCTTCTTTAGGATTGCCAGAACAAGCCAAATTGCAACCATCACACTATGGAAACTCCATGGTATCCAGCCATGGAGCAATTCTCATCCCCAAGGAAAACGCTGGCAGCTTGACTTCATTCTTCCCATTCTCCAAACACCATATTCCTACATTTTGGTTCCACCAGATTATCCCTTGCCAGACAAACCAAAAGAGGCTGCAGTGGAGATGTCACTGACACCTAAGTAAGAAGACACAACTGGCAGAGAGGCAGATATGGCCATACTTCCAAACACAAGCAGGACCCACCCAGTACCATCCCTCAAGGAAAAGACAAAGAAGGATGCAAGATACTGTCTTAGAGGAAGAAAGGAGAGATGAGAGAAGAGCAGGAGACTCCTGAAGAACTTCTGGTTTTGTCTCCCAGAAGCCTTGTTCACAGAATGGAATTCATGTATCTCACGAAGCACTACAGGAATACATTCCAATTCAACTCGTAAAATTAAAACAGACACCTAAACAGCACACATGCCCAAATGTGTTCTGGGGGTGTCCAGTCACAGGTCAGGGATCAGCACTGAATCCAATGCCAGGCAGACAGAAGTTTAAGTGAGGAAAACGTTACATGCCCCCTTTCCTTAACTGTCTTCTCACTGCCACATTTTGCCACTTTCAATTATCAAAAGACACTTCCATTGGAAGAGGAACAATTCTACTAGCTGCATGTGTACTACAAGTGAATAAAAAGACATGGCTATTTTTCTGGGCTATAGGAGTGAACTGTGTAGCATTTTAGCTTTGCTAAACCCTGGTAACTACCTTTAACAACAGATTAACAAACAAATGGTCAGTAATCAAACTAGCTCAAATGCTGGGAGATACAGAAACAAATAAAAATATGTATTATAAGCTTAGCAAGACATTTTATTCTTACATTATGTTAGAAAAAATATTATAAAACTGTTTTAAAGATTCTTTTATTCTCAAACCTCATCTAAGGAAAATATCAAGTCCAGTATATTGAAAGATGCTTTCTGTGTCTATAGGAGAGGAAAATGTAAACAGCAGTATTAGACCACCGTCACAGAGTCCACTATCAATAAAATACTGTTATGATACCTGCACAGAACTGTTCAACTTGGGACAGATCATAAGACAGCAACATGTGGGTCAACATAAAGAAAGCATCTCACACCAACTAGTAAAGCTTATGGGCATGTAGCAGGAGAACAGAGTTCATGCTGAATTCTCCCAAACTGATGCAAGTCTGCAAAAGATAAAAGCTACACTGAGAAGACAGGTGAAACCGTATGAGCTCATTCTGAGCTTCACACAACAGTGATATCCTGCAATACAGAACGGTTACATTCAAGCAGAATTCAGTCACCATTCCACTTCAGTGGAAGCTTGTCACAGGTGTCAGGACAGACAAAGATGCACCCAGAGAGGTCCCACTTGGAGCATCTCCTACCAGCTGCTACACAAACAGTCATACAGCCACCAACTAAAGGTCCACAAAGGTCTGCCCCGACTGTGGCTCAGCACAGAGGGAAGAATGGAGGTGGGCGAAACTTTCCAAAAATCTTTTCATAGGCACCCAGCACTTCTTACAAACAGTAATGACCACCAGGACAGAGGCAGCCCTCTGACTAGCTGGAGACAGGCAAAGCAGGATCTTCCCACAGGTCCTGTATGGCCAGGACCTTGCCAGATACACGTGCACAGATTTCTATACTAATGTGCTTCCACTCTCATCCCTTTTCCATGCTAATGCTTGCATTGCCTTTGAAGATAAATGCATCCCCTGAAGCAGCTGTTTGATTGACAGCTCTGCTCTGTAAACAAGTGTCAAGAAAACAAAGCCTTAATGATGCTCTGTTATCTAAAAATACTATAAACAATGTCTGTGTTACTGACGGATAAAAGAGGGCCTTGTTCCTAATGAAGAGGATGGACTATCAGAGGAAAACTCACTTCCCAGCTCTGTAGGACTCAGTGCATATAAACCTAAGGTATTCATTCAACTTCACTGGGCTTTGCTCGCTCCCAGCCCGACTGAGAGGACAAGCTGACACCACTGCTCCAACACAAGGGATTCTCAGGACTGGCACACAACTGACAATTAAGAAACTAGTATTGGGAAAGTTCATTGTATCCTTCTGTGGAAAGGCACTGGGAAAACTCAGAGCATTATTAGAAGAGTGCCCTAAATAGTCTGCCAAGACAGCCAATCCAAACATCATTTTCACTCAAAGATATAAAAACAAATAAATTTCTCCCTTTACTTCATCTTGAAAATTTTCCTGTATCTAAGTGATTTCATGTCTGCTCCCCTTCCAAGTGCCAGTTTGATGTCTCATGTGTTCTAGTAGTGACTTCCCCTCCAGGACTCCCTCATCCAAGTGTGACCCAAAATAAACAGCAAGGTCTGTCCCACTCTGCCCATGTTAACACATGCATTATTCAAAAATGCTCAGAAGTGCAAAAGACTTTACTAAGCAACTGACCCATAGAGGAAGAGACAGAGATTACAGCATCATGTTCTTCAACCTCCTAAGAAGGTCATAATCTATTTAGCATGAAATGGAAACTAAGAATTCACAAGGTGTAAGAAAAAAAGTTATTTGGAAATTACATCTTATTTCCTCCAGATCTCTGCTAATTATCCTCTGTACCCCCTTGCCCAAATCTGATCAAATCCCTTCATGAATCTTTTTTTCCTATATATACTTCTGAAAACAGAGACACAGTTACCTTTTTTTAAAAAAAGAACAATGTCACACAATGACTGTGCCACCCATTTTTATATCTCACATCTATCATTCGGTTATTTCCCTTGCAGGCCATTTTGTGAACATAAAAAATAAATCAGCAATGTCTGTGTAATGCCAAGGGAAGTAGGAATACACTTCAAAGTGAAAATGAAAGGGTGATTTTCTGTTTTCACTGCACTATTTTTATGAGTGATTTTTATGACAAACACAAACCTACAGCACACATCTTTTTTTGGCTCTTATACACCACTATTGTCCTGGAAATTAAGAAGTGGTCAAATACAAATCAAACAGGCCCAAAATGAGAAGTTATTCCACAAAGAGGACTAGTACTAGGATTCCCCTCCCACAGGCATCTTTAGGATTTTATTTTGCTCCAATTCAGGCCACCATCTGTAAAATGGGGGTGGACATATTCTTAAGCAATTCACTTGAGCAAAATTACAAAATAATAATGCAACCATTTAACACTAAAAAAGACAACCAAGAGGATATTCCATAAAACATATTAATTTTATCAAATCAGTACTTTCCAGTTGTATATGTATTTTTTTAACCAGCTCCAATGACTAAGAAAACCAAAAATTTGAAGTTTAGGGATCACAGAGTTTCCTGTCATGCATTACCATGGTAAATTGGCGCTTCACCAAGCTTATTAAAAATGCCTCAGCAACAAAAGCACAGTAGGCTTTAATCTGATTATGAACCTGAAGCGTCAAGACCAAACAGCATCAGGGAAGGAGCACCCCTACATTCCTGCTCCCATTATTTAAAAGTTAAGACACTGGTTTTCACCAGCTCTTGGGTTCTGAGACTTGAGCATATCAGCATAGATTTACCACAGCAAACAAGCTATTCATTTCTCCTCTTGCCATATGTTACTTCAGTATCTGAAGCAAGTTTCTATAATTTCATGGTGTTTACTCATTCTCAGTTCTCCTTCATTCTCCTCCCCTCCTTCACAAGAGTAAATGGAAAAAAAATATTTTCATTAGAAAACCACAACTCAACCCAGAAAGAAAATAAAACAGAAATAGACCTGATGCCAAAGAGCAAAAAATTGAGGATCACCAAGATGAAAATAAATCAACACTAGAGCTCAGAAATGTGGAGCTCTAAAAAAAAAACAAACAAACAAAAAGTTTCAGACATATTACATTTTTAATATGAAAATCTGATTTCATTTCTCATAGCTGACAAAATTATTAATCAATAGATATTTTCATATGACATTAGATCTTTTGGAAAACTTTCAGGGGAAAGGCAAGCTAAATCACCATTCCCCAGCTTGTGGCACCCAGGGAATCAAGATACAGACCCAACTCTTACTGCAACCTCTTCGGAGCAACAACTTCTGGACTTCAAAAATCATAACATCAAAACCATCTTGTTTTTACCCAGAGGCAAAATTCATTTATTCAACCTGAATTAATTTATGATTATATATTTTCAAAGTTTCATTTTGGGGCAGGTTGGGAACACAAAACCTCAACAGTGATTTTTCTGATTCAAGCGTTTTTTCAAAACCTTCAAGTGAAAATAAAAGTCAAAAAGTTTGTAACACAAATGAAAGGATAATTTTAAAGGATATTACCAAGCTGGATTTAAAATGCAAATTGCATTTTTTTTTCTTTTTAGTTCTTGTTGCAGACTAAATACTTCCAAAGACATAATGAAGATCTAGCACCTCATTTTCAAGCTTTCATCCTACTGAAAAATAACAATGACATTCTGGTAAAGCAAAAAACAAAACAACCAAAGGAACTACTTTTATCATCATATCTCCTTTTACTTACTGACCCTGTATGACTAAAACATGTTTCGGAGAAATTTTGATAAGTTGGTCCCCACTGGAAATGTAACTTAGAAAATAAAATCCCTGATCTTCATACCTGTGGAACTGAAACTTCTGGCCTCAAGCAATGGTTTGTTTCTCCAGGAAACATGCCAAATGTGTTATCGGCACTTCCAAAAACTCTGGAGTTTCCTATTTCATATATAGCAGTGCTGTCTTCATGTTGTTTCTCACACACCGCCAGAAGAATTTCCATAGTTTCTGAAAGCTTCACACAGCTCAACAGCAAGGAACACACTTTGATACTGACATGTTAGCAGGGAAAGGTTACACTTTACACTTCACTCACCCTGGTATTCAGGCTCAGAAATGAAGCACCAGTCCCCAGCCTCCGGCAGATTTGAGACATGTTGGCCAAAAGGCATCAATCTTCTGCCTCAGGGGCTCTCAAACATTGTCATTCACCACTCCAGGCATGTGGAATCAAGGCAGGAGAGCACATACATGCTGCACGCCTTTCATCAACACCTCTGCCTGCACACTCCACAAACCCTTTGGGTTCTCCCTCTCACACATCACACGTGCCAGTTTACACACCTCGCTACGTCCCCTTCCCACTCAGGCAGTTTGTTCCTTCTTTCCCTCCAGAAAGGCATACTCAGCCTCATGCGCTAGCACAAACCAAAGCTATGGCCGTGATTAAAAAACAAAAAGCGTGGAAAATAAAAGGTTTCCATCTCCTTGTCTCAGTGTGAACCACAGGATGCTGAGAAATGTTTGACTTCAAGCTCCAGCCTTATAAGTGCTCTTTGACATGACAGATGCCTAGCTTGAATTCAAAGCTCTGGCTAAGGTTGCCATCTAACCTATCATTTATATTTGAAGCTGCAGTGCAGTTCACAGGGAAACAATTGCATTTTCCCAATCCACCATCCATGAGTGTGATTCACAGAGCTGTTTCAGTGTACTTGAGCTACATTCCTTTTAGAGGAAATCAGAACAGAAGCTCATAATCAGATGCATTGGAAAGGCAATCCAACTACTAATGGAATCAAAACAATGACTCGATAGTTGGATGGCTTCAAGCTGTAGGACTGACAGAAACCTTCAGTCCAGATCACCAAAAAAAAAAAATCTAGCTAAAAGTAAATGCCATGGGGCCTCAGCATCACCTTTTGACTTTTTGATTCTTCAAAAAATCCAAACATCCATAGGATTAAACATTCTTTCTGAGTTAGTAAGGCATCAGACTGGCTCATCCAGTTTCTTAGCAGACATATTCATACCAGCTCAGCTCTAATGACACCACAAATAGCCCAGAACCCCAGCAATGATCACACCACTTACCAAGCCACTGCAAGTGCTGATCGCTGCTGTCCCACTGCCAGAGCCAGGCTGCCATGCTGTGCCAAGGAAGTGGCAAGGAACTCCTGAGCGAGTTGAAATCTTTGCTCTGGTATGGTTGCCACGTCTCCTTTCTACTACGTAGTTATGGGAAAGAAATCCCATATGGACAGTCAAGTTAAAAAATAGATCTTTCTCCTCATGATTAATTTTGTAGTATACCACATTTTCACTTTTTCTGAGGTATCTCTTCTTCCTCACACTTGGAATGTGATGGTGTAGATTAAAAGAAAGAAAATGTCCACTGGCATCTACTCTTGCTGGATGAACCACATGGTATTCTGGCACTGTCTTCACAAATTGCTCTGAGAGAAAGGGGAGAAAAAAAAAGAAACAAAACTAGAGTGAGTGCTAGCCTGTTCAGATCTCACATAACTTAAAGGAAAAATCAAAAGTGAGAGCAATTCACCACAACATCCTAATGACAGGCAGTGCACAGACTACCATGGAATACATTCCTCATTTGGGCTTTCCATTCTCCCATTGTAACACTCAGTTTAGAAGCTAAACATTCTTCTTTTCTAACATTGTGTCACCATTATATAAAAGAGTGACTGTCACACATACCCACGTTTCCCAACCCCAAAAGGGCTGGGAACCCTCCATGACCTAGGTCTCCAGCACAGGATACTCTGAACAAGGAGTGTCATCTTCACACATCCAAAAAGCTGACCACCTGAAATTGGACACAGAGCCTTGCAAACACACAAATGTGAAGAAAACACAAATTGATTATTTGTAGTAACAGCATCTCAGTAGCATCAGCTTTAGCAGCTGCTGCAGCTGCAGCTTCAGAATTTCAAAGAAGGGTTTGAAGAGAATGAAGTAATCATGCTCTGTTATATAAGGCATTTCAAGCAGGGTAAGATTGGAAATCTTATCACTTGTCAGAATCTAGGAGGGGAAAAGAGCATTATTGACATTATTGTACCCTGCTACAACAGGGGAAGCATACAAGAAGATACAGAAGAAACACCAACTGTACCCAATTTTATTTTTTTAAATTACTGTGAAACAGAAAAGCCCCATGCAAATAACAAAATCCATGTAAGACACAATCCATAAGAACTCATACCCTAAGGGCCAGGTCTGCTGGCATACTTGAATTCTACCCAAGAAATAACAGTCTGAACACATTTAATTAAAAAGAAGTTATGATGACACGCATTAATCCAGTTCCTCTTTGCCCAGAATTGCTCTTCATTCCCGAAGTCCCAGCCACTCGCACATGACGTGACTATAACCCATTCATTAACTAAGCTGCTTAACAAAGCAATTAGCCTTTTCCAGCTGCTTCCAGGCTAGGTCTAGTTAGACAATCCTTTTAGAAGCACTTCTCCCTCTATCACCTGTACCTTCAAAGTCACAGAGGGAAAATCCTGCCTAAGCAGGCAGCTGTCTGGATTCATCCACTTCTGGAAGGAGCACATCTCAGCTGTCCTCATTAGCTGCAGTTTAAGACGTGACTGCTTGAGTTTCCTCAGGCCATGGACCCCTGAGACACATGCACTGAAACACTTCCAATTGAAAGGAAAGCAAAACAAAACACACAAAACACCCGGTCTCCCAGCACATAAAGAACTACATCAGAATTCTGGCCTAGTTTCAGCAGCACCTTTACTTCAGAAGTAAGCTTATTCTCTTACACAACAGATTTCTTTGTACACAAGCCTGCAGTGACTTGGAGCCTTGGCAGGACAAGCCACAGCAGTGGGGTTCTGGGCCTTCACAGACCCAGGTCTTGACAACATGGACAGTAATGCCTACCACAGGTTCTGAGAGACATCTACCCTTGTCCACATAAGGGGACTGAGACACTGGAAACCCAGTGCACATCTCCATGCCTGCAGTTTGCACAGCCTGTGGACAGCACAAAAGGTGCTGGATGCCTGACAATTCAGCAGTTGAAGCTAAACCAAGCCTCCTCACACTTGACAGTGAAGCAGAAAAAAAAAACAAAAAACAAAAAGGGCAGGTAGAAGAGATAAAAAACATCCAAACATACAGCTTATCTGCAGATGTTAAACTGTGAGACTTCTGGGAAGCCCCACATTCCATACCGGGATATGGGACTTCACAGATATGGGATTTCCACATGGCTAGCAAAGTCAGACTAACACAGAATGCTAGAAGACCAGGCCCCTATTTCTATGGTTTTCAGCACAACTCATTAAATAGTCAAATCAAATCCCTGAAGGAAAACTTACTCATTTGCTGTCACTGTGCAATTTGCCTCTGCCTGATGTCTTGAACCTAATTTGTTGTGGTTTAACTGCTGAAGTCCATGCAAGACCAAAGACTTGTGGTTTTGGATCTAAAACCATGCAAGGAAGTTTTTTACTTTGTCACTATAGCATCACTTAGTGTATAGAGGTTAAAGAAAAGTAGGCCATCAGGATCAGTAAGATGGGAAATAATGAGGAAGCATTGGATTATCAAAGCAGAGAAACTGAACTTCTTCCATCCACACATTAAATACTTGTTTAGTCACTGGAGAGGGGGATTATGCTGCAATAATAATGTACTGTAATACAACTGCAGAAATGAATTATTAAACAGCCTTCAGAAAACCAGAGGGAATAAGATTACAACACAAAAGTCTAACAGGATGAGGGTAATGATATTTCTGCAAGTAATCACTATCAGTACAGTTTTGCCTAGACTGTTGAGTAAAAGGCAGTCCTAACTATAAGAGAAAAATTTACTGAGCTCTACACTAAGCCTAAGGTAGCATAGTTTCTGCCTGGAGAAGAGTGTAAAACAGACAGGAGGTACAATTTTGGTGATCCCTTTCTGCCCTTCTAGGCAAAAAACCACAAAATTCATGCAACCCAGACTGCTCAAAATTAAGGGCTGCATCCTTCAACACCAAATGCCTCTAATTTCATATAGTAACATGAATTCCTATTAAAACACCACAAGTTTCCAGCCTGGGCATGCTGGCTTGCATTGGTGCTGCAAACGAGTTTGAAACACAGCAACGAGCAGCACAAATTTGAGTCACAACTTTGCAATCACAGTGTCTGCTCAGGCCCTCTGGGCACACAGGACAAAGTTCAGGCCCTTCACATTCGTTTGAGGAGCCCAAGTATTGTTTAAGTTGTCAGAGAAATCTTCCCTGCAGGTCTTTGTAATTCCTCATCATTGAGAACATCTGATAATATTCAAAACCACTCCTGTGTGTTCTGCTCCTCTGTGGATTCAGATTTGCCACACATGGCAGAGAACTGCCTTATTAAGAATGGCTGTACACAAAGTGAATAAATTAGGATGAAGAGAAAAACATACATGATCTACCACACATGACAGGAAAACCACAATTTACTTTAAATAAATAACATGTTCCCTGACAAAATTCCCTTAAAATGTGACACATCATCATTTGCCATTGTTTCATCTCCATCTTTGTAGTTTGTGTACATGTGCCCTTCAGACCCTCTGGCTTCTTCTCAAATCATTCTCTGGGATAGGAAATAGTGTGGCTCATATTGTGAGGAAGCATCATACCTAGGAAACACAGCAAGCTCCAAAGCCCCACGGCAGAGAGCAGGCCTTCAGGACTCAGCAAGGGCATCCCCAGCTGTCCCACCTACCACACTTATGGATCTACAGAGAGCAGAACACTTCAGCTCTACCACACAGAAATTTCAGTTCACACTTCACACTGCAAGAAACCTTCCTGTAGAAAAAATTAGCTGCCCCTTTACTCAATGCTATTCGCAAATTCTTGGAAAAGACTGTTTTCCATGCCTAGAAAGTTAAACTACTTCTACATTAATTTCCACATGCCTAATAATTAAACAGCCACTACACGCTAACACAACCATCCCTATTCTGTCCCATGCAGAGTCACAGGGATGTAATTATTGCTAGCATCCACTTTCAGTGAATCCAACAGGAACCAACTTCAGGATACTTGAAAATTCACTTTTCAGGCACCTTATTGAAACACTTTTCAGGCACTTTATTTAAACACCTTTCCTTTCCACACTCTCTGAGAGGTACAGAAGATTTTCTCTTTTGTGTTCAAGCTCTCCTGAAAGCACCACAGCTGTTGACTGCATCAGGAAGTAAAATTTCTTCATATATTTTTGGGTCTTCTACCACCAGGCAGAGTCTTCCAACTACTCATAATTTTTCTCCCTTGGGAGCCACGATTTTTCTTAAGCAGGAAAAAACTTAAATAAAAAAATAAAATTCTTGAGTTGCACTCCCCACTCCAAAAGAATGAGAAAATAACTGTGAGGGCAGCCTCAAAGAAACCTCTCCCGCGGACGAAGTCTAACTTGTAATTTACCATCCTCACTGAATGTAAGAAACTCACAGCGGGTGTTGAACCCTGATAAAACCAATCCTTCTGCAGCGCCTGCTGCTTTGGTACAGAAGCGATCGCTTGTTTAGAAAAAAATAAACCATCAGGACAGTAAATTTCTTCGGTTTAGCAGCACAAAACGATTCTGGCATTTAGAGAGCTGCCTCTAAACGGGGAAGATCTGCAACAGGTAGGGTTTAGCCTTCATCGCTACGCAGCCCAACTCGATGACTGCGCAGGAGCCGCGGGAAGGCGCAGCCAGAGCGCTGTGCGCGGAGCCGCGCGTCCCGGCAGCGTCCGGGCAGCTCCGGGGGCCGACGCGGCCCGGCCGGCCGCCCCGCCCGCCCGAGCAGCGCCCCGGAGCCGCACTGCCCCGGCTGGCAGCGCGGCCTCGGCGGCACCCGCTCCTCGCCGCGTCCCGTCCCGCCCGCCCGCCGCCACTGACCTTGCCCGCCGTCGGGGAACGGGGAGCTGCCGGCCGGCGGGGCCCTGCCCGGGCAGGGCGCTTGGGCGTGGAGGACGAGGAGCCAGAGGGAGAGCACGCGTGCCGCCCGGCTCCGCGGGACACATGGCATGGTGCGGGCGGGGAGCTGCGAGCGGGGCGCCTAGCGGGGCCGCGGCATGGCCGGGCCGCTCCCGGCGCCGCCGGACACAGGCGCCGCTCCGCACAAGGGCTGCGCGGGGCCGTCCCGGTGTCTGGTTTCTGCCGGCGGAGGAAGGAGGGCTGTGGGGAGGGAGCAGCTCCCGGGAGCCCCCGCCTCGGAGCCGCCGGGGTTAACGCGGCGGCACGAACCGGGCCGGGCCGGCGGGGAGGGAGGAGAGGCGAGGCCGCCAGCAGGGACTGCCGCCCCTCTCCGCCCTCCACCGAGGCCGAAGTGGGGCGTTCGCCCCGGCAGCCCTCGGGGAGGGCCGCCCGCACAAGGCAGCATCCCCTCCTTGGTCACGCCGGTGGTCTCCGCCGAGGGGCCGGGGCAAGGCGCCTCGCAGCCCCGCACATGTCCTGGCAGAGGTTCCCCAGCCGCGGGAGAAAGTGTTCGAGGCACGCCGGAGTTTGACCTCCACCACTTTCTGATGCGGCGGAAGGGGATGCGGGGGTTTCCCCCGCTGAAGCATCCCGTAGCCCATGGCCTCTCAGGGCCCGGCAGTCAGAGCCCACTTTCCCGGCTGTCTGACAGAACCACAGAGTCAGTCAGGTTGGAAAAGGCCTCTGCGATCATTGAGTCCAGCCTGTGGTCTGAATATATCAAAATGTCAACTAGACCATGGTACTAAGAGCCACATCCAGTGCTTTCTTAAACACCTCCAGGGATGCCGACTTCTCCACCTCCCTGGGCAGTTCATGCCGAAGTCTAATCATCCTTCCTTGTGAAAAAAAAAAAAATCTTCCTAATGTTCAGCCTAAGCGTCCCCTGATGCAGGTTAAGACTCCTCAGGGTGCCGAGACCATTCTGTGTTTTAGCAGTGTGCTGGCACATTGGGGTTACTTCTGAATGTCCTCCTTATGAAGAGAAAGTTCCTCAATCTACATTTTAAAGTGCATGCCATGTGCTCTCTGCCAAGACTCCTCATCTAGCATCTGCTGTGGTTACTGCCGGGCCAAGGATCAGCAGGTGGGTGCACACTTCAGTGCTGTCCCATGCTTGAGACCTGGGCTGGGTTCCTCATCTGCTTTGATAGCCTCCTGCTTAAAGCTGACTCTACCATGGACTTCTTGTATATTTTCATAGCAATCTGTGCTTAAATATGCTTCTTTCTCTGCTCAGTTTTCTCAAGATGAATGGCTACCACAGTTCAACTGCCTTAGCTGTAAGAACTGTGAACTCCAGAGCACAAAAAGGCAAAAAATAGTTAAAGCTCCAAGGTTTTCTAAATCAGCAAAAAATGTGGCTTCCCCCAGGACTCAGAAAGGTAACTCTGGAACTGGACAGATTTGTAAGAGTGATAATTGATTTAGGAATCATCATGTGCTCTCTTCTAGATAGCGGAAGGACACAGACCATGCAGGAGGAATATTTGATATCCAATACTGAATATTTGATATCCAATAGTACTTGGCAAGAGAAGATTTGTTAATTGCAAGGTATTTATTTCAATATGTCTGTCCATATATTTTGCACACAAATAATATTATCTGTTACAGTGACAAGTTTTCTGGTGTTCTTGCCATTAGGATTTTTATCCTACACAGTAGGCATGAGGCTATTTTGTGAGACAGGATATTACAGCCTGCTTAGCTGTTTATCAGTACTTCCCTGAAATTAATTTAAAGCTAAGTGTGACCTGAAATTGATATTATATATATAATATTTAACATTAAAAAAATGCCTGACAATTTGTGTATAGAAAAAGCCACACCATTTGACATGAATATTTTAAAATAATTCAGTTGGCAAATAAGGAAGTATCTCCGCTAAATGAAATAAAAAGGAAAAATACTGTAAAATGAGGAGAACAGGCTAGGAGTAGTGGAAAGAAGGTATGATAGTTCAAGGCATGGGTATATGTTTACCAAGTACTGGTTTAACATACTTCTTGAAGGCCATCAGAAAAATAGCCCTTCTGTGAGAGATATTTAACTGTTTGCTTCCATTTTCAGTCACATCTTTAGCTAGGTGTTCCCTAGTAGGTGAATCTGATAGGCAGTAACTAGTATTTCCTGCAGGATTCCATCTTGATTTCTTCCTCAGCAGGAAAACTTAATTCCTGTTGCCTGTAATTCTCTCCAACCCTGAAAGTGATGGAGAACTAAAAGCTTTAGGAACTCAAGAGAGTTTGTGGGAATGAGTTTTGTTTTGATTCGATTTTTTTTTAATATGACAAAAATTAGTAGATTGAAAATCGTCCAGAGTGGAGTAAGAGAGCTGTGGGAATCTGGTCTGAGACATCTATAACTCCCTAGGCTTTGTGCCAGCATGCACATACACAGAAAAAATTATTCATTGGGTGTGGTGTCAGAAAATACCCTGGGGGGACAGTAGGGTTTCTGCTTCAGGGATGCTGTGGCTGTAGCTGACACAGTGTCCAAAACACAGCACTGTACCAGCTGCTAAGGAGAAAACTATGTCTATCCCAGCTAAAAACAGTCAAGATGTGAAGCAATGGCACAAGTAGAAAGCACTCTCCTGATACGAGTACATTCTGAGGCCATTTTAAATTAACAGAATTTATGGCACTGTGTCTTCCCAGTGGTTTCCTGTTCCAAAGAGGCATAACCTGAGGTTTTGGAGTTTTTTTTTGAAAGAAAGTGAGTTGTTTTTGCTAACTCGAAGTCAGTTATAAAAAGAAAAAGAATACAGCACCACATCAGCTGTGTTCTGATGGCAACAAAGTTATTGCAGTTCAGTAGGTGCAGCTCCACACAGAAAAGCCTGTACATTTATTGAAAGATCACAATAAAGAGACACAATCAATCCTGGACTGACAAACCAGAAACAATACTGGACTCTTAAATTTAACTAGACTTCTAGGATAGCCATAAAAGAAATTTATGTGTTGCAATTTATATGTATGTAGAAATGTTTACTGAGAGACAGAAAAACAGAGGTTCTGAGCAGTGACGAACTAAAACACAAATTATATGATCTGGCATAGAAGATTTGCTACAAAATGAAGTCCATGTGAAGGCAGACATGGAAGGAAATTTTACTTTACTAGGAATGAGAGTCTTCTGCTCAAAATTTAAAGATACAAAATTATATAATACACACTTGCTCTGCTCCTGCAGTCGACAGGGAGAGGAGATACCTCTGGAGTATAACACATCCTTGTCTGTCACATCCAAGGAGAAACGCTGTCCAGACCTGACTGTTAACTATCCAGGCAGCTTAACAGTTTGCTTGGACTAGAAATGGTAAGAGCATGGATCACACATGATGTGGTGGGCTTAGACTATTCTGTGATTCTGTGATACTCTGACTATTGGCAGGGAGATGAACTGGAACAGAATGACTCTGAATACGAAGGGCCCTGTGGAGTTTGCTGGGTAATTGCCACTGTTGATGTATTATTTCTCTGTCAGATTTATAAAGAAGTTTGTGAGTACCTTTTTTCTTTTAATCTTTAGTCTTATTCCTTGTTTCTCATTAGAGATGCAGCCTCTTGAAACAGCTAACTATTGGTAATTGAGCCAGAGCCACTGTTGAGTCTCTCAACTTCCATTTCATTATAATCTTTACAGATTTTTGGAACTTCATTAGTTGCTCTTGCAAAAAAAAAAAAAAAAATTATTTGGTCATATTCCACTTCTGGTATGTCTGCAGGCAGATTTAAGTAAGAGAATGAAGCAAGCAAACTCTAAGTAGTCATTGATTCTTTAACATGAAATTTTTGTATGCTCACACTCAGATTTCCAGTCAGTCTTCAAACATGGATTGTTTTTTTATGACTAGTGAGCTAATTCACAAAATAATTTCAAACTTGCACCATATGAATTTAGAAGCTCATTTGTCATACTATCCATATTAACCAAATAAAAGCATGTTTCTGGAGCAACAAGTCACTTTGAATTATCTTTTTAAGTTAGTACACAAAAAATATATTCTCAGTAATCTGCCTAGAAAGTAAATTATGAGAGGATGATGAACATAATCAAAGTTTTTGGGAGGTTATTTGTTTGGTTTTGGGGTATTTTTAAGGGTTTGGTTTTGTTTTGTTCTGTTTTTATTAAAACCTATTTCTGTGTCCAAATAGTACTTTCTGGAGGATATGTCTGTGGTCCATGAATTGCGGTATGATCATTGTGTTATCTGAGATTTGGTAATGAAAGCCTGTATCCATTTCCTACTACACTTTTAAAAGAAGAATTACTATCAAAATCTTCCCATGGTGGACACACACCAAGTCACACCAAGTTCACTCTCAGGATGGAGAATGTAGAGTTGTAAAATCCAGTTGAAACTGGAACTGAAACTGAAATCCAATTGAAACTAGAACTGAAACTGAAAACACAATAACAGAACTGTTACTGTCTGAATTTGGTCAGAAGAATGAGATTGCAGCCCTGAGCTCATAAAAAACTAAGAGGAGACCATATCGCTTCCAGAAATTAGAACTGAAAAACTAAATAAGCATGAAATGTCTCTTTCTCATTTTCTAGTTTCCTTCTCCTGTTCCAGAATTTTGTTTGAAAGAGGATGCCATAAAAAGAATTATTCATAAAACAGAATTCTATTGCAAGAATGCAACATTTAAATAGCGTAAAGCCCATTTAAGCCACACACACTAGTAAATCTTTTTAATAAAATCTGTTCTAGAGCTTTACTATTACTAATTTTTGCTTCAGTGTGTCAAATACGAAAAAGAAATTTAAAATCTCTTACTGCTGCAAAAATATCCTGAGAAATAGTCCCATGTTTCTGTATTTAGTGATACATTCAATATTTTAAAAATCTGCTTTAAGCTACAAAAATGCCTTTCATATTGAAAACAGAACACCATCTCCCTTGCCAAAATATTTCAGAGGAACATACAGCTGGCTCAGTCACTGTTGTAATTATAATAAATCTTTTGTTTGTGTATGAGGTCTGTAAAGGGAGTGAAAAATTACAGAAATTCTTTGGGGTAAATTGTAGGAAAATTACCATTTTAGCAAATGTTTATTTGGCATATTTAACTACAACATATTTTCAATGCTCTTTGAGAAACACCTGCAGGACACTGACACAATATAGTTGAAACCAATGGGCAGTTTCTGTTGGTGGTCTGAACAAGCGAAAGCCTTTTTAATTCTACTGTACTGATTGATGCTGCCTGCCGGGAAACTAGCAATCTCAGCCCTGTGGATTATTTTAGCATAGTACTATATATATGCAAAAAAAGCCTCTGCCTGATTTGTTTGAGATTAACAAAATACACAAATCAGCCATTTTTTCACTGTTATCACCAGAGTGCATCATGGAAGCCTTTGCCTGTCAAGTTTATTGGTGTTTTCAGAAATTTGGAGTAAGTAATACCAAATTACACTGACACTTGGATAAAAAGAAGGCTCTGGAAAGTTACATGTTAGCAACACAGCTTTGGTAGCATGGGTGGAATGAATAGGGAGCAAGAAGACAACAGTATCTTTCAGGACAATAATCCTTGTGATTTATCTAGTGAATTTTGCAGTATTTTGAAAGTAGCTGATGGCTTTTTTAAATATTTTGTCAGCTATGGCAGTGTTCTGGCAGTGTGTTAAATAAATTATTCAGCAAATATTTCTTTTATTATTCATCTAGGTGTTGCAAGTTCCCTTACCTGCCTCTAAAATGTCTGTGAAATGAAGAATGACAAAAGAAAAACCCAAGACTGAAAAGGAATTTTTTCTGGGGGTCTAAACATGAGCAAAAACCTTGGACAATCATTTCACACTTGCAGACCTGAGTTCAAAATCCACTACCAGTGTTTCCAGGAGGTACCTAACTTCACACTCTATTGCTTTCTCTGGGTGACTAACAGCAAAAGCAATATAAAGTTGGACATTATTTTCCTCCTCTTCCCCTTTCCGAATCATTATGACCATTCAGTCTCAGCAATATATCAGCAAGATGTGCCAAACAGAAGAAATGGTAGAAAAAATTATTCTATGCAAGATATGTTTGCTGCAATTTTTTCAGTGACATATTTAAAATTGGGTGTGAAGATAGCAATACAATGAGAACAGGTTAGAATGCAATCTAGAAAATGTCCACTTCTGCATTATCAACCTCTCTAATAATTTATCAAGACTCTGCATGGCTTGATTACAGATTGTTTTTTCTTTGGGGGCTAATAGTAGCAGGGGTAAGTGGAGAGGGAAAATTGCTGATTTCATAGGTTTTACTAAACTTGGTTTTGGGTAAGTCCTGACTCTAGTGCTAAGGCAGTCATTGCTGCTGTGGGCTGGGAGGCACCTCACCCTCTGTACTGTTTACAGAACTTCTGCAGGTCTGGCTGAAACTCAGCATTTTCACATTGCTTGTTTATATGATGCTTCTTCTGATGGTTTTAAGGGATCAGTGGCTTTCTCTTCTGCACGTACTGTCTTACAGTCGACTGTGCAACACTGATGGGACTAATGGGGTCGTTGAATTTCACTGAAATGATTATTTCCTCTGGTTGAAAGAATTTGGAAAACTGCTGCCATTCAGCAGGCTGAGAGATGCAAATTAATGCTGTGTATTGAAAATGCCACCCAGATGCAACCCTAGTCAGTGATTAAGAGGTATGAAAACCTAGGGAAAAATCCATCTTGTAGAAAAATTGTGAAGATGTGCTGGATTTGGTTGGGGTGAAGTTAATTTTCCTTGAAGTGGCTAGTGTGAAGCTATGTTTTAGCTTTGTGCTGAACACAGTGATGGTAACACAGAGATGTTTTAGTTACTGCTGAGCAGAGCTTACACACAGCCAAAGCCTTCTCTGCTTCTCAGACTGCCACGCTGGCAGGGAAGCTGGGGGTGCTTGGGACAGTGGGAGGAGGGACAGCTGGGAAAGGCGACCCCAACTGACCAAAGGCATATTCCAGACCGTGTGACATCACCTTCAGGGTATAAAGTGGAGGGAAGAAAAGGGAGGGGGCATGTTTCCCATGATGACATTTGTCTTCCCAAGTGACGTTTAGATGTGATGGGCACTGCTCTCCTGGAGATGGCTGAACTCCTGCCTGCCCAGGAGAAGTGATGAATTAACTCCTTGTTTTGTTTTGCTTGCATTTGTGGCTTCTGCTTTCCCTATTAAACTGTCTTAATCTCAAGCCTCGAGTCTTCCAGCTTTTAACCTTCCAATTCTCTGCCCAAACCTGCTGGCGGGGGAGTGAATGAGTGGCTGCAAGGGGCTTGACTGGTAGCTGGGGTTAAAGCATGACAGGAAAAAATATCAGGGGTCCATTTTTTGAGGCCTGATGTGGTCAGCGTTCTGAAGATCCTATTTATTATAGCAAGTAATCTGCAGACTAAACCTTCCCAGAGCCTTGTCTTTCTAATTCTGGTAAATTGCACCCTCATTACAAGCAACATGAATGATGCATAAAACTTCTAATTACTCTTGTTCCCCTTTAACACTCGCATGCCATCATCTGGCTGATACTTTTACAGGGTCCCTGCAGATACAAATCAAAGTGATGAGAGGACTGCTGATAACAAATAGCACACACAACTATATCTTTGCAGGAAGTTCAGTGAGATAAATCAATGGAAAAATAATATACTTGTTAAATGCTTCATAAATCTCCCCCGTATGGTTGATTCACAGTGCTTTACTTAGGTATATTCAGAATCTTGGTTTTCAAAATGTGCAGTTATCTTGATTTATTTAGAAACAGAAGGGAAGAAGGAAAGCCGGGTTCCCCATGGGTTGCTGTCTGTTTCTGCGGCAGATTGCTGGGGAAGCGATTTTCGAGCCCGGCGCAAGACAGGGGGGCCCCCTGCGGGCGGGATCCCTCTGCCTCCGGGGGAGCGGCGGCTGCTGCTTTCGCCTGCACCGATAGCCGGCCTTCGTCGTCCGTGACGTTCGCTTTAAAATAAGTTAGACACCGTCCCCGAAGTCCCAAAAGCAGGAGGGGCGTTCGTGGGTCCCTGTCCGGAGTGCGGTCATTCAGTGGAGGGCGAGGCGCGGTCCGGCTCGGTGCCGAGGTTTCTCAAGTGCGAAAGCGTGTGTGGTTTCCGGGTCACCCTGCGGCTCGGCGAAGGTGCGACATCCCCAAAACTTGTCCCCACGCAGGAGGGGAAAGGTTCTGTGAGAGCTGATCGGCGAGGAGCACATCGGGGAGGGGAATCGTATCGAGATTGGGGAGATCACATCGGGGGAGTGGGGATCACCTCAGGAGATGGGGAATCATATAGGGGAAGGGAGCATGACACCGGCGTGGGGGAGGGGGCATCGCCTCTTGCCGGGCGCTTGCCGCACTGAGCCCGAGGGAACGTCCGGTTGATTCACTGAGCAGGTGTGCGGGACGGGACGGGACGGGAAGGGACGGGACGGGACGGGACGGGACGGGAAGGGACGGGACGGGAAGGGAAGGGACGGGACGGGACGGGACGGGACGGGACGGGACGGGACGGGACGGGACGGGACGGGAAGGGAAGGGACAGGGCGGGACGGGACGGGACGGGACGGGACGGGAAGGGAAGGGACAGGGCGGGACGGGACGGGACGGGACGGGACGGGGGCGATCCGTGGGGGCAGCCGGGCGCGGGGTCGCGGCGGCAGCGCTCAGCACCCGGGAGAGCTCCGCGCCCACCGCGCATGCCCCGCCCCGCCGGCGCGGATAAAAGCGCGGCGCGGAGCCGAGCGGCGCCAGCCGTGTCACCGCACAGCCGGCACCGCGCCGTGCCCGGACCCTGCTGCCGCCCCAGCAGTCCGCCTGCCCTCCGCCGCTGGTCAGCCTCTGGGGAAAAAGCTCCCGCAGAACCGTCTCCCACCCTAGCATGGGATGGGCGAGCCCTGCGAGCACGGTGTCTGCTCGCCAGCCTCTGGCGTAAAGGAAGGAGCGGACAGGGAGTCCTGGGACGCGCCGCTGGGTTTCCTGGAGAGCGCTCAGATGGACAACGGGAGCAACGTGTCCTTCCTACAGTTCTTGAAGACCATCAACCTGGAGCGAGCCGACGGGATGCAGGGGGATAGTTCTGACGTGGTGCGGATTGTCATCTCCCTGGTGTACTCCGTGGTGTGTGCCCTGGGACTGGTGGGCAACCTGCTGGTGCTCTACCTGATGAAAAGCAAGCAAGGCTGGAGGAAATCCTCCATCAACCTCTTTGTCACCAGCCTGGCAGTGACTGACTTCCAGTTTGTGCTGACCTTGCCGTTCTGGGCAGTGGAGAACGCGCTGGACTTCAACTGGCTCTTTGGCAAGGCAATGTGTAAGATCGTCTCTTATGTGACAGCAATGAATATGTATGCCAGTGTGTTCTTTCTCACTGCCATGAGTGTGGCTCGATACCGCTCTGTGGCTTCAGCCTTGAAGAATCAGCGTCGAGGAGACCCACTGGGTGGCTGCTGCTCTGCCAAGTGGCTTTGTGCACTCATCTGGCTGTCAGCTGTCCTGGCTTCCCTGCCCCATGCCATTTTTTCCACCACTGCCACTGTCTTTGATGATGTTCTCTGTCTTGTCAAGTTCCCAGAGGGACGACGCAACAATGCCCAGTTCTGGCTGGGTCTGTACCACATCCAGAAGGTGCTGCTGGGCTTTGTGGTGCCGCTGGTTGTCATTAGTCTCTGCTACTTGCTCCTGGTGCGCTTCATCAGTGACAAGCACGTGGGCAGCACCTGCAGCGGCCCCAGCATCAAGCGCCGCTCCAAAGTGACTAGGTCAGTGTCCATCGTGGTGCTGTCTTTCTTCTTGTGCTGGCTGCCTAACCAAGCACTTACAACCTGGGGGATACTCATCAAACTCAACGTGGTGCACTTCAGTAACGAGTACTTTCTCTCCCAAGTGTACCTCTTCCCCATCAGTGTGTGCCTGGCACACTCCAACAGCTGCCTCAATCCTATCCTCTACTGCCTCATGCGCAGGGAGTTCCGCAAGGCACTGAAGAGCCTCCTCTGGAGGATCACCTCACCTTCCCTCACCGCCATGCGCCCTTTCACTGACACCACCAAGCCTGAGAAGGAGGAGCAGGCCCTGCATGCCGTGATGCCTGTGCACCCTGTCCCTGCTGCTCCCCGTGCTGCAGCCGTCCAGGCAGAGGTGGCCTATTACCCGCCCGGGGTGGTGATGTACAGCAGTCGCTATGACCTGCTGCCTGCCAGCTCCATGGAGCAGCACTGCTGAGATGGCAGGGGGCCCTCAGGGGTGGCGCAGTGCCAGATGTGGCCTGGGGATATTGAATGCCTGGTCAGGACAAGGGGAGGAGGGATGAGTAAAGGAGAACTTCTGTGAGAGAGATGCTCTTTTGCAGTTTTGTCTGCCCTCGGAGACACTTGATGGACGTTGTTGTCTGGAAGATGCACCCTGAGCTGCAGAACAGGACTAGGAGGAGGTAGTGGTGGGGTGTCTCTATGAGATGCTTTTTAGTGCCTGTACCTGTTCTGGGGAACAAGGACTAATGAGGGTGATGGGACTCCAGCCAGGGAGGATGCAGGATATGCAAAGCAGCACAGGGAGGTGAGGATCTGGTTGGGGTGGACTGGGGCTGGAAGGCCTCAACCACGTCCCCTCAGGCTGCAGTTGCAAGCAGCCCTCCCACCTTGTGTGTTTGTCTGTGGCAGGGAGAGGGAGCTGAGCAGCTTTCTCCCTGCTGCAGGACCCTGTAAATGGGGCAAGCCTGACTGGTCACTGCTTCCTGGGCTCTACTGAGGGCACAGGGATCAGACAGCCTCTCTTCTGCTCCAAACCTGCCCTGAGGGGAACAGCCAGGACAAGTGGGTACAAAGCTCCTGCTTGTTCAGGCTTGGCACCTTTCCCCTCTTTTAGGGACTTAGAAAAGAGTAGGGACAAGAGACACTGTGCTACTCTCCAGATCAGTGCAGGATCTGCTTTTCTAGCTAACCCCTCCATCCCCTCAGCTGCTGACAGAGTGTAAAGCAACCCAGACAGCCAAGGAGAAAGTCAAGGACGGAATTTGCAGCTTCATGGGGTATTCCTTTGCCTGTGTTTGGAGGGAGGATGTGACCCCCCTAATACTGTTCCCCAGCCTCTCTCCAGGCCACTGAGGGGGAAGGAAACCTCACAGCCCCAGATCATGTGAAGCAAGACAGCATCTCTCCTACGGCACTGAGGTTGCAGGCTTAATTTTTGCTGCACTTCAGACTGTTCATATTTCACTTCAGGAAATCAGCACAACTGTAAATAAAATTAAAAAAAAAAACAAAAGGGGAGAAAAGAAACAATCCTAGCCACTTCAAATTGCTTGTTCTGGGATACTTCTGGGTTCATTTAAAACCAAGCACAAAGGCTGAGGGTTTGCACTGACTCTTGCCAGTGTTTCAGTGAAGTTCAGTTCCTCTAGTCTGAGCAGCCCTAGGGCCTGCAGTGCTTATGTAGCCTAGAGAAAGAATGTCAGGGATTGGCCTTTACCAGCCTCTGTTCCACAGAAATGCCTGGGAAATAATTTGAGGCTTATCTGAATTGAACTTCTAGGGGGATGAAAAAAGTGTATTTTTAAGCTGTGAAAGTTTTTATGATAAGGTTATATATCTTCTTCTTAAAATATTTTTTTTTATTCTGAGGAAAAAATTGAAATCAAAGTATCAAAGTATTTGTTTTAAATTATAGAATAGTGCAACATTTCTGGTTTCGATTTCAGAACACAAGTTCATTAATCCCTAGTACTGCATATAAAATGATTATTTAAATACAATTTTCAGAATGGTTTTCTATTTCCAACCCCTTTCCTTGCAGTCTAACTCCAACATCTGCCTGATTCTAAAAAGGCAGAGGGTTGTTTGTCACCTCTAAGTACTGACATGGAGAAAACTTGCTATTTCTGTCCAGAGAAAGCTGCTATGCCATAGTGGCAATTACACTTTTCAGACTCTGTTAGGTGTACTGTATGTGTTGGTAACTCCTGTTGTAAAATTCATGTTTGGTCTGAAAGCAGCTGGTTCTGCTACTTGCAAGGAGAAGTTGTTATCTTTTTTCCCAAGGCAGAAAAGACTTCTCCAGCCTTGGGCATTTGCTAATGGGGAAGATACTGATTTACAAGTTGTCTGAAGAAGAACAGCAGAACTGACCTGGCAGCTGATAGGCATACTTACACAGATGCAAAGACTCCGAAGAAATCAGACATATCCACAGAAGGACTTGAGCATCTAAGTACTGTACAACTGCCTCTCTAACCTCCTAAATCCTGACTTGGTTGACCAGTGAAGTATGTAGGTACTTAAGTTTTTTCTAGTAAAATTTTTGTGCCTAGAAACCTGTTCCTGAGCATGCCTAAATCTGCTTAATTCTGTAGCACTTATTTCTGTGCTTAATGGGGATATCTCTGTTGGGACTGGCCACACTGAGTATCCTGTGAGGGAGGCATCTCTGCATCCTAACACAGAAGACCCTGTGCCAGGCCACAGTAAGTCAGAAGCAGCTGTGGATTCAACTCATACCCCCCATCCCTTTGAATCTGTGCCTGGATGTGCTGCTTCTGTTCCAGCTTCAATGTATGTGCAGATTATGCTGCTTCCCCCTCCCTTGTGAAATGCTAAATTAGTGGTCACAGCTATCCCTCACAGCCTGAGAGATTCAGTTCACCTTTTCCACATCCCAGGGGAATGGCTGAATCTCTGGGTTACTTTGTGAATGTGCTTATATTCTCTGGCTTGAAACAGTTCCCTGTTGCCTGAGTTGCTCACTGTTGCTGGATCATAAGGGCAACGAAAGCCCTCAAACTCTGCTTGGCAGCACAGTGGTTAGGATGTAATCTCCAAAGAGGAATTGTGGAGATATTTTTTTTCATCAAATACAGAATAGAAATTGGATCCATATCTGGGTTCTAGGTCTCCCCTTCCCAAAGACAGTGGTTAACTTGCTCCCAGGTCCTGTTTCAATTAAAATTGCAGTATGCTGTCCAGGAACCTGAGGTCTTTCTAGACCTGCTGGTAAAGCAGCTTAATGTGCCAAAGGATTTGCAAAAATCTGCATTTCTGATATGAGAGAAAGCCCTAATATCTGTGTTGCACGTGAAGAAAGTTGCACAATTGTATGAGAAAAGGATACCATGAGCCAGAGTTCAGAGAGAGAGATAATCATATTTCTGTAGGCCAGGAGGAAATATCTAAATTAAGGACATGGGAGGAATCTCACAGCCAGATGCTTTTCTTAGTGTTTGCTTTTGAACAGCGCAATCTCTTGCTTAACTTGCTGGAAATTTTTTCCCTATCTGATGTTCAACTGTTCTTGTGCATTAAATAAACAGCTTTCCAAGTGTCTAAAGTGTAATTATGAATTTCAGTAGATAGTAAGCTGCCTGAAAGACAGCCTCTGTGGTGCTCAGCATGGCAAAACCCATGTGCTTCTGTGGATGTCAATGTAGACATAATTTTGTGCCAGGAAAGCAACACAGTAAAACAGGTGGTGTTCAGAACAATGCATAGTTAGCCCAGAGTGCCAATGTACCATTGTCAGAGGAAACCCCAGGTGTCTGATCACTAGAGACATAAAAACCTCCCATTTGGCAAGTGACCCAAATATGAAGATACCTTGAGAGTATGTAGGGACTGGACAATGAAATTAGCGGGCAGCTCTCTCACAAGCCACTGATCCACCAAGTGTAAGTCATGGATCTGCTGTTTCAAAGAGGCACAAGGCATCCACACTTGGCTAAATGTTGATTTAGGCCAGACCAGCAGCCCAGGCTGTGCAGGTCAGTGCATGTCCAGCACAGCCAAAGAGCACTGCTCTAACAACGAGCAGAGAGAAATTTTGCTTCACCTGTGCCGTGAGTTCCAGCTAACAGCCTGAAATCTGTGCTGTGTGTTGCATGGGCAGGGGCACCAGCCTAGTCTTGGCAGAAGGTGCAGTTGCTCTGTGTTCACAGGGTGTGTGGCCTCAGCAGAGGATCATTCCAGCTCAATAACAAGAAATCCTGCTGAGTATCCTGGGGTTTCATAAGTAATGACTACAACACCCTTCAAAAACAGTTTCCTACAAATGTTCATGTCTTTGTTTGTAACAATCATCTTTTCATGTACTAAAATAAACATTGCTGAAGGATACAAAACAATACTTTTCGAATTCTTGACAAGATTTTCATGCTTGTTCTCCTTATGTTACAGATTCCTGGTAGGGTGCTGGTGGAGAGGTGCACTTGGTTATAGAAGGGTAGGGACATGAAGGTGCAGGCTGACATCTAGTGACAAACTGAGAGAACTTTTAAACACCGGATATTCTCATTAGGCAAAGACTTTCATTCTTTAGGGACGTTTAAGTATCTCATCCCCTTAAATAACTAACCAAGGTCTTAATGTAATAACAACCTCCAATTGCATTTCCAGGTTTCTCCTTTGAAATGCCTCTTCGGTGGAAATGCTGTTTCACTTTCTCAGTGAGTTATTCAGACACTCACTTTAGCAGTAAAAAAAGTCCAGTCCCCTTCATTCCAATTCACAACTGTCTGCTCTAAAATTGATTATTCAATTGAGTGTGTGCACAGAAATTCTGATCTAATTTGTATCCCTGAGCTGGACCAGGAGCAGATATGGTGTGGTGCAGCTGAAGGACATTAGACTGAGAGCTTGGAACTTCTTTTTTTAGTGAGGGTTATTTCTCAAAAGAGAATCCCTATTTTTCCATTTAAAGGGTGTTACTGAAAATATCTTTTTATCATTATGAAAGCAGTTAAAAGAATCTCATCTGGGTACAATCCCAGTAGCAGTCAGTGCTATTAGTAGCCAGTTAACTCATTCCTGTGCTAAAGTGTAGCTGATAATACTCATCAACAGGTTTCTCTGCCTATGTCTGTGCATAGACTCAGAGTCCTTCCCAAAATCTTAACCGTAAAATAGAGACTCATAGGATGGCTGAGAAAATTGGGCCAAAAGATCAGCTGCAGACAGAAGCAGTTTCTTTAGTTAAAAATCTTTTGCAAACATTGACTTCCTGGTTAGAAAGGACTGATTACTATTCAGTGTGGGAAATAACAAAATAAAGGTGTCTTACTGGGATACCAGCTCTCTCCCTTACTCAGCCATTTTTTGGGACAATGAAATACTGTTTCTCCAAGGGCTTGTGTTTTTCCTTCAGAGCAGCTGAATGAGTATGATCAGTTGTACAATGGACAAATTACATGTTCAACACTGATTTCTAAAATCATTGTTCAATGAACCTTTCCACTTTCACTCATCTGAACCTCACACTGGATAAAACTGGAATCTTGTGGAAAATTACTTGCGTCTGTATTTGTGAGGTCTGATCAGCACGTTGACATCAGGTGAGTGACTCCCACTCCAGAGGGTTGTGCCACCATTCAAAGGTCCTTAATGGGCTGAAGAAATGGTGTGATAGGAACCTCAGGCATCTGGACAAAGGGAATAACAAAGTCCTGCATTCTCTGCACCAGCACAGGCTGGAGTCCAGTCGACTGGAAAGCAGAGAAGGAGCTGGGGACAAGGTGGACATGAGCCAGCAAAGGGCCCGTGCAGCACAGCCCAGCAGCATCCTGGGCTCCACTGGGCAGGACACTGCCAGCAGGTGAGGGGAGGGGCTCCTTCCCCTCTGCTCAGCCTGATGAGACACATCTGGGATGTTGTGCCCAGTCCTGGGCAGGTTACCCAGTTCTGGATTATTTACCAGAGAGGCTGCAGTATGATGGAGGACTTGGAGTATTTGCCATGTGAGGGGAGGCTGATGGAGCTGGAGGTATTCAGCCTGGACCTCAGAAGGCTTTATCAGTGTGTGTAAATATCTAATGTGGGTGGGGATTAAAGAAGATTAAATCAGACTCTTCTCAGTATTATCCAGGGAATGGATGAGAGGCAATAGGCACAAACTGAAATTCCATCACTGAAATGTAAGAAGAAAAAAAAAAATCCTTTCAAATGGTGTGGTCAAGCACTGGAACAGGTTGTATGGAGACTGAAGAGTTTCCAACTTTGGAGATGCTCAGAATCTAACTTAACACTGATTGTACTTCTTTAGCAACCCTATGCTGAGCAGGGGGTTTGGATTGGGTCAACTCCAGAGGCAACCCCAACCATTCTGTGCTTCTGTGTGATTTTCTGATAGCAAATAGATTGCTCTGGATATGTCTTTGTTCCAATACAGTAGAATTAGCATTAGTGTCTGTCTTGCTTGATGTTTATTCTGAAAAACCTCTACAAATTTTATACCTTCAAATAATCTATGACTATGTATTTCAAATCACCTATTAAATTATTTTTTTAAAAAATGTTTTAATTGCTAATTTCTGCTGAAATGGTGGAGGGTGCTTAGAGGAAATACAGTCTTCCTCTTGCCCATCAAAATTCACTTCCTGCTGAAATCCAGTCCCTTGTGCATAGACCAATCCAGTGATGGATATAGAGGTATAGAGTTCAAACCATGAGGTCCTGAACTGAAGGTGAAAGAGATCCTACAGCAGTAGTAAGTAACTGCTTAGTTTGTACAGTGGATTATAATAGGGAAAAGAAGAATCTTGTTTAAATTTCAGATCCCATTTTCAGAGATGTAAACTGATATCTTGAATTTAGAGCACACATGATATAAAGCAATTCCAAGGAAAATATTCCAAAATGCAAAATCACTCTCCAGAAAAGAACATCACCCTTTGATAAGCCATCTTTTTCTCAGAGAGAATTATAGTTCCAAAAGCTATTTTATTGCCATGTTTTGCAATGTTATGATAATCTAACAATCTAACAATATTTGGGATATATTTCTTAAAGGTCTGCTTATTAGGATTGGGTGTTTCATTGGAACTGAGGCAGTTATTAAAGAAAAAAGTGCCTCAGCCCTCAAAATCTGTGGAAACTGAATAATTTGCAAATTGCATTGCAAGATAACATATTTTTTTTTAAATCAGATCTGAATGTTGAAAAAACCCCAAATCATCTGAGATGCATTTGCACTTGTATAGTGATCTGCCAGCTATGCAACTCCAGTGTAAAGCTCCCAGACTTCAGCAAAAGGCATCTCTGTCAGAAATGTTTTTCTCTCTTGTCACTCCTTAGACTCCACAAATCTGCTGCTTGTCACACTTCCTTCTCAGCATCTAATGAGCAGAGGGGCCTTGAAAACAGAGGTGTCCAAGACTCTGATGCTGCCTTCCTCTGTGCTGCCACCAATGTCCCCCCGCCTCCTGATGCATGTTATCTGGGGTGAGCCAATGCAACAAAAACTCGAATGTCAAACAAGTGGGGAATGGCAATGCTGCACTGCGGGATCGACTCTTGGCTTCAGCACTGAAGGTTTCCAAGGCCAGATTCTGCCACGCGTTTGATGCTAAACGTGTCCATGGGGGGCTCCCACCGCCACATGTCCATAGGGCAGGGTCTGCAATGCATTAGGCAACCAGGCTACAGCTGGCGACGAGCAGCTTTCCTTGGTTGTGTAAGCACACAAAGAAGAGAACGGTAGGGCAGCAGCCCCGTGGTGAGCAGCCAGCAGAAGGGTGTGAGACACCGTCCGAAGTTTCCTTCATTTGCCTCACAACCATCGCAAGGACCCTGCAGACCCCTGACTGGAGTTCTGGCCTGGCCCAGGTGGACAGGGACGCTTGCCCAGTGACTGTCAGCAGGCGTGCTTGCTGTGCTCCTACAGAACGCTGCATTCCAGCAGGTTGTGACAAGCGGTGGCTTGTCCCTGCGTGCCAGCACCTGCTTCACAGACCAAAGGGCTCTTCACAATGGCCCCATCAATCTTCCCCACTTTCTGGCCAGATGCCAGATACTCGCTTTGGCAAAAGACTCTATAAACTGTAACTTCTTGGGAAGACTTCGGTGCACCCCCACGGACCACGGCGAATCCATGTGGTTGGACCATTGAGGACCACGTCTCTACGGTGGTAGCTATAACCCCCTTCCCCTCTTTTCTCTCTATTCTTTATTTCCCTTTTCTGTCCCCTCTATCGCATTTGCTGTTGGTACCACAATAAAGTTGCATTTATTGTGATTAAATTGATGGTCCCCTGCCGTTTGCCTTTTTACACTTTTGGGATCGGTTAAGGAACCATCACGACACCCCGCACGAGCGGATCGTGACAAGGGGTAAGAGGGAGGGCAGGGCTGGGCGGCTCCGGAGGGCGCTGAACACCAGGAGGCAGCCGAGCACCCGGCGCGGCAGGGACAGCCCCGCCCGGCTCCCCTGGAGCAGGCAGAGCCCGGGGAATGACCCGCGCCAAAAGCGCCCCGTGCTCCCGAAACCTCGCACCGCGCAGCTCTGCCCCTGGAAACAGGGTCTGCTCATCTCAGTCTGCTCCGCAATCCAGGCTGGAAAGCACTGAGTTTTGTTTTCCTGCTGCTGCAAGTGCTTACCCACAGGAGCAGCCTCCAGTTCGATGGCTCTGAAATGAAGTCACTATCCTTAATACAAAAGTAAAATACTAATACCTGAGAGGTAAAATGTTAATTTCCAAGTTAAAAAAATTAGGAAACGCAGCTGCTTAATACATCTTGTGTATCTATAGGAGCAATGCATGAAACTGGACATCATAGAAGGCAACAGAATCACAGAATGGGTCAGGTCAAAAGGGACCACAGTGTTCATCTGTTCCAGCCTTCCTGCTCAAGCACGGTTATCCTAGAACACAAGGCACAGGATTGTATCCAGAAGGTTCTTGAATAACTCCAGTGAGGGAGAAGCCACAGCCTCTCTGGAAAATCTATTCCAGTGATTGATCGCTCTCAAAGAAATTCTTCATGTTCAGGTGGAACTTCCTTTGCATCAGCTCCTGCCCATTGTGTCTTGTCCTATTGCTCAGCACCACTGAGCAGAGCCTGGTCCATCCTCTGACCCCTCCCTGCAGACACTGACAAACATTGATGAGGTCCCCTCTCACTCACCTCTTTTAGAGGCTGAACCTGCCCAGCTTGCTCAGCCTTTCCTCATAAGAGAGAAGTTCCAGTCCCTCGATCACCTTTGTAGGTCCCTGCTGGACCCACTCCAGGAGCTCCATGTTTTTTTTGTTGAGGAGCCCAGAACTGGGCACAGCACTCTAGACAAGACCTCAGCTGGGCTGAGCAGAGGGGCAGGATCTCCTCCCTTGGCCTGCTGCCAATGCTCTTCCTAATGCATCCAGGACACCGTTGGCCCTCCTGGCCACAGGGGCACTGCTGGCTCGTGGACAGCTTGTTGTCCACCCGGACCCCCAGGTCCTTGTCCTTCTGCTTTCCAGCAGGTTGGGCCCAGCCTGTACCGGTGCCAGGGGTTGTTCCTCCCCAGGTGCAGGACTCTGCATTTGCCTTTGTTGAACTTCAGACAATTCTTCTCTGCCCACCTCTCCAGCCTGTCCAGGGCCCTCTGAAGGGCTGCAGAGCCCTCTGGGGTATCGGCCACTCCTCAGCTTTGTGTCATCAGTGAACACCCTGAGGAGGCCTCTGCCCCTTCCAAGGATTGAGGTGAGACTGGCTGGATCCAGTTCCATGTGTTCTCCTTCTTGCCTGTTTTGAAGAATGGGTGACATTTGCTTTCTTCCAGCCCTCAGGCACCTCTCCTGATCTCCATGACCTTTCAAAGATGATCATGAGCCCCCTGGCTATGATGTCTGCCAGCTCCCTCAGCATTCGTGGATGCATCACGTCAGGGCCCATAAAAATTACAAATCACTTTTCACAGTTCAGTCTTGAACAAGTGACCCTGAACATTTGCCTCTTAAATAAACAAGATGGAGCAGCTAGAGATTGGAAATGAATGCTGGAAACTTAGAGGGGAAAATTTTTTTTTATAGCTCATTTTTTATAGCTTTGTCATGCCAAAAATAACTTACAGACATTTTACAGCAGATACTTCCACCCAATCCTTCTACAGTTCAAAAATATCAAATGTCACCATTGCCACATTCACTTGCATCATCTTTTGACATGCTGCAGGGACTGGTAGTGATTCACAGGCACCAATATGAAAGCTGTGAGTTCTCCCAAGGCAAAGACATTTATGATTCATCCTGACTTGTGTAGCCTTTCTGGAAAAAAAGGTTTATCTGCCACAAGCCACCTGAGTTGCTTGTTTTCAAGCAACTCAAAGAAACTTAATGAGAGCACTCTGAAACACAGAATGAACACGGGAGAAAAAAAATCAGAATACTTGTGACATTACGAAGACTTCAAGTCCTCTAAACAAGAGATCAGAAGTTCCTTTAAGGATTTGCTTGTGTCACATACCTGCTTGTTAAAGAGGAGTAAGTGGCAGATGTTTGTAAGAGAAAGAAAAAGGGAAGTGCCATGAAGATAAGGTGACAGACTTGGTCTCCTGCCTTGTTTTGTTCAGCCATGACTATTTTTGTGAGAGTGGGAGGGAGGAGGGTTGGTTATCGCAGGACATCTCATCTTTGAGAGGGTTCAGAAGAGGGATACAAGAACAATTAAGGGACTGGAGCATCCCTTTCATGAGGAAAGGCTGAGGGAGCTGGGCTTGTTCAGCCCTGAGAAGAGGTGACTGAGAGGGTGTGGAGTCTCCTTCACTGGAGACATTCAAGAACCCTCTGGACACAATCCTGTGACGTGTGCTCTGGGATGGCCCTGCTGAAGCAGGGAGGTTGGACCAGATGACCCACTGTGTTCCCTTCCAACCTGACCCATTCTGTGATTCTATGTGGTTTGTCTAAGTGTATCATTTGCATAAACATGATACAGAGAGGAGCTTTCTTTATTTGATTTTATGTATATGGAAATAAAACCAGATGAGAAAGATCAGGCAGAGGGTACTTGTAACTTTATACTCACATCACTGCTATAAAGTGGATGTTAAGTCCAGTCAATACTCATATTGATGGCTCAAGTCCAGAACTAGTGTAAAAGCACAGAAGAGGTGGAACTTCTTAAATTAATAGCATTACAGTACAATCCTTCAATACCTTCAACATTTTTAACATTTTAGCATTTCTTTTTCTGAAATAAATATTTTATCCCCTTTCACATATTGGTAATATATTATATTAGTAACATACATTAGTAACATTTCTATTGCTAAAAGAAATACTTATTTTATCCCCTTTTATGAGTTAGTAACATTTTATATTTCTTTCAGTAACATTTGAGATATATTTTCAACTTCAGTATGAGCACCATCTTTTTTTTTTCTTTTTGTTTAGACACTGTTTTACAAATTGTATATACTTTTTTGTCAATTTGCTCTTTCTAACAAAGACTCATACTGTTTTGCAGTCCTGGGAACAATACAGGATGTTTTGATGGAGATTTTCAGAGAAAAGATGACTTTAATGTTCCTGTCTTCTGTAGCTGACAGTGGGTTTTAAAGGGAAAGATCATGAGGTTGTGAGAAATGATAGTACGAGTTTCTGAAACAATTTTCTCTGAATAAATCTGTAAATAATAGCACTGATATACATGATAGGCTCTTCTCACTTCTCTCTGCAGGTTCAGGACCCTTCTTACATTGCCACAGATCTATGGTCCCTTTGTGGGCCAGCATGCTCTTTGTGTAACAGAGCAGGAATAACACTGACCGTTTGAATGTTAATGTTCTAATGGTGTTAAACCTCAAAGAAAATATTGACAAAGACATAGGTAAACATTGCAAAATTTCTTTCACAGCCTCACAGTGGAATCAGAGCTTTATGACATCAGCTCCTGGTGCACAAGTTTACATGGTGCAGTCCTATGAAACCAGATCACTTCCTCCTTTATCTGTTGTTATGGCTCCATAGATGCCTTGCTCTTCCCTTGAAAATTCATCCTCCCAGGAAATACGGAGTTAATGGAAGTTAGTGAGTTAATGATGGCATAAAGCTAATTGGGAAGACAACAATCCTTCATTTTCTGGCTTCCTCCTGTTTGTGCCTGTTGAGGCCCTCGTGCTCCAGCTGTCTCAGCACCTGCAAACTGTTTCAAACACAGTGCAGGGGCTCTGTCTTCACAGGTTTTCTCTGGTGTGAAATGGGTGTGAAATGAAGAGCCACAAAGCAAAAGAAACCATAAAACATGGCTTCTTCAAAAGGCAGGATGCAGATGCTGTGGTGAGGTTTGTCATGCACAGAGCCCCTTTTGGCGCCTACAGTCATCATCAAGAAAAGATATCCCACAGGCTTGTTAAAATTAATAAGAATTTACCTAAGGGAAAATTTGTTTTCCTGAGAGTATGTGACTCACTCTACTCTTTAAAACACAGAAGAAGGATGAAGCTGATGCATCTCTGCAGAGGCACTTGATGCTCAAATGTAACCATTTATTTTTGGTGTTGCCAGTTCATGTCTTGCAGAGCTTCTAAGAGCTGATAAGCTCAACACTGCATTTCTCTGAACAGTGTTGATGATACATGTGCAACATTAAGAATGAAAACAATCATAAACACCATACTTGTCCATAGTCTCTCAATATTCATTAACAACATTAGCAGGTGGCTTCAGGTGGCTTAAAATATAATATAGTGGATGGATATGCCAGTTTTCAGGACAGAAGAAGCACAGCATAAATACAACATATTGCTTTCACAAACAGGTTTTCAAAACTCTGGCAGTATTATAAAAATAAGAATGAAGATTCTTATGCAATTAAATACAAATAACTGGGATTATGTATGTAGGTACAATAATTCCTGATAGTGCTTTGCAGAACTGAATTTATCTAGAATATTCTGTAGAGAATGAAGCATGAAGGAAAACAGAGAAAAGACAGATGCTACTTTAAGGTAAATGTTGTCATATCCAATGTCAAGATTTATGTGGTCAACCAGCTGTCAAATTCTTACATTGGCCAAGTTTATTTTTTCAATTACAGCATCAGAACTGAGAAGCCATTTTTTAAAGAAGGAAGAAATGGCATCTGTTTCCCATAGATAGATTTTTAGGTAGGCACTTACACATGGATTTGCAAAGCAGCTTTAGACAGATTTTCCTGACAAGCTCAGCTAGTACTTTCACTTCATTCATACAGAACCAGCAGGATCCAGTACAAAATAATTACTTTATAGTAATGCTTTTAAATAATAGGCTTCAATCTTTTTAATATTCCAGTAATTTTTCACACTCAAATCTGCTTTTGACAGTAGCCAGTAATTAACTGATCCCATTTTAATCATAATGGAACTGCACGCTGCATGGCCTCTGACACCTGTTTGAATCTCCTGCAGCTTTTGACTACTGGAGGGAACAGCCCCCAGCTTAGGACACTTGAACATTTGAAGAACAAGATAAATAAAAACATTCTTCCTAACTCTGTCCTTTTATCTTACTTCAATTTATCACATTCTTCATCCACTAACTTTCACAATTTGGTAATGAGGAGTTTCATAATGACTCCCAGTGTAGAGCATCAAAATACCGTGGCCACACAGACCATCACATGTCACAGCATGTGAACACACTGTGGGGGGAGAGTGTGTGTGTGTGTGTGTGTGTGTGTCTGTGTGTGTGTTTGTCTGAGGCATAAGGCAACCAGTTTTATCAAGTCTCCATTTCATAAAACTCTGGAATTGCAACCGATCCAAGGAGGTAAGAGAGGATCACGTGCCAGTAGCGTCAGCACAGCAACAGCACCAGTGCTACTGACCCAGAAAGAAAACGCTCCCCTGGGGAGATCCCTTCCGACTGCTTCTTGCAGTCCTAGTCCACGTACCGAATGCAGAAAGCCACGAAGCAGCAGCCGACCAGCGCCACTGTGGATGCCGAAATCACGGTGACAGCGCTGCCAGCAATGCTAACCAGGAGCCCCAGGCCCACGCCGAGAATGATCTGGGCCAGCTGAACCATGCAGGTCAGGGCAGCACAGTCGATGCCCTTCCCTCGCCCCTGCTCCCCTGCTTGTTCCCCTTCCTGCAGCTTCAGGCTCTGCAAAGAAGCACAGAACAAACCCCAGAAACAGGGCAGTATCAGCAACGTGCAGCTCTTGGCCGAGACGTTGTTACAGCTCCAGGGGCAGCGGGACACGTCAATAGCTTGCTGCTCCCAGTACCACAGAGGTTACCATAGAGATTTTACAAGTAACAGTGAGTTTTTCAAGCTTCCACCAAATTTTTTCTCATCTGCAGTTTTTCCCTCTATCCCTTCTCTTAAGGAAGTAATTGAAAATTGACTGGAAAACCTATACATTATTTTCAAGTTCAGGTCAATTTAAGCTCTGTCAAACTGACATTTAACAGTGCAGGTCATCCTGTCATGAATAACTTGGCTCTGACTCATGGCTGAAGGAGCCATACTATCATATTATCAAAGAATCATCATAGAATCACAGAATGGCTTGTATTGGAAGGAACCTGAAAAATCATCTTGTTCCTATGCTCTTGTTGTGAGCAGGGACACTTTCCAGGGTGCTCAAAGGTACATCCAACCTGGCCTTAACACCTCTAGGGATGGGGCATCCAAAACTTCTCTGGACAACCTGATCCAGTGTCTCACCCCCCACACATTAAATAATTTTTTCCTGATATCTGACCTAAATTTACTTCCTCTAAGTTTGAAGCTGTTCCTGCTTGTCCTATCAGTATGTGCCCCTGTGAAAAGCCCCTCTCCATCTTTCTTGCAAGCTCCCTTCAATTTATGCCACAATTATGTCAATCTGAAGCCTTCTCCAGGCTGAAAAATCTCAATTCTCTCAGCCATTCATCAGAGGAGAGGTGCTTCATCCCTGTGATCACCTTTGTGTCCCTCCTCTGGGCTCACTCCAGCAGGTCCCTGTCCCTCCCATGCTGGGAGCCCAGGGCTGGATGCAGTGCTCCAGGTGGGTCTCAGCAGAGCAGAGCAGAGCAGAGGGGCAGAATCCCCTCCCTGCCCTGCTGCCCACGGGGCCCTGGATGCAGCCAGGACACGTTTGGCTCTCTGGGCTGTGAGTGCCATGGCCGGGCCATGTGCAGCCTCTCACCCACAGCACCCCCAAGCCCTTCTGGGCAGGGCTGCTCTGGGTCTGGTCATGCCCAGCCTGTGTTTGTGCCTGGGATTGCCCTGACCCAGGTGCAGGACCTGGCACTTGGCCTTGTTAAACCTCATGGTGTTCCCATGGGCCACATGATGTTCCACATGAGCTTGTCTGGGTCCCTCTGGACGGCATCCTGTCCTTCAGGTGTGTGCTCACATCTCAGCTTGGTGTAATCTGCAAACTTGTTGAGGGTGCACTCAATCCTTTAATCTATGTCATTAAAGAAGATACTGAATCACACTGGTCCCAGTGCAGATCCTTGAGGGCACCACTTGTCACTGATATCCATTTGGATTCTGAGTCATTGACCATGACTCTGGATGTGACCATCCAACCACTTTCTTATCCATCTAACAGTCCAGTCATCAAAGCCATCTTTTCACTTTAGAAGGAAGGATGTTGTGAGGAACCACATCCAGAGGCTTTACAGCAGTGCTGGTACCCCCCACACACATACAGGCAGGAACCCGAAGTTATGGCTCAAAGTACATAAAGAAAATCAGTACTAAAATACAAAGGTATTTTATTGCCAGGGATGAAAGCAACCTGAAAACAAACATCCAGACTAGGATTCTTCGACTCTGCTGAGGACCGCTTTTAATCACTAATGTGTGTATCTACTATGATATACATAGCAGAGCAAAAGCCTTCATTTATTACGTACAAGCGTCTTGCATATTAGCACCCTGTGAGGCTGGTGGATCACTGGAACAGGTTAACTAGAGGGGTTATGAGGTCTCATTCAAACCAGACCTGGGGCATCCTGCTCCAGATTGCCCTCCTTGAGAAGGATCTACATGATCTCTGGGGGTCCCTTCCTCCAGAAAGAATGACTCTGTTTTATTGGGAAGTTATGTGATAATTGACATATTTATTTTCTTCCTGCATAGGCTGTTAAATGGAGGAGGTTGTATTCCAATGATAAGCAAGAAGCTCCTACACTGCAGGCCAGCAGCACCACGGTGTTCTGGTATACAAATTCTCTTAGCCATTATGATGCTTTTTTTTTTTTTTTTTTTTTTTGTTTGTTTTTTTTTTTTTTTTGCAAACCCTATTACCTTGCCTTTGAGCTACACAAGGCTCACAAGTGCTGGAGACAAACAGTCTCTTCCTAATCCAGTAGAAAAAAAAATTGAGTTTGGATCCTAGGGAACAGCAGCACAGAACAGGAGCTGAAATGGCAGCATTATAAAACACAGCACATGATTTTGGTAGAGTGCATTGTGGGGGGAAAATATCTGCTTCTTGTTCTGAAATGATAAAGTCCCAGTTTTAGACACTTTGAAAAATGAATTGTATTTATTTTGCTGGGCTGTTCCCAATGTTCCTATGTGGCAGTAGTTCTGACCACAAATACATGAATCTGTAAATGAATGCTTGATGTTTGTTTTTTTTTTTTCCCATCTTGTACATTATAAAAGATTTGAGCTAAACCTCAACCCATTAATATAAAATATAACATAGAATTATATGTCATTTTACATCAGTCATAGCAAATACCATACACCAAACAAGAAAAAACTGGTTGTCTTATAAGTAACACCTTAATATATTGGCCTATTAAGTGTGTTCATGTACACTTTAGCTTATTTTATTTCACTTCTGTCTTGAAACAGATAAAAATTTTGCATTTACTCCTCCTCTCTGAGTTGGCTGACCTGAGGTAAGAATTGAAATTTCACCCTAACCTGGGCTCATTCTCAGTCTTTTCTTTTGTGTTGATAGTACACCATGATCATTCTCTGTTGGAAGGAGCAAAGAAATTAACCAAAATATTAGGAATCGTATATATGAAATATTTAATCACTTTGAGACATCATCCTAGCATTCAGTAGAATAATTAAAAGAGTTTTGTTGTGTTCATCATTCAGAGGGTGCTGGTGAAAGCTGCAGTAGGACATGTTGTCTAGCACTTGATCTAGCCCTGTGCTGCTTTCAATTATGTTTTTTATTTGGTTTTCCAATGGTTCAACATTGCCTTTATTAGTTTCTTCAGATGTCCCAAGATATACTGAGAACTTTTCCTAATTTCTTCCAACTCTGCTTAATCTTTCTTGTCTCCAGCTGTTTAATTTAGGAGACTTGAGAGAACTTTTCCATTAAAGAACTCAACACTTTACAATACATGAAGATCCTGCTGTGCCCAGTAACATGATACAAGGTGTGCAAGTTTTTCCAGATTTTCCTTGGAAACAGGATTTAAGGCTGTGGAGGACAAAAACCCAACCACAGACATTTAGAAAGATAATGAGAATGTGGTACATGATTTAATACTGAACTATATATAAAGCTGTTTCTACTTGAATGGCATTTGTTTATTAGTAAGACCTTTTGTAACACTTTGCAGTTAACTAAAAATTCTGACAGCCTTTACAGGCTTGCTATTAACCTCAGGCACTCAGAAGTCAAGTGCTCTGCTAACATGACTGGAAGGAAGGATATAAGGAAGGTAGGACGTGAAGACAACACAAGTGGAACCCAGTTACCTGCTTACTGCCTGAACATGTACTGTGATTTGCTTTGTTTCAGATGTGATGACAAATAATTATTTGTTTCACTGAAGGCCTGTTTGGAGAGTTTGGGGCCGGGATGTTAACTCTGTTTGTCAGAGTTAAATTAAAAGCTGCTCACCATTTCTATCCAGTTTACCCCCAAAACAGGTTGAATAAACACAGACAGATATAAACTTAATGCTTCTTGAGACATTGCACTCACCTCTTCTTCCCTGTGGTACTCTGCAATGAGGTGGAATGGCACTGTGTACAGTGTGCTGGACATGACTCCAAAGAGTGAACAAAGAGCCAGAGTGGAATAGACATTGGGAAACAAGCCAATTAATCCAGTACCCAATCCAAAAAGTAGGTATCCAATGAAATAAAGTCCCTTTAATCCTATGTATGGCAGAAGGACTTTCTGCAAGTCTGTGAAAAGAAAGTGAAAATGCTGATAAGATTAAAAAAATAGGTCAGATTTTATCAGGCAATTCCTTTTAAGGAAAAAAAAATGTATTTTGTAAAATGCAATGAAGGAGATAATCTTAACGATTTTGGGAATTACCTCAAATTATTGTAGGTATAAACTTGCCAAAGAAGACTTGCTCACACCACCCCGAGCTCAACCTACAGCTCGCACTGCAGCTGCACCCAGAGATACTTGTGCTGAATAGATACTCATCCACAGAAAGACCACACAAAAATGCCTGCAGTTAAGCTCCAAAGATGAAAACATTTCCCGCAAGCATCTTTTAGATGCTCAAATCAACCCCCAAAATGCTACTTATTTGAGTTTTTGGATCATGAGTTTTTTAATCCTTGGGAAGAGTTATGGTAAAATCTTCTTGAGGAGCTGTGCTAGCATGTTTACACATAATTTTGGAGAGCAAGATTCAAACTTCTGGCAAGACCTTCTGCACAGGGAATGCAAATGGAGAGAGATCACCTTTGAGAGCCTACAGCTACAGCATTGCTAGGTGAAAAAGTGTGTAGGAATTTGGTGTGGCATTTAATTTCAGAATGGTTTTCAGTGTTCGGGGTCAGTTCATGTGCAGAACAATGTCCTACTGCTAAAGTCACCCCTCATCATGTGGTCAGGAACTGTTGGTGCTGGTATGAGTCTCTGACAATGATGAGAATGTAACATTCCTTAAAGCTTTAATGTAGAAAAAAACCAGGTAATTTGGCATCTCTTTATGGTTTTTGAGCAATGGCAAACAACAAACACAGTGTTGGAGTTTGTTCATGGATACTTACAAGAATAGACTGATGAAAAAATTGCATTGATGCACAGTCCCCAGCATCCCATCTCCACCCCTGCTTTGTAGGTAAGGTAAAGAGTGGAGTTGTGAGGTGCGTAGGGATTCCCATGGTACACAACCTGAAAGAGACCACAAAAATCACAGAAGGCAGGGATAGCTCCATGCAGGGAATGCCTCCTTCTTTTGGGCCCCATCCCTGGTAGGGAGCACCCAAGAAATGTGTTGAGCAGTGTCCTAACCACCAATTTGTAATTCTCCAGGTTTCACACTCATGTCTTCTGGACTATCACATCCCAGGCTCCGCCTAATTTTTTACCCTCTTTTCCTGAACTGTCTACTTTACATCAACTCATTTGCCCTTCTGTGTTTGAGTGTCTCAATTCCAACTAACTTTCTCCCTCCACTTCTGCTTTCTTGCCCTAATTTATCTACCTTTTTTTTTTCCATTTTCTCTTTCAGGTTTTTGTCAACACACTAATTTTTCCACACAGTTATTGTCTTATTCATTTACTTTTCTAGACAAGCAAAACGTTCTTCTTTCAGTTGTTCATCTACACTGCAGGGAAAAAGCCCCTGCCACTTGTCTTGCCTACAAAGACAAAAAAGGCAAGGAAATGGGAATACTGTGTGGGAACCACAGTAGAGCAGGGAATGGCAGTGATAGATTTGTGCCAGGACCATATTAGTACTATGGAAGGAAGGAGGCAGAGACATCCATATAGGCAAGGATCACTGTCAAGGACATAGAGTCCCGGGGAATGGCATGGAAAAGGCACCACTGGGTGTTGTGAAGGCAAACAGCTGCTGAGAAAAGGGACTCAGGACAGACAAATGCAGGAAGATAAAACTTCCTGCTACCAAGTAGCTCCATGTGTGCAAAGAGCTGCATGGCCTGAGACCAGGGAGGCTGCAGTGCAGGTGAGGGGCTTTGTGTGGATGCTGCACATGCACCAGGACAAGGCCAGCTGCATCCAAGTACTGCCCCAGCTAGAAAGCCTGCCCATCTGGGAGCAGCTCCGAAGCCAAAGCAGAGAATGGATGTGTTTGGACCAGCTCTGAGAGCTTCACTTTGAACATTTAGACACAAATAGCCTTACATATACTAAAGGTTTTCCCCAATGATTTCCCCAGACAGGCTTGGAACAAGGGCCTGACCTTAATTAGCTGGTTTACAAAACTATTGTTGAGCCATCCAGATATAAATGGCTCTGACACCAGTGTAATTTTCTCAGGATAGTAACACCATTTCATTTATTTTTGATGGAGGAGGAGATGATACAAGGAAGGAGTAATGAGAGTATTTTATGCTTTACCTGTCCCATGAAATCCGTGAAGAAAAGCATGTTGGACAGGAAAGCCATCCATCCAAAGAGATGGCTCACACAGAGACAGCGATAGTGGGATGGCATGCTTAAAAGTGTCTTCAAGAGGGATTTAAGGGTCATCTGCTTTTTTTCCTAAAAGCAAATATTCAAGAATAATACAATATTATTGTCCTGAAGGCTAATGAAATAGCTGACAGCAAATGAAGAAGCCCTTAGTGGTATCTTTTCATTGCTGAACTTCCAAAGTGTTTTATTTTTTGCTAGGAAAAGTTGCTTGGGTACTGAGTTTTCTTAAATTTATAAAATTCACAGGAACAATAGAAGACATGGAGTATACCAACAGAAATGTAACATTTTTTGCTGTTATCAGTATGACAATTATTTACATGCAGAATTACAGGGAAATTTTCTGCCAAAGCAGACTCAGAGAGTTAAAAAAAAACCCCAATGAACCAACAACAGAAACAACAAGAAAGAAAATTTATTTATTTATAGAGACCATCAGCTTTACACTGAAAATTTAAAGCTGCCACAGAAAAAAAGTTATGCTCAAAATACTTCCTGAAAATTAAAATGTGTTGCGGATTTCTGAGACCTTATTCCCTTTCCATTCTATGTGCTAAATTCCCACGGAAACTTATTTTTCTAGGGAAACTTCTACCTCTTTGGGAATATAATGAGCTTTCCACTGTGCACTGTCCTTGGAGCAGGGAGAAGCTGTGGTTCCCCATGGTAGCACACAGAGAATGTGAGCTCCAGCATCTGAACACCTCATACCAAGGGAGAAAAAACTCATTTCGTAATCAAAACTTAATTGGTGCTGGTTAACAAATCTCACTGATGAGGAAAATCTAATCTTCTCACTACCTTTAATGCCCCATGTTATCTCCCTCCTTGTCTCAGCCTTGTGCCCCAAAATTCTCAGTTTCTTTTCCAGTCACATTCATCAGATCATTTGTATTACTTTTTTTTTTTTTTTTTAACTACTGTAGGTGTACTGTATATCACATATTTTGACACATAATTCTTCCTGTATTAAAGCTCCTGCATGGTTCACTGCTTTTAAAGAGGAAAAAAAAAGATACCATTTTAACTGTGCATGATGGAAAACCACTGATTTTCTCTCATGATATTTGGAGACAACAGTGTTGGGAAAGATGGTGAAGGAAAATGTATGTTATGAAATGTGCAAGAACTGCAAAAGTTATGCTAATTACTCAAAATTCCTGAACTGGATCTTGTCTTCAATTTGCTGTAAGATGTCATTTTTCCCTTTCTTCCTTCAGTCTTGCACTTTTCACAATTCTACTTTCTTTTGAACTAGGCTATGCTGCAAGCTACTCTATGAATAATCACCACATACAAAGTTGGAAAATACTTTGCTTCAGTGTGAGGTTTTTAATCCTCATAGGAATGCCAAAATTCAAGTTGCTGACTTCCACCTTGGACTGTATATTGTCCAAATCCCTTGGAATTTCTCCTGGCATCACTGTCTTTTTTTACACAGGGTAAGCTTTATATTCTTCTGCAATTATAAAAAGGAAACAAAAGAATTCCAGATTGACTCCAGTGTTATTTCAAGGATAATTACTATCGTTTGACTTGGCTTTATTTAATTTGTAATTCTTCCACCCTGCTTTTTAAAATAGCCTTTCCAATCAAAGTTTTAAGATAAGGTCATGGAATTACAAAGGACACTGAAGTGATTACAAACAATAATTTTACAGCTAGATAGAAATGGGTTTTTTTCTATTTAGATATTCAAGAGAGTGGAAATAGAAACCAAACATGTTTAATGCACACATTCAAAACATACCAGTACACAAACTGCATGCTAATTTAAATAACGCGCTGAAGTTTGCCTCTGTTTAAGCACCTTATCCTTCAAAAGCTCAGAATACCAATAATCTCTAAAAATATCACAACTCAGGGAATAAGATGATAAGAATACAGAGGAAGCAATATAACTTGGGTTTTATGGCAGTGGACCCTGAATATTTTGGCACCATTCAAAAGAATACAAGGCTAATTGCTTTGGGTGTCTGTTCATACTGTAGCAGACCAAATCTCATTAATAATCATGTTAGCTATTAGCATGTGAGAACATAGGCCTTAATTTAGAAGAAATATAGCCATGAAGCCTGCAATTTAAAAAAAAGAGACAGGAAAACAGGAAGCCAAACTATTTCTTTAAGGAAGTGATTATGGTAATGAATGAACTCAGCAAACATGTGCCACAGGAGACAGAACATTAAAGCAGTGAGTGTCTAGAATTCATGCACACAAAGAAGTGCACATCAAAGAAACATGAGACTGATCAAAGCACTGGGGGACTCTAACAGGCTGCCCAGCCTAGGCAGAGAGGAGGGCAATGGCACAGGCTCGCCACCACAGCTTCACCTCCGGTGTTAGACATGGAACTCCACATTTCTCATGCTACTGACTCCATGGAATTATTTCTTCCCAAGGCAGAGGCTACCCCAAACCACAGTCTGCTCCCCCCACTTTCACTGCATCACTCTCTCATCTTCATTTGCCTTCTCTTTTTTTAAAGCCTGCATGGTCCAAGCAATTGATGAGGCTCAGCATCTCTAACAATTCGGAGGATGCTCAGAGTGAGCAGTGCTGGTGAAGGATGCTGGCTGCTCAAGCTGGCCTGCTGTGGGGAAGCTCAGACAGCATCACAGTGCTTTTGTTAGATTCTCCCCACAACTGTTGCCTTGCTCTCTGCCCCCCTCCGTGTTTGCCTGGCATTCTCATCAGGCAATGCTCATTTCATATGTCTTGCATCTGGTGTAATAGTAGTTTTCTTCCAGTCAGAAATACCAAGTGTTATTATAAAACAAATTACAAATAGTAAAAGATAATAAATCCCTTTTACTTACAAATTAAATAAGAGTATTGCTTTCCTACTTATAACTGTTTGCTTAGTACAGCTTAGTCTTACATAACAAGCTTAGTACATTTTACCTGATTTATCAAATCTTTGTATCAGTGTATCAGGGATTGATATGCTGCATAATGCCAAGAAATCAAAAGTGGAATTAAAATGAGAAGCAATTGTGTCCCCACTATTGTGTTATACTTTGCTTACCTAGGATACCATGAGATAGCCATAAGGATTTCTAGCACTGAAAGTCATCAACGAAACAGTAAAAAAGATCAACTGTTCTCAACACCATGCTAGAAGCGGTCTGTCCAGATATTTTTCTGGTAGATTCAACTCTTACTAGGTGCCTTAGGTTGAAGAAATCTCTCATAAAAATGCATCAGAAACAAAATAACAGTGAGGATTTAAAAGTACTCACTGTTTTCTCTCACCTCAAAATTTTGCCAAAGGCACAGCTACAATATGACTCAAAATAAAACTCAAACTCTGGTAGCAAGGTAGCACTGCTGTAGAGGCAGCAATTTCAAACACTTCAGTGCTCAATGAAATGTTGAGTGGCAGAAAACCCACATGTCACACATTTCACATGTACTATGTACAAAATTGTGTGGACTTCGGTAAGAATTAGAGACCTACATCAAAGATTAATGGTCTGTAGTCTTTGTCCACAAATTTATGCTAATTATATCAAGACGAAAGGACAGAGTAGATCCTATACACAAAATTCACATGAGGACATCAAGACACTGACATTGAGCAGCAAACCCAGCCAGGTTCTCCCTCATCCCTGCAAATGATTCAAAGCATCGGAACTAGCTGGTCTCATGCCTCTTGCTGGCAATATTTTCTAAGGGGAAAAAAAAGCAAAAAAAAGGCAAGCAGGCTTTCTCCTGTGTTTGTATGCTGGTGGAGGGTTCTTTTCTGTGCCTGTGAAAGGACTCCATTACAAACAATCAGCAATAGCTAATTAAGGGGTCTTGAAGGATGCAAAGATATGAACTATAAAATCACCTCTGCACTCACCTCTGTGCGTGACGCAGCTGCGCATTTCCCTGGCTTGGCTGCAGCCTTTATTTCAGTACATGTTGATTTTAAGTGACCATTCTTAATTTCATCCTCTATGGAGCTGTATTTAAGGGGTTCAGTCACTTCCAACAAGAACTTTGCCTCTTCGTTTTCATATCTGAGTGGGACTTCAGGAATACTGCACAGATGTATGGTAAGGCAGATTATGAAAACCAAGGCTGCGAAGAAGAAAATCACCTGGAATTCTGATGCCAAGGTATATCCTAGTATAGTTTGACCCCAATCCATAGCACCTGTAAGGTAACCCAGGGCTCCTCCCAAACCTACAATGGTGGGGGAAAAGAAAGGAAAAAAAAAATGTCTACCGGCATTGACAAAATAAACAAAGAGTACATAATACCTTCAATATGTGATGCCCTCTAGAAATGGTGGAATAATCACTCTTCAGATATTTATCACAAGAAATAGAAATACTGAGCTAATCACATACATGAGCAGTTACTAAAACATCTCTTGAAAAATCTCCTTAGATCTGTCAGGTGGAGCTCTCCAGAAATTGCCTGAACACACAGCAAAATAGGCTCCATCTCTTTTTTTGACTCTTTAAAACTGTATTTTCTCTGAAATGGAAAATAATACAAGTGATGCTAAATTAAAGCCTACAAAAACTGTGTTTTTCTTTTTTTGTTTTCACAGAACAAACATTTTAAAAATTATACTGAGAGTTTTTTATAGTTTAGAATTTGTAAATCTTATTATATTTAGCTTAGTCCAAACAGAAATACTGCCTCCATGTGAAATTAAAAAAAAAAAAAAAAAGGAAATAAACCCAATGGCATTGTTTTGTACTTATACAAATACAAGTACAACACCACTTGGAAAAGAAAACAGAAAGGAAAATTTATAAGCATATATATTTACGAATTTTCTCAGAAGATGCAGACTAAAGGGTGAAATGAGAATGCTACTTTGTTCCTTGGCATTAATAAACCCAGACTTCAGTCAGTTTGGTTTTTTTACAATTTCTTCTCTTTGTTATAAGTGCACACAGAGATGCACAGGAATGTGCCCTCTACATTCAGTACAGAGCTCTGGTAGGGGTGGCACCTTTGCAGAGTCCTGACACCTTGTTAACCAGGTGGCTCTGGGGGATGGATGGTTGGGAGTTCCACAGGATAGGCACTTTCCAAGAATTTGGAAGCAATTCTACCCTTCTGCTTAGTAGAACTGATAACAGTCTACAGCAAAGCCTTGCATCTAAGAAAAACTAACAGCACCTGCACTTGCTTCCCCAAAACACATGGGATTTTGATTTCATTCTGGGCTTTCTGTACCTTCTTTGCCTTCCTGGGTCTGCTTGTGTGTGGCCCTCTTTCATTGTGCCCTATGGCATTTCACAGGAGACTGTATCCTTGCTTGTTCTCATAAAAAAACAATTACACTATTAATAATTTTTCAAGAAAATCTATACAATGTTATTTTCAATGTATGTTTGCAGACAGAATGTTTGACATTAGAGGATGTCTTTGCATGCCATTTGGAAAAATAAGCATTATGATATTGGAATGCAGCCTGACTGCTGAGTTGTTGGATGTGTGCACACTTCCACTTGAATAGGAGGCCATGGGTTTCATAACTTCAAAGCTATCAAGTTTCATGTTCAAACCCAAAACTGAAGGCAAACTGGAGAGTAAAATCTTAGAAATGTTAAGTATAAAGGGAAAGAAGGAACTAAAGTAGGAAAAAGAAACTATCTAAAACAGAGCCTGGACAAGAAATGGGAAGATTGCTGTCTGTGTCTAATAGGGATAAAATGGGGTATGATAAATGTAAATGGAGGGCAATGGATATTAATATTACAGTTTAGGGAAAACAAACACTAAGACCAGTGAATTGCTGGAGAAGACTGCCTTGTGAGGCTGTAGAACTCCAGTCAGAGAAGGATTCAACCAGACCAGGGAACTTTCAGTTAGGAAGGGTTAAGATGAACTTGCTGTGGAGAGCACAGGATGCTGGACCAATTCACACACTCTGCCCCAGTCTTATTTCATGTTATTTTTCCCACATCCCCTTTTGCAGCTCAATACACTGAATCAGCTAAATCTGTAGCTTCAAACTTGGAGACTTTTTAGTATCATCCAAAAAAAAATTGCGATCGGAGTTGTGCTGAATATACATAGAGACTCACTCCTCTATCTTTCCAAACAAGAGATTCTTTAACATTTTATCTGTTTCTAATGGATCATACAGATTTCATGTGGCTTTAAGTTTCTCATATTAACTATGTTTCTGGATATAGGTATTTCATGTGTCCAAAATTGGCCTGTTGTCAGTAGCTACTACACCTCCCTCCTTGAACAGAGTAACTGCTACTGAGTTTACATGTCTCTGCTCCTGCTGGGGGCTCAGTAGCCACAAAAAATCTGCTGTAACAAAGATTGCCTGACTTCTCATGTAGTCTGCTTTTTGTATAGTGCTTTCACAGGGATTACTCTCAGACATGGCAGGAGGCTCCTCCCAGGTCACTTCACAGGTACACAGGCTTACATGTCTTCCCTGTGTATTTTCTCAACACAGGGCTCACACTGTACAGATGATTCCATAGAATCAATGTTGAGGGGTTGGAACAGACTCTAGAGATCATCCAGACCCACCCACCCTGCCACTGGCAGGGACACCTTCAGCTAGACCAGGCTGCTCAAGGCCTTATCCAACCTGACCTGGAACACTGACAGGGTTGGTCATCCATAACCTCCCTGGACAATCTATTCCAGTGTCTCACCACCATCACAAGGAAAAATTTCTTCCTAACATCCTAACTTTCTCCTCATCTTCCTAAAGAAGAGTCCCTCTCCAGCTTCCCTGTGGTCCCCCTTCAGATACTGGAAGGTTCCTATGAGGTCTCCACACAACCTTATCTTCAACCTTGTTCCAACAGTTTTGTGTCCTTCCGTAACTTGGCAACATTCCAAAAATGTACAAAGCTGTTAACTTCATTTGCAGGAACTTGAACTGAGCCACTTGGACTTATTTTGTGGGAGTTGTGAATTTCTGAATTTTACACAAAACTCCTGTTTCTATACAGCACATACTGGAGCAATGCTGAAGAATGAAAATCAATTCCATTGGTTTGTGCAGCTCTTGTTCTGCGTAACATGACAAGTCAAAAATGTTATTTTAATGTGCAATAGCAATGAAACAAGCTACATCCATTATTTTTTGCCTCAGCAAAGACTTGAAAAAACGCAAAACAAACCAAACAATTCACATTTTAAAATAACTAACTACTCTTAAATCATGCCGGTGTTGCTGTAATTATTTGTGCCTGCAGCCTTCTTCAGAATTTTTGCAGCAGCAATCACAAGTTGCTGTTCTCTGGAGTAATGAAAATCCAGCAACAAAAGTCTCGTGACTGAAGTGCAGGATCAGATGATCAGTTCATTCAAGATTAGAAACACAGTGAGGATAAAATCCATGCAATTACCTTCCCCTCCTTTGAGAGGTAGGGAGGAAAAGAAGGGATCAGTGTACCTGTAAAGAGGGCGTGGTAATGCAGACCTTTCTCTTTATCCTGATGAGAGCAGACATCAAATAAATATGCTTTGATGGGACCATCAATAAAATCAGCTGCAAAATCAAAAAGTACTACTCCCAGCATGGTAATGACTATTGCCCACGTCCGCTGCTTGTCTCTCTCATCAATGAAAGCTGAAAAAAGAAAAACACCCTCATTCTGACAGCAACAGTACCATGTTCTGCAAAACCACATTTAGTCTTCCTTGATACCTCAAAATCTAAACAATGACCGGTTACACAAGAGAGTCCAGTGACACCAGAATCTCTCAGAGAAGCAGGAGAGCTGAGTCTGTGTAGTGCTGAGCTGGGCTAGGATGACTTACTGCCTTGAGTTAGCACATGCTCAGCATTCTTCAAGCTCAACGACCAAGAGCACCACTATTCTTAATCTATTCCTTTACCCCTCCAAGGCATGCTGTGGTGGCCTAACACATGCATTTTGTAATACTTTCAGTTTATTCTCTTTGTCCAACCCTTATATTGTTTTAGGTAATCAAGAGTTGACGGCAACATCTCCCTCTGGGCTAATGAAATAAATTATATTCAACATCAATAATATCAAGGAAGAGAGAATAAATCAATCCATTAAATATACACCTCCCCCAACTGTCTAGTCAGCAACAACTTTGTATCAAGACTTTAGGAAGCTACATCCCAAGTTAATATGCAACAATATGGATGTCACTCCTATTTTATTTTGTATGTTTCAGCTGTAACAGGGTTTCCAAGCAGTTAAGGATTTTTGGTTTTCACTAGCACAACACAGGAGTCAAGCCAGTGCTGCAATAATTGAAGGCGAGTATTTTGAATACTAATCCACCTAAAACAGGGATGAACGGGGATTCAGTTTGGGTATGTGTTACATCACAAAAACAATAATATCATTTAAGCTAACAAGGTAGATCTTAGCTCATAAAAACGTATATGGCCTAAGCAAATCTTTACCTGTAGGAGCTTATCAGGCAACAAAAGAAATATACAATGCAATCACATGCACAGACTACAGAACACTATGCACTAGGTACATAACATGCAGTGTTAGGATTGAATGTACACAAAGACTACAGTGCTCCCCACCTCCTTCAGTGTGCCTAAGTGACATGATACCAAATTTTAACAGTGCATTTTAAGAAGGAAAAGAGGAACCCCTCTCCTTTTTCTGATTCAAAAGGCTAGGTTGAGTTTTGTCTGTCAGCACAGCGCATGCCCCTCACTCACCTGAGATCATCACGTCCCCATTGAGGTACAAAGCCATGCCTAACAGCATTATGATGCCCAGACCCAGAATGTAAGGTCGCCTCCTGCCCCAGCTAGAGGTGCAGTGATCACTGGCTGAACCTACCACGGGCTGCAGCAAGAAGCCCAGGATAGGGCTGATGAGCCACACGAGGCTGTAGAGGTTCTTGGGCAGCCCTACACTGAGCAGCACCGGCGTGACAAAGGCAGCCTCCACGGCATAGCAGAACTCCCGGCCGAACATGGCCATGCTGTGCATGACCAGCCTTCCCACCGCTCGCCTCCTTGGCACCGCTGCTCCAGTCCTCATCACTGACTGCCTCAGAGCTTCCTCCTTCTCTCTGGTGCCATCCATGTCGGCCTTGCGCACTCCAGAGGTGGGCAGGAGAGCCCCGTGGAAGCTCTCTTTCATTAAGGTCATAGCTCCGGCTGCGAGCAGCGCCGTGGCAAGCTGGTGCTGCCTGCTCCGGCTGACATGGGGCCCAGATCATATGCTGGGTGGGATCGGTCTGTGCTGGGGGAGGGACTCACATACTTTCATGGCTCTGTGATCACAAGTTATGCCAGGAAGGGGGCGGGGAACTGTGTGTTCACATTAGCTGATCTGAGCTTTTGGGCGTCTGCACTGCTCCCAACTATCCACAACTAAGGAATTACTGTTTACGCATGAAGCACACATATAACGGGAACATACATCACATGGTCTGGGCACAGGATTAGCCTGCTGTTCCTCTTGCTGTAAGACTGCAGTGACACCAGGAACCCAGTCCTCATCTTTCCATTCAGCAAACATGAGCATCAGACCATTCCCTGCTGACTAACCTGGGGGGAAAAAACCTGTATCTATCAGGAAAAAAAGGATTTCAACGCACTTCATAAGGATGAGTAAGTGAACCTATCCATTGCCCTTGAGCATTAGAGGCAGATATAATGCAAGCAACTGATGAGTACTTTTTTGTATGTGCTGTGTACTGCCCTCAAAAGAACTGATTATTTCTTGATTTCTGAAAACAGAGAGTATCAGAATTACTTAGAGGTGGGTTTTTTAAACAGTCTTACTTGCTAGGGGATGGCCTTAAAAGAAACCTGTAGCGACCTTACTCAAACTGTACCTTTCAGGTTAGCCATCTGAGGGAGGCAGCTGATCCAACCTATCCTGAAGAAACACAAAGTTTTAAATTGACATCAGTAAATTTGGTTTCAAAACTTATCCATGATGGACATCACATTTGACAACGCTGATTTTTCTCCAACACAATCAGATATATCTGGGACTAAAAAACTTGTCAAGTCCTACGGCAACCTTGTATAATGTTCAGTAGCTTACACTAGACTGATTATCAGCTGGAAACCTCAGGTGTTTTTGCTGATGATTTAGACAACTTGCCAGGACCTACTAGATAATTCTTGCTTCCAGGCTGGGGTTTATGTAGTAAAATGTAAAAAAGTTTTTTTATGGTGATAATGTTGACATTTTTGCCACAACACATTAAAATGAGCTAAAGTATAGCTCAGCTTTGGAAGCCTTTGTAACCAACAAACCAATCTTCAGCAAAACAGACAGAATAATCAGAACATCGAACCCTTCATGTCATAACTCCTCATTGGACAATACTGTATTAATACCATATAACTAATTCTTTAAAAATACTTATTTTGTCTTGAAAGAGGTGGTTTCAAATTAAAGTTTAAGTTTGAAGGAAGTGAAAAGTATCATGGAATAACCATTGTTTAAAACCTGTGCAGCAAAGTTGACAACCATTTTTCCATACGGAGAGGAAAGGATTATTATTTGGCAGATATTTTAAAAATTTAAAAAATTGATTCTGAATTTAGTTTCTAGCCAAGATGATATTCCAAATGTAATATATAATAAGGAGACTGCATTGAGAAAATGTAGTCAGGCTGTTAAACAGATAAACTTTGAGATAATAGTTCTGCAGCAGCACATAAGAGAATAGCATTAGTTAGACCATAGTTTCAGCATGATAAAGCAAATTAATAATATGAAAAATAGATGAAAAAATCCCTTCTAATTAATGAATAAACAGCACAATCACTCATTTAAGAAGAATATAACTACATTTTATTAAAATAATTGCTTTCAAGTAATTACAACATGTATTACAAATCAATGGTGTAACCAAGAATTAAAATAATCAAACCAAAGGATAAAATATTTAAACATCATTCTGAGAGTTTACAGGTGCTTAACAAGTAAACTATGTAGATCTTCAGATAACAACTGTAGTATAATTCTAGAAAACAGATCAGTGTAAGTCTGTTTCCAAATTAAATTTAAAATGTCAATAATTTAAAAAATATAAATTATTTTAAATCAGTATTATGCCAAAATTTATCTGTCACATAGTTCAATTTTAAAGCACAAAAGCTTACAGTATCAGCCTGAAATTTATCTGATATGCACAGTCAGAGATTACAAATTAGCTTTTAGGTCCTTCAATTCTATTGCTTTATCAGAATGAAGTTTATCAATCTCTTGCTTAGTAAACCCATATTCTAGAAGTATCTCTTCTGTGTGCTCTCCTATAAAAGGATCTCTTTTACATGAGGGAACAGCAGGAGTCCTTGATAGAACAGGAGCAGGCCTAGGACTTATCTCTTCCTCATCATTTTTGATAAAAGAATTTCTTTCTTTGTTATGCTGATGTGAGGCAGCACCCTCGAAGGATAAAACAGGGGTCACACAGGCATCAGTGCTATCGAATATGCTGCACCACTCAGCCTGTGTCTTCTGTGCAAATATGGATGCAAATTTTTTCTTCATTTCAGGCCAGTGGGAGAAACTCATCTGAGAAGGGAGTTCATCTAAATTTAGCCCAAGACCTGAAAGGAGAAAAGCAAAATTTAACTATAGTACAGCTTAGATAATTTACTAAGTGCTTCCCACAACTAAGTACATTCCTCAAAAAGATAATATTTTGCAGGCAATACTAAAGTCACTTTGAACTTTATTTGGGTATCTGTGCAGGGCAGAGAGCAGAGGAATAAAGTGTTCTATGATACTTGCAATTAGACTAAAGTGCATCAGCTACAGCCTTTTAAGTACGTACCTATAATAAACACTCATTTGTATGAACACTGCACAGAAGCAGCAGCTGTCTCGAGGTAATAATGTCCTGAGAAAAGCTTGTATAATAGGTATCATATTCTCTACCTGGCAGTAGCAACACAGAAATCTGCTGAATGGATCCTGGACTATTGGGACACAAGACTGATGACAGACTTTGGACCTGGTTAGCATAAGAGATTTGATAGTCAGGATGCCTTGGCAAAAGCAAACAGAACTTTGAGGATTAAATCAAGACTAGCTGAAGATTAAATCAGACTGACTTACCAGAAAAAAAAAATCATATCAAGTTCTGCAAGCAAGAGATGTTGTAAAATGTGTAAGTTTGTTTATGTGATGATTAACCCAATCACTGTAGAAAAACATTACTAGCCCTCCTAGAATAGTATATAAGCATATGTAATCCACAATAAATTTGGATTCCTCTGACCATCTCTCAGAGTCTCCCTGTGTCTCTCATCATCACCGATAGTGGACTACAGCAATACACTTATCTCTCAAGAGCCAGCACATCTGCCAGAGCGGGACATTCAGCAAGCTGCAGTGTTTGAATTTCAACATGATGGGGCTATTTCTAGTCCCATATGAGAAGATGGTGTGGATAGATGTGCCCAGCTTGATCCACATGTGGCAGCTCAGCTGCAGGTGCCTGCAAGCAGAGTGACCTGCTTCTTCACTCCACTGTCCAGAGGCTCCAGCAGTATCTCCTGCTCCCTCTGCTCCAGCACGCTTCCCAGGTTCCAATTCCCTCAGCCCTTTGACTCACTAACTGCTCAATAACCTTGCTTTTCATCTCAGTTGCAAGGACCACCCAGGTATACGCTAAGCACATCCCTTCTGAGACACCAGAGCAAAGCATGGGCACACAAGGCCTTGTAATAACAATTTCCTGAACTAGGCAAGTCTTAGGTCTATCCCTGAACTAAGCATCACATCCCTTCTCACTGGGGAGCTTACATCTCTTTTGTGCTGCCAGAACAGTTTCCAATATCTGTTTCTGTTCTCATGGATTCTGCTCTCTGCAGTCTTTGCTCTTTCATTCTGCTACTTCAAGGAGATGCATGAATTTTTATCACTTAGTGCAGAGATTATCTCAAAAAGGAGGTAAAAAACAAGAAAGAGAAAAGGCAATTGAACTACAGTTTCAAAATGGAGAAGTATTATCAGAATATATGATACCAAATAGAAATCAGAAGTGATCTACTGAAGGCTGTTCTAACAGTCACATTTTGAAATTCAGGAGCATGAACACAGCAGGAAAAATTCAGAAAAAGCAGGGATACAAAAGATGCTAATTTGAGAATTTAGAAAGATTAGAAAACAACTATCATCATAATGCATAAGTAACAAAAAAAAGACCTTCTTAGAAAACAGAAGTTCCCTGTAAAAGGCAAAGGAAATGTAGAGCTCTGCAAAACTGAATTTTGAGCATTCTTTTTTATATCTTTGGTTATCTGGTATTAGATTGATAATCAGACTAACAACTGTTACAGGCTTGGGTAATAGAGGGCTGTTTGCAGACAGAATTTACGCAGACCTCCTCTTGTCTTTAGCTGTAGATAGGCAGAAAATACCTAAAATATCTTGTCTTTCTATGGCTTCCTTACCACTGAGTGAGGTAGACATATTGCGGCTTAAACATACAGGGGAGAAGAAAGGGAGATAATTCCTTTTCTTCTGCTCCGTAAGTTCTTTCTCTTCATTCATAATCTGTACAATGTGCACTTCTTGGGGCCCACGGTCCCCACCCCCCCCACTTTAACACAGCACTTAAGAATTTCACTGTTGATCACAAGATTATTAAACATAGTTTTGAAAACGAATACATGCTTTGAAATGGTATTTTGGCACTTCAGAGGAAAACATACAGAAATTGCCAGTCTCCAGACTCAGAAACACAGCCTTGCAGTTGTTCACTCTCAGAAGAAATTCATCACAGTCAAAGACAAAATAAGTATTCTCACATCTTATTAGAAATGCCTGAGGATACCACAATAAATTATACTACAAATGATCAGTCCTTATGGTTTTATCAAGCCATGTGCACCTTAAATCACTGAACTTACACTCTTGTGTCCATAACCATTCATGTCATCTTAAAATGAGATCAGCTGAAGGTAACTCACACTGGTTGAACATCATGATCAGATAAAAGCTAGCAGTATTTTCAAAATTAATTTTATTATTGATTTTCAGAGTCTTCCACTAGTGACAAACAGTGCAGTATAGTTTATTTATGAACTATAAGTAGTTCATAGTAAGAGGTAAGGCAAATTTACCTTCCACAAAAGGTAAGTAAATACTCACTACTTGAGCTTCTGTCTCAAAGCATGGAATCTTGTCAAGTGGAAACTCTGTTTCACAGACTCATTTTCTTATTAACTATGGTTTGGCTTCTAGCAGCAGGTCCAACATGAGCAGAGCTCTACCATTTTCCCATTACACAATTATTTTTGATGATTATGGCAGATGGGAAGTTGGCTGAGCCTCACTGCACATTCTCTGGCAAACTGGAACAACATGCAGAACCTGGAATTTAATATTACATGCTCATTTTCTGCTTACCACTGAAGACTTCAGCTTTAAACAGGATGAACTGAGAGCATTTAAACTCTACAAGTTCTCATTTTCCAGCGTGTGCTCACCATTTGTGATGCAGATGAGCAGTATCAGAGCAGGAGTGACTGACTCAACAAGGAAACTATTACATGGCACATAATCGTCTGGGATACCACAGGAGCACAGATTTCACCCAGTGTAATGAAAAGCAAAGTATCTTTTACACAGAATATCTTATAAAGCAATCACGACTTAGTTCCAAGTCTTTTTGTTTAAATTTTCATCTAGGAGTTTTTGTATGGAAGAGCCCAGTCAACCTACTTCAGTACAGCTTTGAAATGATTTTTGAAAACTGAAATAATGTCTCCCTATAATGATGTAACTTTAAATCTCCTTCAAATGTTATAGCTTTATTGACATATATCCCCACATCGTTTATTGATGGAGCAAGCTGAAATCCGTATTTCTACAGAACTTCTTAGTCAAACTGTAGTAAGATCAGGCACCAATTTCAAGAGAAAGAAACCAGCAAAATTCATTAGATTAATCACTGAAACTGCTTTGGTATGTCAGAAATTAAAACAGTTTTTTATATTATTTCAGTCATACTATTTTAAAAGCAGAGTTTTGTTTAGGATGTTCTTGGTTTAACTTGCTAATTTTCTTTTAAAAAATGTATGGTCGTAGCAGAGTAATTTGGAAATTATGTTGTCATAACATGACTGAATAAAATCATCTAGCATGGGAAACCTTAATTTTGGGCTAAACAACAGCCGCAAGGTGAAGGCCATTGTTCTTTTTCTGACTAAATAAAATTTGTTCTCATTGTGAAAGGGAACTGAATTTCAGAATATCCCATATTTCAGAAGAGAATACTGAAATTTCATTAAAGTAACAATGTAAAGTTTTTTCTCTGATCAATATTTCTAAAACTTAAGTTTTTTTTAGGAAGTGACAGTTGATCAGGCCCACAGTACTACACGCCTCATTGCAAATGTATCCATGGCTGTACTCCAAGCTGACATACTCAATTAACACAGTTGCAAATGTTTTGATGCAGCAGAAGCCTGGCGCTCTACAGTATCTGTACAATGTTTAAGGCTTATCAAAATAAATACATTAAAATAAAACATAACATTATGTATAACTGAGTCTAAAACATAACGAGGAAAATGTCTGCCCATGTTGCATGTCTCGATAAAATGTGGTACTGCATTCAGTATATCAGCAGATTTTTAATACAGTACACAATGCTTAACAATCATAAAATGGAGAGTCCCATGGAAATCCTTCATAATGATGTAAACTATGTTTTTAATTGCTTTTGAATTTTTCCCTCTTTTTTTAAACAGAAAGAATACAATTCAGGAGTACTGAAGTAGTATGGAAGGGGTCCTGTGGAGTAGGAACTAAAGTTCAGTACTTCAGTGACTGTCAGTGCTTTCTGTATCAATATAAGTGGACACTAAGTTCACCCTCTGTAACTGACTTTACACCATATAACTCAGAATTAAACCTTTACTCTCACCTGCTCCACAGTATTTACTGTGTTCTTCACGCCCCTTGTAGCATGGCTGCAGCAAGGCTAAGCAGCTATTGCTAAAAAACAGAACAAACCTGCAGAAGCAATTCACAGGTCAGAAAGACATTCTGTCTCTTTCTGTCAAAAGAGCAAGGCTTAACGTTAGTAGCAAATGTTTCTTCCATTATATTTTTCATAAGATGCCAAGACATTTTAGCTATTCATTGTCTGATTTTTGTAGTAATAAAATTAATACCAGCACAAGGACTACAGCTTGTCTGTTAATAGCAAATAGTCAATAGTGAGCCTAAAATACTTCTCTACTCCATCTATTTTATATAGCTTCAGTTTCCCATTAAGCCTTTTTGAAAATTATTTAATTAATAAATTTCTGGCAATTTCTGGCAATTGTCCCTGCTGAGCACAATCTACAAAGCCAACAATATTCTCAAACTAATATGCTTTATTTTCTATAATTTAGTTTCCCTCTGCAACCTCCTTAAGAACTTTCCTCACCATGTCATTAACTGCACTTGGGTCCAGCACTGGTTTCCTGCAGGAACTCTGCAGGAAAACACTGAAGTGAACCAAAACCAAAAGGAAATCAGTTCTGCTTTGGCTAAGCAGAATTCTGTGAGTAGAGACAAATCGTTCAGAGGCATCACACTCCTTTCTCAATTCTGCAGTCTTTAAATCTCCAACTGACATCTGCTACACCCATATCCTTGTACTCTCATTCTATGGGAGTGGCAAAACTAATCTACCCTCTGAATATGGACAGAGAGACATCCAGTGGTTTTTTAATATATTTCATCTGGAACAGCACCAAATTGCTCACCAGCAGAACTGACCAGAAATATGGAGAAAAGCTCCATATTTCATAAAAATGAAAGTATGGAAATTGCTACTGGAACATAGCATTTTAAATCCACTTCAAAGCTGGGGTTAATGCCTGAAACAGACGACTCAGCTTAAGTCAAAGATCCTCAGATTTGTGAAAGAGCAATACAATTCTCACAGGCACCTTTGTCTTCCCCGTAATATTCAAAGGCTTAAGTTCTGAATTTAATTTCTGCAATAAGTATCCCAGGAAGGAAATAACCCCTAAGTTACAAGACGTTTCTGCTGTTCTAATTTAGTGCACTATTGCTTCAGAAAGATTGAAACCCTAAGTGCTGAAAGGAATAAATATTTCCAACGTGAAAATCTGAACAGATCATCATATGCACCTCAAACAAAATAACAAAAGAGCAGTTACGTAAAATTCAATATTATGAGAAAATCTTGAATTTGGTCATTTACTTTAAACAACACATTTTCACAAAATAAACAAAGGAAACTCACCGAGTGTAAACAAGCAAAGATAGTGATACAATTACAGCCAAAAAGCAAAATTTCCTCGAAGACTGCAGCATATACATTGTATTTTTAAAATATGGCAGAAACAGACTGAAACGTGCAACAATGATTGCAGTCGTTGTCTACTTACAAGTGGATACACACTAGCTCTTTATTGCTGGAATAACTGTTTTTGAAACCTCAGCTGTTAAAATCAAGCAACTTCTCTACACTGTAAACATAACGAGTACTTCCAAACACGAAAATAAAGTTGTCCAGCGTGGGTGCCCGAAAATAAGCAGAAGAATTCTCAGTTGCTCTAACTTTAAGCTCTAAATTTCTGAGAAACAACTAAAAGAAAAGCAGAATTTTAGCATTTTCCTCAGTAAAGAGTCATCTAAAGAAGACAGAGACCATCAGTGACCACATTATACCATGTGGCTACTGGTTTCATCCATCATAGGCTTATCTCTAGATAACCTGGCTGAGAGAGAAAAGCCCAAGTCTTGCTCCGTAACAATGATCAATAAAAAGAAGTTAGGACTGTCCAGAAAAAGTTCACAGAGAATGACTCACAAACAGAACCACACCCCATTGCAGAATTTTGGTGCTTTTTGAACAAGTACAGATTCTATCCCAGTCCTGTAGCTTAAGTGATTCAACTTAGTCTCCAAAGAACAAAATACTGCAGGTCATGAATACTGCAGGCCAGTGTTTGATAACTGAAGCCAAACATATGGGTATTTGAATATGCAGCCTTATTTTTTTCCTCATTTGCTTTGTACTTAATACAAGCATTCTCCCTGAAAATATTTATTGGAATTGCAAATTACCTAACTCCCAGGGCAAGAGCTTGAATTTTACTTTGATACAGTTTTATATTTACTTTTGTTCTTCAGCTACTATGCAAGCAAGAAAATCTCTTGGGGATGGGATGAGAAAAACATTTCAAAGAACTACAAATAATCGATGATGGAATGATCAACTCCCCTTTCTTTTTCAAGATCAAGGTGAAAAGGAAATAAATTAATGGCTGGGAAAGAAAGTCAATTAAACTGTTGCACAACTTCCCAACAAGGTTCAGGAAGTGTTTGACTTTTACAAAGAAATCCCATTTCCCATTTTTTAGGAGGAAGTTTTTTCTGAAAGAATGATAAAGTACTGGAATGGTCTGCCTGGGGAGGTGGCGGAGTCACCATCCCTGGATGTGTTTATAAAAAGACTGGATGTGGCACTTGGTACCATGGATAGTTGAGGTGTAGGGCATGGGCTGGACTCGATGATCTTGAAGGTCTCTTCCAACCTAGTGATTCTGTGAACTCTGCATCATGAATCAAAACCAACTGTGAAAGAATTCACTCAATCATGCTTTGCTGTTATGAAACAATTGCTCCAACCTACTCACCTTTTATTAACTGGTTATAAAATTTAGGCTCAATGGCACCAACAGCCATGAATTTTCCATCAGAGGTCCTGTAGATTTCATAAAAAGGCGCACCGCTATCTAGCAGGTTTTCACCTCGAGGCTGGCTCCAAAGTCCCAAATTTTGTGACTTCCACAGGAAAGAACTTAGGTATGCCACTCCTTCTACCTTGAAGATTGAGAGAAAAAAAAAAAAAATAAAAGCTCCAGTAAATTAGTTGGCATGTTATCTAAATTTTATATAAAACAAAACAACAAAAGCTATTCCCAATTCTGCCTTTTGCTAAGATTTTAAATGACAAAATCTCTGGTAAGCAGTTCCATTTCTTAAAATTTTCAATTACTGTTTACACTGTGAAATAATCTAGAAATAGAGAATAAGAAAGAGCATAAATATAGTCAGGCAGCTTCAGACGGACAACACACTTTCAATGAACAAAGCTTCCTCATTTAGCAAGTTTACTGTGAGTGAGTAATTACAAGTGATGGGACAATCTTCTTAGCTCTATGCAACATTAAGCATCAGATAGCCATCAACACCTTCTAAACCTCTGGAAAACAAGGTATATGTGCCAGTCCCATAAATACCAAATTTTTATCTCCTTTAAACATACTGATTATAGGAAGACTGCTATTTTTAGAAGAAAATTTGAAGGAAATAAAATAAAATTTCCAACACTAGGTTAAAACAAAAGCTGTCATCACTGGCAGCTACACACACATAGCAAAAGAATCTCTACATAGACAAGAGTCTGATGAATACAGTGTTAGAATACATGAGTAATCCCATTCCAAATCGCTCCTCCAAATTTTGTATTTGTGCAGTACACCTAGATGAAAATTCAGTTTGTTCAGCTTTTCAATAATTACTAAAGTTGGGCCAGTCTTTCAAGAAAAAGAAAAATCAAATCCTACAGTTTTGCTTATCAGTACAATTAATTTTCTTTCAACTGTATTGAAAGTACTGTAAGTAAAGATACGCCAGTTAATAGTGTATGACTAGAAACATTCCAGTAGAACAGATTAAAACCTGAGCTGTATTATTCTGAGAATCACTTGATTCATGCATTTTCAGCTGCATGAAACTAACCTAATATTGTCTATAGAGAAAAGAATAGACACTGTACCAAAAAAAAAGGCTACTAAATTTTCATGTGGAAAGATCCATTAGTTTATACTTTTCTATGCAAAAATTTAAAACATGCAAATTGCTGAAGCATGCAGTCAAGAGGGCTTCTTCATTTAATGTGTGTTACTTGGGCTCTGCTCTAGTACTTCTTCAAGGACAGGAATACTTCTATCCTCACTGTCACATGCTAAAGTCAATTATAGTACTTTCATATGAGAAAATACTGCATACCTTCATCTACAGATCTGTAAAATTATTGCAAGGATGTTAAAATAAAGTTTGTTTTACTAATGACCTGATATTGCACTGCTCATATTAACAAAAAGTAATATTACACAAAAAGCACTGAAAGTAAGGATAGTAAAAGATGGGGAAAATATTAGAATAAGACCTAACTGAAAACTACATTTTGGTCCTGACAAAACTCTTAGTCAGCAGCTGTACAACACCTATGTGCTACTTACCCAGTAAACACTTAAAGTAAAACAGTACATCTGTTTTTGACTGGTATAGGGACTTAAGAAATATCCCTGTCTGAGCAACTGGACAGCTAGGTTCTGCCTGAGGCCCACAGTTCAGAGAGAAATAAAAAAAAATGTCTTAACATCTGCACCAGACCACCAGAGGCATGTAAAAATAACACCACACACTCACTAATGTGGTCACCTTCTTTTACAACATGAAAAGGATAACACGGAGAGACTCCACTTAAGTGTAATTGCAGAATGATTATAAGAGTTATGTGTTTCATGTATCCCTCATTTAAGAACATCTGCAGTCTCTGAAGCTGGCACAAGAATCCAGAGGCATCACCCTAATGGGTGACCTGTCTGCTCCGCAAGCTTTCTGTTCTTTCCACAGACTAAAAAAACCTCAAACAAATGTGGGAATGAATCCACACCAACCTAAACTATCCTCGTGACTGATGCAGGCTTCTAGGATGTGGGTGTTTTGGTTTTGAGTACCTCCAGGCTGAGGAAAACCTGGAACCTCAGTCTTCTGTTGCACTGCTAAGTGCTCCCGCCATGAGACTATTATGCAAGCTATTACTACCAGCATGCTTTCCTGTGGCTGTCTCTTCACAAAGAGTGAGTTATGCTCAGTCAGATGCCTACCATCAGCAGAAGGTTCTGTGGCTGAAACTCTAGTGAACCCAAACTGTGGCCCTGACTCACATGCCTCTGTTCCAGTGTGGTGCAAGAGTGAAGAGGTACAATTGTGCCTACTGTGTCACATCCCAGTGTCCATTCCACGTGGCAACAATCTGGCTTCCTGTAAGATAGCCATGATCCCTATAGGGTCAATGAGAAGGGACAGCAACCAGCAGGAATCAATTCAGGCCAGGCACTTAATTCTTCTGAGACAGGCAGATGAAATGCAGGATCCATTGTCTACTTTTTGCACAGTGCAGTTTCTACTGTAGAAAATTCTACCATGTGTCTGAGTCTTTAACATATTCAGAATACCTAAATTGTACAACAGCTTAAGTAAAGAGTCTCTTAAACAAAAACAGTGTTAAAACAAAACAGCTGAAATGCTGCAGTGTTGTGATTTTTAAAACAATTTATTCTACAAAAAAAAAAAACAACTTAGGTGTAAAAACAGGCTCACCAACCAGTCAACTTACTGCAGTCTTTACTGCTGATGATGCATGGATGATTTTCATAAATTGTGTCACTGAGAGTCTATTCAAGAAATAAGGAATGTGACCAAGTACTAGGTAAAGTACATCCTTTGATACTGGACAATATTCCGTCCATTTCACAGGTCACCAAGCACATCAGCAGGAAACTGTAAATTCCACAATTATGATGAGACAAGAAAAAATTGGAAAAGACAATTTTAAGGGCTTAAAAAAGCCCCACAACACATTCTACTCCAAATGAGCTACAAATTTCATTAGAACATTAGCAGACTTAAATGATTCCTCTTCTAACTAATTCTTTTAATTAGCTGAATTGTGATAAGGAAGATTTGATAATACTACAAACTACAAGAAGTATCTTTTTCAGTATTTGAAGACTTGTTACAATTCTCCACAGTTTTTATTTTACAAATACACAATCTCCTTCAATTCTTTTTTTTAGGTCATCTTTTTAGAGTCTTCTTTTAGGTCATAAGTTTTTTTGTGCTACTTGGGCTTCCTCAAATTAGCAACTTTGAAAGATGATGGTCAGTGTCTGAAACATTATTTTCCTGAGATTTCATAAACATTGAATAGATTAGTATAATTGCTTCAGAAACTTTGCTGGCTCTATTTCCTGTTTATACATCCTAATACAGTATGTATGTGTTTTGTAACAGCATGATATCGTTGACTCATGTTCTACTTGTGACTACTACAAACTCCCAGGATTGTACTTTAGCCAATTGTTCTCTTACTCTTACTGCATTTGTGCAACAAATTGTTTCTGCCTACAAAGGACTACAGAGCAGCAATGTCCATGAATGGCAGCCAGTTCTTTCAGGTCATTGCTCCAATCTGAAAAGGTCATTTTCAATTCAATCCAAGTCCAGCATACTTGTAGTCCTTCACATATGTGTATCATCTGTAAATTTACTAAACACAATAGCTCATCTGTCATTCAGATTATAGGAGAAAACACAGAAAAAAAAACCCCAACCAACATCTATAGAACTCCACTTGTTAATTTTTTCATTTTCCTCTGTGTATAGATGGCCTTCCAGTGGAAAAAATATTTATTAAGCTAATTTAGCCTTTCATTTATTTGTGTTTGAAATTGACTTCTTGGCAATGATCCATAGGCAGTGTAACTATCCCAGGGAACAGGGTTTCTAAATGAGATATGACCTGTCACAAAATCATAAGAAAATGTATCCTTGAATAAAGCTAATGCAATTTTTATTGCAAGAGTATTGTCATTTTTGCTGTTACGCAGTAAGCCAATTGTTTATTATACAACCTATCTTCATACATCACACTTATTCATCAGATACCTAGAGCTAATACTTTGTGAAGAAGGCAGACAGGCAAAAGCAGGGAGAGGGGAGAGGCTGCAGTATGTATTCCATGACATAAGGATGTTATGCCAGCAGTGATTAATGAAAATTGCTTGCATGAGAAGGAATAGCCATTTTATGAGATCACTCACTTTCCCTTTCCCAAATTCTCCAATTTAAACTTTACAATCTCCTCCCTTTCCCTGATTTAGAGTAGGAGAACACCTAAGAAAGCCTGAGAAACCACAAGTTCCTTGAGAACAAGCTTACCATACTTGCATCAATGACCTGCCCTCTGCCAGATCTGGCACGTTCAAAGAGGGCTATAACAATGCCCAGTGCACACATGACACCTCCACCAGCAAAATCAGCCAGAAGGTTTACAGGTGCATAAGGATTTTCGTTCTTTCTACCCAGTTTTGACAGCACACCTGACAAAAGAGAAAACAAAGCAAGGATAAGCATAAAATTAATTACAAACATTCATTTCTACAATAAAAGTTTAATTATTTTCAAACTATGCAAATAAATAAGGCATAAAGCAAACTTTTAATGTTTTTTATTTCTGCTTGGCTGGCTCTTTAATTCACAAAAGTAAAAATGTATGAAATCACATTAGGGAAGATGTAATTAATTAAAGAGATTTTAAAAATTCTCACAGATAAATGTTGATATTTTGACTACACAGGGACAACATTTTATTTAAAAAACCCAACCCTGGGTGCAGTAATTCTATATTAGTACTTTGTACATGCACTGAATCTCACCCATAAGAGGCATTATGAATGTGTCTCAAAGCCACTCTGATAAAGTGTTCTTCTTTGAATATTTTAAAGTAAAAATGCAGATGTATAGTCTTATGTGCTCATAAAAATGAACTAATAATCATAACAAAGGATCTGACACTGACAACTGTGCTTCAGTCCTATCCTGCCTCTCCAACCACCTTTGGAAAAAAAAAGGTTGCATATAAGAACAAGTAACTAACACAGGAAGGTTATCTCTGAATGCAGGCAATGTAAACACAAGGAACCTATGTTTATGCCACCAATTATGCAGAAACAAAAGGAATTAGAGCAAAGGCTAAGCCAGTTTACTTCAGTCCGAGCTTAGAATTTGTTAGCATTTCTCTACCATTCTGAACAACCTCTTTACTGTGACCTTACTCGTTGTAGTTACCTCATAGTGATTCCCTTTGGGCAAGCAAGAAACTGCAGTGTGATCATCCCTCTCCTGTGTCTGTGGCCGGAGGCCCGAGACTTGTGGAATACATGGTCAGAATTTCTTGAGAATTGCACAGTTCTGATGCACTGTTTAATTAACTAATAGTCTAATGCACTTTCTACAGGCATGCAACAGAGTGCACAGTATAAAAGGGTTCCAAATCCTGCAGTGCAGGAGTAAAACCCCTGCTGCTGCCTAAAACTTTCCTTTTAATAGTCTAAAAAGTTGTCACAGGCACCAGAAAATTCATATACTGACTTCTTAAGAGCTCCTAACACAATCTATTTTTTATTTAAAGGAAGCCAAAGCTCATTAGAAAAATACTCAGAATATGAGATCTCATTTTTGAGGAATGACACCTCTCAAACACCTTGTTCTACTTCCTTTTAATAGGCAGAAAAACTTGGATCTGTGAAATTTCAAGCAAAATTATTTTAGGAAGATATCACTAACCAAAACACTACTGATTAAATCAGCTCCAGAGATAAAAATAATTTTATTTGTAAACCAGAAGGTACTACAAACAAAGATAGGGATGGACCATGCTGTTTCTGTACTGACTCCTTCCCTCTACTACTAACAAATAAAAATACCCTCATACTTTGAAATCATCTTAACATAAAGTCAAAGTGTTTCAAATGAGGCATCTTTCCTTTAATCTTTTCTACTCTCTAAAATTTTCCATGAGGGAAGACTGAATCCATCTCTAAAGAAATTTAACTCCACAACATTATGACCCCTCATAGTAGGAGATACCAGATCACCAGGTTTGCATTGCCTCTGCTCCATCCCTTTCCTACAAGAACTACTTTATCCAGTGGGAAGCCAAGAACTTTTGGGCCACCTTCTCTCCTCCTTCACAGGTTCAGAGACACATCAGTGACAGAAGTAGTGTGAAGAGCAGGAGGTAGGGCCACGCATGAAAGGGCAGCACCTGAGATACATAATTTTTTTTTCTGTTTGCTACTGCATACTTGTAAAATCGTACCACTTAAAACCAGCATACACCAGCATAATGTCCACAATACCTTAATGAAATGTAGCATTTCCACTTTATTTGAAGCCTACTTCCTTTCAGCTGGTAACAGTGGAGACATATTTACAAGCAAAAAAGCACAAGATCTCAATTGCCATATGCTGCCTAATTTTTCTTTCCTCAAAAAATTCTGCTCACAAGCACATAAAATAATCTGCAGCCCTTTCAGGATTATAAGTATACAGAACTTCTAGGAGAGGGGCCCTGAAGAAAATATTCAGTCCTCTCTTCAGAAAAAATATTTGATACTTCATTCAGATAGAATAGCACAAAGGCAGGAAAATAATGTACAGCCTGGGAAGACATGTTGATCCAGCCTGTAACAGCTGGCTGCTGCTGGCAAAACAAACAGCCGGTCCAGTATACGTTTCCTCCTTTCGTGTGCTGACTGGTTGGTTGGACCCCTCAATGAGCTGTTTCATCTTAATAACCTGGTAGAAAATGTCCTCATTTCTTCTGACCAGTTTTTGACTTGTCAGGAAGTTTACAGAGGAGCTAAGCAAGTGCCAGAGCCGACTGAAGGCATCAGAGAAAAGCACAGTGAAAGGAAAGCCCCATTTCACTGACAGAGACTCTTCAGATCAGCTGTTTTATCAGAGTACACCTCAAATAAATTTTGAGCTATCTGCTTTCAACAAGTTCTTGAATTTTGATCAAAGCGGGGAAAGAAACTTTATTTAACAGGAAATTTTACAGCTTACCTGATAAAGCCAAGTAATTGATGTCATGACCCGCAGACTTGGCATATTTTCCTGTCTGGCCAAAACCAGTAAGTCTAGCATAGATGAGTCTGGGATTCTCCTGTAGAAGGACCTCTGGGCCAAGCCCAAGTCTTTCCATGACACCTTAAAAAGACATAAGCAAGGAATTCAAATTCACATTTAGTAATACTCAAAACATAATGGCTCAAAGTTAGAGAATACAACAGCAGAACTCAACTGCACTTTATGAAGTAGCACATTTTACTTCAGTGTCCATGTCACAACACGAACATTATCAATTACCAACATACTGCATAAATTTTTAATACAAATCAAGAGGAAATTAGGCTTTAGGGATCTTTTTTTCAGCTTTTATTCCTGTTTTACTTCTCCAAAAGACAGAGAGAAAACCATGCACCACTGGACAAGACAGAAAGCTACCAAAGGCTGGTAAAACAAGGAAAAAAGAGAAAGAGAAAACTCTTACATTTTCCATATTAAAATAATTTGAAATTTCATCTCTATTTAACTGGAATATACCTTCTTCACCATTTCTCAGTAACTCATGTTCCTGTGTGTTTTAACTCACTGACGTGACTGGACCATGCCACTATTCCACAGATGATCTGTAAAAACCACACACAAGTAAATGTGTTCTTTTTTAAAGCAGGGAATAAGGAACTTTTAGAATCAATGGTATGTAAGTTGAATCAGCATGGATTTACAGAAATCAAGGGTAAAATTTTAATCTTGCAGTCCTAAAACAGTGGTTTTAGGAGAATAAATTTGAATTGCAATACATTATAATTTCTTACTGGTTCAGTGCAGTTTGGTCAGACTTTTACCAATGATCTATACTGGCACTGCTGGGCCACATATTTTGAATCGAAGGGATAACATAATTTCAATGCCTGTTCCATGCCAGAACCTATTACTCCAGCTTGTCTCACAAAACTAGTCCATATTTTTAGTACACCATCAATTTAATTCAGATCCATTTCTACTGTACTAATTACTGGGCAGCAGCAAGTGATCACTCCCAAGAATAAAGCAGTGAAATTTGGCAAAATGCATGATTTTCAAATGCACAAGTGGAAAGAGGATGACAAATAAACCCTCTGGTTTCACAAAGTCATTGTTGTAAGGTCACATGCCTTCATGCCTTGCAAGAAACTGTTCTGCAGCTTGGGCCTTCTTCACCTTCTCACCGTTTTCCAGCAGTCTCATGATGGGTCACAGATTTGCCTAGTTCAGGCAAATCTGCCTAGTTATAGGCCCTTACAACCTAGTATCTAGTTACAAAATTGCCTGTACTTCCAACTGAAAAAAAACCCCATCAAATGCCCATAAAACCAAAGAAAACAAAATTTCATAAGGAAAAACCAGGAGATCAGCTACAAGGAAAAAGCTGAATTTAACTTTTTAATTTTTTTTATCAGCTTCTAGGGAGTAAAACCCATTTTCCAAAGGAAAATAATTACTTGTGACACACTGTCTGTCTATGATGTACGATGTCTAACTGTTAAAGTCTCCTATCTTTGAACTGTCCGTAAAATCTCCAAAACATTTCAGCTAGCTCCTCAATGAAGCATGATTATAGAATGGTTTGGGTTGGAAAGAACCTGTAAAGGTCACTTACTCCAACCCCCTACTGGAAGCAGAAACATCTTCAACTAGATTCGTGTAAACAGAGCCCTGTCCAACCTGACCTTTTCTAACAGAACAGCACCCTCAAGGAGCACCCAGGGACACTGACATTACCATCAGGTGAGTGCCTGTGTATGGCTTATAAACAGAGGAAATGCGGTCAATCTGAAAAGTCCATTGATCTTACAGAGGCATCAATTTTGCTACTGAAAATCAGATGTTAAGCATGCCTATAAATTAGTAAATATGCATACTGTAATTAAAAAATGAGCCAAAAGTTCTCTTTAAAAGACAGTTTTGGAAAACTGAAAAATTCTGTAATTGAGTATTTAAAGAATTTGTCTTTTAACATTACGTTAAAAATGGAAAGTACTTGCAAAATCACAAGGAAGGCTTTTATAAAGTAGACTTAAGACTGGCAAGAAGTGACTAGTTTGCAGAAAGCAACTTCCTAAAATTAACCATGACGTTTGAAGGTAAGGACTGTAGTTCATAACCTGGATTTGATCCCAAATCAGAGTAACCCCGTACAACAGAATCATACTACTCTATTTAACACATGTAACTCTTATATTCCTCTCCCTGGGATATGTGCTTTATAAATGTGTAACCATAATGCCGGATCTGTTGCCTTCAGAGGAATTGTAAGCTCAAACTCTGAACGGCACAGCAACCGCGACAAGCGTTGGACTTTAGCAGCAGGCCTGGACATCACGCAGGATGGTGCCCCAAGCTCGGTGTGACCCCTGGACTCGGACACCTTCCTGCTCGTCCACGGCTCCAAGCCCTGTGTGACCCCTCGGCTCGGACACCCTCCTGCTCGTCCACGGCTCCAAGCTCGGTGTGACCCCTCGGCTCGGACACCCTCCTGCTCCTCCAGAGCCCGGCCGGGGCACAGCCCTATGCGAGCGCTCCCGGCGGTCTTTCCCTGGGGTTTCACATGGCGGCTGCAGAGCACAAATCCGCCTCACAGAAGCACCCCCAGAGCTCTTCCCTGCACGCTTCCCACTCAGTATCGCAGAGGCCACAGCCAGGCGGGAGCCTCTCAGAACGGCAACCCGCGGCCCCGCACCTCCAACCTCCTGCTCGCCCCTCAAGGCCCGGCCCGGGCGCCGCGGCCGCAGCGCCGCCCCGGCACGGTTCCCCGCCGGCCGCGGGCCCTCACCGTGGCGGAAGGGCTCGATGAGCACGTCCGCCCCGCCGCACAGCCGCCTCAGCACCGCGGCGCCCTGCGGCTGCTTCAGGTCTAGCGCCAAGGAGCGCTTCCCGCGGGCCTGCACGTCTCCGTGCGCCAAGGCCGCGGCGGACTGGGACAGGCGGTCGACTCGCACCACCTGCGCCCCGAAGTCGGCGAGGATCATCCCGCAGAGCGGCGCGGGCGCCAGCCCGGCGAGCTCCAGCACCCGCACCCCGCTCAGCGCCATCGCCGCTGCCTCCTCTGCCGCTGTCGAGTGCCCATACATCGATCGCGGAGGCGGCCCGGGGGCCGTCCCGCCCGCTCTCGCGCGGCCCCGGGGGCCGGGGCGGGCTCCTGCCGCCCCTCGCCCGGGGGCACCGGCCCTGCCTCTCCGGTGTTTCTTCACCCAGAGCCCTGAGCGCCGCGGGCTGCTCCACTACTCTCCGGAACGGCTCGCGGTGAGGAGGAGTGGGCGTTCTCTTGCAGCCGGGATCGGCACGCAGCTGCCCCTGGGGATACTTCCCTGTCCGACCACCCAGGAGCCAGCCACCCTGGCCGTCCGACCCGCACCACCTGAGCTGGGACCGAGGCCCCTTGGCAGCTGCACAGCCCCTCACACTCACACTAGCTCTCCCATACCAGAGGCTCGCACGACCAAATCCTTAAAATAATTTAACTGTGATGCAATAACCAAACAACAAAGAGTGATGCGCTGCCTCCGTTTAGGGACCCCGAACAAAAGGAACCATGGGCTTTTAACACCCCTACAGCCTAAGGGCAGGAAAGTCATACAATCACAGAACCATTCAGGATGGAAGAGACCCCCAACATCATCAAGACCAGCCTTTGAAGTCTGAGGTTGGATGTCATCGTCTCCAGCCGATCTCCTTTCCGGGCCACAGGTTCCTATTCCTGTTGTTAGGAAAAGGGTCAGTAGTTCCTGGCCTGGGGCTTCAGCCATGCCCGGGGCACCTGGATGGGCCAAAACCCACATACCCAAGACCCCTAGGTCACACGATGGGATATTAGAAAGACACGTAATTAAAACTTGTAATTTCTTTTCACCAGATGTTTCTTTAAAGAGGGCTGCCTGGCCCTGTTGTTCTTGCGGCATCAGCTGCTTACGGGAACAGATGTAAATCCAGAAAGGGTAATGTAATCTTTGGCATTGTATTGACACAGCTTTTCAAACTTATGCCCTGTTCCCAGTATTTCAGGTTACTGGGAAGCAGACATAGCAAAGAAGTCCTCAATATAAATCCCATGATCATTTTATACATTTCTTTAAATTGGTTAGACTATGAAAACGTGTAAAGTCTGCTAATATGAATGCAGAATTTTTTCTCTTTCTACAATAACAGGTCTGTCACCAGAATACCCTTCATTTTCTGTGCAGACACCAGGTCCTGTAATGCAGGCACTGATTATGTCCACTACTATGGTGCCACCCAGAAGAAATGGCCAGGAGAAAACTATTTGCATTTTCATTCAACTGAAGCTCTCTAGTTTTGTTTGTTATCCATCTCCCTTAGAGACACTATTCCATGTAAGAGTTTGTTTTCATGGACATTATGATGTTACTGTGACACTGTGTTTCTCTGACTAATTTTCAGTTTCATTTGTCCCTTCACACCCTCAGGTCTTGGAGTTTGTGTTGAATACGAATGGACAATTTCTGTTGTGTAACCTTTGATTTCACCTGATGCTCTTTAGTTTACCCCATCTAAATAACACCATAATCACACAGTGGATAAAGTCTGGATTTTGCTATGGTTTAAGTGAACAGTCCTTTGCAACAGCTGTTTAGTTGTCCAGAATTACAGTGTGGCCCAGAATTACAGAATCTGTGGCAGAAACATTTAAGTCAGCATCCTATCAAGTTATTTCAGTTTCAGGGAGGTGAGGGTGGCATTTTATGAGCATTAATTCCAATTTGAAAAATTGGATTTTACCAAAGCAAAAAATAAACAGGCATGAGAGAGAAACAGATATTCTAATTAACCATGAGATGAAGGCTAATGATTTGAGTCCAGCAAACTCTCCTGAGGCAGCAAGCTGGCCAGCGGAAAATATATGTTATAAACAAGGAGACCTTCTCTACCATGGGCTTGCAGTAAAAACAGTGATGCTATTTAATATTTCTCATCAATAAGCAGCAGGAAACAGAAGGGCATATAAATTCATCATTGCAGAGGTAATGGGTATAGGAAAGGAGTTGTTTTGGGATTTAATCCACACTGTGTCAGAGTGCTTGTGTGTGTTTTATTGTATTACATCAGTGAGTTGCTATCTGTGTCATCCTGTGAAATGCATATTTCACTGTCAGTGTTAAAAGACTAAAATTGTCTTTACTGTGAGTTATATCAATATGTCTTGCAGAGGCGCAGGCACTTGTGCAATACACGCTGCATGCCAGACTTTTACATTTGGTCTCAGATTTGTTGGTTACAATTACCCATACATTTCAGTCCTTTGGAAAAATACTAAGGCAGCAATGTGAAGTTACAGCTATACACAAAGTCTGGATTCTCCTCTTTCATATGTATATTGTTTACAGTTTAGTCCATCTTAATGCGTGGCTAAAGAGATACTGGTATCTGTACAGTTTGTATTGATTTTGTTAAATGAAAAAGCAAAAATTACATTTGTTAAAATATTTCAAATATTGGTAATGTAATAATGTAAGTAACAGGTGAAATTTCTCTACTAAATTGAAAGATACCTGCATTAAACTGAAATGGAAAATGTTAAAGATTCTCATGGAATTGGATGGTAGTTCTGTCTCCCAAGCTTGTCAAAGCTTTCAAACATGGTTGCTTTAACCCACAGCTTGCATTTGTGCCTTGCCTGAATAGAAGCTGTGCTCCATTGATAACACTTCTTGATATCCACAAAGATGGTGTGGGTGATACTCCACATTTCTAACCTCGTATCTTGTGCTGTTGTGACAGACACACTGTCCCTTGCACAATGTTCTTGCCAAATGCAGCACCTTAATCTCTGCCATTTCAAAAGATTCATCAGTTTGGAGCATCACTTTACTTTTCTGTGTTTCTGTGTGAGTGTGGATTTGTGCACTGCTGCTCTCCCAAGTGCACATCCCACCACCCAGCAGCAAAAAAAATCTATTCTGAGATCATTATAGCCTTCTAAAGCAGCTGTGAATTCATGCTACTTGGAAATCTGGCTGTCTGTCTAAGATCAAGAATTATAGATTTAGAAATAAAAGCTCTGTCTCATCCACAGAAAGTAATTGTATAAGTTGCCCTGTTCACTAAAATAGACATTTTCTTGAAAAACTACAGTTTGCAAGTTTTTTTAGTCCAGTCAGTCATTGAGGTGGTGATCTGTCCCAGCTGTACTGAACAGGCATTGCCTTTAACTTTCACGTTGTCAGAAATTTGCCCTCTGATACTCTGGAAAGTAGGAATTTCAGGTTACTGGGATTACAAATTACTGATGCCTGTGACGGTGGTTTCTGTACTTTAGACCTCAACCCTTGTACCTGAAGCAAAATATTTTTCTTTCCTTTGAGACACAGCATATAGTAGTATTACTGTGCTTTCATGATTTAGATTAAGAGAATGGCTTTATATAGCTAATCCTTATTTTTGGTAATCAGGAGAAAATTAATAATAAGCGCCTGTGAGCTTATTATTAACCACTATTGTAGAGGCTGGAAACTCTAGGCTGGAGTTTATTTGCCTGAATACTGAGCTTGAGGTCTACGCTGAACGCCACATGAACTACTGTTTAGCTACCCTGCCCTAAACTTACCTTCAGTGAACTATTCCTGCCAGATAACACTGTCTGCCAAATTCACCTAAGACAATTTCTCCTGCATTGCAAGGGTGATGGATTGAGAAATGTTTATTTTTATTGACTATTTCCATTGTCTTGCCCATAAGCCATTTACTGTGTGTCTTATGGCACACCTAATACATGTTATTTATTTTGTGAGTCTTTAATGATTTGACAGAACAAGCATTCTGAAGAGCAGGTAGTCTTGGAGGAAAGTAAATGTTGATCTGAAGTGATGCAGTACCTGAAAAATTTTCCTTAAAACTACCATGCTTCTACTATTTTCTAGTAAAAAAAATGAACATGAGACAAATTAAATTCCATCCAGCACTTCCAGCTGCAGACCAGGACTTGCACATGGCAGAATGGCACAATCTCTGAATTCCAGTTTCCTGGCCTGAAATTCTAGTCTTTGCAGACTTCCTTGACTTTCATCATCTTTACTATGCTGTAAGAGCCTGGAGAGTTTTTCGGTAAAAAAACTTCCAGGATTGAAAAATAAAAAAAACCCAACCTCCTAGAAACTATCCTAAAATGAAGGTAGCTGCAGCTAATTTAATTCTGCCAATCATTCTTACGTATTAGTGTGCACTATTTTCTACAGTAAAGTCACTTTGTTAACTGTACATTTTGTTCTATATATTCGTTTCTTTCTATCACATTCCAGTATATGGGCAAGTTCTTATTCAGCAATCATCTTATACTTCCTGTTGGACAAGGCCAAAGAAGTAGCATGTGACTAGATGATGGGATGATTACACCATGAGACATATTCACAAGAAATGACACATGAGTGTTTCCACTCTTGGTGTTACAGCAATGGGATTCTTTTAAAAAACTTGAGTTTTGTGGATTTTTTTTTAAATGTCTGATGGAGTGTTACCAAAAAAGCAGGAAAATACCCCTCCATTTGTGCAGTTTTTCACCAATTGATACAAAGAGTCTCTTTGTTTAATAAAACCTTGCCCCACGTAGGTTTTATTATTCTGAGAATATGTTCATGGAGGATAGCTTGCTCTGTTCCACATGCAGGTGCACAGAAGAGAGCCTCTCCCACTGTCATCCTTAAGTCTTCATGTCAACATCTGTGCACTGAGTTTATCAGTCCACTGGCAGATGACTGGAAATTAATGGGGGGCTGCAGGTGCTCTAATTCCTTCTAAAACTGTGTGGTTTGGCCCAAGAACTAAAGGAGCGCTCGCCCTTTGGTGTAAGAGTGAACCTGGTCATACTAGGAAGTGCACCTTCTATCAAGTTCTTTTAATTTATGAGGATAGTTTCTAGAGTTTTCTTCACTGGTATCTGAGCATGACAGCCTTTTGTTGCGTCAGATTTTTAAATCTGAACTGATCACCCAGGTTGTATTTTCTTTGGTTGTTGAAGCAGAACTAACTGCAAAATAGAGGAACTTTGCTACTGATTCACCAAAATTAAGAACTGTAGGTCTTTTCATACATCACTCAATGGCTCCCTGCATGTTTTGTCCTTATGTGATTTTTTTTTGTTCTGAGCACAAAAGAATCATTTTAATAATCTGAACTAAGAAGGAGAAAAAAGTTTTAATTCAAAGGCACTTTTATTAAAAACTGCTTCAGAAAACAGCAGGTTGTAACATAGGAAGCTCAATGAAAGAGAGGGGAAGATGAAAGATCTGAGTGTAAAGTTTGTTCCTTATTCTCTTTTTAGAAAAAATACTACTTTATTCAAAAATTTCCCTTTGGCTTGCAGGCTTTTCAGTGAGTCTGAGACTGCAAACTATTGTCAGTCTAAACTGCTTTTTTAATCAGTCCACAGACTAACTTCTGAAAGTAAAACCATAAACTTATTTGATTTCTCACAGACTTCTAATTAAATTTCTTTCTCCTTTCTTTAAATACCACTTGTGAAACTCAGACTCAGACCTGTAACATTTTTCCTCCACTTGGTTTCATTCTAGTTCATGCTTTTTTTGCACAGAAGTTGTGTTTTACCCCTGCCAAGGAGGTGCACCCAGCACCTCTTGAGTGGAACACAGCCCTATTTTGCAAAATACAACAATTAATGCTCATGACAGAGCTGGAGATGAGAGTTGCTGCCTTGCAAGGATATCACAGGCAAGGACAGCAATCCCTGGAACTCTGGGGGAAGGGAGGACCAGTATTTGGGGGTGTTTCACACAGAGCAGAGCTCAATTTGGCTCTGTGTTGAGAAGCATTTTCTGCTGCTAGGATGCCAGCACCTACCACAGAGGTCGAATATCACCTACCAAACCACAGCCCTCATGGCAGGCAGAGACTTGTGGGTCTTGCCAAGTTTTGGTTAAATCTGGGAGCTCAGGGACAGAGGAGAGATACAGATTCATTTTAGCAAAGACAAGAAGCCATTAAGTATACTCCAAATTACAGCTTTGCAGTTTCCAGAAGATTTTTCAGTTGTAACACAAATTACAAGATACCATGTATTTTATAACAGAAGATAAAAGTCTCTGGTAAAAGACATTTTGTCTTGAGCATCTGCTAAGCAAGAGTCTTTCAATTATCAGCAGCAATGGAAAGATGACTAATCTTCATTAACATTTCTGAGAAAAAAGATCATATATTCCACATGACTTACTGAATATAAAGCTTGTTAATTTTAGAGAAGAAGGAGAAGAACACACACACACACACACACACACACACACACACACACACTCATTCACTCACTCATATATACATATATATGCACTCATATATACATCAGTTGCTGTATTTTGAAGAATCTTCCTTCTTCTTTTGAAGGAAATTAATATGTAAGTTAACTATTTATTTGTAAAGTATTATGACACAATCAGCAGGGATTGCATGCAGTTAATTGCAGAGAAAAGACTGCTGAGATTTCAGTCAAAACCTAGGAATTTTAACCTTGATGTAAAAAACTGTTTAGCTTTAAAATTGGAACTGCTCTTTGTTTGTCAAAGAAGCTTTCGTGGTAATTCTTAGTCACCTTCCCCTCTTAGCGGGCCAAGTTGCACAAAACTCATGAAAACAATAAAAAATGGCTTAGGCAAAACATGACTTTCTTTTATATTATGGCTATTACAGTAGATAAGAAGATAAAAAGGAGCTTAAAATTAATGTATGTCATACAGTTTCAAAGTCATTCCTTCTGACCAAAATGGCTTTAAATGGTCATGTCACAAAGGAAGAGTAAGTCCCCAAAGGAAACCTTACAGATTTAAGTTTTACATATATAAGCGTGTGTGTATATTTACACACATGTGTAAATAAATATATTTTAATCCTTAATGCTGGTTTTCTCCCATTCAGTAGCAAAATAAATGCTTAGGAAAAGCATATTAAAAAGAACATCTCTCTATTGTCTCCAAAGGGTAATTTCCTTGGTAAATACAGATATCAGCAAACCAGTATAGCTTTGTAACAATTAATCTTTATTGGATAAATGTATGTTTTACAAAGTAAGCGTAACAAAATAACATGGTCTCCGGGTTTGAAAATCCATGTGGCACAGACCTGACCCAAGCTGATAAAGAAATTATTAAAACACATAAGAAAAAAGTTCATTAAAGCTAATATTTTCAGTGGTTGATGCATAAAACTAAAAAATCACAAGTCATAATCATCAAGTATCAACATGCATTTTTCTTCATAAGATGTGGTTAGATACGCTAGGAACGTGTACAAGGACACACAGATTCATAGGGTAGATTTCAACTCATTTGCTCTATTGTTGTGCTACTGATACCTGTATCCAGTATAAAAAAATTTCAAATAAATATTTTCCTCATCTTGATATACATTAATGGCAGGTAATATCTGATTAAAATGTAATGTCTGTAAAAAGGAATTTATATTTCATTACCTTTTGTGTGGAGAGCCAGAACAAGATACATTCAAACTTCAGTATTGATTTTGGTGCTTATTCAAATGAAAATAGCAAGACAGAATTTCAGGTACCCAAATTTTAAAAAGCCAGTGACATGAATGCTGAAGAGTGGCCCAGTGTATTGGGACCAGAACTACTAAGCCAGCTAGCATTTGCTTTTACCAGTTTAAATACTGAACTGGCTTAGCTGCTGCTTTGCAATGGCTTTTCTTGAAATATTGATACTTGGAAGGCTGCTATGAAAACTGTTTCAACAACTTCACTGTTAAGTAAATATGAAATATTATAAGGTACATCCTTCTAGAGGAGCTCCAAACACCACAAAGTTTGTTTATCTCTGTGCTGTTGGCGTATCCTGATTTCTCTAGCGTATATACCTTTGCTTTGACACTCTGCATTGGCTTACATCAGGTTTTAAAAATTCTAAGGCTAGGGGAAACATTACAGTTCCCCTGCCTGATCCCCTTCACACTGCAAACTAAATTACCTTAGCTTCAAGCTGCTACTAAGGCAAGAACTACTGACATTCTTCTTCTAAGAGAGAGACTAAGCATAAATATGTGCTAAAAATCTGTGAAAAATGACACCAGATACATCTTCAGAGGTTTGAGATGGGAATGCAATAAACCTGAATCCTTGACATCTATATTTTCACATTTTTTTTTCTTTGATTTGAGCTGATTCCAATCCAGTACAAACTTCTTCCCTTAGATCTGGTCTCACCTGAGCCTGCTTACAATACATTCAGGCCTGTTTCCATGATGCAAATTTAAATGCACATGTAAGAAGAATTGAATTAATGATCCAAAAATTTTGAATCAGTTCTTCAATTCCTGACATATATTTAACTAAAGTATATTTAGAGATGAAATTGACTTTATGTAAACCGCTCTTTAAATTCTTTAACTCATTTTCCTTTGTTTTTCATTCACTTTTGGGGAAGAGAGCAATAGCAACATTTAATGATTAAATAGGTACAACCCATATGACAATACATACTCTGTGAATCTGTGTCAGCTACCCAATGTATTCAGCTCATCTCTGATACACAGATAGCAGTACATTGCATCAAAACAAGGCTTCTTGATCCTCCAATGTTGTAAAGTTATTTCACAGTCCAGTGAAATATACCAGTTCTAAAAAAGATGGTTTTTCACAGAAACATCTATTGGGTTGTTTCCTTTTTTTTTTCACTTGGTTTCAAAAAGTAGGAACCCAGCAAAGGTGGAGAAGCGTTGATGGTCCCCATGGAGGGCTCCATTTCCCATTCGCAGCCAAACTTCATCTCCTTTGGCAAGTTTTAGGACGGCACTGTTTCCTGAAGTATCTGCTTTCCCTTTAGATTCATAGCTAAGGATGAATATTTTAAAAAGTCAGCTTTTTGTTTCTCAACAATGACCAAACAAACAACTTTACAAAAAAAATCCAAGAAGTATGTTGTTATCCTGAGCAAAACTTTCTTAAAGACTTGCCAACATTTATTCAGCTTTATAAGGAAATTTTGGCAACTTTTTACGTTTGATCTTCTAGTCAAATTTTGCACCTTACCTAAATGCATTATTTCATTCCTTTCTGAAGTTCTGGAATTGTAACTTATTTTTTTCCAGGACACAGGAAAAAATTTCTTGTTTAAAATGAAATGCTGCTCATTGATCACAACACTACAGATTTCCCGTGATGCTTTTTTCCCCTTGAATTAATTCCAACTGATTTTAAGAGCTGAGCCCCTGTGGTCCCAGCACAGGCAGTGAGCAGACACTCTCCATACTGTGGAGAGGCAGTGAGGCAGCTCTCTCCATACTAAGCCTTTCATTGGAACATGGGTACGTACATTTGATGTGGGCTAACCTCCTGGCTTTTCCTGAGTGTTAGTCCCCTTTCTTCTACCTCTTGCCTTTTCTGACATCAGTGCTTCAGAGGGAATAGAAATTAAGCACTTTTTCTTTTGCAGAAAAGATCTACTGGGGATGAAGCAGCCTGTGGTGTTGTACTAATGATAAAAAGGCTGGTAAATGGAAGACCTTTGCTTCTTACTCATTCTTACTACTGCATCTTAAACACTTCCCAACTTTACTGTCCTCATGTTAACAAGACTGTAACTAGTAACTGAACACTTCATTATTTCCTTTCTTTGACAAGGAAAATGAGGATGAAGATATATTTTAGCAGAATGACAGCATGATACCACTGAACTCCAACCCTGACTTGTAATGCTAACTCCTTTCCCCCGAGTTTGAGAAAATGGTGATCAAAGGTAAATTTTAGCTACAGCATCTGTGGTGTGTATGGTCCAAACATGCAAGCTGAGAATGGCAAAATAAAATAGGTTTTCTTGTTGATTATTTTAATCTAGAGAATTTCCTCCAATAAATGAACAATTTTATGTTTCTTGAAAGGTGATCAAGCTATCACATCCATATAAATGTCTTTTGCATTAAAATGGCCTGGCCCTTTACTTACCTATATAAGCTGAACACTGTATTACCATTATGCATCAAGTACACGTACACTTCCTCCACATCTTCATGTTTCATCATATTGAAAGTAAAGAAATACACGCCTGAAAAGGTTATAAAATACAACTTGTTTGCTTCACAGAAAGAAAGAAGTAATCATGCTGCAGATTTGTGCTTCTTGCTTAGAAAACATAACAGCTGTGGACAAAACTGCCTTCCAGTTGTCAGCAGATATTTTTCTTCTGCTTATAGTGTTCAAAAATCTGATTAATTTTAATTCTGCGTATGGCAGGTGTTGTTTTTCCTGCATCACAGCTGCATAAGAGAGGGGATTGATGCAGCTGAGAAATAACCCATGAAGAACTCATTTCCAGCCACGCATCTGTTGCAAGTCAGCTCACAGCTGAATTGGCATGGGGGAGGATGAGGATGAAGAGATTGACAGGAGGCAGGAGGTGGAGGAGGCAACTGTGAAGCTGCTGCTGCTTGCTACAACTTCAAGACTGTGGTTCTGTCATCACAGTGGCTGAAGGGCTAAAGAGCCACAGCAAAGCAAGTCCTGTTCCCTACCCAGCCCTGGCCATGCCTCTTCCTCCTGCCTTTGTGTCAGATTTAGTCTCACTGGCTGGCAAGACCTCTCTTGGCTTGCTCAGTTTTCAATTCATTTTTCTGGAAAGTAGGTAGCAAGAGCAATGCAGAACAAGTGCAAAGGCAGTTAAATAGTGCCTCCTCCTTTTTGACCACACATCTTCCTACAGCTCCAATAATTATATTATTTTGTTTTGCAAATGCTCACCATTCACTGGAGCACCAAATCTCCCGGTCATGACATCAAAAAAATTCCCAACATTGGTTTCAACGCTACTGAAGATGATCCCACTGTTCTGGTTGCTGAAGTGAGTAGCCATTGAAGCCATAAACGCAACCTGCAAAAATCCAGTTCTTGTTCAGACAGTCATTCACGATAAACACTTGTGTACAGCAATCAGGTACAGATTTTTTTTTCTGTATTTGCAGTCTGCTTATGTTCCTGACAGAGATGTTCTTCTAGGGCTTGCTCCAAGGCCAATAAACTCCAGTTAACAAAACTCCCATTGAATGAAACTGGAAGAAGTCTAGGGTTCTTATATTCAATTGGACTATTCATGACTGTAAAGTAAGCATATGGTCAAGTGTTTGCAGTTCAGAACCTTAATTTCAGATTTTATTTACTTTTAAGTCTTGCTAGAATGATGCAACAGCAATATAGTATTGAAATGGATGGTGTTTCTGACAAAAGGGTTTTATATAGTTTTAGGTATTCCCCAATATGTTTAAACTGGATATTGCTTTTAACTGTATGTGTGAAAACAAACAATGCTCAGTAAAATTCATAAAGATTAGTGTTTCTTGCTTAGAGATACATGAAGCACTTTTATTAGAGGTTCTCTGGGAGTACAGCAGCTGGGACTCAATATTCAATGCTTTTTCTATCTTGTCAGTTGCCCTGGGTCTTGAAAACAGAGGGTGGTGGAGACCAAGAGGGGAAAATAAGAAAATTAAAACTGTACTTCAACTTCATGTTTCACTTCTTGCCATAGAAATGTTTCATAGGAAGCAGTGCAAAAACCCCCACATCAGACAATTTAAATTACCCTCAGCAAGATACCAAGGAATGACCCTGCCAGCTGGCTTGGTTAGGGAAGGAAGTGACCTTTTCTGTAAGTCTATCATCCCGCCCCACCCCACATTATGTGAGTAAATGGGGTAGCATCAGAATTGCTGCACTGTGTTGCCAAAAGGTTACATAGAGACTTGGCTTTTTATTCCTATCTCAACTTCTTAAATGACAAGTGTTCAATTGCATCTGTTACTGCCAATCACAAAAATTACATTTTTTGTGAGATTCCAGCTATGCTGGTATTTAAAAAATAAAAAAACCCAGCCCAAACTCCTTTTGATTTCAGATCCAAACCAGAACAAAACCAAAACAGACAATCAAATGGAAGTCTGGATCCAACCACGGAAATCGTTAGCCATCTGTTCAGAAATTTAAGGAGCTCCAGATGTGAGCTGAAAGCTTGGGCTGATTTTCCTTTACCCCTGCATGGATGCATTTTCTATTATGGCAAATTGTTAATATCTTGCTTCTCAGCCAGGATCACATCAAAGTTCATCATGTGTTAAAGGAAAGCAGCTGCAGTGGCAGATTGATGGAATTTATTGCTTTTTGTCTAGATTCCATTTCACAGTCTCTTTGACCCTGAGCTACTTTTTGTGGGCTGAACAGAACAGCAGAAAAATATGTTTTTTCTCCCTAGGTCTCACTGTGAAGTAGCAGGTCAACATGGATACACAAAGTTTTTCAAAATAATCCTGTACATAAAACAGTATTGTGTTCACAAGTGTTTTCTCCTATACCACCACTGACATTAAAATTCTTAAGTATGGTGATAAGAAATACTGTAAACATTTTTAAACACATCTGATAAAAGAAGTGATGGAATTTTAAGTATTGGAAATAGGTATTACAATATAAGCTTTCGTTGTCCATCCTCTTTCATCACTCAGTTTAATTACAATACTACTATTGTCTTTTTGTAAGAAAAAAAAACAGTGGTAGTTCATTTTAAAATTGTAGAAGGACAAATGTTGAATGTAATTAAAGGTTTGTTTATAAGATATTCAGCTGGGTATATATTATATATATTCTGAGTATATATTTTATATATTCTGAGTATATTCTCAGTATATATTATGTATACTTATACATACATATATTGTGTGTATATGCATATATATGTATCTGTGTGTATGTGTGTGTATAGATATATATATTATATATATACATATATATATATTTATATATACATCACAAACTCTCTGCCATCTGCCAGATTCCTGGGATTTGAAGAAGCTTTAATGCAAAAGCTGTGAGATTGTGCCAATATAAGAGTTCAGTTCAACAGCTCAGGCTTGAACCCATATTTAAATGCTCACCTGGCATTTGAGTTACTCATTCATAGGCAGAACCTACATGGTCCCAAACATATTTAAAGTATCTAGACTTATAAATATACAGATAACTACTAAGGGGTATTTTTTGAAACTAGAGGACTCTTACTGCACTCAAAAATTTTGAGCCTATATTTTGAGGAGCTGAATACATGTGCTTCTGAGAATCTCATAAAGCCCTGAGAAACATGACTCCTTTACTCTTTCCATATGCTGTGGGAAGTGCAATTGTTTATGTGATACAGCTTGGTAGGAAAATGATAGTCCCTGCTATTCTCCTTTAATAACCCAGATTCTGGCTTTTAGCCCTCAAAGGAAAGCATATATGTTTCTTCCTGCCTATTTTTCAGCTGGATTCTGACTAAAGCTTTACGTCTCCAGAAAGATCTGGCAGAGCACTTTTTTCAGTAAGGACAAGGGCTGTATATGCCTGTTACAGTATTAATTTACAAGGGGGTTTGCTGCTTAAGGATCTTACAGTAATAAGGTGCTGTTTTTTCAGTGAAGAAAACCATAATCTGAGATTTGCTGCAGCCAATATCAGCCAGAGATATTGTACCTACCTGTAGCTCTGGGGGAATCCCAGGGTAACCCTTCTCGCCTTTGGGTCCATGATGGCCACGCTCTCCTCTTGGTCCAATATCTCCTTTGTCTCCTTTCTCACCTTTGGCTCCTTCCTGGCCAGTTGCTCCATTATTTCCATTGTTTCCATGATTTCCTGAAGGGAAACAAAGCTTTCTGTTTTATTTAAATAATTTATCATATTTTAACAGCTAAGTGTGACAGGATCCTCTTCCACCAGCTTGCAACACAGGTGCTCTTCAGTGCCATAAACCCCAGGCTGAGATGTAAGGGATAAGAAACTGCTGTATGGTCAGGTTGATGGTAGAGGTTTTGGTGAGCAGATTTCCAGAAGGACATAGATTTTGGGAGTTAACTCTCATGTTGCTGTATAAACTGGTGGTGTCTCAAGTCATTGCTTTGTTGGGGAGATGTGCAGGAAGACCTCAGCAGACAGAAGGCTCAAGGAAAGCAAAAGCCACTTTCTATTGACACATACTAGGTAGCCTGCAGAAGCAGTTTTGCTTTTTCTTCAGTATAAACACCAATTTCCTAGTAAATTAAGTCAATCATGATGGGATAAGATTATTTTGAATAAGATTTTGCTATCTTTAAAACACATCCACACAAATGATGAAAGGCTTTAGCATTAAAGTAGTTAAAATCTGTGCTAAAAATAGGACTGTATTCACAGGGTGCTGGCTATGGATAATTTGATTGCATAGTCCTATTTTAAAGAGAGACAAAATTTTTATAATTAAGATTTTTTGAGATGACTTACTATGAGTAAATAAGTAAAAAGACTCTTTGCAAAACATACTCATGCATCTCCTGTATTACTTACTTCCTGGTGTTGACTGACTAAATTACTACGCAAATGTCTATGCAGCTGACAGTATTTTAAAGGTGGCTAGAATCACTGAGCAATTATTATGCCTCCTGCAGCAAAAGCCTGATCTTTCAGCTCAGGGGATTAATTAATGTCATCATTGTTTTAATTCAACCTGAATTGAAATTAGGCTCTTTGCCAATCTGCTTGTTCTTTGATTATTCTCTCTGGTTACAAATTTACAAGAAGAATGGTGTTGTTTGAGATCAAATCTGATGATGATGTGATCCTTCAGAGTTTTCCTATTAAGAAAAAAAACCCCTTCAAACAAGGAAACCAAATGAAGAAATTATGCACATTTTTGTTTGGATAGAGGAATCTGCAGCTCTTAAAAATAACAAGAATGATCCTTTATGTGAAGCCAGAACTGCTCTAGCAGTTCAGAACAGAAGTCTGCAAGCAACATCTGATTCAATCAAGGGGAAAAGCAACTGCTGCTGCTCCTCTTACACAAGCACAATAACATGAAATCCAGCAAATGAAGGAGACAGAAATCCCAGGGTGCAGGAGGCTGCTGCCAGATGTATGTTTATGGTATCCTGCAGTGACAGAAAGTGGGACTGAGACAGGAGGGAAGGGCAAAGCTGGGACTAGGCCATGCCCCAGTATGTCCATTGCAGCCTTGAAAATGTGGTTCTAATATAAAATTGTATCCTGCTTCTAAGAATCCAACAATTTATTAGTAAGTAATGGATCACTGAAATGCATTTTTATTGTGATTACAGAAGATGTAAGTTTTTGAAGAAGACAAGTCTCTTTTTCAGTGACATGCTTATTTATGGTGTACCTCTGCTTTTAGGAATGGTGATTTCCAAATCCCTGCAGGTAACTGATGTAACAAACTGACATCAGCATGCAAGCAACATTGTCCCTTCTCTAGGCTCTTTTATTTCCATGTCAATTTTCAGATCAAAGTATACTTTTCTTGTATATGCTGTTCTTCTGTGGACATTTTTTATGTTAAAAAATGAGGATTTTTTATTATAAAAGACAAGATGAAAGAAGAAAATGAAGGAATTTCTGTGAGAGAACAGAAGCATATTGTTTCTGTAAAATGTTGGCTAGCAGTATGCTAGATGAAGAAAAGCCCTTGAATACAGTACACAGTAACACAGCTGGATATACAAAGGTGATCACAATAATCAGCTCCAGGGAACAAGTTCTTCCAAGTTTATTGGGAACTTCATGCTGTTTCAAGAGAGACCAGTTTTTCCTAGCGATGTAATAAGATTACTTTCAGTATGAATTTGTGAAAGCTGAATTTTTATTAACAAATAGGTTTTCAATTGAAAATACCCTAGAATATAACTGAAAATATCTACTCTGAAATTACAGAAAAACTTGTTCCTGAATCTGTCCCCAAGTGCTGATGTTTGGATCACTCTCTGATATTTCATAGAATAAACTGCAATTTATGGCCTGCAATTAGACTGATGATAAACGTGAATAAAACTTCATCTTTACCTGGCATCCCAGGGGGCCCAGGAGGTCCTGGGGGCCCTTGGTAGAGTCGAACTCCAAAGTCACCTCGGCAGCAGGAACTGCAGTCTGGATTCTGCGGTCCAGGCTGTGGGGGCTAAGTGCACAAAAATAAGCTTTAAGTAGCTCATTCATGGAGGACATCAGTCTTATGCATGTTGGTTACAGGGTCTTCATTATATATTTCTGTTTATATACTTGGTAAGTTTTCAAAACAGCTCTTATCTGGCATGAAATTCTCACATAGGTTATCCCTGAAGGTGTTATTTTTGGAAGATTTAAAGGAATAGCTCTCAAAGCATTCAAAAATCTATAACAAATATTAAAAAAACGCCAACTTGTCCTGTTAAATAATGAAGGTTTTGAAAATAAATTCATACCAACTAATGAAATTCAGATTAATATTTCAATTAGATTCACATCCTGATCCCACATTTCAACTGACCTCTGAGTGATGACAAACATGACTATGTACAAGTGGTAGGACGCAAGGGACTTGATTTGACCTTCAGCAGTGAACTGTCCTCAATTAAACATATATAAAACTGTGTTGGACCACCCAAAGAAGATACTAAAAAAAAATATCTGTGCAGCATATTCCTCTTCATGATCCCAGACCTGTGTATTTACAGGCTACAAAAGTTGGGAGACCCTAAAAAAGTGCCAAGGCACAAGACACAAATTTGAACTTACCATAACACAAGGTGTTAGGGGCTTTTGATCATTTGTAGTGGTGAATGTGTAACTATGGAAACCTATAGCTGACTAATACAGCAGCATAAATAATGAGTTTATTATGTACAGCTCAACTTACTATAGTAATCAGTTTAATAATGGTTTTGTTTAAGTGGTTTTCTTTTCCATATTATTGTGTTTATACTAATGGAGACTCATTCAATTCTGACTGAATTTCATAACTTAGTTATCATAGATTTTCCAGTACATCAGATAAGGCCAAGGCTCAATGTTTATTTCTCTACCTCCTCGTTTGTTCCCTCTGTTTCTTTTCCCTACAATACTTTCCTAATAACCTGAGATGCAAACCTGCAGTTCTTTAAATCTGGAGAGGGATAGTTACACCAATCCAACTGTTACTTTTCTTTAATCATTCTACTATTGCCTTCCTACCCTTTCGTTTCTCTAATCTTTATCATTGTCAAATTACACGTCCAATGCAGATTTATTGGTTTAGTGGCAGAAAATGAGCCTCTGGCAGGATGAGAGCTGTCAAATGAGCACACAGATGTGCTGTATTCCTACCCTCAGTGTCATTAGTGATGTCATCTGAAGCTTTCTTCCTGTGTTTTGGACAATACCAAGCACACCCCCAGAATTCATTGATTTCAGGAGGCTTAGGAACTTACAGATATAGAAAATTCATTTCATGACACCACCAAAATACTGCAGCTCCTCCAATGAGACAGACACATGCCCTGTCCAGCTAGAGCCAGTGATGGTGGAGTTACCATGGAAATAAAGGCCAACTTGACAGCTAAACAAATATCCTTCATATTCCAAGAGTTATGGAAAGTTAAGACTTGCCAATGGGCAGAAGGGCTTCATATTTATGGGGTTTGGTCAAGGCTATGCTTTTTAGATTAATTCTGGACAAGGTCTATACTTAATGAGAAAAATAGGTTCTGCCTCTTGAACTGTCTCTTCCTGGAGAACCTGTTTGTATTATTATGGTTGTTTTGTCTCCTCCAGTTGTTAGGCAGGACGTGACTGACAATCACCCAATGCACTTTTTATAATATTCCTGGTATGAGAGAAGAAGTTGCTCTGCTTTCAGCCCCTTTTCAGTCCTTGAAAGGGAGGCAAGTACGAGAGGACTGGAATTGTGCAAGCATGTTGTACCCTCTAAAAGAATAATGTTGATTTTTGCACTGAGATTAAAATCTCTGGCTTTTTTTAGATAGTACTTCATATTCATGTTAAAATTGAAGGTGAACTAAATACAGACCTGCCAATGGCAAATAAGTCATATCAACCTAAAAAAATCCAAAGACTTAGTATGGTGGATTGTAATTGAGTGAAGACACGAATCCAGCAAAGTGGACTGCATGTGAGAGTCTCTCTGTGCAGATGGAATTTGGCTTTTTCAGACAATGTACTGAAATCTTGAACAACTTTATTAGAGAAACAGCTATTTTTAAATAAAATAGATACAAGCAGTGGTCATAATGAAGTGCTATTTGGCATTACCTCAAAAAAAAAGCTCATCAGGTTCTTAGGTGTGAAATAAGGCAAGTCCTGCCAGCCTTGTATGCAACAGTTCCAGTGATTTAAAAATAGCTGTTTATGCAAGTCATAAAGTAATTAATTTATTACCTTTACTCTTTCACTAGGAGAAAAAAAATTATTTATGGTCAGCTGCCAAGGATGAGGAATATTTAGGATTTTCTTCAAATCTTTAAAAGCAGAGAACTTCATGAAGAGTACATTTAAAGGAAAAACATGTTCCTAAAGTAAAATTACACTCAAATATGACATAGAGATTAGTTGCAATCTACTTGCCAAAGGCATTCTTTGCAGCCATTTGTGCATAAATTTTGTCAGTGAATCTTTGGCTTTGCTGCCAGAACATGAATATGATTTAGGGCTTGTGAAATGCATCTGCCATATTGATATCCTAACACAGATAGAAAACTGGAACTATTTCTGAGGCTATCTGCTGAATTTCCCATGATTTAGTATATAGGAGAATGATCTAGGCAACAGATGGTCTATGAAATTCCCTTAATTTCAAGCTGTGAACAAGTCATAATTGGATACCCAGTCCTTTTTGACTTCCTGATTAATTTTATGAATTTCTGTTTTATTGTCTAAGACAATGCAGAGGACAATTAATATACTTCCATCATTCTTGGCTTCTGTTCTGAGTGCAAAATATCTGTCTCTGTGGGCACTTAGGCCTCCATGTCCCATCTCCAAGCAAAGAAACAAACAAAAGTTGCCAAAATTCAAGGTAAAACACTGCTTGGCTAGTGATATTTAAAGATTTTCAAAGAACAAGCTGAAATGGAAAAATGGTCTGTCATGACTCTCCTTAGTCACGGAGAGTTCTTGTTCTTGAGAAATGCACATTATATTTTACATGAGTTAACAGCACTGTGAAAGATGGCCTTGCACCCAGTGCAGCCAAGAAATTAGTAACAACAAATGCTATCATCTCTTTTCCACAACAGGGAATGGGACCTTTGAAACACTTCAGCTAGAGGCTGAAATTCCCCAGCCTAAATTCTTTTTAGCTGGGTAGAGCTATTCCATCTAAAACAACCAAGAAAGCTGGAAATAGGAATTGAATTGTTTCCATATAACTCAAGGGAAAGAGAGAGTTTTGACATGAATTAAAACATGTCAGTGCCACCTTTGTTCTTCCTCAGCCTAGAAATTCCTGGAGTCTGGAAGTGGAAAATTCATATTGCGTAAGCCACTGTGTGATTGATTATCTCTATCATGCATCTGCTAGTGCTCCATTTCATTTCAGTAAGCCAAAAATTGCATTATTTCCCCAGAAAAGATTGCTTCTTGGAGATGGACTGGCAGGTAAATGACTGCCATCAGCTGTACTCGGACTCACTGGGCTTGTTTTTATTGTCACAACCAGTTCCCCAGCAGGCAGCTCCAGACAAGTTGCATTAAACTCTCTGACAAGACACACATGCAGCCTAAACACACTTTCTGTGGGGGAGAGTTTGAGCCCTAAAAAGTTGTGGTTTTGCATTAAATCCTGCATTATCTGAAATTGTGTAGTGTTAAAGGGGAATCTTTTGTGCATGGTCTGCAGCACACAGCTGCAGAATTCTCCCTCATGTAAAGAGATCTGCACACATTGGCTGGCTCTTTGGACTGTACACCTTATGTTTTACACTGCTTATATTCTGCAAGCACAGTTTAACATGCCTACAGTTAAATATCTGTTTTGCTGAGTGCACTAGATGAACATTTAAGTCCTGCCCAAGAAATACAAAATGGAAAGCACTGTGAAGTTTTAATATAGGGAATATGGTGGTGTATTAAACCTTTTCCCATACTTGGATGTGTTTCAGTTCTTCAAGCCCAGCATAAGATTAAAATCAGACCTCTTCTCTGCTTATCATAACCTAGGTTATTATTATCTGCATGTCATTACTGTTGGCAATTCAAAATATCTTATTTTGATCTGAAGAAATTTTAAAACCCCATAGGGTAAAAGGTGAACTATACAGGACTCAAATATTTGTATGAGCTGTAGGAAAAACCACTCATGTTCTTGCTGTTAATAAAACACATCAATAAAAAAACCCTTTTCATTTGAGTGGAATTTTGTTTTGCCTAGTGCTAAAAAAACCTTCATCTTTTGCCCTTCAGATTTTTTTCTTTCACATTTGGACTGCAATATTTTGTGTATAATCAAGTTATGCCATTTTCCCTGTGTTATAAACTAATGACTGTAGTATGTAAAGTGCCACAAAAGGCATAAAAAGATTCTCAGTTTAAAATGCAGATACTGCAGATGATTTAGAATTTCATTTTAAGTCTTTTTTCTTCTTAAACTCTCAGTTGATTTATATTATTAAATCTACTCATTGCATTGCTATCTCTTTTTTTCAAGCTACTCCTTAGAATAAAATTTTTGAGCATTCAGAATTTCATTATTTTTCTCTCAAGCACAAGAAATGTACTTTATATATGTCATTTTAAAGTAAAATTATTCTCTGCTAATTGAATCTCTCCAAATACCTCTAGAAATGCTGTATTTTTCCTTCACATCCCAATGAGTTAGAAATATCTAAAACTTTGGTATATTAAATAAGTAATACCTTGAAATAATTAAGAGACTGTATTTCAGCATATATGATTTCACAAGTTCACAGTTTTAACAGAACAAACCACTGCTGTCTGTGTTGAAACCAGTGTCCCCAACCACTGGTGGTTCTACCAGCTCATTAAAAGATCCTATAAAGCAGCCCAGCAGGTTACAGACCAATCAATACACAGCTTTAATAAAAATTATTTCATAAATATATCACTAGTAATGTTAGCAAAAAAAAAAATCTCATTAACTTTAAAGATATCTTTAGAAGATTAATTCAGAGTACCTGGACTCTATCTGAGGTAGTCAGTTCTACATCATCTACCTCTGGTCTCAGGAATTTATGGTCTGTAGATGTGCTATTATCAACAGTCCACTCTATAAGTTGATTCCGCTGTTTCAATATTTCCCTGCTTCTGGAACCTTTGTGACCAGTCTGGTGGTGACTTTGCAATATTTTGGCCACTGGTTTATAAGATCTTCTGCTCACCTCCATGTATTCATCTTGACACAGGCAAAATGGAAGAAAAAATAAAGCCAGTAGATGCCAACTGATGAAATCCTTCTCTGCCATGTTAATCAAAATAATTTTTCAGGAGTCCAGCAAATGCCTTGCAGAAGGAGAACTTCTTTGCTGCACCAGACGTTATGTGGTCCTTTCAGCTTTTCCACTAGTAAGCCTGGCACTGAGACCAGTACCAGGTTTTATACGCTTGCATGCAATAAATAAAACTAAAAATGCCAAAGTGACAGGATCCTTCATCCAAAATCAGTCATGCTCCTTTAAACAAACCAGGCATTATTCACCACTTCACCACCACAAGGAAAATTGATTTGTATGCTGGAAATGACCACAGCATTTAATGGACTCCTGTGGTTCCTATTTGGGGGCATTAAAAAATGTAGCACCTTTCCTTTGGCATGTTTTTGTTTAAGTGTGAAAAAATGTGATGGAAATGGGGAACATGTGGCTAATGGTTTACGCTCCTTGATTAGACATGGAAAGGCTGTGAATTCACACTCTTAAATGTCTTTTGGACACAGTCACCTTTCTTATTTGCCAGGAAATTCACACACACATCTGCGTCAGCCCAGTCCGAAAAACCCTTCCAAAAGCAATTAGGAAACAAAAGCACAAGAGGAGCTTTTGCATATGAACCTGACCCAATGGCTGTTTCTGACTATGCTTTTCATTCACTAGAAGAAAAATATTGAATTTCTGTCAGTTGGCCAACAGTGGAAGGAGACCGAGTAAGTAGCTTTAAAAAACTGGGTTGAATTCACATTCACAAAGCCCCATTTCTCAGCATTAATTCAACATGCTTGGCCAAGTAGTATTTTCTCCCTTGAGTTCCTAATGTTTTCCTAAATGTAATTGCCAAACCAAGTTTTATGTTTTCACTGCCAAGTAAATATAAATTTACTGGGGGCTTATTTCAGACTAAAATAATCAAATTATATGTGTATAATAATAATATCCTTATTTTACTTTTTGAACCACCCACTAGTATTCTCTGGAAAGCCATAACTGCAGGATGCAGTTCTGTACACACATCCACAAGCACACCCAACCTCCCAAAAAGCAAGTAGCTCCTTGGTCTGTGAGCCTGTCTTCACCAGTACATGGCTGCAACAACTTTACTGAAGAAGGCATTAGTCCCAGGAATGATCCCCGGCCCTGCAATGTAATGGCTGCTGAGTGATGGTAAGAAAGCGCTTGAATGATGATGAGAAAGGATTCTCTGTCCATAATCTGCTTCCTTCTGTGGGAGACAGCAGGACAAAGCATGCCATAGGAGGGGCACTGTCTGGAGAGGAGTGAGAGGGGTGAGCCCTATGCAGCTGGGGGCCTTTTGCTGGTGTCACAAGCACAAAGAGTGTCAGTGTTGGCTGGTACCCTGCCACTTGCCATGGTAATTTCCTACTCAACAGAACACAGAGAGGAATGTGGGCCTGCAGCACTCCCCCCAAAGACAATGTTAGCCCCCCAGACATGAGGGGTCTGGGACAGTGCTCTGGCCAACTGGAGGCAGCCAAGGGCTGGTCTTCCTTTTTTCTAATTCTCCACCAGCCAAGTATGGCATAGGAGCAGAAACCTCAGCTCCTGTGAGCTCTGTGCTTGCCCCCAAAGATAAACATGACTGAATTGTCTCAGTGATACTCTTCACTGCCAGGAACATAGGTGGCTCCTGGTTATCTCAGCTCACAGGCTTGCCAGGCAGAACTGCATCTTCTTGCTTCATGCTTTTCTTGTGCTTATTGCTCCTATGTTAAAGATTTAATGGCAGGAACCTTTAATTGAAACTTAATTCAATAGCAGTGAATTTCAATCTCAAATTCCCAAGGCAGATATTCAGAATTATTAAATAACACTTCATAGATTAGCTCTTGAACCTTGCTGCAGTATATAAATATTAATTAGCTAAATTGTCTTGAAGAAGAGGCTCATTAGCGTATGAGTGACTTTATGACTACTGAAACCCCTGATTTTTTAAAAAATGCAAATATTCTGGTTATTTCACCACAGAAACAGAGGTGGAAGAGAATTTACACAAGAGTGAAGCAAGACTCAGAAAACACAGTTGCAGATTCTGCAGAAGCTGCTGCCACCAAAATGGGGTTCACTTTTCAAATAGGGAGGACTTTCTTGGTAGGAAGAGGGTTCGAAAACCCTGGATTTTGTAAAATGGGAGATGACAAACATTAATTTATCTTGGCACTTAATAATTTGATTCAGCAAGTGCTGGGACAGCACTGATGTTTTCGGCTGACATTAGGGCTTTCATAGCTTTCCAAAATCTGTTCCAGGAGCTTCCTGTGGCAAATGTTTCCAATGTGAGTAATGAACATCCACAGCACCCATGTCCCAAAAGAAGGAAGAAAACCAAAGAGATTTGGGCTTCAAATCCACCATCTATCATTTCATGTGAAAGCTGAAACAATCATGTTTCTTGGCAGCTATTAGGAAGAAGAAAGATTCCTTCTCTTCCTTGCTCACTAATAGAGTCCACCTGGTCCCTGCCCATCACTGCTTTTGTGGTTTGATGCTACACACATTTTTTGGTCCCAATTAATAGCAGAGTTTAGACTTAGCTCTTTTATTTTCAATCTTTTGAACACAATCCCATCTGCAGAAATATTTGCTGCCCATTATTCTGCTCTGTGCCTTCAGCTAGGAATAGCTGTCCCACGGAATCATTGTCTAAAGGCAGAAATTCTGGACTCAGAAGTAAAAAAAACAATGGATGAATTGATTCTCATTCTTCATTCTTGATCTCCAAATGATCAAATACACTCATTCAAGTATGTAGCCCAAATCTAAAATAATAGGACATCAAAATAGCAGAGCTTTAAATTAACTTTCTGCTAGAATGAAACACTGAAAATGCTTCATGCTGAGATAAACAGATCTTCCTGATCTGGAGATGAAAAAGGACTGACCTAAAAAGTTTGGTTTTGCTTTTAGGTGCAAGGCTGATGTGTGTTGCAGGTTTGCTGACCAAGAAAATAAAATCTGACCCCTTCCTAACTCGTTGGTGTGCATTTGCACACTTAGCATCATCCTTCCAGCCTTTGCCAGCTGAACTCGCACACTGCTGCCACTGCATTTGTCCTGCTGGTCTCTGGCAGCAGGATGTGCCTCTATCTCCTAATCAGCAGCCCAAGATGAGGTGAAGCACATGGGCTGTTAATGTCAGGTAATGAGATATCAGCTAAAATGCAAACTGAGGGAAAGCTGCTTCCCATCTTGTCTGTAGGCCAAAAACTGCTCCATGAGAAAGGGGACTGACTCTTATAACCATGTTATTCATAATGACATTAGGTAAATGGGTTATCCGTGAGGTTAGTATGTAAAATTGAAGCCTACTGTTTCAAGAGGCAACAAAACAGAAGTATTACAAAAAAAAAAAATTGTAAAGTATTCTGAGGCTTGTATCTGTAATGAAACATTAGTGGCTCCTTCACTTACAACTAATCCTGTTTGCAGTGATAATTCCTCCATACCAGACACAGAGATAATCTGCACCTGCAGTTTCACAAGCAAATCTCCACTGAGACAGTAAAAGAGACAGGCTACAGCTGAAGGAATGAGGGTGAGCCTGCTTTGTGGCACCATGACACACTGACCAACTCCAGACTCCCAGGCCACAGTAGCTCTCTGGGCTCTTTGCTCCCTGGGTACACTCCTCGTCCTGCCCTCGTAGGGCTGCCCACCTCCTTGGTCTGGCTGAAATTTCCAACACTCCTGCAGCTGCACAAGGATGAAGTGTCCCCTCTCTGGTGCCAAGGAAGAACACCCAGCACTGCACTGCCCATTGGCTCAGTGCTCTAGCAGCCTCAGGCAGAGCCCTCAGACCTCAGCCTGGCACCTTTGAAATATTTTCCCATGTCTGTGCTGACCATTCCAAAACTACAGGAACCAACGAAGTATTTTCACTGAAAGCTTCTGTGATCTGCTCCTTTTTCTGTGTCAATTTTGATCAGTAACAGAGATTCAGGAAGAACCCACCACCCACCTCCCCAGGAGAGCCTCCAGAGTGGGCCACCAGGGGAAAGACAGATTAATGGGGCTTTCCAGGTGTTTGTTACCCAAAAAGGTCTTACAGTCACCATCCATCCATCACCTTCTCCATGGTTAAACATTTTGTTCTCCTGTAACCCACAGCCACTGAGCTCTGCAGGCAGCAGTGGTGCAGTGAGTGCTTTGTGCAGTTTGTGGTGACCAAGCTGTGTGTGGTTTGCAGTCACACCAGCTCCCTGAGGTGTACAGCAGAGAAGTGTTTTATTGGTGTTTCCCAAACTGGTTATAGGAAGCTATCCCACTAGCTGTGGAGAATGAGAGTAGGGCAAACCCATTACAGGGCTTCTGCCCTTACCTAGTGCAGATGACTTCCCAGAAAGGTGTGGATTCTCCCTAACTCTGACTTTTCCATCAGTCAGGAAATTCTCTTGCCTTGCTTGACACTGGAATTTTCTTTCCAATAGAATATGAGACCTGGGGCTGAGGTCCTGTCTCTTCACCCATTCTCTACTACCTCTTGGATTTCCCAGGGTAGTACCCTGAGGTGATATACTCCAGCAGCCTGGGACTACCACTTCTACCCCATCCCTGCATTTTTACAGCCTAAAAACACTTTTCTCACCCTGTCCATACATTTAAACTGAAGGGTCCTCTAAAATGACAGAAACTCAGACCTGAGCTCCCAGCTACAGGAGAGCTGCAGTCCGGATAATCCTCCAAAACACAGCTCAGCCTCTGCTAGCTCATCTGCATAAACCCTTGCTCCAAAATATGTACCAGAGAAACACGCCATCAATGCCATTTTCACCAGTCTGTGACAAACTGCCTGGATCAGACAGTTGATGGTCCCAGATGGGGTGGCCAGGTGGTTTATCCAAGTGCCTTTCAAACTTGAAGAAATAGATTTCACAGTGGTGGTGGGGCTCCAGTGGTGGAACAAATAATGGAGCGTGATAAGCTTTTTCCAGTATGCAATGCATCAGTTATCCGTCTCTAATTGAAGAGCCAGAGCACAGTGACTTCCAAGAAAGCAGGGTGGGGAGAGAACAGACACCGTGCCAAGAGAATTGCCGTGGTCAACATTTTTGTCAGGGATAGATATCCTAGTTTGGATTAAACAAGATCTAGCCCTAATCTTTGGCTTCCTCTTAATTCACCTTTTTTTCCCCTTCAAGTTTCAAAATGTTTAAATTTATTGCTTGAAATATGCTCTTCTCTGCAATTCCTTTGCCCTGGCCAGGACCAAAACTGTACACAGCTAAAATACCACAGAAACAATTACTCATTATTTTAACGACCCAACAAGCAGTAATGAACGTCTTGTGAGAGCCCCTGTTCTGACTGCACCCTCAACTCAAATTCTGCACATGCAGGAGGGGTGGGGAGTTCAGGTGAAGTGTGCTGGTTTTGGGTGGGAAGCTGAGAAGCAGTTTCAGGCCTGCAGATTTCTTTTGCCCTGCAAAAGAAATGAAAGGCACAAAGACAAAAGGTTCTCAGTGTGCACTCATATTCAGAATAAACTGTAAAATATTTGTCTGGGGACTGTAAGAAGAATTCCAGAGCTTGCATGACCCAATGTCACACAAATATATTCTAACAGAGTTTCTCAGATTCCAAAGACCTATAAAAGACAATCTGTCTTCAAGAAAACAGACTATCAACTGAAAAACAGAGTTTATATTAATGGTCAAACTCTCCCAGCTTTCCCTCCCCTGCTTGGGCCCAGGATGAAAATGAACTGTGGCAGATCCATAATCCATTAACATGGTAAGATCTTGTTACTGGGATAGTTCTTGACTGGTGTTATTATACATCTGATTATTCAAGTCTTTGTTTTATTAAGATATTGGGACATGGGACACCATCGGTTAGGGGTGGGGCCGTCAGGAAAGTGGCAGCACTCTGGATTTGGATTTCGACTTTCTGGTGAGCTCTGCTGAAATCTTTAGGCAAAAGGTCCAAGCCCTTGTTTGTGAGCACACTTTGTCCAGGCTGCAGTCAAAATAATAAAAACCTGTGTCACCATGATTGGGTCATGAAAGGGATAAAATAAATCAGACTGTGGTAGGAGGAGGCATGTCCATCACCACCTACCAACAATATGTACCCCAAATGGGCCAGCTTGAGGGGAGCTAAGGAGCCAGCCTTAAAAAGGTTGGGAAAAAGGTTGGACTTTTCACAACAAGCCAACCTGGTGTATAAAGACAGCAGCTGCAATGTACTGCTAAGGCCTAGCTTTTTGCTTTGTTTATTCTCCTTGTAAAAGGTTTGTGATAAATACCCCGTCCACAACCATCTGTTTACCCTAGAAGAGGGAGAAAATGGGTAGACTGGACAGAATTTAGAGGACATCTGGCACATTCACTTTCATTCATTGCTTGCCTGTTTGAACTAAAAATATTTTTTTAAATTTATGCTGTAATAAGAACCGGGAAAGAGCCACATGGACTGAAGACAAGTAAAACTGTCTTAGAGGGCTGGCAGCCCTTGCTGGGTTAAAGCTCAGCCAACTAGCACCATTTATAACAGAGAAGAATGAGTTTCCTACAAGGAAAAGCTAAGCTTGTCTTCCTAATTTGGGTTCTAAATATTCATAGGGTGAAGAAAAAGAAAGGTATTTTGAAAAAGATATTCTATCACCATGGTGGGGGGTTTATATTATACTTTTATACAATAGGCTTATACACTTGAGGAATTTTTTATTCATCCATAGGAAAGGATAGAAGTTCCTAAAATGGTCCAGAAACTTACAGATCATTTCTGGACCTGTTACCAACCACATCCAGCCTTTGGTCTTGAGACTGTCAGCAGTGACTCTGGTTGAGGGGACAGCTTTTGCAAGACTTTCTGGAGTTCCTCCAGATTTTTTCTGCGACATTTGTTACCAAATGTTCATGACCTTATGACAGCCCCTGGACTGATTTGTGATGAGTGAGGTGGAAATTAAAGCAAGCTAGACCTAAATGGTTTGGCTGGACCGTTCTCTAGCTGTGCCATAGGCACAGCTACTTCTGCTGCTGCTTCAAGTGTCTGTGTTACTTGGAGTTTTCCCTTTATGGAAGACACAAGAGCAGTCTGCCACATCCTTGCTGCCAGTTAAGGACCTGAGCAACCTATTTATGACTGTGTATCGAGGGAGTGGTATTTTAACCTGACAGATCCATCAGGACAGCCTCTTCAGGACACAGGGGTGGTAGGAAGGGGTGCTGCACAGAGCCAAGGGGGCCTCTGAGAGCAGTGGTACCATTTCAGCACTGGTCAGGTGATGAGAAGAGTGCCCTTCAGTCCTGGAGAAGATTCTTCTCCTGCTCACAGGCATAGTTGATGCCTTGGAGTGGCTACCTAAAACAGAGGATAGACAAGATTAAGAGAATAAAAGTAGGTATTTATTAAAGGCCTTCAATAGATACAACTTGGGCAGTCAAAAGCCTCCAAGAGGGGCTAAACCCAAGATGAATAATGGTCATGAGTTTTTCCGACAATTATAAGTTTGGTCTATTTGCATATTAGGGATTAATCCTCCAATTACAGCTTCAGATAATGAAGTCATATACCCCCAGTTTGCCTCTCCCCAGATTCATTTTTGTTTATACTTTTTGGGCCCTGGGGCAGTAGGGTATCCTTGAGCTGCAGGCCTAAAGAGGAATTGCTTTGTCTGAATAAAAGAGGAGAACAGTAACTGACAGGCTATGGAATTTTAGAACTATACCCTAAAGCAGTTCAGGATTTGAAAATATGAAAGCTAAAATCCTAAGGCGTCACAGTGAGGCAGTGTCTCCAGCCCATGGTGCACTGCCTTTGGGGAAGATGCATCATGTGAATCGATTTCTGTGAGCAGAACCTCAGAAGATGAATAAAATGTTCTGTCATGGAGTAAATAAAAAGACTACAGTTCAGCAGACAGTGTAAAAATTAATGGTGAAAACAATGCCTAAGGTATTTGCCCTTTAGGCCTCCAAATGCTGAAGGATTTCCCCAGATTCTTTCTGCTAGTAACACTGGGAGTCATGTCTTTTCACTTTCATGGTAAGACAAATGCACTGGATAACCCAAAGTGGGTTAGAATAGACTTTTTGGTGGTGGCCCAGCCTCATACAGTGGTTTCCATCAGAGATAGCCGTGGGGTTGTAGGATTGTAGATAAAGCCTTCACAGAGCAGTTCCGGTTCTTGGTCTCCCTGAGCTTCCATAGGTAGGAAAGGCTGAGAACTTTATTAAATTGAGTAATTTCTTATGCTTTGCTTCCATCCCTCTTTGCCTGTCTGTTGCTTTTATGAAGGGTTATATGTTTCTCAAGCTTGTAGTGCCATGATCCATGTGGTGGATCAGGCTACCCCACCTGGCACAATTGCTCTGTACCCAGTTGCTGAGGTCAGCAGGAACCTCTGCTTTGCTCTTCCCATGCTGTGCTTTTGTCAATAAACAGGACAGCCAAAAAGCTTCTCTTTCACTAACATAAAATTAGAAGTCGTGTGAGAAGCTGAGGACCTTGTATAAGCAATTAATCCTCTCCAGTACAGTGTAAGCCACACACTCCCAAACATAGAGACTGGACAGTGAGGCACTTTCACAGCTATCTCATCACCAGTTCCAGGTCCAAATGATCCCTGCAAAGGTGGAGGTTTGAGTTCACATCCTGAGGTTTTTCTCCAAATAATAAAAAGTATTACATTCATTTAAGAAATGGGTGGACTCTGAGCTGGTGCCTTCGCTGTCATCTCCTGCCAGAAGGTTCAGTTTCAAAATCACCTTCCCAATATAATGCAATGCATTGTAACAGCTGTGTTATGGCCACCCACAGCACAACTATGTCAATTTACTTTGTTAGGAACATGCTATGAAAAGATATGTTGGTTTTAATTTTTAATAATACTTTATGGAAAGAAAATATTTCTTTCTACAAGCCTTACCAGGTAAAAGCCCACATAGATAAATCTTTTGTTCCAAATCAATTGCTGCTATGGTGTATTAAAAAATTAATCTTCTGTTAACTTATTACTGTTTCTATTTAAGAAAAAAATGGTTTAATTTTTTTTTTTTAAGAGAAGTCAATCATCTTGGCATATTTGGCAATTTAAAGATAACAAGGTGGAGTCTCTTGTCTGGTGAGGTTGAAAATGGTCAGAGGGCTGGAGCATCTTGTAAAGACAGGCTGAGAGATAATATTGTTCAGTCCAGAGAAGAGAAGGCTGCTGAAACCTTCCTGAGGCCTTTCAATAAACAAAGGAGGCTTATAAAAAATATGGAGGCACACTTTTTAGCAGGGTCTGCTGTGATAGGACAAGGGTCTTTAAAATAAAGGTTTGATTTAAATTAGATATAAAGACCTAGTTTTTTACAGTGAGGATGGTGAAATGCTAGGACAGGTGGCCCAGGAGGGCGGTAGATACTCCATCCCTGGAAAGAATCAAGATCAGGTTGAATTGCAGGGGATTGGAGTAGATGACCTTTACAGGCCACTTCCAGTCCAATCCATTCTACGATTCTAACAGTGGAAGTCTGGACGTGTTCATAGGAAGTATAATTTTTTCAGATTCATTCAGGCAATACAGACTTTGGAGAGAAATAAAGAGATCTGATTTCTCTAGCACATTTCTAGAAAAGCCTCAGAAAACTCAGGACACAGAAGCTGCTAAAACAGACATTAAATGAATGATCTGATTTTAATGTAGCTCATTAGTTCGTAAGAAAAACAGATGGGACATTGAATTATGGCCAAGAGTTCATCTGCAGTGGGACACTTTTGGCTCAGCAGGTTTCACTCCACATCTGTAATTTCTATTAACTTCTTCAGTAATGTCAAATTCAGTTTCTGGTGGGAAAGAAACCTGAGTATTTTTATGAACGGCTCAGCCACAGGATTGTTAGCAAATCTCTGAGAAGACACTCCCGAAGCACGGGGCAGCAAGCCCAGCCTCCACCTCCACCTCAGGCTGAGTTATGAGGGTGGGTGGCAGGAAAAGCAATGCTGTCATTCCCATCAGTTCATTTGTTCTGCTGCTCCCTGTGGCCAGCTGTAGGCATGGGTGAAGCAGGCAGCTGCCAGAGTGCAGCAGCACCACGAGGGTGAACAACAGAGACAAACTCTGCACTCCACAGCAGCCTTTGGAAATAGATCTGATTTTGCAGCAGCAAAGCCAGCAGAGCCTGCCTGCCTGCCAGAAGCTGGTGGACCACAACCCCACAAGGGAACTTGGATAGCACTGACCATGATCATCCCCACCAGCTGAGAAGGGCTGGGCAAATTTGGGCTGGGGAATATTTTACCCCCTTTCCCCAGGGCAGCAGTTTTTATCTCCTCTGAATATTCAGTGTTACTTGCGTACTGTCAAAATTGATGCAGGAGACCAGCCACGGATCCAACCTTTAAGTAATTTTTTTTTTCCAGAGAAAATCTGCACTTCTCAGGGTGCCTCTAAAAGATGAAACTCAATCCTTTCAAGTAATTTCTAAATGTGGTATCATTACCATGTGCTGCAGCTGATGGGATTCTCATTCCCATTTTCCCCTGCCTCCTGAAACACATCACATGGCACAGATTACCTGTGTCCTAGGAAACATGAAAGCATACATTTTCCTGAAAATTAGGACCCCTTCAGAATGCCAGGAGGTTGTGCAGACAGAGCAAAGAGGAGCATCAAAGACTGAGGCTAAAGGTGTTCATCCAACCCAGCAGGAGAGAAATGCCTATGCAAGTCAGAAACACAGATTTACCATCCCACAGTAGTGAACATAACTGGACCTAGGGAAATCTGAAGTGATCTTCTAAAGTTTAAATTATAGCTGGCCACAAACACTTTGCTAGACTCACAGCTTCTGCCTAACTGCTGTGCCAGCCTGCTTCTGCACAGCACCCACAGGGGAGAGGGACCTCATCTGCCTCCTCCCTAGCAGCAAGCCTGAGCTGAGTCCTCAGTAAAGGCAGTATGAGCCACAGACTGCCTACCACATATGCAAATTTATTTTAAAATACACTCTTCTGCTTGGCTTAGTTGCAGGTTCTGCTGTAAATTAATTTCTGCATCCAAACAGGTTCATGAAGGAATTTGCTATGTGACACGGGATCTGTCTCTGATGGGCATTGCAGAGAGGAAATATTTTCTTCTGTGGAGGGGAAACCCCAAAACAACCAAAATTTCTAAAATTTCCACATTATTATCAAAGCAAGTAGGATGCTTCATGTGCAGTAAGCAGAGCAGCAGGAGCTGCCACAGGAGCTCCCAGCACTGCCCAGCATGGATCCCTCATGGATCCCTGCACTGGACTGAGACACTGGAGCAGAGGGAAGGCAAAGAGGGTGAAAAAGGGGAAAGGAACATTTCAGCTGAGGCTAGACCCAGCTATCTAAAATATGATTATTTGATACTAACTTCATCAGCAGAGGGAGGAGGCAGCCCCATTTGTCTCCATGCCCAGAGCGCATTGCGTGCCGGCAGCTTGGTGATGAAGGAGACAGATCCTGCCCGGTGCCGCACATCCCTTTTAATTGAGGAAAAACTGGAACTGAATCTGGTGTGAGACACAGCAGTGAGGTCTGTGGGAGGATGTTGCCAGGGAGCCTGGGCCAGCTGGAGCCAAGGCTCCCTGGGCTAGCTCTGTGAAGGTCACAGGGGTGAGCATGGGTGAGGTATATACTCTGTTTTCTCCAGCACAGCATCAAGCTTTCAGTTCGGTCCCACTTGAAGAAAGTCCTTAAACCTGTGGTTTTGTCTTCCTTTGCTCAGCCTAGAGTTTGTTTATTTTCTGGTCTGGGGCTACTTCAGGAGCTGCACTCTGTGCTCAGCAGGTAGGATGCTGGAAGGGCTCAAGAAGCTGCTGCTGGCCCCAAGGACCAGGGAGAATTTGGGAATTCAATACTGAGCTGTATCTCAGAGCTGCTTATGGAGGCTTGTGAAGACCATTCAGAAACTTCCTCTGGCCCAAAAGAGGAGGATGTGTCTGAGCAGTCGTGTGGGTTTGGTACGCTTCTGAGAGGGAAAGAGCAAGATCAGAAAACACAGAAAGATCACTAGTTTAAATGACCAAAATCATAGATTAAGAACATGAAATTCTCATTTACACAGGATATTTCCTGTGCATAAGGATTACTGGGGCTTTGCTTGCCAGTCCTGCTATATTTTGACTGCACAGAAAAAAATTGTGTGTAGAAAATCCATTCTTTGAGAAATCATGGCAGAAACTTGCTGAACACTTTTAATCTAAATTATCCTCTTATGCCAATCCATTTCAAAACAGTGTCTATAATTACTCTGGATACATACTTATGCAACTAAATTATTTTGCGCTTGTGAAACTTGTTTTTTTTTTACCTCCCATATGCATTACATGGTACAGTGTAGTGAGTAGTGTAGTGCCATCATCCTTGGGCAATCACTAGGGAATTTTGCACCATAATGTCTTGCTGGGTACTACATCATTCTTACAGATGCTTGTTTGAGAAACCATCTGCTTTTAAACCTGTGAGAGGTGTTGGAAAAGAATACAAAACTAGAAGTATGGGTTTTGGTGGTTTTTTTTTTTTAATTCAAAGTTGGTGTGTATCTGAATAGTTGACTTAAAAGGTAATGACATAACTAATTACAAAAAAGAAAAAATGACTAAGGAGATAGAGCAATGCTATTGAATAGGGTTATTTCTCTCAGTCTTGCTTGAACAAAGGCAGCACCATCTGTTGCTGTCTCTGCTGTCAATCACAGGAGCTTTTTTCCTGCCCAGAAGACGATTAGGAGAAATTAACCATATGCCAGAGAAATTAAATGAGCAGGAAAATGTTTATTTTCAGGGTGGGCTTAGACTGGAATAATTTATGATCCATTGGACACATAGGGCTGAATCACAACTGCTTTTTCATTTTACAGAAACAATACCCTATCTATGAGGCTTTTTTAAAGCAGTGCTGACTTCACATTTCTCCAGCAGTCTTGCAGTGTAGGAATGACCCTGCAAGAAGTTATAACCACTGTAAATGGAAAACACATTCAAGGCTTATTCTGATCCCTAAACATCAGGTTGAGTATATTCCTCAGGATGCCTCTTATCCAAGCAGCACCACCCATCACTGTCTGGTTGGTTGAGGAGCTGCATTTCTCTGGACTGCTTTCCTGTCACTTGCTCCCAGAAGGGTTAGATGACACTGTGCTGAAAGCCCTGCTTCCAGCTGGATGCTGTCTGGCAGCCAGGCTCTCACATTGCTGTGGCTAATCCCTGATAGCAATGGTGGAAAATTCCTCTCTGTTTTCCTCAGAGAAGCGTGAGCCAATATATGAAAGAGTGTCTGGGCTACGGAGCAGACGTGGGCAAACCATGGAATGCGAACAGGGATCTCCTGGGCTATTAGGCTTGTGCTCTTCATCACCCTGTAGTTCAGTCTTATAAGTGGAGATCCTTGTCCATGGCTTAGGAGAGTAATGCTGCTGTTCATTGTGGTTTTGCTGCTCCCTTAGTGAGAGCTTCCTCTGGGGAGTCCAGACAGTGCAGATGGCTGGAGCCAAAGCAATCTGGGCAAGCTCTGTGTGCTCACAGACCCAGACTTGGGAGAGGGGATGCTTTATTTCAACTAGTCTGCTGTAAAGAGCGTCTTAAAGTCTTAGTTATTCAGACAAACATTTGACAATTATGATCTTATGGGCTGATTGTTACTTGCAAAGCATGGAATGTGCTTTTTGCATATGCTGGAGTAACCTAAGTTATTGCAATCCACATGTCTGCAGCAGTAGCACCCAGGAGGACACTCAGGGCAGAAGCCTTGCATCAGTGCTGTGTTCTTCAGGGCACAGTGCTTGGTGGCATGTATGGCCACAGGACCTCCAGGATCCATCCCAGAGCAGAGCTACCAGGAGCTGCACAACTCCACCCCACTGCAGTCCTTGCATATTGCTTTGTCCAGGATGAGGGCCAAAAGTTTCCTTTGTCTGAATGTTGAATATGAGGTGAGGAAAACAAATTACACTGTCCTGAGCAATTGAAGCAGGGTGCTGAAAGAGTCAGAGGAGACTGGCAGCTGCTGTTCTCCTTTACTTCAAAGTTGTTTTTTGAAAATTGGATATCGGTGTTACAGTCGAGATACCTTAAGGGTTCCTGATGGAAAATGTGATTTCCTCCAATCCCCTCCTCATTCTCCACATTCAAGTGTTTGGTTTCCTTACATAAAATGACAGAATAAAACTGACATTTGTTTCACATCAAGTATCAGTTTTCATTTGAAGTTTTAAAATGTGAAGAGAAATGAGAAAAAAAAATGGGTGGCTTTCTTCCAACATTTTTGGAATGGCTCTTTCCTTTTGTCATCCCACTGTAAAAGTGTGACAATATTAAAAAAGGGGGATAAGTGAAGATTTAAAAAGTGAGATACAGAGTCAGCTAAAGTGCACAAATTAAACATTCTTTCTTTGTTATCTGCTTTTCAGAACTACATTATTTTATTTATTTGCACTTTTCATGTTGAGATTTTGGTCCAAAATCAAGGCTGTTTCACAGAAGGTTTCAACTTCAATGACATTACAGGCTTGGATGGAAAAATATTCATCAAAATTGTTTGAGGATTCCTTCCTGTGCAGACTGAATGTGTGAGGGCTGGAACTGGCAATACCCATTCAAGATGTCCTTGCCACTTGATGAACACAGACTAGCACAAGAAGTTGGAGGTGGGTACATTTCGTAGCCACACAGGGCACAGCCACTGCTGATTAACACACTCCTTATGCACCCCCATCTAGATCAGGGAAGCAACTGCTGCTGGAGAAATAAATAGTAAATGCAAAGTTAGGATATCACTGCCCTCCAGTCAAAATTGCTTTATGTAGGAGCACTTGTGTGTCTTCTGTGAGATCTGGGAAACTGCAGAAAGTAAATATATACATCAGTGCTTGACTTTTGTCTGCTCTGGTTTTTATGTTACAAGAAGACAAAGGGAATGTATCAGAGGAAGACAAAAGAAGTTTAAAACAAATAACCCAGTCTCCAGTGGTGGAATCTCAACTCCACAGCATGGGAGTCTACAGCTGAAGGTGCTCTGCCATGGCAAAAAACATTTCCCAGAGAGTAACTTCAAGGGAGACTAACCCATAGAAAAAGGCACCAGGCAGGGAAAGAATGCAGGAAGCTTCATGTATGTTTTCACGAAAACACTTTTGATGTATTGTTACTTCCAGGCTCATCTGTGACCTTCTGTTTTGAGAAAAGAGCCCCTTACAGCTGTGAAGAGAGGCTGGAAAACAGGACTCCAATGTAAGCAAGAATAGATGTGCCTTCTTTTTAAGGCTGCCCTGGTTGCTCTGGGGTATATATGACACAGACTGATGATGCCAGAGGTGCACCCACCTGGAGGCAGGAGCACAGTGGGGCGATGATCTTGCACAACTGTGAGCATTGTAATTTATCATTACTAATTTCAAGTGTTTCTCCTGTATGCATTTTCATCTCTGCAATGCCTGGAGGGGGCCCTGCTGCTGTATCTGCTTGTGTTGAAGGAGAGGGATCTTTCCTCACCTCCCTCAACCCCTAGTCTGGGAAAACCACAGGGATCCTCCGCGTTGCTGATGCCATGACTTTGGCTGAGAGTGACACCAGCACCCACCTGAGTCCTGTCACACTGGGATTCACTTCTGCAGCATAAATAAAACCACAAAAACTACTTCACATGGCTGACCTGTGTGCTTTGAAAGGTTTCTGGGAAAGGAGACTGTCTTGGTTTGAAAAGACAGGAGTCTGTGAAGGAAGGCTAGAGTCTCCCATGAAGTGGAAAAGGTAAACACCCCTCCTTCCGAATTACCACAATGTCAAAATAAAAAAGCTCTCAGGCAAAGATATGGGAATGGGAATAACAGTTCTTTACTAGGAAAAAGAACTAAATAATAATAATTTAAAAATGTAATTAGTACAAACAAAACTACTTATGGAGTCAGAAACCTGACACCCTGAGGAGTCAGGGTGTTGGTGATAGTCCAGTTAAGTGGTGGCTGCTCCTCCTAGATTAGCAGATGATATGCTGCTGAAGCGGTGGTCCTGTAGAAGGGTGGAGTTTTCTCTGAAGGTCTGGTGATAGAGAAGATGGGCCTGGTCTTCCTGTGGGAATCCAGCGGAGAAGAAGCTGCTCCTTTGGGAATCCAGTGAAGAGGCTGAGTTCATGTCTCAAAAAATGCTGATTTTATGCAGGTAGGGATGCTTGGCTCTTCCCTCTGGGTGGAGCATCTCACAATGGGATGATGCAACCTCATCAGTCACACAGTGAGTCATTCAATGGCCCATTAACATAAGATATCTCTCCAGAGGGAGGCATTGTTCTTGGAAGAGATAAGAAAGCTGCCCACCTCCAACAGATGGCAAGTAGAATATATGCTTATCTTACAAGCCAGGACATTATCCACCCCCAGGATACAAGCCAGGACAGAGACGAATGCTGGGAGGTTTGCACGGGAAGAGTGAACTTCTGGGGAACAGGTTATGGGACTAGTTTAGTCAGCACTTTACATGGTGCTGTATCAGCTAAGTATCAGTTAAGTAATTAGTGAAGTATAAAATTAAGTATAACTTATACAAGGATTCTGGATCAGTTATGAAAACAACTACAATGTAAGAAATGTTTTTTCTTGCTTAAATTAAAGGAGCTGCTTTGCAAATACAACAGGGATTTGACTGTCCTCTGCATCACTGACCCTGTGCCATAAAGACCCAGAAAAATAAACAGGCTTTTCTTTGTGACTTGAAGATGTGCTCCTGCAGCACCACACACTCACACAACATGGAGTGAATGGCTCAGCAGACATTGTGACCTCCCATTCCCAAAAGGTCATGTGAGAATATGGAGACACACAGCCAGAAATGCCAATGTGCAGGAGAATAAACAGGGAAACAGGAGGTGAGGTTGGAGAGGGGGAGTGGGGAAGGAACTGTGTCAAGAGGGTTCATGTAACAGAGGAGTCCATAGTCTAGATGAGTATACAGATAATTTATGAATTTGGGACACACACTTGATAAATCTCAACAGATTCCTTGAAGTCATGGGAGGCTCTGTATAAATATGTGCATTTCAGAGGAGATGAGAATTCCATGTGAGGAATAGGGAAGTTTCACTACTCTGAAGCGGATACCAATGGGAAATTTGTAGCTAGTGTTTAAAAGCGCTCCAACATGTTCCAGTTGGTACTTGGAACAGAACTAGGTTATGAAAATACTGTGAAATAATATGCTGTTCTTACACAATAATGTTGAACAATGCTGTGCAGTGTTTCTCCCTTGCTATGGCAAAGGCTCTGAAAAATAATGACTTCCTAGATCAGAGATCTGTAGATAAAATACAACTATTGTATTATCAATAATGAGTTATGTTGGTTTAGAAACCTTTTCCTGTAGCCAGTTTGTGCATCACAAGATGCAGTGCTCAAGATCAGGGTCTTTTTAAAATGGCAAGAATGCAGCAGAAGCCCAATTCTGAATGAAGGCCATGAAAGAGCTTTTGTGCCCTGGAATCTTGATATTTTAAAAGTTTATTCACAGTCATTACTAAATGTAATGACTGTGAATCCTAAAGCCTCCCTAATTAGAAGATATGGAGACAAGAGTGAATATTTGCATGTGTAATGGAAATAATAGAAGCAAATCCACGCAAGTATGGGACACATGATGTCCTCCGTGCAAGTTAACTGCTACCAGATTTCACTTTCATAGCCTCAATTTATTCTCAGTGCATGTCGGTATCTTGTTTTATTCATTGTTAACCCATGGGTTAATCTGGGTGGGTGGGCCATGAGGGCTGCTACACTGGGGCATGGCTTGGATTTCTTCTTGGAGAAATAAGCAGAAGCTGCTGTGGTCCATGAAAGCATCTGAAACACTGTGTGGTGGGGCAAAGGAGTGAAGGAGACACCACACAGCAGAAAAAGGGTCAGGCAGACCAAAGAGCTGGTGTTCATCCTGGCTGGGAGAACTGTCAGTGTCAGCAGGGGTGGAAGTGATATCCCAGGGCTTTTGGAGAGCACTGGGAATCAGAAGGAGCCACATGGATGACTCATTGCTCAAAGTGCAACAGGGAGGCTCACATGGAGCTCAGCTAAGGAGCCTGGCCATTGCCTAGTGTGAGATGGGTCCTGCTTCAGAGAAGAGATCTGAAGAAGAGTCTCAGCTGAGGGTTGGGATGACCTGAGGAAAAACAGCTGCAGCTCTCTCATGTAATGGCAACATGTCCACCAATGCTCCACATCCTTTGGCAAGTACTGGAATTTGCTCAGCCAGATATTGCCAAAGAGGTTTGGAGAGAAGTGCAATGACCTGCAGTCAAGGTCCCTCCATTTTGATTTTCAGGCTGAGCAGAGGTCACCTCCAGGCACTGCAGACACCTCCAGACACTGCGAGAGAAATAAACTGGTTGCTGCTATCTGTAATGTATTGATCACAAGGACTGGGGCATTTACTTTTTTTTTCCTATGTTGTTTTTACTATTTTAATTTTCTTCTTATTGTTTTTTTTTCTCTTATTCCGTTATTTTTCATTTTCTTTTTTTTTGTTTTTTGTCTTCCTTTTTCCTTTCCTTCTCCTCACTGCCCAGTGACCCATGCTGTCAATTCCATAGCTGATCATTTGCTTGAGGTTGGAGACAGCACAGAGAGCAGCACCAGCTACTTGAGAGAGGGCTCTGGGAAGCTGTGGCACTGATGCAGCACTCTCACTCAGCAGGGAAGGACAAGGGACTCTCCTTTGCCAGACTTATCTGCCAGCAGCTGGAATACAAGAGACCTGTAGTACATCAGCCTTTTGGGTGGCCTGTGAGAAAGCTGCAGAGTGGTTTTTCAGGTCCCTGAGCAATGATTTCCAGTGATGAGAAGTTTGTTTGAGAGCAGAAAGGACTGTCAGTCGCACTGAGAGCTGGCACAGCCAGGCAGGACAGTCAGGCAACCCATGATGAAAGGGCAGGTTGTGAGAAATTTGGTGGACCCACAGGGGCAGCAGTGACAGACTTGCAGGAGAGCACAGAGGCTTCTCTGGGCAGGCCAGACATCCTTGCAGCTAAAGGGAGGTCACTCCATTATTCTGCCAGCCAGGCTGGAGCATCCTGGGTGCAGTCCCTGGAATAGAGGCAGGCATTAGCACTCCCTCCTCTTCATCCACTGCTTTTTCTTTGCAGGAAAATACTTTTTGCAGGGTTGTTGTTTTTTTTTTGCCCAGCACTGTGATGGCATCATGAGGGCATTGCCTTGCCTTTTTATGCACATTCACAGCTGATACACTGCAATCTAATCGTAAGTCCCTGCTTATAAATGCACTTCCTGTTCATAGATCTCAAATAATTTTACAAGTTATGGCAGTATGGCACTGCATTTGGCAGTATTTGACCAGCGGATAAATCAAATAGAAGAAGGAAAATTGATTTGCCCACTGCTAAAATACAGTCACATAAAGTCCTCCAGTTCCCAGGCATTTTGTACTTCCAGTCCTGGGACTTGTATATTCTTACTATGTCCAGTTGAGAGTTCGAAGGAAATACCAGAATATCTCAAATAGAATTTGTAGCAATTTTTATACATAAGATATAATCACACCATCAGTTGCATAAATTTAAAAATATAATATGCCAGAGAAAAGTAACTGCTGAGAACAGCATGATGGCTGGATTACATGCTGTTTGGTAATAATCTTCCTGTGTAATGTGCCATGCATATTTCAAAATGCAAGCACTCCAACTTGCTTAAGTTTTGAATTGGGAATAGAATCCACATGACAAAGACTAGGAAACAAATGGTTGAGATATGCAGATTCATTTGTATCTGCACATCTGTTCTAAAAAAAGCAGAAGGAGAGGCAAATAAAATGCAGAGGAGAAGCAAATGAAATGCAGAAATAAAGGAGAAATAGGAAGTTAAATAGGACACAAAATTAAATTTTCTCAAAAGTCCTTATTTCATGAAATAGAAAAAAATCTGGGGCAAATCTTCCAATACTACAGTATTTCTCTTAGGAGTATCACATAAAAATATACTTCTAACATAACCAAAGTAAACTTAAAAAGCTGTAAACAAAAATATGAGACATATGCTGTGAAATCTCATCAGCAGGGAACCACAGTGGTAAAACAACACAACAGTCACAGTGGTTCAACAGGTCAGCAAAAGTTCCCAGCGTGATGTAATAAAACTGAATTTGCACTCAAGGGAAAAACACGTGTGATCAGCAAGGTAATCTCAAGCCTGGGAATCCAGCTATGGAGCCAGGCAGACTGTTCCACTGGCCATGTTATTTTCAAAGATTTTGAAAGACTTGGGGATTGTAAGAGGACTGAAAATATTCAAAATGCTTTCAAAATGTAAATTGAGTGTACATTTGAATGCAGTGATTAAACAAACACATGCAGAGAAAACACTAACAGAGAAACAGACTTGCCAGGACTTGTTACCAGAATGTACACCCAGGTGAATTGAAATCAGAAACTAAAAAATCTGTGCAAATAGTGCACTGCCCAATCTTTGGTGTGCCTGGCAGGTGCCCTGCTGGAAAATGTGCTTGTTTATGCTTGATGGATGAGAAACAGGTTAGTGTGGAGTGGGCAAAGATACACAGCAGATCCAATTAGAAGCTTTGCTTAGTCTGTCCAGCACAAACCAGCAACAAGGCAGCTCTTCTCGGTGAGGTGTGTGGGCTCCTTCTGCAGCCAATACAGACAGTAAACTGAGAGAATGAATCACACCATCTATATCAGACATCAGCCTGATAAGAGACAGTGAGCTGCCTTTTGCGGGTGTCTTTTTCTGCTGTTTGGACTGGGAGATGAGACAGTTTCTAGCAACTTCACCTTCAGACAAAGTTCTGTGAGGTAAGCCCCAATTCTGTCTGATGGGGCCACCACCTGCTGTCCTCCCTCTGGCTCCCCCAGCTCCCACCCACCCACGCTTTGTGTATGGGAAAAGTGGTCGCTCCTGGCAGCATCTATATGAGTACTGCTCAGCAAGAACAGATTTTTGTCTTCAAACCCTGTTTTCTTCCTGCAATTCAGACATGCTCAGTTCTTCACGTGCCCCCCACTGTCACACTTCTGCTTGGTGGCACCTCTTTCTGCATTTCCCTTCAGCCTCCCAAGCCCTTCACAGCCAACTCCTCTTCCTCGTGTACTCTACACGCTGGCTACAGTCCCTAACAGAGTCGCTCCTTTACACGCTGGGTGTGTTCGTGCTGGTGCAGGCTCGGTGCCCCAGGTGCCAGGCGAGGCCAGCACAGCGGGGTCCCAGCAGAAGACGCCAAGTGCCCAGTGAGCCCGGTGTGCTCCAGCGTGCTCCGCCATGTCGCATTTCCCACTAATAACCGCAAACAGAAAGACAAGGTATGGAAAATGGTGCTGGAGGAGCTTCCTCCGGGCAGTGCCACGAGACAGTGCTCCGTCTCCCTCTAGTGATGCCTGGGAGCATGGAGGCAGTCCCCGAGTCCATGCTCACACAGGCGTTTGCCCCCTCCAGCGCGCAGGAAGCCCAAGTCCCCTCCCTGACCATTAGTTCCCATTCCTGCCTGCAGGACAGAGCTCTGATTTAGGGTCTGAATTTTTCATTACTGTGAGCACTCCTCTTATGGAAAATCTGCTGTCTGCGGCAACCCAGTCTAGCGGAAGCCTTCTTAGAGCTCACACCAGCCTGCTGCTGCCAGATGGTGTTCTGTGTGTCTGGAGAAAGCCATCCACATCAGCAGCTTGCAAACTGGGAAAGCAGAAGCTCACAGAGTGGTATTTTGCCTTGTGGGGGTGTATTCAGTCTCCTCGATGTAGCCATCCTATATGCTAGCTTTGGCTGGGGTAGAGTTAATTGTCTTCACAGTAGCAGGAATGAAGATGTGGTTTGGCCTTGTGCTGGAAACAATGCTGATAACACAGGGATGATTTCTTTATTGCTAAGCAGCACTTGCACAGAGCCAAGGTCTTTTCTGCTCCTCACCCCAACCCACCAGCGAGGGGGCTGTGGGTACCAGGGAGCTGGGAAGGGACACAGAGAGGAGAGCCGACCCCAGATGACCAAAGGGACATTCCATACCATATGGCACCATGCTCAATATATAAAGCAGAGGGAGAAGAAGGAAGCAGAGGGGACACTGGGAGTGGTTTTTTTGTCTTCCCAAATCACCACTACGTGTGATTGGACCTAGCTTTCCTGGGGATGGCCAAACACCTGCCCGTCCATGGGGAGTGGTGGATGAATTCTATGTTTGCTTTGCTTCTGTGCACAGCTTTTGCTTTGCCTGTTGAATTGTTTTTACCTCAGCCCACAAGCTTTCTCACTTTTACAATTCTCTGGGGGTGGGGGGGAGGGAGGCTGAGTGGCCAAGCTGATGGCTGGGGTTAAACCACACAACCTGCTCAGAAAAGGCCCTCTTCTCTTTGAGGAAAAAAAAAAAAAAAAGCCCTAAATCTGCTTTCTCTAAGTAACCTCATGTAACAGGGGATAAACGCAGTGTCTTTGATCGCTGGCGATGAAAAGACGCATTGGTCACCCGCGCTGGCACAAGGCTCCTGGGCTCTGCTGGGCAGTGGCCTGGCAGCTGCACTCTGCAGAGGGCGGTGGGACAGAGCACAGCAGGGACGCACACAGGCAGGACAGGACCTAACACCCGCCAGAGACAGGGAAGGACACAGGACACGGCACTTCCAGCAGAGCCCGCTGGATGGCAGCGACAGGTCTGGGATGAAGCAGGTCCCTGCACAGCTGCCCAGGACTAGCTCCTTGGAAAAGAGTGAAACCTCTTCTAGTGCCTGTACCGTGAGCACACAGATACGTAGCGCTCCTAATATTTGCTGGGAGCTCTTTAGGCGTAATCGCCCCACAAATGAGGAGCTGCACCGCTGCATGACGGATGCTACTGTGTCTGCAAATGCTGTGCTTTTTGTCGTGTGAATAGCCCGCTGTGCAGGCACCTCACTGGGGTCCAGGTTGGATACATTGTCCTGAGCTAAAATCAAACAGGTCATCATGGATGGAAGGAAGAAGGGTCCTTCTCTGCTTCATCCCGGCCACTCCAAACACTGTCACCATCCTCAGTCTGACAGACCTGACATGCCCTGGGCCTGCATCACCTCCTGACAGCACCTGGGCTGGAGGACAAGGCAGTCTGATGGAAGGCTCAATACACATGGTGGAGAAGGCAACACGTCTAGGAGCAGGGATGCGAGCAAGAAGGGCAGGACTGCTGTTCCTTTTCTTGTTAGGGATTTTGTTTTGCTTGTTTGTTTGTTTTTGAGGAACACGTGGGCTTCACATAGTCACATTTGTAGTATGATTAAAAATAATAATTTTGGGATGGATACCCGAGTGGAGTTCGTGCAGTTCAACACCCTGCCCCAAGTAGATGAGACCAGGTTGATCAGGCACTTTCCTGGTTTAGTATTGAAAATCTCAGAGTGTGGAGATTCCCTGCATCTCTGAGGCCTTCTTCAAGATTTGTTTACCCACACGATGAAAAAGTTTTTGGCTCATTCTATTGTTCCAGGTTGTGTCTGTGCTTCTTGTTCTATGATCATACCACTACCAGTGACTTGCATTTGCCTGATCAGCCACATTCTCCATTCAGATAATTCTAGACTGTGATAACATTCCCTTCACCTTCCAAAAAACCCACTCCCACTATTACACCTAGAGTTTTGTTACCAAAAATTACTGCTTTTTGTTTCAAAATGGTATTTTTCTAACAAAAGACATTTTGCAAATCACTGGGGAGGTACATACACAGACCCAGCCGAGACGAGTGTCCTGAAGCAAAGCTTTTTCTCTTGTTTGAGGAATGTCAGTGCCCGTGGTTCCCCCGGTGGCTCACTGCACCCGATGCAGTGAGGGCACGCAGTTTGCAGGGCTGACAGGCGGCTGACACCCACACTGGCAGCGAGAGTCGGAGCAGCAGGGGCACGCCAGGCTTTAAGGGCTTCGGGGCGTGAGGGGTGTGACTCACGAATGGGCTTACGGCAAGTGTGGGAGAGCTGACCTGACCGCCTGCCCTTCTCTCTATCCCACCCACTTTTTGGAGGTTCCCTCCCAAGCTGCAGGCGCGGCTGAGTGTCTCAAACACTCCCGAGCTGCCATAAACTGTAATCCAGCATGCTAAACTAAACCAGCACCGATCTCAGTTCTCTTTCAAGCCACAGGACTGCAACTTGTAATTTCTTAACTGCTTCTCCCATTGATTATCTGGAACTTGATGGGCATGGGATGCTTTATTTCCAAATTCAGGGAGCTCTGGTATTCATACAGCTGAATCATACAAGCTATATTGTGTTCACCAAGGATTTGAGCTACAAGGAAAAGGAGAGCTTATCTCTGCACTCACAGGCAATGAATCAACAAAAATACACCATTAAAGAGCTAAAGCCGAGGGAGGAGAGCAGTGAGAGTTCAAAGACACATGAACTCACTGGCCATGTTTGAACAAAGCATCCTGGGAGGTGGCAAATTCTTCACGACTTTGAGTTAACCTTGGCAGCATAATGTTCCTTGAAAAAACAGAGAACAAGAAGAACAGTATCATTCTAAAAGCCATCAGTCCAAGTATTCCATTCAGTGATTCAAATATTCAAATCTCTATATGCAACTAGAGCAGATCTGCAGAAATACCTGTCTAACTTTTAAACTCTTTATTCCTGATTAATTCAAAGCACCCATTGAAATGTAAAGGTTTTACTGTCTGTAACCTGTCCTTAAATATTTCCACAACCAGTTTGCAAAATAAATATTCTCCAAACCAGGAAACAGACACAAAGGTCTCCCTTGACTCTGATGATTTTCTATAATTTATATGATGACATCATGATTTCAGGCACTAACCCTTGCTCTCACTATCACATGCTGGATGAATGCTATGCCATCTCACCACCCCTTCCTGATCCCTTTGATCCAGGCAGACACACCAGCTGCAGCAGCTGCTGACATATGTCTGGAGGAAGAAAGTTCTGTTCCATGAAAGATTTAAAGATTTTCCTGGTTGATTCATTTGAAGCTGTAACAAACCTTCTGAATTTATTTTATGAAGAGAAACCTTGTCTCAAGCCTATGATTATTTCATTTTGACAAAATGGGTGTTTGTATTTTGGGTTGTAATGCAGAATTGAAAAATGTTTGAATATTAAAGAACATCAAAGTGAAAGCAGTTTAGTATATGAACTAGAAACATGTGTTGAAGCAGGACTTTTTCTTCCATCTCATGAGCTGAAACATCAGCAAATTAAATTCCACTTCTCAGAGCATGTCAAATTCCTCAGATTTCCATATCCTAGCAGAATTTTCCATCAAGGCTTGTTCCACCACTTCCAATGCCTGTACCTACACCAGTTTCAGAGCTGCTTTGCATTGATACTGGAGTTACGAGAGTCCTATCACAGTATTTTTACATGTGGGGCCACATTTTTGGGGGTTATTTTGAGTACAGCTGTGCAAATTTGCTTGAAAAGACAACCTAACGCAGGTCTGCTTGGGACACCAGCCAGCTCTGCCTGGCATGCAGTGGAACACAAATGGAGGTTTTTCTAGTTCTAGTAATCACAGCCAGACCTGGTGCTGCTTAATTTAACAGCATAGCTCAGAGGCCAAGATTTTCTGTTTGCAGAATCACATGGGAATTGTAAAAGGCTCAGAATGTCTGAAAATCAGACAGCTTATCCAGATGGCTGAACAGCGTGCTTGGGGACACAACTTCAGGCAGACAGTCTCAAAAGTCTTGGCTGTACCAGCTGTAGGAAGGAAGGTGATATCCCATTTTTCTTTTATACTGTGTAGAGATGTAGTTATTCAAAGAATTGAGTCATATTGCTTAGTTAAGAAATCTTGCCTCTAATCTAGAGCACACTATATTGTCCCCCTTTCTCTGGGCATTTGTAACTTTATTATGCAAAAGTTAGTGCTTAATATGAATGGAAGAGAAATCACATTTATCCTCATTATTGTTATTTGTTTTGAAATGGGGAAGCTATTTTTGCTGCTGTATTTTTCCATAGCAGAAACTAGACAGGATATCATGGAAAAGTGCCCACATGGAGAGTTGGTGCTAAGACAGGCCAGGACAGAGCAGCCTCAGGGGAGACACAGGGAAGCAGATGCTGACATAAGCAGCAAGAATAACCTCTGGCCACTCAGAGATCACCTTTCCAGCTCTTTCACCATCTTTCCACAGGACTCATTTGAGCTGTACACCTCAGTCTCCCAGATGTGCAACCCTGTGGTCACAGACACAAGACCCTTTTCCCATGATTGCCTGTCGTGTTGCTGTGACAGCCTGGATATGAAGGACACAAATCCGTCTTTCCAAGGGGACACACAACAGTCTCTGGTAACAGCTGAGCCAGTTCTTTTCAGGAGCACATCTGATGAGATGCTGCAGGAGAGGACATGGCATGTGTCCTTCAGACACCTGCAGTGGCTGTGTAGCCCATCGTGGCTCAGACGCTGGCTGCTGCATCTTTTGAGTCCCAATTGATCCTCATTTCCTTCAGAGAGGGAATGTTGGTGTCCTGGGAGCAAAAGGCTCGGAAAATCTTGTGTTCAGTCATCCCCCTATGTTCTTGGCTTAGCAAGAACAGCTTGTCCCTGGTTCTGGTAACCCACTGGCCTTGCTGGTGTCCTTAAGAGTGTGAGATGCACTCATGATCAAACAGCACAGGGACGTGAGCCTCTGCCTTGGCCCTTGTAGCTGGCACAGACAAATGTGTCCCGGATGCATCGTCCCCCCTGCATGCTGTCCTCTCCTGCCTTAAGGTGAGCAACAAATTCCTTGGGGACTGCTTGTGGTGGCACTCTTTGTATCCTTTGGTGTGGTGAGAATGGATGCTCTGGGTCACTGCAAGCTGCCCTTGCTATAGGCTTCCTCTTCCCTGCAAGGCACATTTTTCCTTAAGCAATATCTAGGTTTCCACCTTATCAATACTCATCCACCCCTCACCAGACATCAAACGCCTGTTCAAGCACTCAAACAACATGACCTTGCAGAGTTTCATTTACCTGTTAGCAAGCAGGTTGAAATTGCTGGTAACATGTCCAGCACTGCTATGCAATGGCCAAGGAGCTTTATTGTTTCACTTGTGGCTAACAAAAGCTGGCAGCAAGCTTGCCTCTTACCCCTCTGCCACTTGAAATTGCTGAAGCCCTTTGAACTTGATGGGCAGTACTGCCAATTAAGCACAGAACAGCTGTAAGCCCAGCAGGCACCTGCAGGGAGAATGCAGCTGCAGAGGGGAGGGGGAGCAGGGTGGTGCTGCTGTAAAGAGACTGTACCTCCTGGGTGAGGAGATGAGGGTGCCAGGAGATATCTTCAAGCAACACTTTTAAGAGGATTTCCTTGATAAAGGACAGGCGTCATTGCAGCAGGGCATCCCACCAGCCCGGCTGCAAATGGATACCTCTCAAGATCACAGTCAGACCCAGAGTTGCTCAGGGCACAAACTTGATTTTCATCAGAATATTATAATTTAATTTTCCCTGGAGAAAAAAGATAGCTTTTCACTGTCACAGAGGCTGAACCTTGAAATACCTTCCTTGAAAGACAGAAGTTTGAATTCAGTTGTGTCCCAAATAGAAGCTTATCAAACTGTAAATGTCACCATCATCCATCATGATAAAGAGAGACAGTTATACTGCAGGAATCATATCACAGGAGATGTAGGTCAGCTGAGAAGCCTGAGTACAGAAATGTTCAGAGGAATAAAGAAATAATATTACACCATTTGACCCTGAAAGGTCAAATGCAATATCCAAACTAGATCATTTCAGTGTATGAATTAAAGAGAAATTTCAAGAAACATCTTCTTTTTTTTCCCCCACAAAGCACATGAAGTGAAAACACATATTTTTCGGTGGTAAGACAGTTTAAATAAACCAATCCAACACATTTTATATAATAATTTTGTTTCAAATAATACCAAGAGGAAAAAGCCCGTTAGGACAGCATGAGAAGACGCGCCACCTCCCAGCAGGCACATTCCAACAGGAAACAAAACAGCCTGTGGGCTCTGGGTGGTTCAACTTTCCCAGCACAACCTAATCAATAATCTCACGCACAAACCTTGCCAAAAGCCCTGCTCACAGGCAAACACAGGACACAAACACTGATTTCCCAGAGGTAAGGTGTCACCTCTGAGTGCATGGGAACACCGTTGCTCCACGCACATCTAGGGCTTCAGGCAGTGAACTCTGAACCCATACATAAGAATGTGGTGTTTGTCCTGGCTACAAACTTTGCAGTCCAAACCTAGATTTCGCCATCGTTCCTGCCATCCAAATTAGTCTGCTATGAAAGGTTTCCAGAGCTGTGGGAAGGGAAGGCCCACTTGGTAATATGCTATTAGAACAGAACAATGTATTCACACTCCTTTCACTCTCTTTTGAAGAAGGAACCTGTGCTCTGGGAGCTCTGGCAGTCACAGTCCTGCCACATGCCAGCCATGTCATACTGATGCAAAAATGTATTTATTACATATCGATGTAAATTACATTGATATGTAGTAAATAAGATGTAGAAAGTAATAACTCTCCTCAAGTTGCCATTACTGGAGCTTCACCTGCAGGACCTGAGTCTGTTTGGGGCAAATGTTCTTCGGAAATGTAGACCCAAGAGGATTAGGTGTCTAGAAACCTTTTCAGAGAAATTGAACTAATGGAGCAGGTTGCCTTGGGAAGCTGAGGGAACTTCTAAGAATAGGTTAGAGAACATCTGTCGGAAATGGTTAAATTATATTTGATCTTATCTTGTAGGAGGGGAAGAGACTAGCTGGCCCTTCAACATCCCTTCCAGAGCTATTTTTATGTTTCCATGACAACTCTTTTGCAGATAGATTTTTCTTTGTATCAAGGCACTGGGATACGCTAAGGTGACTCATGAAAGCAGATTTTGGGAGTTGACACTTAACGCCTACATATAAATTGCTATTAACAGTTTTCCCCTAAACTGCTCCTAGTATTAATTATTTGAGGAGACTTTTTAAAATAAATCTGTTGTCATACCATTTTTATCCTATTCACATCCTCCTACTGAAATTCAGCCAAGGATGGGATGACAACAGAGAGATTGCATCCAGTTTTGTTAGGATGGAGAGGGAAGAACAACATTTCCTGCAGTCACTACTAAAGGAAGTTCTTCTAAGTAAGATTATCCAACTGGAATTTGCCCAGGTATCCCAGAGTTCCCATCATTGCTCTTTCAAAAGCAATGTTAGAACAAGTTGCTGGTGATAATCTGGATTTGCAGTGCCTGGCCAAAATGGGACTGGGCAGCTGCAGCCTGAGGAAGGCCCTGAGGAGGAACTGAGCACGGTGCAGAACTAGTGCAGAAGATGCTACCAGTTTGGACATGCTGTAAAGGAAGCCAAAGAAGAAGCTGCTAACCAAGGGACCACAAATCAGCCAGGACTGATAAAGAAACACTCACTAAGCAAATATTCTTGGCCATGGAATGTGCTTTTACAAGAAGTTTCTGCAACAGCTCCAGGACAGAAGATGGAAACAGCTATCGAGTGACAGCTGTTCAGATACAACAGGTGAGATGGGGGAAATTCACTTTGCCATTTAGAGACAAGCTTAAGTTTTCCTTCCTAAGTGGTATTCTACACCCTCCTTATGTAACTGTAGGAAAATGTTAGCTAAACAGTCTCTGTTCTGCTACCCTGAGCAAGATCTTAACCAGCTTGGCAGGCGGCTTGGCAATTGCCTAGGATTCAAAAGCCCGGATGGAAAATTCTGAAACAGAAGCTCTTACCACGTAGCACATTGGTATCCTGAGGAAAAGACCTTGGCCTGGAACCAGGGCCTTCTGAATAACAAAGTCAACCCCTGGAACAAGCTAGCGTGGATACTTTTTAATTGTAATTTACACACTGCTTAAACAATTTTAGACAGTGACAGAAGCACAAGAGTAATAAGACCACCCAAGCACCTAGTAAGACATAAAGACAGCAATTATGAACTGATGTTACATGGCGTTAAAAAACCAACCACTTGCCTTTCCCTACCTCCAAACATTTTTTCTTTAATTTTTTCCCTTTGCCGCACCCCACTTCTGCTTCACATGACATGACCACAGGGCCAACCCAAGCCACATGCCCATGAGGGATCTGCTGATGCCCCAACATACATCCAATGTCCCTTTTCAGGCCTTCTTGTCTGGAGCTGCAGCCAGCCAGCCAGAGCCAAATCTGGTCCACCTGGACTAGGGAAGGTGTCTCACCCTGTGGCTGTTCTTACTGAGCAAGATGGCAGTAGAAACATAGTGAGGAGCTGGGCCAGATTCATATCTCACTTGGGCTAGTATTTAACTTGTGAATGTATTGTTGCACAGCTGTGGAGAGCGAGATCAAAGTGCACTATCATGCTCAAAAGGGAATACAGAGCGGAGGCAGCTCTAGGTCAAAGTCATAGGAAAGGCGCTGTGATGCTTAGCTGCTTTTATAGTTACTCTATACATTATATCATACATTGTGTTCTTCCTGCCTCTGCAGTCAGCCAGCAATCCAGAACTGGAAGTTCCTGAGGAAATGGCCTTTAGCTCTTCCACCTGTCCCCAGTGTGGCTTGTGAAGACCTCTCCATTGCTCTGGGAGAACACAGGACATGGGTTAGGACAGCTGGCACTGCTGCATTCACACAACTAGTTTAACTGCTGAAAAACTTCCCTAGCATTCAAGGAAGGTACAGAGGTGAAAATGTAATAGGCTAAAAGGAACAGTGGAGTCCTTCACAGCAACATGAGATGAGGATTCATAATATTATTTTTGGTATCATTCAATCCTTTCCCCACACAGGACAACATCCAGGCAGCAGAAAGGGTTTCTTGACTGTGCATCTTAGTATTACCAAGAGTGGGTGATTTCAGCTGTAGTTCTGGCAACTTCAGATTAAGTATCTCTGGTCTAAGAGATTTGTTTTTATTCCTTCTGTAGTCAACAGATAGAGCAAGGCAGCTGCAAAGGGGTGATTCACCCCACCCTAAAATAGACGGGATGAGTCATGACCAGACAGGCTTATCTCCTTTCACTGATTATAGAGAGAGACCAGCCAAATAGCTTAGGTGAGATGCCATGACTTTTAGATGACTAAAATTAAATATATGGTGTCCTAATCTGTAATCACAGAGGTCTGTAGGTTTCCTGGCCCAATGAATATTTTTTGAGAGAGAAGTTTTTCCATCTTTCACTGCTGATAAAATGATAGCAAGTGTTCCTGTGTATTTAGAGAAATGTAGCCCAAAGAGAGGTCTCAGCATAATAGCACAAATTCCAGAGGAGGATAAATAGGGCTCTAGGTAGTAGGACATGAAGAAAATCCAGTCTAAGTTATGTGTGCTCCATAGTGACTTAACAGAATGGGAAGTGTGTATTAGTTAAATGCATTTGTGGTCCCTCAGAACCACTTGCTCTTGCAGTTAAACAAACACACCATGGGACACTCTCTACAGACACTGAACAAAGAGCCAACTGAATACTGCTAGAAAATGACAAGATACCTAAACCCAGGCATTTTACTGCAGGCATTTTGTGTAAGATCTGCAGTCTCTACTCCTCTGTGTATGTGTTAAGAAATCTCTTTTCTCCTGACAGAGAAGAGGTGCAAGATTTGCCGCAACAGAGTAGAAATATAGCTATGTAGCTTCTCAAAGTTTCAGCATGTTTTACAGAATAATAAATAATGGCCTGTGGCATAGCTTAGGGAAAAGCTGCTAAAAACAAGCAAAGTCAGTTTTGCTGGATAACATATTGAGCAGGATGATTATGAGGGTGAAATATCTGAGCCCAGAAAAGACTGGGGCAGTGGGATGGAGATGGAGAGCAGAGCTTCTGGCAGAGAGCAGAGTGATGCCTTTGCACTGCCAAGCACATTTCCTGCAGTGTCAGTATTTGCTTTGATTGCATTTTCCACATGACATCTGCCAAGGTGGCAGAGCTGCAGAAGAATAAAGCCAATGGACAGTGGCAGTTTCTTTGGAACTTGTGATGGAGATTGAAACACCCCAGCATAAACAAAAGGCCTGTGACTCATGCTGCAAGGGACACTGTGTGGGTATAGACTAAGACCTCAAGAAAGAAGGGTGAGCTGCTGCTTGGGAGTGTCTGGAACACAAACCAAAGCAAATATATTTCAGCACAGCTGTATTGAAACTGGGGAGACTGTTTAGCTGAAATCTCTAACAATTACTTGGGACCAACCACTTCTAGAATTCTTGAAGCAATTTACAGTGCTTGTAATGAGGGATGTCTCCATCATTCCCAAGATAGAGTTAAATGACAGCATCCCAGGATCCCAGGGCTACCTGACTTGTAGACTCAGACCACCTGGTAGATAGCTACATAAGGGAGCAATCCCCTGGCCAGTTGCATTAGTGAGGAGTTAAAATCCTTGCTTCCCCTTTCTTTAGAATAGAAATAAATCTTTCTGTGGTTGCCTGGAAGGAAAAACAGGCTGTGGTATGTGGACATCTGGGAGAGATTCAGGCCACCCTTTGTGGTGTAGGGGGAGACCAGTGTGATGAGGCTGCTGTGGGCCACCTCCTGCCCCAGGCTTCTTGATGGTTTGGCAATGGTCTTACAGCTCCTGCTTCTCTTGCAGCTGCACTGGGATGCAATGTCCCCCAGCAGCCCACATCTGAAGGAGATGGGCTTGTCCACACCAGGTTGTTCTATATGTATCTTCCTGTCCCTGGAGTATGTGGCTTGCCAAGAAAATAACTCTCTGAAAAACCTCACAGGACAGGAATACAGGACCTATCAAAGGAACAGCAGAATTATGAAATTAGTGAGTTAATAGCTCTTGGAACTCCCTTTTCCAGCAGTACTGGGTGTGCCTTCCTATTTACATTTGACAGTGTTTTTCTCATACTATGAGGATAAGTGGCACAGACCTTGCTTTTCTGCATGGAGGCACAGAGGGGCCTGGAGGAGTCAGACCCCATTGAGCTGCTCAGAGAAGACCATGCTTTCTGCTGAGATGTCCCCATCTGAACAGTCTCCTTCCATGTCTCCTATTGAGAGTCCAGAGGCACAGCAGCAGAAAAACACTCTGGGCTAACACGTCCATGCAGAGTTGTTTTGGAAACAGTCAAACATGCCAAGTGTAAAAAAAAAAAGGCATTTTACCTAAAGGAAATGAATTCTGCCAGACAATGAGCTATCAGATCCCTTTCCAGATGTAATTTGTGTTTTGAATCAACACTTTGTACCCCAAGGAACCATGTTACAGAGCAGGAGGCACTGACCTTGGAGGAAGCGGAAAGGTTTGCATGACTCCTCTGTGCCTGCTGCAGACCAGAGCTGACACTCCATTTAATGGGCATGCAAAGTTCAAGGCAGTATAATTATAGGTTTGCAAATAGACATGGAATGAAGGTGCTGAAGGGCTCAGTCCTTTTGGGGGTGGTTTGGTTTCTCTCAAATTGAAACAGGGGCACTTAAATAGGTTATGAGCATGGGAAGAAGTCCCAGATGCAGGAAGAATACATAATGGAGCAGTAATTGTGATTCCAAATGCAATGAAATCCAGTAATATCAGAGTGATGCTGATACCAGCTTTATGCACTCTGCTGTGGCATTATGGCCTGACACAGCTGTTTTCTGCATCGCCTCATTGCATGGCTGCTCCCTCAGAGCTGGAGTCATGCCTAGCCACTGTGCTCCATGGGCTGGCAGCACTCACTCCTCTTCCTTGCAAAGGGCTGGGGCAGAGCAGGGCTGCCTGCATATTATGGAGCCTCAGAGTGGGTTTATGCCCTGTTTTCAAGAGAGATACAGGAAAAAAGCCATCTTATGTGGTAAGCTGTGCTGTGGAGTGATAGTCACAGGGATATTTTGTCATTTCCTAGGTAAATCATATGACAGGGGGAGCAGAAGGCTTGTGACTGTCCAAGAGACACAGATGCACAGCCAGCCCTGACCCTCACTGCCTCTTTGTCCAAAGACTGGTGGTATCATGCTATGAGGTGAATCATAGTGCTGCTTTCCCTTGTTTTTATAAAGATGCAAGTGGTATTGCCCATGGCTGTTACATGATCTGCTTCCTCTTTAGAATGTGCTTCCAAAAACAACATTCCTTTGGTATTATCTTCTCTTTTCTCTCCTTTCCCCTTCTTTCTAATCCCTTCTCCACAGACTGGTCATTCATCACTGTTTTCTCATACTAAATTCCCCATCAAACTCTCCACCAGAGGTGGAGGAAAAGGGGCTGCAAACATCCTGCACACCAGTCCTCAAGGCTTCACAATGCCTTGCACAGACAAGCCGTGTTGTCTTCTCCAAAATTTTCATCGTCATCTTCTCCAAAACTTTTCCACACGGGGGATGAGGTGGGCAGTAGAGTGACTTGCATATGCCAAGAAAGTTTAGTGTGGGGTATTTGAGAATCAGCAAAGATCTAGTTCTGCTCTCCTCCATCCGTCACTCAATCAGGCTTGCCACTCAGTGAGCAGTTGGTAGATTTTTAATTAAAACATCCACCTCACAACTTCTATTTGGTTCCAGTTTTACAACACTGAAATTACTAGCAGAACGCTGTAAATAAGCTCATGTAATTTTTACAGGAGGTCAGGCACCAATTTCAACAATCTTAACTCAAGCACTTTACTACAGGTTTTTGTATAGAAGTTTTCCAACAGCTGAAGGCAGAGGACCAGGTCAGAGCTCAGAGTAGGGCAGGTTGTCACGGGAAAGAAGGCCAGGGTGAGGAGAAAACCAGATTGTATACAGTCTAGCGCTGCTGTGGTTTTAGTCTCTTAGGATTAAATAACTTCACTGAGACCAGCCAGAAAACAGCTCCAAATGCACACTGCAGCTGCAGGCAGCGTAGGCACAGCCTGTGGAACAAGGCAGTGCCACTACGCCCAGGTAGTCACATACCTGAAACCAGTTGCCATTGCTCACGGCTAGTGTCTAGACTGTGCTTTCACTCATCTCCCTCTGAACAACCCCCACCGGTGGCTAAGAAATGTCCTCAGGAGGGTGTGGAGGAAAAAACCACAGGCTCTTGCTTAAACCAGTACTGTGCTTGCCTTTGCTTCAGAGCAGTCACCCCAACCACGGCGCACAAACCAGAGAACAAAGTTTTAGGCCCCCAGGACTGGATCTCGTTTTCTGGGAAGTCAGTGACTAATCCCCGAGGAATGGTTGCGGGTGGGAGATGGCTGCTGCACAACACCGCCTCACAGCTCAGCTCGCCCCCGATGGTGGGCTGAACACGGCTCCGAGGAGAGGAGCTCCACAATAAGCACACTTCCTCATGTTGCCCAGTAACTGCAGAAGCATCGCTGTTTCTCATGCTGATCCTTCCCACCCACCCCTGCCAGCCCAAGCGCTTCACCTCTGGCTGAACTGGTTATCACAGAGATGCTGGATGAATAGGGATCAGACAGGCAAAAAGGAAAGGGGTGGAATGAATTCTCCTGGTGATGAAATTCATAATTTCTTCTCCAGGAGAACCCTTGCTATCCCTGTAGTGGGTAAGAAGTGGCCATCAGGAGCTGCACAGTTGCGCTGATGGGGAGGGCTTGAGCTTGGGAGCTTTCACTGATTGAGAGAGAAAGAGAAAAATGGGAAGACAAAACTTGCTTCGTACTTACTTTCATACCCTTAAAATCTGAAGACCTGAATTCATCTAAACCAGGGGATTTAAAGCTCACATTTCACCTCTTGGGATAGAGTCAGACTAACACATCCACTCCCTTTGGCCTTTCTTCTGAGTCAGTGTCAGAAATAAGAGTGTCTGTGTCGGAAAGCCCCTTGTGCTCCAGCAGTGACAGCAAAATCTGGGAAATCAACACATTCCTGGAAATCCCCTGCAACTCCAGCAGCTCCAGGCTGAAGAGAGCAGCTAGAAATGATCAGTGTTGCACTCCAGGAAAGCCCAACCAGCCTGGAGGGCTGGACAGGGTCTACACAGAGCACCACCATCACAGCATGCTGGAAAAAGCAGCACTGGGAGCTGCAGGGTGGTGAAGGTCAGGGAGAGGGTAGTGGAAAAGAGCCTGGACTTTTCCATCAGGGAATAATCCAGGAGAATGAAGATGGCTGAAGGGATTTTCCTGTCCTCCCCCAGCCTCCTCTGTGGGACAGAAGTTATCAGAAGCCATCCAAGACTGAGCAGGACCAGCATCTGCTTCCTCTGCATTTTTGTTTTGTTTATATATGTGTATTACTGTCCGGAAGAAATGTCCTCTACATTCCAGACAGGGATAATGAAATCCATTCAGGGCAAGGCAAAATGGGGATGACGGGTAAGATGTCTCAGACAGCCCAAGTCAAGGCCTTGGCTGTGCACAGGCAGCAGCCCAGCGGTGCCACATCATTGCCATACACCGTCACACAGAGGACTTGGCTTCCTGCAGCCTCCTTCCCCTTCCTCCCCCTGATCCCTTCTCTTCCCCTCCATCCGGTTCCCGAGGGAACCAAAGTGCACTTAGGAAGATGCAACTCATCCTCCTGGGACTTGCTCAGAGTATTCGTGTTGTAGATGTTCTCACCCTTTCTCATCAGGGTTTTTCACATCAAACTGGTTTGATAAACGTTTTGACCTCTGCATACCACTGATAAACTCTGAGGGCTGCTCCCTTCCTCCCTCTACTGTAAATATCTTGCAGATGCTCTGCTCATTTTTGTTCTTTTACAGCCAGCTGGCAGCTTTGTTGACATGCCAAAGAATTTCAGACCTTGGAGCAAAGCAACCTTTTAGTCTTCAGCCCTGAATCTTTTCTCACCAATATGCAAATCAGTTGATATTTTTAAGACTTCTATTTAATTTTGCCATTAGACCATTGGACAAAAAGTGCAGTCTAGAAAATGCTGTCTATTAGAATGAGAATATTAAATGTATGCAGTTCAGAAACATTCCGGAAAGGGCCAAATAAATTTCACAGAAGGTTAATGTCTTCAGACAAAATATTTAAACCAGTATATAACATTTTATAATATGGATAGAATTTTCTATAAAATTCCTTAGGTGAGGCTAAAAGTTCACCTGGAGGGATCTCCTTCAGTATTGAATTTTCATTTTTTGGGTATATCTCAGACATTTCCAACTCTGTTCCCATATAATAGCATTATTTTCATCCTTATGACATGCTAAAGATTTTTCATAGAACAAGAAGCAATGCAGCTGACAGGATCTGCTAGGTAGTACCACTGTAGGCATCAGCATGCACAAACTGCATTAAGACCATGAGGCTGACATCTGAGGAATGTGCACAAAATCAAGGAAAAAATGTGCTGGACACAGTTGATTTGGAGCCCCTGTGGTGCTGTGTGCTGTGCAAGGAAGAAAGCCAGAGAGAGAGGAATTCGGTTCTGTCTCTGTCAGTGGTGAGAAGAACAGATGAAGCAAAGGAGAGGGTGGTTTGAGGCTGGTTCAGTACAACCTGTCTTTAATGGAGCTCATTAATTTGGACTCTGGGCCACACAAACCCAGTCACACAGCTCCCAGGCAGCCTCAGGCACAGGCAGGGTGAGGCTGCCCTGCTCACCATGCACCACACAGGCAGACGCCCGGAGGAATAGGCTTGTCTGAAGGAAGCCAAGTTAAGCCTGTGGTTTTCAAGTGTTCCCAGCACTCGCTCCTCTCCCATTGCCACCCCCATGTTATTCCCATGCAGCAGCAAGGGGAGATCTGAAGAGAATTGCAAATAGGCACTGCCTTCTCCTCCTTCTCCACACAGACTGTCAGTGTAGTGACCTGCTCCAGCACGTAATATCAGATGTGGCACCATAAACATGGGTAACAGGGAGGCGTGAGGGTGACGTAACCAGGAGCGTGGGTACAAACTGGTTGGGCAGGTGTAGCTGTTGGGTAAAACATCTACAGGGCTTGGCTCTGAAATGGAGGGGTTAATCTGTAAGTCAGTTGGGGAAAGATCAGCTGAATATGGTGGGGTGGACAAAGACAGAATCAGGAGTGGAAAATCGGGGACATCTGAGAAGCACCAGGAGAGGATGGAGCAGTGAAACTGAGGGAGAACAACATTTTGAGGAGATAGGTAGGCTGCTGAGTGGAGTGGAGGAAAAGAAGACAGATAGATGACATATCAGACAGTTCTGGAAGAGGCAAATCTAAAACGAGGCAGAAGTTTCTGTTGTTTCAGTTGTTTCTGAGGCAGAAGTAATTGATTTGTGTATCACTGTTACAGCCTACTAAATGAAAGGTTGTTTGCTGTCACAACATGATTCAGGCATTTCCAACAATCATTGCTGGAGGACACAGATGAATACATCAAGCCGTTGTGTCTAACTCACTTGAGTGAATGCACTGGTAAAGAAGACACTGTTTTAAAATATTTATGGATGCTCAAGTTAAAGTTCCCGTTCCCTGCACATACAGCTTCTCCACTTTCCCCTTTCTCCTCCAAATGCCATCTTTTCCTCTGACTCGTGAGAGGTGGTGGTGGATAAAGAAGCAATCACAGCCAGTCAGGAGACCAAGCGATATAGGAAGCCTGCCTGACCACCTGCCTTCTGACTCCAGGCAAGCGAGAAGGTTATAGGAATGGATTCACAGACCGTGTGTGCAGAGTCAGACAGAAACTCAGCTGAATTACTTGCTTCCCCTGGCTCAGCACCACCTCTGAACCGCATCCCAATTGATCAGCTCCTGACCACTGTAACTCTGTCTCTGAGTGCCCCTGAGATGAATCCCTGCCTTGCTGCAATGCCAGCACACAGCTACCCCGCCAGTCCCCAGTAGCATCAGCCCTAAGCCTTTGCAGTTCTTTGGAATTGTCCCATCCCAGTCTAATCAGCTCCATCAGACTTCCCCCTTCCTGTCACAACTAGTGTCAAATTGAATCAAGGTCTGAGAACCTGAATTTCCCAGTCTGTCATTACACCTTTATTTATTATCCCATTCAGACCTTAGTCTGGATGCCTTCCCCCAGCTTAGTCACACATCTTCTGACGTAGTCTTTTCCTGTTTTTTTTCCTTCCAGACCCAGTGCTAACTGGGTTATGAAGTCAACCAGCTTGAACCCAAGTTCTTAGCAGTGACCTCTTCACCTGTGACGTAGGGAGGTCCTGCAGCTCACAGCAAGCTGGGGCAGAGATGCCCAGAGCCTGACCTGCCTTATGGGTGTGAGATTTCCAGCAGCAAACCACTAAACAAAATATAAGCATTCTGCAGAAAATACATAGCATGGTATGAACACAGTGGAGCTGAGAAGGATTTTCCCATGTATGCTATGCTGCTGAAGAAGGAAAAGTTTGAGAAAAATTTAAGGCAATGGCCTTTCTAATGTAGGGACAGGGAAGATGGCAATCAGGACCACTACAGGACTTGAATATCACAGTCTGATTAAACTGTGCTGGTTTTTCATGAGTATGAAAGTGCAAGTGTAGCTAGAGGGCTATTACTGAGGGGACAGAAGGAGTCTGGGTCACCTGGTTGCCAGGTACATGTATCCCAGCATCTGCAGTGCTGAGCAGGCCAGAGGAGTCACAAGTAAGGGACTGGCCAGTGAAGCTGTAAAGGACATTTTCTATTTTGTTTACTTATTGTAACCTTGTTTCCAGCCTTGTAATGCAAAGCCTGATCCTGTTTCTTCCTGAGTAAACTCTTCCTCAGTCTTTATCCTTACATTCCTCTGCAGCTGGAAGGAGTCCAAGTGGGACTCAGTGTCTTTTCTTTCTTTTTTTTTTTGTTTTTGTTTCTGATAACTAATGTAAATAAAGCGCTGTGTAGCCTCCCCATCTTGGGTGTTTACACTGTGACATCTGTTTAGCTTCATAAAATACAAGGACCCACCCTTGTCTCCTTCAAGCTGAATGAAATGGGAAGCAGACAACATGGAAAAGAAGTTAAAGAAAAGCAAGACATTGTATACACAGACATACAGAGGCCATATACATTGGGAGCTGGTTCTTATCAGCCTGTGGGCACACAACCAGGCAGTCTGCAAAGTTGCTAGGACACAGGCACACAACTGCAACACCTGCAAAAGCTGTTTTGTGATTACATGATTATGTAATACAATATGATGTAATGTGAAACTACACCTGAAGTGGCTGAAAACCTGACTAGTAAATGTGAGGTTCAGTTTGGCCTAGATCTACAATGCATGTGTAAGAAAGCCAGCAACCTCCCACTTGCATGTGCAAATCAGGCTCTCAGGCCATGTATTTGAATCTGTAATACAGGTTTTACTGTAGATGGCTTTCAGCTTTGGCCACTGTGCTCCACTAGGTTGGACCCAACAGAGTTCTTTTGTTCCTAAGAGAAGCAGCTTTGTGTGGAGCAAAAGGGAGATGAATCACTTCAGCAAGTAAGGGTTTATATCTCTCTCTGCCTCCCCTGTCTCCCACCCCCCATTGATAGCTTTAACCCAGACTGGCCACCAAGGATCCCTAGGCTGAGATATTTGTGTCCTGCTGATGCAGCTACCATCCAGATGTGCCCATTCCTCCCCAGTAAGGTGAAGTGTAACAGAAGTCCTGCGAAAGTTACTCTGTTATTTAGACAACAATCTTCATAAAGAAATCTGTCTCTCTTCTAAGTCCCTATAACTTACAAAAGGAAAAAGGAAGCATAAATCAAACCTAAGTTTAAATGACCTGGATATGGGCCTCACCAGGAAAATCTAAAATGGTTCTGTGGTCACAAGAACAATTTTCATTCCATGTTTCTGGACTTTGTAACACACCACCAAAAGCACTCGACACTGGGAAAATAAGATCTCTTAATGGAAATATTATAGAGTTGTAATTTGCTTAGGCAGCAGTTTCTGTAAGAAGATTCTTACTATTCTAAGGAAATGAAAAACGTGTGTTTTGGGTTCATATAAAAAGCACAGCCATTAGCAGAGAGAGGCCAGTAAACAGCAAGTGTGTTTCAGCAAAAGCCTTGGTGTAGTGCTATTTTAAGGACAGCTGGACGCAAGTATAGACTGCTGTGCTGAAAGACTTTAGCAGATTTGTATGGACAAGATGTTAACTTGAAATGTAATGAATGAAATTATCAATATAAAATGTACTGAAACTAGTTTAGGATGGACTTCACACTGGACTTGAGTTTTGTTGCCATTTACACCAGCATAATTTCCTTGTCATCAAATTTTGTCTTTGCCCATGCTTTATTGTCATGATACCATTAGACCAGCAAGCTCTGCAGAGGGACATTTACCTTCACCTTAGCCTGCTTTCCAGATTCTCTTGCAGTCTAAAGGAACATTTTACACAAAATAGTAGATAGCTTGTTTTTCTCAGGATGCCCTCTGGATTGCAATGTGGAGGCTCAGTATATATCTACTTGCGGTGCCAAAGTGCAGGAAAAGTTACGTGTTCATGTACAGGATTTACTTAGCACATATTGAAGTGTGAAACCTCAGTGGGTCTCTCTGAGTGAATTATATGGATTGCGTTGCTGGCGCAGGGGTAAAGCAGAAGCATAGAATTGTACATAGAATTGTATTGAATTATAATTCCAAAAACTTTGAAGTGTGCCAGATGGGTTAATAGATACAAAATCACAATTCTTCTGTTATTAAATCCATTAGTTATCTGTCAAACAAATAATTTTGAGTTTCTGCTGCCATTGAACAGTTTTTGGAAGAAGAAATATTTAAACAGGATAAGTGACCTCAGGTATAAGCCTTTCTAAAATACCTGAATGTTCAAAATATTTTGAGCACTCACATTAAAAAAAATCAGATCTCAATTTTATCTCATATATCCAGCGCCCCAAAAAAGGAGTTGCCTGATGCCATCATTTTGTAATGACAAATTGGTGTCAGATCTGTGTAAAATCTAGCTCTGATGTTCAATTTGACACTGAGTCCCTTTCCATTTTCAGTATATCCAGATTAAGCATTTAGGTCTGTTTTTTTTTTTGTTGTTGTTGTTTTTGTTTTTTTTTTTGTTTTTTTTTTTTAAGAGAGGGTGGCCCAGCTGAAACGCTTCAGCCATAATTGAAACATGCCCAAGGTCAGAGTGTTGGTGACGATCTAGGTTTCTAATTCTGACTCCTCTCTAATTTAAACACCCTATTTGATGAATTTACTCAGAATAATGAAGGCTGAAGGCCAAATGGGATTGTGGTCATTCCTGGAAAACAAGTTGGTTTGTTGGTTTTTTTTTTTTTTTTTACTGGAAAGAATTTATATTCATCATGCTAGGAATTTAGGCTGACCTGTATAATTTTTAAACACTACCATGTCAAGGAAATGGGAGGAGACAAGAATTGCACTGGATGTCTAATAAAGGAGATATGACAACTGAAAATCAACTTAAACAGGGATTGTCTAACTGCAATATCCCTAGTTAATAGTGAGCACATTCATGTCAGACAGCTAATGGTTTTCAATAGCGGCTCACTTGCACACCACACAGGCCTAGAGATGTGCAGGCACCCTTTCTGGCATGTCTGCAGTCCTGCAGGGCTTCACTCACCATGGGTTTCCCAGTTACAATTGCATTGTGCCGGGCTGAAGCAATGCAGGACGAACTGACCTACCATGTGAACTTTTCACGGTTGTTTTTGTGATGTCTGGACCCTGTGGAATGTGTAAGTTTCCTGTTTCACCAGTGTACCATGACTTGCATTTTGGGCAGGGAAACATATAAACGTAATTAGATGGCTGGCAGCTACAATTCCCTTTGAAAATTCTGTCAAGATTTGTGCCTTTAATTTCTATTTTATTGGGGTGGATTAATCTGATATTGCTCGAGGCTAACTTGTCTATTGACTTAAAAATTTGGGAGTTTCCCAGCACACTGTTTATGGGTTGCATTTGCCTGTCTGTCCAGAACAAAGGTGATGCAGAAATGGTATGATTTTCACAAGTCAAGCTTAATTTTAAGTCAATCTTAATTTTAAGCTAATAAAAGATGTGATGTGTCAGCTGGCTTCTTTCTGGTTTTCCTCCCAGGTATCAAGATACACAGCTATAACTCAAAAAACATGTGTGTTTCCCTGCTGAGGGTGATGAGGGCTGAAAACAGTGATTCTGCTCCCAAAGCAGCCTCCTCCTCTGTGGATTCTGCTGCTCTCCATGTCGAGGCTGAACTGAATCAATGTAAGGCCAATACATTATCGATCACCCTGGGCAGGCATAACAAGATTCACAGCCTCAGGGGCTGTAGGAAAAAGACAAAGAGACTGACAAAGGGCAAGGTCTGCTACTGGAGGTCAGCTGTTCCCTCCTCTAACTAGACATACAAATACCTGATTTTTGTAGAAACTGCAGACTGAGAACATAGTTTTCCCCCACTTCCCCACTGGCTGGGTAGGAGATGCAGATTCCTGGTGTCATTGCCCTTTACATTTCTCAAAATAAGAGGACACCAGAACTTCTAAGGACTCTAACAGCAGGTCTTCACAGCAGTTCTCTGGAACCAGATAAGGATTTACTGCCCTGTATGTGCTAGAAGAGGAGTATCACAGGTAGATTGATTTCAATGCATCAGAACTTTCTCTCTATGCTGGCTCTGATTGCATTTAATAGACAGAGAGACTTTGCTAAATTGCTTTTCCAGAATATCAAGGAAGGAATTTAAAAACTAATAGGCACAATGAGAATACCCTACTAACTTATCTTCAGTCTCTTGCAAAGCCCTCATTGATGAGCTTCTAAAGCCAGACTGTGAGAACTGCTTGATGGCTGGTGACAGAGATGTGCATTGATATCCACAAAACCCAGGATGACTTTTCCATATTTTTCTCCTTTTGTGTCATGATAGTTTCCCTTTTTCTGCCACTATGTTCAATAGAGATGCCTATTTTATTTAATCTTTCAAATATGTTTTCTCCTTTCCATTTGTCAGTTCTGGACACATATTGTCATGGAATCTCATAATAGTTTGGGTTGGAAGGGATGTTAAAGATCATCTTGTTCCAACCCCACTGTCATGGGCAGGGATGCCTTTCACTAGACCAGGTTGTGAATACTTGTGAAAAGTCCCTGTCCTGATGTCTTGCAGACTCCTTATAGGTAAGGACCAGGTTGTGAATACTTGTGAAAAGTCCCTGTCCTGATGTCTTGCAGGCTCCTTATAGGTAAGGACCAGGTTGTGAATACTTGTGAAAAGTCCCTGTCCCTGTCCTGATGTCTTGCAGGCTCCTTATAGGTACTGCAAGGTGCTACAAGGCCTCCCCAGAGACTCCTCTTCCCAAGGCTGAACAGCCCCATCTTACACTGTCTTCACAGGAGACGTGCTCCAGCTCTCTGATCAGCTTTGTGGCACTTCTCAGGAATCACTCTATGTTGTTCAGTGCTGGGAGCCCAGAGCTGGATGCAGTGCTCCAGGTGGGTCTCAGCAGAGCAGAGGGACAGAATCCTCTCCCTGCCCTGCTGCCCACAGGGCTCTGGTTGCAGCCCAGGATGAGATTGGTTTTCTGGGCTGTGAGTGCCCATGTTGCTGCTGTGTCATGTTGAACTCCTTGTCAACCAGCAGCCCCAATTCCTTCTTCCCACATCTACCCTTAATGAAATCATGTTGGCTGTCTCAAATCACCTCATTTTCCATGTGAACTTTAGCATAATTTCCAGGAGAATCTGCTCTATCATCTTGCCAAGCACCACGATGAGACTGACCAATGTTTAGTTCCCCGATTCTTCCTTATTTCCCATTTTAAAAAATGAGGGTTATGTTTCCCCTTTTCCAGGTTGTGAGAATTTCACAGGATTGTCACAACTTCCCAAAAATAATGCACAGTGACTTAGCCGCTTCATATGACAGCTACCTCAGGACCCACAGATGCATCTCAGCAGGCCCCATGGACTTGTGCATCTTCGCATTCCTTAGATGTTCTTGAACCTCATCTTGTGCTACGGCAGATGGCTCTTCATTCTCCCAGTCCTTACTCTTGTTTTCTGTGACTCAGGCAGTGTGGCTGGAGCACTTTGAGGCAAAAAAAGCCATTGAGTACCTCAGCCTTCTCCATATCTTGGATAACCAGGTCTCCTGTTTTCTTCTGGAGAGACCTCACGTTTTCCCTAGTCTTCATCACTGATCTACCTGTAGAAACTTCTCAGTCTTCATCACTGATCTACCTGTAGAAACTCCTCTCATTGCACTTGATAACCCTGGCCAGATTTAATTCTATCAGGGCTTTGGTTTCCCTAATCCAGTCCCTGGCTTCTCAGGCCATCTCTCTGTACCCCTGCCAGGCTAAGGGAGTCTTCATTTCAAGTTCAGGTTGGTGGTGTTGTTTACATAAACTAAATATACCTACAGCTCAAAAATGCACACACAGCTCAAATTTTAGGGCAAAGTTACAGATCTGTCCTACTTTCCAGGTGGCAAGACCCCCATAAAGAGTCTCTTATGTACTCTCTGCTGGGATGTGAGCTCACAGCTTCCCCAGCTGAAGAATTGCTTGAAAGGCCATACTGTACATATTTTTGCAGTATTGGGAATTATAGAAAAGTATTGGAAAGTATAGAAAAATACCTAATTATCTGGAAAATACCTAATTATATCTGGAAGTTATCTAGGTGAAATCCTTCCTGCTTTTCAAAGTCAGAACACTTTTTCATTCCAGCATGGAAGTTTTGCTGGAAAATTACTTTTGTGTTTTTATAGCTGATCCAGATCAGGGTTATCATTAGCTTAAGATTTTCCAAATGTGCTCTCCCAACCCTTTCTCCTCCTCCCAGGCTACCAGCAGTCTGCAAAAACTTGTAACAGCCACAGAGGGATCTTTTACTTGAGGCTGTGCAGGGGAATTTTCTCATGCAGTCTCTAGCTAGTATCATACCCATTCTGCTTATCTACCCAGGAAGAAAACTATAGGAAATCCCAGTCTAGACCTAAATTCCTAAGCAACTTCTTTTTTGGTTGACTTTGAAAAAGAAACTACATTTGAGTGATGTCTTTAGAGCAATTAGAGAGGTTCTCTAGCGTCATCTGTTGTTACTTGCACAATTTTATTACTGCTTTTAAAATCATTTATAGAACACTTGGACCTAGTCACAGTCATCAAGAATTTGTCTCTCCCAGACTGTTATTTCACAGAGGCAGAGGATGGACTGATGGAGGCAGATCTCAGGTAATGGAAAGGACCAGGAGTTGTGCCTTCCAGATCTAAGTTAATCACAGCACCAAAATTGCAATGCTTTTTATCATCAACCAGGATAAACATGATAAACAATTTTCTATTAAAAATCTTCTTTGGAAACATCAGAGTTTATAAGTAGAAGTCAAGTTTATCATGATCAGATTGACATTCCTTCACACAATTTTTCCTCCTATTAAAAAGTTTATTTGTGATTTTCCACGTAAATTCTGTTCAAAGGTAAGAAGCAAACCAAGCAAAGAATGTTACTATATTTTTATTCTCCTACCATTGCAAAAAATGCTATAACTTCTACAGCTGCTTGCAAATAAACAAACAAAAATATAAAGATCTACAGGGAAAAAAAGAGATGGATGTATTTTTATAGTTACAAATGACCACTGTGAACATTCAATCTCATCACATCTGAAAAATTTCAGAATTTTTCTCAGTTATCCTTTTACCCAGTCCAATAACTTGCAAGAGCTCACACTCATGTCCTGGAAGGATATCCATATACCTTGAAAATTCCTTTTTGGATTTGTGCTGAATCATATAGGCCAGCAAGTACTTTCCTCTAATGCCACATCACATCAGTCTGAGAGATTATTGTAATTTACAGAAATTCAGAGGTCTCCTTTCATTGGTAGAGCCTTGTAGATAAGGTTTAACATGAATGCAACTGAGTCTCAAATGCATAAATAACTAAAATTCTATGTTTACATAAGGCCAGCTATAGTGACATGATGTGCTAGTGGGGAAATGGTGCTTTGTTCCATCATGAAAACTGTGCCCACTTTGGCCTACCAGAAAATGGGAATTTATCCTGTTTTGATATTTTGTTCACATTCTTTTTACCTTCAGGGCTTGCTCAAGTGCCCTTTTGCTTTCCAAAGTAATTAATGCAGGAAGTGAGGAGATCCATGCTCCGGAAAGGTAGTATGCTCTGGGAAGGGAGTATATTTTGAGGAGTGATAGCCTGGAAAATTATTCAGAAATACAGGAGCTTTCTTTTTTTCTGGTTGTCAGCTCCACAATATAAGGCTTATAATTGTTGGGGTACTCATATTTGAGTGTAACTCTAGATGTATTAATTAAAACATAGTCTTCAAAAAGATCAGTTCATGGTCAGCGGCTTAGAAAATCTGAATCTCATTGTGAAAGCTGCCCTCTCTGCCACAGCTCCTGGGAAGAAACAATGGATGGAAGGAGAGAGAAGGGAGGAGGAGAGAGAGGCAATATCAAAACAAGAGTGGGAGAAACAGAGGCAAATAGAAGAGAACAAACACCACAGGGAAAATAAAACAGAAGTCATGGAAGAGGGCAAAGGGATGAGGGGAGGGGTGTAAAGAAATAAATTCAGACAAACTGAGAGCAAGTGGGTTGCAGACTGAAAAACAAAAAGGTGGAGGGGAGGGTGTTGGAGAGGAGGAACTAGAGTAACTTATTTAATCAACTGTCACTACTAATAGAAATATTTTTAAAAAACCCTGATGGATGCAAGGTCCTTTCAAAAATTTACACATGTAGCCTGGGAGGGCTTTTAATTTATTTCGATGAATAGCTATGGAACCCAAATTGTACTCTGATCAGTGAAAAGAACTGTCAGCATAAATGATGTTTAATGGCTGGTCTTGACACTACTAAGGATATCCTGTATTCCTGGTTTATAAGCCTGAGGAAATAGACTATGAAAGAATCTTATACACCAAAATTCCAGTTTAATAGACACAGCCTATATATCCAACAGAAACATTGAATGTTCTTCTAATATTCTTTTGTTATGGATTTCAACTCAGAACAGCAAAATCATAAGATGGGTTCCTATGGATGAAAATTTAAATTAAACATAAATTGGTCGTATTGATTAGCTATCTGTAGAGTCTCAACATGACACTACTTGGAGGTATGATAAGAAGAACTCAGTCTCTTAAGCACATCTTCAGAGCACTCCTGTAGCAGGGAAAGGAAGAGCTTAGAATGGTGCATTTATATGAAATAAAAATATTGAAGAATGTGACTATGTGTTGGAGTGCTTTTGACTAGACATAATACACACACCACCACAGATTTTAGGTATTTTTTTGTCATTTATGCATCACATTCTTATATTTATAATCTGTTCTATTTTAGTATAACTATTTTCTTGAGAAGAAGCTACCTAAGTAAATGTTTCCAGGACTGGTCCTTAACTGATTTTAGTATCATTATCAGTTCTGGCCACCTGTTTTTTTTCATTCTAACTCTGTAAATGAATGTCTATCCTTTGAGAATTTCAAGAAACAGAAAGTAACAATGAACCAAGTCTTCTGCAGTTCCAGATTGAATATTCTAACAATTATTAGTTGATGGGATATGCAGTAAAAAGAATTCTTACTGATAGTATAATTTATAGGGATAATTTGCTTTAGCTAAAAAGTATTATAACATTTCTGTGCAAAGATGTGGCTGGCTTAGCTGTGTGCTTAGCCAGTTTTGAGCTGGTCTTTGGTGATGCAACCTAACCCAAAGAACAAGTACATAATCAGATAAGTAGCTCTGGGTTAATGGTACGTCAAGATTGTGGATTATTAGGGTTTCCACTTAATTTATTTTAATTTGAAGACCATAGATTCCAAGTTGGTAAGAGAATTAAAAACCCACAACCAATGAAAAGAAGTTTTCAAATCCGCCATCTATACTGGTATGGCTGGAATGCTGGTGAAGGATACAGTCAAGAACTTTGGATTCAGTGCTTACTCAGCTTTCGTTAGCACTCCCATAATTAATTTTAATAATGAGATAATACCTAAGGATGGGAGCTGTAACCATGTAAATGAAAGCAGAGCTGGTTCCTCAACCAGGGACTTATGAAATATTAGTTAAAGGAAAGAATGGAGCACATGGATGGGTTCTTATTTACACCAAGGCAGGAAAAGCAGTGAAAATGTAATTGGATCCACTTCAAAGGAATATAAAAAGTAGTAGACAATACAAATCATGGCTGTAAATGAGAACATAATTAATTGTGTTAGATTAAATTTGCACTAAATTAAGATTTTGTATTTTTTTGTAATTTTTTCATGGAGTTATGGACAAGTAAATATCCTCCGAAAATAAAAGTGTTGATGTTAAATGCAATTCCATATACAGCACAAAGTCCACAAAGCAGAACTCTGTGCTAATCTCCTTACCCCGAGACTGATCACGAATGGACAGTAAGCTGAAGGGGAGAGACTGTTCTCTGACTATCCAGGAGAGGAAGAAGTGGGAAAAGAAACCAAACCAAAATACAAAACACAAACACAAACCAAACCAAAACCACAAAAAAATCCCAAAGCAAACAAAAGCGTAAACAGTTATAAATTGTATAATATTTCTTACTGAGGCCAGGTAAAAATTGCAACATAATTAAGGAGTTCTTCTTAAACAAATTTTCTTAGTTCAATTACACCTTTCATGAGGAACACCACATTGTTCACTAACCTGCTGGACTAGTGAAGCACAAAACCATTCCTGATGGATAAATGCTTCTTTGGATAGCAGGTGTGTATAGAATTGTGTGCATCTTTGTGGATTAAATTCTCCTAAATACTGATGGCAGTCTCACTCCATCATGAACTGAACTGAGACCTAAATGCCTATTGGCATGGCATGGATTCAATTTAATTTGATACAGCTCTCATGAATGTGTACCGTGCAATCCTCCCTCCTCACGTGCAGAGAGAGGATTTGGACAGGTATTTGCTGTAGTGTACAAAATAATGTCCTAGTTGGTTCCAAACCCAGTTTGGGTTAAAGTAATCACATTTAGAATAAGTCAGGAAGCTTGTACTGTGTCTGCATAAACACTGTGGTTTGGTGTGGCTACAGAGTTAATCTCCCATCATTTTGGTTTGACTTGAAGAACAACTTTGGTGCACATGAATCACAGAATCACAAAATCAGCTGAATTGGAAGGGACTCTCAAGGATCATTGAGTCCAACTATTGGCCCTGCACAGGACACCTCTGAAGTCACATCCTCTGCCTGAGAGCATTTTTCAAACACTTCTTGAGCTCTGCCAGGCTGGTGCTGTGACCACTGCTCTGGGGAGTTGTTCCAAACCATTGTTCCATCCATTCAGTGCCCAACCACCCTCTGGGTGAAGAACCTTTCCCTGACATCCAGCCTAAACCTCCCCTTGACACAACTTCAGGTCCTTCCCTTAGACCCTGTCACTGTCACCAAAGAGCAGAGATCACTTAGATTCAGAAGAAGCTCAATCCCAAATACCTATTAAACATTCCAGCTCCTTGGAGGCATGGAAAGAGGTGATTTAGGGGTCTAAATCACCAATTTGCGCTTTAGATGTCTTTGAACCACTTGCTTTGGGGACAGTTTGCTTAGGGGATGAGGCCAAATGTTGTCTGAAGGAAAACCTCCAAGTGGCATAGTGAAACTATGGGGGCCTAAGACTCAAATGTCTTGCTAAAGCAGGCATTGGCAGTGATTGTACCAGCTGGGAAGGTGTATCTCACTAAGCCCTGGTATTCATTGTATCATATTCATTCCTCATTGATGGAGAAAAGGTCTGATTTGACATATTTTGAAGGAGAGCATGTGGGACACTCAGATTCTTGAAACTGAGAGCTGAGTCTTGGGAAGGTATGGTGCTGAGAAAGAGAGGTGAAGGGAATTTCAAAAGTTGCATGAAAGCTCTGGCAGAAATAAAAGTGAACATGAAATTCAAAGCCAAAACTGCCATTCCCAAGGGAATTTCTCATTCCATGAATTAGATTAATAAAATCTCTCAGGGCAAAGGGACCTATTTGCTTTCTCCAGAAAATACAGCACTTCGAACAAATCTCTCAAAGCAGTGGCTATGTTGAAGGATGAAGTTGGTACCAGAGACTGAATCTTCACCAGTCTGCCTCTCATTCCTACTGGATATCATCTCACTGTAACTTTTGAACAATGCATCATCCTGATATAATAATGGTCAATGTGATTCCAATTTCAATCTGTGTACTACTCCATATACAAACTGGAGTTACAACATCAGATTCAGGATTCTGGAATAAATAGCAAGGCTGAATTTAAGAGTGATGCAATGTAATTGCAATGTTTTGACCTGAATTGAAATTTGTTGGATATCTAATGAGCAAAGGAGAAGTTTATGAAATTCATCCAAAAGGCAGAATAGCAGAGGCAAAGCCCAGCAGGAAATCAGTTCTGGAAAGAGATGAAGAATGGGCTCAACTAATGACAAAAAATACAAATATATCTAAATTCAGAGATTTTAGCATCTTTTTTTAAAATATTTGCAAGCAAAAACTTTAGAATACCATTCAGCGATCTGGTTTAAATATGGTTCCGCAGGGATAGCTGCCTAGAGAAAATTAAGTTGTGGAGTTTGGGAAGCTCATTGATAAAAGGGGGAAGGTGACTTACACTTCTTTTGAAACAGAATGACAGAAAATGATGGTTTAAGAACAATTTTGTAAGCTTTCATGTGCACAGATATCCTCAAGACTCTTCCTTTCTTTGAATTTTCTAAAGAAAAAACTCTTGGTTTTGCATATGATTGGAGAATTAAATACTGAGAAAAGGCAATAAAATTATTTTAATGTATTTAGTTTTTATCTCATTCCAACAATCATCATCTAATGTTCATATAAAAAAGAGTACTGTACCCATCTCCCTCCACTCTTCTGCATCCTATTGCAGCTATAATTTTGTTACTCAGTTACTTAAAATGCAATTGACAACATCCTTACTGCTAACATGTATGCACTGCTTATTTGCAAAGATGTGTGTTTTCAAATTGCAGAGTAAAATAAACTGACAAGCAAGTACCCAAGCAAGTAATTATTTCTTAATATTTTTGTGCTATATTATTACATTTTATTGTAAATGGTTCCATTCCTTCCAGTAATAATTTCAACCTGAGGCTATGATTTCTTGTCTTCTATTTTTAAATGTACTTAAAAAATGATTACTAAACTGTATCCATATCTCCTAGTAATCATATTCTTACTTTCAGAGCATCAGAAGTAGGGCAACTGATTAGAAACAAATGTTCCAAATGTCTGTATTTAATGATTCTTTTTAATCCTGAAATTGAAGGAATTGAAAGGAATTGAAAGCAGCACCAGATTGTCAGCTGGGCTCTCACTGTTACAACCAGCAAGAACAGACTTTGGTGCCCAGGGCAAAAGCTAACAGGTTCCAGAGTCAGGCTTTTTATTTCCTTAGAGGTTAGTACCACCTGAGCCTTTCCTTAGAGGTCAGTACCACCAGATCTCTCTGCATAAGTGGCATTCTTGAAAAAAGAAAAAAACAGCTTTTTTCTCATTTCTTGGGCAGCAGTTCAAACTCAAAAAAAAGTTATTTCCTTATAAATAACTGGTAGGAGCAAATTGAAATCTGTACATTTTGTTTATTGAAAGACAACAGTGAGACACTCAAAGAATTTCCAGATCCCAGTCAGGAGTTGAAGATAAGAGCCTTAACTTCTGGGAACTCTGCATACCATCAGTTATAACAACCCATGGTTTCGAGGTAATTATTGATGGATTTGGGCATAGTAGGCATCTCCCAGAACAAACACGATCTGCCTTAAATCTGAGCATATCTAATCTGGCATCAGATCAGCACATCTACCACATGGTGTTTGCACTGATGTGCACAAGGGACCTAGTGGTTCCTAGAAAATAAAGGCTTGTGGTGTGTTCGGTGTAGCTAGAAAGTAGCAGATGGGTTTATGTTTCTCTGACTGGGAGAAAAGGGTAATATTTGGCCAAGACTCAGTCACAGGCCCTTGAATCTCCAAATGGTCATGAAGGATGGGCGAGTGTGTAGGAAGGAGAAGGGGGGATCAGCTGGCAGGTGACCACTGACCATTTGACACAACCTTCACAGAGGATGATGTGATCCTGTGGATCATTCCATGGCAGGCAAGTTATTTCTTCCCTCAAGGCCAGAGGTGCCTGCTAAACAGATGAACTGAAGCTACTTTGGCATTAGGCAGAAGTGCCTGAGACTGACTATTCAAGCAAAGGATTAAGCACACAGTGCAAAAGTGTGAGAATAGAGGACATTTCAGCAAGGTATTGTAGAAATACATGGTATTGCATGTGAGAAAAACTCCACTAGACAGAAGAAATCACTTTAAAGAAATATTTTCAAGAAAGCATGAATGATTTCTATTGAGTAGAGTGAACTTATACTCTGGATAATGTGGCTTTGGCATTTTTTAACTTTGATAATGCCAAAGCCAGACCTCATCACTTCATGAAACTCTGCCCTCAGGTCCATATTTATAAACTTCTAAGTACAATTGTATTTCTCTGTGATGTTTTGGTTTGTCACAATCTTTAAGGACTGCTACACCATCTTAAAGATTTACTCTCACTCCTTTGTTTGCTATTTATTTGGTGGTAATTAGATGCATCATTTGTAGAAGTTCTTAAGAAAAGCCTCTCTGCTGGAGCAGGATTACTGAAGATTTATATCTGTCCTTGTGCAAAGTGCAGAAATCTCCAATGTCTCCACACTAAATCGCAGTCTTAAACTTGGATCTCATCCCACTTTCCAACCCTTTGATATTTTTTCTTGTGATCCAGGATAAATGCTGTAGCCATCTCTGAGAAATAAAAAGGAATGTCTGACACTCATTTACACCAACCCCAGCAGAGGCAGGGGCCTTTGCATGCAAATATGAATGAGACCCAAAGTTTGATTTTCATGTTACAGTGGAAAGAATCCTTGGATTTTATTTTCTCATTTTCTTTTTATACAAGTTTTAATATGGTCTGAAACCCTCTGCTTCAGAGAAGCATTTTAAAAAACAAAACAGATGACTGACAAAGTGAGATTCATTTTCTCTGGAAATGTAAGAAAACTTCTTTTCCAAAACCTGAAAGAATGTCAATGAAGATATAATGAATATGGGATTTTGAACCTCCACAACAAAATCAGCAGCACAAACTTTTTCATGGGAATACAGCATGGGACAGAACTGGAGTTTCAGCTTGCTGATGCCAAGTGCATTAAGAAATCCTGTGAAGAGCAAAGGCAAAAAATAGGCAGTTTGAAATGCCATTTGCAAGGTGCTTGGCTTCTCTGTAATGCAAATAATCATATAAAATATGCAGGAATGTGGTTTTTTCAGGTTTGAATGGGAAGAGGAAATTGATTTACAAATTCTGACTGGAATAAGAACCTTAGAGCAAGACTAAAGACAAAGCAACTCCCGGCACTCCTGTGTGGAGTGTATATGGCATGTAGCCGCCTCTTTCTGTGGGAACTGCTTTGACTTTTGTGCTATTACAACATAATCAAGGTGCTCAACAGTGTAATTAAATACTAGGAATTTTACTCTTTAGTGATCCTCAGATTAGTATAATCTTCTTCATGGTTGGTCTTAGGCAGCTGGCCTTTCAGGACTTTCAGTGGTGTGCCTTCAAAGGGCCCTTTATATTTGGCGAGGTGTGGAAGTCAGCTCTGCTCAAGGTGGGCTCTCCCTGTCTGTGGTAGTCTGGTGGCTTCACACCAGTGCTGCCATCTGGCTTTTGAGAAATCTCAGCCCTCAAGCTTTCAGGGAAACCTCTAGGCGCAGAATCTGGGTAGAGGATTTTCTCATAAGTGATCCTGGTTCCCATCTGTATCTGTGGGGTCAAACAGAGAGGAAAATCTTCCTCTTGCTTGTAGAAGAATAGAGAAAATGTGAGCACAGCCATATGTACAGAATTTCCATGGCCCTGTGTGAGAAAGAATGAAGCAGTCCTATGTCAAGGACAAAGCAGTGGATGCTACACATAAACAGTATATATGGTCCTGAGACCTGAAATACACCCTGTTGATTCTGGGATAGGCTTTTAACAGAGCTTTGCTTTTTACCTCCAGAGCTCTTGATGTCTGTTTGGTCAGTTGTTTTTCTGCCTGATGAGCTTTTCTATGAGAAAAAATTAAACACTTTTTCCTTTTTAAATTTAAAAAGCATAGATGCTCTGCCATTTCAGGCACAGTCTGTGTAAGGAGTGTGTAATTTTCTTTTATTGTTTCCAAAAACAAACATCTGGGCTTGTATTTTTAAAATATTTTCAGAATTAAATATATTATGGAGTAATTCTGAGGCTCTGTGGCAAAGCTGCATTAAATCATCAAGACCACTTCCATGCAATGCAAAGCTGAGTTTGTCCCTACAGGGAAGATATACAAAATAAGCTTATTTTACATTGCATGTTGGTGAAAAGGCCAATTTTTTTTTTCTCCTAGTTAAACCTACATAAATCACTTTCATATCAAAGACACTAACATGAAAGCACAGATTTCCATAATAATGTGAGAAAGAGGAAAGAAAAAAGAAGGCAATTTTTACTCTTTGTACTTAAGAAGGATTTCATTAATTCCTTTTGTATATTCCAGTAGCTACAAACTAAGATGAAAAGTATAACCAGAGGCAGGTAATGTCATTTGTCTCATAGGGAAAGCAGTAAACCACATTTCTGTTCTCTCCTAACTGGAACATCTATTCAGTCCCACTCAGGTAAGGCTGCTGTTTAGGGCTGGCTCTCCAGGGTTCACCTGATCTCTGCTGCAAAACCACTGAAGGGTTTAGCAGCAGTAACACAGACAGCCTGGCCTTCTCCCATGGCTCCCGATTCCTGCTCCTGTGGCAGAGGAGGAACATTTGGATTTAAAGGGCAGCCCAGCCTCACACTGCCACTTGAGGCCATGGCAAAGCAGGACCCTGTGGTGCAGGAAGAATCACAAAGGCAAAACTTCACTGGAGCTTTCCAAGAAATGTCACCTGGGACTGTGAAGAGGTCAAGTTATAAACTGGGGCTCCTTGCAGAAAGGTGTGCAAAGGTGAGTGCAGATGTGAAAACCAGGAGAAAGAATAATGGTTTTTGGAGGCAGAGGAAATCCATCTTGAAAGAGAAAGTTGAAATAATCTAGATAATTCCCTGCAACCATTACTTGATTTTTCCTTTACTCTTTGAAAGTTCACTTGAAAGTAAAAGAAATGCCTAGGTAGGCTTTTCTCTCTCTGAAGATTTTGTCTCATTTAAGAGCCCAATTTGAACATCTCCACTTGTGAGTTTCTTCCACTATCAGTGTTTTCCTGTGGTGTTGACCCTGTCAGGATCATTGCTGTTGCTATATGAAGAGCATGGAAACAGTAAAGGCAAAAAATTCCCAACCAAATTTTCTAAACATACCATATTGTGAAGAGGCATCAATCACCTCCTTTCCGTGCTAACAAGTTATTAAAAAAAGAAAGTGCTCTGGTGGAAGCAGATAAAAATGACACTTTTTAACTGTCTCACTTGTTACCACAGTGATTCTTGCATTTATGGGGGACATCTGCTACAAAGAATGAAAAAAAATATTTTACTGTAGGCAAAAAACAGTCTGGAAACAAGATCATGTCTTAAAATCCAAAGCTAAACTTTCTTTAAACTGTACTTCAGTGAAAAATAACAGCCAGCATTAGTAAATCAAGATATATTCCAATTGAAAATAATCAAACCAGAACCAGTCCAATAAGGGAACTGAAAATGCAGCACTTGGAGCTTATAGAACAGGTTTAGGCTGCTTGAAGGGATAGCAGGAAGTAATCAGCCAGCTCAGGAATGTCATTTCCTTTGCAAATAATTTCTAGGTGGAGATGTGGCCAGTGCTTTTTGTTCTGCTAAAGGCAATAGCCAGAAGCAGGGGGGAAAAATTAACTAGCCAGGAGCAGCATAAAAAAATTAACTATGACAATGTAAGCTAATGAGCAGATGCTATCAACATAGAGTGATAAGATGTGATTAAAGACATCTTTAAGCCACTTCCAGGCCTCTCCCTTCTGGAGAAGTGGCTAGGAATGCATAGGTGGTTTCATTACACCCTCGCTGTGGGCAGCCAATTCCAAGTCAAACCTGACTGCAACCTCTCACATTTTTCAGGAGAGTGAGCAGAGGAGAGTATCTTGTTCCCCCATCCTCACATCATGCCTGCTGCACAAAGGACTGCAGGGGCATGGGAAGGGTGTCACGCAGCCAACATGCTAATATTTAGATTTTGAGAGAAGCTGCTTGTGTAGGATGTACATAACCTCACAGATTTAGTCCACTCCATCTAGCTAACCATTTATGTTAGCTTATGGTGAGCATTTAATGAAGCTCTCAAAGAGTTGTGTTTGCCCCAGAGTAGAAGCACTATGGCAGAGTACCACAGCACAACGAGGGCAAAATTTGGCATAGACCTGAGCTCATCCAGCTCTCAGCTTTGTCCTCTGCCTGCAGAGGCTCCAGCCGCAAAATTACATAGGAGTGTTCTGAATAAAAGGCAATGCCCAGCCCTTGGAAGGGGACCCAAAAGGGGGCTCAGGAAAGAAGAGATGAAAGGACAGTCTTCCATGCAAGAAGACTAGCCCAGAGGGTAGGCACGTTCTGAGACAGATCAGTTTGGTTTAATGCATTTAAGCTTGCTGCCACAACACACCCCAAAGGCTTTATCTTGGTCGACAGCTTATGTGATGATCAATACTTCTCTGGGAAGTAGTAAATATGGTATTTTCCACTTCTCAAGAACTGGACATTTTATGAGACAGAGGGTACTATCAGTTTGTGTGTCATTTTATATGTGAACATCCTATACAAACATACCCAAACTCCCTCTTTATTATATACTGGCACTAAGAATGGAAATAAAAATCCTATTTGGTCAAATTATGCAAATGCAAGAGATAATGACTAATTACCATTTTCAGGTTAGTCACATGTGACTACACAGACATTTACTGGTGTTGCTATAAGTAGGCAAGAGACTTTCTAACAATACTGTACACATGTATTTGGCTTTAAAAAATAACAGGAATTAAAGATAACTCAATAGTAAATGGAACATGTTCTGTATCTGATGAGCTAACATTGCAGGGAAAGTTTGATTTTCCTGTTTTTACTGGTTTTGTGAAAATTAAGTTCTTATCATTAACCATATTAGGTTAACATTTTGGGGTGTGTCTTTTTAATAAAAAAAAATAAAAGAAACAGAGCTGGCACAATGATGGCTGTTCTCAGACACAAAACACATGCAGAACAAATTGAGCAAGGTAAGGGCTGCAGATTAGCAGAGGAAAGTATACTTCTGGTGATAATCAAGTGTATTTGTTTAATAACAATACTTGCTACTATTAAAATAATCACCTAAAGTTTTGAAGTGCTCATTTCCTCCCTGTACTGTTTGCCACTTCAGTAGATGTGGATAGTGTTGAGAACAGAGAAGATAAGAGCGATCACAGAGATTAAAGGAGACTTTCTCAGTCAGAAAGCCTGGCTGTGGTCAGTGGGACCAGTAGATGGAAAGCAGCTCTGGCAGGACTCCTGTGATGGGATGGTAGGCAGGTGCTCACTTAACAAGTTAACTCATAGAGAAAATGTACAAGATCTTGGACAGGTGATGTTTTTGGTGAGGTAGCAAGGTGATTTGCCATTGATTTGACAGAAGACTCTAGAAAGGGTGCTCCAGAGGTTCAAGTTTGAGAAGAAGGGTTTTACCTACATGGGAAACTGATTCCAGGACACATCCAATGAATCAGAACCTTGGTACTGCTCTGAAGCCCACTTGTGATTCCTACTCTAAGCTCCTATGTAGCCAAACACTACACCAGTCATTAATTTGGGTCCTGAACAAGAAGCAGCCCACTTCTCTTTCTTCTCAAACAGTCCTTTCTACCTAGAGTTCTGACAAATGGGCATTTGACATACAAGGAAGCTTTGGGGAGAACCGAAACGCAGGACTTCCCTCATGTCCTGAAGCACTTGTGTTTCATTAAGAACTGGACACAGGTTTGGCCCCTGCCCCCTGTCCCCAGCTTTATCCTAAGGAGATCCTAAAGCGTGCAAAGATGGCAGTGGACTGGCACCCACCTTCAGCCTCGGGGAGACTGAGGGAAGACCTCATTGTAGTTACAACTTCCTCATGAGGGGCAGAGGAGCAGCAGAAACTGAACTCTGCTCTGGGGTGGCAGTGACAGGGTCCGAGGGAAGGGCCTAAAGTTGTGTCAGGGAAGTTTTGGGTCGGATACCAGAAAAAGGTTCTTTCCCAGAGGTTGGCTGGGAACTGGAACAAGCTCCCCAGGGCAGTGGTGACAGCTCCCAGCCTGGCAGAGCTCAATAAATGCTTGGACAATGCTCTCACATACATGCTGTGACTCTTGGGTTGTCCGGTGCAGGACCACGAGCTGGGCTCTGACGATCCATCCTTATGGGGCCCTTCGGCATATCCAGTGACTCCGTGGCTCCCCGCACGCCCGGCCCTGAGCCAGCAGGGTGGTCTCCTTCCAGCGTCCCCCACCGCCGCCCGCCCTTCCCCTCCGCGGCCGCTCCCGAGCGGGGCGGGGCCGAGCCCCCTCCCCGCAGCGGGCCCGCAGCCCCCGCCGTCACGTGGCCGCCGTGACACGCCGCCCTCCCGCCCCATCCCGCCCCCGAGTGTCCCGGGGCGCTCGGCGCCGCCGCTCCGCCCTTCGGCAGCGCCGCGGATCGCTCGGTGCGCGGCTCCCGGCACAGCCGCGCGGGCGTAGCGGGACGCGGGCGCTCCATGAGGTGAGGGCGGCCGCGGGTCCGTGCGCGCTCGGCGGCGGCGGCGGCTGCGGCGGGCGCCGTGAATGGGGCTTTGTGTGCGGCGCCCACCTGCTCCCGCCTCCGCCGCACGGCGCGGGGGGCTCCGGGCGCTGCCCCGGCGCAGCCCGGGCGGGGAGACCTGTGAGGGGCGCGACGGGAGGGAACTTCTCCCTTCTCTTCGCCGGGCGCTGCCGGGGCGCCCCGTTTGCCCGGTGTGGGGGAGCGGGGAGCAGCGGGGGGACGCAGCCCGTGAGTGGCTGCCGCTTGACTGTTTATTTTCATTTAGTCTATAGTTTACGTTTGTTTGCTGTGTTTTGTTTTGTTTCCTTCTCAAGATGCGTGGCGGGCAGTGACAGCTGCCCGCGGGGGTGAGGGATGGCACCGCCGCTTCACTGCCCCGCACCCTGCCCGCCCGCAGAGGGGGCTCCGCGGGTCCCTCGGCCCCGGGCGGGGCCGCCCCAGCCGCCCCGGGGTGGGGGGGCCCTGAGAGCGCGCGTCCGCCTGAGCCCCGGCAGCGGCAGTGCCGGTCCCGGGGCACCCTGATGGGGATGAAGCCCTCTCCGGGGGCACCCTCAGAGTCCTCCCTCCGACCAGAAGGGTGGCCCCGGCTGTCCCGGTGCTCTTCCCGGGGGTTTGGTGGGAGCCCGTGGAAGGAAGGGTCCTGCCGGGTTCCGCCGGTCCCCCCACCCCGCTGCCGGCCGCGGATCCCTGTACCCCGCGGGCGCGCAGGGGGCTGCGCCTTCCTATGGCAGCGCAGGCTTAAAAGATCCAGATTTTCTGTTGCTGTTAAAAAAGATTAACTAGTCTGCTTTAGGAATAGCATCGAGTTTAGTCGAGAACCTGTGCTTCTAACTTCTCACATGGCATGCGGAAGATTTATCTTCCTCTTGCACAGCGTTTGGCAGCACAAGCCTTCTGCAGTCTGCTGTTGCCACTTGTGACATTCTTAACTTTCTCCTTGTGAAAAGAGTACGCTTTAACAGTGTTGCAGGATCTCTAACGAATTCTCCCGTTTGCTTCTATAGTAAATATGAATGTGCTTACTGCAGCACCGATATAAAACACTTCCAGTCTACTGCTACTTTCGTAGAAGCTGAAGTCTTTTTTTTCCTTTTTCTTTTCTTCTCCTCTACCCTAGCAGGTTGTAGATTAACTGTGTCATTAAAAACAAAATAAATAGATCAAATGCCAAAAATTACACATACATCATGTTAGAAATGTTTTCTGGTCTCCAGGATTAAATAGGAGTAACTGAATTTAGTAAATATCTGTCAATTAGTTGCTTGGCTCTTGTCTTGGGACACTCATGGAAAGCTGTGAATGAGATTTTATTTACTAATAGAAGAATTGCATAACAGCTGTATGAACCAGAGTGAAAGAGCATTCTGAGTTGAACAACGCACCATATGAGCTCAGGGTTCCCTTGATTTGAAGCCAAGCTCAGTGCCAGTAAGTCACTGTGCAGTAGCAGACACCCATCCTACCAGTCTCTAAAAATATTGGCCCTCTGCTATTCTTTTCCCCTTCCAAGAGTGCATCTGCTAGCAAAACAATAAAATGCTACCTCCTCCCCTCTATTTCCCTGAAACAAGAGATAGATGGATAACATGCAGTGAAGAAGAGTCTAGATGGGAGGCTGCTCATCTCATGAAGTGATGTAAGCATTTCATCACTTGCTTGCCTCATATCTTCCTTTTTTTTTTCTTTCTGTATGTTCAATTTTCCTTCTCCCCCTCTCTGATGACTTCATGCCTTTTTTTGAGGGAGAGGCAGTGATTGGAGAAACATAAAAGCTAGTTCTTGTGTAAGATGTTGGTAATTTCTAAATCCTGCTGCAACAATACCCTAATCACATTCCTTTTGGGAGCTGATTGTGGTCTAGTTCTTTTTGCACGGGGATAGTGCTTGAAATAAATATAGAGAAAAAAAACCAAGGGAAACTAGAACAAATTCAAAGCTTTAGTGCCTTGCTTAATGGCAGACATAGTAGAGTATTAAAAATTCCAGGGTAGAAGCACAGCAATCCATAGCATATTCTGGAGTTATAGATTTGAGCAGCTGGCTCCTGCTGTTTGTGTACCTCTTGCATGTCTGAAAAGCCTCCCTGCTTGCCAGCATTTTTTGGAACTGATGTCTAAGTGCCTGTGGATGCATGCAGGTGATAACTCTGTGTTTGAGGTAGCTTGGGCTTTGCTTTCAGAGTTGTAAATCCTGGCTGCTCCTTATATTTAGAGTCATCTGATCATGGGCTTTTAGGGTTCAGAGGATGTAATGCAAACAGGTATAATTCTGGTAATATGTTAGAGCAGAGCTTGTCACTGTCCAGCTGCCAGAGACGTGCTAGTCTGCTGAACTCTTGAGAGCAACTGAAGCTCTCACCGGCACTTTGGACTAGCTGACAGTCCAGGTAGTTGCCAAGGACTACAGGAGTGGAAGCACACAGAAGTGAAAGAATGCATCCTTCCCTTGTGTTGAGGTCCTGAAAAAGATGGCCAGTAACACCTGGAGGTGATGGCAGTGGCCTGTGTGCTCAACTTGAGATGGTCACATCTTAGGGAGAGCCTCATGGTTAGTGCATTTTCCTGGGAAGTTTTAGGTCTCGACAAGTTCTTCCTCTGCAGGCAGAACTTGCATGTTAGATTAATGCTGTAGTAATTTATGTACATTTTCTAAAGCTGTCACAGTCTTCTTTTGGTTTTCTGCCTGGAAGCCATTGCCAGTACTGAAAATACTGTAAAACAAGATGAGTCTTATTTTTTTTCCCTCCCACATGAATCTGTTGGTAGAGGAGAGAGAAAGCCAAATTTGTTCAGTCATTACAACATGAAAAGAATTTGTATGCTGGTCTGCCTGTGACTCTGTAACTTCAAGAGCCAAGCATGTTCCATTTCTTTTCTCATAACTTTAGAGGGGCGAGAGCAACTGTTAGTTCTTGCAGATGTCTGACTTCCTAAAGGCACTGTGGGACACCCTGAAATATCTCTTCAGAGTTTTGATGGTTGAGTACTTTCTGAGGACCTTGTTTACAACTACTTGCCTGAGACACCAGCATGCTAACTCTAAGAGATACGTGAAGATTCGTAAGTCTATGAAGGCTGGGAGAAATATCTTAAATATTGTATCTTCTTCTTCAATATGTATAAGCACCTAGTGCTACTGCTATTAAATATAAATTTCAAAAACCTGAATAAAATCATAAAAAAAATCACTTGTTTATCATTAAGATCACAGTATGGCTGAAGTTTGAAGGAGCTTCTGGTGATCATCTAATCCAGCCCCTCTGCCAAAGGTTCAGCTAGAGCAGGTTGCATAAGATTGTGATCAGGAAGATTTTGAATATTTCCAGAAAAGGATATTCCACAACCTCTCTGGGCAGCCTGTTCCAGTGCTGTCACCCTCAAAGTAAAGAAGTTCTTCATCATATTCAGATGGAATTTCACGTGTTTCTATTTATGCTTGTTGCCCTTTGTCCTGTCACCAGGCATGCCTGAAAAGTATCTGACCCCTTCCTCCCGACACACATCTTTAAAATATTTATAAGCATTGATAAGATCCCCTCTCAACTGTCTCTTCTCCAGGCCAGACAAACTGAGTTTTCTCAGCCTATCCTCGTGAGAGAGATGCTCCAGTTCTCTAACCATCTGTGTCCTCCACTGGACCCTCTGCAGAAGTTCCTAGCCTTTCTTGATCTAGGGAGCCTGGAGTTGGACACAGCACTGCAGATATGTCCTCACCAGAGCAGAGCAGAAGAACTTCCTTCAGTGTGCTGAACCACACTATTCCCAAAGCACTCCAAAAATGCAATTGGACTTCTTGGCCACAAGGACATATTGCTGGCTCACGTTTAACTTGTCCACCAGGACTCCAGGTCCTTCTGGACAGAGCTGGATTTCAGCAGACTAACCCCTAACCTGTGCTGGTCCCTGAGCTGCAGTACCCCACACTTGCCTTTGTTAACTTCATGAGGTTCCTCTCTGCCCAGCTTTCTAGCCTGTCCAGTTCTCATTGAATGGCAGCATAGATACCATTCCACAAATATCATTTACCAAATGTAGGTGTTAATCTTGCTGATGCCCTGCTAGTTTATAGCATTGAGAGTCTTCCAGAATAAAAAGATCTGAATTTTCAGTCCTTTTTATTGAAGATTGAAACCCCATGAAACTCTAAATTTTTGAATAATGTTAAAAAAGATGCTCAAGTTTACATCAGCTAATGTATTTACCCAAGAACTTGGTAGCTGAGAAGGGGAGCTGTGTTATCAGCACAGTCTCTGAAAGTATTTCTAGAATAAAGTAGGTTCCAGCAGGCTACCCTTCCAAGGTGTTTATGGGAGTGGGGCTTGTCAAGTGTCTTAGGTAAATTGCTTTGATATTCCTGTCTTTCTAATTTCACCCCTAATAGGTGAATGCTCTGCCTTAGGCTGTTTCAGAATATTAATCCATAAAGTCATGGATATATCTCTTCATAGATTTAATGTTGCAACTGTACAGTTTGTTGTGTTTGATGATTCTGAAGAACATTAAGTTGAATAGTTGATAACAGAATACTAGGAAGGAAATATAAACAAGTACTAGCTGTTGTTATCCATGTGGGTTTCTGATTTAAGAACTGACATTTCAGAAGTGGGACTCTAAGGCATTTTTCTCTATTGGAAATTGTAGCTAGATTCTTTATTTCTGATCTCATCCAGTTGAGCTGAATATTGAATGTAGAAAAGTCTTCAGGACTGCACCATATCTTGTGTATAATCAAATTAAAGAAGATGGTCTCAAAATTAAGGGCTGTGCAAGGGTGTGTGTGTGCTTTTGTTTTAGAGAAAAGAAAATTGGAGGCAGAGAAGGAGCATCAGTGTGTCCCAGTTCATGAAACAAGTTTTGTCTCTTTTGTTGTGCCTGGGTGTGTGTTGATAGACACTTCCACACAAAAGAACAGGAATGGGACTGGAATAAAATTGTGTGTAAGGAGTGGATGACAAATTTCCCTGGACTTAATTTAATTGAGTTAGAATTTTGCCCAGAGTCCTGTCTAATATGCCAAGTAAACAAATCAGGGCAATGTCACATTTTGATTTTTCTCTAACTTGCTCCTGTTCATTGTGTGTAAGGCCTTGTTGGTGCTAGCTTTCTTCTGGCTGTCTAGGGCTGCATTTGAATACTCTGTTTAAACAAACTGCACATATCCCCAGATTGACCATCTTGCCTGGGTTTATATTGTCTGTGTGGCATCCTCAGAGGCCAGTACTGCTTCAGCTGAATCCATTAAAAGATAATTCAACATTTGCAAATTCTGACTATCAAAGGAAGGGTAAGAGTTGATACAAAGTGTCCTGGAGAGAGGAGCGATAGCTGTAGATTTGTTAGTGTTGCATCATCTATGGCGCTCTAACTTCTGGGCTCAGTTGCTCAAATTTGTACAGTTCAGCACATCCTTCCCAGTGATTTGTGAGCAGATAGAGGGAATGCACTAGGTTACCCAAGGCCCTTGCTATCTCTGATGTCGGATTCTGTTTAGAGTGGGATTAACTGTATATAAATCACTCCTACTCTTGTGTAGTGCTTGGGCTTCTCAGTGCATTTTTCAGTGCGTTTTCATTAGTAAGTAATAGTAGATTAACCAAGCCAAGAATTATTTGTCTTTAAAGGTAACACTGAGTTTATAAAATTTTGTTCCATTTGACTTTTCCTATGACAGGAGGGTGGGTCACTCAAGATGGAAAAACTGAGTTGTGCTGATAAAGAGTGGGGAAATATTCCTGTAGCTTTTGGTCACATCATACATCCTTCTCTGATTTGGCCTGAGAAATGGAAGAATATGCTCAGCTGGATGGAAATAGGAAGTAGTCGGGGGGGTGGGGTATTGGGTGGATTATTGTTTTTTAGGACAGAGTGGGCTTGCTGAGTTTATGTGGGAGCAGCCAAAGAGGCTGAGCAATGGCTAATTCCTCCAGGCAGCACTGTGACTTTGGCCATGATAAGAGCAGCTTGGGTTGGAGCACATTCTTGGTGTTGGAGGGTAGGTCAGGGAAGCTCAGGGATGCGAAGCATTTGTGAAGTTGGATACTGAAGGTGATCAGCAGAAGGGATGCATTAGTGTTGATGCCTCTGGCTGCTTTGCAGTGCTGGCTGCTGCTAGGCTGTGCTTCTGGGTCAGAGCTGGGGTTGTGGTTTAGAAAGTGATCATCCAGAGGGTAAATGATGGTGTGCTTTGAGGGAAGATACTTCTGGGGCCCCTTATTTTCCCCATGAGAGTAGATGTAGCCACACAAAGGAGGTCATAAGTGTATAGCAGCAGGAGTACTCTTCCACACTCCAGACTCTTTTTTCATTTCCCCCACATCTCCACATGTGTTGTCACATCTTGCCTAGAGTCTGTAAATCTTTCCTGTAACCTTTCAAGGTTGAAAAAAAATTTTGGAGTGTTTTTGGGAGGCGAAGGGGAAATTAGTTGAAACATTAGTCATGCTTTGCTGTGGAAAAGCTCTGTGTGAGATGGAGGCTTCTCAGGGTGTTCTGAAAGAGATGCAAGATTTTTGACACCTAAATTAATTGAATTCAGCACTTGTGAGTGAGGAGTGACTCATTAGCATGAACACTGTGCATAATATAAGGTTTAACAGTAAACTTCCAATTTTACTTAGGGAAATCAAGTCTTTTCTTTGTTGCATCACTAGATTTTGGTCCCCCGAAGGAGTTAATTTTAACATTGTTTGAAAGGCCTTTCTCTGATTTTAATGCAATTTAATGAAAGGGGAAAATGTCAGTATTGTTGTTTACTGTGGTTTGCACAAATCTCACTATAAATCAGTGGGGAAGATTATCCTAATCTGTTTCCTACATTTAAACCTAAAGATTGTATTGTTTATTAAAACACAGTTGCAATGAAATTATTGAGGCCAAAGATTACCACCACTTCAATGTCTCTTGTTCTAGCTAGATAGGTTTACCACCTACCTAAAGATGTTTTTCGTGGCTTGTATTCCTCAGGGCTGTTTCTTAACGTTAAGCTAAAGGAAGATGAGATAGAGGACTGGATATTTAATTTTGGAGCTAATGGTTAAAAGCACGTGATCAGCATTAGCTGTTGAGAATCCCTAGAGTTAAGCACTTATCTGCTGCTAACTTGCTGCAGCTATGAAATGACAACACTCAATATTTATTACCACATTTGTTCTGAAAGCAGAGAAATGCCACTATTAGTTGAGATTGCTTCTTGTAAATACCTGTTATTCATTGCAGGATATTGTTTTGAAGCGTCTTGATGCTCCCTGGTGAATTTCTAGTAGTCACTTCCTATCCTGTAAAACAGGAGAGTAATTTTAATGGCGCTTCCTTTATCCCCCCTCTGGCAAATGAACAGTTGTCATAAAGCTCCACCGAATCAGGATGCTGACCTCCTTTTTCATCAATTCCAATAATTGCACCCTTTGAGAGGGGAGTTCCTCCTTTAAAACGGTGACAAGAAAAGGCAGCCCTCACCACTTCGTGCATTTTTATCTCTACGGTTGAAGGATTGTGGGCAATATGATGGACAAACTGCAATCTTAATGTTTGTGTTTAACTACATTGTATAGAAAAAAATACAGATGTGAAAAACACACTAAGCTTGGGAATGCTGGTTTTGTATGCTTTGAGCATGCTTTTTTAATTATGCTGAGGATTTGAGTTTCACATTCAGTGTATAAAATGTGCTTTTTCCTTTCTCCCAAGAAGGAGAATAATGTATTAGGAGTGCTTGCAAAACTTGTTAATTAGACTCTCCTACAGGTTCCTCAGAGAAGAGGGTCCAGCTTTGCAGCTGCTCTTTGTACCTACAAGGAGTTTTCATCTCTCCCACAGCCTTGTAGTTGAGCGCTTTGTCTTCCTTGGGAGCTATAATAAATCTTTTGTCCATAGGAGCCAAAAATGCTCAGGGAGTGGGACGGGGAAAGACAGCCTACAGCAGACAATTCTTTGGCAATGTGAGGAAAGATTTCTTGTTTTCAATTCCCTGTGCATGGCATTTATTTTTACTTCATTAACCAGTCCAATTAAACAGTTTACTTTTTTTAGTCAAAGTATATTTAAGTTATAAAATACAAAGTCCTGTAAAGTTTTGGGTTTTGAGGGCTATTGTATAATGTTTCACATCTTTAAATTTATTTACATTGTTCTTTTTTTCATAAAATTTGGGGGTTGTTTGGTTTAGTTTGATTTGGGGTTTTTTTGCTGGTGTGGTATGTAAAGAAAGCCAGGTGAGTAATGGAATTTCTCTTGTCTGTATCCTGGTATTTGCAGTTCTCATCATCCTTGATGTTACTAGAGGATAATTTAGAAGATTATTGGGGTCTTGCTGAGGTTCAGGCTCCTTTCCAGTGCAGATTATGACAGCTGTAATTTAAAAACTTTCTCAAAAGTTTGGGTAGGTATAGCAGAAACCAAGTGGTATGCTTCTCTCAGAGCAATCTGAAATAATTCCTTATTTTTGATTATTCAGTTATTATTATTTAATTTTTTTTTACTATTTTACAAATACTCCATTCTACCCAGATAGAAGCTAAGAAATTTTCTTCTGAGTCAGGGAGTGAAAAGGTTCTGCAAAATCTATTTTCCTTTTTTCTTTTTTTTTCTGCTAAAGAATTAAACAAAATGCCACAAACTCATTCTCCTTATGATTAAATGCAGGAATTTTGAATGAAACCCTTTGTTCATCTACTTGGACACAGTCAGGGATCTGACATGGCTTGGAAATGACTGCTTAATTAGACTTAGAGTAATTTAATTCAATCTAATGATTTTTTAACAATTTGCAGAATTACCCCATCCAGATTACCTACTGCAACCTACTGGAGGGGTGTAGCTTGTGGGAAATGTGTTTGTGTGTATTTAGTGTATGGGATTTTTGTTTGTTTGTTTGTTTGAGTTTGTTTTTTTGGGTTTTTTTGGGTTTTTTTTTAAATAAATGTACTTGAGTTTAGAGTTTGTCTTAAATCGCTGTCAGATAAATATGGGGTTGAACTAAATAACATGTTTACTTAGCACTGATTGCTATTCCTGAATGGTAGTTTGGGCTGTATTTTGTGGAAGCATTCATATGCATATATATATATATTCTACTCACAGTGTGCTGTGTAGTTGGATTTTGAAAACTCATGGTAAACTCATCATGTAGAACAAAGAAACTTGCCTTTAATAATGAGATGTACTTTTATGAAACAGATAAATCTCCCTTTGATTATCAAACTGTACTCTACTGTTTCTGAAGAGTGATGTGAAACATAGTGACCCTGCTTGACCTATTTGAATTTATGCTTCAGTCCCTATTTCAGTTATTTATTTATCTGACTAGACTTGTAAAACTTCTACTTTTTTTTCTAGGGTGGAGAGAGGAAGTTTATACAGCTGAACATCCTTAACTTCAAACTGTTCCTTCAGGAAGAATTTGTATAGCAGCTAAAACTTGTAGATGAAAGCAACTAACTATTTCAGTAAGCATACTGTAAAACTAGAAATGTGGAACATTTTTATCTAGGTGCATTTGCCAGTCCAGCTGTTGCTCTCTCATTATGATTTTCTGCTGTGCTCTAGGAAAAATCACATTGTCATGCTACTTTAATGTGCTTTCACCATTATGTTGGATTGGCAACGTGTGGTATCATTGAAGCTTTCTGTAGGAAACTTTGCTCTAGACACCCACTTTCCTCTGTGAGAGTTTGCAGCTTGTCTGTTAGGTTAGTTTTATATGTTTGTTCAACTGCTGCTTTCCTTCATGTGGAAGGGAGGAAGGGGGAACACGACTGTGATAATGCACTGCCAAGTTTCAAGCAGCTATGGCTCTTAAAATCCCACATAGAGTTCCCCTGCTATGGGGAAGAATCCAAAACAATTCTTCCAGCAATAACCTCTGTCCTGCTCAGGTGATTCTGCCTACTGTGTTTTGTTGAGCAGTCCTAGTAATGTGTCCTGCAAGGCTGAAGTACAAGTTAGAGTTTGGTTAGTGGTTGTACTTGTGCATAGAATAATGGTGGCACTTCTGCTACCCAGCGCAGACCCATGGTGGTAGGATGGTGGAGTTTTAATGAATGACTGCATGCTTAATTATGATTTTGCATAATCTATTTTTACAAATGGCTCTCCTGGTGATAATATTAAAATAGGCAGTGGTCAGAGGAATCTGCTCATGTATGAATGTGTTGGTGACCTAATTATGTGGTGATGTCATTAATATAACATGATATACAGCTTAGTTTTTGGTAAACGTTTCTTCTACAATTCGGTGGTCAGATTTAGGCTTACTTCTAAGTTTAGAGAAACAGTGAGAAAGTTTCCCTTAAGTGGCTGTTAATCTTTTTTAAAGCTTGAGGGCTAAAGCCTCAAAGACTGATAGAGGTATGCAAATTCAATTGTGACTTGCCTGCCAGTGAACTGAATGGTATCAAGTTGGAATCTTACTTTCTTTCTTTTTTGTTTAGATATTGAAGAAGAATAAAAAGCTCCTCAAAGGTTTGGAAGGTTGAATGTGATCAGCATGAAGAGCTTAAAAGCAAAGTTCAGGAAGAGTGACGTAAGTACTTCTGCTATGTTTGACTGCTGGTTTTCATGCTGGAAACAAGTTCTTCACTCCCACCTTGATAAGCTTGTAGGTTAATGAATTACAGAGAAGAAAATACAAAGGCAACAGCTGAGTACAGTATGGAGTAGGCTGTTTCTATTTGTAGAGCCATTATCTGTTATGCAAATTAACAGTATTTTACTACCTTGGTCCCCATAGCTGAATCATATATGTCTGTGGGGTCTGCAGACGTTCTGTTAGATTGTGCTGGTGCCCAGATTAGAACTTTGTTCCAGGTTTAGGGTTAAGCCTCGTAAGGACTTTACTACCCAATCATATTTCTGTCTAAACCTAATACCGTTCTTATCAGTGTGGTGTTTGAGCACTTAACGTAATGTCTCCCCAGACTGTGGCAGGGTTTCTTTGTCAGCAAGAATACAGGAACCAGCTGAGCAATTAAGGCAGCTGTGGTTTATCAGTTCTACTATGACAGGAGGGGTGGATAGAAGGCTTGGGCAGTGGGGAAGGAAGACATAAATGTGGATGTTCTCAGGACAATCTCCAGAACTGCATTTAGAGAGACGTTAGGCTGCACATAATCTTGCTTGTTGTAGAAGTATTGGTGGAGACCCAAACTTCAACATGTGTAGTAAACAATACTTCCCTTTGGGCAGTGGAACTGCTGTAGTCTAGTCTTGCTGTCCTGTACCTACTACTACTCATCCTAGGTTTTTGTGTCGCTAGAAAGAAGTCTGTGAAATAGGCGAGTTTGTGTTTAATTGACTTTCCAGATATCGTGTGGAATTTGTAACAAATCTTCATGATCTGTGGAGAATGTAGGGTTTCATTCTTCATCCTAATTTTTTGTGCACTTTTGAAAGAGTTGATGTATTGTTTGTCATCACCAGATTTGCATGGGGTCCTGGGGCAGCCATGCTGGATGAAGATGCTTAGGTGTGAAAATGGAGTGTCTTAAGAAGTTTTGATGTTCAGGAGTAAAGATTCACAGTGCCCTCAGTGGGTGTTTTGTTGTAAAGATGGTCTCACAGCACACCATTAGAGTAATGTGTCTTTAGCCAGCCTGTAGTGCACATCAGCAGCAGAAGAAGGTAGAATTACTGTTGTGATGTCACCTGCAGATGTGCTGGCTACTGCTCAGAAAGTCTTTTGAGCTGCAGGTTAGCATTTGCAGCTGCTGAATTGGTGTCCTTGCAGCAGCACTGCTGGATGCTTCACTCCTTCAGTTTAGCAAGAGGTATTTCTTTTTTGACTGCCTCTATAAACAAGCTAAATATGTAAACCAACCTTTGCTTTCTGGAAGATCTAGAATATTCCAGAAATATTCTAATTTTGTGTGCAGAGTGAAACACTTTTCACTACAGTATTTGATTTTGCTGGTCACCAGATTGTATCAGCCAGTGGCACACTGGCTTGTGCCACTTCACACCAAATAAAAATAATGTCACAAGTCTCTGGTGTCCTGTCTCACTGAACTTGCCTTTCAGTTTAAAAATGCTTGAGTTCCGTGGTCAGACTTCACTGCTCCTGTTGCAATGAGCAGCAGCAATTGCTATTTTGAGTTCACCCACACCGCTAAAACTTTTAATAGGCATCTGCTTGGGTAATGAGAGCGGTCTGTTGGCTAATACACGAACACACTTGGAAGTTAGGTGTGCCCATGTGTTAGGATGACTTCATTCACACTTTTATGCTTCTTGGCTGGGCTGCTGCTCTAGAGCAAAGGCTAAGTGACATGTGTGATGAAACCAGACCTTGCTGTAGGAGTTCAGCCACTGTTATAAATTGCACTGGTTTACTTATTCCTCACTTATCTAGCCCTGATAACTTGTGTATGCCAAAATCAAGGACAGTCTGAACGTAACTGCTGTTTTGATACTACTGCTGTCTACTGGCTGGAGACAAGGTTGACCACAAAGGATTTTTCAGATACCTAAAATTTAGATATGCATCTCTAAGAGCACAACAGTCTAAATCCATGGCAGTCTGGTTTCCTCTGTTTTGAAGCCAAGCCTTAAGGGCATAATTGAAGGCAACCAACAGGAGCTGTCCTATATTTTGTGCAAGATAGGCAAGGAAAATTCTCTTCAGTTTCCAGAAGCTGCTCTTAGTTACAGTTTTTGAGGGGGAGAAAAAGGATGTTTTTTTTAATGGGAATTAATTGGTTGTATTTCATCTCAATTTATAAGATATGGTAACTGCTCTTGGGTTGGGGATGAGGGTGAAGTCACAAGGGGTGGACTGAGTATTTTTCTCATTGCACTCTAAAAGAAATCTTTAATGTATTTTATTTTAGAACTGAAGATGTCTTAGAGTAAGGAAGAGTACCTTTGTCTGTAATCTCATTGTTAGCACTAAAAAATGAGTGGTATGAGTAGGAGGTAGGTCTTCAAGATGTGCATGAGAAACAGGAATTACAAACACTTCTCCAGCAGTAGGGCTGACAACATCAAACTCTGTACCAGAATGAAGATCATGAAGGAAATTTCACTGATGTATTGAAGCTCTCTAGGCTTTCCTACAGTGGCTGAATTAAAAATGAGTGTACCTGCTAATATTTGAGTATATTTCTTGGTGTCCCTGCCAGAAGGCATTGCTTTGGTGCTCAGATGATGCCAGTCTTGATGCTTGTGAAAGAAATGGCCCTGCTCGCTCTTTTTCCACATCTGCTCTTCTCATTTTGAGAGTATCTGACCCGGCAGTAAGCCAGGTAAAGGACAAGAAGTGATGGAAAAATTTGTGGGGTGAATGTCAGGTGGGTAACTCTCTGTTCTGTGTTACTGTAGGGTCAGCCTTGGGAGGAATGGTGGAAGTAGGAGCAACAGCAGGACATCCCTTTATCCGGTTGTTGCTTGGTTTAGTTCCATTGTTAGATCACACCCTGAGAATACTGGTGCAAAGAGCGTAAGGGTGGGCATGCCAGCAAAGGAGCTGCAGGAATACACAAGTAAATAAGGCTGCTAATTTAAATATTTAGCAGGATTGATGTAGTCCACAGCTGAGATGACAGTATGACTCTTAGATGAAGAGAGACTCCTCACTTCATGCTTTTGCTGTATCCCTGTATTTCACCTGATTTACTGTGTGTGAAGCCAGCCCCATTAACTGGAGAATCCTTTGTCCTTGACACACTTAATCGCTGTGAAATCCTTCCTGGGGGTGACTGTTGCCATGTGAACATGCGTATTTGAAGAGAAGGAATGAGATTTATTGCTCTGTCACAAATGACTATTGTCAAAGCATGATGTGTAGTCACAGGAAGATGCTTGTACACTGGGAATCTGTGAACAGGGTGCCTGGGTGGGAGCAAATGCCAAGACTGGAAGCTAAGCAGTGGATGTGCGCACTTAAAAAATGTGTAGACAACAGAAACTGCAATCATGTCTTGACAAAGCAGCAAGTCTCTTCTGTATGAGAAGCTGTATTTTCTCTACTCTCCTCATCTCTTGCTTCTCATTATCAAACTCAAAACCTACCATTAGACACATAAAAGCTGACCACCTAAAAGGATGGCTATTTTAATTGTTGCTAGAGGCTGTCACATGTAACACTTGAAAAAGTTGCCACAGTAATACCAGGAACTATCACTTCAGAGCTGAATTTGTCTATACACACTCCATAGTTTATTCACACAATAGAGAATGAATGTTTCTGCCCAGTAAGACAGAAGTTCTTCATAGTTTCTGCTTAGAAAAGCAGATTTTGAAAAATTGCTATTCAAAATATAGCCACTGATGTCTAATTATGCCTCTAATATTTGAGATTGTAGTATTTTCTGTAGTAACTAGTCAGTTTGTGGCCTGACTTCAAAAGCATCCAGAATCTTAAACAGTGGCAAAGTGGATTTTCAAATGTGTGAAGATTAAGCCTATCTAAACATGTTTTGCCTGTTTCTTAAATAAGGCTAGGTGTTCGTCAGCATTTTCAGGCACCTACACATATTTAAGTATCTAGCTCTTTGATACTTGGATGATGTTAGTGCATAAGTGGCTCGTTCAGGTAGATGGGTTTTTAACCATGTTCTTAGTTAGTCTAGAAAAGGCATATTGTGTGAAGGCTCTAATGGTTTGGATTGTTTTCACTGTCTTAAGCCTATAGGCAAAAACTGAAAAGCTTTAGGACACTTTTCTGTAAGTATTGAAGATCATCTGAAAAACACATACTGCAATTTGACAGAGACCAGATTTCTTCTAATTGCTATCTTGTTGAATGGACAGGAAGATTAGAATTGGGATTTGTTTCCAAATATCCTCAATACTGAATAATTAAAATAGTAGAGCATCTTTTAAAGTTGAAAATTAACTGTGCAGTTCACCAAAAGAGGTACCTAATGTCAGAAGCAGAAGAATCCCAGTCAGGCTGGGATTCCCCAGTGCTACTTACCAGCTTTAACTTCTGGTATTTTTGGAAATGCCTATTTGTTGTACTATTTCATGGGTATGGAGAAGTTTGCAGTTCTAATGAAAATTTCTGCTTTTTGGCCTTTGCTGTAATCATTGTTACATAAATCTCAAAATGATGGACCAGCTAGGTAAATTGTAGTGTAAAATCTCAATCTAGACACTATGTTAATTAAGCCTTGGCATTTCTTTTTAATGCCAAATGTTTGAAGTAGTGAAATTACATTTAGCAGTTTTTAAAGTATAAAAAGCTAAACTCAGGGGTTTGGAATGGAAAGATTGCTGGGATACATTCAATTAAAATCTGTGTTCTTGTGTGTTCTGAGCTGAATGTGTGGGAAAACAAAACTTGGGTGGGGCAACTTGAAAAGTAATAAAGCAGGATCTCCTGAAAACAGCCATTAAATTGCTCTGTCCACTGAAAGCTACAATTAACCTAAAAAGGAGCATGGGATTCAAGTTTGCAATATCTGCTCTGTACATAAATACTTTCAGTAATTGTGACAAAAAAACCACCACATACCAAGTTCTCTCTGGCAAAAAAAAGTGAAATGGCAGTGTTGTTTGACCATTGTACACAATTATTTAGACAATGAACTACTGAAGCTTGCTTTTATTTCAGTATCCTACTTATATTGTGTGTTGGATTGAATCAGGCTGGAACACATCATCATGACTGTAGCTTTTGCTCAGTTTACTGTGTTCTTCAGTATTAATCTTTGATTCCACTAGTGTGTGATGGAGGGTTGATCTCTGGAGCATGCAGATTGCCCTCAACCAGTTCTTCTTGGGAATGAAAAATTGAACCTTCTTTCCCTCTTGAAACAGGTGCTGTGCTTCCTGATTCTCCCTCTCTCTGTTAGGAGTCAACAGTTTTACCTTCCACCCCATGTTCTGCTCTTTGGCTTCATGCCTCCAGTTCTGAGCATACTCTGTGCTCTACTCAGCTTGCTCTGCTTTGTCCAGGAAAGAAATTAAACATGTACTGAGTATAGTAGAGTGAGACCTGCTGCTGGTTCCAGTCAGTTCAGGGTGAACCTCTTGCCATCAGGAAGCGTATTTTCTTTATTATTCACAATAGGAATGTCCTCAGAGTACTGTAGGAATCCCCTGGTCTACATATAAAATTATTTTATTCAGGTGAACGGTAATTCTGGCGTGCAGGAGCCCTCTGTGAGGGGGCCAGTATCATCCCAAAAGTTATGTAGCATCTCTTTCAATGGCGAAAAGAAAATGTAGTGGGGAAGACAAGTGAAGACTGACAAATTAAGGGTGTGGGAAAACAGAAGGGAAGCAAGAAGGTCTGAAAGGGAGAAGAAAGGAGGGACAGTTGAAGGGTCAGACTTACTATTTTGGTAACTGTTTGGGAGAAGAAGTAACTGGGCTGCTGTGGGTTGCCCGTTGAACATCTGTCTCTGGATGAGAAGTGTTTAAGGCTTAATAACTTGCAGATATTCTGTAAACCACCTGCAGCACCTCCAAACATTTGAGACAGAAAGGAGAGGCAATTGGATAAATGAGAACTGTGCTGTGGTGTTTGGAATTACAGTAGACAAACCTGGGCTGGAGTTAGTTTACTTTGAATAAACACATTTCCTTAAACATGGTTATGAAATGGGAGTGAGTAGGAAGAAGAAAGGCAAATTGGCATATACAAACTGGAGAAAACTCGTATTTTTTAATCTATTGGTAACAAGAAATGAATCTTTTTGTGTAGAAACATTTCTTTTGTGTCTCTTTAAAGAGAGCACAAAAGTTCAAAGGCCTTCCAACTTTGGAAGAGTTAGAAAAAAAGCATTTGTATTTTTTCATTTATTTGTTTATCTTTAGTAAGATTTAAATGTAAAGTAAAATAAATTTTAAAATTATAAATGAGCAGTCTGTGTGTCCTTACTGTGGTACACTATATCCCTTCTTCCTTTTTGGCACTGCTTGTGCCTGATCTGATCTGATATGAAGTTGTCTGTTAAAACTCATGTGAAGGAGAGGATTTTAAGGGATGGCCCAGTCTTTGTGTTTGAAGGCTTTTATCTTGTCTTTAGTTGTTAGTAAAGACAGTTTGCTGTGAATATCTGCTGTAATATTATCTAGTGAATATGACACCCATACACTTTATTTTAGTGGAGACTTGAACCTTTTCAATCTGTGCTTATATTTTGATAGACTCTGAATGATACAAGAAGACAACAAGCTAAAGAGTGAGTCAGACTGAAAGAGGTGTATTAAATACCTTATTCCAGAAATGCATTCTAGTGCTATTCTTCAAGAAGTTCTGATTGTGTGTAGTCCAGGAAAATATCCAGCATTAGGGACATGTCAAGCCCTTTTTTGCTTCCTTGCACATTGTCACATTTGAGGTGGGCTGAAGATAATCTCATGCGTGCTCTGAATATCTGTGAAGCTAAAGCATGGAGTAGAATCACTGTATCAGTGGCCATTCTTCCCTGGAAATGGGAAGTCTGGACTTGTGTAGTTGTTCTGACATCTGAAAACCTGTTTAATAAGCTATTTTGCCTACTTCAAGACCTAAATGATCTAGACAAAGCTGCAGCTTAAGCTTTTAAAAGTACTGTTAACATTTAGCTGGCAAAAGCCATCACAGTGGAATGTCTTTTAACTACAGCTTCAAGATGTCTTAATTTCTTAGACTCACAGTTTATATCCACATTTATTGTTACTGCAGGTACTACCTCTTCCAGTATTAAGGTTGTTATGTGGACTCCATATTTACCTTGAAGTATTTTGAAGTAGAATGCTCTTTAAGCAGTGCTCTTATTTCACATTACACTAGTGCTACTTTCTACTATTTAGATTTTGAGACGTGGCATAGTATAATTAGCAAAACATAATCTGAAACTGGCTAAATTTACTCCTGCATAGCTTTCTGAGGTCTCTCCTTCCCCAGATAGGCTGCATATGTGTGTCTTAGATGAAATACACAGCTAACTGTCCAGAACACTTGCATTGACTTGATTGCAATGATAGAAGCAAAGGTATTTTAATAACTTTGCAAATAATGTGGTTGCCAATGTGTATATATGCGCCTGACATACCTGCATGGCTCAGTTTGTGGGTGCATACCTCTCCTCTTTCATCTTTGCTTCTTTGCTGTATGTGGTGGAAACTTCTTAGGAATCTTGCCAACTTGGGTAACCTGTCTGGTTATCCAGAGCCTGAAATAGGGCCCTTTGAAGTCAGAAGAAAGACTTCAGTCTGCTTGAAAGAGCATTGAATCAAGAACAAAAACCAAAATTCTGGCTCCATGGACTGATATGGTGGGCTCTGTGATTCTGTTTGACAGGAATAATGGCCACCCACTACATCTAGTTTCAGTCCACCCTCTTTTAGTTTAAAACCATTATCCTTTGTCTTATTTGCCACAGGTCTGGAGAAGAAGTCCCTCTCTATTGTTCTTTACTAGCTGCCTTAAAGTATGAAAATGCTACAGTAAGCGATTCTGGAGCCTTCTCTTCTCCAGGCTCAGCAACCCCATCTCTCTCAGCTTGTCCTCAAAAGAGCGGTACTCTAGTTCATTGATCTCCAGTGGGTCCTGTCCCTCCTGTGCTGGGAGCCCAGGGCTGGATGCAGTGCTCCAGGTGGGTCTCAGCAGAGCAGAGCAGAGGGGCAGAATCCCCTCCCTGCCCTGCTGCCCACGGGGCTCTGGATGCAGCCAGGACACGTTTGGCTCTCTGGGCTGTGAGTGCCATGGCCGGGCCATGTGCAGCCTCTCACCCACAGCACCCCCAAGCCCTTCTGGGCAGGGCTGCTCTGGGTCTGGTCATGCCCAGCCTGTGCTCGTACCAGGGGTTGTTCCTACCCAGGTGCACCACCAACACTGGGCCTTGTTACACCTCATGATGTTCCCACAGACCTGCTTCTTGAGCTTGTCTGGGTCCCTCTGGATGGCATCAATCAAACATACCTCTTGGCATGGTGTCATCTTTAAATTTGCTGAGTGTGCACTGGATGGCACTGGCTGTGTCACAAATGGAGACACTGAGCAGTACTGGTCCCATTACCACTGAGGGACACCACTCATCACTGATCCCCATCTGAACATGGAGACATTGATGACTGCTTCCTGGATGCTGCCATCTAGCCAATTCTTTATCCACCAGACAGGACTTTGGGAGAGACCGTGTGTTGATGACACATTATTGATTATTTCTGTGTGCTTATCAGGAGAAGAAGCAGGACCCTTTTCTTTAATTCCTTCACTGTGGCTAAGGGAACCTGAGCAGTGTACCACATATTTATGCCATACGTTGTTGAAAAAGACTACAAGTTCAAACTGTCTTGGAGTGTGTTACTGGCACAGTAACAGCATACTTAAGGATGGGATTCTTGTGGATTTCATTTTGACCACCCAGTTGTATTCCTGTCCCACTTGGTACAAACAGCCTGTTGCTGTCTAATTTTGCTGGATTTGTCTCACAGCTGTCTCCAGTCCTGTGTTAGTGTGATAAATGCAGCAGGCAGCAGGTGTGCATCCCTGAAGCCCTGGTGTTGCAAATAGGGCTGTGCATGTGAAGTGCTGCACAGCAAGAAGCTGCCCTAGGCTTCATGTTGGGCAGCAGTTTTTGTTTCCAGTAGTGAATACCACTTCTTAATGCATATGTTGTTTGCTTGTAAACTTGGAGTTGCTCAGTGTGTTTTGGTTTTGTTTCTCGTAGTGTAGGTTCCTTGTGTGCAAGCCAGGTCTCGCTTCAGCTGGATTGCTGTGCTGGTTATTTACCATGTTGTGCATTCAAGAGGAAGGTTGTGTTTCCATGTGTTTGTGAGGAACATTAGCTCAAATTAATGTCACAGCCAAAAGGTCTTGAAAGTTTCCAGTGGTGATGCACTGCAGCTATCTCCGTTTACTCAGATGATGGTAAGATGCATGAGGTCAGATGTAGGCTTTTGTTTTTTTATGTTTTTGAGTAATTTTGCTTTGCTTAGAGGGTCATTTAAGAAAAAAATGTAATTTATGTTAATCTATATTGTTTTCTAAACTGTGATATAGTGAATGGGATGGGACAGACATGAGCAGTGAACTGTGGTATAGTGAATGGGATGGGACAGACATGAGCAGTGTGTGGGGAAAATGGCTATAGGTAATTTTCTTCTATTGAAGGATGGCCACTGGTTACTGTTAAATTGCTTGGGATTTTTGGGATAATATATGGTATGTTTTTTTTCTCATTTTTAAGTGTGATGCTTGCTCAGTTGTTACATATGAGGTGGTAAACACCAAAGTTCCTTTATTATTTTCTTCTTTTAATTTAGGCTAGCTGGGGGAACGTAAGGCACTCCTCTGGCCATAGAAGCTTGTGTCCAGACTCTTCTCGTTCACTGTGTCTTTGCATGGTTTTGGGCAAATGAGCAGCTATGGCTGCTATTTCACCCTGTAAAATACACAGTATCTCTATCATTTAGCTTTGCAGTGTTGAAGGGAGGCCACCCAGTGCAGTTTGAGAATTTCTGATGCAAAATGGATGAACATGAAGTAAGTGTTCTTCAGACACCAGAAAGACAAGTTTAGCAAATTAACTCCTAGCTGAAATGTACTTATCATTTTCGGTGTGTTTCTTTTGCTAGCATAAGAATGTAATTATTTTGCCCTGGAACTCCATACAAGGTAGTTTCCATGCCTGGAATTTAGATTTATAATCTGCTTCCACCCACTTTCAAACCCAAATTATCATGATACTTTTAGATGAAGATCAAGTCACTTTATGATTTATTCTTGAAATGCTAAGTTACCTGTTTGCTGCAGTGGTGGCTGTGATTGTATCTGCCTATAAGCTAACAAGAAAAAAACCTGCTATCTAGAAATTGTGCATAAATATAACTTAACAACAGTCTTCCTGCTCTCTGGCAGTTCTTCCACTCATTTTCCTCTCCTGTCTCCTGGGTAACTCCCATAGGTGTAATAACTGTAACTGGGGCAGAATTTTAGTTTTCTTAAATGTATGTTTCTGTTTTAAACACTAATAGTTTTTCTGATGTTTGGTTCCCTTCCTCTCACCCTCCACTGGCCTGTAAATTACTTTGGCAGTGCTCAGTATCTTCAGTTTTATGAAAGTAGGATTGTTTCAGCTCTGTACACAAGGCAAACACAATTAGAAAATTACATCCTTTGACATAAGGAAAACAACCTTGTACATGGTACATGTACTGAAGGTGGCTGTAAACAAACTTAGTATAATCTCATGGGGGTGGGGGGAGAATGGACATTGTAAATCTTGCCATTGGAATTTATTTAAGCTGATAGTTGAAAATCATGAGAACTGCCAATGCAGTGCAGTAAAGGAAGGAAGAGTCAGGAGATTGGAAAAAAGGCTCAACCCCTCATCTTTCAATGTGATTTTTTGCAGCCTTGTGCAGGGGCTTATTATCCTGCTTTCACACCTTAAAAATAAGGGCGAGGTATGGAAAAATATTTCAGTGGGGTAATTGTTGTGGATAGAATAGTAATTCTGCAATGCTCAAATACTGTGGAAACCTGTGGACTGTGTAAATTCCCTTTAAGGAGAGACAAGTAGCTTCTACCCTACCCAGACTAACAACTTTCAGAGTTCTATATAGCTTGGGTCTTGCCAGACTCTTCTGACTTTAGTATGTCAGCTGGCCATGGTGACCAAGAAAAATCAAACTCTGTCCCTTGAGTCTCCCCCTGTTTAAAATCTATTGGTATTTAGTGTTGCACACTGCTGGAGATCACACATGCTTTGCAGGGCATTTGAGCTTGTCCCAAATGTGTGTAATAAGACTGTGCGAGGGTTCCATCAGTAAGATTCAGAGGGGTGACTTTAAATATAGAAGCTGTTAATGTCCCTGATGGTAGTCTCCTTTAATGATCTTTTCTGAGAAGTTGAGACCTATGTTTGTGGTGACAAGGTACTGAGGACTTTTTAGGATCACATCTTTTACATTTTAGTAGTTCGGTCGTTCCTCACAGGTTTTGTCAATGCATGATCATGCTCTAACCTAGAAGATGTCCCCCTCTTGCTTTCATTGTGTGTGTGTGATTTTGGATGAATTGTCAGTTTTCACACACAGCTGAAATGCATCTTCTTTTCAAGTATGTTTGAGTAATCCATAGTGATTAAGCAAAACAAGGGGGAAAGAATGTGATCTTGCTGTTTGCCACGATTGTAATGACCCCGTCTTTGCAATAAATCAGTTGTTTGTCAGAAGACTCATGTCTGCATAAGCACACGACATTGCTGCAGACAGGAAGTGCCCTAGTCTGTTGACCTCGTCTCCCAGGGAAAATCAAAAGTTCTCATTAAATTTAAAAAAAATAGCAAAACCAAGAAAAACTCCCCCAACTTGTCTTAGTGGAAGATGAAGGCAATAATATGTATAACCTCTTTCTTTTCTGTTGTTTATGAATGTGCAATCTGATATTTAAATTGCTTTTAAAACCTTTTTAATGCAGCTGAAAGGAGTGAGGTCAGATATATTTTCTTAGGGTTATATTACACTCCACAAGGGTGAACAGGAAATGGTTTAAAGGAATGCCAAAAAGCCCCTATTCCCTAACCAATTCCCTTGTGTTTTTCTTAACCAGCTTTATTTCGCATTGCATGCTTCAGCTGCTGTGAGCATTTCTGAGTTGAGTATAGGGGCAGGTTTCAGTGTGTTCTTAAGTTACATCACCCAAGTTCCTTTGCCTCCGTTTTAAAGAAGAGAACTGTCTGGATGCTAAATACAACTATAAACAGACCAAGTGTGGTGAAACAGAGATCTTGCTATGTGCATTTTCTGATCTGATAGAAGTGGTAGGTGTGCTATCTTATTGACACTGTTAATGTGAAAAGAATATTCATCACAATTTCCAATTATTACCAGTGTCCTCAGGAATTTGTGTATGAATTTATGCAGTACTATCCCCATTTACTGACTTTATTTCTTGAATTCCCATTCTTCTGTTTCTAGATAGGTCTTCTTCAAAGCAGCCATTGTTTTGGTTTTTTTTTTTTTTTTATCTTCAAGTCTAAGTATAGAAATTTGAAAGAAACTTACATATTGCCAAATCCATGCTCTTACAAACTATTAACCCTCCATGCCCAAAAAACCCAAAACCCAAACCAAAACAAAAAAAAACCCTATCAAAAACCCAAATCCAGATTTAAGTGTTTCTATATCAGACACTAACTGAAATATTTAAAGACCATTTGTCTCTTTGCTGGTTTTGCTTGTCACCTAGAATATCCAGTTAAGTAACGCAAAGGAACACCTTGTAGAAAAGAAATTTTTGAAGTAGATATTTCAAAGAGCTGAGGGGGATGTAGGCTGTTTTGTGGAGATGCAGTGATCTGTACACAGCATGAACTTGGGTTTCCTGCTATTCACCAGTGAGGTAAGTCCCTTCCTCTGCGGGGAAGGTTACTTGCTCTAGAGCAAGTCACTGCTTTCTGAGGCTTTGAACAGAAGCAGTGAAGGCTCTCCTAACAGCTGTTTTCTGGTCTAAAAGCTCATAGATCTTTCCATACCTGATCTGTCTGATTCTAGGGGTGCATTTGGTGGTTGGCTAGTAGGGCAAATCTTGAAAACATTCACAATGTTTACCAGAATGCTGCCACAATGAACATGCAAGGCTAGACTAGAAATGTACTGAATTCTTTCACAGAGTGTGTGTGATGTGGACTTTTTATAGTCTTGTCTCTTTACCAGTCATTTCAAACACATGCACATTAAGTGTAAGTTCCAAAACTAACCTACTGCTCATCTTAAAATGTCCTTAAATAGTCACATTAGGCATTATCCTGGGCTCTTTCATACTTGGATATCAACCCAGGATGTCTAAAGTATGACAAAACTAGATAAGCTGACCAATAGCATTGGTACATGACCAGAAGTTTAAATGTACTAGTCGCCAGCTCCTGTCCTATTAGGAACATGCAGTTGTAGCTTCTGGACACAGTAATTTGGCTTCCCAGGGTTCAGCAGCTTTGCTGACCACCAGGATTAGGTGATCTCTTGTAACAGTGTTTACAGAAGTCAGAAATATTTGCACAACAATAATTATTAAAAGGGTCTAGGAGCTGTGGTTATGAAATCCATCACGCATAACATTAATTAACAGTGAATGGCTGTGTAGAAGGCAAGCAGAATGCTAAGAATCTACAGCTTGGATTGAGTGCCTGCTACGTGAGATCAAAACCATGGCTGTTGTATACTGTTACTTATTAAACATGGGGACAGGACCTTATAATGTAATTAGCGGGTCTTCTCTAGTCTTTCTGACATTTCTAGACTTAATTGGTTTTTCCATGCAATTAATCCTTATCAAATGTGTGATTTGTTGCACCTTGGGTTTGTAAGGCAAGACTCAAAATTATAGATCTTCTGGTGTTACACCCCCTTCTCTCCCTGCTTTTCTGGTCAGTTTTCTGTTTGTTCCTGGGCTCTTTTCACAGGGGAAGACACCAACAGAGGAGACTACCTACCATTTTTCTTTCTACTTCAGGAGTACTCTGGCAAAGTCCACTTGAGACCTTTGCTGGATCTTTACCACTACTTGCTTCCTGCATGGGTGGAGAGGTCACTTCAGTCTCCATTTCTGGGAAAAGGGTTAAGACATTTGAGATTGCCTGCCATTGCTGAGCCCTGGAGAAAAGTTCTTGGTTGGAGGCAAAACAAACAGAAAAACTAAAGTAAAAGAGAATTTGTCTATTGACATGGAATCTGACTTTTATTTGAAATAGAAAAATAGAAGCTTGCACTGACATGAATCATCATCATCCATGTTCTGTTCCTTGTTTTCTCTTCTGCTGATAGTGGGTGGAGTTCAAAAGTATTTCAAGCTAAACTAACTTCAGAAGACACCAATTTGGGATTGAGTTACCACCGGCCTGGGCCTCCATTGTCCTTCTGCAGCTTTGAGGATCTTTTTGGTGTTTCTTCATGTGGGTTTTTCACACTGCCCTTGAGGCATTGTGCTTACCAACAGATCTTAGTTGTTGTTGCTGCTATAATAAAAAGCATTGCTGCTAAGCCGTGCCTTCTTCCCTCTTTCCATATCCCTTTGCTCTTCCCTGCAAACTTATTTTGTGTGTGTCTGTACCACAGAAAGCTCTTAGTGGGCCAGGATCTTGCTATGCTTAGTGCTGTTATTTTTATCTTCCCTTCTTGCCTTTCCAGTTTGAGGGGTTCTTCTTTTATGAGGTTTCGTTCTGAAATGAAAGCCGCATTTCCCACTTATAAAGTTCCAAATGCAGATGATTGTACCTTAACAGAGACACTGTGCTTGTTTGTGGAGCAGCGGGTAAAACGTGATTTGTGCTACGCAGACACGCCAAACATTAATAAATTCCAATCACCCAAGTCGATGAAAGACACACATTATCTGTTTCTGGCAAGAATTATATTGCATCTAATTAGGCCCAACTTTAGAACATAACATTTCATGAGGAAAGTTAATTACAATGCCTTTAGTCTTTGTTACAAGAAAGCAGTGGTGGGGAAAATCAGCAGTTGACGTTAATTTGTGTTCTCTTACTTAATCAGTCTTTTAGTATGTAAGCTTGTCAGGGCTGCCATGCACAGCAATTTTTTGGGAAGAATGTAATTTCAGCTGATGAGAATGACAGAGAATCTCATTTCCAGTAGTGGAAAGCAGTGTAGTGTTCATGCAGTTCTCTCCTCAATGACTCAAAACAGAGAGTGCTTTTAAAGGAGTTAATCAACTAATTTCTTTTGTATGCAAAGTGAGGGTTGGAGTTGCTGCCATTGGTGTTAAAAAGTACCAAACATGTTCTATTTGTCATCTCTCTTACCTTTCTTCTTGATCCTCCAATTTAAACCTCCTTTATGAGCAAAACAAGTCTCCCTCATTGGTGTTGCAACTATGGCCACATACCCTGAAGAAGTTGTAAGAAAGTGAAGTGACCCATTTAGGAAACATCTTAAGAGTGTTTACAGTTTTTCTTGGGATTGGTCAGAATCAGTCTTAGATTCCTTAGATTTCACAAGGTCCTTTGTGAGAAGCAGAGCTAGTGAAGCTTGGCCTCCTTGCATGGTTGGTCTGTAGTCCTCCACTTTATCACGATACCTGTGGTTTTCCCACTCTGGCCTTCAGTGTCTGCCTTTTCTGCTCTTTTACTGACCTCTGTGTAGAGGCAACTCTCTCCCTTCACCCTCTGCAGGGTCCCCCATGTGCCTGCCAGGCGTCACACAGTGTCTGCTGGGGCTGTTCCAAATTACTAAAGCAGGTAGTGCAGGTAGCTCTTTGGCATTAGACAGATCAAGCACAACTGCTAAGCTCATGCTGCAGCCTTCAGTGGAAGCACAGTATTATTTTTGTCAATATAATTAGTTTTTCATGAAACTTGCATGAGCGTATTTATCTTGGAGACTGCTTTCTAGCTTTTGGTAATCGTGGAGTAGGTATACTGGTATAGAATGATTGCATGAATCTCTAGGGGGTTGGGGAGGGGGAGGAAATGGCACCAAATTAAATTTTATTTCTAGAGGAGCAATTCTGGAACAAGAACAGGATCCTCAAACCTTTATTGCTGAGTTTGCTAAAACCAGCTTTATCGAGGGATGAAGGTTTCTTTTGGTCAAAATGTAGTGCTAACCGAAAGCTGCCAGCTGGGACCTGTTTCTAAGGATGACAACTTATATTCAAGTACAGGGATATGATTTCTTCCAGTGCTAAATAAACTTGTTAGGAGATCTCATTCAACTCTGTTAAATAGTTGGAATTATGGAAGTTGTGTTGCACTGGATATGTTTAATTAAAGCTAACTAGCATGTCTGTTCTGGAGACTGTCTTTCTTTCATCAAGCATCTGGCTATCCTTGCAATTTGAGAATAATTAAGTTTAGATTTTTTTTCTCTGCTGCTTTGTGTAATGGCACTTTCAACCCTAACGGAAATGTTAGGATAAACTGAACTCTGACACTCATCTCCCTGCACTGTTTCTAATAAAAGAAGTAAACCTCTGCCTTTTGCAACATTGCAATATTTTTTCCTACCTGATATCATGTATGTTATGCTGATAGGTGTAACCTCTAGTAAAAGAAGAGTCATATTTTGTCACTGTCAATGTTTTGAGAACTTGACAGTGCATCCTGTTTCTTGCTACTTTTATACTGTTTATTCAGACAAGAAATGAAAGAGAATAAGGTATTCTGTCTTTATCATAATTGTGCTTTGTTGTATGATACAAATTTTCCAGCTTCATGCTTCAGAGGTGATTGACTCTCACATGTCTGAGAATGCATGTGCAGGAATGCTGTCTGCCTGGTGCCTGCTTTATCCAGGTTGCTGCCTCCTCCATTCTGTCAGGGTAGCAGATGTTTTAGGGGTGGAAGCTATTGAGATGCCTTGTTTCAGGAGATGTTGCCTAAAAACTGGCAGTCATTAAATAACTTGCATGCAAAATCTACATTTTCTGTATAGGAGATACATACAGCTTTCTCAGGAGCTCTCCCCATGTGCCTGTTACCTGGGCAAGGTGCTGTAGCCTAGTGAACAGCCAAAATGTGTTACTGTGATAGCAAATCTCTCTGACAGGTTCTTGCATCTCAGGCAAAACCCAAGTGAAGGTTGGACAAATTCTGCAACACAGGTTCTGTGGAGCTTGAAAGCTGCTCCACAGATGCTCTTTCTGTGAGAAATGAACTCTTTGTGGTCTTATTTGGGTTTTCTTGGCTCCTCCTCTGTCTTCTGAGACCCGCAAGCAAGGTACTCCACTGTAGTGTATTGACACTGATATCATACAGATGTAATGACTTTAATAATCTTTCTTAAGCACACACATGAATCAAAGTGCAAAAAAGGATTGTTTGGAGTATATTAACCAGAACAGTGGGATTAGTTTATTAAGACAATGAGATTTTGCCCTCTTCTGTGGGGTGTTGTTGGGACTTGTAAGAAAATGCATCAAACCACAGTCTTCATAGCTTTGAGAAATATAATACATAATTGTGATACCATCTCATTTGAGCTGTACTGTTTCTGCTTGGGGTGTTTCAATAGTGCAGTTGTTTTGTGAGCCTCTGGATGCTCTCTGGAAGGATACAGAGCTAGTGATTATCCATTGCGTCATCTGTGGCAGATCAAAGACTGCAACAGGAAAGTATGTTCAAAAAGCAAATCTTGAAAACTTGGATTCAGTGGTAAAAACAGGACTTTGCAATGCTGCCCTTTATAAAATACAAACAGCCTGCAAAGGCCTGACTTGCACAGATTTCTTTTTCCTTCATTGGTTGTAAGCTGGGTTGGGTTTGCACGAAAAAGCTCTGGTTCCCATTGTCATCTGAAATATGAACTCTGCTTTACATTCCTGACCTGTAACAGAGCTATTTCAAAACCATGCTTTTTCTCCTCCAAAACAGCATGTGTTGAATTATAATGGCCCATCCTGCAATGCAGACATTTTAATTTTCAACAGGCATGAACGTCTGTAAGGAGGTGAAAGTTCAGGGTGCGGGGAGAAGGCTAACTCAGAAAATATGAACAGAAATATGTTCCATTCCCAACCCTCTGTTCTTTAGAGCATTCTCACTAAAAGAAATTAAAACCAGAAAGAATTTTAAAGCGATTTTTATCTTGAGAAGAACTTGATGCCTGTTTGAGGTTTGGAATGTAATTCATTAATAAAAAGCCATCTTATTTTTGTGTACAACTTCACAGTCTTTACATGGTGGAGTCTAAAAATCGGTCGTTAATTATGCAGAATATGCAAAGGTGTCTGACTGTCTTGCTTAGCCTTGATCATTTGGCCTATAGGAAGGGCAATCTTCTGCAGCCAGTGTTCTCCTTTGTGAACACTTGACATTCTTCACGCCTTGTAAAGCATGTTGTCTGCAAGTTGTGTGTGCTGTTGTGTTGGTTAACTTCGGCTCCTGAAGTGTCTGTTGCTCACTGCTCCCCTGGCTCTTCTCCGAGCAGAAGGAGAAGAGGAAGAGAAGCATTTCCCTAGTGGAAGATAAGGGGGTTTTTGTGTGATGTGGTGTGGTTGCATATTTTTGTAGCTCATGTACTGAGCAGCATGAGAGGTAGCTGCAGAGGTAAGTAAGGTAACAATTCTGCTGTACTTCTGATAAAACATGAGGTTTGAGAGTTGGAGAGCAAAGTTGGGAGCAAGTAACTGAAGAGCTTAAGCTGTAGTGGTGGACTGACTTTCGTAGAGTTATGGAAATAACTGTTTGACTTCCTGAGAGAAGAGGAATGTCGACTCAGTTTTTTTGCAAAAGCAAATCCACTGCCTGAATGCTGTGTGTCACCAGGGCAGCAGAGACAGCATGGATCACCTGTAGCTCCTCAGGCAGTCTTACGAGCAGGAGGGTGTTACAAGTGCTGACATAATAGGGAACATGTCTCTGCTGAAAGGATCTAGAAGTCCTGTTTGACAACACTGTGTGCAGAATTAAAGTGAGGCAGTGGAGCTGTCTGTTTTCCTAGAGCCTGATTTATGCAGGAATTCGCTTCTGACAGTTTGGTGATAAACATACCTTTTTAAAAAAAAATAAAAATTGCAAGTATCACATATGTTTTGATGAGGTGAGCTGGTAGTTGAGTTGAGTAGGTGAGCTGCACAGATGCAGTAACTTAAATATGGGTACTTGTCTGTTCTGAAAAAATGCTAAAATAGGGGGAAATTGTAAAATCAATGCAATGAATTCTAAACATATGATATTTTCCTTGTTGTGACCAGCCTGTCGCTTTTGCTGACCTTATTACTCTGCCTTATTGATTATCCCTGAGATGTACATGTGCCTTAATAATGGAGGAAAATCGGGTTCAAATTCCGTGTAACAGTTTCAAAATACTTACCTGGAAGTGTGTGCTTTTTTATTTTTTAATTGAGTGGTTATAAACTTTCCCTTCCTCCCCCTCCCCACATCTGTGTTCATAGATTGACTGTGAACTGAATAGTTTGCAAAGAGTTAATCTTTTTGCCATGTTGAATACCAGCTAACCCAGCTATGTGGAACACAGGTAAATACAGAGCAGTACAGCTCAGTCTGGCTTACTGTGGAAAAGGTCGCTGGAAAATGCTCCCCATCCTCCCACCTAAACAGTTAAGGAAACTGGAATGCTTAACCATGCAAATCACATACAATTGTACTATTTGAATAGATTCTATGCCTTTTTTTTTTCAGCTGTTGGTGCAAGAAATGCCCTTTTATGCTGTCTTCAGAAACAAAAGAAGAACAAAAGTATTCTTGAATACTGTGCTTCATCACAGACATGTTGAGTTCTTGTTTTCATAGATGCTTCCAGTTCTCCTGTGACTGTGTTTATTGCAGGGCTCCTCAGTTTATTTCCCAGATAGGAATGATTTTAGAATCATTTTAGAAGGGGCAATTTCAAGATGAGTCTGCTCTTCTGTTACTTTAAAAGCAAACATAAGTATTTGTTCAGGAATGTGTCCCAAAATACAAATCCTCCATCCCAGAGATTATATTAAACCAATTAAATAATTGGTATGTTTTTCTACATTTGGTGGGAAGAAAGCCTACTTAAATAATTTTGGTATGATACCTGCTTGTTATGTGTACAATCCCTAACAAAAGCAAACAAACAAACACAATCCCTTGTCCGTACAGAAGCCGTGTATTACACTGTGGCATCAATACTCACCTACAGAGTTGGATTTGGACACAGTTATTTTCTCTTTTACTTCATGTTGAAGTTCTAGCTATGCTGGGAGAGTAGTTGAAGTATGCACTAATTTTGTGCTTCTTTTGTTTGGTGTCCTTTTGTTTCACTCAAATACATAGAAATTGACTGTATACAAAAGAGAGAAAAATTTTGGTAAAATACAACTTGTGAGTTCTGCCAGAGCTGTCTGGGAGTGATCTCCAAGGTAACCAGGCTTTTCCTGACATAACTCAGTAGCTGTATCTAAAATAAGAGTTGGTACTGGCTGCACTAGTGCAGTAGCAAGAAACATAGGTTTTTATTGAGCCCAAGTAATTAGGTTTTGGTTTTTGGTCCAGTGTTTTCTGTAGAGATCATCCGTGTGAGAGATAGGCTCTGCCAGTTCTCTGAAAGAGCTCAGGATTCGCTCCCAAGCTGCCAAGGTCAGAAGAGACTATGTCTTGAAGCGTGGTTAACTTCTTGGTTGAGAATAAATATTTTCAGTGCTTGTGTCCACAGTGATTACTCTTTCAGCCAGCTGAAAAGCAGTATCAGCTTGGTTAGGTGGGAGGTGCATATGCATACAGAGGAATAAATAATGAAGCCTGGAGTTTTGCAGGCTAATAATATACTTAATCATTTTTGATGGCTCTAAAGTAGTAAAAATGTTGCACTCTAGCACCTAACTTTTCTAGTTCTACTTAAATGCAAGGATTATTTTTATTGCTATTTTTATTTTGTGTTCCAATCTCATGCAAACAGCATATCAATCATAAACAACATGGTATATTATTTTGGACTTTACACTGAAATTCCATTGTTTCTGTTTGCAAAATTGTGACATCTCTTCAAATAGTAGTGGCATGACTGGCTATAGTGCTTGAGGTAACTTAGAGCATGTATAGTGTGTCAGGATGTATGGACTGTGTTGATAAAGTTCAGTTAGACTGGCTGTCATCCACTTTCCACTTCAGTTTTCCTGTCTGACATTAAATGTTTGGAAAACTTTTTGCATAGGCATAGAAATAAAAGAATGACACATTCTAAAATAAAACAAAGCTAAGGAAGTGGCTAGCTACCCATGAAGCTCAATATTAATCTAAAACCTCTATTTCCAAATAATGTAATATTCTCAGAATGTTTCTCATTTGCCAGAATGTTTGCTGCCATCATTAAAAGACAAAGCAAAACAACAACACAAAAAGACCCTCAAAGTAACTAAAAAAACCCCACACTAAAACAAACCAAAACAATACACCAAAACAAAACTAAATATAGAATGGTGGAATCCTCTTTCCCTCATTTGTACCTGATGTTGATTCTTTTAATTTACAGCCTGAAAAGCTGTTGTGTAAAAGCTGTTTTTAATATGCCATGGAAGCTGCAGGTAACCATCGAGCAGTCACAAAGCTTTGGCCCTAGGTTTGATGTCTTGTTCAATCACGAGCAGTTGCCTAAAAGAAAGTGGCATTGGAGATGGCCAGGCTGTAGTGAGCCCGGTTTTACAAGGGGGAGCACAATGAAACCAGTTCAGTGGCTGGGCAGGCATTCAGCAAGCAGCCTGAGGCAACGTGTTGTGTCAGGGACTGAGTACAAAGCCTTGGACAGCTGCAGCACAGAGGTTTAATTTATAGTGACGTTGCAGTGTGTGCCAAAACTTTCCTCATTCCTAAGGAAACACTTTCCAGTGCATAATCGTTCAGTCTTGTAGAGTTCTTTAGAGATGCTGAAGAGCATTTCGAGCCTTTTCTTCTCAAGTAGATAGCAATGTTCTGCGGTGAGATTATGGAGGAATTGTCTGTTCGCACTTTACTGTAATTTCTGTAGTCACTAGGGTAATATTACTCCCAGATTTTGCTAATAGCAGTATCTTCACTGCAACTCCTGGAAGAGTAACAGGAGGTTGATTTCACTTTCTTAGCTTTGTCAGCCTCTTCCCATTCAAATAACATAGCAGGCCAAAATCTTTAGAATTTGATTTCTCAGAAGTAATTGCAGGGCTGTTGTGAAATACTATGCGGAACTTTCCTAATAGAAGTCCTTGATTTTTAAATTTCTTTTCCCTTAGTGCAGTGAAGATTTTTAGAAGGATTAAACAAAACTGAAAAGTGGTGATTGATAATTCAAGAGTTACAAACAATATTCTTTTACTAGTATGAGGGTTCCTCAGAGCTTCCTTTTCAAACACATATTTAGGCAAATAAATAAGCTATTTAGCTTTCAAAATGGCTGGTTCAAGAAATAATTCAATAATGGGATGTGCATAGCATAAAATATATTTAACATAAGAGATGGTAGTCTACTGAAATTGTATCCTTCCATAGTAAAGATGTGTCCTCAGCCCATGTCAGAATGACCTTTTTTATCCATGCTGAGGTTTTTTATTCAAGCCATGAATTACAGTGTGGCTGTAGCTTGTCCTTGGTTTAGACTTCATCCCTTGATGCAAGTCACCATTAAAATCTCTTGCCAGAAGATTATAGAAATTAATGGCTGGGGCCTGAGAAGACCATACAATCAAAAGTATTCCAGCTTTTTGCCTGAGTGGTTAAGGCAGCATAGCCAAATCTGGTGTCTCTAAACCATTTTTGCTCTGCTGTCTTTTAAAAAATGTTGGTCTCGTGATACAGAGCTGTCATGTTGAATTCAAGATTGTGGCCTCATTTTCCTTCATTGTTTTAGGGCATTTGAGAAAGACTGGAGACATTTGTACAGCTCTATTTTGTGGAGGCTTCTTCAGCACAGGGGTTCCTTGCTTAGGACTGTGCTTGTTGGTGAGGTGAAGCAATCATGAGGGGTAGCAGTTCTGTGTTTTTTTTCTTTCTACTTTCCACCTGTCACTACTGAAGAAAAGCAGTGTTGTCATGTGTAGTTAGCCACTGGTTTAGGGCAGTGTTTGTAGCCTGACTTGGTCCTGGTGCCTATCAGGTTGTACAGACACCAGTATGTTGTTGGTTTTTCTTCTGCAGAGCAGGAGAGAGAATAGGAGCTGTGGCACAAAAAAAACAAAACAAAAAAAAAAAAAAAAAAAAAAAAAAAAAAAAAAAAAAAAAAAAAACAAAAAAAAAAAACCAATGGAACTGAACAAATTTCTGTTCTGTTATGAACAGAACACTCAGTTTGATGGTCCCTAGTCTTTTTTTTTCCATTGGTGCCTGCTGGGGTATATCTAGGGAAGAGAAAGCATTGAGCAAGTGTGTAAAACACTTCTTCTTAATACTTTCCTAGCTGCTTAGTAGTTTCAGCTCAAGCAGTTTCCTGCACATGTAGGAACTCTTTTCCAAACCTTTAGTGAACCTTTCTGCCTAATGTTTGATTAGTCCCTCCCTGAACCCACAGAAAGCTATTGTGTGCAACATCCTTGGAAAGGACTTCCACAAGTCCGGTATTTGTTGTTTTACTTTGACCTGGTTCCACCTTCATGTGATGGTCCCTCATCTGTGCTGTAACAGTTGATCCCTGTCCACCTCCCCCACATCAGTGGTTTTGTCATCTTTGTGGCCCCCTTAGTTTAATTAGGCTGAGGTACCTTAGCCAGTTTGATCTCCATACAGTTGTTGTTTTGGATCATCTTTGCCATTCTGAAACCTTTCCAGCTCTAACGCAATTTTAAAGAAAGAGACCAATACTGCAAATTGGTGAATACAGTCCATAGTTGCTCTGTTTCCTTCTTTATGCCTTACCTGATGATTCCTACCACTTTGCTTTCGTGTTAATCGGACTGGGACTCGGGAAGCATGGATACATTTCCTGGTTCTCTTGTGTGGTCTCTTGGCTTCTTAGTTGCTGCTGAAACTTAGTTTCTTTCTAAACTTCTTTGTTGTTGTGGTTAAGTGTACACACTATTAGAGGGGAAGGATACTCGATGTGTGCGCGGGCTGACAGGCTCCTGTCTGTGTTGCTGAGCAAGGTATTAGAACATGAGGTTAATGGTAACATGGTGTTTCTTAGAAAGACTTCTCAGCAGTTACACCTCAGTCAGTCCCCAGTGGTTGTTCCTTCCTGGTTCTGTCACTATGAGAAACAGAACTATTCCTTGTCATTTTTCTTTAGTTTTCATGCAAGAATCAGTTTTTTTTCTGGGAGCCAGGCTTGAACCACCTGCAATAAAAAGTGGAGGGTGGTTTTTTAAATATAATACTTAGACATGACATGCTTAATTAAGGCATCTCTGCATACCTTCTTAAATGGCACCCTGACTACAGTGAGGATCAGCATGATAATGTGAATTGTTGCCATTAAGTCCAAGGGACTATGGGAAATATTTGAGTAACTGAGATATTGGTAGCTTCTATTGCACATATTTCAGTAGTGAATTGAAGAGTACTTTACGTCTTACAATTGATTGCTCTGATTTCGTTCGCAGCACCTTTTTCCATTCGGTGTTTACATAATGCAGAAAATTACATTCTTTGCCACTTACTGAGGTGTATTCTGAATTAATGAGCATTCTTTTCTCTTTCCCAGATATTTTAAAAGGTCATCTTCTTTTTGTTTCCAAATAGTCCTTCAAACTATTTTTTCCAAGAGGTTTCATGCAATTAAGTGTGAAATAATAATAAACACAGGTTGCTTTCAAAATCTATAAAGGCAAATTTTTTAAAGCTGCATTGCTGCAGAAAGATATAACAACTTGTTCATTATACCTATTTAGTTTGTAATGAAGATGGCTGGTGCATTAATGTAGCTTTTAAGAGCAATATCCATTTCTTTTCCAGGAGAAGGCTTAAGAATATTTATCTTGGAATCTTCTAGAAAACCCTGCTCATTTGTATAATACCTTTTTAAAATAGCTAGCCAGATGGATCCAGGCAATACTTTGCATGTCACATATGTCTAACGCCTTTCCTTCTCCTGGGACCAAACTGCATTACATCATATTTTATGATTACAAGACAGAATTTTGGTGGAACTTAGCCATATGGTTGAGTCATCTGTTCTGTTCAGTTTTGGAAGGATCATACTAGCGTCTTCAAAAGACTGTTAAATTTATTGTCTTTTTTAACCCATAAAATTTGGAAACCTTCTGCTGTCTCTGGCAATGAAAATGATCTCATTTTCAGCTTATTTATATAATCCTTTGCAGTTATTAACTGAATCTGTTAAAGATGCTGTTACAGGATGAAAAAAGGATGTTTGTATGCTATTCTGGGTTTTCGATCTCATGAGAGGAAGGGAAGCCCTAAGATATGTGACGTGGATTCCTAAAAGAAACCAAAAAATCAACAAATGCACATTCTTTGCATTTCTGTCATGACTCATAAAGCTTTTCAGCATTATCTCTTCTTCCATGAAGACTTAAAACCTGTTACAAATCCTTGCTCTCCCTCTGCTCCTCCACCCTTTCACATGAATTATTGACATGCATGTTTTGAACAAAGATGAGAATTACTTCGCCAGTGAGTGGCCATTTGCTCCTGGGAACATGTCTGAATTCAGCAGTTCCTCAAAGTTGTTCTGTTAGATGCACTCCACGGAATCCAACATAGCCCTGGTGTGCAGTCTCAGGCTTTGAAATGCGTCTAGAGTAAACTGATCCTGATGGGAAGCATGGCTAGGGGTATTGGTCAGGTCAGTCTTGCTTGTAAGCTTCAAGGGGAAAATGTTTTATAAGATTTATGATACTACTAGGGATTTCTTTCTCTCATGTCAGCCCCTGCAAGAACTGTGATGAAGTGGTTATAGCTGTAGCAGGGATGTTTTTGATGATGGGAAAGGGGCTGGTAGCAAAGTCAGCCCACTCACTTTTCCTGGGGTTGCGTGCTCTTTCTCCAGAGAGATTCTGGGGAGTGGACTGCCCTTCAGGACTTTGTGCTTTGTATACCACTTTATTATTAGTTTTTAATTTTCTGTAGCTTTTTACTGGGGAAGCTGAAAATCTCTGTGTTGTTGAGCTGCTGAGCTCTATTACAGCAAATGTGGGTAGATCTTGTGAAGAAATCAGAATATAAACTAGACAACCTGCAGCAGGGTGTCAATACTGCAGCAACAGTATTCCTCAGAGGGGAAGGACAGACAAACCACTGGCAGCACTTATCTTGGTAACAGATAAGAGTATATAATAAGAGTATCTTGATGATTGTGACATGCAAATATAGTTCAGTCTAAGACTAATTAGTAGGAGCCAAGTGAATTTTTAATTAAAACAAAAAAGCAGAGGGTTGTTTGTAGTTCTTGTCATCTTGTGTGAGCCATCCTAGAGCATTTGGTGAGTTGCAGGGTATCCAAATTAGCAAAAGCACTGTGGTGGAAGGACTGAGTGTTCTAGTAAATCACATATTATTGATAAGAATATTCACATGAGGACAGGTTATTGATGCACAGATCAGTCCCTCAATACTGAGGTTGATCAAATGGGCAAGAGTTAAACCCCCAGCACTGGCTTGGGGCAGCCAAAACTGAGTTTCCAGGAGCTGCCTGGAGAAAGGTGTGCAAGCTGTGGCTCTGATCAGATGAAAGGCAAGGCCATCCATGCCTGCTGAACAGAAAACTTCTGCATGTCATTATTCATGCCTGTAGAGAAATGGAACTCCTTCTTCAGATGAAGCTTAAGGAAAGAACCAGAGTGAGTGCCTGCTTGTTCTTTCTCTCCTTTTGCTTCAGGCCTGGCAAGCCTGTGTGGGCAGTTGATGTTCTGCATACAGAGAGTCTGACACATAAAAGACTTGTCTGATTCTCAGTGCATGTGATGTGGAGGATAAACAACGTGGGAAGATGTGGTGGTGTGAAATCTCACATGTTCTTCACTGGCAGCTGAAGTAGATTTTATTTTCATGCAAAACAATCGCTTTCTTTTCCCCATGACTCTTGGATTTATCCCTCATTGCAGTCATGGAGTTAAAAGCAGCTAAGCTTAGCTTGCTTCTTTAATATTTTATTTTGGAAACTGACAAATATTAGGTCTAGAGGTCAATTCACAGCACTAACATCTGTTAGTGGCCTCAGGAAGATCAGACAGATAGTGAAAATTTTTTGTCTTCTTATGTAGTCATGAAGTTCTTTTGGAGATTGAATTGAGTCCTTGAAGACTCCAAACAAAATAATTTCTTGGAATAGGGATTTGTCTCTATGCTTGCACTGTGTTTTGGTTGGCTTTGTCATGGGTTTCAGAATAGAAGGCTATAATCCCGTAACAGTGGTTATGTCCTTTACAGGAATGACGAATTCAACTATAAATAGACTGTTTTTCTACTCTGAATAGTTTTGAAATGTTAATACATATTTTGTTATGAATTTGGATATTGTATTGCTTCCTACAATGGCATTGTAGTAGGTATAAAAATATTGTGAATTATTTTTAAAAACATCTGAGATCTCTTCTGGCACTTGTGGACAACATTAAGACAGTGAAGTTTAGTCAAGCAATGAACTTTGTCTTGCTAATAGAGGGGAAAAAAAGGTAGCAACTTTCACTGTGAGCTGAAATTTCATGTAGGCATTTGTAATACAAACACAAAGTGCCATGGTGGCTTGTACCTTATGAATACAGCTTAGCGCAGTACATCTTACATCAGTGCAGTTCTGTTTGGTGTTTAATTTTTTTTTTTTTAATCTGCAGCCTTTGTGTCTGTATTCCCCTTTGCAGAATAATGGGGAGGAAAAACAGGTAGCAGCTCCAAACACCATGACAATCAGCTTACTGTGCAGAAGTGGCAAGATAAACAATGTTTTGAGAGGTTTAGCAACAGACAGCAGGAAAGATGGAGCCATAGATCTAAAGTGTCAGTAGACAATGAATGTCCCTTTGGCCATTGGAAATCAAAAAGATCCATCAAGTACCTGTATTCTCTAAGTTTACTTGTCAACAGAAACTGGAGCATGCTACTAAAAATCTAGGTAGACACAGTCAGCTCAGATATTCAAACCAAGTTGTAGAATCATGGAATGTGCTGATTTGTAATGGACCCTTCAGAATCGTTGAGTCCAGCTCCTGGCCCAGCACAGCACACCCCAGGAGTCACACCATGTGCCTGAGAGCATTGTGCAAATGCTTCTTGAGCTCTGTGCTGTGACCACTCCCCTAAGGACCCTCTGGATGAGGAAACTTTTCCTCATATTCTAAACCTGCTCCCGACATAACTTCAGGCCATTCCCTCAGTTCCTGTCAGTGGTTACCACGGAGCAGAGATCAGTGCCTGCCCCTCCTCTTCCCCTCACAAGGAAGATGTAACTGCAGTGAGGTCTCGCCTCAGTCTCTTCCAGGCTGAACAGACCAAGTGACCTCAGCCACTCCTCACACAGCTTCTCCTCCTGACCCTTCACCTCCTTTGGATGCTCTGTAATGGCTTAATGTGTGGAATTTACAAACCTTCCACTAAGGAAGTCATATATCTATGGCATTAAATGTTGAAATCTAAGGGACTTTTCCTGTCCCTATCTAGAACCAGGGAGTTCAGATGTATACCTTGGTCCTTGCACTCTGGTCTTCACAGACCACTGTGTCTTAACACAGTATAGAGAATCGTCACGATCATCAACACAGTAGCTGAATAAACAGACTTTGCTTGCAGAGTTAGCATTCCCCCCGTATCCTACCTACTTACCACTGAAATGTACTTACCAGATAAAAGGTCATGTTAGATTATCCAGGCAATTTTACTTTGAACCTCTTGATTTCCCCTTTTTCCTGAGTGACTGTGAGGCAGTTGTGTAGCAGAAATCCCAAAACATGAAAGGCTTTATGTGAATTGCTGTTTTACCTTTGTAAGTAACTAAAGTCTGTTGATTAAGTAGTTTTTCAGTCTTAAAACTTCTTTAGAAGTGGTCTTTTTCATATGTCTCATGCTGATTATCAGTATCTTGTTTGTATATGTTTTTATATTTAAGGGTAAGGGAAACTTGAGGGTCCTTGGATAGCCATTTGAGAAGTGTGGTCATTTTATGTCTCTGTTTTGACACCCCATGGATTTTTTTGAAAGGAAGACCTCCCATGCGTCCAGCAGTAATCAGTAGTTTGTTAGATATATTTTAGTTTTAGTACAATTATTGAGTAATTTCAAGATGAGAACAGTCATCTGAGTCCTTTGTAGCTCAGATCTTTAGAACTTTGAGAAAAGACAGAACAATGGGAGATGGTCACTTCAAACAGAATAGATTTCACATCTTTATTTTTAGAAAGTCCACTGTGTTTTTTCCTGTGCTAAGATAAATATTGTTTCATTTATACAAATATACACAATTAATTCTTGGCTTTACTTTCTTCTTTCTTACTGAGAGTGATTGTTTGCATGTGGTGTAGTTACTGCTATGTCCTTTGCTATCTGAAAATAAAGATAAATCTTCAGTTGCTGTACTGATGATGTGTGAGATGATAAACAATGGACAGTAGCTGGACTTACTGCCAGTGCTCTGGCTGTATGTTACTAATGATTTAGATGTACTTTTTCTTGTTTTGTTCCTAATGTCTTGCATGTTGTGAGCTTTTTGCTCCTCACTTTTCCTTTATATTCAATGGAATGAAATGGCTTACGTGAAAACATCAGCAATTGTTTAAAAGAAAAGAGAATACCTGATGTACCTAGATGTAATGTTAGCAGGAAATGCCACTGTTCCTCAAATGCAAAGATTGATTTATCTCTTAAAAAAGGCTGAAAAGTAGTATCTGGATGAAAAAAAAAATATTGCAGCCTTTAGTATGAAGTGAAACAAGCAACATATGTGAGCTGTGTGCCTCCCAACCCACACAAAACTCCACCATGTGCCTCTAAACTTGCTAATGTGGGCCAGCTGTATTCCTGGGTTTGGGTGAAGTGTGTCACACTCTCTTGCCCCCGCTTACTGACTTCTGCTCTCAGGTTCTTCACTCTCTTGCTCTTACAGAAATGAAGTCTTGCAGTTTAAAAGTGGCTGCTTTTCTGTCTTTTAACTGTGCATGTTCCCTTCCTGACCTCATGGCTACTCTGTGTTCAAAGCCTGACTGAAACTGTGAAAGTAACCTCGGGGGTTTTTTAGAATAATCCAAACAAACAGCAAAGCAAACAAAAAGCAAACGAAAAAAAAAAAAAAAAAACACTCACAAAACCCAACCAAACCACCACCAAAACAGACAAAAATACCCAAGAAACTTGCATGCAAGAAATACAAATATCTCAGCAGAACAGCAAACTTATTTCCACTTTCATTTCAAACTTATTTTCACTTTCATTGAGTGTTCTTGGACCACAGCTCACAACCTGCTGTGAATTCCAGTCATCATTTAAGCAAAGACCACACTAACTTCTTTCTACAACTTCCCTCCCCCCACACCCCCAGTACCCAGTCTCAGATGGCCATTTTAGTCAGGTCATCTTTACCCTTCTGTCTTGGTGAAAGACCCTTTCTTTTCATAGCTTGTGGTCCCCTTCTGCCAGGAAAGTTTCCGGGCAGCCTCACTGGCTGATAGAGGTGCCCTGCTGAGTGACTTGCTGTTCAGTTGTATTATTCTGGGGTTCAGCATGAAAAAATGGTTTGCTTGGATAATAATCACTTCTTTATCTACAGAAGCTACCCAATGAATGGGTAATTATCAAGGTTTACTGACAATCTGCCGTTAGTCTTTTGTTAGCATTCCTTGTCCATTCACTCCAACTGCTTCCTGCCTTCCCTGTCGTGTTTTTATCTCTGATTCAAATGGAATTCATCCTCTGACACAAATACAGCCTCCAGTATCAAACAGACCTCATGCAATTCACATGGCCAGTTACCCCAGCTATGCACCATAGCAAGAAGCAAGAGGACGACAGTGGACTGACGATTCTGGTTGTAAAATGTGCACGGGTTACTTCATTCCTGCCATTTCCACCTTTAAAGAATGTCATGTGTAATCTTGTGAGCTGCAAATGTTTCATCTTCTTATGTAAATATAATTAGTGTTATTAGCCTTCAGTCACCTAAAACAGGCAACATGGATGGTCAAGTGAAGCTGGAAAAGACTGGGTTGTAGCAATTAGTGACATTTAGATAGTATCACCATGAATACTTTGAACGCCATTATCACGCTTTGCTTTTCTGACAACTTAATTAGAGGTCTAGACCTTACTTGTGGCGAAGTTAATGAGCACAGCATCTTTTGGCATGGCCTTTCAGGGGCGCTGCCTCGGTCGGTGCGGTGCAGCAGAGGTCAGCTTGCAATGCCACTGCGCCGAGGGCGGGCTTTGGCAGCCACAGCAACTGAAAGGAGCCCGGGAGGCAGCAGCTGCCGGCATCTGCTGAGCTCTGAATGTCCTGGGAGAAGCTGCTGCAGACTGGAATAAGCTGTTGCTGATAAGGTCAACAACATTCTGCCCTTCTGCAAGTGAGATTTCCATTCCCACCACCCAAGCTTGCTGCTGGCAAATACAATCTCTAAATTACAGATGGGAAGGCCAGGAAAGGTGAACGCTCCTTACCTACATACCACTGGCTCCTGGGTTATAGTGTTTACAGATAAGCCATTCTTTCGAGAAAAACTGTCATCTGTTGTTTTAACTTCAAGGGATGTTTTGTTTAGTGAATGCATTCAGTACAATAAGATTGTTCTTGTTTTTAAAACTCTCTTGGGAAGTCCAGCACATGTGGACTTTTGTGGATGACCTTGTGATGCAGTGGTGTTCAGTGTCTTTGCCATGCATTTGTTTGTGACTCCAGTTTTTAAGTATTCCTTTCCTTTTCAGACACTGAGTTGCTGAGTTTGAAATTATCAGGAATTTCAATTTGCTAGTCAGCTTCCCTGCAGTTCTGATTTCAGTGGAGATAACATAACTTTGTCTCCAGTCGGTTTGCAACAATGCAAGGTCACTTAAATCATCTCCTGTAGGCTGCATGCCAAAGATAAAGAAACTAAGTTGCTGCCAGTTAATGTTTGCTTAGGTATTTGCTCATGGAAAACGTTGTACAAGTGCTAAGTAGAACTATCACCTCTTGTTATAGGTTATTTCTTGCATGATATGTGCTGGTGATCTTAGACAAATGAGGCTTAATATCCTGATATGGTGGTGATGAAAAAATGAATAGCTACCTTTTTTGAACATGTTTTGATTCCTCAGCTTCTCTTCTGGAAAGGAAATGGTTCACTTTGTGACAGAGAAAGCAATGTATAAAGCAGCCAGTGCAAGCTTTAACTCTGTAAGAAAATAGGCTTCGATATGAAGGTTTCTCTTTGGACTCAAAATCTGTCAACCTGTCAACATGCTATGTATGATCCCAAATATGAAGGATTTTTACTGGATGGTTTCAGTCCCACGACTATGATAAGTACTTTATTAGTATCTTGCAATGATAAAATTGGAAATAAATTGTGCGCAGAGAGGGCTTACAGGAGACTCGACAGCTGCCGGTGCAGTTGCTGTTGGTAACTGCTGCCGAAGCTTGTGATGGAGCCATGGTTTTGAGAGGTCATCCTGATGGTGATCACTGGAGGTGGTGTGAGCACTCTGCATTGGCCTGAGCATTGCCTTTTTAAACCACTAGTCATAAACTGGTGATGTTGTCACTCAAGTTCTCAGCCTCACTTCATTAATACTGACCACACAGCACCCTGTGCAGGAGTGGCTTTCCATCCTAAGCATGGCTGCCTCTGTGCTGCCAGCTCCTTTCTTAGGCTCATGAGTGTTTCAGTATGAAAACCACTGAACTGTTGCCAGGGAGGTGCTTCTGAGTGAGCTCCTACAGCACACCTTTCCATCTGAAAACTGAAAATCAAGAATAAAAAGCATGCTTGAGAGGAATGTTCAATGCCACCAGATGTTTGAATTTTAGCATGCCATCCCTTCAGCTGTCAGTGTTGTATCTTAGGACTTATTAGGAATGACAGATTATCTGATCCCTTGCACATTAATAGGAAAAACACCTGTTTTCCAAAAACTTGTGCATCTTGAGCTTTGATCAGATTACTTTGCCTCTGCATACGTAATACTCATTATTGCTACGTATACTGAACACTATACACGTTCGAAAAAAACCCAAAAAACAGACTAACTCTTCCCCCTCCCCCAAACCTGAAGAGGTACTGAGTGGAGCACTGGCTGCAGTCTTTGAAGCTGAAATATGTGTTTCATCAATTTTGCATGTGTTCACAAGCCATTGTTATTGCAAAATGTTAATTGTTTGAAGGAAGGCTGTTAATAACTGTTTGGCATGTGGCCTACAGGAGTGGGGGCCGGGGTGTGTAGGGTGGGGGTGCAGGTGAAGAGAACTCACATGTGCAGTCTTTTCTATGATAAGATTCTTCCAAATTCTTTACATATATGTGTTTATCTTTACGCTGAGATGCTCAGGTTTGGGGTTTTTTTACTAGAATGCTGCATACTCAGTTGACTAACTTGTGTATTTGCAGCAGTCTTAGCATAAAACAAGCGAAACCATCTCCAAACAAAACAAAAGTACCCCCAGCTTTATTGGTGATGAAAAGTACCTGCTTGGCTGTTGGTTTTGTTGCTCTTGTGCTATTGTCAAGGTATTCCTGAAGACCGTGCTGATATTTTGTGCTAACCTTGAGTTGGAAGTGCTCTGCATGGGTTGGCTCAGAATGTTCTGCGTGGAGACCTCTCTGACATAAAACACTCTTTTATGTTACCTGAGTGAGTGGTATAACAGAACTGAAGTTCCCCAAGGGCTGTGTGGTGGCTGGTGCTGTGCTGCTTGGATGAGATCTGAAAGCAAGGCAACTGAGGAATCTTTAGATAGAGGGGGCAGTATGTGGCACACAGCTGAAGAAGAGGCAGCAGAAATGTCTGGGCAGCTTGGGAAAAGTGGAACGGGAAGATGTGGGGACTGCAATGGAGGAAACACAGTGGGTTTATGAAGTTAGGGTCTCCAGTTCTGCTGGCCATCCTGTACTCCTGGCAGAAGAGAGCACCTCCCATGTGCATGTTTTCCAGGATAGACAAATGCTGGTGCTGCATGATGGGTGTCAGTTCAAGGTGACTTCTGCAATGAACAGTAACAAGGAGTACCCATGTTGTGCATCATCCCAGCAGAAGTTACCTCCCAAGTCTTTGGTGTATACTTGATGATGTGTGACTTATGGGGTCAGAACCAGGCTAATATTACAAGAGATTCCAGAAATGTAATGTAATGCAGCAGTCACTGCCTCTGTTCAGAAATCTGGGTTTTCTGATGTGCTGTGGACAGCAATGCCTGTGCAATATTTAATTTCATGAGCCACTTTAAGAGCCCTACTCACGTAAATGCCTCCTACTTTCTTGGCAAATCCTGGGTACAGTCTCTTTCTGGGTGTCATTTGTATTGTCTGTCCTTTGAGATTTTTCTTTCCCTGAAGAAATGGACAGTAGGGCTATGATTCCATACTGAAATGGGTTTTTGAGAGTCTATTATGTGCCATTTATTTTATTGGCTCTCCCTTTAACTTTTGGAATGCATAGCTGGTCTTTGAGCACAATGGGGAAGAAAAATACCAGTTTTGATCCTATCAGAGGAATATTTGAACAACAGTTGATGCCTGCATACTTATTTCTTCTGTGTGAACATATTTCTGTATAATTTAATTTCAAAAATAAATCAAGGTCTGTAAATAGTTTTTTGTAGCTTGCATAAAATTGACATTTAATCTACAATTACAATGATGATACATTATTGGTGCCTTAGAATGGAATCTTTATTGCTTTAATGAAAAGATCAACAACTTTATGTGAGCAATGGAGTGTGATGGCTTTTAAACATCTTGGGTAGGACACATATATTTTAGTTTATAAATAAGCATAACTGCTGTGCAATGATAAAGAGAAACAGCGTGTATTTTGTTTTCCTGGAGCAAAACAAAGTTTCACGTACAGTAGTGTGATGTTAAACATGCATTTGCAAGAACAAATATAAGTGGATTTAGGTTTGTGGCAATCTCTAAAATTACTCATTCCTTTAATATCTCTTGAGTCACAATGCTTGAAAGAAGAAACACTAATTAGATATAGAACTGAAAACAGGAATCTAAAATCATATACATATCTAGCCTAGCTACCAGCCTCTACCACATTCCTCTAAGCAGGAAAAGGAATCAATTCTCCAGCTCTGTATGAAAAATAAAGAAATGTACAATGATAGCCTTTCCTTGACACTGAGATACATCTGAAACTACCGATTGTGTTTTCAGGGTCACATAAAGACTTGTCCAAATTCAGTTCTATTTATTTCTCAAGTATGAGGGAATCTTTTTAGCTGTACAGATGAGTAGGCAACAGTTTTTAGTTGAGGCCTCATTAAGTGTTTCCTTAATTGTGTTTGTGTGTGAGTGTTCGTTTTAGGATACCAGAAAGGATATGGTTGAATACTACAGTAAAGATGAGCTAAAGAATCTGTTCTTGTAAAAGAGTGATTCCATATGTAATAAAATGTTTTGCTGTTAGCATGAACATTGCTCTGCTTCATCAGAATCTTTTTCAGAGTACTCCAGGTTTCTCCATGCAATATCTGAGTATCTCCTCAGTGCAGCTTCCACACTACATAAATACTGAGGGGTAATTTGGGACACAGCTGTGTTCATTTCTTTTTGGTCTGGGATTTTAATGATAGTATAATTATAGATTAATACAGTTACCACAGAAGCTTCCCAAAGGGGAAATTGACACTTTCTCTCAGATATTTCTTAAATATGGGAGTCAGTATTTGTGTGCTTACTTGCTTGTACCAGAACACTGAATATTGGATTATATGCCAATAATGTTTCAATTTAATAGCTGACTGTTGAAGGAATATTCATGCTTCTTGAAGATGCAGCCATTTTGTACTCTAAAGCTGAATGTTCTTCTGAAAGCTGTTCTGCTAAGGATTTTCAGCAGGCCTTAATCTTAACATTTTTCTGTAGTTTATTCAATTTCATGTTTCAAAAGTAAATTGGTGATTTCAGGTAATATTGCAGTGGACGTGTGTATAGATTAAGGTTGATTAATTAAATACCCTGTATATAAATATCCTACATGACTGAATAATAAAAAAGCTCAGAAACAGGTCAAACTCCAAAACAAAAGACGTACTGTCAAATAAAGAGTGTTAACTTTGAAGTTTTTTATTTACAACTAAGATACATTTTTTAACATCTGCTTTTAATATCAGGCTGCCTTTAAAGCATGAAATTCCCCAAATGCAGAATAGGCAATGAGTCTCATTTTGGGTGGAGCCTGCTGCTTGGCTGGCCACTCATTGTCATGGAGTCTAAATATTGCTTAGAGAAACAATTTTTTTTGCTGATGTAATTAGTGCTCCAGAGTCTATAGAAATTTATTGCAGTGCCATAAGAATAAAGACTATGATCTGCTGGATGTGCACTGACCCACCAGTCATTCACTGCCATAACAGAGTGCAGTTGCTGTGTCTGCATGCTACTTCCTTGGATAGAGCTGCCATTCGTACTCTTGGTTCCAGGTGGTGTTCTTCCAACTTGTCTGCTCTCCTGCCCATACTGCACTCTCCCTAATGGTTCTTTTAATTTGTTTTTAAAATTACTTTTAACCCGGAACACTTTCCTCCTGTTTTTCAGGGTGTGAGCTGTCTGTGGGCTAAGTTCATATAAGTGTGCACATCATACACTTTTCCTCACAAGCCCAGACAGAAAAATGTCAAAGTTTTTATGTATCTGGAGGGAAAAAAAAGAATCTGTATAGAGCATCAGAACAAGGTGTTGGGTGGGGAGGTGTGTGCGTGGTTTTTTTTATTGTATTTTATTAAATATTTCTCAAGGTATTAACCTGAATTCAGTAACACCAGAAGTTGTGTACAAATCAAGTGCTCATGAATAGGCAGTCAGCTGGAGATGAGCTGACTGATGTCAAAGAGAAAGCCACAGCTGTTGAGGTTAACTCTCCTGAGTGTAGCTGGGTGCTAACACTGCTTCAAATGCAGCTTTTTTATTGCACCAGATTGTTTTTCCTGGAGACTGAACACTGTTGTTAGTCCAGGTTCAACTCCTTTTCCAGAGCTCATTTTGCTGTGATCACATGGAATACAGAAGGTTAACTGTCCTCTGTTTCCTTAGGATCTTGCTAGATTCTACTTGGAAGTCTTTTAGAGGAAATAGGCCATTGTCCTGATGGTTCAGAGGAGGAGGAAGAGTCATCAAGTTGGGAAGTCATGTCCTGTTCTTGATTCAGCTGCTGAGAGGGATCAAAAAGATTTAATGGATTAGGTTTGGAAAGATCTGAAAGTAGGGTGGTTTTCTTTTCTTTCAGTAGCACTGTGTGAGTGGTTTGTTTGTTTGTTTTAAAGACCAACATGGGATAAAAAACTCAATAAAAGCTCCCTGTAGTCTGCAAAGGGCAGTCTCTTAAGGCATTAACCTCTACAAAATGTGAGCTGGGAAAAGCCTTTAATATGGAAAGTTTTGGCTGGTTCGGGTTGTTAGGGTGGAGTCTGGATAAGATGAGGCACCTCATTTCTTATCCATGTGATGCATGTAGTGAAGATCCAATGGGGCTGGTACAGCTCTGAAATGGAAACCAGGACTGGAAAAATAAAGGAGAATGTTTGAAAATACAGTAAGAAAATATGTTTTTTTTTTTTCCTGCACCACTCTTCTACAGAGTTTCCAAGTTACTGTTCATCTTCAGACATTGCTTGGGCCCTGGCTTAAGCCATCAAATCCTTGGGAACCTCTGCTGCACAGCTTGCAGATTACTTTTATGTGGCTTTGTCTGTGCCAGTTCTTAGGGCTGGGCTTTTGTTTAAGCTTTCAGTGGTGATAAATGGGTGCAGGATCATTCTGGAGAGCCTGTACACAGAACTGGTACTGATAATATTTCTCCTTTCTTTTCCTTTTACTCAGACCAATGAGTGGAATAAGAATGACGATCGGCTGCTGCAGGCAGTGGAGAATGGAGACCCTGAGAAAGTGGCTTCACTGCTGGGTAAAAAGGGAGCCAGTGCCACCAAACAAGACAGTGAGGGCAAAACTGCGTAAGTTCACAACCAAAACCTGTGATTTAACTTGTGGAAAACCCCAGACCTAGAAGTCTGCCACTTCTGTGACTTAAAAAACAGATACTATCCTGAAAGCGAAGGTTTCTTTTTCTTCTGAAGCACAATGCATTCTGCAAGTCTTGATTTGTAATTGTCAAGATACTGATTTGTAACTCTACCTTTAAAATTCCATTTCAAAATCATAAACCCATTGAGGTGACTTGAAGGTTAACAAACTACTGGGTAGAGTGGGCTCCTTTTAGGACAGGGTATTTTCAAATTTTATGGCACACTGCAGATTGCATACTCCAAAAGATATTAATCTCTGTGGATATTTGTTTGGCTGAACTGAAACTATGGTGACAGAGTTTTAAAATCCTGCAGATGCTAAGGATTTGCCAAGTGTTCCTTGTTTTGAGTGAAGTGTGCTAATGAAAGTTTTGTGTAAATGAGATTCCTTTTAATATATACTTCATATATATCTTCTGTTCTTCCTCTTCTTCTCCTGCAAACATTCTGAATTGTGGGAGATAAAATATTCCAAGAAAACTACAGATGCTAAGAAAATTATGGCCAAAAATTTGCTATCCTTACACTTTATTCTGTATGGCACAGAAAAATGATTCGATGGATAGGTGAGAAATAGGCGTCCTGTGAGAACCAAAACCTTGATAAAATTCTGGATAGATGTGGGCAAAGGAGGACTTGGAAGGGCACTACAAGGCAGCTTAGTCTTGGGAAGGGCAGCACAAAGCAGTTTATACCAAACTCTTAATTTCTAATAAATTACCTCTGGATTTCATTTATTGAGTCATACTCTGCTTCTTTCTTGGTCTGGTTCAATTTCCTACATCTGCTCTATTTCTGCTCTGCATCTGAGGGAACTGAGTGATGGATTGACTCATAATAACCTGCAATTTCTTACTGCAGAAGTCCAAGTCTTCAATTACGTCAAGCAGGCTTTCTTGTCCATATTTTAATAGATTTTTAATTTTTTTAAGTTGCACACATATGTTTTGATTTTGGCCATTGAATCTTCATAATTACAGCTGTATTTAGCATTTCATAGTTTTACAATCAACATAACTTCAGACCTCAATTCTTAAGGTGTTTTTAAGCTGCACACTGTATACAGTGTATCCAGTGTAACACCTACTTTGCAAGTTTTATGTATAAATTGATACTATGGAATTTTCTAGGCAACCACCCAAGACTGAATTTATCAGTATCTGGTAACTCTTAAGAATGTAGCTAGGTATTGGTGCAACAATTTTTCAGCTGTACATGGCTACAATTAAAAAATTCTCTTTTTCATTCTTTCTTCACAGCTACTAAGTCAGTAAGCATGTATTTATATGAATGATGGTGTTACTAACAACGCAGTTGCAAATACTTCTTTCAATTGCTTGGAGCACATGTGAGTTAGTGCTATAAAGATCTCTGCTGCTTCTTGTTCTGTATGCTCATTTGACTGTCATTTACTTCTAAAATTTTTTCTGTGTTGTGGTTTAAAAGGCAGCTAGAGAGAGAAGAAATAAAAGCAGCGTTGCTGTGATGCAGAAATACAGCAGGTCAAGTCTCATTCTGTTTCCAGTGCTTTGGGAAATTTAGCAGACCTGCTCAGGTTATTTCTGTCTACGTTTTGAAAGATAGAGACTGACAGGTGTGGAAGCAATGACACTAATCTGGAGAGACATAGCTACCAAAGGTGGCCCAGAAATGTTCTCCAGCATGTCTTATTAATATTGGGCTATGTCTTGTTTGTGTTTTTATCACTCCAGAATATTTTTTGGTGTGTACAAAATGGACTTCAGCAATAATTTTTTGCGTGTGATGCCAGTGCTTCATTCCTGCTGTGTTCTGAGTGCCTGACACAGCTGGTTTTGCCTGGCCTCTGCTTAGAGGAGTAGACCCTTCTGCAGCCCAGCACTGAGGTCTGTTGATGTGCTGCAAGAGCATGGTGCTGGTTTGTTAGCTACCCCACCTGTAACATCAGCAACTCCTGTGCTGGGAAATCATGATCTGCACAGGGCTTTTTGGGAGAGCTGTCCACCCTTGTGCTCAGATTTCACAAAATCACAGAATGGTTTGGATTAGAAGAGACCTTAAAGAAATCTCATTCCAATCTCCCTGCGATGGGCAGGGACACCCACACATGGCCACGTTGCTCAAAGCCCAATCCAACCTAGGCTTGAACACTTCAGGAATGGTTCTTCCACAACCTCTTTGTGCAACCTCTTACAGTGCCTCACGTCTTTCACAGTAAAGAATTTTTATCACTACCTCATCTAAATCCACCCTTTTTCAGTTTGAAGCCATTCACTTTGTCCTATCTCTATATGCCGCTGTAAAAGATCTCTCTCCATCTTTATCGTAGGTTCCCTCTTAGGTACTGGAAGGTGCTACAAGGTCCCTCCAAAGCCTCCTCCTATGAGCCTTGCACATGGAAAATAAGGCAGTGATTGGTGACAGCCAACATGGCTTCAATACAGGCAAATAATGGCTGACAAATTTTTTGGTCTTCTGTAGCTGGCTTGCAACTGTGGTGCATGAGGCAAGAGCAACATCATCATCTGTCTGGACTTGTGCAGAACACTTGACGCTGTCTTGCACAACACTCCTGTCTACAGCCTGGAGAGACATGGGATGGACCAGTGCTCCCTCTCTTGAGGGCAGAGTAGAGAGGCAGAATTACCTCCCTTGACTTGCTGGCCACAGAATTATTTTAATGCAGAGCAGGGTATGATTGCTGGGCTGTGAGCTGACATTGTTGGCTCATGTCCAGCCTCTTGTCCACCAGTACCCCCAAGTCCTTCTTGGCAGAGCTGCTCTCAGTCCATTCTCTGCACAGCCTGTGTTTGTGCTTGGGTTTGCCCTGACCCAGGTGCAGCACCATCATTTGGCCTTGTTGAACCTCATGAGGCTTGTGATTTTGCTGGTTACATTTTAGAAAGTTGTCTGCAGTGCCATCTGGGAAGGGAGCTCTTTGCATGAGTGTTCTATTGATCCCTGTGAGTATATGTTGATGCATTTATTTACTTAGTTAGGATGAAGCTGACTAACCAGAAGAACGTGGTGGATTCAGTTATGTAACAGAGTGCATAATGTGATTAAAGACTTTGGAATGTGCTTGAAAGGAAAAAAAGGAGAAACAATTACACATTGTAATACAGGTTTGTTAGCTCCTTCATTGTCTGTACCCTTAAGGTGTGATGTGTTTCTTTTAAGACTTGTCTTTCTCAGTCTTTTTGTTAACAACCCTACAAACAAAATTTTCAGTGCTGTCTGGATTTTTGAGATATAGTAATATAGTGCATTATTTTAAACAGAAGGTGTAGAGGATAATTTTTCATGCTTAGAGAGGTACTTTTAAGCTTTTATTTTAGAATTATATGGCTTCCTATTATAAAATGCTTGAACTGAAAGGAACAAAGACCAGAACCAAGGGTATTCTTTATTAGTCCTGTTGTGTACTGTATGTATCATCCCACTTAGTCCTGCTATGATGTGGTCCGACTTTGGCTCAGTTTTGGACATTACCACCTAAATTTCCTCTGTGTCCTCTTTAGTCCCTATCATTTAGGCCCTTTACTTAGTGAATTGTCGCCATGCAATAAAATGGAGATGCTTAAAATAATGAGGTCTAGGTAGCTCATTAATTTAAAGTATCTAGTATTAAGGTAGGTATTTCTTAGAGATTATATTTACAAATATTCATTAGGAGGTTTAACTCCTCAGCAGTATCTCTTTAAAAAAAGGTACTTAAAAAATACCTTGTCAGAATAATGAAATTATGTTTTTTTAAGACTCGCTTGACTTTCCACACCGTCACCCTGCCTTTGACTAAGTTCTTTCTACAAACAATAAATCACTTTTAAGGCCATGGAGCAAATCCACCTTTGGCATAAGTTGACACAGTCCCATTGTTGCTCCCACAGGCTATTGCCAAGCACAGTTGTAATAGAACCTATCTGGAAATCTGACTCTGTCATTGTAGTCTTACTTTGCCAGATAGGTTGGTTGTTTTTTCTTTTGGTCCAGCTTCCTTAAACAACAAAACGGGGCTTTCCAGCTTGGAATTTGATCATTTAAATCCACTTGAACTAACAAAAAAAGGTTTTCAAAAAGATCCCTTTCAGGAATGATAGGATTGGATTCATTCATGTGCTGCACTTTCCACAAGATCAAGTGTTCAAAAAGAAGCTACTGCCATTATTGAGGGGAAGTGGAGGGATGGGGGTGGGGGAATGATTTTGGAAAGGATTTACAGTGTATAAATGGTAGTACTTCCTTGTCCTCAAGTTATTTTGTCAGTGTGCCAATCCATTACTGCCTTGTTTGCATGTTTCTGCAAGGTACTAAACTAGAATTAAATGCTTTTGGCTACTAAGTGAAACAATAGATCTCTGTACATTTTTTTAATCTGCAATTGAATCAGTTGTTGTTCAATAGAATTACTCTAATGATAGTACAAAAAAGCTTTAGAAACCTCTGCAAATTTGTGCTTTAAGGACTCCTTCACAAAACTACTGCCAATAGCAGTTTAGCAGTTAATAGAAAAGATATATTTTCATTTGAAAGAGACATTTAGTTCATGCCTTGGAGGCTGGACTAAAAATAAATTCTGGAGCATATTCCAACTGCAAATACTTGATATTTATTATGTACATAGTATTCATTTTTGTTTCCTTCCTTTCGAATCTTACAGAATAAGGAGGTGGGGGCAAGTGGCATGAAGAACATCACTTTTCAAAAAGTAGATAATGTTTTAATTACCTTTGAGAAAGAATGTTTCTTTGTATGTAAAATATTTACCTTAAAAGAAGCTATTGGAAGACTACATAGAATGATAGAACAATCTGAGTTGGGTGGGACCCACAAGGATCATCGAAGTCCAAGTCCTGTTCCTGCACCAGACACCCCAAGAGTCACACCATGTGCCTGAGTGCATTGTCTAAACATTTTGAGTTCTGTCAGGCTTGGTGCTGTGACCACTGCCCTGGCGAGCCTGTTCCAGGGCCCAACCACCCTCTGGGGAAGACCTTTTTCCTGATACCCAACCTAAACCTCCCCTGACACAACTTGAGGCCATTCCCTTGGTTCCTGTCACTGTCACCACAGAGCAGAAATCGGTGCCTGCCCCTTTGCTTCCATTTGTGAGGGAGCTGTAACTGCAGTGAGGTGTCCTGTCAGTCTCAGCTGCTCCTCACACGGCTTCCCCTCCAGACCATAAAGCAAAATAAGGTCAAGTCCTGCCCAGGGAATTTAGTTTTAGGAGTAAAAAGGGAGGATAGAAGTCGTCAGATTCCAATGGGTGTGGTCAACAAAATAGCAGCTATGCCCCTGCCAACCAGGTAGAAGAAACATGGGCTTTCCTAGGTGCTCTGCGGATTGGAGAATGCATATTCCAGAGCACAGTCAGCCCTTTCTATCAAGTAACATGGAAGAATGATCTCAAATGGGGTCCGGAACAACAAAAGAAGTTTTTGAACAAATTTAGCAGTATATTGCCCATGCAGGAGCCCTTGGGCCAGTCAGAACGGGGCAGGATGTAAGGTATGTGCTGTATACTGCAACCAGGGAGAAGGGTCCTTCCTTGAGCCTGGGGCAGAAGGGACCTGGAGAAACAACAGGATGACCTTTCGGTTTCTGGAGTCTGGGAATCAGAGGATTTGAGGCCAGCTACACCCCAATTCTGGGAATTTATGAAGAGGTTCGAGCTGCCTCAGAAGTGGTGGGTGCTGAAGCACACGTTGCAGAGCTTTACATACAAAGCCAGCTGGCTTTATGTATTGCTAAATGAGAGAAATGAACAGTGCTCTACCTCTGCACTGACTTGTGGATGTTGGCAAACACTCTGTGGTTGTGTCTGGACTGACAGAAAAGGAACAATTGGCAGTGCAGAGGGAAACCCATCTGGGCTACTGAACTGTGGCAAGAAATCGCTGCCCAGGTAGAGAAATTGGCTGTAAAAGTGCATCATGTAGATGCATACAAATGCAAGAGTCAGACTGCTGAAGAGCTGTACATCGATTTGATCTCTGAGAAAAAAATATTAATTTACATTTATCACAGTATTTAATTTCTCATGGTCCAGATGGTCGCAATAACGTCTAGGTTTCTGAACATGGACAAAGTAAGAAAGACCACAGGGATCTCAAACTTTATTTTATCTCTATCCAACAGACAGCTGAAATCTGTTTTTTATTCCAAAATGTCTTGTGAAGTTTATTTCCATGGGAGATCTGGGTGTAAAAGCTTTTGTCTTTCTAAATATTTTCTGAAGTTCCTTTTAGGTTCAAATAATGATTCTTCATTTTTTGTCCCTTCCCCTCCCCTGCAGCATTGCTAGGGATGTAATTTAATTAAGATGTTGATATTAAGTTTCCTGAAAAATTGCTTTCCACTTTAGACAAATGCTCAGAAACGTTAATGAAACTCATCCATAGTTGGTTGAATGTGTCCACTGCCAGGATACTAAATTGGGCTGATTAACTTTTCTATTATGTTCAGTATAAGCTGATTGTTAATGTATGGTGAGAGGGATTGTTTTTATCTCCTCAAGAGAGGAGCAATACTTAACTTTGATTTCATAATCAAATCATGGCGATACATGAAAAAATCCACACTGCCAACAAACACCACTGTATTGACAATCATGCAGGCTTTTAAATGAGACCCATGCAGTGGAATTCATGATAGTGGTTTGTTCCTGGCTCTTGACTGAAACTGTGTAGACCATTTCTGATGGTTTTGACCCCTCCCTTGACTCTTCCAACTAGAGTTGGAAAATTTCATGATCCAGTTTTTAGTTCTTGCCTACACTTTTGACAGGACTTGAAATCAACAGCATCTAGGCTCTGTTATACACTTTTTAAAAGCAATTTTTATAAGATATTTTAGCATTTTTATACCTCAATGTTGTTAGGAGAAAAAAAAAGAGAAGAGGCCATCTTCTGAGGAGACAGAAATTAATCATCTTTAGTTGTATTTCAGTTACAAAGATCCTAAACTTTTTACTTTATCTCTTTAGTGATTTCCTATGTTGTAAATCAAACAAATTCCATGTATTTAAAGAACAAACTCCCTATTCCATATAGGGAATTCCCTATTCCAAAGTTCTCTGAGCATTAAGAAGCCTCCCAATGGATTTTGCATCTTACATGCATGGGGCTTCCTGCGGACGATATCTAGAATTCAAAGACAAAACAATCAGTCTGCAATTTCTTGAGTCAGCTTGTGTCTTCTGTTCTAAATTTGCTTTTTCACACAGCTGATGGCTATCCTTAAGAGCTTTTGTATTTCATTGTCTTTTAGAGGGGCTGTCATCTCAGAGGGAAGCAGATCCTCTTCTGAAGGGCCCTTGCACTTGTGTTTGGGTAGCCTGTGAGCCTCCTGCCCACAGGCAGGATCGGCCAAACCTGTAATGCAGCATCAGGCAGCCACTAGAATTCCCTGTTAACACAGCTCTGTTTGCAGAGTTACCAAATACCCAGATTTTGCCAGACCTGGCTGGCTTTCAACACATTTGTCAGTTGCTTGGATCAGAGCACAGCCTGGATGATTGGGAGTTTTTGTATGCCTGGGTTGAAACAGCTGCAGTTTGGCTCATGTGGAGGCAAAACCCAGCACCCCAGTTTCCCGTGGGGAATGCTGTGGCTGCTCCCTGCACTTGTCCTATCTGAGCTGGCAGGAGAGCCATGAGGGAAGCATGCCTCTCATGGATTGGGCCAGAATCAACCTCTTCAAGGCTGGAGGGGACAGGGTTAAGGCTGCATTTGTTTTTCAGATTTTTATCTATATAATGGGCTGCAGTTGTTTTACATGTTTTTCAAAGACTTATGCAACAAAATGAGCTGTATGTGTAGATTTTAATTATACCCACTGGCTGTTACTGGCTTAAAAATGTACTCTAATCTAGGAAGGGGAACAGACAACTGAAACAGAGCAATGTGCAAATGTTGAATATACTTAAGTTTTTTTTTTTTTAAACTTCAAACTGAGGTCTCAGGCAATAGACTGTGCTGGCTGCTTATTTACTGGACTTATGTTTCACTCTGTTTTCTGCTACCTTCTTTACAGGTCCTGTGTTAGGAAACTGCTGAAAGGTAACTAGGAAAGTAACTGAAAAATTTAGAAAAAAAAATTAGATAAGCTCTGAAGTTGCACATGCTGGTGCAACTGCCCAGACCCTGGTCCTCTTCCAAAATACGGAATCTTAAGTAGTATAGTTATTCTGAAATACAATATAAAAAGTATATTGCCATAATAATCCAAAGAGTTTATTTTAAAATATATGAAGTGGTCATATTAAGCAGTGGTCTTTGAAGAATGTGTTACTAGTAGATTAATTACTATGAATTTATATTATTGCACTTGGTTTCAATTATCCCATGAAGTAAAAGAAGTTCACTTCATACAGCTTAATAAAAAAAAGAATACATCCAAACAGTTGCTTCAAATCTGAAGACATGGGAAGTATTATGAATGTAAAAGGTACAGAAGCATCAAGGACAACATATCCTGAGCTATCCCTTGTCAGTATCCCTCGGGTTCATAAGCATATTTCTGCTCATCGGTTCTTGGAGGACTAGATGCTGTTCTTAAGTCTTGCTAGATTTTCATGCTACAAAATTATTTGGTTTAGATTAACCTTTACTCAACTGCTCTCACCCTTTTGAGCCTTTTCCTGGTGTCTTATTATGCCAGCATGGTTCGGGGTTACGTTGCTCTAATGTTCATGACTTTCCATATACAAAGGTAATTATCAGCAATTACTGACCCACAGGCAGTAACACAAAGTGAGTTGTGTTGGAGGATGCTGTCATTTTTGGGCTTAATTTTAACTTTGAACTCTGTTGGACCTTGAGAGGACTGAAGATGGCTAGCTGATTTTACCCAGCTTCTGGAAGAAAGTCGTCTTTACCTGGGCACATCCTCTGGGATTTCACCCTGTGCTAAAAAGATGATGTGCCATAGAGTATGTATACTGAGAAGGTAACTGAGCAGCTGTTTGGACTTCATACGTGAGATATGGTCTTAAAGAAACTATCAGAAATAATCTTCCTTACTTGTGTGCCTTCCTTGGCTTTGGAGGCTCAAGCCACGCTGCACAGATTTCTGGACTTTTTAAGTTTTTTGAGTTTATAATACTTTGTTAATTTTTCTACCCTACAACTCCAAAAATAAAAAAAAGTATGTCTAAATTTCAGACTTTCTGTCAACATCTAGGAATGCCGTGAAGCTTCTGCTTGCAGAATCTCTGTTGCATTTTGCTGACAGTAGTTCCTGAGGAATTTTAAAATAGACACCGTGCAAGAAACTTTATGTGGTAAATCTAAATTGTGAGCACTTGTGTTTACAATTAATGGTACATGGAAGGAAAGTCCTTACATTTCAGGCTTAAGTTTGTGTTAATGTGGTAAGAGAGTTGGCCAAAGAAAACTGTATGTGAAAATGGAACTGCTGAAGCACAACCTGAGATTGAAAAGTATAAAGCTGCTGGGGATCCCAGAAATCTCTCTTAACAGCAGCTGGGTGGATATTTTGCTGAGTTTGAAGGCTAAAATCAGGAGTCTGTCGCTTGCCAGCTCCTGTGTTGTATGATGCAATTGCTTCTTTTCTATAAGAAAACAGCCATTAAAGAGGCTTGTCTTTTATTAATGTCCTATAGCTCAAGGTGTGTATGATTGAAACAAGACTTTTCAAGCTAAGAAGCAAAGATGGAAACTTTATATGAAAACTGCATTGTTTTGGTTTCAGTGGTGGGTCTTCTGGTTTTGCTGTTTTTTTGAAAGCTGTCCCAGAATACATGCTAACAGAGAAGGGGAATGCAGAATTTTTGTCAGAGGGTTCTGTATGTACTGGGGCAGGGCAGATGCCATCTCATATTAAAGCAGAAGGACACAGACTGTGTGCAGCACTTCACTTTATTTTGGCTGGTGCTAAAGGGGAGAGAGGGGAAAATAATCTCCCATAGCTCCTGGTAAATCTACACCTGCCTCTGTCAACTTCTTAAAATCTTGCACTATACTCTAGAAGTTGTTTGCAGCAGCTCATTGACTGAATGTTTTAAAACTCTGAAAACATAATTTTCTCAGCTTGTACTGGTGCCAGCTCTGATTTGAAAACAAAACGTATTTACTTTCTTTCTACTAAGACAATTTTTCAACTCTTATGGCTCCATGTTTGCAAGCGACAGGATAATGATATGGAATGCTGCCATTATTGAAAAGCCACATTTTGTACAGTTGCTTTTGGGAGTAGCTAAAATGGGTGCAATGTGAATCTGTAAATTTATTTATTTAAAGAAAATAATAAAAATCCCCAATGAACTGGTAAGTATTGATAGTGATTACCTGTAGATGTCTGATTTTCTTTTAAGACAGTCTGATCTGCCAAACATTGGTATGGCTTCTCCATAACTAAATGACTAGCTCTCCCTACAACATATATTGTCCCAGATGAGTGACAGTATCTTGGTAATGCAGTGAGGAAAAGATGAAGATCCCTTTGACTTTCATAGCAAAACTTCATGGTTTAATTTTAGGTTGAAGGTGAAATTCTACATGATGCTCCTTATTTTTCACTGACAGATCAGTAAGCCATATTCTTCTACAGTGACTGGTCATGGTGCTACATGTGAGAGGAGGTCACACTGGACTTCCTCCTGTGTGACACTAGGTATTCTGTTCATGCACAGAATGTGCTGCTCTAGTGGTAACTCATGGCCCTTTCTTCTTCAGGTCAGGTCTCAGAAACTTTGGTTCTTCTGCCACTCAGCCTGTGGTGGAAAGCAATCAAAAGCCAGATATCATCTACTGTGTTTATTTTGCCTGTTGTTATTGAAAGAGGAGTTGAGGCCTTGAGGGATAAGCTAGGTGCTGCTTCTAAAATATATAAAAGCTCCAGTTAGTTCAGAAAGTCAGCCAGGTTATCAGTAAGTCACTTTGTGGCTGAGATAGCTGGTGAATTACTTGCGTGTCTGATCTGGTAGTAGCAAAGCTTAAATCTGTTCAATTTCTATTTTTCTTCTTTTATTTAATCAGCAATACAAGGTCTCTAGGCAGCTCTGTATCTTTATCATTCTTGTTTGTTTGTGTGAAGGTATTGGTTGGTGGGGAAACTATAAATCATCAAATTGTTGGAAGGCAAGTTAGACTTTCTAAAAGTCAACAAAGGGTTGACATCCATTAGAAATGAAGAAGAATGATCTGCCTTGGGGAGGGATGTTTTTATTCAAAATAAACCTTGACAATGAGTGTATATGAGTTCATAGTGTTTTTCAAACATTCTTCCACTTAAAATATTTTCAGAGCACTCAGACTGAAATTACAGAGAACAATAGTATTGTACGCTTGCATATAAGTTTGACTTGGTTCCATCTTTGTCATAATAGGAAATAACAAATACAATATCACTTAGCACCCACAATTCAGCCATATTCTTTATTGGCTTTGGATTTTGTTAAGTAGTGTGTTGAAGTACTTTCAGGCACCAGAGAAAATCTGTGTTACAGAGAATGCTAATTCTGCCCAGAAAAAACTCTGGAGCATGACCTTGCCAAACAGAGATTGAACCCTCTGACTGGGTGTAATTCTTCTGCTTTTTTCCCCCACCATTTTTCTTTTCGCAAATGATAATTTCCTTGTTAGAAGGTTATTGTCTTAAATTAAGACTTGATATTTATTTTTTCTGATTTTATCATGTTTCTCTTTACTTTTGTGGCACTTCCCCTAGATATATGGACCACCCAGTTGTTTTAAGCCAGCTGTCAAAATACCATTCAGTTAGAGGATTTGCAGGAAGCAGCTCTGCAAATGGTTAAAGAGAGAACTTGAATATATCAGAACCATGTCTTACTGCTAATACCACCTTAGCAATTGCCATCAGCTACAGTTTTACAAGTCTAACTCCTAAATGTGGATTATTTCTGTTCTTCTACTTATGGTGTAATGATTTGTAAAGAAAAATTTTATATGAGCTCAGTAGTAAAAATTACAGTCCTTTTTCATTTTAGTTAGACTGACATTTAAGTCACTTCTGAAAACACTCATTCTTGGTCTTTTGGCAAAGACTGGCTCTATCTGAACTCTTGTGCTTTGTCTGTCAGATGCTGGTTAAAGAAGTCTTCATTCCCTTGCTGGTCTAATACTGTGACCAAAATGTGGAAAAGGTCAATTGCCCTGAATAAGGCATGGGCCTGTTTCGGACAGATGTAAGTGCTTCACCCATTGACATCTGATATCTGTAAAAAAATCTGCTGCTTCAGAGTAGTTCAGGGATGTTATACCCAGCTGTGCCCTCTGTTCCAGCAGCAAGCATCATAAAAAGCCTCTATCAATGTGGGGTTTTCATTTGAGTAACATTTCAGGTCAAGAAATTTGAGGTCCTGACAAGATTTTGAGGTGATAGCCTTGTAGCTGTTCTTCAGTTGAACCTGAACCTCATGAAATGAGTTCACTCTTACTCTAAAAGTCTGTTTACTCCAACTGGCCTTTGCATTCTTCACAACTAACATAATTTTTCACCTTTTCTTGTTGAGTACTGAGTAGTTATGAGACCTGTACATTCCCAGTAGGAAAAAGCAGTGTCAACCTACTGATCTTCCATCTACTGCCGAGGTGGGTCTTGAACCACTGGGAATGGCAGCTGCTCCTCTGCTCACTGAAACGTCTGGATACAATAAAAAGAGACCATCCCACTCCTCAGGAAGAACAGAAATGTTTTACAGCAATAAAAGTAATCTATCTCAAGTCAGTTCAGGCTGGGCTATCAAGATGTGGCTCTAAGTGGCAGTAACAGGCTTATCTATAGTGAAGGGAAAATGAATTATGTTGTTGTAATAGGTTTTTCAGCTGAATGAGAATCCAACCCTCACCGTGGCCCTTGGTCCAAATGAAGTCTTACATGTTTGTTTTTGTTTACCTAAGTCATTGCACAACCAGGAAATGGGAGGAAAAGTTGTTTGCTTTCATATCAAGGAAACTTTACTCATAGAAGATGCAAGTAAAATGCACCACTCCTTTAGGCGTCCAGATGGTGAGAACTCCAGTGTTTAGAAACCTGCAGGTTTTGCCTCTAACATTTTAGGAAATTATGTAGCTTATTAGAAATTATTCTGTACTGAAATGAATGCCTACAGTCTTTGTTTCAAGAGCCTGCCCTGCTATACAGGAGTCCTCAGTATTTATTAGTCAAGTGTTTGGGTTTGTGGCTTTTCTTTGTTTTGAGTTGGCTGTTTTGTTTGTTTGGGGTTTTTTAATTTAAAAAAAATATTAAAAAACCACACCAAAAAACTGCCAAACTAAAGCAGGGCCAATTAACTTTAAAATCAGAATTGCTTCTTAAGGTGGAGGGTTTGTCCAACACTAATAGTTTAGCTTAAATATGGCTGCAAATAGGTTCATCCCATTCTGGAGTTGTTCTCTCTATAGAGCAGGACTCTGTTTACTAAATCAGCAGTTAAGTAACTGTATCCCCCATTCCCTTCCAATTGCTTTGAAACTGTTAAGAAAAAAAAATCTCACTACAGGTTTATGTAAGAGATAGTACCAGAACAAGGATGCAGAGAGGAGACACACAGCAAGCTGTTCTTTGTGAAATAAAACATCTGTGTGTGTAATGACTTGTTGAGAACTGCTATGGGAATTGTTTTTGTTGGTGGTATTCATATGTCCTTAGGAGCATAGCCTGAAAAGAGTTATTTTTAATTTTCTCTGATTTTTCTTTGCAGTCAGATTTTACCTAAATAAAACTTCTTTAGCACTTGCGTGTTTGTGTTGCATTTGGCACCGTACTACAAAATCCGTCCGTAAAACCTCAGTGCCCCAGATTTAGCCAATTTATTATTATTCAGGTATTTATTGTTACTATGAATATTGTCAAATGTAAGTTAGCCAACTGTGTGCTTCAAAGTCTTCCTAATACATAAGTGAATTTGATTGTATTTTTTGTTTACACAAATGTATCGGAACATGTCTTGGTATTTTGCTGGTATGTTGTGCTGGCTAAATTAGAGGTGTTGGAATTTGTCAGACTCCTCTTGTGTCCCTCCCCCAGTCATTTTCCCAGAGCCTGAGAAACCACTTCTTCCAAAGAATGTTTACACAACTTTGCATTGGTCACCAAGAACATGAAGTTTTGATGTTGAATGACTGGAGAGCAGACAGCAGCAGTGCTGCTTGTGCTCTTGGATGTGTTAACTCTTCAGTTTGTTTATGGCAGTAGAACACAGGATGAACACACAGAATGCTTTTATATTTGCAGAGAAAGGTTCAAGGCTTAAGTGCTGTCTCTCTTGCCGTTTGCAAACAGCAGTAGCCAGTGTAGAAGCAAGGACTCCTTCTAGCGAGTGAGGTGGTTGCTGTACTTGATAGATAACTCTGTTCCAGGACTTCTTCTGTTTTGATTAATTCTCCTTTCTTTGTCAGATGTTGTCTGTAGGTCTCTTTCTCTGCTGAGTTTTCAAGAAGTCTATGATTATAGAAATACGGTGTTGCAGTTCACAGACTCTGTCTGAAATACCCATTTCATTCCTGCCTGTTGTTCCAAGTTTCCCTGGTTAGCAGGCTGAACTGTCAGCTTTAGTTTTAACACTTAAAGGAAGCAGTTGTTCAAAATATAAACTCCTAAATACAGTAGTTGATGTGGCTCCGTGATTTATGATGTTTCTTTTACATTCCAGGGGAAAATCCCTTTTACACAGGGGTGCATAATTTAAAAACTAATATCTCCTTCAAAAGATATTAGAAACCGTCCCAGGAATACTGGCTCTTTCAGTTTGGTGCATGTTTGATGATGGTTCTAACTTTCCCCACACAAAGAAATAGTAATTACAAGGGTTTTGTCTTGAATTTTTATTTTACATTACTCCCACTGAAAAACTGCTTTGTGCACATCAGGCTGATGTTGGTAGAACTCACATGGTAGCAGAGTGTCTGCCCATATCTTAAAACTTGACAACATTGGCATGTTATGCATCAGGAGGATATAAAGTTCTCTGTTTTCAGAAGATTTTCCTTCATTTTTGCTTCAGGGCAAAATGAAGTCAGCAGCATCTCTGTAGCACTGCTTCTATGAATCTTGATGTCCCCAGCCTGAGGATGTCAAACATAAAATTTCCACTGTAAAAAGGTTTGAATTCAGTATAATTTCTTTGGTTTGTCCTGTAATTACATCTTAGATAATTGATGCTTGGAAGTGCATCGTGCCGTGGTGTGGTTGGTAATGTCTGCAGTTTCACACTCTTTAAGCAAGCAGGTGCTTGGGGTGAACAGCAAAACCACAAGTGGAAAATATGCATCTCTGGCACAATCTCCCAAATATCCAGTGGCTTTGATTTCTCTAGGTGATACTCACAGTAAAGTGTTTTCTCCTACCCATACACAAAGGAAAGATGAGCTTTATAAAGGACAGTGCAGAAGTACAACTTGATGTAATTTAATTAAAGAAATGCAGAATCATGTTTTAGAGGAACTAAATTTTGTCCACTGAAAGGGGAAAATCTAACTAAATCTGACTAAATCTGAGTACTCTGACTAAAATGTCTAGGACAAAGTCAGTTATTTTTAAGTTGTTATATTTAAGTGAAAAAAAAGAAGAAAATAATTATCCTCCCCTACCTCTTCTGTTTTCTTTATCAATTCGCCAAGCCCAGGCATTCTTTGGGGATATATTACATCACTAGGGACAAAAGTTTAGAAGTTGTGTGGGACTAGATGTACATAAGGTATATGATATGTACTGATGGGACAGCAGCCCATGTAAAATCACAGAATCATGGGATTGTTCAGGTTGGAAAAGACCTCTAAGATCATTGAGTCCAACCATTAAGCCAGCAACCCACGTCCACCACTAAACAGTGTTCCCTCACCAGTGCCGCATCTACCTGTCTCTTAAATATGTTCAAAAGCCTTCCAGGGATGGTAACACCACCAGCTCCCTAGGCAGCTTTTTCCTGTGCTTGATGACCTTTCAGTCAAGAAATTTTTCCTCATGTTCAATCTAAACCTCCCCTGGTGCAGCTTGAGGCCATTTCCTCTCATCCTATCCCAAGTTATCTGGGAGAAAAGACCGACCCCCAGCTGGTTAAACCCTGATGTCAGGCAGCTGTAGAGAGTCATATGGTCCCTTCTGAGCCTTCTTTTCTCCCCAGCTCCTTCAGCTGCTCCTCACAGAACTTGTTCGCTAAATCTTTGCCAGCCTCGTTACCCTTCTCTGGACATGTTCCAGCACATTAACATCTTTCTTGTAATGAGGGTCCCAAAATGAGCACATTATTTGAGCTGCAGTATGGAAGTATGACTGCAAAGTATTTCTGATGTGCCATCTCACTTCCAGAACTATTATCTTCCTAGGAGGAAATGGAAGGATGCCAAAAAATCAGGGAGGAAAGAACTTGTCAGTATGCAGTTAATGAATGAAAGAGAAAAGATATCTTAATAATAATAAAAGACATGTAAATGCTGTCTTCCAGTTTTCACCTGGCAGCCACGAAAGGGCATGCAGAGTGCCTCAGGATCATGGTGACACATGGTGCAGATGTGACAGCCCAAGATGGTGCAGGTATGTCTCTCTATACACGTAGCATGATACGTTCAATTTGCTTATGTAGTTACGGATGTGCAGAGTGAAAACAAAGATTTGACAACTTTGCTTTTCCCCACACACCGTGTAGGAAAAGCAGTCGTAACTCTTGCAGATTTGGGCATATTTGCTTTCCTGCACACAGAATTCAGAATCTAAAGTCCTTAAAAAGTTTTGTCCTAATACTATAAATTTCAGCTTTTGTAGTGGGTTTCAGATGTAAAATATTTGCTAGATTTTTTAAAATTGTTATTTTAAAGTGAAAAAAAAAGACGAAAATAATTATCCTCCCCCACCTCTTCTTATTATTACAGGTTGCATCAAGATCTTCAGTTTTGCTTTCATGTTTATCCAAGCTATTAATCCCATTAACTTTACAGGAGTTGCAGTAAGACATTTCTTCAGGATTATGACACAGTGAAAACAGCTGATACAGGCCAAAACAGAGCTGAGGGCTATTAAGTATGATGTCTCAGTTCTCAAAAGTCCTGTGCTTAATTACTGTTCCACTAGGAGAATGATGGGAGCTGAATTTGAAACTGGCAAACTCTTCTTAATAGATTTCAGTTGACACATCTTTGGAATCTGTGCCCAGCATTTTCTCTGGCTAGCTGAGCCATCTGAATGACCTATCAGCATTCTGTCTTTCCAGTAATGATCTGTAATTGCTGGGCTCATGGGTTCTGGTTTGCCACTCATTGCAGCCTGAGGGAATCTCTGTCGTTGGAATCATTTGCATCTATATATAAAGAAGTGTCTGTGATACTGGAAGAAGCATTCATATTTTACATAATGATAAGGGAATATATGTACCTGATGCAGACTATAATTCTGAATTCATGCTTCACCTTGCCTGATGATTTATTGGTCACTTGAGTAGTAAAATTTTACCTGCCTACTTCCACCTGAGAGTGTCAGCCCAGTACTCTTTAGTGAAATCCTTCTATGTGAAAGTCACAACATTTGCGATGAGAGCATCCTGTCACATATATCTTTGTCTTTATTGAGTACTAAATCCTGGGTCCTTCTCTTCTTAGTTGCATGGATAATTTCTTCTTTTGCTGTCTTGTCATCTTCAATTTTTCAGATGATCTGCAAGATGAAGATGGAGGAGAGACTTCGGTGTTTCATCATAAATCCATAATTAGTAAATCATCATTAATTCAGTGACATGTAGACCTCTGTTTGATAGGGAATAGGAAATCTGTGAGGAGCAAACCAAAGCAGGCCTGTGCTTGAGTCCTTTATGTGTACTTCATGGGTGACACAAACTTAATATAGTTGTAGGTGGTGAATTTGGCAGGTTTTGCTCTTGATGCTGGGTACATTCTCACTGCCAAATACCAAAACTCATGACACCGACAGATGTCTGTGTGCAGGGGAGGCTGTGTAATACTGGAAAATTGTTTTCTAAGAAACAAGACATAATGTACAATCTTAGACTTGCTTCTGCCCAGGTGTAGTCTGGCACAGTGTGTCACTCCTTTATATGAATTAAGACTTTTAAGATGATTCTGTTACTTGCCTGAACAAAAGGTAGTAAGGACATTCTGCTTGACGTAGTTTTTTCTTTATTTTGTCTACCCTTACTTTTTATGTGTCGTGATAGGAACGAGACAGATAATTCAAGATTTTGCCTTTGTCATGGAAGGTTTTTATTCCTGTGCTTTGGCATGGCTGAATAATTAATTTGCTTTGCTTTTATTCTTTCAGGGCACAGTGCTTTACATCTTGCAGCAAAGAACAGCCACCCTGATTGTGTTAAGAGGTTACTTCAGGTAAAAGAAAAAATTAAATTAATTTTGATTTTTAAAATTTTCATTTGGTTCCATTAGACTCATTTTATGCTAATAATCTGCACCATACTTCTTTACTGTTCTATCTCCTTGGCATCAAGAGAGGCACATCAAGTCTTTAAACATAAAGAGTTTAAGGAACTTTCAGGCACTGTGAATGCATGATAGAAAACAGTGGATCTTCCCTGAGTGGTCTGCAAATACAGTTTTCCATGTCCAGCTGCTCTGACATAACTTGGTTGGGTTTCAAGTAGGTTGTATCTTCAGTTTAACTTCCTGTGTTTTGTCTGTGTGGTTGGATGACTTGGAATTAGGTGGATTAAGAATTACAGGGGAAAAGGTTTTTCACTTCTGGGGGGATTCTGATAATGTTCCACTGTAATGCTTTCTGTCTGTTCACCATAGAAACATTTTCAAATTTAAAGTAATAAAGAGAGAAAAACAAAGTAGTTTAGACCCAAAAATAATATGGAAATAATTGAATCATCAATGAAATGAGGTAAAGGAGAGTGAGGGGTTAGAAAGGGATTTGAAAGAATGGGGAGAGAAAATAAGAAAAACAAAAGTGAAGATGAACAGAAGAGTCTCATTGTGTTGAAGATGAGTGTTAGTAAGCAAAGACATTGTCCATCTCAACTCCATTTCAGAAATACAGGTAAGTTTTCATGGTGGTGATCAGAGAAACAGAACAGATTTTTCTAAGTTTGGAGTTATCAGAAGGTCTCAGATAAAATAGTGAATACAGACTGAGAATACAGATGAAATAATGATTAACAGCCCCACGTGAACACGATGGTGCAGAAAGAGAATGGATCCTATATCCCAATCTCCAGATTATTTTTCCCTGGTTGCCTCAGGGCTCTCCAGCTGTCCAGTGACTGACCTCTGTCAGTGTCTGACAACACAGGGTCCACTTTCACTGACTCCCACCTCCATAGCCCGTGCAAGCTGTCTGCCCCGCCGCTCAACGGGCGGGAAGGGTTATCCCCAGCCACAATCCACGTCGCCATCAGGCCGTCACTGCTGGCATCGCAGGCAGCGGCGGCTCAGAACTAGCCGCGCTTAACACCAAGGAGCTGCTGCCCTTCCACTTGCCTGCTTTTCCTGATGTTTTTCTACTTTTATTTCAATATACAGGTTAATAAATATATTCCTAAATGCCTGTTGACCTGTTGGTGATATTCTCCAGTAATTCATGCTCTTAGGATTATCTTTTCTGGACCAAAGTGTGTATGCAAGGAATGTCTAACTGTTGTTGAACTAAAACAGGCTGAATAATTATTTTACACAGGCAGAATAATGAGATTTTTGTTATAGAATGTAACGGTCTGTGTGATTCTGTTTTCCCAGATAATCATAGGCATGTTGGAGACAGTGCTGCATGTAAAGGTCAAAAGTTATAATGTTTGTTTTCTAGAAAGAAAAACAGACAACTGTCCAACGAAAAGCTTTGAAACTTGTGAAGGGTTTAGAGAACCAGTCCCGTGAGGTGCAGCTGAGGGAGCTGGTGGGGTTTAGCCTGGAGAAAAGGAGTCTTAGAGTAGATTATATCACAACGAGAAAAGAGGAAATGGCCTCAAGTTGCACCCCAGGGAGCTTTAAGTTGGATATTAGGAAAATTTCTTCACCTGAAGGGATTTAAGAGATGTGTAGATGTGAGATATGTCTTAGTGATGAACTTGGCAATACTGGGTTAATAGTTGGATTTGATGATCCTGATGGTTATTTCCAACCCCAAATGAACCTAGGTTTCAATGATACTCTCTCTTTGTTGTAACTAAAACAAAAATCTTCCATACCAAAATAAGCCTTGATAAGGATTTGAATTATTTTACCATTATTATTTATTGCTTTGAATTCCAGATTGATCAGTAGCATCTGATAATTGTAATACAACAAGATACAACTGGATTGTTGGTGGTTATTTTTAAAAATGCTAATGAACCCTTATTGCATTTGTCAATGGGCCCTCATGAACTTTAACAAGGTCAAGTGCTGGCGCTGCCCCTGGATCAGCCCAGAGAGTCAAACGTGTCCTGGGCTGCATCCAGAGCCCCGTGGGCAGCAGGGCAGGGAGGGGATTCTGCCCCTCTGCTCTGCTCTGCTGAGATCCACCTGGAGCACTGCATCCAGCTCTGGATGGGAGGGATGGGGACCTCCTGGAGCCAGCACAGAGCAGGGCCGTGAAGGTGATCAGAGTGATGCCTTGAGAGGCTACCTAGAACAGAGGCTGGACAGTGTTAAAGGAATAAAGTAGGTATTTATTAGACAGGCCTTCAAAGGAAACACCTTGGGCAGTACAGGAGCCTGGCTGAGGCTACACCAAAGATGGATGATGGGTCACAAGTTTTCACACTTTTATAAGTTCTGGTCCATTTACATATTGGGGTTAATTGTCCCATTACAGCTTCAGGTTATGAAGTCCCATCATCCCTCTCTCCAAGAGAGATTGCTCTCTTCAATTTGCTGTTGATTATACTTGTTGGGCCAGGAGCTGCAACAGTGTCCTTGGTTCTCAGGCTGGAAAAGGATTGTTTTGTCTAACTAAACTGAAGAGAACTTGCTAACACTTTATATGAAGTTCAGATTCAAGTACTAATGCAGTACAGAGTCTGGATAATATGAAAGCTAAAACTAAAAACATCAAGAGGGATGGAGCACCTCTGCTGTGAGGAAAGGCTGAGACCACTGTGATGTTTAGCCTGGAAAAGAGAAAGGCTCCTAGGAAACCTTAGAGCTGCTTTTCAGTATCTAAAGGGGCCACACAAGAAAACCAGAGAGGGAGTTTTTACATAAGTATGTTGTGATAGGACAGGTGACAACAGCTTAAACTGAAGGAGGGTAGGTTTAGATTTGATATTAGGAAGAAATTCTTTATTGTGAGGGTGGTGAGGCACTGGCATGGGTTGACCAGAGAAGTTGTGGATGCCGCATCCCTGGCAGTGTTCAAGGCCACGTTGGGTGGGGCATTGAGCAACCTGGTCTAGTGGAATGTTTTCCTGCCCATGGCAGGGAGTTGGAACAAGATGATCTTCAAGGTCTCTTCTAATCCAAACCATGCCATGGTTGTATGAAATAATGCAGGACAAATTGCCTTAGGATGTGGTTGCGTTAGCTTTTATGCTAATGTTAAAAAGAAAAAAAAAAAAAACCTGAGGCAAAGGAGAGATTTTATTTACTGATTCATTGTTTATTTATTTATTTACTTTTTTTATTTACTGACTTAAATTATTCTGAAACTATTACATTTTTAGGGACAGTTCTCTTACCCATGAGGATTTCCTATGGCTTCAATATAAGTTGGTATGAAGACAGGAAATAGCAGATTGATAGAGAGAGAAGCTGTGCCTTCCTTCAGTGTTCTTCTCTGAAGCAGAACATAAATCTTTTTGCAAAGATGTTAAGCACTCTTGTCTATATAAAACATATTTTTAAATTTTCTTTATCTTTCTCTAAATGCTTTTTTTCCTTTTCCTTATTGAATTATGCAGAGTAAATGTCCAGCCGACAGCACGGACAATTCTGGGAAAACAGCTTTACATTATGCAGGTAACTTTGATGAAAGTTTGTACTATTTTGTTGTGCTTGATAGTCCTAGCTTATCAGCCTAGAATTTCTTTTTGTACCCCACTGTAATGCTGCAGTATTGCAAGTGGAAGTGTGGGACACAAATTTTGAAATTGTGGTTTAATGGACTTTCACAATTGTCTTGTTTTTTTAAATTTAATTTTATTTTCTTTTAGCTGCATGTGGGTGTCTTCAGGCAGTTCAACTCCTGTGTGAGCACAAATGTCCCATTAACATCAAAGATTTGGTACGTACTTCCTCTCCTGTGTGTAGTGCAGATACTTCAGAGCTTTTATCACCCTCATTCCATGTCTTACCACGCTCCATCTCGCGTGCAGTAGCTCAAAGCAATGCTGTGCTCACACCTTCAGGGTTTCTCTGCTGGAGGAAGTTCCTTTTGCAGCTTGCCATTGCAGAGGTGTGGAAGCACTTCACAATCTGATACTGTAGTGGCAGGATTTGCTGATTGTTGAGACATTGGCACAGGTAGATAGAATCAATTCTTACACATTCAAAACATAATTAAAAGTGTTTCCATTGTCCCCAGGAGGCTTTGGAAAAGGCCCAGTATGTGGCCAAGGGCAGCAAAATGCTCACAAAGCCCAATCAGAGTATGATATGCCTGAGGGGAGCAAATATACCTCACATATGCCAAAGGCTCAGAGACACTACTGTGAAAAGTCTACAACCAGCCAGGTTTGGTTTTGGGAATGATACAACTGCCTGATGGAAAACCTAATGATAAAAGGAAGAGATCTGTAAAGCACAGGTCAAAAGACACTCAAAACTAGACAAAGACACTCAAACTTGTTTGGTTTCAGCTTTGGTCTATATCTGATCTTTCTAGCAAAAACATATATCTCATGAACATAGACATCTGATCTAAGATTTCAGCAGATACATTTTAAAGGCATAAAAAATTTATTCAGTCTTAAGTCTTTAGGAGTATCTTAAAAATGTCCTGAGCTACATCATGGCTGGGTATAGGAAAAAGAGAGACCAGCCTCAGAGGTGCATGGCAAAATGATAAGCGATGGTCAGAATTTGGGTAGTGGACTAATTGGGAAATTCCAGTTAGCTACTAGTAAAAAAATAACTGCACCTTTAATGTGGTCAAACACTGGAACTGGTACCTAGAGCTGTGTCTTTACCTTTGGAGGTGTTTAAAACATGACTGGAAAAGTCTCTGAGCTATGTGCTGAAACTTGAAGTTGGACTAGCTTGGGATGAGAAAAAAGTGGGAGAAACCCCTGATACTTCTAAAGGTGTCTTCCAACTGTGTTATTCTATGACTTTATGAAATGTTGTATTTTTGCCTAGCACTTAGTTAAAATTACCATTTTTGTTGTGGAGCTATGGCAAGATAGTTTGTTGTTTCAAAATAATTGTGTTTTAGCATTGAGCAAATAGCAAAGGGAGTACAAAAGCAAGTTCCTTCTCCCTGTGTTTTGCATCATCCCCAACAGACAAGGAAGGAATTGTAACACACTCAGCTATGTTTATGGTACACAGGAAAAATGTACTAATAGCGCCTCATTTTTGCTATATAAAGGTAAAATTTGTAGCTCACTTTAAATCTCAGTGTGTTTTTGTAAGTGGATGGAATACTATTCATAGTTTCTTTATATGCATTTCTAGGATGGGAACATACCTCTGCTGCTTGCAGTACAAAATGGACATACAGAAGTCTGCAAATACCTTCTGGATCATGGAGCAGACATCAACACGAGGGATAAAAATGGAAGGTACAGCAGGTTAATATGTTGATTCTTCACCAAAGCTGACTGTCAAATGAAGATTTCTTCTCAAAAGTAGTTGATATTAGGTGAAATAATGCTTTCTGTACTAGACAGCATATCCTGATTGCTGAGAAGGCTTACGGAATTCTGACTGAAGTAAAAAGATGAAGCAGAAACTATGTGGCTATAAAACTAATCTGCCTGTAAGATTTCCTTTGGGCTACCAGAGCATTTAAATGATTCCTAATATGAATATGATTGATAGCACTTACCCACACATCACTTTCTAAGTATCCCAGTTTAAAATGATGCTCTCTTCTTAGAATGAGTTGATGCCTCCAACTTAAATCCTTAAAACTGCTACTTGTGAGAAAAATCTGTGGAGGATTGCTTTTCTGCCATAATGCAGACACAGCAGTAAGAAAAAAAATACAGTAAATCTCTATAGTGGAGATGCTGTTTTTCTAGAAGGTGCCAATTAGAGTTTCTTCTGCATTAAGAGGTAGTGCATGTATCAGATAACTTCTTAAAAAGCAACATCCTTGTAGTGAAAAATGCACTAGTTTTGATGATACTGACAAAAATCAAGAATCTTAGAGTGTTATGGACTGTTTTATAAACAGCTGGTTAAACTGTGGAGGTAAAGTGGGATACTGACAAGACTTGGCACTTACACTTCATAGCAATTTTGATTACTCTGAGTGACACAATGCTGATTCTGTTCTCTGGCAGCACCTGCGAATGTAAGACTGGGCCCTAACTTGTTTTTTATCAGTCCAAAGTTCATTAGGGCGCTCTTTGTTTCCAGTTGTCTGAAGAAAACCCCATTGTTTTCTGTCAGTTTTCATGGCCTCATTGGTGCTTTGAACCTGAGGTGCTGCTCACTTTGGAGCCTCTGCCTTCACCTCACTCTCCTAGTGTTTAGTCAGCAGACAGGATTGACTTTCTGCTTTAATTGGATGAAGGAGTTTCTGTCACAGATAGGACAGAATTTTTGCATTTTTTAAAGGCAGTGCTCTATGTAGAAGCAACAAAACATTATAACATAGAATGTGCTGGTTTACTTCTTGCTTTAATTGTGGTGAGGCAAGTGACTACTACTGCATCTCATGTTCACAGAAGTAGTTAAGATTTTACTGAAACAGGAGAAACACCACTGGGAGAAGAGAGGGATAACCTTCGAAAATAGCATCTCCAGATTCCTATCATGTCCAGACTAAGTGAATTATTTTGGTAATCTAAAACTATCCCTGTGACTCTGGAGGTGTTATCCAAGTTATCACTCACCACTACTTTTAGCACAGCACTGCAACAGCATCACTTTTCCAAGTGACTCACCCATTACAGGGAGTATGTTTAATTCATTAGTGAAACTGTTGTCTTCATACTTAGCAAATATTATCACTGTAGTAATTTTTCAGCATTGTACGTGCACCGAGGAATGTGTTTGGCAGTAAACTTGGCCAACTTCTTAGACATGTGTTCATACAGAGAAAGGAGAACTATGCCTGAGCAGGAAGGCAGTATTAGAGCATGCTTGAAAGGTGAGGTTTTCTTTGTAATTATTCTGTATGCCTCTTATGACCCCTTCAAATAACTGAGAAAAACAGGTACAACCTGTTAGTAAAAGATTCCTTCTGTATGCCATGCTTACTCTAGGAGCTGTCTCTGTGCAACTGCCCTTTGTTGGAAAGGGAATTGTTTGTGCTGTCATGGACTCCTTTTTTTCTTTTATTTTAGGCTGACAGTAACAGAGGGTTTGAGGTCAAACTCATCTCTTGGACTCACTGAAGATCTTTTAGATTTAATTGTCTTTTTGATTGAAATCTTTTGTCTGTTTTGACTCGAACACAACATGTGGAGGACAGCAGGAATGAAATAAAGGTTTTCATGTTGTACCACCACTGTAATCAAAGTGTAGCAGTGAGGTTTGTTTGTCTGACCTTATCCTGCAGCCATTTCTATCTATGGCTCTCCTCTCAGCCTCAGGAAGCTGTATTTAGAAATGTTTGTAGACCTGTCTTTGCAGCTGGAGTGTATGAGGAAGAGGAGGAAGAGCTAGCAAGTGTTTGTTTGTAAGGAGAAAAAGAAGTCACATTTATGTACCAATAAACATGCTGATGGAATCTTGGACCTTATTGCACAATAACAGTCACAATATTTTTCCCTGAAGAAATGAGCTGCTAAAGAGAATGCCTTGACACTTGCTGTTTTTGTTTTGGTTTGTTTTTTTTTTTCCTTTTGTTCAGAACTGCTTTGATGATGGCTTGTGAAGCTAGTAGCCTTAACATGGTGGAAGCTTTCCTCAGGAGAGGTGCAGATGTCAGTTTAGTAGATGTCTTTGGACAGAATGCCCTGCATTACGCCAAGCTCTCTGAGAATACAGGGATCCAGAATCTCCTGTCATCAAAGATATCACAGGACGTGGGTATGTGAGAGAGACTGACCTGCAGTTTGTCACTTTTTGATTTAGCACTGAACAAATTTTCTTAAAATTGTAGCCTGAAATGTTGCAAAAGCCATTTTCAAGATAATCTGGCTGAGGCTTCCCAAAAACTCTTTGCCATAGATGGTAATATTTAGCATGGGATAAAACCCTGAGCAGGCCAAAATAGGTGTTTTGGAGAAAGGCAAGTTGATGTAGCAGCATCGTGAAATTTTGCATACAGTTTGGAATGGATTCTCTTTTATCCATAGAACCCCTCAGTAGAGGGGTTGGAGAATGAACTGAAGCAGGCAGAGCATTTTATGGTCAAACTACAATGGATTTCTAAAGTAGGAAGCTTAATGCATAAGAATAGTGCAAGACCAGAATAAGAATTGTCATGATTCTTCAGAATTTTTCTCAAAATGAAACCAGACAGTAGCAGAGAAAGAATGTGATTGAAATGGAATTTGCAAATTGTATTTTTCAGGTTTCAGACAGGAATTCAAAAACCAAACCATTTATCTATGGTGTGGGAAGCAGAGCAGAGAGGTGGGTTAAGAATGGAAAGTAACTCTTCCTTTAATAACTTCTCTTTATTCCACTTCTTTTCTGCTCCACAGAGGCAAAGTCTCCAACAAAAGCGAAGCAGGTATTTGTCCTTTTGGTTTTGAAAATACCCTGACTCTCTAGACTTGTAACATAACAAAAAACAGTAATGGAAGCACTAGTAAGTGTCATTGTGAGATGGGTTGCCATGACTACTATATAATGTAAAACGTTTTTCTTGCTTAGGTAAGAAATGTGTTTCAGGAACACTACTTTTAGACTTGGCTTCTCTGTGTAATAGCAGCCAGCACCCTTGATGAGGGGAGGAAAGGAGGGCGAGTGTGTATGTGCATGTGTGCTGGGATGATTCCTGCTTTCCTCATGTGTAGTGCAGGAGCTTGGCTCTTTAAAATGCAGAAAAGAGGATCTAGAGAAATTCTCTCTATCTAAAACGTAAAATCAGAGGTTATCCCTGGTTTTGCTGGAGACCCCTTCCTGTGAGAATCATGGCAGATTTAGGTGATTAAATTAGTTTCTTAAATTTTTTATTTAGTGTCTTATCTTGGAGTACAAGTAGACCTTGTGCTGGTGGCTGGGAAGTAGACAAGGGTGCAATGCATTGGTCATTCCTTCTCTGAGTGCAGAGGTGGGTTTTTTGGGGGGTTCAGGCAGAAGCTGGTGGAGAGGAAAGATGGTAGCTGTGAAGAATGGCATGACTGGGCTGTGTGTGAATGAAGTGTTTTAAGGTCACTGGTGCTAAACCTATTGTCAGCTTCTGCTTTTTTACTAAATCTTGTTTGTTTCCACTGAAGCATGGTTTACAAGGGAGCAGATTCTTATTGTCAGGCATGTTTAATATCTTTGTGTTAGTAGAGATGTGGTCTTTACCCAGGGGAAAAAAGGCACTGCATGAGCTGCTAAAGTTGATGTTAATGTGGGATTTTTTTTTTTTTTAATAAAACAACTTGCTCAGACTTTACTAACCAAACTAACAAACCTACCTTTTCTGGCTGGTGAAACTTTCAGCATGATCAAGGCTCTAAATTAAGTTCAGAAAGAAGTGGAACTCCAAAAAAACGCAAAGCCCCACCTCCTCCTATCAGTCCCATTCAGGTAAAGAAAAGACTGATTTTGAGATGCTTTTAGGGGATATAAAGCTTTTTGAACATTATTAGAGTTATGTGGGCAGGATTTTCTCTTTCACTTTATATTTATATGCCTGTCTTACCATGAGTGTTTTTCCTGAAATTAGGATGACACCATGAAAGCACATGTTGCTTAGATTAACTAAGCAAAATTGCTTAAAATACAGCATAGTCAAAGATACAACTGTACAGATTTTATTGTACAATTGTTTCTTCCAACTAAAGTTGAAGTTTTCCTTTTTGCTGATTTCAATAAGTAAATTATAAGTTCTGTATATTTTAGTTATACATATATATATATATATATGGATACATATTATTACGGGCATATATGCATATCAAAATAAAATACTTAACTGCATTTTGATACTATATAAGTCTATTTAATAATTAGGTTTAATCTTAAACCAGAATGTAACCTGTGTAACAGCTACACTCCTTATGTAATACTGATTCAGAAGGGCACTAAATAATTAGGTCTGTTCTCTGAAAGTAATCTAGAATTGTGACTTATATTAGTGCAGGAGAAAGTATTCTTTAATGCATGTGTATGCATATATATATATATATATGTATATGTGTGTGTATATATATATATAGAGAGATATATAGATACACACATCTATGCTTATATATATGTATATATATCTGTATATCTATATGGGCACATGTTAGGGAGGTATGTATGTGCAAGCATGTATGCATACCTATTTATATAACATTTTTTACAGGTTAATGATTTGTCCTCTCCATATTCATCAACTTCAACTCCCATGACTGGAAAAGGGCAGGCTTTCTTTGCTGATCAAGTGTGCAAGGTATCAGTGTTCCATACTTACGAGCTTAGGGAAGGAAAGTACAGAATCTGTTTTGCTTGATGTTCTATTTTGATGACTGCAGAGTCTCCTGTGACTTAATTAGCTGAACTTTAGGAACAAAAATTAATCCAAATATATTTCAATGCATTCATAAAACAAATGTAAAGATTACTTTAATGTGTGACAAATATGTACATATAAATAGTCATAGGTTAGTTAGTGTTTAGAAGTATTATTATGGAAGTATTCATGTTCCAAGAGTTCAATTTCTAGTATCAGCAAAGTGCATGGAATTGGGCAGTGCAAAAAGAGACCATTTTACCAAAAGATGTCAGTGAAAGGGTTGAGTATGTTCTGTGTGATGTTTATCTTGTGATGCTGAAGATTTTTTTAAACACATGTCAGTATGTTGCTACTACTTATCACAGGGTTTGCAGTCTTCCAAACTATTTACAAGATAATTGCCTGTGTTTCATTAGTATTTAATGGGAATTGGGCAGTGGAACTTGAATGGCTTTAGCACACTTTGAAATACTGGACACATGCTACAATTAAACAAGACCTCAGAAATAAAAGACATCCATGTGGACAGGCTTTATCCAGCAGAATTTGTACTGTCTGTAGTTCTTTTTGCTGAACTGTCCAACTTTATATGTGCTTTCTGCAAAAATGTTTTCTTTTGATGTCTTAACAGGAAGAATTCAGCTCTTTGCACAGGGATAATAAAGACAGACTGAGTGACAGCACAACAGGTATACAATTAATCCTTGTCTCGTAAGGTGTTTTATGTGGCATGAAAAGCTGAAAACCTCTGTCCCTTTCTACTTAGAACATGAGACACACTTCAGTATTGAAAGTGACATTTTGTCACTCCACAACCAGCTCTCCTCCAAAACATTCTGCTTCTATTGTGTTAACCTAACACATTCTTGGGGAGCTGGTAGGAATAGTTTGCTTGCTCACTGCATTTAGTGGTCATGGGACTAAGCTGTTTAAATGTTGGAATAGCTATCTAAATAGCATTTCAGCTTTTTGAAACCTTTTGAATCTTTTCTTTTTCCTCTGAAGGTGCTGATAGTTTACTGGATGTGAGTTCTGAAGCTGACCAACAAGATCTACTTCTGTTGATGCAAGCAAAAATTGCCTCTCTGACATTGCACAATAAGGAACTGCAGGACAAATTACAGGTGACATATTTTGGTGCTGTTCTGATGGTCTCTTAATCTGCTAGGCAGAACAAAGAGCTGCTTACTGTTTTAAAGAGTTGTACTGTGAAGATCTTTTAATGAGCTTGTGGGTAAGATCATGCAAACACTCTGCCTCAAAGGATTAAATCAGTGTTTTGATCTTCTCACTTTTCCCATAAATTACCGAATAACTTTGTTTATCATGATAACTACATTCTAAAATATGTTGTTAACAGTTGTGCTAGAAGAATTTTAATTTGCATAGCTTTGATTATTAGCTTATGGAGCTCAGCCCAGACTTTCAGAGGAGCGTGGCACTTACTGCCTTCTCTCACTGTAGATGACTAAATGGGAACAGCTGAGTTTTGAACTTTTCTAGAACTTTCTTCCATGGTTCTTTCATCATCTCTCTCTATAGTATGTGGCAATACTTCCTTGCTTACTCTATTCTAAAAAAATTAGAATCATCTATTTGGTTTTATTGTGCAATTGTTGGTGGGTTTTTTTGGACAGGAAAGAACATCTAAAGAAGGGGATTCAACTGTAGAATCTTATTCATCCCAAACACAGTTTGAGCAAACAGCAGAGAGACAAAATGAGTTCTTGTTGCAGGAGCTGAAGCCTACATTAAATGCCACTCAAATTCAAGAAAAGTTGACAAGCCCCAGAGAAGTAAAAATGAAGTACCTTCAGGAAGACTTAAAGGATATGCAGAGAAAATTAGAGAATTCTGAAGCAAAAAGAAAGCATGTGGAAACTCAAGTCCAGCCTAGAGTCCCAGAAACAGATCATTTAAATAGCCCAGACATTTCAGAAAATTGTTCTGATCTTAATTTGAAATTCAAAGAAACTCAAAACAGACATGAGGAAGCTGCAAAAGAGATTTTGAATGTACAAAGGCAAAAGAAGCCAGTTCTTGTTTCCTCTGAAAGTGAAGAAACTGGTTCTGATCTGAGTATGTTGAAGGTTACATATGGAGAAGTTGAAGCACTTAAGCAAGAATTGAAGAAAGCATTGGAGGAAAGCGAAAGACAGAAAGAAAAAGTGAGAGAGCTACAGAAAAAGTTTGAAGACAGAGAGCAGAAGGTGGCAGGCAAATTGTCTGTGGAAGAGTGTGAGGAAATGAAGAATTCATATTGTTCAGTTATTGATAACATTAATCAAGAGAAAGCATTGCTGATTGAGAGGTACAAGGAAGGGCAGGAGGAAATTAAAAGGCTACAGGACAAGCTGACAAATCAGATGCAGTTGGAATCTAGTGCTGAAGCTGGAGAAAGGAAGGATGTGATGCACAGAACTATAGATGAGCTCAACAGGCAACTTAGTGAATTGTCTCAGTTGTACAAGGAAGCACAAACAGAGCTTGAAGACTATAGGAAGAAAAAAACTCTAGATGATATAGCTTTAGACTACATTCCTAGAGATGAACATGAGAAACTGATGGAGGTAACAAATTCTTTGAAATATAAAGCAGAAAATGAGTTATCAGAAATGAAATCCCAGTACACAAAAGTATTAGATGAATCAGAAGAACTCAAACAACTGTTAGACATTCAGAAGCAAAACTCTTTGCCAATTACTGAACACCGTCAGGTAATCAATGCACTCAGAAATACCATAAAGGAGATGGAGGAAGAAATAAATGAGCTCAAACGACTGCTTAGCAACAAGGAAAGTGAACTAAGAAACTTGGAAAAGGCATTACTGGAAGAAAAAGCTGCAATTAATGAAGCCATGGTACCCAAAGCCACATATGAAAAGCTCCAGTCCTCACTAGAGGGTGAAGTTAGTGCTTTGTCATCCAAACTGAAGGATGTAATCCGAGAGAAGGAAAATATATCCTTAGATGCCATGAAACTGAGAAATGAAATTTTGCACTTGAAAGAAACGAAAGAAGGTATGCATACTCTGCTTGAAGCAAAGGAACGGGAAGTGACTGATCTTCAGCACAAGTACCACCAAGTTCAAGAAGCTCTTACTGAAATGAAAAATTCATCAAAACTAGAAGAAGATAAAGACAAAAAGGTCAGTGACTCAGTACAGTGGAGGGGTAATGTGAGTTCAGAGTGCAAAGTGTGTTTACTAGGGCACCAGTTCCCTAACAGACAACTTTGGTTCCAGTACCTTATGAGTGCATTTCCCCCTCTGAAAATACAGGTGTCAAAGGCAAAGGAGTTTTCTCTATATTTGGCTTTGCAGTTGGTTTCCCTCCCCTGTGGAGATATACACGATCTTTTGATTTACCTCTTCTAAGTTATGCTTTGGTTGGGTTCGCACTATTCAGGCAGCTGAAGTCAAAGAAGTGAGATTTACAGAAGGAAAGTATTCCAGAGGAGACAAATAAACAAAATATTAGGAAGGAGCAAAAATTCACTCTTAGAATATTACTACATCATCTCAACCATAGCATAATTTGACTAATATTCCTCTGCAGCTACTAAAGCTGTCACTACAAATTCCTTCATAAAAAGCTAGGCTTTTTGGTAGCTGTGAATAGCTGGCCTGTGTTTCGTTCAGCAGAAAAATTTGTAAAGGTGGTAAATGCAGCCCTTCTTATTAAATATTGCTGATGTTCAGAACAAGGAGTGCAGTTTGAATAGATTGGACTAGGATGGGGAATAGAGGAGCATTGTAACCCTTTGCTTACATGACATCTCTGTTTGTCCATAGAGTTTATTTATAATTTGGTTTTCCCCACTTCTTAGATTTAAGTCACAAATAACTCAAAGATAAGACACACAGGAATACAGTATGCATAGCATCTTTTAAGGAAAACCTGTGTTTTGCCTCCCTAGATCAATGAAATGTCCAAGGAAATTAGCAAATTAAAAGAAGCATTGAACAGTCTTTCTCAGCTCTCCTATTCAACCAGTGCCCCCAAAAGACAAAGCCAGCAGCTGGAGGTGTTACAGCAACAAGTGAAGCAGTTGCAAAACCAACTGACTGTAAGTGTGACAATTTGTAAACATAACATTATCCCAGTTCTCCAAAGAAACATGTACTATTCTTCACTCTGCCTTATTTAAAAGAGAGTACAGACAGTGAGTACATGGAAAAGAATCTTCATCCAAAAAATCTGTAATTTCTGTTTCTCTGAAACATGTAGGAATTTGCAAGTAATGAATAGCACTTTAGAAAGAGCATAACTAAGGAAAGCTGGTTTTCCACATATTTTTCTCAGACCAGTTGAGAAACAGATGTTTTATAGTAAAATGGAGCAACCAAACCTGCTGCTCAGGCCTTAATTTGTGGAAAAGTATGATCAGTGCAGAGGATTTTCAAGAACATTCATCAGCTGACGTTGTTTTGGGGTTTTAAGCGTTTTGGAAGAAAGTATGAGGTTTCAAGTCAAGCAAATGCATCTTTTTATGGGGAGCATAGTTTATTCTCTGAAATTCTGAATGCCTTACAGGTCTTTTTTTTTTAAATTTTGTTGTTTGTGCATGAAAGGTCCAGTCTTGTAAGCTGGGTTGAGTCATAATTGACATTTTCTAGAGCTTGCCTGCCCAGAGGAGAACATTATCCACTGTTGAGGGTGAAAAGAAGGTATTGTCCACTGGAGGCCTTTGCTGAGGGCTCTGGAGTGCCTCTGAAAGGAGAATTCCCAGACTGACTTGCTAAGTGGTGTCTGCTTCTTACCTTTCCCAGCAGAAAAAAAGAGGGCTCAGAATGCCAGAAAAATTCCATTGCAGGCGAGAGAAATAATAGGCAGAGCATCCTGTCAGTGTGAAGGCCCAGACTGTCTTATTCCTGTCCTCCATGTCTGAAAGGACCCTTCATCTCCCACTAATTAGGATCAGCAAAGTAGTGTGAAGTGCAAAGGCGTACAGCACATTGGGAAAGCAGGTAGCTTTTAAAACAGGACAGAAACACTCTTTCATTCCTGTAGGTTGGCTTTCCTAACAGCTTCATGTGTCTTTGGAAAGGTGGCTTCTGAGGTGTGGTAGTCTGTAGTCATTGAAAAGGATTGGGTGACTTTCATTCAGTCAGGGTTCCACAGGGTAAGGCCTTCGTAAACACCTCCTTTCACTTGGGTAGGCATCAGCTCTAACAGAGGGGTTGATGCCTTTTCATGCTCACCTAAAAACAGAGGCCAGAGAGAATTAAGAGAATAAAAGCAGATATATTTAATATAAAAGCAGATATATTTAATGAAGGGCCTTCAGGTACATTAAGGGCAGACAAAACCTCCCCAGAGGGGCTATAAGCAAGATGGAAGACAGTAATGAGTTTTTTACAGACAGTTATAAGTTTGGTCCATTTACATACTAGGGATTAATACTCCAATTACAGCTTCAGATAATGAAGTAATATTCCCCCAGTTTGCCTCTCCCCCCAATTCATTTTTGTTTGTATTTTTCAGGACCTGAGGCAGTAGGGTGTCCTTGAGCTGCAGGCCTAGAAGGGAATTGTTTTGTTTGAATAAAACAGGAGAAGAGTAGCTGACAGGCTATGGAGTTTTAGAGCTATACCCTAAAGCAGTTCAGGATTTGAACTATATAAAAGCTAAAATCCTAAGGCATCAGGGGCACTGCCTTCAGGGAGGAGCTGAGTTGCAGTTGAGAGTTGATTTGTCAGAGTACTGTTGTCTTTCTTCAATTCTTGTTGCTGATAAGCTTGGAAATACAGTCTGTGCTCATTCCACACCTTAGCAGCTCAGCACTTCTTAAAACTGATTATATCACAGCTGTTTTACTGGGGTAGGTAGAACTACAGCATTTTCCTGGACATGCTTCCAAGCAAATTTAGAGTTCCTGGTGACACAACACTGTCTGAACTGTTTTTCAATGCATTACATAAGACTTTGGTTTGAATTTTCCTCAGTGAGAATCTGCCTGGGGAGTTCTGAGTTCAATAGTTCTGAATGCTCTGTGCCTTTCTGCTTAATTGTTTTCTAGGAAACAAAGAAACAACACCAGGAAATTGTCTCAGTTTACAGGATGCACCTTCTCTATGCTGTGCAGGTATGGTTGCATGTTGTCAGTCACTCAGTGGTAGTATTTTAACTGAAGATGTTTCTTCTGCAGATCTAGTAAGAATTTTGCATGTTTTCACTAAGACATCCCTCCCATAAGGTATGACAGTTCAAGAACAAATTTAACACTGCTTCCACTTGGGATATTGATCGAATTACTATACCTGAAAAATAGTTCGTAGATGTTCTTAAATATTAAATCTGCATTGATTTAATATTTTTTTTCTCTCTTCCTTCGTCTAGGGTCAGATGGATGAAGATGTCCAGAAAGTGCTTAAACAAATTTTATCAATGTGTAAAAGCCAATCACAGAAAAAGTAAACAAAAAAGCCAAGGAAAACTCCCTATTTTTATTAATCCTGTTATGGTTCTTTTATCTAGATTTGCCTTAACATAAGATTTCAAATTGGCAATTTGCTGCTTTTGTGTTACTGTGCTGTTTGTGAGGGGGATATATTTGTCTGTCTGTACCACTTCCATGTGCATTTCCATGTGCAGTAGCTAAACACATGCCTGCTTTTCATACCCAAAATGCAAGTATGTTCTTCAGATTTCTTACATAGGCCACTCCATGTCATGTTTACCCTGTGAGTACTTTTCCAGCTTCCTCCAATAGCAGCAGGTTAACCTGGAGGAAAGCACTGGTGTTGCCTGGGTAAAGATGAAATTCTCTGTGAGGTGTTCTGTACCGATTATAAGCTGCATCTCGTTACTGGGTGTGTTTGATGCTGCAGCACTCAGGTTGCTGACATTTTGCCATATTTAGTCTTCAGCAGAGCAGAAGTGAACCTTACAGCAGCAAGCAGGAGTAGATATTTATGCTGAGCCAGAACATGGAACAGCTACACTTCCTGGTGTAATGTTATTTAAGATTAACACACTAAAACGTAGCTGCCCCAATTCACCCAATGCACTGAGTACACAAAACCCACACCATACTTCATAGTTTCCTTAACTACCTGGTAGTGGAATGAAACTATTTCAAAAGGTAAAAGCATTAGTTTATTGAAGTTACATACAAACAGAACTGTCTCTGTAAACAGCTCTTTATGATAGGTTTAGCTGTCTATGCAAGTGTTGGCCATGAAGCTCAGGAACAAAACCAGGTCATATACTTTTAGACAAGGGATTCTAGTGAACACAGGATGTTTACAGTGAATGTCAATGCCTCATACTTCCTAACCTCACTTTTTAAAGATCTTCTCTGCGGTATATTTTTACTGGCCCTCTAATGAATTTTTTTGTAATGAAACCATTTTTTCTACATAATATTTGCATTAAGCTTATTAACAAATATTTTTAGGTAATTGTGTCTTAGAGAGTTTCTTTTTATACCCCCAAGTACTCAGTAATAGTGAAGCATAGTGAAGTGTTTTCAGTTTGTAAGAAATTTGTATGGAATAATAGGCCTGTCTGTCAGTGTGGTCCAGAGCAGTTAAGTGTAAAATTCAGCCTGCTGTTCCAAAAAAATTTAGAAATTATAGGTAGACAACAGCAGGAGGTGTCAAAAAATTCTGTATGTTGTTTCTAGAGGCTACGGGCATCAATACAACCTTTATCAGCACTTCTACATTTAAAGTCAAATAAAAATGCCTGATGTGGAATAGAATGAAACTATGAAAAAATGTTCTAAGCACACACTGCACTTGAGGGTACAACCATTTTAACAAGCTTGCGGCTTCAATATGGTATTGTGTTTTTTTTATTCTATGGGGATATGTCTCTATTAATAGAGAAATCTTTCAGAGCTATATAATCTATGAAGTTTATATAGAGTCATAATATGACAGGAGTCAGCAGTGCCTCAGGCTGACTGAACTCATAGTGCACTTAGATAATTCCTAACTCTGGCAAAGCTAAATGGATTTTAAAAACAAAAATAAAAACACCACCTTTGCATCAGTTAGACCTTGGTGTTACTTTTCTTGAGTGGTTTAACTAATGCCGTCTACTTTTGAACAGTATTTTATAGTTAGACAGCTTTGAAAATGCTCCAAAGAAATGTGAAAAAAATTTTGCTGCATCACTTCAAAAAGAACAAAATTTTAAGCATGCTAATGCTGCAAGTATAAAACTTGATGAACCATTTTGTAGGTTGCCTGATGGATTTAGTCTTCTACTTTGGTTTGGTTTGTATATTTATTACAATTATCTTTGTGGAATATTGGAAATTATATACTACAGCATAACAAGTTTCTTTATATGTAATTTACAAGAAGTTTCCTCATGCAGCAAATAAACTATTTCCATTTTTTTCATTTTTGTCTTCATTTACTTTTTGTATTGAGGGAAATCTCACTACACTGTTCTAACTTAGTACAGATGTATTTTATATCTCCTGTTTAAATGGATGACACAAGAACCAGGTTTTCCTCCCTGAAATTGCATCTTTATCATTAACTATCTTGATCTGTTGTGTGAAATAAATCCAGTCCAAATCCCATGCAGTGAGTTTTGCAGATGATGCCTTCTATCTCATTGATAAGTTTGTAGGCATTTCTCACATGGACACCCTGCTAGAGGTAATACAGTTTTCCCATTTGCCACGGATTTATTACAGCAAAGTTTAAAATAACTTAGAGTTCAGCACACATCAGTGTTGTCCCACAGTTCTTCAAAACTGGTGGTTCTCTGTCACTTAGCACTTCACATACAGAACTGCAATGAGAATATATGTAAGAGTATATGCATATGGATATGTCTGCTTTTTAAACTTAGTCACACAGTCAGCTCCATTGCCTTTTGTCATCTCTGCTCAATTTTATTTGAGAAACTGTTATATCAGCGACTGCTTTGCTTGTATCTTCTTGCCTGAAGGAATTGCGTCTCTTGTGATCATATCCCAGGGCTCTTTAGCCTCTTGTAGCAACCTTCTGTAAGGTGCCCAGCATTGGGTTCCCTTTGAAGATGGACAAGCTGATATGCAGAGTCTATGGGGTACATCTGCCTAAGCTGCTACTCTGAAAGATCCACACCTGTTTCTGGCCTCCTGCATGGTCAGTCATAACAGTCAGTAAATGCATGAGTACTGGGAATAAACTCCTCTTGTCAAACTCGCTCACTGCAGTTTGCACACAACAGATATAATTTGGTCAGAGAACTTGACCATACTGGTTCTTCTCACCCACCCTATGTCCTGGCACAGTAGGGAATGGTGACAAATGATGGAAATGGTGACAAATGACAGGCTTCAGATGGAATTTGGGAGGAGACAACATCCTATATCTGTATTAAGATCACCTTTTCTTTTGCTTCTTTTTTTTTTTTTTTTTTGTCCCTTTCTCTTGCTGTGTAAACTAAGGGCGAGTTCCTGTAAGCAGGTGTTGCCCTGGTTATTTATCATCCAGCTTTCACAGGGCCCTTCTTTTGCCAACCCAAATCAGCATGAGAAGATGGTGGAGGGTGAAAACAGAATATTTCAGCAGCAGTCAGAGGAGAACTTTTTGCAGTGTGCCATGTGTCCTTGCTGGACAGATTTTTTGGCTCCAGCAGCACACAGTGGTGCATAACCAACACCTGAGCAAAGGGGTCATTGTCCTCTGAGATGGGTCTGGGTTCCTGGCACGTTGCATAGCAGACTTCCTGCTGGAGCCTCATGGGTAGAGGCACAGGTAGAGAGCCAATTTTGCCCCTTGCTGGCTCAGCAGGGGGCTCAGGGATGGCAGAATGGCTTGCTGATTGCCTTCCCACATCTCCTCAGGTCAGCTCCGTGGTGATGTGATGTGATGTGCTGTGTGTCAGCATAAGACAGCAAAAGCCCAGGGAAGGCCATGCTGCTCTGTGCTGCAGCAAACCACACACAGGGCCCCAGGAGAAGCAGCCAAGAAAGGGCCAGAGGAGAAACTGACAAGAAATCCCTTGGCAAATGCCATTTCACTATAGGGAGCTGTTAAAGCCACTTCATGTTCTGTGAGTTTGCCTGAGAGTAGCTGGCTGGGGGGAAAGAGGTAGGTGACATGTGATTTCAGTGCTGGGTGCTTCAAAGCTACATAAACTACTGCAGTATGTACATTGTATTTAGACCACAAATCTGTTCTCTGGAGGGGTCTGGCAGGGTGAGGTAGCAGCCTGGAGTATGCAGGAGTGGGGAGGGTAAGCCAAGAGCCTGGAGTATCACATGGGACATGGGAGGAGAACTGACTCATGGCACTAGAACAGGGGGTTCATGTGCCCTTTGCCTGTCTGACTTTCCCCAGGGCTCTTGCTTGGGTCAGCCACACCAAAGCATCCTGGGGCTTTCTTCACACCAACGCCAGCCCTCATCTGAGCCAGAGGCAGACACAGAAGTCAGAGGCAATCTGCTCTCAAATGTGGCAGAGACCCAAGTGCTGCAGGGAAGAATTGCTGTCTCAGGTGGTGTGGTCAGGCCTCTCAGTGCAGGGCAGGTCCTGGAGCAGAGGCATCCTCCTGTGGCTTTAGATGTCTGGGGGTCAGGGCCTCAGTCTGCTGCTTGGGACCCAGGCTGCAGAGCAGCTGTGCCTGTTGGGGAATTGTGTGGAAAAGCTCTGGGGGATTTAGGTGTGGAGGTTTCAGAGTAGCATAGGCAGATGTGATGTACCCCAGCATATATATTCCACAGGCACAGCTGTAACACAGCAAATTTTTACAAGCAAATAGAAATTGGTGCAAGACTTTTAGGACAGTTCAGTGATCTAAATCATCTATTAACTGTGGGTTTGGTCTGCCACAGAGAATACTAAAAGTACTGAATTTAATGTCAAAGCACAGTACAAGAGTTTGAGTACCTTGAAACCTTCATCTATAACACCACTTGGTTCTGCAGCTAAGGGTCCCTGTTGCATGCTTGTGGGTGCCCACCAATTCTCAGCAGAGCATTTCACAGAAGTGAAGTTTCAAATGCTTTTCTTCATCCCTGCTTCCTCCTCTGTTTGGATCTTTCACAATCCTCTTGAACATAAGTAACAGAGACACTAAGTACAGACTAGAACCATATTTTGTTTTGGTTTTACATCTGTGTTCTTCTCAGGGCAGTAACAAATTCATTCTTCTCAACAGTCATTTCCTTAAAACACCTGTCTTAGAATTACAGTGGTAAATTGCAGCTGAATAAAAATCAGTGATTTAGTGCCTACTATTTTCAGGAAGCCTGAGTTAAACTTTTTGTAACTACAGAACAAATCTATCTGTCAAATCTGCTGCTGGCAAGAAAGTCGTGTGCTTTGCCCAACAACTGTTGATTAGATTCCCCAGGCTTTGGTACTGTGTGAACAAAATGTCTTCTTGGAGAAATGACAGCTTCTGTCACATCAGACACAATGGTGGCAGACTGCATGAACTGCATGGACTGTCACTAACATATGACTCCTCTGATGACCATTTTTTGCCTTTACACAATCAGCAAAAATCAGCTTGCTTTAAGCCCTGCTGATGCCAGTCCCCAGTCCTACAGGTGGCTTCAGGAGGGTCTGTTTTGTGGTACTACCTGTAGTTCCTGGGGCATTTTATGGCAATGCATTTGTAGGTATTTTCAGACCTTTGGCTGCCCTGACAGACTTTTAATTGATGAGTTTAACACAGGTTAATGCAATCATCAGGCTTTCAGTCTATTATTTTAAAAGCCTGCTAGCATGCTGATCTGTCCAGATTCAGTGTTGGCCCTCTTTGTACATTTTCCAACAGCCTGAAATGCTCAGACAGTTGGTAATGGGGCCTCCTACCAGCAGCTGGAGATTGGAAACAGGCACATCTCAGTGACATCATCTCCCGCAAGGAGCTCAGGGCTGAAGCCCACGGGTATCCATCTGCTCCTGCCTGCCTGGCTGGGCCGTGAACACTCACGGTGTGCTGGTGTTAACCCTGCCCGGGATGGATGCTGCAGCTGGTTCCCTGCACCTAGTGACCCTCAGAAGACTGGCTTTGCCTGCATCAAAAACACCACTGTGCCTGTATGGGAAGCTGCTGCTCTGCTTTTCCCTTTGGGATTAGCCGAAATGCTCCTAAGTGATGGCTGGGTTGGGCCCACAGCACTCGTCCTGCACTCTTGTCATAGAGCAGCTACAGTCCCCATTCGCTGCACATTCAGAAGCCCTGTCCAATAATGTTTGGATGCATTTGCTTCTCTTGTAAACACTCTACTGGCCACCAGGAGTCATCACCCAAAGAGTCTGGGGAGCAAGGGGGGTGCTGGATTAAACTGCATTTTCCAGACAAAAAGAAAAAAATTCAAAACATTCCTGAGAACAAAACCTGGAATTCCTTCCTCTTGGAGAATCCCTTGTAGCTGGAAAACTGTGGGGAGTGGCAACTCAAAGCACAAAGGTCTGCACTGCCCCGTTCCTAGAAATAGATTGTCTGGATTTTTGCTGTTCAAAGTGCAGGTCCCAAAAAAAGTGGTGCTGCATTCAGCAATTGGTGGGGCTACAGCTGGGTGTGAGCACAGCTGGACAGATGTTGCAGAGCCGGTGCACACGTACCTGTGAAGTATTTCGGAGCCAGGCGCCTGCAGGAAGGTCCCAGAGGTCCAGGTGCTCTCCTGGTTTTGCTGCTTCTGCATTGTCCCCTGAATGTGTGTGGAGCCCTGCGCTGCCTGAGAGTGGCTGTGTGGTTTTCTGAGTGTCTAAAATTCCTGCCCTTGCTGCCACACGAAGAATTTGTGTCACCGTCCGACGGCCGGCGAGGGGCAGGCCAGCAGAGTTTCCTCTGCAGATGCTTTGGCCAGTGGCTGTCTGGCACCCGGTTCCCTTGCAAATATCTGCATATTTAAAGCTGACCGGGATCACCCAGGCTGAGTTGCAGCATGGAGGAAGGGGCGGGTGGGCAGCTCTGTGCAGCTTTGTGCAGCCCATGCCTCTCTGACACCTTTTCTGGAAGCTTTGGTCAGCTCCGGAGAGTGACTGCTCGCAGTCGCAGCCTGGATATACCCCAGCTCCTCCAAAACTCGTTCCATGCCACTAGTTAGTTTATTATTATTGTTGTGAAGAAAAAATCAGATTCATTTCCCGGAGTGCAACCAGCAATTAATTACACACTCAAGAGAAACACTGATTATTTTTCCAGTGGCACAAGCCTGGGTGCTCAGTTGTGTTCCACAAATCAAGCAACCGACTCTCAAAACTTTTTTCTATTTATACACTCTAGTGTTAAAGAAACTCTTCAGTCTGACCATTGTTGAGCCTCTCTGGCAGTCACACTCCCAGTGCCAGACTTTCACAGCTGGAACTAAATTTCCTTCACGGTGGGCGGCTCCAGTGCAGCTCTGTGCAGCTGACACCCCAAACACTCCACTCACAGCCAGACCAGGTTACCTTGCTGGCTCCACCCCAGCTTTCCCATAAAAGAGTCTCAGACATCTCATTCCACAAAGCCATTTATTCATGGCGCACTTATACAGAAACAGCTCATGCTCCCCAAAAAAGGAACCCCAGGGAATTTTACACCCTAGAGGACCAAAGTGGGTTCCAGCAAAGAACGTCAAACCATATCACACACCAGAACACGCTGACAAGCCCAAAAGTGAAGAAGCAAGCACGCAGATATTAGTTGAACGGAGAGACTACGGGTCACGCCTGGTGTTCCTGTGTCACCTGTGGAATCTGCAAACTTCAATTTAATGTTAATGATAAATGTGTGAAGGGCTTGTTTCGTAGAGCTCTTTTGGCAAAAACATGAAAAAGAAGGATTTATTATTGTCATTGGATTCTAAAAAATTGACATTCTAAATTCTCCAAAAAATACAGTTTGAAAGTTGAGATATATGGAAAATTCTTTTGCCAAAGGGTAGCTCAATGAAAAAGATATGGAGGAAATCAGTTCACTTTGTGTTTTCTAGCTTTGTTTGCTTTTTGTAATGCAGATTTTCCTGTGCAACAACCAAAAACAAATGTCTGGGTCACATTAGCCAAGGCTGCAGGATCAGATACCATATGTATGTCTCACTCAAATCCAGAGAAGTCTTTTTCAACCTGTCTAGTTGGTGTGCCGATACCTTTATACTATGATACTTTGACAAAAAAGCAACTTAATAGCAAGCCAGGTGAGATTGCTAATAGAAGCAATCCAACAAGGGATTGGAGTCTCTGGACCAGACAACTCCTCAAAGCAAGTTCAGAACCCCAAGAATTGGAGATCCTTGGTTCCTTGACAATGGATTTCTGTGTCACATTTTCAGGAAACAATTGGTGAAAAAATAATTCTCCAAAGTACAACATTACTCCCTTTTACTATGAATATAGAAATTCAAGGTTTTGGTGTAATTACTCATACAATGTGGATGGAAAATCTGGGGTTGACCGGTATCCACGGAAATTACCAAAGTGTTATTGCTTCATTTGTGGAGACAGAGCATGGCAAGGCATTCCATCATTCCTTGAAGGCGGGCCAGGTAGCATTGGCAAGCTCACTGTGATAGCACCTAGTGTTAAAGCAGTTTCAGAAAGGACAAGAAGGGACAAAAGATCAGTCATATATACCCAGAAAACTGCAGTAGTGATTTCAGTCCATGGAAAAAGGCCCAAAGGATTTCAGCACACTTCTTTTTACCTGGAATTGCTTCAGAAGCAGCATTGAGACAAATAGATAGGATTGGATGTTGGCTGAATAAGCAAACTAATGCCACATCCAGTGCGCTCAGTGACATGCTGCCTGACATCAGCAGTGTCCGACAGGCCATGCTCCAAAATTGGGTAGCAATTGATTTTCTTTTACTGGCACATGGACATGGTTGTGAGAAATTCGAGGGAATGTGTTGCATGAATTTGTCTGATCATTCTGAATCCATTCACAAAAGTATACAAAAGCTTAAAGAATTGACATCTGACATTAAAAACAAGGAAACATGGTTAGACAATTTGTTCGATGGGTGGGGCTTGTCTCGTTGGTCAAGGCAACTTTGCAAGTTAGGTGTAATCTTGTTGATAATTGTGGTATTGATACTGGTGATAATACTTTGTGCACTTCATTGTTCACAACAAGTTACGGACCGACTCATCAAAGAAGTTTTTGTTGTCCAAGAGAAAAATGCAAAAGAGGAATTGCAGAAAGTTCACAAAACCTCACAGAGGCAATTGAATTAGAGTCACTCACAAATTTAACCTTTGAATTGAGACCTTGGAAAGGTCGAGATTTGTCAAAACCTGATGCATATACTAAACCTGATTTTACACAGCATTGATAATGCTTTAACTTAAAGTGATAGAGTTCAAAGTAAACAAAAATGTGCCTTTATATAGAAAGTTTATAACATTTTTTCCTAGGGTTAGAAATATATACAGTAGTGAAGCTACATAATGCAAGGTAGTAAATAAGTGACAAGTCAAAGATGGTTTATTTAGGGTTGAAAAAGAGAGGGGGAATTGTAGGAATATAAAAAGGTAAAAGACACTTTCTAAAGATGAGAGAAGCTGGGAAATTTCTAAACCTTCTCATGGGAAGCTAGGAAGTTAAGAACCAAGTGAATACATTTCTATTTATCATAAGTAACAAGAAAGAACAAGAATTTATTGATACCTCAAGATGTGAAAAGTCCTAGATATATGCTTTGCAAAGATAGAAAAAGTTTCCATCTTAAATAATGAATTATTGTGTATTGTTTGAGGTTCATAGAAGTCCTTTTGTTAATGTTAAACCCACGTGGGTCCTTTTCTAATTGGTTTGACTTTACACCTTTTCTTTTATGCTATTGGTTCAAAGAATATGTAGAAAAAGGCTTTGCATGGGCTGCCATCTTGTCTCTGATCTGTGTTTGCATGGATGTTGTTATTTTCCTGTGTCTCTTGCTTTTTGCTTGTATGATACAGACAAATAATAAATCCTAAGTCTGCAACCAGTCAGAGTCCTGTCCCGTTTGTGAGACACGGACTGATCCGGCAGATCTACCCAGGTGCAAGTGTAGCTCTTCCTCTCCAGTCCACACGTGCCACCCTCTCCGTGTCAATTCACCTAGCTGGCATCACCCATCTTCATCTCTTTTGTTATCCAAAATGTCTGCAATTGCCAGCCTTTGCTGTGTCTCCCAGTGTCCACTCACCCTGGCTGGTTTCACCAGGCTTTGTGCCCTCTGTTAATCGATCACAGTTGATTGGTTGGCAGTTCACAGCCTCTTGTCTCTCTCTGTGCTCCCACCCAGAGCTCAAACTGCACCTCGAATTCAGCTTGCAAACACAGCTGCCTGCACCAGATGTATCCCTCAACATTAAGCAAACATAGGCATTAATGTTCGTGGCCTACAAGAGACACTGTTATCTTATTAATTAGTATTCTATCTTCTATCAGCTAATGATCCTCTCAGTTCTTATGCTAATTAGTCTGCAACCCTCAGTCTTCATCTTCTTTTGACATGGTGGGCCATGAGTCAGTCTGTCATGATTTCTCCCTGGTGGAATTCTTTCTACCCACTCCAAGTCAGTTTCAGCACAGTTGTTGAGTTGGCCTTAGTTTCTTCCTTATCTCAGGAGTTCTGCTATACGTCTTTGTGACTTTAAAGCTCTGCATTCTTTGTGTCTACCTACTATCCTTGTTCCCAAGCTTTGTTAACCTCCCCCTAGGTATTGAACAGGTCTTATGTCTTTATTAATGTTCAGCTCTTTATTAAAAAACTCAGCTGGACAGGGGGCCTGAACAGAGCTTGCCCCTGTTGTTGTAGCTTTCAGTCACTGAAGCCCAGAGCAGCAGCTGTTCCTTTTTCTTCCCTATGGCACAACCAGTGGCCAAAGGATGAGGAGGCGTGGAGTGCAGAGTCTGTTGCTGAAGTCCAGAACAAGAGCTGTCCCCGTTCCTTCCCTGGTGGCAGCACCAGGGCTCTCCGTCTCTTCAGTATCTACTTGTCACAGCCTATTCTAGTCTACTCTCTTGAGGTGACGGTGACAGACAAATGTCAATCAGGGGAGGTGTTTCCCCTCTTCCTCATCTAGGGCATTTGTCTATCCCCCTCTACTGTGTTTAGTTCTTTATTTAGGGGTGTCTTTATCCCCAAAAAATACTCCCATGATCCCAGGGGGTTTTCTTATTTGCATGTTAGTCCCAGAATGTCAGTGTGGTGGAGGGGAAGGCAGGTTACCTTTGGGTAGTTTAGAGAAAACAAACAGAGCAATTAACTAATTAACATTTCAATATCGGTAGTCAGCAGTCATTCCAGTGTTGCCATGGGAACTAGGAAGGCCCTGCCCGCCTCTCTGGGGAACACCTGGAAACTTTGTTCATTACAGGTATGAGATCACTGAAGCCTAACAAGGCAATTTTGCCAAGTAATTTATCTTTCTAACACCTGGACATAACTTAGGGCTTGTTAGCTGCCTTCTGTTTCATGGATTAAATCTCCTTTCTGGTTGATTGGGGGTGCAAATGTCTAATTAGATGGAGTCGTTCCACCTGTCCCTTATGTTACAAACCAATTACTGCACTCCACTGGCGTTTATGTGGTAAAATCCAAACATATGTTCAGGCAGATTTCTTATCTCAGACCTCCAGCTTTCTGCTCCTCCAGCTTTCTGAGCAGAGTTTTTGATAGTGGAGTTTTTGGTCAACTCCATGATCCCATCTGAACCAGAAGGGGTAGGAGGCTGTTCAGTTTTCCACTGAGAGTTTTAATCCACACACAGACACAGCCCCTCACCCACTACCCCACCTCAAATGCTGATGTGGTGGAGGTGAAAGTGAGAGTGAAATTCCCATTGTCTCTCTGCTCAGATTTTCAATGGTATTACAAAAGTGAAGATTTTCCTGGGCAACACAGCTTTTTCTAGACTCTCCTGGATGCATTCCTCCAGAACACTTACACAGATTGATGTTCACAGTTGTGGTGGACATTTCACTTCTCGCTTCTGTGAGAGTCTATTACTCCATGGAAATCAGAGCTGTGTGGGGCACCGAACTGCATCTCCCTCCAACACTCTCTGCCCGGAAGAGCCCTTGCAATTAGCTGTAGCAATGCTAATGCACTGCCCTGTTATCCTTAGACCCAGATAAGGGCAGAAGCAGGGTAGAAAGAGGCTGAACCCACCTGTTGTCTCTTCCATTTATACCTAAGCAGTCCTGGTCCCCTCAAAGAGAGATTCACATAAAAACAAGTTTTTGTCTCAACAAGAAGGCATCAAGCGATTATTCTGTAATAGCAGTATTTTAAAAATAATTCTGTATTTGTTCAGTTTAGTGTTAGTGTTCTTTAATCTTACAGTGCAGCAAAAGCTCTGCTTAGTGCTACTACACACAATTTCTAAGTATTTATTTTAGTAAGACCCACCAGCTGGATTCTTCAAGGTGCTACAAAAGGAAGTTAAAAACAGACACCTACAGGAAACAGCATATGGCTTATCTCAGGTTTTCCAGCTGCTCCACTAATCTCACTAAAGACTCATCTAGTCAAGTATACAAGAGTACTACTTCCTTGTAAATTCATGTGTAAATAAATAATAAACACCTGAGCTAAATAAAAACTAAACAACTGATCCTTTCCCACCACTAACTTTGAAACAAAGGTATAGGACTGAACTCCTCCTGGAGAATTTTGTTCTTTACAGATCCAAATCATTGTAGAAAGCCAAGGAGACACAAAAATTCAGTAAGTTGAGAGGCAGGAGACAAAAGCAGCACCAGCACTGTTGGTGTTCTGTTGCATAAAGATTGCCAGGAGCCAAAGGCATTATTTTGACTTCTGGAATCTTCAAAGACTGGTGGGGACCCAAGGCCTATTGGCAGTAGTTTTCTGGTAGAATCAAAGAACTGCCTTCTTGCAGACCTAAGGTCAGTTCCTACTCTGAAAATCACAAATCAAAATAATTGGAGGGAAAATCACTTGCCAGTTTTGTGGCCTCTGGATGTGGGATGCCCATAGCCCCAAATGCTGCTAATCAGAGCTGCCAGGCATAACCTACCACAGCTGAACCCGAGTGGAAGGCACCGGTGACTGCTCCCACCCCAGGAACTGATTTACTTTACAATACAAGTAATTCTGAGTACTTGCATGCACCATTTTAAAATAAAGTAGGTGCGCAAAATCTGAGTTATGACAAGCCTCTTCTGTGATACTACTAAAGGAAAAAACATGAGTCGAACATTTCTTCTGCTGCAGGTTTCCTGTAGGCGGCCAGGGGAAAAGTCTTCTTAACAGCAGAGACTAAATGTACTAAAGGTAACCTGAGTTCAGGATCCATGCAAAATGTAGCAAGAAATCTAATGCAGCAGTGGATATCTGCAGAATTTAAGTAACTTACTAGGTCAAAAAGATGCAGTGCCCTTCTAGTTGTCATCCTCCTCTTCACCCTTTTTATTTTACTGTGTTTGAACGCAGAAATTTAATTGAAAACATCACAGATGGATCCTAAATCAATTCACTGCCTTTCAGTACCGTCTGTAGACCAGTTTTCCCATGTTCTTGTGTCCCTAAAACCATATCCATTAAGTTAAAAGTACACAAGCACCTCCCTACCTCTGGGAGCCCAGGCTGGGACTCGGCCCATTTGGGGTACAGACATTAACACCTGCACAAACTATGTGTGTCTTTAATACCTAATATTTATTAAATGCAAGTTATTTTCTGGTATTTTGTGGTGTTCTAACTTCTATGGGTATTACTTCTATGATTACTGTTGGTAGGCCATAGAAGAAATCATTAAAAGTACTATTTCAAGAAGTAACACAATACATCTGTAGGCAATTATATAAATATTCAAATGTTAAGCCACAATTCCTGAACACAATGCAAAAAACTTGGATATTTTAAAATAAATCACACCAAGAAAGTGGTGTGTTATAATTCATTTTTATCCTGTCACCCAGGGATTATGTAAATCATCCTTGATACTCAGTAGTCAGGGATAACATTAATAATTCCCAATGAGACCATAACCTTTTTTCATTGAAGAAATTGACACAGTAAGCCAGAAGGAAGTTCATTTCTATTTGTCCTGGGTATACTTTGGTTTGGAAAAAAACCCCAGTGAATAAGAGTAATTTAGAATATCAGGTATCTATGTCAGCCTTGTTCAAAAATTTGTAATTGTTTATACATTTCAAACAATTAACTGTATTGTAAACTTTATTGCAATAAATGGATGATTTGCACAAAAAACAACAAAATTGAACAGGTAACACTGTGCATTCCAAAAGTATATTTTTGCTGGCATAAGCAAGATATGAAAAATTATCCACAAAAACATTTTAAACTTAAAATAAACCCAAAGGATTCTGTTGAACTGTGGAGCAATCAACTTGGTAACATATGAACATGCTGTTTTCCATAGAAAACAAAGCAAGACCTCATCTGACAGACAACAAAACTTGACCAGGGTCTAAGGCTGTAGAAACCACTGCAGATTGCTGACTCTGATCACATCCCACAGCAGAGGCAGGCAGGGCTCAGTCTCTGTGTGTGATTTGCAGATTCTGCATCCAGTCCAGTGCCTGGCTGCTCCCAGGTACTTCCCATTCTGAGCAGATTGGTTGGTGTGAAAGGACACGTGGACTTTTGACCTAAACACAACCCATCTGCTGTTCTGGAGGTGGGACACAGCAGAAAGCTGCCCAGGAACCACACTCTCTTTTCAGTGAGCATGAGGTCAGCCCCATTTTTAGCAGTGGTTTGAATACACCACTCCATGGGACACAGGCAGATATTCCCCTGCTGCAGTTTAGCAGTGACTCCTATTGCTGAAAAAGACTACTGAGAAGGCAAGCAAATTTCATAAAAGATTTCCAGTTTGAAACTTTTCTCTCTTACGATTCTTAATACCACCAGTAGAGAGCAGCAGAGTAGGAACAGAGACATGAATACACAGAAACAGTTCAGCTGCAGCTTTCTTGCAGATGTGTAATAAACTATTGATCCAAAACAATGACGTTGCCAGAACAGTTATGAGTAATGAGTAAGTAAATCCTGGCTTCTATATTAATTTACCAATTCAACACCAGTTTGCAGACAAAATGGTAAATTGGAGTCAGACAGAATTCCAAGGAACTGAGTGATATTAAGAATTAATCAAGACGAGAAGCCTAGTGGCTTCACTGACAAAACATGTCAGCATTTGCCAGCAAGAAACCACCTGCTGCTATTAAGAGACCTATTTGAAAATGTTGTCCTCTTTCAAGACAAATTTGGTTTTAAGTCACTGAAAGTTAACTGGCTAATATACAACTAGTATTCAGATTTTCCCCTGTGTAATTGCTTACTAGAAGCCAAAGACAAAAAACATAACACAAACAAAAATTCTTGGACAGCATTGCAAAAAGCATCAATGTATTACGCAAACAGTACTTTAACATCTGTGTTGGAAGCAGTGTCTATAGGACATCAACTCCCCTTTCTGCTTTTTCAGCTTCAGTTTGAGTCAAGGCTAAGAAATGTTTGCAGTGCAAGAAAATGGAAGTTTTCAGCTTTCTTATTCCAGAGCTAAAAAATAAAGACAATATTAACACTATCAAAATCTACAGCTTTCATTAAGTTTTATAAAAAAATATAATATTTTATATAACCAAAAATATATTAGAGATGCCAGCACACACACCTACAGTTCTGCTTCAGTAATGTTCTCATCAGGGCAACAATAGTATTCCACAAAACAGATCTGTCCATCTTCATTCCTAATCATATACTGCAGTGAAAGAAATCCTTGAGCATCTGTTCGAATGGACACTTTACAAGACAAAGCCAATGCCTTTGTGGATGGTTTAAGCAAAGATATCTTATACCTGCAGGAGAAAATATTATTATTATAGATTATTTCAATAATATGAAAAAAATACATTGTGCAAAGAGGAACTGCAACATTAGTCATTAATAAAGACCCAGAATAAATGAAAAACAGTAAGGAACACGCTTATTTGATCTTTACCTGATAACAACATTAAACTGTCATTGTCAGCACTTAGCTTTTGATTACAGACACAGCCTTTTATCAGATGGGGGAGTATTTTTGTCTCCCATATTGATAAAATAAATGTTACAGAAATGCAAAAGCAGTTCTTAAACTTCCCATCAAGAACACATGATCTGGCATAGAGAGCATCAGTCACTTTCTAACCTGTTTGTCTGGGTCTGGTTACAGTGGAATGCTTCCATCAAATCAGAGTCCCTAGGGTAGTCTAGATGTGCACTTCCAGCATTTCCAAAAGTGGATAACCTGGAAGACAAAAAGCACCATCTCAAAACACTTGATGAGAGCTCTGTAAAAACTATTAATATTAGTCACTGTAGATATCTCGTGACTGTTTCACAAAACACTGCTGTTTGTTTCACTTTATTTAATCAAAAATGCTAAACTGTCCACACCAGTGTCACATTTACCAGGTTGTCAAAATACTCATTACTATATTAATTAGAGAACATACTGTGATTTGCTATACTCATTACAATTCTTTCTGAAATGAACCGTTATTCTAAAATAGTTCCCCTCTCTCCACCGTGAAAACTTCCACTCCTCACCAAAGGCAGCCAAGCACAAACATTTGAGTTGAGAGCCATTTCTAGTACCTGAAGTAGGGTTTATCTGGAGACATGGTAATCTGCAGAACTTCACTGGTCATATCCAGTTCAGCAAATGCTTCTCGTAGTCCCTCTGACTGCAGGATGATTTTATTAACAACCTTTGTACTGCAGAAATCAAAATCTAACAACTCCTCAGGCTCTTGAGTGTTGATTTTGCACACTGTTACTACTCCTCCTTCTCCCAAGAACAGCATCAGGGGATACCCATATCCACGATAACACATTCTAAGGGCCGTTGATGCTCCTGAAAAAGAGAATGAAATATACATTCTGCAGAGACCATAGCTAGAACATTTGATCACTTTAGAAAACTCAAATTTTTCTGGCACATGGACCACAGATCAATTTTAGTGCTGCCTCCTAGATACCCTCGGAAATGCTAATGGTTATGCAGTAAAATTAAATTACTTGTGTGTAGACAACTCAAATCCAAATAATTTCACCCACCAGACAAGAAACACCAGCTCTGACAATTAAGACACACAAACAGTTTAGAGTAATTGGAAAATCCTCATGGTCCTGTGGCTCTTCTCTCTGGCTCACATCATCTTTCCTTACTACTCTTGTTACTTGTGCAACCCAAACTGAAGTTAATGCAGCTGAGTTTGTGCTGTGGTCACACCCTCCTGCTGCAGGTTATCACCACTTGAACCTCTGGTTTCCCAAAATCACAGTGCTCTTTAGTACACTCAATTTAGATCTTTAGGTCAGCCACAACCAAAACTGTAGAGGAGTGAGGAGTTCAACACAGAGCTGCAAGAGTAGAACTGCCCAGAGAGCTGCCATGGTATCACTCCACACCACATGAGTACACATCTTGCAGCGCCAACACAACCTTTTGTGGATTCATGGAAATATACCACACACACCTGGCAAGGAGCTGGTTCCAAAAATGGTGAGGCAGTCCAGAAGAACAGACAAACTGATCCGGAACATCACTGATTCCTCCTGAATGGAAAATTCCTGAAAAATTTCTGCCTGTAAGTTAAAGCAAAGAGATGAAAATTTGGGAGTTTCTGCAATTATTTTACAGTTTAAACTTCAGGGTTTCCCATCAAGAAATCAGTACAACACAAAGTGATTTCCACATGCAACACAGCATTGATTATAGAAAAATGGGTCTTCATCCTCAAAACTAGGAAAACACAAACCATGCTTGAAACAAGGTAAGATGGCATAAACATCAAATCCTAAATACTTGTTTATTATGGTTTAAGTACAACCTAAAAAGGTAAAACCTAGAGCTGCTTACTTCTCCAGTTAGAAATATTCATGGAACTGTATAATGTGCCAACCTTCTACAGACAATAGCCACATTTTTTTATGCTCAGAGCATGAATAAACATTCCAAATACTAGTACTTAAGAACAGAACAGTGACTTCACCACTCTGAAATATGTACTGAATCCTGCCTTTGACTAGCCTGATGGGAATAAACTGCTCCATGCTATCTGTCACTGGCACTCACTGCTTTGTGGCACCTACAAGAACAGAGTATCTCAGAAATAAAGCAGGGTGGCATGAGCTGCTTTTAGAAAAGTAATTTCATATTCTCCTGGCAGCCCAGAGGGAAAACTGCATCCTGAGGTGCTTTGAGCACAGCACAACCATCTTCAATCAAGTGTCGGTGAATCTGTACTCTTTCACAGTTGACATAAATCCAACCTTTTAGCTTTGGGATGAGCTATAAAAACACTTAAACAGGGATACTATGAGCACTTGCTTGTGCAACTAAGCACAGCATGGCCAGAAGGAGCATGAGTTTGGCAGGCACCAATACATTAGACGATGGTGCAAACCCACTACACTGTTAGGTGTTCAGGGATGTACTGGTGCAGGATTTGGAATTCCAGCAGCATGGACACCCATAAACAAGGCAGCCTCACCATGGCCCTTGCTCCATGCCAGCTCAGGCACCTCTGCCTTGATTCCAGCAAAATCTCCCCTTCTTCACAGGTGAGCACATGGAATTTTTAGGGTTAAGGGACCTCTAGAGATTATCCAGTCTAACCCCTCTGCCAAGGCAGGGTCACCTGGAGCAGGTGACACGGGAACACATCCAAGCAGGGTTCGAATATTTCCAGAGAGGGAAACTCCAATACCTCCCTGGCATTCTGTTCCAGTGCTCTACCACCCTAAGTGTAAAGAAGTTCTTCCTCGTGTTGAGGTGAAACTTCGGTAGTTTATTTTATGCCCAGTGCTCTCCTTCCTGCTACTGGTCACCACAAACAGGAGTCTGGCACCATCTTCTTGGCACCCATCTTTGAGATATTTATATGCATGGGTGAGACTCTCAGTCCGCTTTTCTCCAGACTAAACAGACCCAGCTCCTGCAGGCTCTCCTCACAACACAGATGCTCCAATCCTGTAATCATCTTCGCAGCCTCCGCCGGACCCTGTCGAGTGGCTGCCTGTCCTCCCGGCGCTGCGACGGCGGCGGTAACCGGGGCCTGTGCAGGGTCTGCAGCAGCCGTGCCCTCCCCGTCGCCGGTGTCCCCGTACCTGGATGAAGGCGTTGGCCTGGATACACTTGGCATCCTCCACGGTCACGCGCAGCCCGCTGGCCGTGGCGAGGCAGGTGGCATGGTCCTGGAAGTGCACGGCCCGCAGGAGGTTGGACAGGTGCCGGGCGTTGTCCAGGCTGGCGGACAGCGCATAGCGGTCGCCGCTGGCGGGCGGCTGTGCCGAGAACGGCATGGCCGGGCACCGGGAACGCAGCAGGCGGGAGCACAGGAAGCGGAGCGCGGGCACAGGGAAAGCGAGCACCCGGACGTGAGCGCAGGAAGTGAGATCACAGCCTCGCCAGCGCAGGAGCTGCGAGCGCAGGAAACGTGACGCGGGAAGCGGAGCGGGCGAATAGCGAGCGCGGCATGGCGTGGGGGCAGATGGCGGCCAAGAGAAAGCGTGGAGGGCTGGCCGCGGGGGAGGCGAAGCGCGCCAGGAGCGCCCCGAGCGCGGGCGAGGCGGCGCCGGAGGGCGGCCCTGGGCAGCGCAGCACGCCGCCGCAGGAGTACAGCATCCCGCCGCCCGTGTCCCAGGTACCGCCGCTCGGCCCGGGGCTCGGGTTGTCTGAGGGACCACGGCTGAGCCGTGACAGAGAGGTTTATTCGTAATCTTCTATAATACCAGCACAGCTAAAAGTAAGCGTGGTGGTGCGTTGTTTCTGTGGGAATACGGGAAAAGCGCTATCTTGGTCCATGTCGGTAAGATGCGTTACCTCAGTTCAGATGTGTTTGAAAGAGTTGGGCAATTCTGTTGTATACAGAGGCGGTATGGAAACTGTGGCTGCTCCGTTTAGGAATCATACGGAGAAGGTTTCGGTAATTGTTCGCTTGTAGGAAAAACGTGAAGTACTGCGTGTAAACACGAAGATTTCACAATACGCTTGTCGACAGGAGAAGCTGGGTTGTCCTCTGGGGCTGTCCCTGAGCCCATTTTGCAGGAAAATTAGCGATGCACGTGGCCTTTTAGTAGTTGGATGGGAGTGAAAGGCTGTGCCTGGGGGCACGCTGTGGATCGGGATGAGGACGGTTCCTCCTGTAAAAGCAGTGCCCCCCTACGCTGTAGGGAAGTCTCCACTCTTGCTGAGAGCGTGGTTCTCTCTGTGTGGGCAGATCAAAATGAAGGTTCTTGCTGTGTCTTTCTGTATTTACTGTCTGAACTTTTATTTTTGCTGCGTTATAACATTATTAAGGCTGGAAGCTTCCCATGTGACTCTTGTGTCTTTTTTTCTAGGGCAAATGGAAAAACAAGGAGCGAGTGCTGATATTCTCCTCTCGTGGAATTAATTTCAGAACAAGACACCTAATGCAGGACTTAAGGACATTGATGCCTCACTCTAAAGCAGGTGGGGTTTGAACATCATTCCTAACTTATATTTTGAGCATACTTTTAAGCCGAAAGCTCTTAACAACCTGTTCTTTTATTTTTTCAAATGTGGTACAGAAGAGTTTTGGTGAAACTTGTATCTTAAACAAACACCTTTTGAGCCAACAAGTACAGCAATTGTTGTATCCTGGTATTTTCTGAGAAGGGAATCCTATGGCATCAGTCCTGAACCTGCACAGTTAGTTTTGTTGCTATGTTTTATTTGTTCCATAACATGACAGAAACAATTTGATAATTACCCTTTTATTTATAAACTAGTAAAATTTTTGTAAAACATCTGACTGTTCAAAGAATTTCTTGTTTTTTCCAGCCTTGTAAATGTTGTTTTTGTCTTGCAGATACTAAAATGGACCGTAAAGACCAGTTATTTGTAATCAATGAGGTAATTCAGGATTTGTCTTGGTGCTTCTTTATTTTATTTTATTTTCTATGGAAATTCGGTATGCAAGGGAAAGGGGCAACCAAGTTCAAAGTGTAACTTCATAGGTGAAAATTACTGATACCCAAAAAGCCAAAAGTTGACTTTTGATTAATAAAACCAGAATGAAACTTTTAATTAGATACAGATTTTAGTAATGAAGAAATACAGCATTATGTGCTTTTTTGTGTAGGTGAAAAGTGTAGTACGACTTATGCTTGAACAGTGCAGGACACAAATATGCTGCCAGCCCAAATATAGTAGGACATTGATATGCTCTTGTGTTTGTATCCTGGAACCTAATGCTCTTGTGTTTGTATCCTGGATAGGATTATCAGGTTGTTTGTAGCTTTAATGAGGTTATTACTCCTTCTAGTAAGTACACGAAATTTAAAAATAAGCCAAACCAAAATTTGAGTGTCAGTAGGTGTCATTTAATAAGACAAGATCTTTGCTTTTGTACTTCCATTTTGGAGAGGGGAAAATATTAGAGATGAATGTGGAAAGTTATCAAAAATGTCTTCAGGATGTTTGTAAGCAGCTAATTTGCTGTGTCTTGTGTAGGTGTGTGAAATGAAAAACTGCAATAAGTGCATCTTTTTTGAAGCCAAAAAGAAACAGGATCTCTACATGTGGTAAGGAAATGCTGTTTTGTTACATTTCTGTTTATAGCTGCAAATGCTTCAGTTCTAGCTGAAGTTTCCTACTCTAACAGTGAAGATGCATGATATACTGCTGCTTAGTTAAATTTGTTCTAATCTTGCGCTTCTGTGGATAGTGCAAATTTACAGTGCATGAACAGCTTTTGGAGACTATTTGCAGAAGCATTTTACAAAATTATTTAGAAAACAAGTGTTTATGAGCATGTTAAAAAAGCTCAGTACAGCTATAGAATTGACAGAAACTACTTTAATGCAGGAATAACTGGTTGGGGTGTAGTAGTAGAAATCCAGCATGTATTCTGGCTGCTGTTAATTTTTCTTTCTCTCTTCCCCACCACTTCTCCTCTGAAGGCTTTCAAACACACCACAGGGACCATCTGCTAAATTCTTGGTGCAGAATGGTAAGCTGGTGGACATTATTGTGTTTGTATTCTTGCTGTTCTGTCCGAAACATTTTCTGTAAGTAATAATGTTTGTTTGTTTGTTTTTTAATCACTGTAGTTCACACACTGGCTGAATTGAAGATGACAGGAAATTGCCTAAGGGGCTCAAGACCCCTTTTGTCTTTTGATCCAGTAAGTATAGGTTTTATTTCATTTGGGTATGTTCTTATTCTTTTTGCATGACTATTGCATTTAGCCTTGTATGTAAAATAACATTTTTATTTTTTGTAGGTATTTGACCAGGAGCCACACTATGCCCTGCTAAAAGAATTGTTTATTCAGGTCAGTCTATAGTTCTAGTGTTTCTTCACTGGAAATGTTTTTTGGTAACATACTTAAGAATTACAAGTGGTTTTTTTTTTTTTTTTCAAGTAGCAGTTTTACACTTCTGAACTTGAAAAGATCACAAAGGATTGGGATCATATTCTTAGTACGACTCAGACACTTATTCTTAAGTTTTGGGTTATAAAATATAACCTTGGTTTGGGAACTGAGTAAATTAAAAAGAGTTTAAAATGAGCCATTTATGTTTGACCTCTTAAATTGCAGATTTTCAGAAACACTGCCTTTTATTACAGATATTTGGTACACCACAGTACCACCCCAAAAGCCAGCCTTTTGTCGATCATGTTTTCACCTTCACAGTCACTGATGAAAGGATCTGGTTTCGCAATTACCAGGTGAGTAGTCTCTCCTAGCTCTTCAAAAGGAGGTCAGCAGAGTAACTTCATATCAAATCAATTAAATAAAATAAGAACCATTATTATTGTTAGCAGGATATGCCAGCCCCTACTGCTTACAGGTTCAGTGTCCTGAAATGACTTCCCTTCTGCCATATGTCTGGAGAGATCTGGTTCACTGAACTTGCATTCATTGAGTTGTGATTCTGTGAGAGATGTCTTGGTAGCAGGACATACTACCCAAGGCCTCAACTGTGCCTTAACCAAAATTGCTGCTTTGACCCAAAGTGATCTAGAGCTTACTTTGTGTAGAAGGAATTCACAAATACAGAGTACTCCAAAAGCTTGCTTGAATTTCAAAGAACTGCTTTATGTACAGGACTGGGTTTATACAAATCTAGCTAATCAGGTACCTTATATTGAATTTAAATTCAGTTGTGTATTACCATATGCAAGGTGCCTGCAAGGTCATATGCTTTGATTCAATCTGTGAGAAATGGAGAAAGTTTTCTTTTTATTGCAGATAATAGAAGAAGATGCATCTCTAGTAGAAATTGGGCCTCGTTTTGTCCTGAACCTCATAAAAATCTTCCAAGGTAGCTTTGGAGGACCAACTCTCTTTGAAAATCCTCATTACCAGTCCCCAAATATGGTAAGCAGCTCTGTCTTTGTTTTCTCTTTCATTTAGCAACTAATTTGAAAATCAGCCTTGCAGTCAGTATATACAGGAGCATCAAGTATGCCTTTCCCCATGACCCTTTGTAGTGCCCTAAACTGGTGACAGTTTGAGAGCAGAGTAGTTTTGTAATCATGAAGTGAATGCAGAAGTCATGTTACTGAAAAGATGGCATTACACTGAGGGTCTTGGCCATTAAGCAGAGAAATTAGCATTAAAGAAATAGGTTTCTTTAATACCAGATTTGTTCCATCATGCTTATTTGAAGCATGATGAAATTTAAATTCTTATTTTTATAGCATCGCCGGCTGCTAAGATTGTCAGTGGCAGCTAAGTTTAGAGAGAAGCAACAAGTGAAAGAAGTGCAAAAGATTAAGAAAAAAGGGACTAAGGTCCTTGTTGAAGAAGATCCTACTGAAGTAGTCTTTGAAACTCCAGCTGAAGAGAAGCCAGTGGAAATACAGCTTGTGAAACCAGAGTCAAAGCCAATTGTTAAAGATAAGAAGAAGCTTCGCAAAATTCAGAGGAAGAAGCAAAAAAAGCTATTCAGAACTGAAGGATCTGTGTAGATGTTATAAGGAATGAAACTTCATACAATATCAACCAAATATTGTAAATATTTGAATTCACATTGTACAGACAAACATGTCTGAACTTCAGTTTTATGTGAACAAAACATACATTCCTTTATAAAAATTGACCTTGCATTCTTTTATTGTCTTCTGGCATTCTGGGTTTTGAGAAATAACATGGCATCCCATTCAACCTGGCCTTAAACACTTCCAGGGATGGGTCATCCGCAACTGCTCTGGACAACTTCACTATGGCTATTTCTTTATTACATACCTTTAGTTCACAGTTCCTGACCTCATGACCTGGTTCTTCCACTTTCCAGTTCTGCACTCCCCCAAACTTTCTGTGTTTCAAAGTCTTCCTCGTGCCCTGTTTCTGTTTGATACCTCTGTTTCAATTGCCAGCATCTTAAAGTTGAAAATACACAACTCGTTTGAGAGGAAGCTGACCTGTTAAGTTCTAAGTATCATCCCACCTAGCAGGGTGAGGGAAATCCCATATAACTTCTGCAGCAAAGTGGTCTGCGTGCCATATGACTGGAAAGAAAGACTGGTGAATATAGGCATATGCTCAGTTCTCATAGTCTAATACATAGTCTAAGGCACAGCTAAGTTGGAAGGGACCTCCATCAGTATAATTGAGTCCAGCTTTACTCCTTGCAGAACTATGTAACACTAAGCCGTAAGACTGAGGTCATCATACAGACCCTCTTTAGCTCTTTACAGGCTTGGTGCCATGACCACTTCCCTGGGAACTGACCATCGTCTGTGTAAAGAGCCTTGGTGTCCAGCTGGAACTTCCCTGACACACTCATTTAACCACAGCTGGCAACAGCCCCAGAGAGCTGACTGCCCACTCTCCCTTGGTAGGGTGGGGGAGAGAATCAGAAGGGTAGAAGTGAAAAGTTGTGAGTTGAGATGAAGACTTTAGCAGAAACCAAAGCTTTTTGTAAAGCAAAAGCCATGCAGAGAAGCAAAACAAAACAAGGAATTTACTAAATCCTGTGGGGAGGCAGGTGTTCACCTCCCAGAAAAGCTGGGTTCCATCACATGTAACAGTGACTCAGGAAGACAAATGTGTCACTCACTCTTCCTCCCTTCTTCCTCCAGCTTTGTATATTGAGCACGGTGCTATGTTGTGTAGTATAGCCCAGCAGTCAGCTGGGGTGAGCTGCCCTTGCTGTGTCCCCTCTCAGTTTCTTATGCACCCCACTCTGGCAGGTGGGGTGAGAAGCAAAAACGGCTGTGAGTCTGAGCATTGCTCAGCAATAATGCAAGCATTTCTATCAACACGTGTGTTTTCAGCACAAGTCCAAAACACAGCTCCCTACCTGCTACTGTGATGAAAATTGACTCTATTCCAGCCAAAACCTCCTGGAGGGAGGAGGAAGGGGGTCCCCCCTCAGCCTCCTCTCCAAGCTGAACAAGCCAGCTGCTCTCAGCTGCTCCAAAGTCCTGCCGTCTGGACCTCTCCATCTAAGCTGCCCTCCTGATAAACTCCAATAGCTCCAATAAACTCCAACTTTATATCCTCCTTATGTTGAGGTGACCCAAAACTGTCCCCAGCACTTGAGGTGAGGTTGCCCCAGTGCAGAGCAGAGCAGGACAATCCCCTCCCTTGCCCGGCTGTTGATGCTGTGCCTGATGCCCCCAGGACAGGGTTGGCCCTCCTGGCTGCCAGGGCACTGCAAGCTCATGTTCAATTTACCATGTTTGTATTAAACACTGAGATTAGGACCTCCAGATTTTACTGTGAGATCAGTGCCTCCAGATCTTGCTGTCTGATCCAAAGCTCAGTTTGTGTACACTGATAGACACCTGACCTAGAGAAGGAAAGTGACTTGGACCAACCCTAACATCTCTGAAGAGCATAGGTATAAAAAGAAGCTACCTTGAGAACGTGTGCTGTGCTGGCTGTGCCTCTGAGCTCCTCAACACCCACAGGAATCAGAAATGTTTATTTCAGAAACAGTGTAGCCAGCTGGCCTAGGGAAGCGATTCTTCCCCTGTGCTCAGCTCTAGTGAGGTCTCACCTTGAGTCCTGTGTTCAGGTCTGGGCTCTCCAGTTCAGGAAGGACTTTGAGGTGCTGGAGCAAATTCAGAAAAGGGAAACTAAGCTGTGAAGCACAACAAAGCCTGGAGCACAGGTCTTAAGAGAGGCAGAGGTATTTACCCTGGAAATGAGGAGGCTCGGGAGACCTCATTGCACTCTACAGCTCCCTGAAAGGAAGGGTTGGCCAGGTTGGGGTTAGACTTTTCTCTGAGGTAACTGGCAAAGAGGACGCAGCCTTAAGCTGTGCCAGGGGACGTCAACGTTTGACATTTGGGGTAATTTCTTCAAGAAAGGGTGATTAGACATTGGAATGGGCTGCCCAGGGAGGGTGGAGTTACTGTCCCTAGAGGTGTTTAAGAAAAGCCTGGACGTAGCACTCAGTGCCGGTTGACACGGCGGTGTTGGGTCACAGGCAGGACTCGATGATCTCGGAGATCTTTTCCACCTTCACTAATTGCGTGAATTCCAGCACAGCGTGTCCGGTTAATCTCACACACCGTGACCGCACGCCCGAACCCGGCCGCGGAGAAGCGCTCCCACCGCGCCGCCGGCAGCCGAGTGACACCGCGCCGCAGGTCCCTCCCCTCCGCCTCGCTCCTCCCGCTGCAGGCCTCGCCCCTCCCGGCGCGGGGCGGCGGTGCCCGGTGTCCCGGTATCCCTGCCCCGCCGCCGCCGCCGCCATCGCCATGAAGTGCCACTACGAGGTGCTGGGCGTGAGGCGCGACGCTGCCGAGGAGGAGCTGAAGCGGGCGTACCGCCGGCTGGCGCTGCGCTGGCACCCGGGTACGGCCCGGCCCCGGCCCCGGCCCCGGCCCCGGCCCCGGCCCCGGCCCCGGCCCCGGCCCCGGCCCCGGCCCCGGCCCCGCGCGGCGCGGGGGCACCGCGCTGTCGCCTGGCTCGGTACCGGGGGCGGCGGGGCGGCTGCTGCCGCCGAGCCTGAGCGCCGCTGACACGGTTTCGTTGAATTGTCCTGCAGATAAGAACCTCGAGAACGCGGAGGAGGCAGCGGAGCAGTTCAAGTTGATCCAGGCGGCGTACGACGTGCTCAGCGACCCACAGGAACGGGCCTGGTGAGCGGCGCTTGGCCTGGCAGAGGCTTTATTAGCCTTGGCTGTGCCAGGGCTTGTCCTGTGCTGCTCCTGGGCCTCGCTGCAAGTCAGCGCGGGCAGCCGTGGGCAGGGGCAGCCGTCTGGTTTTGGGCTTTGCAAGAGTTAGAGCCATGCAGCCCCGTGGAGAGGCACAGCTCCGCACTCTCACCTTCCTCGTGGTGTGCCGGGAGCTGAAGGCGTGCAGGGCCCCGAGGAGCGCCCTGCGAACAGCCAGGCTTGGCCTGCTTCCTCCTCCCCGAGCACGGGGCAGCTTTTCACGGCAGCTCTGGTCAGCCCTCAGGCCTTGGACAGTGCATACAGGTGTTCAGTTCTAATTTGAAATACACACATACACCTCTCTAAGGGTTCGCTATTCTAAATGTTCTCTTTAGCTTGTTTTTCACATGGGCTGAAGCATCTACCAGATTACACAGCTAAACCCACCTCCCTTGAGTTTGTCCACCTTGAAAATATAGGACTGTTTTTCAGTTTTTATGTGCTTATGTACGATTTGGGGTTTTTTTGAGTGCATGCAAGTATTGGGTGATTTAAATAATGCCCTACCCCTTTCTGGAAGTTTGGTGAGGCATCTTTCTCAAATGTGATTGATTGGTAGTTGGTGCTGGAGGAATTACTGCTATAGATATTGCAGATAAAGTAATAGTTAAGTAAAGGTCAAGAGGGAATATCTACTGTGTCTGTCATGTTTTTTCTCTCTGAAGACTTTGGATGTGAGAGACAAATTACAGACAGTGGGTTAAGCTGTACAGTGATGTTTTAGGCATACTGTGTTAGTTTATCAGCACTGAGGGGTGTTCTGTGTCATCCTTGATGCTGTGAATTTTTTCTAGGTATGATAATCACAGAGAAGCTCTGCTGAAAGGGGGAGTTGATGGAGACTATCAAGATGATAGCTTAGATCTGCTGCACTACTTCACTGTTAGCTGTTACTCTGGATATGGGGATGATGAAAAGGTAAGGAATCAATTTTAATTAATCAGCTTAAATTTCATTATAAGTGTTAGCATTTGTTCTGTGTTAAAGTTATATGTAGAATTGTTAGCACAGCTTACACAAACCTAAGACAAAACTTGTTGCCGTAGAGCAGGACGGGAACGAGAATGACTCCAAGTCGAAGGATTTTTGAATTTCCCATTGGATTTTAAAATACTCACTCATAATATTTAATATATTGAAAAGCTCCAGGTGATTAGAAAAACATCCACCAGAGGAAATACTTACCTTTTGTTACTGTACTAGTAGTCAGTTAGTAACATATTAATCTAGAAGGATATAGGATATTTAGTAGTGAATTTTGTGTCTGGAACTTCCACAGAACTTGATCCTGCATTACTAGAAACTTATCACCATCTCCAGCATATGGAAACATTCTTTCTTTTAAAATTGTTTTTTTACTACACATGTGAGAGAGATAGAGACAGTATGAGGAAGGTGGAAATAAAAGCCTTAAGAGATAGTGGACCTTTATTAAGAAGGGTCATGTACCTCAAGCAAGTGCTTACATAGCCTTTATCCTGGTTTTGAGTCGCTCTTGCAGTGTAGCAATGTTTCTCTAAAATACACTGCACCTGAGCATTTGTACATCTATTATTGTGCCATGCAGAAGGTTTGTTTATTTATTTGTTTGTTTGTTTTTTTATTTAAGGGATTCTTTACAGTCTATCGACAAGTTTTTGAGAAGATTGCAAAGGAAGAATTGGAATATATGACACAGGAAGATATTGAAGAATTTCCTATGTTTGGATATTCTGATAGTGACTATGATACGGTAAGGGCAAATGTAAAACTGAGCTGCAGGTAATGGAGTTAAATCATTACTTTGTCCCAAAGGAAGGGTGCCTGCTGATCTCTGAGGTGAATATCATGCATCTGTGGTTATCTTCTACTGTTGTAGATCATTACTGCAAAGGAAGTGCTTGTGGTCTGATTCATATTTGTGTGAATTAAAATAGATATTTCCTGTTGGACTATAGTATTAGCCAGACCTGCAGGGTTAGTTGTCAGACAGATACTTCACAGGGCCAACCATCAACTATGCCAATGGAACTTAAGTCTATTGCAAGACCTATAAACCAAAAGAATGGATATTTTCTTTGCTTTCTGATGAGAGTAGTTTACCAGTGTTTAACACAACTTACGTTCCTGAGCTAATTTTTTTTTTCCTGTAACTTGTAGTGTCTTGTCTCATACAGGCAAACTGTATTGCACTTAGTATGTAGCACAGCCTTTAGAAAATAGATGTGATGTTGACTGGCAGTGTGAGCTTCCATTTTGATTACATTGTCATCTGCAATTAGCTTGTAGTCAGGTCTGATTCAGAAAAAATTGCATACTTTCCTTTGTGAAGAAAGAAAAGAAAGTGTATGGGTACTTGTATGACTTGAATTCTTGTCATCTGGTTTGCCAACTATTTGTTATAATCTATTGTCATGGTTTGACATGGAAGTGATTTTTTTCAGGAAGTCGAAACCAGGACAGGAAACCAATCAGTGGTCAAGTTTGGATATTGGCACCTGAAGTGACTACTAAAGATAGGGATACACCTCTGAGAACACAGGGGGTTAAAAGCAGGAACTCCCAAGAGCTCTCTCTCTTTAGTTCTGGTCAGGGTGCTGTGCAGACCTCCCCCGCCCAGCCATGGGGCTGGGTGGGGGAGGGGAAGCCATGCAGCCTGGTTGAGGTGAGCCGAGGGGTAGAAGGACTGGAACCGAGCCAGCTCCTGTGGACAGAAGGGTGGAGAGAAATGGAGATGCCTTTTTCATCCCCCCCGCCTTGAGGGAAGAGACAGAGAGTCTGGATGGCACCTGTAACTTTGCCGGTGTGGAGGAGAAGGCGGGGGGGGAAGGCGCCCAGCCTTGGCCTTGGGAATCGGCTGCTGGGCAGAGATATCAGCCGTCCAGAGAGTCTGAACTTTTAACCCTTTCCTGAGGAATGAAGGCTTTGTAAAATATTACTCCTCCTTGATTTGAAATAGAAGAGAGACAGTCTGGGATCTGAGATGATGGAAGAAGAAATTCTTGAGTTGGAAGGAGATGATGGAGTGGCTTGTGGCTGGACTTTTCTTGGTAGCCATAGTCTGAACCAAATTCTCCTGACAGAAGCTGCACTTAGGGTGGTGCGTTGGTGTGCCAGGAGACCTGTTTCAGTGATTACCAGCAGAGGAGTAGAGAGAACAGAGGAGAGTTGAAGAAGGTGTGGAGAAGCCCTCTGTCTTCGAGGAAGAAGAAGAGGAGAAGAAGACCTCTGTTCTTAGACCCTCAGCCCCAGGGGAAAATGGGGGGGACTGTAGTCCCAAGATGAGAAACTGAACTGTTGTCTCTTTTGGTCCATGGCAAAGCATCCTTAAAGGAGCCCTATGAGCAGTCTGTCCATGCACGGTGGTGAGAGCACTGTGACATGGAAAGGAGAGTGTCACCATGGCAGATTTTCTCCAGGTGGTTGCCATGTGTGACATGGAAACACAAGGGTGGCAATTGTGTTTCCTGGGGAGTCTGTGGCACAAGAGAGACTCCTGTCTCCCTTGAAAGATTGAGTATTTGAATATCTGAAGGGTGGCAACTTGATCAGGATCCTGGGTAGTGTCTCACTGTTGAGTTTGTTTGGAAATTAGGTGGGAGGAGGAGGGGTGTTTTGGAAAGTCTTCATCCAGGATTTAGTAGTTTAGTAGTTTTTATAGTAGTAGTAGTTTAATAAAGTTCTTTTCTTTGTTATTAAGCTTGGGCCTGCTCTGCTCTGTTTCTGATCACATCTCACAGCAATTATTTAGAAAAGTACATTTTCATGGGGGCACTGGCATTGTGCCAGTGTCAAACTGTGACATCTATCAGACTATGAGATTTAGGATTTTTTTTAAGGTTACCAGTATTTTTGTGTTGAAATTAAATAATGAGGTGATAAAACTTTCCGTAGGGAATAACTGCACAATATAAAGTGCACTCAAATATCGCTTCTAGTGTGGTACTTCTCCCTGTCACTTTCTCAGTATGGATAATTATTTATGAAATTTGAATTGATTCATACCTTAAAAGTTAGTCGCTTCAGTGGTACAAACCTTGAGTAGAGTTGAAAATAAAAGTTACAAATCAAACTTCTTAAGAAGTGCCAGAAAGGGTGTTTGGATGTGGGAAGAAGTTACAGGATGGCTTAACAAACTGAAATCTTTCTCAGGAAGAATACACAGTATCTCTGAACCAACTACAATATGTCTATTCATGTCATTATATTGAAACATCTTTTGAAAACTGCTTATTTTGAGGCCATGGGACAGATAGGATTATAGACGCAATAGCTTTAATGCTTTTTTAAGATGTCAATTAATAACTGCAAAAAGGACTGGAATTCTAATTCAACATGCTTTGACATCTGCCTAGTTCACATTGTTCTGGAAGCAGAGACTGTTTTTTTTTTCCCTAGAGATTCATAGGGGTATTTTATAGGAAATAGCTTCTGTTAAGTAAAAAGGTGATTTTCCCTGTTGTCTTATATTCAGACAAAGAGGTTACACTGTCAGAGGATTCCAGCAGTGCAGAGCTCACTTCTTTATGCAGTAGGAATATAATGGGAAAATAGTTTTAGAAGGGAGCTACAAAAACTACACAAAGGCTTCAAAATCTGTGATATGAATGCTCTCTGGTTTGGTGTACTCTGTGAATTCTGCAGAAGCTTGAGAGGCAGCTTTATTGGAGCCAGGCAGCCAGGAAAGATATTCTTAAGGCCATGAATTCACAAGCATTCATGGGAAGAGAAGACTTGCAGGTCAGCAAAAGTGATCAGCTTCAGGTCTGAGTAGCAGGCAAAACAAAATCCACCTGTGAGTTCAGCAAGGGCTGCTGTACAGACTGCTGGTGAGTACCAGACATGTGCAGGTTGTTAAGGTAGCTGCTGGGAATGGGTAGAGTCCCACCTTATACATCTGGTGAAGGGGAGGATGGTCCCTGTCATCAGTTGATGGGTGTGCATCCTTTTGCACTGAAGTATCCTCTTCTGAAGCAGAGATCTGAGGTAGGTAGTCTAATGTTGCTCAGGTTATTGGATGAAATATGAATGTTTATTGGTTATTTTTGTGATAGCAGGGAAAAACTGTAGTGACTTGCCTGCTAGAAGCCACAGCCATGAACTTCACATGTAGATAGGCTACTGGAAGTTATTGTTGAGTTATTCCTGTGAATAACAATTGATAGTTGTAGTTCCTGTAAATAAAAATGGGAGAAGAAGAAGAGGACTCACTAGAAGAAAACACTAAACCATGAAGTTAAATATTTCTATGAGGTATCCCAAAATACAAGCAGTTGGGCATATATAAGTGAGTAGTAAAAAGGAAGATTGATGGGGCAAGTAGTGTAAGAAGAGAGTTTAGGCATATCTTGATTGTTGAATATACAAAATTCAGAAGGACAATAATTATTTGGAGAGAAATAAAGAACAAACCCAAAGTTATTATGATGCCACATTATTAGTCCAGCATTTACACATGAATAGTAAAAGGGAGGAGAATAAGTAACAATCACTTACTTTTTATTTTAATGTGAAAGCTGGGGGGCATAATTTTAGCATACAGTTTGCTAGCAAAACAGGAGTAAATGTTTCTTCACATAGTCATTTGTTAAACTGTGCAAGTCATAGCTCCTTGCTGTTGTATCATCAAGGGCTATTCATTTCTGTCTTGCTCGGGAAACAGAGAAAATACACAAGGAAGAAATAGCATTATATATTTGTTTTGCTGCTTTTTTTATGCTGTGCAAATATATGGCTGACCTCTGGTGTGGTTTAATGTGGAGGTTTGTAGGTAAGTACCAGCTTGTAGACAGCATGTGTGATTCTGATTGTGCTTTTCAGTTTGACAGGAGAAATACAGCACAGCTAAGTAACTGGACACTACTGTCAGTGTGATCCAATCCTGCAGGGGAACATTTTTAGAAGTTGCAGTTTGTAATAGTTTAGACAAGATTGTTGAAATTATGTGCTTCCAAACTTCAAGGACGATGTTAGAAGATTCTCTAAATCTTCACTGCTCTGAGGCAAAACTGTGGCCTGTATAAAGTTCAGGGAAAAAAAATGGTTACAAAAGCCCTGAATTATTTTCTCGGCTTTTCCTGTCCCTCCTCAACAAGTGACTTAGTTTTGCTTTTTCTTATAGGTAGTCCACCCTTTCTATGCATATTGGCAGAGTTTCTGTACTCAGAAAAACTTTGCTTGGAAAGAAGAGTTTGACACACGACAAGCCTCAAACCGCTGGGAGAAACGAGCTATGGAAAAAGAGAACAAGAAAACAAGAGAGAAAGCAAGGAAAGAGAGGAATGAACTGATCCGTCAGCTAGTAGCCTTTATTCGTAAAAGGGATAAAAGAGTACAGGCTCACAGAAAACTTGTAGAAGAGCAGAATGCAGAAAAAACAAGGAAAGCAGAGGAATTTCGGAGGCAACAAAAGCTAAAACAAGCCAAGTATGTACATGTGGAACAAATTTTTTTTTTTAATGAAAATACTATCCATGAGGATGCGATATGACATAGATGCTGATAGTAGCTCCACTTGCTCTTTTAAACATCCTTGAAAATTTTAGGTAATAATTTTTGTCTCAAGTGTGAGCTTTTTAAAACTCATATTTCTGCATTGTACTGACTTGTAGAAATCTAAGACAATTGGGGAATGGTTATCTGGGTGCTGTGGGTAACTGGCTGTAATAGCAAAGAACCCAGTGTGCTTTTTTTTAGCTGGGGAAATAAAACTTAATAGTTCTCTTTCTTCTTTTAGAGAACAAAGAATGTAAGTTGTAGAATAAGGGAGAACAGGCTTATAGCAATCTATACTTAGATCACCTTCATCTGCCTTGGAGCTGTACCTGCTAAAAAGAAAGAGGGGATAATGAGCTTAACTTTGTTTTCTCTTCTAACTCTTTGGAAAGGACTCTTTGCTTGCACTAAATGTGAACTAAATGTGCACTAAATGTGCACTAAATGTGCACTAAACTTGTCAAAGTTTGGCTTTTTTGCCAAAATAGGAAGAGGTGGTCTCTCAACTAGAGCCACAATTTATTTTTTCATCTGGAAGAACTCTTTGCTTGTACATATGAGGGAGGAGCTTGAATTCTTATAAAGAGTGCACTTGCAAAGTAACGGCATATTGATAAAAATTATGTAATAACATACATGGAGTATGTTATGTACTATTTTTCTATATATACATAGGTACTTTCCCCCTTTAGGGACAATAAAATAGGGTTGTGCATTTACTGACAAGTGGCTTGATAATTCTGAGGCTAGAAGCTAGCTGGAGCAAAATTCAGCTGTCCTGTGATGCCATATTTGATAACTTGGGGCACACTTAAATTGGGAAAACTGAGTTGGTACATTCCTATAGTGCACAGTCAAGGAGTAATGTGCCTGTGGATTTTTTTGTCCTTCATTTTTTGTGAGTTTGGATCTTAGAGTAGGATTGAACTGACTTCCTTGCTGTCAGCTTGATACTGACCATGCTGCCTGAAATTCAGCCAGGACCCACCTATGTTAATATCTTTGCTTGCAGTGTAGAGGTGCACACTGACATCACAAATTAACTCAGATTGCTCAGATTTCCAATTATTTGCTTTACCATAATAGGTTCAGAACTTTCCTCCTGAGATGCCCAAGAGGAATAGTTATCTTTAAGTAGAAGTTATCTTTCAGTAACACTGTTCCTGTAGTTCCCATCTCAGGAACACAGTGTAGAAGTTACTATATTCTGCTTGCAGGCTTGCTGAGCAGTACAAAGAGCAGAGCTGGATAACTATGTCCGATCTGGAGAAAGAGCTGCAAGAGATGGAGGCACAATATGAAAAGGAATTTGGAGATGGATCAGGTGGTGAAGATGAATTAGAAGAACAGGAGACAAAAGGCATTGAAGGTATGGTGTGTAGGGAGGTGATACATATACTGAGTCACTGCAGTATGATTGTGGCTCACTTACAGCCTCAGATTCGCACTTCTGACTGTAATGCAACTCTCTCCCTCTGAGAATGCTGAGCTAGAGTCTGTCCCTCTCTGGTGTTTTCCTTTGAAGAAGCTGCAGCTGTTAATTTATACCAGTGTCTGATTTGGTAAGGTTATCTTGAGCTGTCTGTGTGTCAGTAGTACTGGAGAAATTGAATGTCAGTGCTGTGACTATTTTCTGAATCTTAAAGAGCATCTTGTTCAAAAATTGCTCATCTGACTTTGTCTCTCTGATCCCCACTGATCTCTTCAGACAAACTGAATGACGAAACTGAAGAAGCTGAACTTGTTGATTGTCTGTACTGCCCTGCTTGTGACAAATTGTTAAAAACTGAGAAAGCGTAAGTATTTGTGGTTGGGGATTTGGGGCTGGAGGTGTTGGGTTTTAAGTAATTTAAAACTGCATTTTAGAGAATTTTTAACTTCACATAATGATGAGTGTTGTCTGTCCAGTAAAGACATTGTCAGTGCAGAAATTTCCATACTTAGTAGTACTGGATAATGGGCCTGTAGTTAGTTTATATGTTAATATAACAATGTTTGTTCAGAGCAACCTGCAGTAACAATCTGGTCTTCACAGCATGAAGAATCATGAAAAATCAAAGAAGCATCGAGAGATGGTGTCGCTGTTGCGACAGCAATTGGAAGAGGAGGAAGGGAAATTTCCTGTGTCTTCAGATGATGCAGATGGAATACAGACCAAAGAGGAGGAAGAAACAGAAGGCATACCCAAACAGAAGTACTTAAAATAGTTTTTAATTTTGACTTTAATCATGACTCATGATTTACTAAGTCTCAGTGGCCTTCAGAGGGAGCTCCTGATGATTTGCTGCTGCATTGCTCTCAGTATTGTACAATTTGAAATACTTCTTAGCATCAGAGTTCCAGTAAAACACATGCCTTTGCATGACTGCATTCGAGTGTCATAAAACAACAGACTTACGTTTTCTCTGCTGCCTAAAGTTTTATGTTAAGGAAAAGAAGGGTTTTTTTATTTTTCAAGCAGAGGGACTTCCACAGAGCTCAAGCTTATTGATTTGGTACTTACTGTCAATTGATTGCTGTCAGAAATAGAAAATGAGTGTGCTCAAAATCAGAATTGTTACACAACTTAATTTTTTAAACATCCAGAACATAATCTCAGCTGTCTCACTGGTGTTTATCTTTGGGTTCAGTCTGAGCAGAACAAATGTTTTACTAAATGCAGTGAGTAGTTTGGGAGACCTAATGTTTTAATTCTGGCCTGAGTAACTTTCTTTTTGTGGCTACCTAATATCATGGTAAGAGGATAAAGGAAAAGTATAGCTTGATATCTTTTTAGAAATTATACTAGATTTTGGGGGTTTTCTGTAAAAAAAAGGTAATTTAAAAATTATCTTTACAGGCTCTCAAAGAAACAGAGGAAGAAGCAGAAAACAATGAAGGTATGTAGTGCTAATCATATTCTGGGACCTTTACAACCCAGTTTTCTTAAGAAGCCAAAAACCAGCATTTAACTCCTGACAAATGTTTCTCTGTCCTGCAAAATAGGAGAACTTGAAATTCCACAGAATTTGAAAACTATTTTAAAATATTTTAAATTCTTTTTTGCTGCCATTATAACTTTTATTAGACTTATTATAACCATATTTTATCATAATAATAGACCTCACTTTGTTCTGTTAATGCAGATGCTAATATGTGGTGCTGACTCTAAAAAGGCCTTAGTCTGAAGTATAAGAAAAACAGATGGAAACTGACAGATAAGGAGAATGCAAGGAATTGATCAGTAAGACCGGTAGTGGCCTTGGTGCATAAAGAGCTCAGCTTGGTGGTCACTTCTGGCTTTAGTTGTAGGACTTCGTATAATGCATTGTTTTTTAATCTCTAATTTAGAGGGGGTTGAAAAGACTGGCACAGTATTGGTTTCCTGTTGACACTGTAGCTGTTGGAATGAACACATCCATTCCACCTTTCTCTTGAAATGCAAACAAAAGTAACACCAATCTGTTGTACTCCAGGATCTGAGTCTGTGTGTGATATCACAGATCTGTACTGACAGCAGCAGGTGAAATTCACCAAGAGCAAGCTGTTTGAGGCTTGAGTGGCAGGGGTGTTATAGTCAGCATGCTCCTCTGTCTGCCTTCCTCAAACTTTATCCTTTTCAAGTATTTACTCCCCCATCCTAGCCTTGTTCCAGTGACCTGTCTGTATCAGGTTCTGGGTCTTCCATGCTTTCCCTTCTAATTTCCTATTCTCTGTTCACCTTTTCTGCCCTCTCCCACTCCATCATTATCTCTTGTTCTTAAGAAACTTTCCTGAGACTTTCAAGCATCTGAAGCTTCCTGGCTTCACATTGGCTGGTCCAGTTGCATAGTCTGAGTATTGGCTGGACCTTCATGTTTCTATGCAGGCCATGAGGCTTCAGTCAACTCTTTCCTCCTCTGTTTGAGACCAAAAGGTCTGTTCTCACTGCAGAGGTGGCACATAGTCACTGTGGCTCTGTTCCATCAGTTTGCTACAGCCTGGACAGTAGGTGTCACTCTTGCGTTGCAGAAGCTGGAATCTTAATGCTGGGAAATTCTGACCTCCATCCTTTGCCAAGCATTGTGGAGTACTGAGAATCACTGTGGGTTTTATTTTCTTTTCTTGAAGTTAGGATTAGCCAAGTTTTTTTTCAGATAGCTGAGACTGTGCACTAGAGATGGTAAGAGTTGCATTAATGTCGTGTTAGGTCAAATTTGTTATTGTGATTTTGGGAGCTTTGCTGTTCTGCTTCAGACAGGGAGTTAATATTTTGCCAAACCTCATGTATTGAGTCTACTCTGGCACATAGAAAAGGCTGCCACTATCTGCTAGGGAAGGAAAATACAGTGTGTCTACCTAATTTCAATCAGCTCAGTTATTTTGGCTTAAGTGTCCTAATGCAGTTGTCTGGCACAGAAAACTTTAGTCTAAATAATTAACCCTTTGCAAAGTTATAAGCCAAGCCACTATCTGTGAAATAAGAAATGGTAATCAGAACAGGATGAACCCTGTGTGTAAGTTGAAAGCTACCTTCATTCTCCTCTTCTGTAGTTTCAGAGGCTGTTTTATTGGTGTTTCTTCCCTTCACCACAGGTGGCCTCATCTTTCAAAACAGGAGAAATAAGGTTTTACATGTTACAGTCTCACTGAAAACACAGAGTAAAATTAAGAGGGTCTATGGCTTTCTCTCCTCCCAACCCACCCATGTTTGAGGTAAATGAGTATAATACTACAAACATAGTCATTAACGAACTGAAAGTATTTAACTTGGATTTTTTCTGTTTGGACAGAGTTATGAGGATTCTTTTGATCAAAGTGCTGATGAAGAAACAGTTGAACAAAAGGAAGTGCCCAGCATGGAGAAGGACAGGGACTCAACAGAGGAGTTGGTAGATGATGGCCAAAGATGTGCTGTGTCAGAGGACACAGGCATTACAGACGATGTCACCCAAGAGAATGAAACAAAAAGTGAAGCAAAAAGGTGTGTTGGGTTGCAACATTGCCGTCGCTGTGTCATTCTGTGTCATCTTTGATACTGTCAAACAAGGATAGATTTATTCTAAAATGTGGACTCTGGGGGCTGCTCACCAAAAATGGTTTGAATAAATACGATACTAAACAAAGTGTGTAGGAACTTCTCTGGAAGTGGTATTTGACTGCAGATTACTGCAATATCACTTCCCAGGAGCTGATGCAACATTCTGAGATTAACAATTGACTGTATAATTTTTTTTTTCCGGATGCACTTACATTTTGTTGCATGAAGCAAGAACAGGGGAAAGCAGCAGAGACATTGAAAACTGAAAAACATCAGAAGCTTGTAAATGCTGAATGTTCCTGTGCACTTATTTTGGTTCCTCTTTGTCTCTTAGCAGCACTAAGCCTAAAGGGAAAAAAGCCAAGGAAGCAAACAAGTCTAGTAAGTTGTCATCAGAGAGCTCAACAATGGTATGTCAAATTACTTATGCTATTTAAAATAGAATCATAGGTTGGAAGGGACCTTAAATATTATCTAGTTCCAGTAGACCACATTGCTCAAAGCCCCATCCAGCCTGGCCTTGGACACTTCCTAGGGATGAAGCATCCACAACTTCTCTATGCCAATGCCTTATCACCCTTACAGTAAAGAATTTCTTCATAATGTGTAATCTAGACCTGCCCTCTGTCAGTTTAAGACCATTGCCCATTGTCCTGTCAGTCTGCCTGTATAAAAAGTCACTCTCCCTCCTTTATGGAAGTCCCCTTAAGGCACTGGGAGGCTGCAATGTGTTCTCCCTGGAGCTTTCATCTTTCTCAGCCTGTCTTTTTAGGAGGGCTAAAAAGTGGTGGTCATGTAACTACAAAGAAGGCTGTTTTTTGGTCACCTCCAGTCCACCAATTCTGCCCCTGTAATTTTGACAGAGCTGAAACTTCAGCTCTTGTCCTTACAGAGAAATGCAGGACTCAGCTTCATTTCTAGTAGAGCTGCTGAAGTTCTGTGTGCAAGGCAGTTCAAATAAATGAAACAGCTGAGGACAGAGTTGTTGTCACCCAGCAGGTGACAGGCAGTACCGTTTGCATCTTTCTCAGTCTGATGCTTGCCGGAGAGCAAAACTTTGTAGTGAGTATAAGACAATGCTAAATTCACTGTATCTCAAAGCCCAAAGCATTGTCTGTATGGTCTGGTGAGATCAAAACTATTCTTTACTTTGAGTTAGATTTGCAAGGCTTCCATTCTTGATTTTACTTAAAGCACTTTGAAAGTTATATTTGTGTTTATTTAAAAAAAATGTGTTTAATTGTTAATAAATAACAAAATATTGATGACAGAAACAAACAGCTTATTCCTGGATCATTGCTAAGGAGAAACTGTGTGCAAGAAACTGATGTATTGCACTGATGACATATTCAATACAAATGTGAAGCATTCTGGGTTTTTTTTCTCATTGTAGAATGAAGTTCCTACCCACTGTGTAACCTGCAACTGTGCATTTCCATCCCGAAATAAATTGTTTGAACACCTGAAAGCCACAGGACATGCAAGAGCAACAACACCAACTGTAAAAGGAGCTGTGAACACCAAAAACAAAAAAGAGAAACGTAAAAACAGATAGAACTTTGCTATAGTGACAGTCTTCAGAATTGTACATTAACACTCTCACAGAACTGAAACATGCACACTGCCTGTGTCTGGAGTTAAACAAAGGCAAGTACCAATGTAGGGAAAAGATGAAGACGCACAAAAGGAATACTGTTTTGTAGAAGACTCTGTGCTTTCTTCTGTTCTTAACAGCCTTCCTTTAGTCATGGAATGGTTTGGTGTCATGGCACAAGTGGGTGTTCCTTCCACCAAGCCACCTTGTCCAAAGCCCTGTACCCTGAGCAGCTTTCACACCATGAGTGGGGAAATAGTAACTCAGAGCTACTCACCCTGTGTTCCTGTAGAACCTGCATGTATTATCTCCACACAGAGGAAATAATAAATTATTTTGACACATTTGCTGTTGCTTTTCTTTTGAGAGGGCTCAGCTCAGGGTGAGTGTAGCCAGTAGCAGGGCCTGTGCTCTGTGGGTGCTAATAGCACCCAGGTCATGGGTTTGATCCCGTTATGGGCTGTTCACTTACGAGCTGGGCTTGATGATCCTTGTGGATCCCTTCCAAGTCAGAATATTCTTTGATTCTTGATCCTCTATCAAATACGAAGCATCACCAAGATATGGGCTTTTCTTCTTTCAGTCTCAAATTACTTAATTACATTAAGCAGCAGACAGAAGGGAAGGAGTTAGATGACAAAGCTGTTTAATCAGTTTTGACAATTCCTATCTGTTTTGTACATCTACCTCCATGGCAGGTGTTGGGGAAAAAAAGTCTAGTGGAACAGTCTTGCTGGAGTAAGTGAGGGAGAAATAAATAAGTGACATGAATTAATTAATTTGTTCTGATTTCTAAGGAAAGACACTGTGCTTCTGTTTAAATGCATAATCTGCCTGATCTTCAGTAGAAAAAAAAAAAAGTGGGATATCAAACACCTGATTTTGGAGTGGAATCGGTTTGTACATAGGAGTTAGCAATGGAGTCAGAGAAGGCAGTGTTCAGCAAAGCCTGTACAATATTGTTTAGGACCCATGGAGTAAGATTTGGAGAGGTACTGATGCTTTGTTACTGAAGTTCCTCTAAGTACTGGCAGAATACTCTCCTCCCCGCAACTGACATGGTACTTTATTGGGTCAATGAATTTTTCCAATAGTAAATTAGGAATAAAAGTAAAATGATAAATGTACAGTTCTTGCTGACTGTCCACAACATCTGTTTTTTTATTGGAAGCTGAAGGAAGCAATGACCTTACACATTAAAATGTGATTATGTAAGAAAGAACATTTTATTCCACGTTCCAGAGTTTGCGCCTTCACAAAATGATTAATGGGTGTGCTATGCAATTCCAAAAGCAGCAGGAGGAAAAGAGAAGTGTATTTTGGAGAGAGTGATGACTTGATTTCCTATCCCCATGATAAAAATAATTACTGTAATTAGAAACATCTCAACTGTCTGCAGAATTTTTGTAATGCTCTAATTGCAGTGTGTCCTTCTAGGCAGGGTAAACAGTTTTAACTCTAAAATTTCTTTCACAACTTTTTCTGTCACTCTTTCTAAAAACTACTGATTTTGATATGATTTTCACAGGGGAAAGAAGAACACATGCCTGCCTCTCCATTTGATATCCTGTTAATCCAGTCAGGGTTTTTTTGATAATGGCAAAATAGGTGTGCAGTTCCTACAAATCAGCACTGTAGAACTGAACTGTAGATTTACAAAACAGATTACACCATATCCTTTGTTGAACACTGTATCTGTCAGAATGCTCTTATGATACTGAACAGGCATGTAATCGTCACACTGTGATTTTATTTTAGGGTAGATTAGTGCCCAGTCTGGGTTTCAAGTATCAGGGATTGTGTGTGCCTCTCATGTAAGGAAACAAATCAATTCTATTTTGCAGCTGCTCTTTCCACGTGTCTCTGTAAAGCAGTACAAAATACTTCCACAGCAAAGTCAACGTCGCTCTTAGTAACGCACATAGGAGGCTTAATTCTGAATGTCTGAGGAGAGAGAACAAAAAGAAAAAGAAATGCTCAAATTGTATGGAAAGAATATAGTTTCAAGCAGTCTATCTGGGTCAGCACTCCCACCCCAAAAAAGTGAGGAAAAAAGGAGAACAGCAGTGCAGGCACTGAGGCTTACGATAAATGCACTCTGAAGTGGAGCAATTTTGAACTTGGCTGCACTGAATTGCATCTGACTCATGACCCCCTCTTGATAACCTAACTGCCTCCACAAAAGACCTAAGTAGAGTAGGTTGTGTCTGCAGCTCTGTTCAGCAGACAGAGACAATCTCAGATGGATTTGTACGAAGAAAGAACAGAGACAGACCTATTTTCCTTTCTTGCAGCTCTACCACAGGGAAAAGTAGTATCTGCTGAGAGTGGCAGGCTCTTGCATTGTGTCAGTTGATTTGCTGTTTTATTATAGGTTGTTCTTAAAGGCTTTTAAGATAATGCATTATGAATGAATCACTAAATACTATATTGTAGTTAGGGTGCTATAGCTGGAAAGCATGTTAATCAGGAAGGGTTCTATGTACAGCTACACTTGTCAAGAACATAGGCTCTTAAATCTGAATGCTCAATCCATGTTTTCTAGAGTATTTATTTTCCATAAGAATCTTAAATTTCAGATTTTTCTGGCATCACATCATGGGACTTAATACATGAAGAGCGGAGTAATGGTCTTTCCCACCCACAGCCCCTGCTGAAGCAAACACTCACAGGTAAACAGCCCTCTTACCAGACAGAATGAGATTTTATTGCACTGAGCTTTAGCTCGTTACCTGTCTCCTGGTTTGTGATTTAGGGAAGAACTGATGAGGTGACAGACACAGTGTCTGGTTTATTTTAGCTACCCTCCATCCATCTCACATGGAAGCTGCCTCCTCTGTGTCAGAGGGCTTCACTGACTTTCACTGATGGGGCCAGCCCTGAGGTAATTCTCTGCCATTAACTGAGTGCTGCAGGGAGCTGGTACAGCGTCCTGGCTACACCATGGAGTACACCATCACGTGGTGTGGGCTGATGGCCTTCACATCCAAGTCTCTCTTCTGTACTGTTGCTGAACTTGCTGTAAACACCATTTTCCCCCCTTTAATTACTATAGAATTAGAAAATTACCAACTCCTCAGACTCAAAGAACTACAAGTTTTGTACTGATATGTCAGGTGATAACCTAAACTGTACAAAGACTTGGTCCTGAGTATTGCTGAGTTCTTCTGAATTGCAGAGACTGTAGTACCTTGGTTTTGTAGAGGAAGTTGTCCCTCTGAAGGAAAACTCCAAGCTTTGTGCTTGTTCAGAATGTTTGAAAATAATCATAAAATTCCTGTTTAGTTTTAAAATGAGCGACAGAGATAGCTCCTAAGAGTATACATTTTCTAATTTATTCACTAAACTAAATTAACTTGGAGGGCATGTAGTTCACAAGGACATAAAATAAGCTTTATTTATAACCAGAGGTTCAATACCTGACTGTAGAGTCCTCCTCTGCCGATCAGAACCCCCATATCTTTACAGTCCTCCCAGATTTGACTGATTTCTTCAGCTGGAAGAGGGCGTCGGCTGTCCTGAGGAAAGGAAATACTAAACGTAGATATTCTAAATTATTTCTGTGACAAAGATGTATATTCCAGTCTCTCCAATAAATCCCAACTCTAGCTGAAAATGTTAGCCACATAACTTACCTGCTCTCATGAGCCTGTGCAGTTAAGGTGCATGTCACTGTTTACTCAAAGCTTGTGAAATAGCTAAATGATGGAATGTTCTGGCTCATTTTTAGCCAGAGCAATGTTTTCCCAATGCAGTGTCTGCTTTTTAACGGGAAATATTTCTATTATTTTAACTAAAATAAAACGTGATAAAGCCTTCAATGGCATTGTAAATTGAAAGGAATGAAGAAGTCTCTAACCTTATCTGTCACCATTTCTACTCCAATCATAAGTCCCTTGCCACGGACATCTCCAACAATGTCGAATTTATCCCGTAGTTTTGCCAACTCCAGCAGCATGTATGTTCCCACATCCTCACTATTTTTTTGCAGACCATCTTCTTCAATAGCCTGGTTGAAATGAAGTACCATGACAGTGTTGCAGGAAAAGCTTTCAACACATTCTGTGAATCCCCATTGAACTTGACACTATATTTATCTCACTTCCTTGCTGTGTTCCTTGACTACCTCAGTGCTCCCATTTTCCTTCTCATAAAATACTCTTAACAGCATCAGAATACTATTGCACATAATACTTGGAAGTTTCTGTGGCACTTTTCACATTTTTCTTAATACTTACATTTAATCCAGTAATTCCTATTCACATGTACTTGTAACTGAAAAATACCTGACCAGAAGGATTATTTTCAAAATCTTACCAGAATATTTTAATTTTTTCAGTATCATGAGAAGAATACAATTTGACTAGGCTTATCTGTGTGTTATAGGCAGGGAACAGCTTGAACACTATATTATATTTAGCAACAACATGCTTTTTAATAACAATCTTTTCTTCATTCTTTACACTGTCCTCCTTAATCAGAGTTCTTATTTGCAGGCATGTACTGGCACCTACACACAAATGATTAGATGAACTTAACATCTACATTTAGAAAAATTACATTTAAAAATAATTACAGAAGATAAAGTAGTTGTTTCTACTTTTCCTTTTTTTTTCTTTCAACTTCATTTTCTTCTTTCTGACTCTAACAATTTCCTTGGAATTATTTGGCTCCAAGTTATTTCAGAGTCAAAAACCCCCAAAACATGGGTTCTTTACACAATCATCCATCTTACTAATAGCTTAAACACCCAAACCAGTCAGGAAAGTAACATGAATAGAAACAGTGTCTGCTGTAATGAAGTGAGCTTCAGGATTTCATGTTCTTTGCATAATCAAGACAAATTGATTTGTGGTAGTGACCTACTACCCACTGACTGATTTTCTACTGGATAATAAGTAAAATATGTTGCACATTTTTCTGTTTTCTTTTTCATGAGGTAATTTTTTTTTCCAAAAGGATTTCTGACTTTAAGTATTTGTAACTGTCTGGTCATTAAGGCTTTTTAAGCATAAGGTAAAAGCATAAAGTAAGCATAAAGCATAAAGTAAAATTTTGCTAAGCATGTATGCCAGAAAATAGATTTTCTTAGCTGTGGATTTGTGTAGTGCTATGAAAGAATTAGCTAAGGATTTTGAGAAAGTACTCTCGTACAATTTTATTAACAAAGTAGAGAACCAAAGGGAGATAAAGATGATTTTGAAGTCATAGTAATAGGGCTTCTATTCTTTCTAGAGATCTGAAAATTTTTGCAATTAAACTAATCAGGATTTTTTCCTGTGTATAGGACACATTGGCCATGCATGTATACATGCATATTCAGCATATGTTTATGCCCTTAGCTATTTTTAAAATTGCCCACATAGAAACATATACATGCAACTTTCATCTTTTGATACAAAGACCTTGTGGTACAGCTAAATTCATGTAATGTTCTTCCTACATCAAGAACTGCAGCTCCAGCTACACAGGCCAGAGGGTTTCCTCCAAATGTATTAAAGTGAAGGTTTTGAGCCAAGGAACTTGCAATCTCTAAAAGAAAAAGAACAACACTGGTTACTCCTTCAGTTCACAGAATCACAGAACCATAGAATCACAGAATGGTTTGGGTTGCAAGGGACCTTAAAGATCATCCATTTCCAACCCCTCTGCCATGGCTAGGGACACCTTCCACCAGACCAGGCTGCTAAGAGCCCCATCCAGCCTGGCCATGACCACTTCTAGGGATGGGTCATCCACAGCTTCTCTAGCCAACTTGTGCCAGTGCATCATCACTCTCACAGTAGAGATTTTTTTCCTCATACCTAATCTGAACCTAATCTCTTTCAGTTTAAAGCCATTCCTCTTTCTGTTACTCCATGCTCTTGTAAAAAGTCTGTCTCCATTCTTCTTACACTGGAAGGCCAAAATAGGTCACCGCAAAGCCTCCTCCAGGTTGAGCAGTCCCAATTCTCTCAGCCTTTCTTCTTAGGAGAGGTGCTGTGCCCCTCTGATCATCTTGGTGGCCTTCTACAGTTACCTTGTTTGGTAACTGTACTGAATTGCTTTAAACATTTGTTACTGTAACAACAATTTCATTTACTGTGGTTCAACTCTGATTCTGCTGGAGACAACACAGCAAGATTTCCTGAAAGCAGGCTGTGCAAAATGAGTATTTCCACAAACTATACTGCCTAGCAGATACCAGAATAAAACTTATTTTAAAAGTCATGCTTCTAACATATGCCCTCACCTGCTATCTACAGATTTTCCTCACTAGATTGAGCCAGCCATTTGTAGGAATCAAGCAGCTGCCCTATTTATTTGCAGTATATTTATCAGTAAAACAGTGAATTCAGTGAGGATTTCCAGGCTCTTTTACCAACCCTATAAACCACTCACATGTTCATTCCTGCTTCAGTTATACAACTAAACCCATTTAAATACAGCTCTGTACTGATACAGCATGTGGTGAAACAAGTGAAGCAATGAGGATCCAATTCATTTGTCAAAAGATAGACTGAGATAAATTTTAAGTAATTCACCTTTTTAAACACACATCTCTCCAGCAGTAATTATGCTGTATTATGTTTTGCAATTACTCTGTTTTAGATCATAGTGGAACAGAACACTTATACCTTTTGTTGTAACAACAGCTGCCATTGGGAAGCCATTACCGATTCCTTTTGCCAGAGTAACGATGTCAGGGACTACACCATGTGTTTGAAAACCCCAGAAATGGCTGCCTGTCCGTCCAAATCCTGTCTGCACCTTTCAAAGGTAAAATTCAGAGAAACACTCATCACTTTCTCACACTTTATAGTATAGTTCCTTTTCTTGTCTTTCTATTGTTACTTTCTATTTGATTTGCATTAAACAGCAACTACATCTGGAGTCAACTTGTATTAGGACCCTAATTCAGATGGTCCTACACAAAATGCTATTTATTGTAATTGGATTTTTCTTTCATGTGATAACATGTCATCATGTCTTAGGCTTGGTGGGGTGCACAAATAAGATGCAGCTTCCATTTCAAAGTGGAGAGGAAATGTAAAAGCATTTGAAGCATTTGATACTATTTTAATATTGCTTTAGCTAAGAAAATTCTAAAACATAGTTGCAGAGGTATAGCAATCAAGTCTCTTCTGTATTCTATGTCTGTCAACAATACTCATAAAAGTAAGGGTTATTTTGACAAATCTTCTATCACGAGCAGCATCTGTTGCATATTTATGTAAATTTACTGCTCCCAGAAGGTAAGGACTGAAGTCTGCTACAAATATTACCTTTGCACAAAATGAGAATAAAGGCAGTAAAAACTGGGTGGCTCCTATGCTTGGATAGATGCAGTTTAAGACTGTGTTAAACTTAAGCTACGAAGTGTATCGCATTTCACTTGGATTATTTCCAGGCTTCACCTGGATTCTGTTATGATAACTTTCAGAGGTACCTTACTCTAGAATTCTTATGTAAAAAAATCTGACTCACTTCATCTGAAATGCAAAGGCCCCCTCTTTCCCGTATAAGATGATAAGCTTCCTTTAAGAAATTTCTTGGGTACTGAACAGCTCCATTAACACCCTGCCAAGAGAGAAACACAATGTTTTCAGGAAAAAACAAGGAAACATGAATTCTACTTGAGAAAAAAACCTAGCAGCCCTCAGGTAACAGCAGGACTGCTGTTACAAGCTTCTGGCTTCAGCAGTGAACTCACTTCAGAAAGCTCCTGCTCAGGTCATGCATGCCCATTCCACAGTGCTGCCTGCTGTTCCATTAGTTGTGCTGGCAGGAATGTTTGTGAGGCCATGATCATCGTAAGACCAAGTCAATTAACAGCAAACTGCCCAAACAAGGACCATGAAAATCTACACACAGCAAAACCCAGGAACTGTTGGCTGATGAAGTTGACCACAGAATTCATATTCCTTCTTTGGTTAATTTGTTTAGAACATTGCCTCCACAATGTCTTTTCACCTTGACAATCTGCATTTGCCTTGGAAATTCAATTTTTTTCCTGCACCTGGACCAGAACAGCTTTTTAGACTCAAGTACATAAATACTTAGAAAACAGCAAAAACCAGAGAACTCCAGTTTTCTCTCATAGTCAGAGTTGTCACATTGTTTCTGTTGCCCAGGATAAGTTCTCCATTTTTCCTATTGAAAAACCACGTATAAAGCAATTGTGAATGTAGGGTGAAACTTTAGGAGAAAGAATCCTGTGGCCATCAGTTGCCAGACAGCTGTTAAAAATATAGTGGACAACATGACTAAAAGAGGGAGAAGGGGGGTTGAGTTAAAAGTTTACAGAAATAGTAATGAAAATTGAAAGGAGATAATAGAAGCCAAACAATAGCATGCATCACACTCAGTATTTAAATGCAGGAAAAAATGTGTATGTTTAATCATGATTCTGTGTTTAATTTCATGAGAAAAATTCTAGTTCCATTGAAGTCAGTGACAAAAGCTGAAATTTGAAGGCAGTGCATCCAATCTTTCAAACATTCAAGGTGTTAAAAGCATTACAAAATCATAGTAAGAATCAGCAAACATCTATGTTCAGGTTGCTGCTAAAGAATATCAGATTTGAGTATTTCACACTACTTGTGCTATCACAACTGAGAAATGGCAAACCACCTACTTGGATTGGTTCAGCAATAAATCCAGCTACTGTCTTGGGCACTGAGGTATTCAGAGTATCTTTGAACTGTTCAATGTACTGGTCTTTTGCAAGACATGCATCTGTTTAGAGGGGAAACAGTTTGAAGGGGATTTACTTAATATGACACAGAACTATCTTCAAAACATGAAACTATGCCTCTAAGCAACAAGTGTTGTATGACTGCGTGGTAAATATCACCTCTCAAATGAACAGTAAAAAGCTAAACATTAAAGGAGAGAGTCTCTTCTCATAAATGTGTACTCCATGGTTAGTGCAGGTAGGAGGATTCTGGAGAATACAGCATGTGCTTTAATAAAGTACTTAGTACTGTGCTTAAATAAGAGCACTTAGTATGGCTAATGCTGCCATCCACTAGGGACGGCAAAGCTAAAAACAAACCATTCTGTTACATGTGCAAATGAATTAAAATAATAAAAAGTACTTGTTGAAACAGTAGAAAAACTGATTGGAATTGTTATCTGCAGAGCAGATAGAGGAGATTTCACACTGTGCTGTGTATGGAACACCTTGCCCAGTGTAAGACCTCTGCCTATTGCTGGTTGTCCTTACTATTTGCCTTATTCCAACATAAAAGCTGGAAAGCTGTCACAATTTTAGAAACTGCGAAAAAGACCATCAATACTTCTGTTCTTCCAGATGTGCTGAAGTGAGTTCCACAGCTTCTAGAGTTGATCATGACAAATACAGGAAACAAACACTGGGATTTCAAGAAGAAATCTGAGAACATGATGTCATCTTGCCCAGATTTTTCCCATTTGGATGCAGGATCCTGAGATTCTCTGCAATATTTTTTTTGGGTCAGCCTTGCAAAACCTAACCAGACATCTACTTTGCTTGAGGAGGTAATTATAACCTATTTTCACAGCTCTCCAGTATTTTGTAATCTGAAAACCAAATTTTTGTCATGTACCAACCTTCAGTACAGCTGCATTTTCGAACAGTTTGCACTGGAGAATCTCTACAATGGCTGCCTCCCCATGGACCACGAAAAACATCTGGTAGCATTGTCTGTCAAACATAAGAGAAATAGCTACAGATTTGATGACACCTTTCTAAGAGATCTTTTGATCTAATAACTAACGGCAAAACAGAAAAACAGCTGTTAGAGTCAAGGGGCAAACACAGTTCGAGGAACTTGTGTGAGGAACACTTGGGAGTCACACCAAATAACTAAGACAGTTTTGGAACCAGAAATTTTAGACTGTTCCAGCAGTAGCCACTCAACTGATTTTTTATTCCTTTTTTTCATTCTTAGTCAGGATTTTAAGACTTGCTGGTAGTATTTTGGTAATCTGAAATATGAACAAAATCTGCAAAGTAGAGTGAGGCAGGCAGATCTAATAGAGCTTTCTAATCCTTGCTGCTGATGAAATACCACATGAGTTTGGGCACTCACTGAGACAGACTGGGAAGCTGCTATAAATGAGCCTTCCTATGGTTTTAATAATATGGCTGAGCTGTCACCTACAACTATTGGAGTCAGCAATAGTGGCTTCTAGAAAGTTACTCCAATCTGCTCAAGGGCAGGCACATAACATACTGCCATTTAACTTCAGTGGATCTCCTTAATAGATATGTCTCCTGTTTTGCTGAAATAAGATTCCCATTCATTATAGTGAAAGATCTGCTCCAGACCATCTGAAATCAGTTTTGCACTGATAGTGGAAATGCCAAAACAAACTTGAAAAAAGGGGTTCAGAACATTATTTTGCTCCTTACACAGACTCCCATGCAAGCATCAAGCATGGGAACTTGAACTAAAGAACTGCAAATCATGGATCACCCATGTTATGGCTGTCCTAACTCCAAATTAGCCTGAGAAACTATACATAGAAGAAAAGGGGACTCTGGCTGTTGAATTTGCACAGCAAACACTGCTACACTGCAGTTTTGATTAGTGACCAAAAAGCACTTGAGGGCTGAAAACATAGCAATTGCTGAAATACTCAAATAAAATGTTAGTTACCCAGATGATTAAAAATAAAAAATCTCACAGTTGTACAGCCAAAGCCATTGGCAACACCATGCTTATAAGGAGTCAGAGATGTCAAACCCAGTGTGTAAGGGCTGCCTCCGTGGTATCCTCCTCTGTTCAAAAAAACAAAGCAGATCAGCATCACTCATTTCCAAGAACTGTCTGGAGCAATATCAGTTCTGAGAAGGCATGCTTCTGAGATATAAATTGTTGGGGAAAATGAGCATTGTTGCACTGAAACGAAGGAGATTCCTACTGCCATTTTTTGCTCTGCCTTTTGACTGCTATTTCAAATATGAAAACTGTGAAGAGATGTTTGAGAGGAGATGAGTACAATCATTGGAACCAACAGTAATTCAGACAGTGCCTCATGAAGTTCTGCTGTAGCACCCGATCCCTACAGAGCAAACATCTCTGTCTTTTGAATCTTGGAAACAGCTGCTGTCTCCAGCAGATGTTGCCAAACATTAAACTAGATGGTGGTTTGCTGTCAGTTTTATACACAAATCAGAATTGGTTAGTGAGGATATACAAGCAAGGTAGGTACCCAATGTTCTGTTGAACACAGTAACAGAAAAATACAGCTCTTCCTTAACACAGCCTTTTATTCCAATATTTGAGGGCCCCTGGTCTGCATAGCAAAGTGAACAGTTTATGCTGGTGTTTACAGTGTACTGGTGTTCAGCCCACATCCATCCTTGTCATTATGCCAGAAGAGCTGTTTGTGTACCTGTGCAGTGAACTGTGGTTCAGGGATCTGATAGAAAAGCTTGGCAGCAAAGCAAACAAAACAAAAATCAGCTCCCAGGCAGAGCAGTTCCCTGCTGAGGTTCACTGCACTGCTGTTCAGAGGTACCTTTGCAGCCCTCACACAGGGGCACTGTATGAGGGAAATGGAGGAAGAATGAAGCAGTTGCTCAGTCTTGGTCTGGCCATGAACAAAAGTCTATCAAAGCACACCCTAAACACAGACATCAGATAATTTTCTAGGTAACACAAGCAAAAATTGCAGGTTGCATTTTTACTGCAAACTAGTTCTAACATGCTATATGAAAACTTCAGCTCCTGGTTTACTCCTCTTTGTTAAATAAAGTAATTTTATAGCAGTAATTTTATAGGTCTCCTCTGCAGACCTGGGGTGAAATAGTTCTCAGTTATTTCTTGTTTTAGGCACGCAGAGAGTGATCCCATACACAGAGTGGTTTTGTGAAGCTCTGTCAGCATTACCTGAGAGAGATGATGTCAAAGTTACGGGTGTGTAGCCTTGCCATGAACATAGCTAGATCATTGGCTTCTGACCCACTGTTGGTGAGATAAACCACCTGTGGGAGAACACTTGGGATCAGTACAGCACAAAAACACCTCCTTCTTCTTCAGCATCAGACCATGTCCCTTAATAACACAATGAATTCTAGCCTGGCACTGCCACAGGGTGACCTCACCACGATAAAATTAGTCACGATCTTATGCTGTAGATAATAACAAAGATCCAGCTGATGTACCCTGGGATGGTACAGAAAAATCTCAAAGGGTTTCAGTTTACAGGATTTCCTATGATGGATTTCTGATAGAAAGAAATTGCAGTGTTGGGTCAAACTAAGCAGGAGATTTAAAATTTTTTTTTACTCTCCTTCCATCTTTAAGATTGCAACAGCTTCATACTCTTCTGCTAGCCCAATTTTATTTTATCACCAATTTATTTTACCTGAAAACAAAAATTATTTTTCTTACTGTTTCAGTAAATATGAAACATGACATTTTTGTGGTTTACCTATTTAAATGTCGGTAAACATTTGCACATACTACACAAAATACTGTCAAACAATTTTCACTGTGGATTTTCATGAGATCAAGAAAATTAAGGCCAGCTATATGTAAGAATAGTAAACATCTTCTTTGTTCCTTTAAAGTAATTTTTAAGCCTGCAATGCCTCTTCACAGTGACAAGTGGAGGGAGAAAACAAACAGAACAGAAATTGGGGATATTATGCTTGTCTACAGCTGGGTCTAAAGAAAAGGCCCTGAGAACCCTCATGCTCTTTAACTGACAGTCTGTATTCCCCATACAGATTTTCTCTCTAAAGATATCATGGCTCTCGATTATTTAATAAATACTTCTTATAAACAGAGACCCACTTCACCAGCCCCTGCTCCTGTCAGAAGCAATTTACCTTCAGTGGATCTGGAAAAAGAGAAGTTAGCTTCTCAGCATACTCGTGGATTGCTGGGTACATGTAGATGTTGGTGGTGTGCCACAGGCGAGCCAGCTGCTTCTGGGTAGCCATAGTTACCTTCCTGCATGTAGCAGGGGAGAGACAAAGGGACTGAATTCCAGACAGACTCCTCATTCATACTTGCACATACCTCTGTGCCATTGATTCTGCAAACACAGATGCTGCACCGTGTGCCAGATGGAGGAACAAGTAGACCAAATGAATGAAATCTTCAAAATGTAGCAGAAATTGAACTATGACACATGACAATTCTGTAAATTATATTCTGGTGTTAGGCTCACAGTGCTCCAGATTAATGAAGCACAAAACAAACATAGGTGTCTCTTCCTGTATTTTATACCATAAATCAAAAAGCAACATACTTACGGGTGACAGTGTCCAACACTGACAGTGACAATTCCAGCAAAGAGATCAAGGTATCTTTGTCCCTCATGATCAAACAACCACTGCATATGCCCCTGGTGCAGCAGCAATGGTTTCTTGTAGTAGGTTCGCAGTGAAGGCGCAATATTTTGTTCACGGATCTTCTGCATACGTTCATATGGATAGGACTGAGTGGAATAAAACAGTCAGTATCCAGCCATGCCTTCTAAAGATCCCGACTCATGGAGTTGTTGCGGAGCACATAGAATACACAGCTGTCTACAGGATTAAGATAGTAACAGATTCTGGCACATAGAAGGCTGTTCTACAAACCTCTGAAACTCAGCTTTTTGAAATAAGGCTGCTGTTCTGCACATACCTCTTTCTTAAATGTTTTCAAATTACAGATTTGTCACACAGGTACATCTACAGGTTATATCCTGGCTGTAGCAGTTGGGCTTGCGCCCAAAGAAGCAAATTTTATAATCATATTTAGCAGATGAACCTATCACACAAACCCAGTAATTAAGCGTTATTTAAATTCAGTGTAGTATGCATTACTTACTTCATATTTTTCAGGTACAAAATCACAAGGAGGCATTTTTGCTTCCATGGAGACAGAACTTTTCCATTTCTGCTGTCTAAAGGCAACTATAAAATAGCAAGAGAATTATGAAACACTTGGCAAACAACACACCTATAGGATTTGCTCAATAAGCTTGTTCATGGAACACATGAGCTACAGTCACAAAGTTTTGGAGGGTTTTTTTGGTCTGAGAAGTTTTCTTTGGGGAAAAATAATTAAGAGGCAGAATATATGTAATTTTAAAAGAAAGGTGTTTATGTTTCACCCATTAAATCTCAAGTTTTCCGTTTCACACAGACTTCTATTTTGACAGTAATTTTTATTTTAAAAATAAAACCTGTTTCTAATACAAGTTCTTTTCTGGAAGTGGTGGGTGAATGCTTTACAGTCAGGTGCCCAGGGTGACTGCAGCATGGGCAGTGCTCCCAGGGAGCAGGGCAGAGGCCCAACAGACCTGAACGAGGTGGGCAAAGCAGGGCTCACCGAGAATGCCCCGCATAAATGGAGCTGAGTCAGGTCCAGGGTTCACCCAGAGAGCCCAGGCAGGAGCAGGAGCGCATGGGGCCAGAGACAGGGCTAGACACAAGGCTACAGCAGAAGGCCAAGGTCCATCCAGGAGACAGAGCCAGGGCTGGGCTGGTGGCAAGGCTCACAGCTCAGCTGAGGCAGGGACTGAAGGCTCAGGGCAGAGATGAAACAGGGCTCCTGGGCAAGGGGTACAGCCCTGGGGGAGGCTGTTCAGGGGACATGAGCTGTGCTCAGGGCCCTGACAACTCCAGCTGCCATCTTCCATTCTTGCTCCAAAATCTGGGGAACATCACACCGTCCTGCCTTTCATTGAACTGCAGATGCAATTCAGCAGGTATCAGAAAGAGGCACCTAGCTGCCCAGAGGTTCTGGAGTCTCCCTCACTGGAGACATTCAAGAACCCTCTGGACACAATCCTGTGCCAAAGACTCTGGGATGGCCCTGCTTGAACAGGTAGGTTGGACCAGATGACCCACTGTGTTCCCTTCCAACCTGACCCATCCTGTGATTCTGCGAGGAGTTATTTCAAGAGACTCTATTTCTGCACCTAGAACTATCTACTGAGAATTACACATTGGTTTTTAAAAGCCAAAGGTTTTAACAAATTTCTAAAACACATGTGAAATGTAAATGACTGAAGAATAAAGTTTCCTGAAATTAATTAGATAGAATGTCACTTCCCTTACAACCACTTACAGCACTAATAACTATAGAATCTACAAGAGTCCAGTCTCAAAAATGTAGTTGGAAATCCATGGATTAGGGAAGTTCTACCCTTGGAACTCTTTCCAAGGGATTTGCAGCTACACCGAAAGTGCTTCCACCCCGCGCTGCTCCGCGCACAGGCACGGCGCTGCCCTCCCTCCCGAGCTGCAAGGAGCGGGTGCAGAGACCCCGGCGGGCCCCGGCCGGCCCGGCTCCGGCAGCCGCGCCCCCCGCGCCCCACGCCGCTCCCTCACCGCCGCCGAGCCGCCGCAGCCGCCCCGCCATGTCCGCCCGCCCCGGGCATCGGCACCGCCCCGACACGTGTGCTGCTGTCCCCCCGGTGTCATCACATGCCAGTCTCCTGATGTCATGCCATGCTGTCCCCCGGTGTCATCCCGTGCTGTTCTTCTGGTGTCATCGCGTGCTGTCCCCTTAATGTCATCCCGCGCTGTCCCATCCAGAGTCCCCTTCTGACACTGACTGTGAGCCCTTCAGAAAAGCCTCGACAGGTTGGAGAGATGGTCAGAGAAGAACTCTCTGAAATTCTATACAGGAAAATACAGTGTCCTGCACCTAGGGAGGAACAGCCCTGGGTACCAGCATAGGCTGGGGCCCAACCTGCTGGAAAACAGCTCTGTGGAGCAGAACCTGGGGGTCCTAGTGAACAACAAACTGTGCACGAGCCGGCAGTGCCCTTGTGGCCAGGAAGGCCAGCAGAATCCTGGGATGCCTCTGGAAAAGCACTGCCAGAAGGTCAAGGGAGATGATCCTGCCCTGCTGCTCAGCTCTAGTGAGGTCTCACCTGGAGTCTGTGCTCAGCGCTGGTCTCTGGAGCACAACAGAGACGTGGAGCTCCTGGAGTGGGTCCAGCAGAGAGCTACAAAGGTGATCAAGGGACAGGAGCATCTCTACTATGAGGAAAGGCTGAGACAATCGATCCTGTTCAGCCTTGAAGAGGGATAACTGAGAAGGGACCTCATCCCTGTCTGTCAGTGTCTGCTGGGAGTGGTTGGAGCATGGACCAGGTCTGTTCAGTGGTGCCAGACAGCAGGACATAAGTCAGCAGGCAGGAACTGATGCACAGAGAATTCCACCTGAATGTGAGAAAAATCTTCTTTACTGTGTGTGATCATGCAGTGGAAGAGCACAATAACACACACAGTAAAGAAGATTGTCTCCCTCACTGAAGATGCTTAAGAACTGTCTGGCTGCAGTCCTCTGCTGTGTCCTCCGGGGTGATGCTTGAACAGGGATTTTGGACCAGGTGACCCACTGTGGTGCCTTTCAACCTGACCCAGTATGTGATTCTATCAATTGTGCTATGTTAAATGCATCTGGGCGGATGTGGAGAAAGTGACAGATATGCTGAAAGGGATTACCTCTCTATGCTGATGACCCATTTATTCCCTTGTTTTGTTTTTGTTTTGTCAGTGAAGAGATGTAGCACAGCCTCCTACAAGGATGGGAGAAGTGGGAAGCTGTATTTCCTTCCTCCATTACCTGCCATCAGCTAAGCCCTGGGCAGCCATGCACTCACACCCCCACTAGTGGGAATGGGGACAGGAAGGGAAGGGTAAAAGCTGGAAAACCCTTGGACCAAGACAAAGAGTTTGATAGGAAAAGCAAAAGCAACACATGCAAGCAAAGCAAAAGGAATTAATTCACCATGTTCCATGGTCAGGCAGGAGTTCAGCCATTTCCAGGGGAGGAGGGCCTGTCTCATGTAATGGCGACTTGGGAAGACAAACACCATCGCTTCAAATGCCCTGTCTTTCCTCAGTACTTCACACTGAGCATGATGTCACATGGTCTGGAATATCCCTTTGGTCAGCTGGGGTCACCTGTCCCAGCTCTGTCTCCTCCCAGCCTCCCATGCACCCAGAAAAGGCTTTGGCTCCATGTAAGCTCTGCTCAGCAACAACAAAAACATCTCTATTATCATCACTGTGTTCAGTGATGATAATAAAATCTAAAACACAGCCCCAGCTACTGTGGGGAAAATTAACTCTGCCCCGGCCAAAACCAGCACATCCTTGTAATACTTATGAACCAAGGGTCAAGGTGACATTTCCTGGAATGGAAATTGGCACACAGTTTAATTATACACAGTTGCCAGTGAGAGGTATTTCATATTGCTTTTGATGACCCTGCCTGCTTCTAAGGCAGAAGGCTGACCACAGGTAAGCTGGGGGTGCAGCCCTAGATTTGCAGGAAAACTGTCCAATGTTGGTGCAAAGGGTCAGAGATTAATACCCTCTAGTAACCAGGGCAGTGGTTACACACTTTAGGACTCCCCCAAACCTCAACCTTTCTTCATCAAACTTTACATTTGCTAAACAAATCTCCAAACTTCAATGATGAAGAGCCATAAGGAAACAAAAAAGCTGTTACCTGGTTCAATTGCTCAGTGCACCAAAATTGGTTAAATATCTATCATGTAGCTTTCCCCATGGAGGACAGCAGGATCCTGCCCTTTAGAGTGTCTTGGATGCCTGGATGTTCCTTTTTCTTTCTATACATTATATAGTAGAAATGTTGCATATCATGAAGAAATACAGAAACTGGAAATTTTTATTCAGGAAATTTTATTAAACTGAAATGAGAACACCATTGCAAAGAGATTTTACAATGACAAAAGATCAAAAAATTCATCAGAAGGCTACAGACCTCATAACAATATTGATCTTACAAGTGAAAACACTAACAGATTTTAGTAAAGCCAGCATTTTCAATATTAAGAACTTAAAAATGTATTTGAGAGCATTTTCCTTTAGGTACACTTAGAAACAATGAGGAATTCCTGAGCAACTACTTTTATACCAGTATTCTCCAAAGAATGTACATACCACATATGAAATCTCATTCTTACAACTTCTTGTATTTTAGAACTTTACAAAAAAAAAAAAAAGGATTTGGTTCACAGAATAATTGTGCTTAAAGTCATTCTGTTGCTACAGCAATGACACTGCAATAACCTCTCATGTTCCACATTGCATACAAATTCGGAAACTGTAGTGGAAAAAATGCCTAGCTTGTATTGCATACCTACCATCCAGATAGTTTATGCAAATGGAAATAAGTTTGCTCTAAGTATTGGGCCATCTCTTTCTCTGCAGAAAATATACTGTTTATTTTGGATATTATTCAGAAGGTGCAATTTTTGTTTCTTTGAGAGTCTGCTGGCACAATTAAAGGCAAGGAAGTTCCAAAGACTTTTACCCTCACTTAGTAGTACATCAAAATTTTGAACAAATACAATCAGTTAATGATTAACACGTTTTTCCTGGGCTGTACTTTTTCATAACAGTGCCCTCAGTACTGTTATATCTCACACAATGACTAAAACATACACAAAAACAACAGAAAGATTTCAGAAGCCAAGATAGTGCTGACTATCTCTGAGCAATGTAACACATATATAGGAACTGATGGTTGTATTATATCAGATGAAACGTTTTTGTAGTCAGAATAGAAAAAATACTTTCCAAAATGAAAAATAAACAACACTAAAGCAGCCCAGGAGCTCTTTCTAAGTATAGCTGAGCAGTAGTTTCCTCTCCCTTTTGGAATGAAAGACAAAGGGATGAGAATGAAGAGTAGTCTACAACATTTTGAATATTAAAAAAATATGATATGACATCATTATAGTTCTGTCTGTAGAAAAATCTACCTTTTTCTAGACATGTATAGTTTTGCATCCTACTGAAGGGATATTTTCTACAAGTCACTTGTACAGTGATTTCCAGCATCCTCTAAAAATTCTACTCAGTACTACAAGTCTCTAAAACGAACCATTGCAGGAACTGTAATGAAATCTTTCAATGTTTATTGATGTCAAAATGAGGTGAAGGTACTCAGCAGCTCACAAAAATAGATCCAAAAGCAGCATTGTTAAAAAAAATAGTTAAATAATGTCAAGATCCAAGACAAGCAGCATCACTGAGTAGAAAAGGACAATAAACCTTCCAAAAAGAGGAATATATAAAAAAAGACTATTTTATATCTAACTGCTCTATGCACCAACATCTTGAGTATAAGATCAGCTTTTAGCATATCAGCACTCTAAGAGGCCACACAACTAATGCAGGTATTTTTCTTAACTATTTCCAACAGATCTAGTAGTGCCTCTTAAAAATGCAACATATTGAAGAGATGTATTTTAAACCTAACTTGGTAATTTTCAGAATTTATTATCAAGATAGAGACTTTCCAACTAAGGAAAGTACTAACAGATACATTGTCACAGGTACAAACTGAAACAACGCCCAGAAATGCCAAGAGGCTGCTTAGTAATATCCCCAAAGTATTTTTTCTCTTGGAGCTTCTAGGTCATTGCATTATATATACTAAATAAAAACAAAACAATGCTTAAGAATGGTAGACATATGTGTGGGACAATGTAAATGGATAAATAAATCTCACCTGTATATCTGTGTGAATAAAAGAAGGTTGTTTATAAAATCAGTGTGGTATACTTTATTTCTCCTTACTTTTTCCCCTTAGGAATGTAGGAAATGGAGTGTCAGATCAGATGCTGAGCCTGACTCTTCAAGTTTTGTTTTTGTCTGGGACCAATGTCAAATAGGGGAAAGAAAAATCTTGTAACTGGTAGAAAATGGATGACCACTTCTCATGCATAGGACTTTTTCTGCTCATATGAAACAGCTGATCCATAGAAGCTGATTTCAGCATTTTGCCAACAATAAGGCTTTACTAGTTTTGTGGACTATATCAGGTAGTTGTGCACATTCCCACTTTTGATATTAAAGTATTTTTTTCTCTTCCTTTTTTCCCCCTCACTAAGTCATTTATCACTCCTCTCAGTTCTGCTAGTGCTCATTTTTACTGTCTATTCTCATATTTCATTCTTTCCCTTCCATTTTCTCGTCTTCCCACACTCTCTTCAGCTGTAGTCAAAATGCTTTTTTTCCATCATCATCTACCACGTACCATCCCATAGTGATTGCACTCCTTTTCCATTCTGTCACATGCAGCAGCCTTGTTCCTCTTCCTGTCACTTAGTGGTGGACTTGGCAGGACCGGGTTAACATTTGGATTATGACCTTATAGGTCTTTTCCAACCTAAGCTGTTCTATGCTTCTATGATATTTAAGCTCTTTATATCCCCATATATTATGTGTTTAGGCATCCATTTATCTTTATTTTTCTGCTTGACATACACCAGAAAAATGAAGAAAATCCCTGATTTGTTTCAAAATTATTTTCAAGGCTGAGCCACAAGGTTATTCAATTGATTATAATTCAGTCCATCTTTCCACACCCACAGGAACTGGAGCCTGATTTTAGTGTGACAGTTTGAGAGAGTTGAGAGCAAGGCTTTCCATTTTTACTCATATAGAGACATGAATTGACAGGTTTGCTTCCTAGGAACTCAGTTAAAAACAGGTAATTCTAAATAGAAGTATTGATAAATACCAAGTTCCATAGCTGAGATCCAGAATGAAAGCACCTCTGGAAAATTGACTCAATTACTCCTAGTGACCTGGAAATATAAATAGTGGCAAAAAACTTTTCAGGCCAGGAACAGGACTGATGCTTGACTGCCAATCTGGGCACCAAGGATATTCTTACAAAGTGGAATGGTCTTTAGTTTGCTTTTTTCCCTTATACAAAACATATAATTTTGCTACATATCTCCAATATTCCATCCTCATACTACCACTGCCATGCAAGTGATGATTCCATGACAAGTTGTTTGTTAACAAAAATAATTCCAGTTTACAAATAAAATTTTAAAGTTCTTGATAGAATGAGTCACAAATTTACACACAAAGCAAAATGCTTTTTCCTGCTTGCTGTTTAAAGGGAGCAAAAAAAATAATCTGAGGTAGCAGTTATTTGAGAATGTGATGCCTTATCTCGTGACACTTTTTTCACTTCATTTGTCTTTATGGCTTTCTAGAAGATGTCTGATGTCTATCTACTGGCTTACAGGACTTCAGTTTCCTTGCACAACACCTTCAGATCAGTTTGTAGTTGCCATGAAATGACAAAATACACTTAGAGGCTTCATGATGTAAACCCCACATACAAAATGCTTCAGAGAGCACAAAAAAAATCTGCTTATTCATTTTGAACACCTGCTGCTACTACACTTTGAATACTTGAATGACATTTAAAGCAGCTGTCTATTTTTCAGCCATTTAAAACATAGACACACAGACAGACATACTACAGAATTCACTGGTTTGACATAAATCATCATTACATATTTGCTTTACAGTTTGTTCCATAAACACATCCTCTTACTGATGTTATATCAGGTTAATTCATTGCATTTTAATTAAATAATCTTCGTAGTTACATAGTATCATCAAGACCAAACCTAAAGTCCTCATCATGTGTGATACTGAGCTTTGTGAGCATGTGCCAATTCATTAGTTTGTATTTCTTCTAAAGTCTGAAATATTACACAGAAATACTAAAATTGTACATCAATATATCTCTGCTAAAAAAAATAGTAAACAACTGTATGGTAATAAATCACATTTGCCAATACTGAAGAAAAATATTTATAAAATTAATCTGAGTCAGAAAGAAAGGTAATGAAATAAAATATATATGTTCAATTTTAGGAATGTTGTAAAACTAATTATGTAGAAAAGTCTTTATGCTACCTTTTATGGCTTTTATGCTATTACAAAGTAGTTCACACTATAAATGGCACGTGGATAAACTTGACATTGAAAACATCTTTCACATTCTTGAAATAATTATTCCAAGTGAGAAATTTGACTAATGGTGCAAGAGTTAGAGGGCTGATCCCTGTTCCTGGGGTAAATTCTGTTCATCCCTCTGGATATCAAAGGAGGTATGAAGAGCCTGTTTTTCCCCACTGGTGTGTCATAATTTTACACTGATTGACTCAGTAGAACTGCTTCAAAAACTCATGTACTTCTTAATGAAAAGCTTAAAGACCTGCAAGCAAATATATTGTTGCAAACAGAAAAAATTAATTATTTGAACATTCAAAGGACCAAACACTTAGCTGAAGGTTATTTTGATTTTACAGAACACTAGTTTTTTTTTTTTTAATGTACTTTTAGATGTTTAAGGTCACTTTCAGAAGCTCTGCCACTGAGAGGAACAAGGTGTTTGGAAAATATAAGCAAGTCCAAGGGAAAATTAATCTATCTGCACATTTGTTCAGCTTCAAGAATTAAATATACTTATGACAATGTGTTCAAATTGCATTTAGCTAGCAAATTCCCCAAAACTTCAAAGCAGCAAGCAAATGCCCCTTTTCCACTGTAGTTGACTCCCTTTTCACAGGGAGCCAGGATGATTTGGCATATTGAGACATTCATCAGCAAAGGTGGGAGATGCTCAACACCACACAAAGTAATTTAGGCTACAACTATTTTACAGTTTCAGTATTCATTTATGACAAAGCACAGAAACTCCTTGACTCTCCTCTGTGTGGATTATTGGAGGCACACATGCCTACTGTTAGGCAGGATGAATCACATACTTTAAATCTGCTAACTGTTGTGTCTGTTTGCTTCAGGTGAAAAGTAACTTCAGGTAAAAAGATATAGGTGGGAACAGCCTGTTGCTGTCGTACATTTGGGTAGTTACTGTGTTCTAACCTAAGAAATCTACTCTATAGGGAACATCTTTAGGCTCTAGGCTTGATGAGATACTACACCTTCTGTGCATTCCTAGACACACCCCAGAAGGCGTGTAGCAGCGTATCTTTATGCACTGTCAGACACAGTGTGTTGTCAGCTTGTATGCTTCCACACACACAAGTTTCCTCATAATTCAGGAGTTTTTCTGCAGTACTTCTAGCATTTCTAGAAATTTGTAAGGTATACTACAAAGAGAGAACCTATGGTAAAATTGTTCTATTAACTATAACTGAAGAGATGTTTATGTTTGATATCTGGAGTAGCCCCTTCATGCCTTCACATGTTAAATAAGTGGTTGAATTAGGAATCTGGGATACCTTCCCACAACTTCAGTGGAGCATCCAGACTGCTCTGATCAGCCCCTGAAAGTGGGCAGCTGCCTATATAGAGGACAGGCTCTAAATCTGATGCCACTCTAATGTTACAGTCCACTACCACTTACATTTATAGACACACAGATAATTAGTTAAGCTCTAATGTCCTGCCTGTGCAAAGGCTAGGTGGTTCTTCCAACCTATGCTTGAGCAGTTCCATGGCTTTGAAGGTAAAGGGTGAGAATCTGATTCACTGAATTAGATGTGGCCTTCTGGGACCTTCAAAATCTGAAATTCTCTTTTGTCTGGCTCTGCAGTAGGTACCTGATACCGCAGGAAGGCTCGCTCAGTGAACAAAATCATAAAAATATGGAGAAAAATAAAGCTGTTCAGGAAGGAGACTAACAAAAAGAGCCCATCTATCAAATACACTCTCTTCCAAAGGTACAGGATGATTTCCTCACCTTAAGTTTTCAGTTTCCCCTGAAGCTAGAGATGCTAGATAAATACTTGGCCCACTTCAATCAGTCATCACACGGTCATACTTTTCTGGATTCAATTAAACTTCTGTTTCAAGAAGGAAGGCCAGAGCAACTTAGCAGCCACTACCGTATCATTTTGATTCTGTCTTCAATTCCATGGAATATAATGAATCCTTACTGTTCCCACTGCTGTTCTGGGGACACATGACCAGCCCAAGTACATGGACTCGTCTCCTCATTCCCACTGCTTTTTCAGTGGAGGTCTGAATCAGACCTTGGAGGCTGATTCCAAAACGAATTTTCATAAATTCATGATAAAAACTCTTGACTTCAAACTTTAGTTCCAGGCTCAGAGAAAAGTGCAGGATACAGGAGAGCCCTGTGTCATCTACTGGCATCAGAGTACAAATTCAAAGGGAAAGAACCTCGGGTCTCAAAACCTAAACTCTTACTTTAATTATACAATTACAGGTGATAAAAAAACCCGTGAAACAAATAATTTACAATTCAAATAGTAATATATCTGTAATATATTAGAAATATAGTTTAAAAATGTCTCCATATTCTTAATTAGTATAAAGTTTAATTTTATGCTTTGTATAGAAATTACAACTTTACTTGTTACTGCCTTAGCAGAAGGAAAGAGAAATGTTCCTAGGCAGCTAAATAGCATTGGGAAATCAAAAAAATATTTTACTTTGCTCTTTTTTTGGTAGTAGAAAAATAGCCTTTAAAAATAGATTGTTAAACATATGGGCTTATATTAAAGTAAAATTGTATATTATATACAGTAAGGCAGTATATATTATCCTGCTTTCTCTTTCATTTTGGTTTGTCTGGACTAGGATATGAATGGGATGCAGTTTTCTGTCACCTTGAAACAAAGCAAAAATATATTTAGAAGTATTTGTTATTTTACTGCAATTTGTATAATATATTAGCTTTTATATATGATTTGTCATGTACAAGAGCTCCTTTTTTTCAAGGATTGAGAAAAAATATAAAGAAAACTTAATGTAGTGTCAGAATGCATTCAGAAGTAAACACACTATAGGTAAGAATACAGTTGTGCAATGATTTATCTAATGTAGGAACTGCTCAGATTGCTATGGTTTGTTGACTGACCCATAACAATTTTCATCTTTATTGAATCTGTGGTATTTCCTCAGGCTTCATTAACCAACAGAAGTTCTACAGAACAGAATAATTATTTTACAGTGCATTTTTCATCACAGACAAGATCCATTTCCTCATTTCACTGTGTCAGAAATGTGTGCTAAGGATCCAGGATTTATGTCCACGACTATTACCTCAACTCATAGATTATTTTATTACCTGTACAATGCACATAGGAGGCTAGGCTTTCAGAGGCTAGGCTTTTCTAAAGAACTGTTTGCTATGTGATTTTGTTTTAAGTATGTGCTGTACTAAAAGGTTATTTAAAGGAAGGCATAAAGGAAGATGGATCCATGTAGTCTGATCCACTGGTGTCTCTTCTGGAGTCACTTGGAGTTGTCGTGCTGTAGCTCGTATTCTTCTCAGCTTGACTTTGCTGAGGGTTCTGAGATGTTTCTGCTACAGGTTCTTGAGATACAGGTGTGTTCTGGCTGCGCTGATCTGGCAATAGTACTAAAATGTGATGGTCTACAACTGTTGAGACCTTGGTATATTCTTTGCTGGTTCCTGGAACAGTGCATTTTTTGGTCTTTCCACTCTTTTCTTTATGTTTCAGTAATAGAGTTGGTTCCTCATCTTGTCTGACTTTATGAACTTCTACATAGTCCATTAGTTTAGGATTCAGGAAAGGTGACTTGTTACTATGTTCATTTTGTCTGACCTGCACTGTGGTCTGGTCAGTTTTAGAATACTCCATCTCGCTTACCTTTTCCATGTCATCGTACACAGTTTCAGCAATAGGATATAGAGATTGACGATTTTCTTCATTTCCCACCAAAACTGGTGAATTGTTCACATTTGTGGTGTTCAGTGTTATCTTGAATGCCTCCACAGTGCTGTGGTAGGCAAACATAGCAGTCTGATTACTGGGTAACTGAGCTGCCAGCCATGTGCACGTCTTTATACTCTCACAAGGGAGTGTTTTCTGTTCTGAGGCCGTACACTGAGTGTCCCAGCTCCCTTGACCCCCTTTCTTTTCTTTAGCTCTTACATCTTTAGCTCTTCCATCCGCAGATGGAAGGCTGCGGGATTCCCTGCACTTCACAGGGAGGAGAGAAGGGCTATCACAGCTCCCTCGGCCTGAGTCACTGTCTGTTTCCTTGAGCATAATTTTTGTATTTTTACTGGGAGTGTCATGACTTGGCATGAGTTGCTGATCCTCACTGTCCTCTACCTCCAGATATTCTATGAGTAGTTCCTCACAGTCTGATGTTGGAGGGAAACCATGGCAACCAAGAGCGCTCAGTAATTCTTCAGATTGTCCTGCCTGAAGGTATAATGAAGAGGATATACTTTTTCATTGTCAACCTTAGGGATTATATGACTAGAACAATTGTGAACAATCTACATATTTGATGTACAAAACACTTTGATAGTTACATTGCTAGACATAAACCTGATTTCTACTGCTGCAGAAAATATTGAAAGAAGGGAAAAATATTCCTGAGTTTCCTCAGTGGGGAGACAAACCAAAAATTCATGTTTGTAATGTGGGAGGAGCAGGGAGCTTTTAGCAGGTATGGGTCTCCTGAGTTTAACAAGAAGGAAATGGAGGAGAATTGCAGTGCAGACATATCCTGCCTCTGCAGCATGGCAAAAGACTGTGTAGAACATCTTCCATAAGAACTACTAGGAAGTTCACAGAGGCATTTCCTTGTGTCCCAGGAAACAGGGCAGTCACAGACCCTCTTTTTAAACACCCTCCTGTTACAAGTGAAAGGCAAAACTCTGACTCACACATATCCTCCACATGTTTAACCAGAAAGTGTTGCTTATTTCCAACAATGATTAACTGAAGCAGTTTTACACTTTATTGTGGTAATTGTGTCTGCTAGTATATAAGTTGGAAAAGCGATGGTGAATTCTTTTGTCGTTAGCTGTGGTACTCACCTCCAGCAGATGTGTATCTATGCCTTTTATCTTTGGTCCTGGAACTGGTGGCAGGATAAAGGCCATCATTCTAAAAAAAAAGCCCGGAGCAAACAGACCAGATATAAATACAGACGCTATCTCTATTTGTTCTCCTTTTTCCTCAGAATGTGACTGAGATTTTAAACACTTCTCCCATATCTTATACATCCCAGTTGGACCTCTGTCTCCTGCCTGCCTCACAAGCTGGGTAATTGACAAATCCAGTTACAGCTCATAAAGTACCCTTAGATGTATTATAACAAACACCAGTAGTACAAAAGTTATTCAACTGGAAAAGCAAAATTACTAATGTCTTTTTAATTGTCACCTGTCTGTTAACCTCCAGTTCTCTAATATGATTGTAAATTCATCATTGGCCAAGAAACAGTGAAGTGAGGCACAGTTCAGGAGGGTTAGTGGGGCTGTCTGTACATGTTTGACTGTCACCTGACTACTGTTAAACAGGATTTATGGTGAAGGACATGGCTTTTCCAACCACAGTTTCTATCCCTTTCTTCTACTCAGCCAGTATTTTTTGTCAGACTTGTACAAAAGCAACAATCTTTGCAACACCTTTCTCTTTCAAATTTGATTGAAATTAGCCAGGATTCTAAGAAATCATTTGGGAAATTGATAGAGAGGCTGGCAGAAAGACAATCTCATAATATAACCTTGTTTATTTTAGGAAATTATGACAAAACCCAAAGACATGTCTCCTACAGGAACAGGGATACTCCAAGTATGTTTGATGAATATTACGTGACTAACCATGATTAGTCAGATCTAACAGAGACAGATCTTTACCAACTGAGAATTTAGCCTGGTGTCCATAAGGAGCAGAATCACTGCTTTATCAGTTGCAAATTAAGTCAAATACCTATAACTAATAGTTTATAAGCTAAGGCAAATGCTATAGGAAATTGAATCAAATATTGGAAGTCTATTTTTGAAAAGTTTTCTCTGATCTTGGACTCCATGCAATTGTGAAATTGGTGGCTTACCTGTACCCTTTCATAATCATTATCCAGCTCATGATTAAACATATAAGAGATGACAGGACACCAACGATGATCCACACAACCATATCTTTTACTCTAAAATCTAAGAAAAACCAGAATTATTCAAGGACATGCATCTAGCATGGGCATAGTCAGCATGCCAAAAAAACTCACAAATTACTTTTATTTTAAAAATTGGCCTAAACTGCCAAATTTATTACCAAACAGAGGCCTTCAGCAGCACAGACAGATCTCAACAATCCCTGTAATATCAAATAATGAATATAATTTTTACTAATGGTACTGCACAGGAAATAAACTGCCTTGGAGAAATCATACAAAAATGCATGAAGAGGAAAATTTTGTCACAGCCAATTATACTGATTGGGTTCAAATCTAGTTGTACCAAAACGGTAGTCATTTCATTATTAAATACATATCATACAATTAATTAAATGCTGGGTAAAGTGACCTAGGATTACATATTTTTAAGGATTTTTATTGTAATGTAACACTTTTTATACTGAAGTGCTTATTTCATATTAATTCTGCATAAAGAGTAATGAAGAGCTGTTGCTATCTGAAGGCAGTTGCTCTTTTTTGTCTGTGTCACAGTTTTAATGCAGTTGCCAGTGTTCTTTTAATTAAAAACTACCATAAAGAGAACAAATGAGGCAATAGACAGAAAGGACATGGTTTAAATAAGCAAAGAAATTATTCACCCTCTTAACTATATCATAAAATAATGAAGGGGAAAGGTATCTGGGTATGGTACAGTAATGATAAGGATTTTGTTACCTTAGTGATGATGTTCTCAATCTGTCCTAGGGAAACTAAGGGATCTGCATGGGAGCCACAAACAGCTAACAAAAAAATATAACATTAAATTGCATGTAATAACAATTATGGAAAGGATGCCTGGTCACTCACCAGTAGGGATCTCAATATACATTTCTGGGCTCCACTCACTCCACAATCCATGGTGGTCTGGTTTGCAGTGAATCTGTACAATGTACCTCTTTCCAGGATTTAAACTAAACATTTTGCATTGTGTTTGCTGTCCAACAAAAATAGTCTGGAAATAAAATAAATGTCACAGCTAAGGTTTTGGTAATCAAAATGTGAATATAGAATGATTCTGGATATATTTTCCTAATAATTTTTGAGCAGGCATGGAATAATGGTACATTTATTTTATTTCTATAGTTTAGCTTTCTAGCAAGTGGGAATGAGATCTGGCTCTGGTATACAGTGCAAATTAAACTGCTGTAAAAATACATCATGAATTTATGGCAAATAGGAGAGGAGCTGTGGTAACGGTAGGAATTGCAGTGGTGACAGGAAGAGGAGGAGGCAGAGATGAATGAGGGAGGAAGAAACAGAGATGGAGAAAGAAAATGCAGAGAGGAAGAGGGAATGTGGAGTTGTGGAAATGTACAGGGTAATTAAAAGTAGGTCTTGCAATGCTCAGAGGGCCAGAGGGAAGTGCAGTGGGAGGGAGAAGGAAGGAGGAGATACAGAGGTGGTTTGGAAGTTCTGCAGACAAGAAGGGAATGGAGTCAAACACCAACAGCTGGAGTCTTTCATTTGCCACTCAGCTGCTTAAGTTGTAGATCCTGGCCATAGAAAATTATTATTGTTGTGTGGCCACTACAATTACCACCTGATGTTTATTTAAATAAATTTAAATTATTTTATGTAATGTCACTGAGCTTTCTGTTATCCAAGAAGTGCTTGTGGTTAAGAACAAATTATCATGAAAGAAACATATCTGAGATACCAGCAGGAAATCATAGGTCACACATGCACTTTTGAAAAATTATGAACTATTTAGAGTGTCTGCTTCATGACTTTCAGGCATGGGACCTAGCTGACAAAATCTAACTAGTCAGAAAACATCTAGCAAAAACTTGTGACATCCTTACCTCCCATTCCTCTCCTTCTTCAGGCTTTAGTTGCAATTCATATTCAAGGGTAAGCCATCCAGATCTGACATCAGCCAGTGGTGGTGGAGACCATGTCAGGACCAGATACGGTTTTCTCTTTATTGACTTTTTTAATTCCAGAGTTATATTCACGGGAGGATCTGGCTGTACTGTTGAAATAAAAGAACTGTGAATAAGAATCTTAAGTAACTTTTTCCCTTGTAGCTTAGGAAGAAATATAAATTATGTGATTGAAGAATTGCCATCTCCATTGGGTCTGCTAATTTGGAACTGCTACTGGAATATAGAAATCAAGAGGTTTCACATAAAAAAGTATGGATTTATGAACTTTAAAACTCTTCTGAATAGTAGTAAGTATGTTGAATTCATGTTTGAGATTTGACTTAACCATTTATCATCAAAAATATTTTTTCTTACATTTCCATTTATTGTTACTTTTCGCCACAACAGTATTTCAAAGTTAACAACTTTAATGTTATGTTATGAAAGTTGTGTTCTACTATAATCTTATCAAAGCTTGGCATAAATATTTAGGAACACTGAAAACATGGATGCAGCTAATGAAACTTGTCCCCTCCATCTTTTACATTCAGAAAACACAACCACATGATCCCTACACTTTTAAGTAAGGATACTTAAAAGTAAACCAAGCATATTAAAGCTCTGTCTGTATATAAAAAATAAACCAAAATGGAACACAGGTTTCTTCTACAGTCAGGCTTGCATCTTCCTCAGTTCACAGGTAGAGCTTCTGCATATTGTGCATGTATTTTATCACTGTCTGATCAAAGATTCATCAGGTCATTGCACTGAGGTAACCTATAAAGCCATTTCTCCAGCAGCCTTTTTCCATTTGCCAGATTCCTGGCAGCCAGATCCTTGACAACAAAATGGTTATCAAGGATAATGTTCCGTTCCCTTAGATAAAACCCTAATTATTTGTTCACAGTCACTCTGTAGAAAAAGTCTGAGAAAGAGATTATCAGTACACTGCTATAAAAAGCACTAATGCAGCTTCTCTTGGGTCTGGGAACTACTTTTGGGTAATCAGATTTAAATATTATTAGTTAAAAGATCAAATTGATTTCTGTTGCTTGTACAGTGGAAAAAAGATTTTAGCTGGATGATGTTTCTTAGGGTTTGACTACAAGAAATATGGAAAACCAATAAATGTTTATCTGAACATAACTAGCATTTTTGGCTTCTTCTGAAAATAAGATGGTAAAGGGATGAATATTGATTTGTTATTACACTAAGTAATATCTTATTTATATAAGTTTTTAACTTGGATATAATACTACATATAAGGAGAGCTGGAATTGAAATTCTTGTGTCAAAACCCATGATTCTGAATAATTTGGTTTCACAGAAACTACTTTTTAACTCTTACCTATGTAAGTCACATCCACATAATGAGGATCAGAGACATTACTTCCCATTTCATTAGTTGCCCTCACAGTAATATTGTATATGGTCCAGAAAGAGGTGTGCTTTTTATCGAAGTAGCACGAATTGGGGCCTGCAGTTTTGTAATCTGGACATTCATAAACTTTTTCTTCTCTGAAATGAAAGAATCCCAGTGATTAGGTTACACAGACTAAAACACCTGATTTTGGTTACTAGTACTTCAGCATTATTTAGGGCTGGATCTGATTTTTCACACCTGGCACTGTGAAGAAAGTCAGAAAACTGCTTCCAGCCTGAAGAGTCATTGGACAATCCCAGAGACTGCACTAAGCATTTTCTCCACCAAGTAAACACCACAAAGCCTGAAGAATTTAGGCTATTGCAGATGCAGCTGTGGGCTAGTACAGCACAGCTCTTAATTCTCTGAAAGCCACTGTCCACTGCACAGCCCAGAGCCCATACATATTCCAGAAGTGATTGCTGAAATCTTCTAACCTATCTATTAAAAAATATGTATTTCCAATGTTCATCTCACACTTACAGGAATTCTGCATATTACGCTAATATGCTTTCAGAATTTGTTTGGTCTTTCATCTCTTGATAACTTAAAAAAAAAAATCTACTTAGTACTCTCCTTCACATCCATACCCAAGCTTCCCAAAGTCAGAGGAGGGGTAGGAGACGAAATTGAGTATGTAGTATTTGTTTTCATGCTCTTCCTGGATGCACAAAAGAAAAAGTTATGGATGTGGACCTCTTACTCTACCATACCTGGCTAGACCAGTATCTGTCTGGTCTGAGAGCCCACACTAAGAGTGGGCTCTCAGCTGACATTTACAGAGTTTAGGTAATTGTAAGGTAGAGCAGTACTAGGTGAAATAAAAAGGACCAAAAGACCTAAAAAAATGTATTGACTCTTTCTTTAAAATGAATATTTAGCACTTTATCTGAATTCCAAGGAAAGATTACAGAAACCAGGAGATATTTATACCTTATGAATACTAGTGCAAAACAAGCCTTATCAGAAGATAAAAGTTTTAGTATCTGGTCATTTTGGAAAGTTTTATTTATAAGATTGCATGTTGAAGAGTTTTAGGATTGTGCAGTTGTATTGTGTACTAATACACTGAAAAGACAGAATTCACAGTAATTATATACCTGCCATTATAAAGAGATCAAGATTTAATATTTCGGTTTTAGACATGTTGCTGCTTTAGTGTGATGCTAGAACATGCCACTGGACAAAACCATGGACTACAGAAAACGGCATCTCCCAAAATAAGAAACCAATGAGGATTGATTTTCCAGGTCCTTCCAACAAAACACTGAATAACTGTACAGCACTTATTACCCCTCTTTGCTGTAAAGCAAAGTGTGTTTCGTCAAAAGTCCTCCATCTGAAGCAGGTTTCCACCAACAAGTAAATGTTTCTTTTTCAGGAGAACGGCACTTTATTATTATAGGCTTTTCAGGAGGTAACTGTTCTGTAAGAGATAAAGAAATGAACTAATTATTAAGTTTAATTCATTAGGTCCATCTTGAATTTGTAAAACAGAGAACAGGAAAATATGAAAAAAGAAAAAGTTTTGCTTCGTAGTGGCACAGGAAAGGAAAGACAATTTGCTGCTTAGGACAACAACTTGCTACTTTTGCCTCGATTCAGAATTCTCTCTCACTGCAGCCGCACTGAAGAACAGTTTTAGTTTTCTGCCTGTGGCTTTCTTCTGCCCCAAAATCTCATAAAGGATGTTGAAATACTGTCATAGCAGGCTCTATAGAATTATTTAAAATACACTCTACTATATCCAAATAGATTGGATATCTATTTTCTATAGTGTTCTGGTTTCAGCTAGGACAGAGATAATTTCTTCTCAGTAACTGGAATAGTGCTGTGGTTTGGATACATAGGAGAATAATTTTCATAATACAGGGATATATTGTTACTATGTCATGGTTATCCTAAGCCAAGGACCTTTTTGTGTCTCCTGCTCTGTCAGTGAAGAGCTACAAAACAGAAAAAAAAAGGTTGGGAGTGACTATATGCAGGACAAGTAACCTGACCAAGAGGATTCCATAGAACATTATCTCCAGCATACAAATTTAGGAGTTACCCAGAACCAGTGACCATCAGGATTCAGAAGTGTAGTCTGGCACTGATCAGCAGTGGGTGAGCAAATATATTGTCCATAATTTCCCCCCCCTCCCTCTTTAATCATAATCATAATAATAATCACAATCATAATAAAAAATATTAGTATTAGTATTACATTTTACTTTGTTTTAATTATTGAACTGTTCTTATCCCAACCCACAGATTTTACCTTTGATTCTTCCCCTCATTCCACCATGGTGACATATGAGTGAGCAGCTGTGTGCTGGTTTGTTGCCAGCTGAGTTTAAACCATTACATACAAAACCAATTTTTGTCAAAATATGTGTTTTAAGATTGTTCTGTTTGTTTGAAAGGTATGCTGTCATTTTCTTTTGCTTTTAGGTAATAAATGAAGACTGTAAATGTATGTCTATTTGTTTGTGTTCTTGGCAGTAATTTGCTTCTGAAGTACTCAAAATATACAGAGAAGCAGCTCTCATATTTCACTGTAATGTTTTTATGTTCAGTACTCAGGCTACTTGCATGATTGCTCCTGAGCAAGTTTTTATAGTTTCAAGAACAGCACTTAAGAACTGGGTGGAGAAAAATGCTTGAATTTTGAATATGATGATGCTTGTCAAAACCCTGAAGTGATTGAAACTTTTGCAATTATGTATTTGTTGCAAAAATATTCCTATTACATCAATAATGCATATTTTCTACTATGTACAGGAGAGACATTGATTTTCCAAATTTCTAATTTCTAAGGCAGATCTGAAAATGGGACATTTAAAAAATATTTTTCTATTAACAGTACTTCAACAATATCCATGTCTAATAATGAATAATACAACTAATAACTGAAGAAGTTTTGAGACAGCTAGGCTGAAGTTTCTGGCAACAAGATATGATGTCATACATATTTAATGTGTCTACTCAAATCCAGTAAAACACAGATAGTGACTTCCATGTGGTAGTATCTGTAACTGTCATGAATGCTTTCAGTCCAGGCCCTTATACAAAAACATTACCTCATATTTATAGCTACAGACAAAACCAACATGATTTTTAAATAAAGAGACAGGTACAATAAATTATTTAGGCACGCCTGTATCAGAAGTGACTTCCTAGTAAATCCCACCTTGTTTATCATAGCCAGTTTCAGCAGAGGATCCTGAGCAGATCAACAAGATTAACAAGGCAATTACACAGAAAGTATGGTAAAATGCATTGAGCACTACCAAGTACCCATGTGAGAGGCCAGGTTTTCGGGACTGGCATTTAGACACCTTCACAGCATTGAACATGCTACACTTTAAAAGCAATTTACAGAGCAGCAATCATTCACTCACCTTTAGGGATCTGAATGCTTTTTTCTGAGCTCCACTCGCTCCATTCTCCGAGGTCTAACATGCAACGCACCTGAACAACATACTTCACCCCAGCTTTCAGGCTGCTCACCTCATAGTGTGTCTGCATTCCTACAGATACTGTCTGTAAAAGAAAATGGACTGGGGAAAATAATAAAGAATTGGACCACTTAAATGAATAAACCATAAAGGAATAGCCATGAGTCTGATTTCTGAAAGTCAGGGAAGTTAATTTGCGTATTTATAAGATATCAATTACAAAGAAGCAAAAGTAGTGATTTAGCAGAAAAAAGGTCACTGCTGATTTTGATATTCAAGAGCATATTGAACTGTAGACTTCCTAATACTCCATCAAATACGCAATGCAAGGAGCATTACAAGTACCAGCCTACATATAAACCCCACATTGAAATTCTTCTCAGTGACTTTAAGTGACTTTCTCAGACTCTTCTAATTTCTCCTCAGAACTATTTCAAAATGCATAGCATTCTCCACCATTAAGGCATCAACAAGCTAGGGCATGTGATTATAAGTTTAAGAATGATGTTTTGTCCTGAAAACTCAGCTGAAGCAGTACTGAAGCTGATTCCTAGAAATATGGCAACAGGTGGGGAATGCCACTGGAAATAGTTAAATGTGAGTAGGCCACAACAGAATTTCTGAGAGCCAGGTTGCCTCCAACTGATCATGTTGAAGAGGATGATGATAACTGGGTTTTGTCATACATAACATTAGGATGATTATGTAAATATATTGAATTTCACCGTCTCTACAGACCACTCCATTTTTCTTTCTTTATTCAGATTTGGTTACATTAATTTTTCTATTCTTAATTTTTTATAGGACCAATTACACTGAGACAAGAGAATTCACTGAATACAGCATTTATAAAATAAATATATTTTTCCCCTACCTCCCACTCTTCCTTTTCCTCAGGCTTTAGTCGTAGCTCATAGTGATATACATGTGAATTAGAGCTGGCATCAGCTAATGGGGGTGGAGACCATTTTGCCCAAAGGTATGACAGGTTAGCAGATGTGTTTGTTTCTAGAGAGAGGTTCGCAGGAGCATCTGGCTGAACTGTATAAATGAATGAAAAGTGTGCCATTTAATTTTGTCCCAAAAAAAACCACCTCCTTTATGGTTTTGTATGTTATCATACTATTTTCAGAAGTCTTTCGTTTTTCCTTTCTCCTCAATGAGTTTAACTAGCTCCTGAATTCCAACAGTGTCAGCAAATCTTAAACTTTACTCTGAATTTGTAAGGCTAAGGAAATACAAATAATAATTTTATAAGGCCACTCTTGCAAAATTAAAATGCCAGCTATTTCATAGATAGAAAAACTAAGTATATTATAATTAAAATGGTATATTATGTGTGTGCAGAAAGTAGAATGGAGTCAGGAATATAAAATACTACAGAAAGCCTGTATAATGCTCAGGCAGTTATTTTTACCCTTCCAAGACTGCAATGCCAGCAGTTAAAAAGACTTTTACATTTTAAATATTAGATACCTTAACCTAATTTGAAAAATTTATAATCCACATTGAGTCTAATTAAAATACTGCAGACAACTAGAAAATGAAGCAAATTTTTCAGCTAAAGTTAAAAGTTTTACATGTTTATACATGAAATTCTTACAATCAAGTATGTAGTTACTCAATTTAAAATTAAAACACAGTTTTCACATACATTTAACATCCATATTTTAGATTATCTGTAAATAAACACCTCTCAATAGCAAGTTTCACATCATGAGGAAAGAAATCTTTCACCACTGCTTGCTCTAGGATTAAAAACTGCTCACATCTCCAACTAGTTTGTTTTCCATTTCATTCTTTGATTTTACCTATGGAAGTTACATCCACATGCTGAGGATCTGAGCTGTTACTTCCAATCTCATTCGTTGCCGTTACAGTGATAATATATGTTGTCCAGGGATTAGTGTGGTTTTTATCGAAGTAGCAGGAATTCGGACCTGATGTTAGGTAGTCTGGACATTCATAGATTTTTTCTTCACTGAAACAAAATTATTTAATAATTTAGGAAATGAAGCAATGCAGATAATATTCTAGTAATGGAATAGATTCAGAAGAGAAATCTGAAATATTTGTGTATACACACACACACACACACACACACACACACATATATATATAAATTTAAAATTTTATATGATATATATCTATAATCCCATCTCTTGGAAACATTTTGGTACATGTCAAATGCCATTACCATAAATGCTTCATTTACATTTTTGTTGCCATTGTTTTGATGAATGCTCTCACCCCTTTTTGTATACATAAGAATAAATCAACAAAATAATAGAAACAGAAATTTCCAGAGACAGAACAAAGAAATTTTAACAATATTTATAAGCAAGTAAGAGGGAAATGAAAAATATTTCCTTCAATTAGATAAGTTGCTAAATATCTTTGCATATTACCCCTAGAAATTAAACTTATGGGCTCTATGGCAGAGAGTTCTTTTATTGATTAGTTTGTTTTCAGCAAGGTCAGAAAATCATTTAGGTTGGAAAAGACCTCTAAGATTGTCAAGTCAAGCTTTGACCACCTTCTCAACCAGACCATAGCACCAAGTGCCATGTCCAGTAGTTTACGGAACACCTCCAGAAATGGTGACTGCCCACCTCCCTGGCCAGCCCATTCCAATGCCTACCCATCGTTTCAGTGAAGAAATTCTTCCTGAGGTCCAATCTGGATTGGATTCTTCAGGAGAGGGATTATTTTGTGCCCAAAGCTGGCCTAGGTGATGTACTCAGAGCCTACCTGAGGTGAGAAGAACTATACAAACCCAAAGCATCAGCTGATGTGATACAAGAATGAACATTAATTCCTCTATTATGCTTTATGTACCATCAGTAATAAGGTTTCTTAGTTTCCAGGCAGTTTTGTCACAGTTCACAAAGAAAAGATGGGAGAAAAGAGTCTATACCTAAGAGAAAATAAGCCTAGAAAGGCAATTGTGGCCCACGTCTAAAATGCTTGGCAGGGCCTGGGCTTAGAAGATTTAACGAAATGGATAAGCACTCCCATCCTTCCCTAAGCAAAATTACTCTGGGCAATGACAGGTATGAATTAAAATGTTCATTAAAGTTTTTGATCAAGGCTGAAACATCTGGGCTTTCATAAAATAAAAGTTCTCAAATCATCATTGTGTGTGGTAACTTCATTAAAGACTGCATCTTTTTCTGCTCAATGACTTGGAATGTTTAATTGTAGCAGGGATGTCTGAAGCTTTATCTTACCTATTCTGAATCTCCCTGGATTTGAAAAAAATGTAGTCTCTGAGCCTCCCTGCTTACTTGTCCCTTTTCAAAGACTAAATGTTTTCAGGAAGAAAGTATAGTTAAACAAAGATAGACAAGTTAAGTAAAGTTGCCAAACATATGCACTTCATTCCTGAACAGGATGAGGAAGTTGAGAATTTATCAAAATATTAACTTTTGAGATGCGATACCTATGTCTCATTTCACTGCATTTTGGGAACCATTGACCACAAAACCAAAAGGAGAAAAAATGACTATAGTCCAGATGGGGGTTTTGGTATGCAGGGTAATGGACAAGCTCCTTGGCAGGGCCCCAGGGGCCCCGCCAGCCCTCACTGCCCAGCCCTTCCATGGGGACCTGGGTCCCAGGTCTCCAGTTCAGCTGGTTTCCAGCTCCACACAGCCCTGCCTTTCCCAGTCACAGCCCCCTGAGCCAGCCCAACCCCTGAGCTGATGTCCCAGCCCAGCCTGGCCTCAGCCTGTCCCTGTCCCCAGGAAAGTGACTGATGCTGAGGGCTGGGCTGCCTCCCTCCTGCCCTCTCCATGGCTGGGGTGATGGGAGATCTGCTGCCCTGTGGTGCCCTTATGCTTCAGCACTCAGAGTTCAGCTGAAAGCTGTGTGCTTCCCTAAAAGATGGGCAAACATGCCTTTGCTCCCAGCACATCTTCAGACAAGTGGGATTTTTGGTAGATGAGTTTCAGGAGGGACAGGCTGAAGATTTGGGGCTGTCAGTGGTCATGTTTTCTTCCAACAAGGGAAGCCATGGATCTTATGCTGCCCGTGTTGTCTATCTGAGGTTAAAGTGGACTCATAAAAACAACTTTAGAAATTAATGTTGTCATTCTCTTGGTCTGTCATAACCATCACTTTATCACTTACAGAGTACATATGCACCACTTGTTACCTGTTCTTGCTGTAAAACAGGGTATAATTGTTAGGGAGTCCTCCATCTGAGCCAGGCTTCCACCAACATGAAAAGGTTTCCTTTTCTTGAGAACGACATCTTATTATCTGAGGTTTTCCAGGGTATGATTGACCTAGGAAAGTGCAAAAATCCAACTAGTTAAATTAGAAGTGGACAATGCTTTTGGATGCTTGAATGATAAGTCAACAAAACATTCCTTTTTTGAAGACAATAAAATTACATGAAACTGTGAACTGAATTGGGCAAATAACTCTGCCTGGGAAGAGGATCAATATTCTCAGAAAAGCAAATATATTTTACCTCAAACTTCAAAAATGGCTAGTAGAATGATTTTGCTTTTTAACATGAACATTTATTTTTTACCTAAACTCAAAATGGTACATTTATCTCCAAATTAAACTATGAAGATAGGAAATAAATATATGACCTTTAGGATTTGTCCCCATAAACATTACAATTTTGAATCTTCAGATCATTTTAAGATTCAATTTCACCTTCAACTTTGCAACAGAACTGAAATTCCATTCTTTGTGCATATTTGGGGTAAATTATAGGTGAGAAAATTACAAAAAGGAGGAAATCAATGGGCTAGATGGAATTTTTTGGGTACTGGCAACCTGAATGTATTAATTAATTGTTCAAATATTCCCTGTTAATCCAAATACATTTAAGAATATTTCTTGTTAAGACTACTTCTCATTAACTTACACCAAGAATATAGACCATACATTTACATTAATTTTAAAACAACAAGTGTGTGAGCTTTTAACCTAAGCTTATCTTTATTAAGTTCCATGTAATTATCTCAACTAGTGTAACTATTCATATGCTAACTCCCAAGAAGGTGACAGGTGTAAAGTGAATACAGGGTGTCAGTATTGCCACCAAACAATCCTTAAATTAATCGTATAAAACGAAAAGACGATTCCAGCCATTTTCATACCAAACTTCAGAATAAAGTAATTTAAAGAGGTACACGGTCAGGATAGATTAGGTAAAGCCTCAGACTTTTCTAAAGAAAGTGTCTTAAGGAGAAAACAAGCATTTCAGGAAATTTTGTACTTACCAGTCAGACCTACTGTAGTCAGTGCAAGCTGCAAAATAATTTGAACTGATGAAATGAATCTCTGTTTCATGATGCCTGTCTCTCCTCAGGAGGAAGTATCAGATCAAGGGCTCACTGAAAAACATGGCATCATGCACAGTCAGTAACAATGCTCAGCAGGTAACACATATTGCTCAACTTGTCAAAGTCCTATTTGAATGGCAGGTAAATGATTCTTGTTCTCTCTCAAAAAGGTGAGGCAACACCAGCAGTTCCACTTTGGAAGCTGAAAACCTGAATCTCAGAGAAGCAGGTAGGCCTTCCTAGAGGTCTCTGAATTATTAGCAGTGCTAGGGTTACAATTTCTTAGCATTAACAAATCTTGCATATTTCTTTGGCATCTTGGGATACTGGGTTCTTATCTTAGAGTTCTAGATTAATTAATTAACCTAAGAAAGCAGCCTGTTAGCAAAGAAATATACTTTTACCCCTTCTGATTCAAAGAAGAGGTCAACTTGAACTCTGAAAGTCCTGAAAACAGAAGGCAAATAGAAAAGGTCCAACATTTATTTAGAAGCTTATGATTTTTGATCCAATCTCAAAACTTCTCAATATTTAGGACTGTCAGTGTTGAATTCAGGATCCCTTGAGATGAAGAATGTTACTCTTTCAGTGCATTCAACCAATTGTTTTTACTGTACTTGATTTTGTAGTAAATTTCAGCTGAAATATAGATTTGTAAATGGTCACCAGCTGGGACCAAGACCCAGTCCCTGCCGTGGGCTCACGCCACTAGATGTCCTCAGAATTCAGGTTACAACTCGGTGCTCTGGAGTCCCTGCTGCTGCTAGATCTGTTTGCTTAGCCTGAAGAAACGGATGTAACAACTTAAAGCAAATCTCCTGCCTCTCCCACCAGTAAACTCCTTGCTTGGAGATGACTGCAGTCAGCTTCTCGGTAGCCAACCTCAGCCTCCCAAACTAAAGAAAAACAATTTAGTACCTAAATAGAGAGCTCCTTATCTCAGCTTTCCACTCCTACCCCTAGCACATTCACAGGTACATGTATGCTTGCAACCCATTCCGTGTAGCACAGCATGGGAACAAGCTGTGTCCTTGGTGAGGAAAAATCCTTCGTGGCTCATCAGATGACTAATTTTTCAGTACGTAATTAATTTTGTACATCAAGAAACTATAATACATCATCATCCAAATGTTTTTCAAGTGCAAAACCAAGTCAAGTATCAGTTAATGAAGCTAAGTCTGAAACATGTTTATTGTGGACAATGTGGAAGAGAACAACAGTTGGCTACATTTCCATATGCCTCTTCTGAATATCCAGGCATGTTTCAAGTGTGTAACTGAGCTACAGGCTGGAAAATTGCATCTGGGTTAATTTTAAACTCACTCAGTGCATTTTGTGCATATAAAAACAGTGAAGAGAGAACCACTTAAATATAAATTCCAGCTTGGTGTAAACACATGCAGTCTTTATTACTGTAAACAAATGACAGGCACAAACATTAGTGTTAACTTCAGAAATTACCCAATAATAATTATATAGCCCCATAGAAATGGGGCTATATAATGAGGACCCAGATGATTGGGCTCATAAAAGGTACATTTTTCTCAGGCAAAGGTGAAATAATGAAACTACAACAGTAACTATTTCATGTACATATGATAGTATTTACAATATTTCATTACTTCTAAAAATAGTTGGAACATTTGAGAAACAATGTACTTTAAAACCAAGACTCATATGGATAAAGACCTATTACAATAATTTTGTTTTTTTTCTTTTATGTAGGTACCTTTCTGTGTGAAGAATTGATAGAAAGAGAAACTGATTACACTGGCTGAAAGAATGATTTTTTTAATACAACAAAAGAGAGGCATCATCAAGAAGGATCTTTTTTAGAGCACTCTTCAAGGAAAATGAGATGATTTTGTAAACTGAAGACCTAAAGAACCAAATTAATAGCAAGAGGAAGAAATTAATGCATTAAAACAAAAGTATTTTTCCTCTGGAGCTTTTGAAAATGAGATGATTGTGAACCACTTCTGTAATGTAGCTGTGTGAAAGGACAAGAGGGATATAGGGAAGGAATATGGACTTATCAGTGTCACAGACTAAGCTCTGTCTACAGTTCTGGTAACCTACACTTGGGAAAAAAGAACCAAACAGATTTTAGAACACAGCTATGAACATGACACAAAGACTATCTCATGATGGTGGTTTAAAGAATTGGCTTTGTAGTCCATGCAAGAGTGGTTGCCATCTGCAAACATAAAAATAGATAAGCATCAAAAGAGGGAAAATAAGAATGTGTAAAATAAGAATGTTTTCACAGTTGCTTGCTATTCAGTATTTGTGACTCAAATAGGGCTTAAAAGGCTTCTGGAGAGATGTCTTGCTTTTTTGAAAAGGTATTTTTTAATAAAAGGTAATACTCACTTTGTCATAATTATATCTAAAGTGCATCTTTCCTATATATGACATGAAAATGTTTTCATAAAAGGGTAAGTAGTGTTATTGAAGGTGCTATGAGGTAATGTCTCTCTTTTAGGACTGAATGCATTCTTTCATAAGGGATGCAGTGGATATTGATTTGCCACAATGTGATCCAAAACCAAGGGTTGAGTAACTGACAATTAAAAGATCATATGCCTCCTTTTGAAAGTCTTGATTTAATTCCAACCAAGTTATTGCATTCTGACATTCTATCTGAATTTTTCCCTTTTAACTCAGCTGTTAGATAGTATTCAACATCTGTGCATCACATGCCAGAATGCAGTGCTCCTTGATGGAAATGGAAACTATTACTGGTGTTTTAGAATGCACAGAAGAGTTAGATATTCCTGTAAAATAATTCTGCCCTGGAATTAATAATATATTGAAATTGTAGGTTTGAAAACTGTGTTGACAATGCTACTAGATTAAGATGAAAGCTAAACACCAGTACTTAAATCAGGTGCTGTAAAGCAGAGCTGAGAGAAACATGTCCTTGTTCTAATTGACTTTTAGTTCTTACATTCTTTTCTTTCTTTCTTTCCTGGCTCTGCTGATGGATAAATTTCTTGAGGCTGACAGAGAAGTCTTTACTCACTTCTGCACAGATGGAAAAATTTTCTATCTGCAACGTTTTCAGGCTTGCAGGAACAGGAACAACTGTGTATCAGCCACTGGCAATAACATTATGTGCAACACAATTTCTGCTTCTACGGCTAAAGAAATTAAAAGACAAAAGTACTTTACCAATCTCTAAAAGTCTGAAAAAGTCTGGCATTTCCATTAGTCATAATGATAAACAATGTTCATCTTTCAGGCCTGAGAGAAAACAGTTTAAGGAGCCCTCAAAACACCATAGTTCATTACTATTTGAAAGGCTGAACTACAGTTATAAGAAACAAATTATAAAAAAGGAACTCAATGAAGCAAGAATGTGAGAGCTTGCTAGACCATCTAGAACATTCAGCTGTACTGTGGACATGGCAGGAGTCTGCCCTCCCACACAGAGATCAGAAATGCCAACAGGGATACATGTTCCTAGCCATGGCCAGAGCGTCATGGCCAGATGTGTTTCTGATTGACGGTGATGGTTGGGATTATACTGCAAATTAAAAACTGTAAATGTGCAGTGTGGCCACAGCTCTGCTTTCCCTCTCTGAATGAGCCCTATTTGGATGTCTCTGAATCCCTCAAACACCCAACACTGCCTCCAGGGTGATGTACAGACTCCAGAGAAGATAAAGAGCTCAGGCATGTCTATGATCTGAATTTCTTGTGACTGATTCCAGCTGGCAACTTTAAGCACATAGGTTCTGTGGTGTGCTTTGTGAGGAAGCCTAGTACCTGCTATTGGCTATGAACCTAGAGATTCAGTTAATTTACTGGGATTTGGGACTTCATATTTCTGTGTTGCATAAAATGGGAGCAGTGGCAAGGACTTTGAGATTTCACCTGAAAAGCCTTACACTATATTTTTCTGAAATTTCTCTCATAAGTCACAACCCTTGGCAGTCCTTCCTTTGATTAGCAGTCAAGATGTGATAATGAACACAACAAATTGCCTCACCCATGGAGATATGTTTCTCAGTCTGAAAGACTTGAGTCAATTTTGAAAAAGGAAAATCACAAACCCCCAGAGTCTTGAAAATAGTTTAGACCCTTACTTCTCCATCACAGTATTTACACTCTTAATTCCTATTGATTTCACAGAACTGAGTCAGAAATTTTCTTAAGAAAATTTCACTATCTAAAATGACAAAAAAAAAAAAAATGCCAAGAGAAAAAGAAATTACCATTATCCCTACTTTACCAAGGTAAAGAATGCCCAACAGACTCATAGTAGAAGTGTAACAAAAGCTAAAACCTGATAATTTTCTACCATTTTTTTATTTTCTAAGTACCACCTCTACTACCTTTGTTTTCCCACAAAAACAAAGCTAATGCTTTAGCTAACAGTAGTAATCTTTCCCTACCAGTCTCACATTTCCTGAATATTCAGTTTTCTTTCCTGGTAGTTTGTAGGTTTAGCCATAATTCCAGGATTTTTTTTTTACAGCAGTATCTTACAGAAAAGAAAAGGAGTAAAATTTTAGAGACTAGTTCTAAGGAGTAAAATTTTAGAGACTGAAAGCTAGAACTCGCATCAGAACTTGAAATATGCTGTACATTCATCTCTTCCAACTATCAAACCCAATTCCACAATCACTAACTTCTTATAATAATTTTAGGTATTTTTGATATATAGCATAGTCATAAAATATAAAATTACATTTTCTACCTAGGGGATTCATGTATGTGAGGAAGCTTTTTATGCCTCTCTTTCATGAATATCGGATTACTTGAAAAGTTGAAAACCAAAAATTCCATGAATAGTGTATTTCTGAAAGTATCGCTATTTCTAAAACATAAAGAGAAAAAAGGTGACTCTGTATGAGATGTAGATATTGGCACTCTAAGTGAATACATTTAAACACTGAGAGTGATAGAGACAGTGGTAAAATACTGTACATGCTTTCCTTTATCTATTTCAAACAAAATTTTGTAGCAATGAGCTTTGCATGCAGTTTAAATTTTCTCATAGACTGTGCTAGGCTACTTGTTTAAAGGCTAATCAACATCTCCACAAGCTAGGATACGATCAGATAAAAGCTGAGAGGGCTGGGGTAGGAACTCTAGCAGTCTCATCAGAGAAAATCCGGTGCAGGGAATGAGCTACAACTGACTACCAGAGCACAGTCAGATCACTGTCCTCGTGTGTAGCCCACCAAACAAATCTCCTTCCCCACTAATTCATAGACTGAAGGAGGTAGAACACTAGGGACGCAGTAGAATAAAGGTTTTGGGGAGAAAATAAAAGTTGGAGAGAGAAGAATGGGAAATAAGGGTAATAAACCGTTCAGTTCTGTGTAAACTTGTGGCTTGTCAGACTGAAATGTGTGCCTGATCATTGTAGTCTACCCTAAAATCTCATTATACCCTATTTCTATCTCCTGTCTGGGTATACTGTTCTGAGTGGTGCCTTCGGATGCCAGTGAACTCTAAACAGGATTAGCCCGTGAGGAAAGAGTTGGATTGCAAACCTCCAGGTTTAAATGCAGACCCCACACAGCTGAGGAGAGCAAGAGGATCTGGGACCAACTACTAGGTCAGCTAAACATCCACAAGTAGCAACAGGGGAAATCCATTCCTTTATGTGCAAATGCACACATATATATGTAGATCTACATGTTACGGCATTGTTGGTGTGCATAGCCCCTGTGTGCGTTTTGTGTCCTTGTACCCACTCTCTGGGAGCAGCTGCTCAGCTTTGCTACAGGCAGAAACTGAGTTTAGGGACCTACAGCAGCCTCACATCTACAGGGCTGCCTGATTGAGCTGACTCTAGCACACTGACATGCAATGTTTTACCAAAAAAACCCATACTTTGTTTAATAACCTGCTCTTTGCCATCCACTCCAAATACACTATTCTGTGAAGAAAGAATTTAGATGGGCAACTTATCTGCCACAGCAATAAAAACTACTATACATTAGGTAACTAACTTTGAAAACACTAGCTTCATCGTTGTTTTTCTAACAAAATCTGTCTGTCAACAATCTGAAACAAAATAGAGTGTTTTCTAACAATAAGAATGGTCTGTACCTCCCTGAGACCAGGTGGGAAGACATATTACTCAGTTACCAGGGTATTCTTTTGTTTGGCTTCATTTCAGTAAAGCTAATGAGAGCAATAAAAATACCATGAATTTTTTTGGCAGCTAGACATTGTGCCATTAGAGAGGAACAGTTTAAATTGAGGGTGATAAATGGGTTTTTTTTTAATGTGCATATTTAAAAGGGCATCAATAATGTGCAACTGAATATGGCAGAAATAATGTTTGCAGTTGCTCAACCATGGCATAAGGTGAAATGTAGTTTAAAGATAGAGCTCAGTGAGTGGTTCCTGCTTTAGAGAGGACAGAAATCTGTTCAAGAGTGTGCATGCTAGGAACACTGTTTGACTCAAGATTGGCTAAATATAATCTTCTACTACTTTGTACTACATCAAAACATACAATTCTATCCTTCCAGCAAATTTCATTCTGCTTTCATTACTGCCTTTGTCAGGAAGTGGTGTTATGAACTAGTGTCATGTCCCTACATATGGCTGACATAAAATGTGTTTTTTACCAAATTTGCAACAGTGCTGCAAGTGCCGGCTTCATAATATCATCAATTGGAAAGGATCATGATGGAGTAAACCTTAACCTTCTGCTGTAACCAGACCAATGACTCTCATCTAAGTATTTCTACATCAAACAACCGTTATTCAATTCATATTTATTGTGACTGTCCTGAGAACAGAGACAGATCCTGCTGTCTCAGGTACTGTAAAAAGAACATATCCTGCTCTTGAGAACTGAAAATATAAGTAGCCAATTAATAATACAATATGGAAAGAAGGCATCTAAAAAGCAGGTCAAACTTGCATATTTTTGAGTAGAGATGAAAGATTATTTTATTGGTAAAATATTGTCAAAATATTCCATAAACTGGAAACTGCCTATGAATGATCAATTTTAGAAAATTAATTTTGGAATGTCACAAATTCTTTTTTAACCAAAGTCAATGAATGAAGATTTTCAAAATTCCAAAGTGAACAAGTATCATCAAATCACATAAAGCATTTTGTTTTGCAGTTTTCCAGTAGCATATTTTCTGACATCTAATCACATATTTTTAGGTTTTCCAATTTTCCAATAAAATCATGTTATGATGAAAAATTCCTGATAATTTTTAATCATACACAGAATTCCAATGAGTAATGCAATGTCATGAAAATCTTGCTATTTTGACATTTCTGGGGGAAAATGCTGGTGTAGAGGTGAGGAGGTTTTTTGCAGAGAGACAAAAATTATGGAAACTTTAGAGAAAACAAAGGAACAGGACTTTGGCTGTAGTAAAGGGAACACAGTAATGGACATAAGTGTGAGAGGTTAGTGGGAATAAGACAATGGGGAATGACACTGAAGTGGAAAAGAAGAAATAATGTGTTGGGACCAGGCAGTAGAAGGCCAAATGAAGTTGTAATTTTGAATGTATTCCATGATCCCATATAAGTTGCAAAGCTCCATCCACTGGATGCTGACCCCCAACAGCCTTTTCTTGGTGAACTGAGGCAGTGGGGTTGGATGGAGGAGAAGCATCTCCTGTATCCTAGTACCTGCAAGCATCAGTGGGGCAATGCTGAAAAAAGCTGTGATCATAGCTACAGAAAAGCATCTTTATTCCCTTGTACTGGGACAGCCCATTTTGGCTGAGTCTCGGTCTGGAGTCTCTCTTTGAAGCTTTAAGACTGTGGTAAGACTCTAAAAGAAACCTGGCTGTGGGGGAGTGAATTTTCTTCAATCACAAGTATGCTTAGCAATTAACAGTATTAACAATGGGAGCTGAGAATAACAACTGTTTTCTGTTTCAGTGTTCTCTTTTTCAGGAGGTCCTCAGTATGAGGTTGTAAAAGTAACTATTTCTTTGTGCTTTTCTGAGACTTACTGTATACTTACACTTGAATTGTTTAAGTGACTGTATAGTTATTCTGTGAAAGAACGCAATTACCAAAAATTACTACTCCAATCAAACTGATAAAAATACTCAATGTCCTATTATTTGTGAGCATGAATACTTCTCAAACATATTCCTTACGCTTCAGCTTGTTGGTAAAAGGGCTTTGTGGCTGCATGCTAAAGGCCACCACTGATGCCATGTACAGGTAAGTGGCATATTGGTTAGCTAAAAGAATGAAAAACTGTTATCCCGGTAAACCTAAAACCAATTACTTATGAGAAATTACTGACAATAATGGGAACAAAACAATAGTAAATCTTCAGCCTTCAGTGTGCTGAGCTTAAAAGAATTATCTTTTGATAATCTTAAAGCATTATACCCCCTTTAATACTGAAATACGTGGATATGCAGAGAGGTATCTTTACCATGCCTAGATCTAATCTTGGTGTCATTTTATGGATCTACTTGGGTACCTAACTCCTGAGTAAACTTGTGTCTAACACATTTTATAAACAGATTATTCTCTACAGGAGTTTAGATAGGTGGCATTTATCTCTAATGTCAGTAGAAAAAACAATGTCCTCATGAGGAGAGTCTTTATACAGAAAGTCAAATGTTCAAGCTACTGTGAACTCTTCTACATGCTAAACCAGTAATAGTATCAATACTGCTCTATCACAGCCCTGTTAAGTTCTACATAGATTGTCATCTTCCAGGGAAAAAAAAATTAGCAGTGGAAGAATACTGACATTCCTAAAAGCTGAAATGTGCATTCTGAGGGAATTGAATTCACCCTTTGATCAGGAGTACAAATTTCTCTTATGATTTCTTCACAATGAATTTATAAACTGAGTGAAGTATAGCACTACCCTGCTCTACTTCCCATCTTCAACTCAGGATGCTAAGCTTTGGAGATTCTCAGCTATGGTGAATCGTGGTTTAGATTCTTCTTTTGTTTTGAAGTATACGGAAATGACCCTGAGGTTGCAGACTGTGAGATTTTGATGCACTTGTTTACAGAATAATGACTAACACTCTAATCTCTGGAGGTTAAAGGTAAATTCATTAATGAATTCATTCATTAACCAATTCACTCATTAACTCATTTGCTCAGCTCCTTAGGAACTGCAATGACAGCACTGTCTCCTGTTGAGGAATAGTAATATTTGCATTTCTAGGCATAAATTAAAATGTGTTAAGAATCTATTTGAAGAAACTAATTTTGCAAAGAAAGAGGAAGCTTCACAATGCAGCAAATACAAAAATTAGCTTCAAAAATAGATCAACTATCTGTGGGATATTAGGTTTCAGAGCATAGATGGTGTTTAGTTTTAGACAATAAAATGCTTCTCCCTTACCTCTGCTGTATCAAAATTGTGCCCAACTAGATTAACATGAATGTATCAGTTTTCCCTGCTCCTCTTTGGAGTTTGCTCAATTGGTTAAATAATGAAGAAACAGCTACTTAACCATTTGGAGAAGAAAATATTTCAAGGATAAAAAAATATATTCTACACTAGACTAAAATCTATTTTAACACTTTTCTCCAATACGCTTCTGCTATTTGGTGAAAATAGAATAAAATGAAGAAATTTTGGCAAGGGCATATATCAATGCATCAGGCTGCACTTGTTTTTCAGCAAATATTCTTGATTCACTGCATATTGTACAGCTTCAGCAGCTGTGAAATTTCTTATTTGCACAAAGTCTCAGATTGGATCTATGGTGTATACAGTAATTACCAAGTTTTCTAGGCCTCATTACACTGTGTATGACTTAACCTTGGAACACTGGAGTTGATGCTGGTGTCCTCTGTCTTTGAAATGGCATGCTTCTTCAAGATTATAAATCCACATTCAACTTAGTGGCCAAAGGCGAAGGTGGGAATGGGGTATTGTGACCCTTTCAGAATGATCCTTTCAAAGCTAATTGCAAGAAAAAGCATCTGATTTTTACCTAAAAGAAACTGAAACCAAAATTTAAAAGTTTCAATAACCACAGGTAGAGAAAAATGAATTTTTTTTATGTCCAAGCATCTGAAATGTCAGTTCTGCATCTTTTAATACTACAAAGGCTATCTCACAAAATCATAATGCCCCCGCCCCCACCCAAATTTGTAGTTAATACGTCTGAAATAGCAATGACATTTATTTTAGAAGTATTTTATATCTACAAGGAATCAAAGAAAAGGCATAAGTGTCAGAAATATTCATGCTTGCCTTCTGTAGTGTGGACTTAATGGTAGGTTGCAACAAACTAGGAAATTTTAGTAAGAACTGATATGATTTTAAGCATGGTTACTTAGATCACTAGAAATGAATTATCAGCCTCTATAATTACCATCAATCCATTTTGTTTAATATCTCAACACAGTCAACATTATTTTTAGGTTTTTTGTAGGCACCCAGTTACCCAATCATATTTAAAAAGGTTAAAAAATTCATTTTGTGCGTAATCCACTATATTTTTTCCACAATCCCTGGAATAAAAACCTTATGCTGACATTTATGAAATGGCAGGAGGAAAAATGCTGTAACTCTGGGTATTACTTTAGGTAATAACAGCAAGGCTTTTCAAAACTTGCTTGCATAAAGGCTGGCCTTTTCTGTTGATATAAAAGTAATTTCTATTGAACTTGGATCCATCCTTTAGTCATTGTTACTTGCATCTTTTCAAGTTATTTCTTCAGTGATGCCTTTATGTTCATATGTCTGAGTTTGCTTGGCTTCATGCCCTAGGTCACAGCATATTTTATGTAATTTAAAGGGAAAAATCATGGGAGACTAGCATAGTCATGTTCTAAATTCCTCTTTTAATTTAATCTTTGATTTTCTCCATTGACAGTATATTGAATATATGATCTGGTGCTGTTAAAATCCTGGCACCAGACTTTCTAATTGAATTCAGATTTTTTTTTTTTTTTTAACTGGGCATCGTAGAAACCTTAAGCCAAAACTGTTCAGGTTTCTGTCTTCCTTAAGGTCTGCTTCCACTTGAAATCTGGGCTTCCTGCAGATGGTTACACCTCTGACAAGGTTGTCAATAAGACAGTCTTGGGTGATGAACACCAGCACACAGAACAAAACAGATGTGAAGCAGCTCCGAGAAGAACTCTGAGATGATCAAGTCTCACCTGTGACTGATCTCCACCTTGTCAACCAGACCACAGCACTGAGTGGCACATCCAGTCATTTCTTGAGCAACTTCAGCACCTCCCTGAACAGCCTGTTCCAATGCTTAACAACTCTTCCCATGAATAAATTCTTCCTGATGTCCACCCTGGCCCTCCACTGGCACAACCTGAGAAAATTTCACCTTGTCCTGTCACTTGCTTCCTGGGAGGAGAGGCTGACCCTCACTTGGCTACACTCACCTTTCAGGGAGTTGCAGAGAGTGATAAGACCCTGCTAGAGCCTGCTTTTCTCCAGCATAAAAACCCTCAGCTTCCTCAGACACTCCTCACAGGATTTACTCTCTAGACCCTTCAATGACTCAGTTGCTCTTCTCTGGACGTGAGCTCACAGAAGACACTAAGGCTCTAGGAATTAGCCACAAATGTGCATAGAAGAGGCAATTTTCCTTGTGCCCTACAGAGTTTTGTCCCAGGTGCTGCTGAGAGTAGGGAAGTCAGTTTGCAAAGTTGCTGTCTGGATGAAGAACAGGTTTTGAGGTTAGCTCAAGATGGTCTTTCAAGACACAAATAGCAATAGAACAATAAGAGGGCAAACCTGTTGCAGACAGTATGGATGGGTAATTGAAGCACTTTGAAATCTTTAGATGTGAACATACATTTTAAAAATAAGTAGACCAAGTGAGTCATGAAATTCCATTGGGTTGTAAATGCCATTTTTCTGCTTTTTAAACTCAGCTTTCTTAAAGCTGATTTTTACTTCATTTTCATCTGCATTTAAACATTTGCATAGTTATGTTCTATATAGCATGTTGATTGATACAAAAATTATGAACTGTTCAAAAATACTGATCAATTATTCTTCACAGATAAATGTTGCTGAGTAACAAATACAATATTTTCAGTTTAACAGAAGTTAAGCTCTGTGGTGTTCTTAAACTGGTTCAGAAGCCTACAGCCTACCTTAATTCTCTATTTTGGACCACAGAGTGAATTCTGGATGCACAGACACCCAAAATGACACAGATTGAGAGTCAGCCACAGGCATACATATCTGAACACTCAGCAATAACCCTGTGTATGGATATGTTACTGCCCTTTGAGGAAGCTGTAAGTGCAGTCAGAATTATATGTTACTCTATCCAGATAACAGATAGACCCCAGCTTTGGAAAGTTAAATAAACATGGCAACATTTAGCTACTGCTCCCAGCCCACTTAGTGTTTGATACAAAAAAGAAATCAAGGGGACGGTGCTTTTAATGAAGACTTCTGTAACATCCCTCCTCCAGAGGTGAAAAAGAACAATGGTTCTACAAGTTGCTGATGCACCCTGGATTTCAAAATCTGCTCCACCATTTCAGTTTCCCACTCTTACCGATCAGCTCTTTAATCATATAAACAAAATACCTTCCTTGAAAGATGAAACACGTGCTTGCCAACACTGATGTATGCATAGATGCATATGAAAGGAAAAGGTCACGGACTCTTCTTTAGGTCTCAATACCTCTAACTTAAGCAAGAGTCCTTATTTTAAAATCTGTGTTTACCTAGAAGAGTTACACAATTATGTGTATACAACAGTATAGAAAACCATAAAATCTCCAAGTCAACAAGTACACAGTAACAATGACACTGCTATAGAAAGTATAGCCCTTTATTCTTCAGGAATCTGAAGGCTTAGTAGCAGGCTCTCAGAGTCTGTATTGCTATGGAATTAAATTTACTAGTATACTTTAACATGAAATCAGTTTTATGTCACTGAATTAATGTATTTTTGCCACTTAGTGCATTAATTATATACAATTATTTATTTACTAGAAACCAAAAGGGATGGGAAATAATTTGTTCTTTTAGTACCACGACAGGGCAAGTACTACAGATTATGGGGTAAATGCATCAAATGGAGATGTAAACCACCTGTGGAACACAGTGCTGCACCAATAATATCAATAACTATGTTAAAAACCAACTGCAAAAATACAGACAGCAAATGTTAAAATGAGATGCAATTCTCCACATTGGCTGCTACTGAAATTAGTAGGAACCTTCATTGGTTCAAAACCTTTGAAACTAGAGTCTCAGTTTAGACCTGTGCTGCTGCTGCATAAGACCAGGCATTATTTGTAGTTTCCACTGTGGAAGTTCAAGTTTTGGATCACAAAATTCTACATAAAAGGAGGGGAAAAAATTGAGAGCAGACCATTAGTGTAATGGTGGACACCAAATCTTCCAGATACCATCCTAGAGTTTGAGAAGACAGAAGGGAGTATCAGCAAGCACGTGTATGTTCTGCTGATGAAGAAGGAGAATTAGAACTCACCTCCAGGGTTTTACTCCCATCCTTTCCAGTAGCTGAGCCTCTGCCATCTTGTTCATCTGCAAAATGGGTGGGCATTTCACTGAGATGTGTGTCTTTTTAACTACACTTACAGTTTCCAAGTTGATTGAAATTAATGTTTCCAAGATAATTTGAGGACTTCAGATTGAAAGGATTATTATGAGATGAATTATTGGTAGTAGTGATTTTGTTGTAAATAACTAAAAAAATCCAAATGGCAGAAATTTTAGCAAACATTTCAAGGAAACACAGAATGGATGAAGTTAGAAGACCTCTGGAGAATGTCTTGTCCTCTGCAGTTCTTAAAGCAGGGTCAGCTAGAGCAGTTTGCTCAGTATCACATCCAGTTGGGCTTTGACTATCTCCAAGGACAGAAATTCCACAATCTCTCTGGACAGACCTTGCCCCCATTTGACTGCCCTCACAATAGATATGTTTTTTCTTGTATTTAAGTGCATTTTCTTGTACTTGTGTTCATGTTGTTTCTTGTCCTTTCCCTGCATGCCACTGGGAAGAACCTGACTTAATCCACTTCACTTTCCTATTCCCCCATTGATGAAGTTCCCCCAAAAGTTCTGTTTTCCTGGTAGAAAGATTCTATATCTTTATTATCTTAGACATCCTTTTCTGGACTTACTGTGGCATGGCCATGTTTTTTTCTACCAGGGAGCTCCAGATAGAATACCAGGTGCTTTAGTCTGAGGCTGTCAAACCCTTCATGACAACACTTGAAAAATAAAGCTGAAATATACTCAATTCCATTGAGTGAGAAAGGGAGAGAGAATGAGGCCAGCTCTGAGAAGAACTTTGCTTTAGAGCTCTGCAATGCTCATTTTCCACTGGTGTGTATGTATAAGAACTGGCACAGAGGATCAGAAAATTCTGGTTCTAATCCTGAATCTCCTATTTTATTTTATATGATCTTCTTCCATTAGTCAAAATCCGATTCCTGTTTTAGAGGAAATCTGCTCCTAACAAAGGCATCAGCCAATGACTGAATTCCTTTACAAACCACTTTAGTTTTGACTTTACAGCCAAACCGTTAAGTCACATAAATTCTCAACCTGGGAAGAAACTGTCATTCTTCAGAAAGTTCATCTGTTTATGTTTGGCTAACTGCATGGAAAATAAAAGCTTTGTTATGTCTTGGTATTTTTTTCTCTCCTTCCATTAGCATTCAGGTTGGTAACTCCTAATGAAAACTACATGATTGGCATTTCTGTTTGAGTGTCATTTTCACTGATTGCAATGGAGCTATATCCCAGAACGTCTTAATGATAATCATTTTATAAAAATCCTAGACTGACAGCACACATATTATTGCTGAGAAACATGAGTCTTTGTCCTTTATAGCATGTACAAAATATGCAGGTCTGTTTTTCCTGCAGCTTAAGTTACACAATTGTGTTTGACACTAAAACCCAGCCAAGGTCCCTACTTTTATGATCAAAAGAGTACTAGGCTATGACATCTGGGTGGAGCACCTGACTGTGATGGGTTGGCCCTGCCTGGATGCCAGGCACCCACCAAAGCTGCTCTGCCACTCCCCTGCTCTGTCAACTGGTCAGGGGAGACAAAACACAAGGAAAGGCTCCTGGGTCCAGATAAGTCAGGAAGAGATCACTTACCAATTACTCCCACAGGTGAAATAGACTTGACTTTGGGAAATAAGTTTAATGTATTACCAATCAATTCAGAGTAAGATAATGAGATATAAAAGTAAAGCTTAAAGCACTTTTCCCCAGCCCCTCCCTTCTACTCAGGTTCAGCTTTACTCTCAATTTTTCTACTTTCCCCACCCCCAGCCCCTGCCATCAAGGTAGGTGAATAGGGAGTGGGAGTTGTGGTCAGTTCATTACACAGGAAAAATTCCTTACATGTTTCCCCTTCTCCTGTGGGGTCTCTCCCATGGGAGACAGTTCTCCACAAAACTTCTCCTACTCAACATGACTGTTTCCCATGGGCTGCAGTTCTCCACAAACTGCTCCAGTTTGGGTCCCCTCCACAGGGTGCAGTCCCTCAGGCACAGGCTGCTCCACTGTGGGTCCCAGTGGGGTCACAGGTCCTGCCAGGAGTCTGCTCCAGCACAGGCTTCCCACGGGGTCACAGCCTCCTTCAGGCACATCCACCTGCTCTGGTGTGGGCTCCTCCAGGGGCTGCAGGTGGATCTCTGCTCCCCCCTGAACCTCCCTGTGCTGCAGGTGGATCTCTGCTCCCCCCTGAACCTCCAGGGGCTGCAGGTGGATCTCTGCTCCCCCTGCACCTCCAGGGGCTGCAGGTGGATCTCTGCTCCCCCTGCCCCTCCAGGGGCTGCAGATGGATCTCTGCTCCCCCTGCACCTCCAGGGGCTGCAGGTGGATCTCTGCTCCCCCCTGAACCTCCAGGGGCTGCAGGTGGATCTCTGCTCCCCCCTGAACCTCCAGGGGCTGCAGGTGGATCTCTGCTCCCCCTGCACCTCCAGGGGCTGCAGGTGGATCTCTGCTCCCCCCTGAACCTCCAGGGGCTGCAGGTGGATCTCTGCTCCCCCCTGAACCTCCAGGGGCTGCAGGTGGATCTCTGCTCCCCCTGCACCTCCAGGGGCTGCAGGTGGATCTCTGCTCCCCCCTGAACCTCCAGGGGCTGCAGATGGATCTCTGCTCCCCCCTGAACCTCCAGGGGCTGCAGGTGGATCTCTGCTCCCCCTGCACCTCCAGGGGCTGCAGGTGGATCTCTGCTCCACCCTGAACCTCCAGGGGCTGCAGATGGATCTCTGCTCCCCCTGCACCTCCAGGGGCTACAGGGGCACAGCTGCCTCACCATGGGCTGCACCTCAGGCTGCAGGGGAATCTCTGCTCTGGCACCTGGAGCACCTCCTGCCCCTCCTCCTCCACTGACCCTGTGTCTGCAGAGCTGTTCCTCTCACACACTCTCAATCCTCTCTCCCTCTCCCTCACTCCCTGTGTGCAGCAGTTTTCATTCCAGAAATGTTGCCACTGTCACTGGTGGGCTCAGCCTTGGCCAGTGGTGAGTCCATTTTGGATCTGTCCAGCATTAACTCTGCTGGATGTGGGAGAAGCTTCTGCCAGCTTCTCACAGAAGCAGCTGTAATCCCACCTGTCATGCCCTGCTACAAAACCCTTCTCACACAAAACCAATACACTGACTAAGGACATTGTGAATTGACAAAATGGGTTCTCTGCCAGCTCTACCATGGCAGCATAGAGTAAGAAAATACTCATCCTGGTTGTTGTAATGATTGATGTACCATCTCTCTTCTCAACCCAGGAGATGAGGTTTGAATCACAGACAGCTGGTAGGAAACAAAACTGTTTTCAAATAATTCCATTCTACACAGTGGTATTAACCTTTGTTGATGGTGCCAGGGAATGAGGAGTGGCTTGGGACATTGCTTATCCCTTACACCCTCAGCTGCTGAATATTTCTTGGCCACTGATAACACTTTGTGCCCTTGAATACAGTAAATCTGTCATTTTGTGAGAAAAAAAGCTCTCTTAATTACAATTTTGCAATACTGACTCAACAGAAGTTAAGCTCTGAAATGCATCAATAACACACGATTAAAGCTGAGACCAGAGTGGAAGAAAAAATATGTTTTTCCATGCAGTGGAACTAAAAAAGCTTGATTTTATAAGAATTTATTTCACCTTGCCACTTTAACACCAGCTTCCTTCTACCTGATATCCTCTATTATACTTCACTGGCCAAGAGACTGAAAGGCTATGGCTGGGCTGCAGAGAAACTGATGTCAATAGGTTCTTCCTACACAAGTTGGCTTGAATGGCCAGCATACATATGCTGACAGTCTAAAAGATTTTTGCCAAAAGGAATCTCATGTTAAATAAATTCTGCACAATCTTCCCTTCACATCAGCAGAAATACTAATTAGAGATTTCTGTTCCATTCATTTGACAATTTTTGGAAAAAAAAAAAATTTGTATTAGCTTTGTGAACTTTATCTACTTTTATAGAAGACTTATACTAGACAACAGTATAAAAAATATTTGAAGGAATGAGCCTATACATTGTGAGATCAGTTAACCTCATGTGCCTAGTAAACCAATAGGAGTGTCACGTTCCAAATATCCAATAATTATTTTTAAGTTTAATTTTATTTTTCTGGTAAGGTTGTAATAGTGTTTCTGTTCACTCTGATAATGCAGTTCTCTTTTTATGGGTTGCCACCTGAGTAAAGAGGGCATAGGCTTTTAAAAAACATGTGGACTACAAATTATTGTCTGACTTGGATAAGAATGGACTTGTTTGGTCATGTACCTAGAAACCAGGAGGATTTTCCTCATTCTAGCAAAATCAGTCCCAAATATCTTATTTCTTATGGCATTTACTAATCTAGGCTAGAATTGTTTTCTAGTCCTCCTTTTTACCTTCTGGCTGAGAATGCAAGAGTTACAGTGACAGGAAAAAAGTATAACCAGGACAGAGTCTAACTACAGGTTCATCTTTAAGGTTCTTGAATGGGAAGGAATGAGGTTTGCTTGATCCTTGCTCAAATTTTCTATTTATTTTAGTGGCAGCTTAATGTAAAATACATGAAGAGATCTGAGGGAAGGAAACAGAATACTTTAGAATAGTAATGAAAAAGAATTTGCAGGATACCCTGGATCTGAATGCAGATGTGGAAAATTACTTGCTGTTGAATTGGCAGGGTGGTTGAGACTGCTACACAAGTTAAGGAAGAACATGAAATACAAAGAGGTTCACGTGACTGATTAGGAACTTTGGGCCTTGCCTAGCTTTCTCTGCTGGTCACAAAGAAATGTTGAAGAGACAGGCCAGTAGTTTTGTTTGGACAAAAGTCAGATGGAAAGGTTTGGAGTTGTAGATTCTTTGGCAGTCACTACAGAGAAGACAGATGGGGTTGTCTATTCAGATGAATGCAGAATACGACGTGGAGGGAGAATGAAAGAGAATCAAGAAAAGACCTCTGCAGAGAAAGAAGTGAGGACATGCTGTAGCAGAATTGTGGAAGACAAAGGTAAAAGGAAAACTATCTCCTGTTGTGTGTGTCTCTACATGTAAGCATGCAGAAGGGAAGGGAGGCAGAAATAGAAAAGACTGTGGTAGGGGAAAAGGCACCAAATTACTTACATTTGTAATTTTTTAAGAGAGAAATCAAATACTTGGCAATTAATTGATATTTCACAAGTTGCATATTAAACATTGAGAGTTTGCATATAAGGACTTGTGGTGTTGCCATCCTGAAATTAGCCAACTATTTCTGTTTGTCAAATGAGACTTGCAGAAGCATGTATTTGTTTAACTTTCTTTCCAAATGTCCTAAAAACATGTACTAAAAATGTTCTTCAAGAGTAATCCATATTGTTTGTCTGAACACAGGTAAGAAAGCCAAAAAAGCTCGGTGACCTCAACACTAGATTTACAACAGCTGTTTAATGTGGAATATGGAAAACCAAGTACATGTTTGTTTAGAACTCCATGAAATCCTGTGAACATTTGCAGCTTAAATGTTTGAGTAAACAAACCTGCAAGGTTAAGAAGCATGACATCCATATATTCTCCTGCATGTGTTGAATTACACTAAGTTAGGTATGACAGGTAAATCTTATTGCCAAGACTGAAAAGATCAGCTAAGTACAAGCTACTTCTTACTGAGAGCCCTGCTAATGAAGGATTAAAAAAGCAGAGGTAATTGTGTGGGACATGCACACAGGAATCATTTAATTCAGGAAATGGTGAACACAGAAAAAGACTCTGTATGGATGCAGATTGTAAAAAAATGCACTAAAAATTGAAAACAAAAGCAGAAGGACCCAGCAGTGCCACCTAAATTTCGTGGGACCTATTAAGGTTTAGCAGAACAGCACAAACCCACAGAATTAAAGAATAATTCATGCAGGAGGATCTCTAATCCATCCTCTGCTGAAGGCACTTACGCAAGACCAGTACATGAGGCTAGAACATGTTGCTCTGGGTTTATCTATTCACAGCATGAAAATCTCAAAGGATGGGTACTGCAAAACGTCTCTGAGGCAGCATGTTCCGCTGCCTGACTGTCCTTAGGGTGACCAAGCAGTACCTGATACTCAGTGAGAACCTCTCTTGTTTTAACATATGCCTCGTCTGTTGCCTACCATGCAAATCCTGCCCTTATCCTCCCAGTGACTTCCCTGCAGTTCCTGACTGGAATACTGCCATCAAAATGGAGGCCTGTATTTTTCCTTTCTGTTTATAGCTCTACTGTCCCTTTGCCCCTGTCTGGTAGTAATCCAAACCCTTTACTTTCTTGGAGCACTTTTCTGAATTTTAGGCTGTCTTTCTGATCCAGTAATCGTATATTAATTCTATGATGTTTGTTGCCCTTTCTCCATCTTGGAAGCAAATGAAAAGTGCGAAATGAAAAGGACAGTTCCTTCAGTCACATTTGGCTAAGTGTGAACAATCTAGGAAAAAAAGAAAAAAGCACTTGACCTACATGAAAAAGGGTATGCCAGCACCCTAATGGTGCAACTTAATATGAATGTCTATATTTCTATAAAAGGAAACAAAATTGAAATAGGTAATAAAAATGAATTCAAATGAGCTACTGCTGTTTTTTCAAAACAGTCCTAACTTGAAATGATAATTTTGTTTAATTTTTCTGGAATAAGTGTTATTAAATAATAAAACAAAATCATCAGCTTCCATAGAACTGTCAGCTAGGACAGCAAACAGATCTAAACCCCGCCCCCCAGTAAAAAAAAGTTATGTGTGAGACAATTACCAAGTCATATATTGACACTGAATTATTCGCCTTGTTATACTGTGTATTTCGACTTCCCTCTGTTTATATTGTCTGTGTCTGGATGCAGTTAGAAATCCACTTAGTTGCAAATAAGCTAGGTGGTCTGAGTAGGGAGGAAATACACTACCAGGGTTTCAGCAAAGACTGTGAGCCACCCTGTGGGCCCTCACACACTCAGTGCAAATGGCTGATAATGAAATAGCCTTTAAATCAGAGATTTTGTTCTAGGCTCAGGAAAGGATTACACATTTTGACTGGTGTAATATTATCAGCTTTCCCTAGCCTGTTTGGGATGAACATTCCAAAAACCGCACAAGAACAAGCAGCAAAAAACTACAACAATCCACTGCTAAAATAAAACCTATTCAAACTTTGTGTGCAGAAGAAATAGTTCTAGAACATTTTGTGCTTGGCCTGATGCTGCTGCCCATCATTACAAATGAAAAAGATTAGCATAGGTGACAATGCATTTTTCTCTGTCATTTTCATGAGAGCTGCATGGTCCCAGTGCTAGTGTGTTCCTGTTAATGTCCTTGTCTCCTGTTAGAGGAGGTGCCACATGGCCTCCTGGCCTGTTAGAAAGAGACTGTTTTCCTGTTCAATAACATCACTGACAACAACTGTTAAGCTTTACAGCTATTGAAATGAATGCAGTTGTGTCAATAACAAATTATCAGTCCATTGTTCTTAGCCCTTAACGCTGGAGATATCTCCCCAAGGCCCTGTGAACACATCCATAATTCTCTTCATGGTGGCAAGAGGCTGATGTAACTTATTCAAGAATGGATACAATCAAGGTTGATGTGTAGAGAAAAGACACTGCCTTGCCCTTAGCAACAGAAAATACAGTAAGGCTTTGAAATTCTCATATGCTTTCCCACTTTTTCTTCCTTTTTTGTTTTTGGTTATGCAAGGCATAAGCCTTGCAAGTTCCACTGATGTTGTTTTTGTGCTTGTATGGGAAGTGCAGTGCCTTCTTCCTCACATTCCTCCTTATATATGAATATATAAGTACCTTGTGAATATGTGTGAAAAACTAAGCAAGTTCCACTCTGAATCAGAATGTATTCTAGGACATGCAAAAAGTGAGATAATTTTATTTTAAAATAAAACATGCTGTTTATATGCAATAACTCTGGAAACAGGCTTAGAAAATTTCTAATATTATAATGCAGCAGAGCTCCAGTTGTACCTGCAATGATTAACCTGATTTAAAGATAAAAATATTAATCTCCCTAGTTTTGTGTATAAACAACCGAAATGAAAACCTGAATGCAAATTCTTAGAGTGTCCCCTTCATCACAATGGACTAATAAGATTTCTTGGGATTCCTCTCTTGAAAATATTTACCTTCCCTATTTTTGAATGTCAGTAACTATGTAGTTATTATTTCCATTCTGTGGTTGCAATTTCCTATGCTATATCTTCTGAAAAGGTACTTAATGCATCAGCTGTTCTAATTTTTCAGATGCTTCCCCTTATTCAGATAAATAAGTAACTTTTTATACAAATAAGTGGAGAAAATGTACATCTCTTTTAGTAAACAGCTGATTTCAACTCCATGGAGGTAATTCCAATACAGAAATAAAAAAAAGTCAATACAGCTTACAATTTTCCCAGCCAAATTTCACAAAAGCTTCACAGCTTCTCTCACACCTCATCAACTGAACAGAAATTACCATGATTTCCATCTTCTCTGATGGCACAGTGAGTGAAATACATTGAATACAACTGAAAATAAAACCTGAAAGGTTATTTCACTTATCCCAGCTTTTATGACTATACGTATTTTTTAATTTTAATATTGTAAGTATTTTTTCCTGTTTAAAAAAAGAAAGATTAAGTAAAAACATAACCTTTCCTTAAAAAAAAAAACAAACCATCTTTTGCAGTCTGTTTTTAGGATGATGCCCAGTTAGGTTTTTAAGGATTAGAGCGAACTCATACAAGCTGTCTTTGCACAGCATTCTATTCTTAAATGAGCTGCTAACAAAAACTTTGTGTAACATTGCATTTTTATACTTTATTTTTCAGACTTCAGGTTGAGATGCATTCCTCTAGCTAACAGCTTAAAAACTGAGAAGGATCAAATAGAAAATCACAAACTAAGAAGGAGTTTGGAAGAACTTGTAGACGAAATAACTGTTGATGAAAGTACTCTTGGAAGCCAACAATGATGACACTGAATGTTTCACAAAAACCTCTACAAAAGAAATAAACCTGAATATCACAAAACTCAGATTATAAATTTAAGCCTTCACTGCGTGTCCCAGCAAGGTGAAGTATTAACTCATCCCTTAAATGTTTTTTATGCTGTGGAAAGAAGTGAAAGACAAAGTTTATGTTGACCTAAATGTATTTGATGGAAAGAACAGTAACAATGATCTTGACACAGGATAGCACAAAATAGCAGAGCCACGGGTTAGGGATGGGGTTTGTGGGTAACTGCAGCAGGGCTGAACAGCTCTCAAAGGTGAGGACAAGGTGCTTAAATGCTCTTCAAAGAAATAAAGAGTCTGAATGCACTGACTGCTGAAGAGGGAGAAACAGGAAAAGAAGCTTAGTTTAAGCAGATTCTATGCAGTACCTGTTTTCAGTAGCTGGATTTTTCTGTAAGGAAAAGGAGTCTTTATATTTTGAACCATTACTTATGCATAAAATATAAAATTCCAGGTGCCATTTTTGCAACTAGAGAGGAGGCATTGCTGAATTCAAACCTTCAACAGTTTTATGCTTTGCTGTATCCACGTGCCCTAGATAAAAGTAAGCACTATTTACTTAAACCATACACTGACTACTGACCACACACAGACTTCTGTTAATGATTTACACATCCAGGAAAGGAAGCCCTCGGGTATATTTACATCAGCAGCGTAAAGCAAATTTGCAATAAATTCTGCGGCCATGAGGTAATAAAGAAAGCATTTTCTTTCACTCTGTGACTCTCAAGAACCAAAACCCTGCTCAGTCAAAACATTCATCTGCCTCGTCTCACCAATCCTAGCTGCTTTATAGGACAGCAAGCAGCCCTGCTCCATCACAGGATAATGTGCATCCAAGAGGTAAGAATGAGAAAAAAACACCAGCTTGTCTTGGTTATCCCAATGCCTTACTGGCTCAAATAGACGATGTAGACAAACACAACTCTGAAAGCACAACAGCAGATCAAATTAAGGAAGCTATGGGAGAAAACACCAAGAAAAGACATGTAGAAGGCAGATGTAGATAAAAAAGTATACTTGACACTAAGAGCTGAGGTTGATTGTAGGCTAAAACAATGACATAAAAAAGTAAATCTCAGCAGCAGGGAATTCTGTGAGATAGATGCGAACTTCAGCCCTTCGCACAGCATGAAAGAAGACTGCTGCCTAAAGCATAGAGCTGAAAAATGTTCCGTCTAAAATATTACATGTAGACATAATAAATGTTGTTGTTTTTAAATTTTCAAAAGATTTGCTTTAGGTTTTATGCAACCAGTATGGGATTAGGTCACAAATGCATTGAACCATTCAGTTTAAACTTTTTTGAGTTTTTCTCAAAAAATCACTGAAGATTATGCAGAAGAAAATTGCCTCAGTGCAGGAACTCTTTCATCTCTGAATCTAGATGTTTGCCAAACAGGTGACCATGAAACTACATAAAATACCTATGAACAAACAAATTTGATATTTCATAACATATCTAATTTTTCTACTGTGACATGTGAAATTTCAAGCATTCTTCTTTCCTATAGAGAGCCGGTGCACAGAAAATATGAACAAAAACATGGGGAAGATGCTAAGAGAATAAAAAAACGGTTGCTTTTAAATAAAGGTGGCATCATTAGAGACAAAGTATTCAAGTCACTGGATACCTCACCTTCCTAAAATCCTTGGAAATACCACGATCCTGCTAACCATAGTTTTATTTAAAGAGGACTATAAATAAGGGATGAAATAGGACTCACCCAATATGTGTGTATTGATATGTACATACATATGATATGTATGATTCTAGACATTCCAGGTGATTATTCAAAAAGTTATCATCTTCTATTCTGCTTGAATGTGCTGATACTCTTATTAATGAGACTACCAGGAAAAATATGGATCTTATCTAAAATACTTAAGATTGCTGTGATGCAAGATCAGGATATCTGATCTTAGATGAGGATATATTTATCTATGTACTAACATAGAGAGATAGGTAACTGAACTTCAATTAAAATAACAGTTACTTCCTATAACAACTAATTCATCATATATAATGATGAAACAAAGAGCTTTTGTTTCCCAAAAAAGCATATCTTATACAGTCCTGAAGAGGGAGAGATATTAATTAGCTTTGTTTCCACTTGTCCAAAAATTTTGCCGACTTTAGATCCCTAATATTGATTTTATTCCACTGTGTTACAGGCTGTACATGTGGGAGGAAAAGCTGCAGCAAAGGCAGGGAACAGAGGCTCAGCAAGTGGGTACAGGCACAGATTAAGTCCCTCCTGCAGCTCCTGCTGTTAATGCTTAAGAGGGAAGAAGGTCTCCAGCTTGTGAGGCAGCTGGGGCTGCCAAAGAAAGAGCTCAAGGAGACTAGTACGTGAGGGGGAGATTGGTGCTCTATTACTGCTACACTTTTACATATGGTAGAACTTGATGATGCTGTAGGTCTTTTCCAACCTCAGGGATTCTGTGATTCTATGATACAGGTCCCGGTGATTGATCTGCAAATCTCAAGGACACAATAAAAAATTACTTTGGGTCAGGAGCACTCCTAAATAATGGACACATAATAAATATTCCCCCCAGTATTTTGCAACTGGGAAAAGAGGAGCTATACTGCTGGTATGAACTAGCCATGTTTTCAGCATGCTAAGTAGAGCCAGTCTTTCTAGACATTCCAGGTCATTATTTAAAAAGTCATCTGCTTATATTCTGCTTGATTATACTGATACCTAATAATGAGACTACCAGGAAAAATACGGATCTTATCTAAACTACTTATAATTAAGATTAGTGTGAGGCAAGATTAGGATATCTGATCTTACATGTATATTTGAAAGAGAAAAATTTTAATTTTGATAAGGCCTGTCTTATCCACTCTCTTTACAATTAAGCTAAATATTACGACCCTGTGACAAAAGAAGCACTGGATTTGAAGCACTCTTACACAAGAGGAATGGGTGCATCAAATGGAGCTCAGTCACACTCTAACAAGTGACACTGCAAGAAGCCCAAGTAGCCTGTAAGACTATGTATATAACCTGCAAAAGTGTCTGCAGCAACTATTTCTGTTAAAATCAGTGTTACTGATAAAGAAAAATGGCAATCCTAAATGGAATAGGAAAAAAGATTACCAGGAATATACACAGTGAACACATATATTTAATTTCTTCAGAAACTCTATTAATTACAGATTTACTCCTTCCATGACATTGCCAGAGTCCACTCTTAATGCTGAACACCAAATTCAGTACTAAAATTTTCCATGAATCCTGAAAAAAGATCTCCAGCTTTGAATCATAAAATAAAATTAATTCCAAAACAAAAGACATTGGTGCCTTCATGTTTTCCCCTGTATAGTGCAAAGCCTTGATTTGATTTATTTCTGTTTTAGCTCAGTCTTTCAGTGTCTGTGAATGAAAGCCCATGATTTTTCCACTTGAAGAAGGATACAGAAATGACACCGGTGGTTGGCAACCGCAGGCAATTAAGTCAACTAAACTTTGTAATTATCATGTAAAGAATCAGCAATAATGAACTTCGTTTTTAATCAATCCCTTAACACTACTATGTTGCAGAAAAAAAAATCATATGCATCCTTCTTTTGTAAATTACTGCACTTTCTCAAATCATTATCTTATCCCTAACCATGGCCAGTAATAAAAATATGGCAAGCAGTCATCTAAGTTAAATATTTAATTATTTTACCTTCTATAGTAACCCCATGGACAGAGTAATCTCTCCTGTTGTGCATTGTCCGTATTCAGTATATACAGAAAAATCTCACTGAATTTAGCATTAGCAGAAGATACACATCTGACACCTGACTTCTACACAGTAGTTTTCTACTTAATTGGGCAAAATATAAAAATTCCATAAAAGTCAAATTAACAGTTTTCAATGAAACAGAATGCCTGAAAACCTCACACAATTAAAGACAACCAAAATTAGTTTGATATAGATCAAGGATATTCCCCGATGTCACTGCCACTTATGCCAACATTAATTTGAGTGATTCGAGCATAATAAGTTGCAATACATCTTCAAACAAGAACAAAAATGTGATGCAAGAAAACGCCTCACAAATTATAAAAGAAACCATGTGAAAACTGCACACATAATAACACATTCAATATCATCCTTGAAAACAAAACTGTTAAGTATTTGCTAATTAGAATGGCATTTAAAGCAAGATTTTAAGCTAACGAAGTTCTTTTCAAATCATCAACCTCTTTCTCATTCTGAAGAATGGTAACTCACAAAAGTTAACTATGAAGCAATTATTTGTGTAATGTTTTACCAAGGGAACAACAGCTTCAATACTTTTATTTCAAGACTGGCCACACTTTGAATAATTGCTATAGCTGTCTAGAGTTTACTTCACAAATAAACTGAACAATTCATGCTAGTTAAAATTATCAGCAATTGGTTTCCACATATTGATTTAATGTTAGGGTTGCTATTTCTTTATCTGTGTTTACAGATATTTTTCATCACAGCACATGTGGTCTAGGATCAAATTGCAGCTCAAATTCAATTCTATTTTTCTCTAATGGTGTAGCTGTGTTCTACTGTAGCCCTGTGGGTCTGTAAACACACTACAGCCATTGGTGACAACAGGCAGCACACTGTCCTGACTTTGCAAGTCTGCAGTACTGAGGCTTGTCAGGCTTACTTAGAAATTTTCTTTGTTGAATTGCACGTTTTGCAGGGCTTGTTTAGATGAAGAATTAATTTTTTAAATTTATTTAAGTTTTTGCTTTTCTTTTTCTGTATAACTATAACTTTATATAGAATAGTAACATGTAGTTATTCTGATATGATGGAATATTTAATAATGGCACAATGACCTAGTCTAGAAGAATACAAGCCTGGTCTGATGCATGAATAAGGTCAGAGAATAAGGACAGAACGTATAAATCAAAGTCAGGCATGAAAAGGAATTATGAGAAATGGGGGGCAAACTGACCCAATCCAAGGTCTGTAAACTACTTACCAACAGCCTGTTAATGAATCCCCATAATGAGCTGAGCAAAATGAAGTTAACGAAGAACAATATCCTAAATACATAAACCCCAAAAGTAAACTTTAAACCATTGGACCAATGAGTAAATAGCAAGGTGCAGAAGATTAGCAAATATAGAAAAATGGCTCAAATTTTATCCTGGGGAAGGGAATGAAGAATGCAGTAACCTATTCCTCCTAGTGGAAACCAGCAAGTCACCATAGCATCAATATTTCACTCCTCTGAAAGATCTGAATTACTTACTTGTCTGCTGCACTGCTTTCCTTTCACCTCTGCCTGAGGCAGACCTGATCATGCCATCATACTATACACAGGAACAGAAAGCCCATTGCCAGCACAGTGACATCACATAACTGAGTACTTCAGTTATAGAACAGAGATTACCTGCCTTTGAAGCATGGGGTTTTTTCACTGCATGTATATAGAACTGCTATATGTACATGCATGAGAAGAGGAGGCAAGGGATGTTTGTAAGATTTATATATGGAGCTCAGCAAACAGATTAATTTCTAAACCTATTCAATGTAATGCTTTCTCATGTTCACATCCTTCTGCTGGAATTGCTTATATAGTCAATTATCTGTTTCAGCATTCATTTCTAATAGTCTTTATAATGTGTAAGCCACCCTTTAGAAACAAGACATGTGCTGGTCTGGACTACTGACTAATGCATAGTTTAGTGTGATGTTGCTACAGCAACTAAAAAGATGAAATTACATGTCATATATAATTTACGTGTTACTTAGAACATACAGCTTTCTAAAAGCCATTAACCAGACAGAAGTGCTGTGATGGAGAAGACAAGGATATTTTAAAGCATTCTAAAATATTTTCCATTGTTCTGAAGGAGTAAAGAAGTAAATCAAAGTAATAAGCAGAATAAATAGGAGTGAAGAATTTGAAAATAAGAGAGCATTCACCTTTAACATGATACCAGCATTTCTCAGGGTCCAGTTGCCAGAAGAACATATTTCTAGATCATGGACAAACACTAGACTTTCTACTTCAGTACTAAGTGAATGTTTGTGGACCACATCATAGTGTGAAAATATTTTTGCAGACCACATGTTGCCCATAGGAAAACAACTACTCTCTGAATGAAATCTTGAGAGAATTCCAAAATGGGGTCTTGGTCTTCCCTCCAGTGGACCTCCTTAGCAAACACATTAAGTGTTCATTAAGGTAGTCTTGGTCCTCCATCCTCACATCCTCCAGCTCTCATCCTCCCTGTAGAGACACAAACTAATATGAAAATGAAACCAGTATGTGTTTGTGTGGTGATAGTGGTGGTAATGGATAAATTTAGCAGATAAACTGAGACAATTCAAATTGGCAAATTTCATGATTTAGTGAAGCTATTTATGCATTGAGTTTGAAAGTGAACTCGAAAACATGCAGCTTGTAATGTCACTGCAAATAGAAAGTACCCATGATTGGGTTAAAATTTAAGATTTACCAAATGGGTGCACATTTTGGATACAAAAGTGAACAAAACATCTGGGAATGTGTCTGGGGATATTTTCCAGACCACAGCAGGAAGATTAATGAACTAAGTCTGTCAGGCTAAAATGGAAGCTTACTGAGGGACTGGATAAGGTTTTGATTTAAGAAAAAAGGAAAAGAAAGAAAAGCAGTAAAACAATCTATAGAGTGGATAGGCGTGCTGCTCATTGTCAAAAAGACTGTAATTCTTTGCTTATGTATAAACACTAGAGAGTTTCATAATTATGTAAAAAGGGAACATTTTGTACTGCCAACCAGAGAAGAAATTCTGTAATGGGAAGATGCCCAGTCTTTTTCTGAAGTACCAGAGGGTTTCTGGCACTCATATTTAGAAGTGAGGCAAGCTTCTGCACGTTCAACACACTCTCTGAGAGCACCAAACAGTAAAACCACTTGAGTGCCCAAAGCTTACTATACTTTCCACAGCACCATCCTCCTGCACAGTGTTGCAATATGTCATTTCATTGCTGGAGACAAAGACAACATGAATCCAGCTGGACTACAGCACCTGCCTTGTTTTACTTAAGACATCTGTGCAGATATGTTCAAGTTTTGAAAATGCTACCTTCTATGTGGACATCAGCGCCTACAGTCCATAAATGGACTAGGTAAAAGTGCAAAACTAAAGTAAACAGACTATGAGTGTAACAAATGTCAGTACAGGGACAACTGGAAGAGGAGCGGAGAGGAAGAACTCTAGTTATTGTCCTTGAGCCTATAACATGCATGAATCATCACTGTAATGTGATGGAGAAGAATACAAGAAGGTCTGTAAATGTACCCAGGAGGCAGAGGCAAAGCTTCTATTCACTCAGCTCCTGGTATCCTTTTACTGTGTTTCAAATAAATCTTCGAGATATCAACTCACCTAGATTTGTAACTCAAAAACAGTGAGCTACAATTACCAGCTAATTCCATCCAGCTGGGACACTCCTTCCTCCTTCTGGCAAGGAGTATTAACGCCACTGAACTTATTGGCTCCTACCCATCCTTTGCCTCACACACAAAGAAATCCCCTTACCTCTGGAACAATCAGTCTAACAAACTTTAGCCAGCCATGAAAAGAAGCAGAGCTGCAGGGAGTCTGTTTCATTATCACCTAATACGAAGGACAAAGACTCAAGACAGTGAGATAGATTATAGCTCTGGAAGGAAGTCGCCCTTAAGGATGCCACAAAGGATGGGGCACCCTCCTGAGTCAGTGGTTCCTGAGCACCTGATCAGTGCTAGCACCATGCCTAGTCATGCTCTTACAGTGAAATCTCAACTGCAAGTCTTCCTGAATGTGTTTGAGTCACTTTGGAAAAACACATGTTATAGCAAGCAGACGCATGCAAGGCTGTCAGAGATACCCTGGCCAACTGGAGGATGTCGGTTAGAACAACAAGGACTGGCAGCTTTGCCCCATGCTTTCTCTAAAGAATTGCTTCAGATTAAGGCCACGGACCCTGTTATATCATGCCATCTTTTCTTGTAAGGCATTCCATACTGCAAGCATAAACTGTTCACTCAAACACTATTAACATACTGCCTGGGAAAGGGAGTCCTGGCTTTGAGACAATGCATCACGAGCTGCATTAAAGGTAGGCCAGCAGGGTCCTATAGGAGACAGGGCAGCAGAAATTGTTTGTGCTAGAAACAGCAGAGGAAGATGCAGGGCAGTAGGACTGGATTACATAGCGTAAGGACTGAAAAGGGGAAATACAAATGTCATTGGATCTCTAATGGCTTGCCAGCTATTATAGAAGCTGCTCTTTTGATCTTGACAGAAAAAAAACCCTCACTAATAGGAAAAGTCTGGGCAGCAATAAAAAAAGGCAGAAAAAGAAAAGAAAAAGATACAAAAAGAAGAAGAAAAAAAAAGCCCTACTGCCACAAGCTATTGGAGTAAAATCTTGTTCAGATACAGCCAAATGTCCTGTGTGCCCCATTAGACTGCATCTTAAATAGAGAATTTTCTTTCACACAGAAATGAAGGCTATCTAAGCATTATTGTGAAATCCAAGGAAGTCCTTTTGCTAATCATAAAAAGACTGAAATCAAACCCATGAAAAAGCTTTTTTTAAAAATGAGATGGGTGATCTTGGTTGGTTGCCAAACAACCAGACATCTACTCTTATGCCCCTCTTCAACAAGACACGAGGCAACATTAAAAAACTGGTAGGTTGACAAGAAGAGAGGGAAATCACCCACCAATTACCATCTCAGGCAAAATAGATTAAATATGAGTAATTTAATTTAATTTAATTTAATTTATTGCAAATTTAATAGATTTGGATGATGAGAAGAGACAAAGACAAAATTAAAATAATCCCTTCTTCCTCATATCTTTTTTATATATATCCAGCCTCAACTTAATTCCTTCATTCGTGGAGTCCTTTACTCTCCACCACTAAGTTGGACCAGGGAGAACTGGGGAATGGAGGGTTGTGGTCAATAAGCACTAGTTAATCTCTGTTACTCCTTCCTTCCTCTGCTGCTCACATGTACTGTTCTCCTGTTCCAGCACAGGTCCTTCCCTAGGGCTGAAGTCCCTCAAGGACTGCTCCAGCATGGCTCAGTCAGGAAAAGTCAACCTGTGCCAGCGCAGGTCTCTTCTCTGGCTGCTGTGTGGGTATGTGCCCCAACATGGTCTCTCCCACGAGATGCAAAAGAACACCTGCTCTGATGCCTAGAGCGTCTCCTCCCTTCTTCTCACATGCTGGTGCTCACACTGCTGTTTTCTCACTTTTTCTTCCATTACTCCTCACACTGGCATGAAGGGTTTTACCCTCTCTTAAATATGCTTTCACAGAAGTGCCCCCAGCTTGGCTGATGGGCTCACTGGTGTCCTATGGTGGGTCTGCTTGGAGCCAGCTGTGTTTGGCACAGGGCAGTCCCTGACCTTTTCTTGCAGAGGCCACCCCTAATACTAACACTTTGACACCTACATCCAGTATGTCCTCTGGCTTTTGAGATGTGAAAGCAGTAAAGCCTGTTCTTGCTGCCTGGCTCTACCTCTTTTCTATCTCTAGCTATGAAAATATGGGTAGGAGGAGGAAGATGAAAGAAATTTGCAAGGGGTGAAGAGAGCAGATTTAGAGTCTTAAGACCAAGTAAAAGACAAGGCAAGAACAGTCATGGTGCTGCAAAACTTAAGCATGATATTTTCTTCATAGATTCCTGCTCTGTAACAATCAGTTACAGAGTTAAAGTTAGTCTTAGGCTTGGCAACAGCTTAGATGTGGGCCAGGAGACACAAACAGCCAGGGCCATTGCACTTTACTGTCCTTTCACAGACTGCAAAGCATTCAGCTGATTTCCAGTATTTTATCCAGGCTTGTATCAAGTTGATTTTATGGATAATATCAGTAGACCTTAAATGATCTGACAGTGCAACCAAGTAACTGGTTGAAGCTGTCATCAGAATATGGAGTCATTCCATATGAGAGCAAAGTTGAGCACAGGCAGCAAGAATCAAGGTTAGAACATTCATTTTTTGGCTGTAAACCTCTGCATGGGAATAAGCTACCATCACAGCCTATGGGAAGACTCCAGTCCTGAGTCTTGAAATATGAAATATGTAAATCTCACTGCTTCATGGAGTATATAACAGAGCTGAACACTAACTGTTTCGAGTAGCTTGTAAATTACCAGAGTATGATGCAATGTTTTCAAGACTTCTCCAGAGAACAGCTATAGTTATATATTTCTGAACAAAATTTCTATCTCAGCTGATAATGTTGGAAAAAAGAGTGATATTAGGACAGCAATGATCACAGAAATGCAGAGTTAGTGGATGAAGTTGAGCATGATTGCTACAGGAAAAGTTGCAGGATCAGAGCTTGCCAATAGTAAAATATCTTCAAGCCTTTAATGAGTACCTTGTGGTCAAATGATACCAACTGACTTCTAGGTCAGAAGGAACACCCAGAAACATCTCTAAAAAGGCAGAGTAACTATCAGAATGCATGAAATAAGGTCCAGAAGGACCTTTCACCTTCCCAAATTAATACTCCATTACTAATACACTAACACCTGAAAAATTATATGGTCTATCTGCAGATGCTATTAAGTTTACAAAAGCAGTGTGCTCAAGTATAGGAGGAGACTGAATTCAAGGAAATGTTCTTTCCTTGAATTAAGTCTTTCCATGGCTTCAGCTTTTCCTCTTAAGCACTGGGACAACATCTTCATGCTCTGAAAGCAATGGTTCTTAGATTGCCTCATCCTAAAATGTCCATTTACACATGCCATTTCTCTAAGCCCCATCATTCCCTAGCGCAAGTGAGTGCCTCAACTTCTCTCAGATAATTCTTCAGGACCTGAGACTGTTCCAATGAGAACATCACCTGACAAGTATACTATTCCCTGTCCTTAATCCAAAAAAGGTTTTTTTCCTTTAGTGCTCTCTTTTTCTTATTTAATTCCAAGACCTGACTACACAAGTGTGTCATTCTGGCAGAATCTTTGAAGTGCATTGCTATGGAAAAAGCACGGCTCTCAAATACTTTATTGAAAGATGTTAAGACACTTGATTGCCTTCAGGTTTGTTCTTCTCACAGGTCCTTTAAAGCTTCATGAATGCACACAGTAAATTCACAAAATCCTATCTGTAATAATTGCACGTAAGCATATGCAGTCTCCATAAAGTCATTACATTGTCTCATTGGTCAGCAGTCCTCAATGCAACACCTTCTTTTCCTGACCCAATGAAATTTAAAACAGGAACAACTCATGCACAGAAAAGAGGAACAGCTTCAGATGTTGTTGCTGCTCATAAATTATCCTGTTCCAACCCTCTGCCATGGGCAGGGACCCTTTCCACCAGACCGGGTCACTCAAAGCCCCATCCAACTGGACCTTGAACATTGCCAGGGATGGGGCATCCACAACTTCTCTGGGCAACCTGTGCCAGTGTTTCATCATCCTCACAGTAAAGAAATTATTTCCATATGTAATCTAAAACAACCCTCTCTCAGTTTGAAGCTATTCTTCCTTATCGTGTCACTACAAACCCTTGTGAAAAGTCCCTCTCCAGTTTTCTTATAGCCCCTTTAGGTATTGAGAGGGACTATCAGGTCACTCCAGAGTCTTCTTTTCTCCCAGTTTAAAAACTTCAACTCTTTCAGCTTGTCTTCATGAGAGTGGTTCTCCATCCCTCTAAACATCTTGTTTAGGGGGATGGAGAGTGAGCTCCTCTGGGCTCACTCCAGCAGGTCCCTGTCCCTCCCATGCTGGGAGCCCAGGGCTGGATGCAGTGCTCCAGGTGGGTCTCAGCAGAGCAGAGCAGAGGGGCAGAATCCCCTCCCTGCCCTGCTGCCCACGGGGCTCTGGATGCAGCCCAGGACGCGTTTGGCTCTCTGGGCTGTGAGTGCCATGGCCGGGCCATGTGCAGCCTCTCACCCACAGCACCCCCAAGCCCTTCTGGGCAGGGCTGCTCTGGGTCTGGTCATGCCCAGCCTGTGTTTGTGCATGGCATTTCTCCAATCCAGGTGCAGGACCTGGCACTTGGCCTTGTCCTGCACCTGGACTGGTGCACTGGTTCAGGAGGGTCTTACAGTCCCACCTCTCCATCCTGTCCAGTCCCTCTGGATGGCTCCCCTCCCTCCAGAGGGGACCACACCACACAGCTCAGTGTCATCAGTGAACTTGCTGAGAGTGCCCTTGATCCCCCTGTCCCTGTCACCAACAAAGATATTGAACAGTGCTGGTCCCAACACTGTCCCCTGAGGGACACCACTTGTCACTAGTCTCCATGTGGATATTGAGCAGTTGATCCTGCCAGCTCCTTATCCAATGAATGGTCCATTCACCAAGTCCATGTTCTGAGACAAGGATGTTGTGGGGAACATCCAGTGTCAAATGCTTTCCACAACTCCAGGCAGAGAATGTTGTGTCAGTCACTCTTCCCTTATCCACCAGTATTATAAACCCATTGTAGAAGGCCACCATATTTTTCAGGTATGATTTGCCCTTACTGAAACCTTGCTGTAACAAATCCCCTCCGTATTTTCCATGTACTTAAGCACAACTTCCAGGAGGATAAGCTCCATGATCTTGCTGGACACTGAGGTGAGACTGGCCAGCCTGTAGTCTCCAGGCTCTTCTCTTTTTACCCGCTCTGGGTTATGTTTTTTATTTTTTATAGGCAGTAGGAACTTTACTGAACTGCCACTACTTCTCAAATATGGTGGCTAATGGCTTAGACACTTCATCTGCCAGTTCCCTCAGGACCCACATACACATCTCATCAGGCCCCATGGACCTGGTCACCTTCAGGTTCCTTAGATGTCCTTGAACCTGATCTCCTATGGCAGATGTTTCTTCATTCTCCCTGTCCCTGCCTTTGCCTTTTGCAGCCTGGGTGGTGTGGCTGGAATGCTTGCTCATGACTCAGGCAACAAAAGGTGGTGAGTATCATGGTAAGATCATGTCAAATCTGATTATCAGTTTAGAGGAACAGTTTAGAGGCAGCGGTCAGCAGGTATTTTGAATTGGTTTATTTATAAAGGATATTTAAAGATTATGAAAGATGCTTTGATACTAACTGACAAAAGCAAAATCAAAGACTTTGTGCTTTAAAGCGAGAAGTTACTTCATCACTGTAGAATGGGGGGAATTGAGTTAGACAATGAGAGATGATGATCAAATCCCTTTGATTCTTACTTATATGAGGGGGAAGAGGAACAAAGAGAAAATTGCAGAAAACCACTTAGAGATTACTATACCTCTAATTAGAAGTGTTCCTATGGAAATGGAGGCATCTTCACCACATTCACGAGGTCGTCTAAATTTAAGTCTTCCAGGAATCTTACAAAATCCAGAATAGAAAAAATTACCTTTGCCCATGTATTCAAATCTCATGCACAGGGACAGTGAATTTGAAGAAGCAAGTATATTTTCATCCTTAGAAGCATTACAAAAAAGTGGGTCTGTTTTAAATTTCATTTAAAATGTCTGGAAGACTTGAAGCAGCCACTACCAATCTAGTCTCATTGTTCTACCTTTAGCAGATGACATAATCTTAAACTGGATCTGAATAAGAAGGGAATTCTTTTGAACTACACACATTTACATATTACTTATTAAATATGATTTAATAAGAGAAGCATACTTTATAAACTTAAAAAAAATTTTAACCTCCAAAATATGTCTTAGAGATATATTTTGATTTTATTCCTGTGTAGCAGAAAAATTAGGCATTTTCTGTTTGTAGTGAAAAAGGATTCATCAATCTGTACAGGTAGACTGAAAAGAATGACTCAAGTACAACTTTTTTTTCTCCCATTCCTATCTAGCCTTGGCTGACTTGCAGGATATTGGAACAGAACATTGTTCTGGAATCAATTGTACTGACTCTGGATGGCAGGCAGCATGAAGGAAGAATTACCTCAGGGATATTCTCTAAGACTAGGTCAAGACTGCTGATGGAGAGCAGCATAATTATTTACTAAGTAACGACAGTGGGATTTTAAAACTTTGCCCTTTTTTAATGTGGACCAAATACAGTTTTAATACATTAAAGCAGAATAAATATTAGAAAATCTTCTGTAAAAATTAAGTCAACAGAGAGCTCCTATCACCCAAAGACATTTCTAAAGACCAAGTATATTATTTCAATTTACTTAAGAGAATAATTCCACTATGTTATGATGACAGGTACATTCTTTTGAAAGGTCAGAACATTTTAAATGTAAATTGGTGTTAGACCACATTTTCCTTTAAACATCATTATGAATTATTCATCATTCATTAATCATGTCATAGTCATGTATATGCTGAGTGAAAGACAGAACTAGAATCTTTTAAACCTATGTGTTTATGAGAAACTGAAACAGTTAATGGCTTAAACATTGCTAAAATCATTGAAGCACTTTTGCCTAGTATTGCAAACTGCAAAGAAGGAGCTGTTCATTTGTGACTGCTGAAGCCCACCCTTCCCCAAATACATCTATTAATTGGAATTTGGACTTGAGATAAGATAAAGGGGATATACTATTGTCCAATCAGCCCAGGCCTGAGGAGAAGAATGTGTCCAGAATGATACTGGAAGAGAGACTGGGATTCTGATGGCTGCTGATGTGCAAAGTAACCACCCCAGTGCAGAGGGCAGCACAGCCCACCTCAGGCCACAGCTGGATGTTGAATGGGACACAGAAAGGCAAACCCCTGAGGTGAGCCCTATCTCTTTGTCCTTACTCAAAGGAACCCAGCTGTGATAACTCTCCTGCCAGGAAGTGCCTGATGGGCCATGATGGACTCAGCTGCTATCACAGGCACTGTAACATCCTAGAAGGTGTCAAAAACACCCAGAGTGCCCCCATGATCCACAACATCACATAATTCAGTGTGAAACTCCTCGCCCCAGAGGAGGTACTTGGGCATTCTCACCTGAACCTAAACTGATATAAACCCAGTAGATTTTGTGTTCTGTGTATTTTTCCCAAGATTACTCCCACTGGCCAACATATACAGTCTGCAATCAACACTTTGACAAGACTGTGACCAACAACCAAGACTCATTGCAAGGCCTCCAAGTGGTGAGATCTACTCTTATCCCTTCCTTTTCTTTCTTTTCCATATATGTTTCTTGAGTGATATTTTTATGCTTTTATGTTATCATATTACTTTAGGTAATAATAACCAAAAGCCTACATCCCTACTTTTAATTGCAACTAAATTGTTCTAAAATAAACCCTACATGTATAAATTTACAAACACCAATCATTCACTCTGCCCCAAGGGATCTATTAACAAGAACCTGGGTTACTCTCTTTTGTGTGGGTGGGTCATAACAGTTTTCTGTTATGGGGGGGTGGGTCCTAACTAGTTTTCTCTTGTTTTATACATGTGGGCTTTTTAAAAGGCTTTATGAATCTGAAGAATCACAGTCCTTTCTGAACTCTTGTAAATATTTTGGTGTTTGTTTATGGCTGGTTAATGAATATGTGAAAAGGAGATCCTGGATCCTATGGTCCAGCTTTCCCACTCTTGACTGATGCACAGCAGAGAACAAGACTGCCTACTGTGAATGTACAGCACAGCTCATCTATGGGAACTTTCTATTAACTGTGTGTGGAAGGAGCTACCATAAAAGATTCTGTGGGTAAATTCAACTGTAGGTGACTATTTTTCTCCAAACACACCATCCCTTTGTTTCTGGAGAGAGCAAACATTGTTTACAATTACTGTACTATTTGCTTCTCTACACTATGGAGAATAGAAAAGATACTGTAGGTACTGGAGGATAGAATGTACTGCAGACTCTGTCCCCAGACCCATCAAAACTTCTCTTACTACACTGCAGCTCTAGCTCTGAGCTAATACAGGTTCTTTGAAAGCTTCCAGAGCTCTGAGCACTCCCCTTCTATCTTCCCCCTAGCTGGAATGTTGGATGCCTGAGCTCAGGCTCAGCTTCTTTAATGGGGTAAGGGCCCAGCTTTTAAAACAGCCCTTCCAGAAAGGCCTGACAAGAAGTGTCCAGGGGTGGGCTCTTCCATTTCTCTCTACAGTGGCTTAGAAACTGAGGTCTCATTCTGACTCTACCTGAGCTGTGCTGCAGCCATGCCAGTGCTGGGCCAAGTGCCCCACTAATAGGACCCTGACCCTGAGCTCTTGGCTTGATCCATGACATATCTAATTTCTATGGATTATCTGTCTGTCCTGACTCACGGCTGAACCTGGCTACTGTTTCTTGGCTTATTTGGGCTTTGTGGGCTGCACCCTGACACAAGTTATGAACATACATATCTCTGGCACCATGACAAACTTTTGTCTCCATCTAGTTCCTTGCTGCACAACATATTTTGTGTTGTGCAAAATATGCACAACATATTTTGTGTTTGGGACTACAGCTGGAGCATCTTGACAATGCGGAAGAGTGGATCGATGAAGTGGGAATTTCACTTCCCTCACACAACTTGCTCCTGACCACGTGCTCCCAGTTCTCCACGTGCCAGCTGAGATCCACACTGACAAACTACCTTGGCAAAGGCCTTCTGTCAGGCTAACAAGTTAAATCAGCTTCATAAGTGGTAGAGTGAGCACCAAAGATAGTGCAAAAGTGGTAGTGCTCACAGGTAGGTAGGAATAAAGAAGTGGAGGGAGGAGTGGGTGAACAAAACCTCCCCTTTTACAGAAGCATTTGCTAGCTGCACTCAGTCAAACCCAATCAATTATATGACTGATAACTGTAAATTCAAACTGTGCATTTCTCTGAGGGTTTATGAATGGAGACAGCAGAGAATACAGAAAAAGTAGCTCAGCTTCTTGAATAGAATACATAAATGTATTTGTTCTCACCAGGTTGCCTACATAAATAAGCCACTAGCTTTGCTAGTTTAGTAAAGCAAAAGAGAAGTCTACACAGAGAAGCAAGGGAAAAGAAACAGATAATTCTCTATTTCCATTAGAAGGTTATGTCCAGCTACATTTTAGGAAGCAGGCCCTCACTACGCATAGACGTTACTCCGGAAAATAAATTACCCAACAATTATTGTTCCCTCCTCTTCTCCTTTGCCTTAGTTTTAATTCCAAGCAGACAACATGGTATAGATATCTCCTTGGTTAGCTTGGTTCAGCTGTAATGTCTGTGTCCCCTCTCAAGCTCTTTATCATGCCCAGAGTACTGGCCTGTGGAGGTGGAATGTTGGAGATGCAGCCTCAATGCTGTGCGAGGCTGCCTGGTGGTAGCCAAAACACTACTGTGTTACCAGCACCTTTCTAACTACCAGTACAGCACTCTGAGGGCTGCTGTGGGGAAAGTCACCCAACCCAACCCTTCCTGAACTTGCCAATGCCAAAAAAATGTCAAATGGTACTCTGCAGAAGCCAAGCAAGCTACCTGTTCCACTAAACTATAGGATATTGCTATGTTGGATGATTAATGCTTATACAGTTTTCTATATTGGAAAAGACTATTACACAAGGGATCCAAGAGTTCTGTGGGAAGTGTGTAAACCTCAGAAGTGTTTATATAATCACTACTCCCCCTTGAATGCAGACTGCAAATTTCCACAGTTTTGGACATGGTCAGGAATGTTACTGGATACTCGATTTAAAAAAATGGAGTAAGAAACTAAGATAATGATGTGAAAAGCCTATCTCCATTGCACAGATCTGGGCAATAGAAACATTTATAACATTTCTTCTTTGTAACCCTCTATTTATTTTGGCAGTTAGATGCATTCTCTAAGCAAAGCCCCCAAAACACTTAGCAGAGGTTAACACATGGAAAAAAAAGCAATAGCATATAAAAAGGAAAGTGCAAGTTCAAGGCAATTTCCCCACTTATCAATGTGGTAACCTGTACTGACCTGAGCAAGACATTGACAAAACAGGGCTTTAGAAACTCAGTCGCAGTTATCACTAACATGGGTAATGGTAATTATGAAGAGACATTTGAAAAGTGTGATTATACCCCTGTGCCTTTCCCCTTTCCTCACTTTTTATCCCAAGGACTTATCCCTTATTTGCACATGTTGGTAAATGCAGTCATGAAAGCATCAGGAACACTGGCCAGACCAGTCCTGCAGGTGTTGCCCAGTCACTGTAGCAGCAGTCAGTGCTTGAGGGCAACACAGCCTCCCCAGCTGCCATAAAGTATTTTCTTCCCACAACAGGCAGCACCCTAGCTTCAAAAAAAAGCCACAGTTCACCCTTTCATATTCTTCCTTGATATGTCAAAGGCTCTAAAGTGACAACCAAAATAAGAGCCGAACCACACAATTCCAAAGAGCTGACACTGGTATCAGAGTTCGGTCTTAAAAAAAAAAAAAAAAGAATTGAGTTAAGGTAGATCTGTGATTTGTCATAGATACCTGTGATTTGTCATCCACAGACTACTCTATAGATCTACTCTCACAGAGACAGCAATTGGAGCAGTTGCTGGACAAAACCACCCTAATCAGCCAAATCACCTGCTATCATGAATAATCATACTGCATAAGCCTCTTAATTAGCTACTCAAGATTATTTTTAAAGCAGATGCTCTTTGGCTCTGACTATGTTGTTATTGGAAAGTGATCTGATCTCTAAGTGCTTTAAGTGAAAAGAATAGTCTTCCAATTTCTCCCTAAAGTTTATTCTCTGTTTTACATCTGCTTGTTTATGATTCAGGTAAGAGTATTACATTTTCATTTACTTTCTGTCCTTAGTGTTACAGCCTCCACCTGGAATTCTTTCTGCACTCTACAACATGTTATGGAGAGATACAATGCCTACTTTACAGATGGCAGACAATTGGATGGGTAGGGCTTTGATATCCCTGCCCATACAGAGGATACAGAGGATTGGAGCTTGGTGATCTTAAAAGGTCCTTTCCCACACTGACCATTCTATGACTTTATTCTTTCTTGTATTTTTTTGCTAGGCTAAAAAGATTATTTTTGTGATATCTTCTTGTAAGAAAAGTTAATAGTATAGTAAGAATAGAAGCTTTCTTTGTGCCTGATCAATTTTTAATCCATGTTCCTTGAATGAGAACAAGTAGAACTTCACAAATTACTTTGACGTCTTCACTAGAACTTTGAGTAACATCATTAACACTCCTCTAATTCCACTAGAAGTAATTAAGCTACATCAGGCCAACACTCCTAGACTTGCGCTTGTCAAAGTAATTTGTCTGTGTTTCCAATTAATGAGCTGCTGGCTGAAACAGTAATTTTTGTTATTAGTCCAATCTCAGTCATTGATTTAAACAAATATTGAAGATTCAGATCCAACACTCATCCTGAGGAATTTCAGAGCTAAACCTCATCTACACAAGAGCTTTCCTTTCATTGCCAGTGTTATTATGTACTGAGGTACAGTCCTACAAATTATTTTCTAAATCCCACTTCTCAATCTTGTAGTTTCCAATCTGTAAAGAAAAGCTGTTTTACTGAAGTTGGCTAAGATTTACTGCACTTGTATATAGACAGGTATCAGTCAGTCTAGTTCAACATTTCATTCTGCTCAGAGCTCCTTTTGAAGTTCCCCATATATTCTAAATTAGTCTAGCCAGTACAAAGCTTTTTGCATAATTATCTTCCAACATCTCCTTTAATATAGATTTTATATACACAACATTCTTGAGTCATCTTGTAGTATCTGAGAACAGATTTAATCATTACGTGCTCCATTTTCTTATACCCCTTCCACACAATTATGTGATGGAAACCCCCCATTACCCAAAATTAGTAGGTGACTTAGGAGCTCACCAAATCATCTGTGGAAAGAACTCTTGTGCAAAAACCTTGAAAATTACAAACATCTATTGAAATCTGTGTTTATGAAATGAAAAACAATTATGAAACCCAACTCGGTGTGTTGCTGTGTATTGCTGTGTGTTAGCAATTTGCGTCACTGTTCGAAGATCTGTAGGCAGTATATTTTGCATTAGCAGCCTGGATTTCTGTCACTGTAGCTAAAACACTCTTGGTTTTGTGGTTCTCAGATCTGGTATTGTCTTACAAAAGCTGTTTTTAGTCCAGATGTTTATCAATTCATCATTTCAACTCCGTCAAAAATCTTCTGCAATTTTAAAAGCAAATGTTTGGTGTTTTTTTAAAAAAACTGAAATTTCTGATTTCTCACATATAGTTTCAAGTTACATACTCAGGTTTGTTTCTTCTGTTCAAGGAACAAAATTCTCAGAAACCCCATGAAGTTACACACATTTACATCAAAATTAAAATGGCAAGCAAACACACACTGCTTTTTTGAGAACAGATTATTGTTAAAAAATAGCTTTTTGTCTGGTGATACTAGTTTATAAAGAAATACAAAGTTTTCAGATGGCCTTTCAGGCTTTGCTTGTTCAACTTCATTACATAAACCCGAGGAAAATGCTTAAAAAGAAATTGTCTACATACATAGATTTAGTAGTGTGTCTACGTGAAAGAAAAAAAAAAACAAACAATAAAATAGCAAAATAATACACCCAGTTCAAAGCCACAGGGAGCTTTACAATATTAAATAAATTTTAGTTGCAAATAATTTTTAAGTGGATTTGATCCTAAATCTGCTTCTTAACAAAGTCTGAAGTGATTTTGCAAGAGTTTCCACTGAAGTATTTCCTTTCAACTCTGTGTTTCTTTTCATTAAACACAAAACCAAGTGGACACTTACTAATGTCTATGTTGTTTATTCCAATACTTAAATAATGTACCTGCCTCACGATTTAACTTCAAACACTGGAAAATAATTTTCTTAGGATAATGCTGCATCAAAAATTCAGTTCTAAGATTACATAAATTTTTGGTAATAGCATGATAACAAAAATATTTTGTAACTCTAGGATAATATGAATTTTATGTCAGCAGTAGTTAGCCCACAGCTTAAGCTTCTCATGGGTTAGTCACAGTAGGGCTCTATCCAACAATTCCACATACCCTAGTTCTTATTATGTAAACAAATCCCAAGTTATTGGCAGTCACAGAGTTCAAGGACAAAAGGAAACAATCAGAATATGCATTAACATTTGCACTTTTGACGCTAATAGATTTCATGCACTTAATTAAATAACTCAAGATAATCTGTTTCATCTAGAGAAAGGGCAGAAGTAACTGATTTTACCACGGTCTGTTCTCAGGCAGTCTCCACTGATTTCAGAAACCTTCTTTGACTCCAAATCCCCTGGCTGAAGTACAATGTTCTGGCTTTGCCTGTGCCATGTCAGTTGTCAGCCTGGGCCCTGCTTCTCCCTCTGATGCCTACCAGACAATCCTTGTCATCATCCCTGATAACTCATCTTGGGGAGAACCATGCTCAGCACTGAAAGGGTGTTGCTATCCTGGAAGCTGCTCATTGTATCAGCAGTTCTGAGTCAGTGATAGTCTCCTCTCTGTAAACATTACTTTCATTACTCACCACTTGCTACCTACTGGTTTCTACCTAACCAGGCTTTATGTACAAAGAGCTCTAAGCCATGGTGTGACCCAAACTACCTCATTTGATTATCTCCTTCTAACTTCCATTTACCTTCACAACAATTCTTGGCCCGTTAACTCTGTGTGATTTCGTTTTCTCGTTTCTCTTTTCATCTTCGAGATTTAACCAGGCAGAAGCAAATGCAGTCAGTACTGCTCTCTCCAGAGATCTTCTGACAACACCTCTAAGAAACCTTACAGTCTCTGGAGATTTAGTGTATATTTTTCTGAACATCATTAATGTAACTCAAAACTTCAAGAACTGTTAGAAATAGATAATGCTTTGGGATTTAAAGTGGTCCCTATAGCTTAAGAAAAGATTTGTTATTTTTTTCCAATTTGGATTTGTTATGGCTTAACAAAATCAAATTAAGAAAGAACTGATGCAATCTAAATTTCAGCTATTCTGCATTAGATCCTGTAACCTATTCTGATCCATCCAAGCCTGATTCTGCCAAAAAAAAAAAGGCTTGTCTGTGTTCTCACATTGAACTACATCTACAGCTAATGCTTCTGACTGCTAGATCATGTCCAATTTTTGTGGGAGCTGAGAGGATTAGAGAATGTAATACAGAAACAACAATGAATATTTGAAACCACTCAAGGACATAGACAAGATGAAAGTTTGCTAGTGCTGAGCCCCCTCAAAAGCTTGTGAAAAGCCATTTTTTCTATGAAAAAAGTCTTAAGTATACTTAAATTAAGAAGCAAATCAGTTATTTCTCATAAAAATATCCAGTGAAAAATTTTAGGAACACCTAAAAATCTTTGGGATAGAATGATTTTTCATTTTATTTTTCTCTATAAATAGAACAACAAGATCAGCCCTCAGAGCTAGCCTGTAAGATTCACCATGATACATATTTTTTCAAAGAACAATGCAGTTGTTTAAATATACATTCTTATCATCAAATTTATTTTTGAATTCTGGTCAGTTGTAAAAGCGTCAGGGTATTTTTAAGCTTTAGAGATTTAGGATTATGTAAGTGAATAGTTTTCTAGCAGAAAGCATACTTGTAAATCAGAATTACTTCAGAATATCTCCAGGGGATCTCTAGCTTCAGCTTTGACTGGACTCTTGAATAAACTGCACTTTCCCTGCACCTGCAATCTTCATCTTTTGTTGGCATTGTGGTTTGCTCCTTGGTATCATGCACCTTGCCTGTGACATTCTTCTACTAGCTACACAAAGATACAGCCTCTACTTGACTGTAAAATCAACACAGAGAAACACAGTCTACATATTTTTAACTCTGGCCTTCTATTTTAGGCAACACAGAAGAGAGCTTCAGTGCAAGTCATGCCACTTGATTTCAGTTAATGCATTACAGGGTAAGATATCTGATTTGTAAAATGCCCCAGAGTGTTTGCATTAACAGATTCTCTAAAGAAGAAAAACCCAAGAAAACATGACCAACTTATTGAGGCAAATCCCTTCAGCACAGCTGGGGACAGAGGCAGCGGGGAAACAAAAGGCGGAGATGGGCACACACGTCATCTGCCCCACAGGGAACACTGCTTGACAGGCTTGTGGCTGCTGCCGTGCATTGTGTTTGTTTCCCAGCTACTGTGATCACTCATGAGGGCTTTGGGCCCCACCAAAGCCAGGACTAACCCTTACTGGGAAATGCTTATGAGGGCTTTGGGCCCCATCAAAGCCAGGACTAACCCTTACTGGGAAATGCTCATGAGGGCTTTGGGCCCCATCAAAGCCAGGACTAACCCTTACTGGGAAATGCTCATGAGGGCTTTGGGCCCCATCAAAGCCAGGACTAACCCTTACTGGGAAATGCTCATGAGGGCTTTGGGCCCCATCAAAGCCAGGACTAACCCTTACTGGGAAATGCTTATGAGGGCTTTGGGCCCCATCAAAGCCAGGACTAACCCTTACTGGGAAATGCTCATGAGGGCTTTGGGCCCCATCAAAGCCAGGACTAACCCTTACTGGGAAATGCTTATGAGGGCTTTGGGCCCCATCAAAGCCCGGACTAACCCTTACTGGGAAATGCTCATGAGGGCTTTGGGCCCCACCAAAGCCAGGACTAACCCTTACGCTGCTCTGCAGCTGAGCAGAACTGCACTGACAGACCAGCAGCCCGGCCTGCCAGCCAGGACACCTGGGCCTGGCTGTCATGGTGCTTGGAAAGACAGCTTCCCACCAGGCTACACATGGGAGGCTTCCCAGGGAGAAAGCAGCAGAACCGAGGAGACCAGAGTGAGTTTTTAACCCACCAGTGCTTTATCAAACCTGATTAAACTGTTCTTAGCATGACACTGATTTACTAAAATGTTTCTTGCTTCAGCTTAACCCACACTAGTGACAATAGTAGGAGGATGTGAATTGCAAGCAAAAGTAAATAACTAACTCATTAAAAAATGTAGCTGAAATACAGAAATTAATAAATGGCAACAAACTCCTTAATTAGTTGATTTAATCTCTTTTAATTTTTTCCATAGGCAGCTGATAGGGGAGTTAATGAGCTGCCATTCATCAGTCTTTGGACACTGACTGCTCCACATTCAAGAGGCTGATTAAATAATATAGGTGCTTATTTTATTCTGGCAGCACAACAGGATTGAGATTATTAGTTAGGAAAGAGATTTTGAGCAAAGGAGAGGCAATCATTCTAGTTATACCAGTCTGAAGCTATTCTCGTAAAACAATATTATATTAACTTTTTCCTTATTTGGATTACAACAGAGGAAAAGACCTAAATCATGGTATGAGGTATAAACCAAAATAGGGCACAGGATTTCAACATTCAGAGTGACCAGCTCTGACCTCTAGGGGGTCAGCACAGCTAATGGACATTCACTTTCAAAAGCAACTTCTCTCTACAGACAGTGATTGTTAGAATAAGCTTCAGCCTACTCATAAATTACAGATGTCAACCCATGGGAAAAAAAAAAGTTATTATTTTGTAGTAGGGGGTAATTTTCTTCTAGTCTTTTCTGGTGATACTGAACACTTTAAGTCAGTTTATATGGTACAACTCTTTGACTAATTTCAGCAGTCCTGACCAATAAACTCCAGGTATTTCTACTTCTCTCAGCATAATTTATAGTACTCCCATAAATCTGCAATGAATCAGTTCAAGGAACAAAAATTAATCACCTTCCTTTTTGTAGAGCTAATTATTTTTGTTGTTTTTTAGTCTCCTTGAACAAATCAGATGAATGTAAGTCAAAGAACAAGGGAGGAAGTGGAAATGGTTTGATCTCTTATGCAATAACACTTAAATCCAATCTGTTTAAAGCACTTTGCTTCAAGCAAACACATAGGATAGTACCTGTGAAGTTTTGTTTTGGCTGTCAGGATGTATCTAAAAGGTAAAATGTTAAAGCCAATGAAAAACTAGTTTTTTACTGCCTGCTATCAAAGTACTATTAAATTATGCCTGCTCAAATAGAAAATGGATTGCTTATATCCATTAAGACTGTCCCTATATAGTTAGTGACCTGTTGAACACAGCAACAGTCTCTTGACAACAGTAAGCTGAAAAGCAAAACAAGAGTAGAAATACAGTAAAGACATTTTTTCAGGTACTCATGACTATTGGTTATGACCTGCAACAATAATTTCTTGTGCCTCTTTGAATAAAATCATTGATGCTGTAAATCCTAGTATAACTGTGATGACATAACCAGACCTTCATGGATTTACTAGACAAGAGTTGTAGAAAGAGTCCATCACAAAGCCAAAGAGCTTCTAAACCTGGCTGACCTTTGGCTCCACTACCTGAATCACAGGGAATAGCCACACACTCCTCCATGAGCTGGGAACACTTAGATGTTATTTGAGGGAATCATGGAGAGATTTTTGCAGGGAGAATTAAAATCAACTAAAGACATAAAGAGAAACTTTTTTCAAGTAGCAGTAAGGATTCCCATGCAATGGGATAACAAGACCAAAGTTGGAAAAGAAAAACATTTGGGAATATGGTGTTGATTCTTAAGCTGTGGCTATTGGTTTTCCCATAGTCAGAAAAAGGAAGTTTTAAGGTCAGGTGGAAAAAATTATCTGGGGGGACAAAATTCTACGGACACAGCAGAAATTATCTTCTATTTGTAGAATCTAACCCATACACTCTAGATTACCTGTCTTTGGATGAATAGTCCACATAAATTTGGGACTCCTCATATATAGAAAGTGAAAATTTCAGGTTTGTGTTAAGCACTATCCACTATCCGCGGTCAGAACCGAGGCAGCAGCTCCCCAGCTACAGGGTAACAGTCCTCAACACAGACATGGTTTACACAAGGAGTATAGGTTACAGTGACTTCTCTTCCAAGTGCTAGGGGTTTAATTATTCAACACAATCATGAACACCAATACACCTGCTTATCTGAGCCTGCACTGCAGGGACAGGAAAAGGGAGGAAAAAGAACTACTTTCCTCCTCCTTCTGGAGCATTTCAGAATTCTAGTCTGAACTTGCAAATTAATTTTTACATGAGTCAGGAACAGCAAGCAGGTGTTCACTGTTCCTTCAGCTTCCAGGATCCACTCAGCAGAGACAGAGAAGGGCTATGGAGCAGGGGAAGGGTCTGGAGCACATATCCTATCAGAACCAGCTGTGGGAGCTGGTGGTGTTCAGCCTGGAGAAGAGGAGGCCCAGGGGAGACCTTAACGCTCTCTACAGCTCCCTGAAAGGAGGGTGTATCCAGGTGGGGGCTGGCATCTTCAACCAGGCAACTGCTGACAGATCAAGAAGACTTAGTCTAAAATTGTTCCAGATGAGGTTTAGGTTGAATGTTACAAAGAAATTATTTACAGAATTGTGATTAGATATTAGAATGGACTGTCCAGGAACATGGTGGTGCCACTATCCCTGCAGATATTTAAGGAAAGACTGGTTGACACAGTGGTGTTGAGTCATAGGCTGGACTCTGTCATGGGACGAGAGGGAAGTTCAGACAAGCCCTGCCTTAGTTTCAGATTTCTGGCAACAGTTTAAATTTAAGAAATCACTCTGGCATGCAAGTTCTAGGGATGGTAAATCAGGCATATTTACAAAATAAATTATTTATTAAACAGACTGTAGATACCAGACAAAAGATCTTAATTAGAGTTACTTACTGCAAAGTATAAAATTCAAAAGAAGTACTAATAGATTACAGCATAACATAAAAGAGTGCACAACATTATTGTGACACCTATATTAAAGCTAGAAAAAGAAATAATATTGATTAGGGGCCAAATGTAACTTACCACCGAAATATCAATAATGTACACATACTCCTTCACTCAGCCTCCAGAGGAATAACTGCAAAGTGAGCATCCCTGCTCAGGCGAGAAACTCCACAGGGAATTTTTTATTTCCAGGGAATGTGTAGAATATTTCTGCTTTGTGAACGTTTTGGTGTAGCTTTTACAATTTGTAGAATGAATTGTCTGTCAGTCAGAAATCCAACTTATCTTCAAAATCTCTCTCTGACAGTAAGATGTTTAGTGGCAATTGGGAGATGCCAGATCACTGTTAACCCCATGGAGCCAGAATACCTCATTACAAGATAGTTTGTCCTGTTTGAGGAATCTGACCAGTAAACAAACAAGAGATAAGCTCTTGTTGTAGGAGCAAGATGACCTGCTACAGACTCAACAATCTCAGAGGTCTTTTCCAAACTAATTGATTCTGTGATTCTGCGACAGTGAATGGTGCATTTTGGTGTACACTGATCTGTCAGTTTGTACACTGTAAAGGACCATGTTTCAAGACTTTGGCACTGGATCACTCAGAGTTGTATTTTGGGATACTGTGGAATGGAACTCAAACCTGAGTTCTGGCATGGGAGGAACAGCTGTTAACAGATGTAAAGAAGTGACATCCTTTGGCAGGGCTGCAGCTTGAAGCAGTGCTTTCACTGCTCTTTTATAGATTCAGCTTTGAAGAAGGAAAACAAAGATCATTACAAGTTTGTTTCATTTACGAAAGAACATTTTCCCAAATATGCAAAGAGCATAATAGTAGATTATAGAAGATACAGGCTCAAGACCTTCTGTTTCTTGATTCAGATCAAGAACCTGAATGCAAGTCTTCTTTTCCTCAACTACAGAACTCCCAGCTTTGCTGAAATAGTTGTGTCCACCTTTTTATAAGAAAATCTATCTTGTTCTGATGGTGCCTTAGTTAATCTTCTATATCATATATGAACACTTGAATGGGAATATCCTGACCCTGCTTCTTTGAAAACAATCTAGGTAAGTTGCTTAATCAAAGTTTTGCCTTAAACAGTTCTATACTGCCATGAAAAAATACTTTTTTACAGTGCATTTCACAAAAATAAAAATGAAAACACTCCTCATTATGCATTAGCCATCTTCCAAAACCCTTCTGGTGCTGCCTTGTTGCTTCCATCCTTCAGACTTAGACTATCCAATTTTTATCAGGCATAAAAATCTCCAACACATGTCCATTTCTATGTCCCAGGCTTTCTGGACTGGCTTCCTTTGTAGCAATTTCTCAAACACACTTGAACAAAATTTTAAAAAATATCTTTTTTTTTTTTATTATTTCTTTCCTTGTTCCTCCCAGATGTTCACAACAATGCTTGTCCTACTTCCATAATATGCTATGACTTTAATGCATCTCTGAGCTCCATCTCTACCTTATCTCACTCCTAACAACCTTACATAGGAATCCAGCTCTTCTTGAGATGCAAAGTCCATTACAGTTACTTTTCTACAACACAGCAGCAAAACAACCTGTCCGTCCTAAATTAAATAAATTTTCCTCCTTACACTACTCCTTGCCCGTAACAGAATGCACTGCAGAAATGAAGTCAGGCACAGCTAATTACGTATGTCCACTCTTTGTTTACCTCTCCTTACAGGACCTGCCTCATGGTCTCCTTCAAGAATAGGCATGATTAGATTAAAAAGTCCAGGGATCATCTGATCATCTCTCAAACCCCATCCAATGCCATTAGTACTGAGTTATGGACAAGCTTCAACTTCTGTATCTCAACTTAGCCTGTTCAAACTATTCCTCCTTGAAGAATTATTACACATTAAATGAGCCAGAGAGCAAAATGCAGAACATAGTACAGCAGCAGAAATATTCATCTGTAATACTGGACAGCTAGGATCCTTGCTACTGTTAACAGCATATTATTTATGAAGAGTGAAACTACTGACAGAAAAAAATAAACTATTTCATTTTCATTAATATTAGATATTAAAATCTGTTAACTGCTGGGTGATGTGAAGTGAAATGATTCCAGAGTAGCTATTCAGATTTCTTTCAAATTGGAAAAAAATTATATCATAGTACCTTTATTCTAGCAGATAAAAGAAATAAACTGAAATATAGGTTATTAAAGATACAGGTTACATTTGAAAGAAAGAAAGGACCTGGAGCTGAATCTCTAAAAATCCATGAGAATGAATGCCCTAGTCTCTCAACTACTTTGGCTAAATTTTCTGGTTAAAAATTACATTAAGAATCACAAGGATAAGATAAAGAATCATGGAAGTCTGTTTTAAAAAGAACAAGAGTTCAGTCTTAGAAGAATTACAAAATCATTTAAATAGGCCCCTATGCTTTTATTAAATAATGAAAATAACTTGTAACTGAGTTCAGAATTTGTTCATCAAACCAGATATTAAACACACTAATTCAATACCTGCACTATCCCCTTCATGTTTTTCATGGGGTCAGGTGATGCATTCAAAAGACCTGAATGTCATAAAACACCATCTGCTTTAAACCTCTTTACTCATCAGCTTCACCTCTGAGATATACTGTTGCTGTGAAATAATATTCAGATTTCTTGTGTCTGAAATACAAAATATTTCTGGCCTGTCTACCTGTCAGTATCAGTGCCATTCACATATAAACCAGCTAATTCTGAATCAATTCACTTGAGCATTTAAATCAGTATTACTGCATTAATAAAACTCCCCACAGGGGCTAATATATGCTGGTTTTTAGCATTGTGTAATGTAGCCAATTCCCCTTACAGTTTTAGTTAATGAAAGACTCTTTTCCATATTTCCTTCCAAAAACTGTTGTGTAACATCACTGTGTACTGTAAATAGCTTCCCACTTCCATCTGCTATCTGCTCTAAACTGCTCTGGTTTGCAAACTTTTTGTTTTACAGCTCTTCAGCATAAAGCCTTGTTGTAATTTCTTCTGGACTATGGCTACCAGTAGCAGTGGCACATAAACATTATACTGTAAATACATTCTTACTAGTTAGATAGAGTCTAAAAGACTGCCTAAATAATTCATTTTAGTGAAAACATTTCATAACAGGTTGGACATCATAAGACCCTTGAATTCAAAGGGATGCACCTTACTAATCAGCTGAGCTGAGGACCTCCTTCTCAGCACTCTGAAAGGAAACACCAAAGGCCCCACAAATGTGATACAGGTAACAACCATTCTAGACTTAAATTTTGTGACTACAGTGACAAGAACCTATTAAAATCATAAACTACAGGTTGTCATGGTTGATTCCTAGTACAGATAATGTACTAAGAAAACAAAAAGAAACACAAAGAAAGAAAAGATTTTTACCAATACCAGTCACTGACACAGTTACCAACAAAGTTCAGACAAGCCAAGATAATTTGAATGATGCCAGGTAATTCTGAAATATGGTTGTATTGGGTTTGGGTGGCAAGGGTTTGGTAGCAGAGTGGCTACCGGGGGTGCTCTGTGAGCAGCTGCCAGGAACTTTCCTCATGTCCAACAGAGCCAATGCCAGATGGATCTAGGGTGGACCCACTCCTGGCCATGGCTGAGTGCCAGGATCAGTGATGGCAGTAGCACCTCTGGGAAAATGTATTTATAAAGAAGGAACAAAAACCACCGCATCTCCAGCCAGAGACAGGAATGAGAATGTGTGTGAAGAACAGCTCTGCAGATACTGAATGGTGAATGGTGAGGCAGCTCCAGTTCCTGCAACTCCTGGAGGAGCCCACACCAGAGCCTGAAGGAGGCTGTGACCACATGGGAAGCCCATGCTGGAGCAGCTCCTGGCAGGACCTGTGACCTCTGGAGAGAGCAGCCCACACTGGAGCAGGTTCCTTGGCATAAGGGGCCCACAGTGGAGCAGCCTGTCCCTGAGGGACTGCACCCTGTGAAGGGGACCCAAACTGGAGCGGTTTGTGGAGAACTGCAGCCCATGGGAAGTACTCACATTAGAGAAGCACATGGAGGACTGTCTCCCATGGGAGGGATGCCTTGCTAGAGCTGGCAAAGAGCATAAGAAAGGAGCAGCAGAGAAAATGTGTGATGAGCTGATCACAACCTCCACCCCTTGATCCTCTGTACCATTTGGGGAGAGACAGAAAAACAAAGAGTAGAGTTGAGCCTAAGAAGCAGAATGGAATAGGGAAATTCTTTATTTTAGAACTGTTTTCTTATTATTTTTCTCATTTTTCTATTCTCATGCTGTTAAGCAATAAATTAATTTACCCAAACTACCTGTGATGGTAGCTGATGAATGATTCTCCCCCTGTTCTTATCTTGACCCATAAACCTACTATTATTTTCTCTCCTCTACCCAGATAAGGAGGGGATTGACAGCATGGCTTAGGTGGGCACCTGGCAGCCAGCCAAGGTCAACCCACCACATCCCTGATAGCACAGGAAATTACAGTTTTACAGTTATATTTCCACACAACATGCTACTTAGATACCATTATTACTGTACAGTTTCTATGACCAGAGTCTCTAGATCTAATTGCTTTGCTGGGTACAGTACAAACATCAAAGATATATTTCTTCATTCTCTTCAAAGAATGAGAAACCTAAGAATCTCATAAAAGCTTCTCAGTAATTCAGACCAGAAGAGGTTTCGGGAGGTCATCTAGACCCCAAGAGCATCAAGGAGGGATGAACAATGCCAATATAATTCCTTAGATTTGCTTGATCTACCCTATTAGAGGAATTTTGAAACCTCCTTAGGCAATGTAGACTACTGATATAATATTTATATTAATAAAATGTTCTTAATATCTATTCTATATCTTGCATGCTACAACTTAATCCAAGTACTTCTTTTGCAGCCTAAAAGCAACAGAACAACAGACTGCTTCTGCCTCTCTGCAGAGCTCAGAGACTACTTTGAACACTTTAAATATATATTCTCTTAATATTTAGATGTTGTCTTGATTAATTTTCTCATATGCCATATTCTCCAGATCTCTAAATCTTCTTACTCTGCTGCAGACTCCCCATCTATCTTTTTTAAAGCACTGTGCCTCTAAAATAAAAAATATTTTAGCTGAGGCCTTGAAAATATTGAAGGGAATAAAAGAAGCACTTTGCACAACTCAAACCACACTCCCATTTGTAAATTCTGGTATGGTATTTACTTTTTGCACAGCAGGATGACGTTATTGACTCCTGTTCTTCTTTTGTACCGTTAACCCCTCATTTATGAGGGGGTTAAGATCTGATTATTAAAATTATTAGAGAGGATACTCTGCCCAAATTAAGGTGCAAATGAGACCATATTCTGAAGTCACCAGTATAGCTTTTATTAAGCAGTAAATGTGAGGGGGGAAGAGAGAATTGGGGCAAAAAAGGAGGAGAGGGAGAAAGAAAGTAACAGAGAAACAGATTAAGTAGGAAAAAATATCACCAGTCCATAGATTCCAGTGATATCCCATTGTTCCTCTTCTGATCTTCTCAGTGGTTGCAGTCTTGTAGAGGTGATGGTTGCAGATTCTATCCATCAAGTGTTGGAGGGAAAGAACCCAAAAAAACACCAGGTCCATGGGTTTATATTATGCTGAGGCTACGTGGAAACGCCCCCTGTACTTTCCCTGAATGATGTAACACTGGATCACAGGACATTTCATGAGTCTTTGACATCTTCTAAAAAATGTTGCAGCTGTCTCTAACCATTGCAGTTGAATCAATCACGGCCTATAATAGCCTATCAGCCAAGATGAATACCTTCAGCCTACATGTGGCTGTCATGGTACTTTGGAGAGGAGTTTTCACAGCTGAATCATTATGTAAGGGAGGACATAATAATTGGCATGATAAGAAGGACTTATGGTCCCTCTCAGGATTTGTCTTTTATCAGCCTCTTGCTTTATCTGGAAACCCAGTTTGTAGCCCCAAACATGCACACCCTTCTGCACTCTGTGCATCACTAGCAAAGCACTTTGCCAATTTTTTGAGCTGTTAGCACCAATAGTCCAGTCTCTTACAGTACCTGTATGGTTTGAGACATTAATCACTTGCAATCCAGTCTCTCACAATACCTTCCTGAACCCTTGTTACATCAGTCCTGTATTTGTGCAGTTGTGTATCTGTGTTTCAGAGCAGCACCTTAGTCATATTTCTACTAAGCAAGTATTTATCAGAAACTATACAGCAATCAAAATATAAAAATAACTTTTTTTCTCTTCTTCTTCTCCACTAAGCTGAAGTCCCTCTCCTTTCACCACTATCTAGTACAATGGTATAATACTATCCATGTCATTAATGACATATAGATTAGTTGCCACACCAAGGAGCTTTGCCACACCAAGCCCTTTACTCAGTGACCCACTGATAACCAGTTGCAAATCATTTTCCAAGGACTGGACAGCCTGCACAGTGGCTTCATATAGACTACAGGTTTCTAGCTAATTTATGAAAATTTCAATAAATTGTCTTGAAAGCCTGACCACAGTGCAGATATATGACATCACTACTGCTCTTCTGTCTTGAATGTTATTACCTTCTTTAGAAGGAAACCACACCACTTTCGTTTTGAGAATATTTCATTTCAGTGGGAACCTGTATTCCTGTTACTTATCTCCATGCTACATGTAATAGATTTATTTATATTACATTCATTATTTATTTATTTTGCATGCGCTACATGTAATAGATTTACTTTAGTGTCTTACAGCAGTTTATAGTCAACTGATCAACACAGAGAGGATACAGATAAAAAAAGATCTGTTAAAAATCTGCACAAACTGCTGACCATGTCTTCTGTTGCTAAAGAAAACATTTTGCCTCCCTTTTCCCCTGGGTTTTTTTTTTAGATTCTAGGGTCAGGACAGTTTCACACAAGGTAGGACATATCAGGTGCTGTGCCTGCCTTCTTCTACTGCCGGTCCAGTCCCTTATGTGACATGTAAATATTTCTAAAATATATACAGTAAGGTGCGCATAAGTATTTATAAATGCATGGACTTTATAAAAAGTTTCTAACAGTAAAAAGAGTTATACTTGCAAAAGTTTACATATTGCTTAATCAGAGGTATCAATAATAACATTTAAATATGAATAAAAAAAAAGAGAAGAAAAAACAAATACACAACCATGCGTTAACACGACTCATGAAACCCCAACAACATTACTGTACAGTGTTACTTGGTCAGTCTTTGAATTCTGTGCTGTGCTGCAAAATACAGACAATGCTGCCTGTTCAGACAAAAGATGAACACCTGAAGGTAGCTTCAAGGTCACCTATACCTTACATAGCAGACTGGATTTATAAATTCAAGATGTCTCCTAACCTATCATCCATGGCTGAAAGTGCTCAACACATAATTTATCAGGCTCACTCTTCATCAATTTTGTAGCAGAGATCCAGCACAGTTGTTCAGACCTACACAAATTTTCCCACTTTAGTCCAGGGGGCAAATTATGTTACAGCTGACAGTAATAGCATCTCAAGGAGAAGGCTCTTTGGGATGCTGCCTGCACTGGGGCAACTTCAGACAAATCTAGGATGGGTTTAGTACATTACTTGGAGCAGGCATGAACAAAAAGTAGCCTTGTTAAAATATATCTCATTTTCTAGTGGTAGAATGGGACATCTTCCACTGTATTTCTTGTTTTTTTCTAGCGTTCAGTAGAGTTTGCTATTCTTTTACTTTTCTGGTGGCTGGATGCCAGAGCACTACCCACCCTTTTTCTTTAAAGGGTTTGAGAAAGGACAGCCCTTCAGGGCTGTGACGTGGCTCTCAACAACCCTAGAGATCTCCTCCTTTGCCAGACGTCAACTTGGCCACAGCTGCTCGAGAGACATATCTGATCACATCTCTGGCTATGCTTTTAGCCATGCTTTTAACATGTGGCTTAATAATTCCCAAACTCCTTGAGAAAAATTATATAGCTTTTGAAAAGAAGCTGTAGAATAAAGCTCCTAGTCCACTTGGGATGTTTAATAATTTATGTTCAAGGAGGGGTCCTTTTAATTATTTTGTTATTCACTTTACTACTTATTCTTTACTATATGGTGGCTTTGTTAAAACACCAGAACCTTCCACGCCATCAGATAAAATTCATAACCTCCTTTCCACTGTGAAATAAGACATGCTTGCTTTCATTTATATTTATTTCAGTGCTTCCTCTATCAATATGAGGTTGGTTTACTGGCACATAATGCAGTTTGTACTGTGTTGATGCAATAAGCTCATTGCTATTACCATTTTCCAGAACTCACCATAAGAATGGGACTAATAAATCTCAAACCAGCTGGTATTCAACAGCGTTTTGTGTAGAGGTAGATGGAGATCAAAACCTTCCAGGCATGTCAATGAAAAGGGAAACTGTCACTGGCAACCCCAGGAGAAGTTTCCAAAAACCATGCTAGCTTCCTGGATGTATGACAAATACAAGAATTTTCATCTATTTTAAGCTTTGCCCTCCCAATTGCAGGACTGAAGACCAGATCCATGGCTGGTCAACAGTTAAAGCTCTCTTGCTGAAGCTAGTATGCATATGGATGAATAATGGACTTGCTGCAAAGAATAATGCCATGTCTTACCCAGCAGCACTATTAATATTATTCCAGCTGTCTGGGTATTGTATTTCTGCTAACCCCACCTCCCACTGGCCTGATGGCTTCCAGGGACTTTGAATAGCTGTTTGGTAAAGTTCAAACTGGTGTTTTGTGGGGATATTTTGGTGTAAAGTTTGTTGGGGAGCATGATGTGAAAACTGTGGTTTACCATCCTTCTTTTTATCCCACTCTGGCTCCAACTGCTAAACATCATGGACTGGAGAGGCTTTTATCCAGCTGTTAAATTTCTAGGGCAAGCAACACCCCTTTACAAATAGCTGATTTTTCCCTCATCTTTTTACTGCTAGAAACTTTTTAATTTTGTCCTCAGTAGTGTTCACTTTTTAAAGCTCATTGTAATAGAATGTCCCTTGATACCTTGGTGACTGTGGTCTATTAAGCAGTACATCTGACCCTTTCTCACAGTTTCAACTAATACCTGTGAACATCTGTTTATAACCACTGACAAATCTTTCTTTTCTCCTAAAAATCCTGACAGCCTTCTTTTCTGAGTGGATATTTACCCAATATATTTACTCTATATTTACTCATATATTTGCTCTTAATTTTAAACCAATTACCAGACATGGTTTTCCATTCCTTGCACAGCTTGGATGTTTCACATACTTCTGACTCTGGCAAAGTAATGAAGAAGCTGTTATTGTCCTTTATTATAGACTCCAATAACACACCAATGTAACAAATGGTAACTGTGTGCTCTAAAACATCCCCATGTCTAGGTTTTGAACACCATGTTTAAGCAATCTGTGACAGAAACATCTACTTTGTTATTAATAACAAAGACATAAAAATTATTTTAATTTTACAGCTTGTGTGAAGACTGATTTAAGAACATCCATTCCCTCCTTGGTCTGTAATTACTGAGGCAGGAAAAATGGTTTTAATACTTCAGCTCCTTGATAACCCATTCTGCCTTTCAGACACACAGTCTAGGCACACTTGGATAATATGTTCACCCCATTAAAATGAGCTTATTATTGTGCTTAGAACAGCCAACAAATACCTGTTACTTCTAAAGGACTTTTTCCACAGACATATGTATATTGTGAGTCTTGATTTACATTACATGAGACCAACTGTTTTGTGTTCAGATAACAGTATTGGTTGTTTCAGAAAAGGACCTTAAACTCCCAAAGCTTCCCAGTTCTCTGGGAACACAGAAAATGTCTTTTAACAGATGCTGCAGTCTATCAACACGCTGCTACTACATACGCACAGAAAAACAAATTAGGCAACATTTAAGTCATGCTTAATAAAACCTTGTTTATTAATTGATCACTGGGGTGATTGTGACCTGTCTCCTACTGTCACCATTTCCTTTCTCTTAAAGCTGGGTTATTTGACTGTTTTACCTTTTTTAAATCCTGTGGTTCTAAGCAGGAATAAAAACAACTAACAGAAAAATTGTGTATTTTGTGTATTCAGCCAGGATTGTATTTTCAGAAAATGCTATGAATTCCACATCAACATATGGATAAGGGAATACATGGGGCATAATCCCCATCACGGTATTACAAGTATATGTTAGAACACTGAGATGTAGATGAGAGTTGCCTTACCTCCCCTTACCTAAACTTCTGTTTTCATAATCCCAGCCCAACCATCTTCTCTTGAATGCACATAGTCTTTTAGGAAAACATTTTGGGATGCAGGTGTCCCTACAAACATGTTCCAATAAAGTTAATTCTTTTCCTTCTGGTCTTCAACTTTAGTTAGCAATATTAAGTATATTTTCTAGAATAGGAGAAAGCTGCAGGGCAGCCCCAGGGTGACCTGCTTGGTTTGAAGGTAGAAGACAAGGGCAACTTGGTCAGATTCACAGGTCTGGTCTGTTGTTTGGATGACCTGGGGCTGGGTGGCAGCCTCCTGGACAGCTTCATAGGCTCACCCCTCTGCCCAATGAACATTCAGATCTTGCCGTGTCCCCCCACTCCCTCTGGCATACTCCCACACCATTTAACTATACTTTCCTTTCATTTTACTTTCTTTCTACTAATATTGAATTTTCGCTTAATTTCATTATCTCTTACTTAACATTTTCATGCACACTCTTTATAAATAAAATCTTTGTATAGTATAAAGAAATATAACTGTGTACAAACATACATTTATACACTTCATACACTTTCACCTGTGTCTTTGTAAAGACACAAAAATGCACATAGGTATGTGTATCTATGGGGGCCTTTGACATACTTCTGTGGAAAAGAAAAAGGCAAGGTTTTCAGCAAGTAGAGGGAGTTCAGACATCACATGGGGTATGGCCACAATCATGACAAAATGGTGACTCCTGTGGACAAAGGGAGGACTGCCAAGGCCTCACAGATCTGATACAATTCTATGCTGGCTGGAACGGTGGGAAGGGCTTCTGGAGACAGTGGTCATGAGATTTTTGAGGGTCAGGTCTTCCAGCAGAAGTTTGAGGAATGGAGCCTGCACCAACTGGTACCAAAGTTGTTCTTTAATTAAGACAAACGACATCTCCCTTGGTTGTAGCCTTATCTCTTCCTCTGCTCATTTGTGTAAATCACAACAGAAATCTACACTGCTACCACTCAAACAAGGAATGAAGAGAGGTGCTAGACATAAAATAACTAGGAAACAGTATATAATAATATACTGTTATATAATATAGTGTTATATATGTGATGAATGAATATGATTAGTCCTAAAAATTGTAACTATATCGATATTTTAGAAAATATTTGTTAAAAAGTAAGAGAGGAAAAGGATATGTAATTAGTGTCATGAAATGGATGTTCTCAGATGTTCATGAGAGAATAGGATACAGGATGTATTTTGAGATAAGTAAAATCCCAAAACAGAATAGGCCTTGGGATAACAAAAGAATCGGCCTTGAAATGGACAAAACTGGGATGATTCTAGGTATCTATGAAATAATAAGGCTTATTTTTGGAATATAATGCTGGCTTCTATAACACAAGACTTGGGGCGCATGTGGAACCTGTGGCGTTGTTCAAAGGACAGTGATGATGATGAGAAGCCTTCATTGGAAGCAACCACCGAAAAGCCAGGAAGACCCCTCAGCAGCAAGTGGAGCATGTGCTATGCAGTATAGGGATGTAGATTTCAAGAATTGAAAATAGGAGGAGATTTATGGAAAAGATTTGATGAATATGCATTAGCATAAGGTATAAAAGTTGTGTTTGGATTCCTTTGTTTCTTGTATGGGAGGCAGGGTGAGAAAAACCCTCCCCGTACCCCAGACGATCAGTTTTGCTTATGCTTTATCCGAACCATTGCCAGATTTGTTTTTGTATCTGCTTGATTATATTTGATTGTATTATTTTATATAAAATAAAATTTTAAAAAATAAAATTGCTGCTAAATCTTAATTTTTTGGTTTATTAAATTAGACATATAAGACCTCATTCAAAAGAATTTGGTGCCAAAACCTGGGAGCTCCAGCCGTGTGGAAGGACGGCTAGCTTTAGGAAGGAGGTCTACACCAGTTTGTAGTTGGTCCCAAGGCTAGAGCCGACTTCCTTGGAGAAGGAGTTCCAATTATGATAAAGCATAAGCAAAAGAAGCTAGCACTAGAAAGCATGCATAAATGCTCCCTTAAGAGTGCCAGCTAAAGGTAAGAGTACCCATAAGACTTTGTGCATGAAGATCCCCATGAGAAAGGAGACTGTGAGTATCACAAGGTGGGGTGAAGGCAGGTGTGTGTTTGCATTTGTGCTTGTGTAGGCATGCTTATGATGTGACCTCACAGTCCGAGGGATGCGGTAATCGCAATCCTGCAAGGGACTTGGCCAGCTAAGGAGAGTTGTTTTTATGTTTGTGTGAGTGTTTGAGAAGGGACCTAGTCACGAAGTGAGTGTGGTCCTCTGAGGGTCGTGATTCCACAGTGCTGCAAGGGGCTTGGCTGGCTAAGGAGGGAAGCGATTGTTTTGTTGTGTTAAGTGTTTTGACTAGACATCATAAGTCCTGTGAGGGGGTGAGTGGATGTGCTAACCCAGCTGCGCCGTGCATATCTAAAGGGTAAGTGAGTGAATGTGGTTTAATTTAGCAAAAGTAATAAAAAAGGCTCACTAAGTGAGAAAGGAGGATTGTGGAGGCTGAAGCAAGAGCGAGAGGTGGGAGCATATTAGGATAAGTGGAATTAGGTGGGAGCAAGTGGCTGACAAGAAACGAGGAAGTATTCGAGGGGATTAAACCACGATTGAAAAGAGTGAGTGAGGATTTCCCAGGTACCAAGAACTCCTAGTTATTTATCTGCCAAAAAAGAAAAACCTAGGAAAAAAACCTTGTATACACCTAGGGCAAGAGTGAGAGGCGGCTTGCAACTAAGAGCAAGTGCTCAGCAGGGAGGCTTGCAGAGTTAGTCAGAAACAAGGAAGTTTCTGAACAAGGAGGCAGCAATTCTCTGGGACAGTCCCCTGGGGATGGTATCGAAGTTTTAATTGTTGCAACATTTTTTTAAGAGGTTTGCATTAGCTTTTAGAAATGAACCCCAATACTAGATCTTATGGAGACATAATGAACATATTAGATGACTTGGAAAATTTAGAGCAAGAGCTACAAAAATTTGTAGGAAAAGTGCAGGAACTGTCCAAGTGCAAAGATGGTATGCGTGTGAGGGTCAAGCATAGAGGAAGGGAAAGGAGTAGAGAGAGAGAAGTTTTTAAAACAATGAAAAAAACACAGAAGGGTATTAACACTGAAGGATCCACAAAAGCCTTGAGACATCAGGGTAATCTAAATTCTACCCCTAATGACTTGAGACCCACCTGTTTCTATTGCCATGAGAAGGGACACCTGTGAAAATTTTGCAGGAAAAGGAAGCAGGATAAAAAAGAGGAGGAGTAGGGGTGTCAGGGTCTATTTAATGAGGACTGAAACACTGAAATAGGCCTTGATAAAATTAAGAATTGGTCCTCACGTTAAAGAAATAATATTTTTAGCAGATACAGGAGCCTCTAGGACCACCATAAGAAAGTTACCCCAAGGATGCAAATGAAGTCAGGAATGCATCTCAGTAACTGGACTTGGGGGAGAACCATTCCAACTCCCTGTGATTAAAAATGTACAAGTTGAATTAGATGACAAATTGGGGGTAAATGACTTATTTTTATTACCAGAGGCTGGAAATAATATTTTAAGAATGGATTTAATAATAGCCCTAGGAATTAGGATAACCCCCCCATGAAAGAAAATTTATAGTCTGGAGATTAGTGACACTGTACGGTATTCTGGTGAAATAGGAGAGTTAAATATTCAGTCCATTAGCATTGAAATACAGAATAACTTCCCCTGAATTAGAGCTGAGAATAACAAATATACAAAGCCCCATTCAGTTTCTCTACAGAGTCCCAGGGGAAGAATTAATATATGACTGCACAGAGGTCATAGAGCTACAAACAAAAATATGTCCAGATTTAAGAGGAGTTACAAACAGGAGAAAAATTATTTATAGAAGGATCATCTCCAGTGGTAGATGGGAAAAGAAAATCTGGGAATGCTATAATTAGTGGAGAAAAACTAATAGGAAAGGAATCTGGTCCCTTTAGCCCATCCTGGGTTTGCATTATTTTGTGTGTTGCTATTAAAGGATTGGGAAGGGACTTGAAATATGCTTTTGTAGTACACACTCTTAGAAAAGTTAAGAAAGAAAGGGGACTTATAAACACTCAAAGAGAAATATTAATACACCAGGGACTGGTTATTTTTGCTATGCTTATTGTGATACCCTTGGGAAATGGCCAAAACTATAAAACTGCATGGGACAAAGTTCAAGAAATAGGAAGGGAGCAAGCAATGCAGGAACAAGCAATGCAGACACAAGTGATGATAAAACAAGCAGTGTAAGAGTAAACAATGAGAAAACAAACTATGCAAAAACAAAATTCAAATAACTGTGATCCCTGTGACAAATGCAATCACCCTATGTGGATCAGGGACAAGATGAAACCTGTGTTAGTGGCACATCCATATGTTAATGCTACCTGTTATGATTGCAGCACCTTCACATATGTGTGTGTTAAAATTAGAAAAATCTACTGGGTAAGGAAAAATTTAGGATTCCATAAACGAGCTCCTTATCCTTATAGCGATCAAATTTATCCTTAATATGAATTTTTTTTTTCAAGAAAGATGAAAATAGAAACAATCCAAGTATAAATATAAGAGGTATAGCATTAAAGAAGAAAATAGATGAAAAACAAAAAAAAAAAAAAAAAAAAAAAAAAGGATATAAAAAAGATCACAGGGAAAGAATTAGAGGAACTGAATGAGTTGTACAAACAGTTAAAACAGTAGTAAAATATGAAGCTATCTTGATAACCTCCCTTGATTGGCTAACAATGAAGCAAAAAGCTGCCTTGAGGGAAAAAAGCAATGACCGTTTATGACTTTTAAGAAAGCAGAAACACTGAATAAAACACCATACTTTTCCTTAGTAGATTTAGCAGCCATACAGAATTTAGGGGAAACTCTGAAAGGGGGGGGCAATAGATTCTCCCTAATGGTAGGACTAAAACCCTTAGCCAGACAGACATCAACAGACTCACTAAGGAACAAGAGCACTTTGTGATATTTTTTTTAAATTTTGTAAGTATATAAGAATATTTGAAATTAGAAAACAAATTACTATGGGGTGCCTCACATGTTAAAAAGTGAACAAAAAGGTGCTGAGAAGTCATCCCTCTGGGAGCCACCATATCATATACAGGCCATTTAAAAGGATCCAGAGTGATTTTACCAAATTACCAGAGTGGGCAGCTGGAAATACCTACTGATTCAGTGGGTACAAGCATTCCCTGCAGCTCGGGCTACAACTCAAACAGTAGGCAAAATTTTGTTGAAGCATATTATTCCAAGATTTGGATTACAATTTGAAATGATAAAACAAAATAATTTGGGTAAAAGTTTTTATAGTAATAAACGTGTTTTATGTAGTTTGGCCAAACTAAGTGTGTGAGTGTTTAATATGTGTTGTTTTGTTTGTCGAAGTAATTGTGTTATAACAAAGGGAAAATGTGCAATGTGTACCAAAGGCTAGCTAAAAAGTATAGTTTATGTCAACCAGAAATTTTATACAAGCTATTAATTGTAAGCATTGAATGAAACTAGTGTAAGGAGAGGTGGTATTAACATTGTCACAGGGGATATCCACCATCAGAGTAGTGTCCAGTGTATAAACACTCAGATAAATCGTACAGTAGTGAGCTCAGTTGGAACATAGAAACTACAGATGAAAAACATACCCTTGCAAGATAACAAACCACCAATTCCTGTACCTCAACTTGATAATTTTGTAAATTAAATTTTAAGCTTTGCTCAAACACCAGCTTGCCATCAATTTTAGAATCACTGGGGCGAGTAACCCCGCTGTGTTCAGAAGCCGAACAACATTGCGAAGAAGGAATTCACCATCTCTTGAGACACTAGGATCAGAGACTAATGCTAGCAACAGAGGTCCAGAAAGAAATAGACCACTGGACATGTGCTGGGCACAGCCTAGGTTTGTCATCTGTGGATTTGTATTGTCTGTACAGTTTAACTTGCAGTAGAAAGTAACCAAAATAGAAGAAGGGGAAAATCAACTGCTTTCTTCAACCTGCTTAAATCACTTATGTCACCAGCTTACAATAGCATGCTTTTTTAGTGATTTTATAGGGATACTTTTAAGTAATAGAGATAGAACCTTTAATGCAGCTGTTCAATTAATAGAAGACAAAGACCAATGAGTTTTAGTTGTAATAGCCTATGAACAGGCAAAAAAGCAAGTGCAACATTCTATAATAGATAATTGTGTTATCACCAACATCTGTTGTGGGAAGGAAAGGTATGTGCCACACCACTGATTTGTTCCCAGGGCAGATTAGTATCACAAATGTATTTATTAGTGGCAAACATGATTTAGTAATTATCCCCGATGTCAGAGTAGAAAGCAACCAGTAAGTTAGATTTTATAACAGAATTTTTTGTACTGCTTAACTAAATTGTTTTAGTATTTGTCTTATAGAAAAGAGTACTAAAACATTACCTGTAGTCAGCACATCTCCAAAGATTTTACTTAATAAGAAAAGAACTGTCAACCCAGGGAAAGTGACAGGACAGTGACTTGAGACTGTAAGTATCCTGTGCCATCATCATTGCACCCAGGTGGGCTACACAGAAATAGTATCCTGTGCTATAATCATTGCATCCAAGGGATAAGAGCAGAGATTAGCTCAAAAGAAATAGTATCAGCAATGAGGTTTCAGGACATAGACTCTGCTACCAAGAAGACTACTATCTCAGCCCTTGGCTGCAACCCAAGGGGCCTTGAGAGAGGTAGAGAGTCAAAACTCCTGAGATACCTGTTCCTAACATGTATCATGATGCCCTTTACATCTAGCAACCCCTGTAATAAATGCTACCAACTCATATGGGATGGCCATAATCCAATAACTGTTTTCTCAGTACATCACTCTGTTGATGCTGGATGTTATAACCACACAAGTTTAGAAATTTGCCATAGAAATGGCTGAGCCTATTGGGTTGGAGTTAATCTAGGATTAGGTAAATGGACACCTTTTAGCCCTGACTGCCCCACAGAAGGAGAATTCCTTTGTTTCCCGAAAAGAGAAGAGTGGGGAGATTCAGAACAAAAACAGCAGGGTAAGAATAAAGGAAAAAAATCCAAGAGTGTTAAATAATAAATTAAAGCAGCAAGATAGTGACTGGGGTTTGCCAGCCTCAGGTAGAAATCTTTTTGTAGACTTTATGCAAAAAATTACAAGCAAGTTAGGTTTATCAAGATGTTAAATTCGTGGGGGAACTAATATAACTGAAAGATAGCCATGGAGGGGTGAAGGTCTAGCTCCAGAACACTTTTTAAAAGGGAATTACACCCAAATTTCTGAGAAAATAAAATGGCCTAAAGGGTAGACTTTAAATCACAAAGCAACTAGAGCAGTTTGTATAAATCGAGAAGGAAAGAACTATACCATGGAACATATCCCCTGTAAATCTACCTTAATTGTAAATTCAGATAATAGAACTAAGACCAGGTGGCCAAATAAAACCGATGGGTATTGGAGAATAACAAAGAGAAATGATTACAAGTGGGACAATCAAATTAATCTATGCTGGTATAATAGTTCTAGAGCTAACCCTTACCATTCTATACAAAATGTAGAACCCTATTTGAATCAACCAGACAATAAAACTAAACGTAGAAGGCCCCTGATGGGATATATTGGATTTGTGAACAGTGAGTGTATAGTAAGTTACCCCAGAGGTGGAAGGGAACCTGTACTTTAGGAGTTATCCAACCCTCCTTCTTCACCCTGCCCTGGTCCAAGGGAAATTTGCTAGAGAATGCACCACTTGATAATGCCATGAACAAGAAAAACCTAAACCTTTTGATAAGGGGCAGCTATAAACAGCAGGGGCAGCTGAAAATGAATGGCCCACAGAAAGGATCATAGACTTCTATGATCTGACTACTTGGGATCAAAATAGAACCTGAGAATGTAGAACTCTGCACCATCTTTTAACTGACTGACAAAACTGCAAGTGGGAGCTGAAATAATTTTAAACAAATCAGCAACCCAACAAAACATACACAGGCTAGCAGCAATATATCAAAATAGATTAGTTTTAGACTATCTAAAAGCAGAAGAAATAAGAGTGTGTGAAAAACATGATGTGTCGAAATGCTGTCCCAAAATAGATAATAATGGAAAAGTATTAATCTAAAGTAACAAAAGCTTCTTTAGGGAAGTCTAGTACTTTATACTAGGTGGACTCATTAATGGAATTGTTGCCTATACCATATTTTATCTCCTGCGATATGTAAATAAAAATACCCCATATCAAATTTATCAAAAAGAGAAACAAAGAAATGTGAAAAATTAAATTTTTGGGGATGTGGAGATACCAAGATTCAGTCTTCTAATAAAAAGCATGAATCAATATCATCAAAAAAGAAAATGGGGAAAATTGTGATAATTGAATATGATTCGTTTGTAACTATTGTATACAATTGTAACTATATCAATATTTTAGAAAATATTTGTTAAAAAGTAAGAGAGGAAAAGGATATGTAATTAGTGTCATGAAATGGACGTTCTCAGATGTTCATGAGAGAATAGGATACAGGATGTATTTTGAGATAAGTAAAATCCCAAAACAGAATAGGCCTTGGGATAACAAAAGAATCGGCCTTGAAATGGACAAAACTGGGATGATTCTAGGTATCTATGAAATAATAAGGCTTATTTTTGGAATATAATGCTGGCTTCTATAACACAAGACTTGGGGCGCATGTGGAACCTGTGGGGTTGTTCAAAGGACAGTGATGATGATGAGAAGCCTTCATTGGAAGCAACCACCGAAAAGCCAGGAAGACCCCTCAGCAGCAAGTGGAGCATGTGCTATGCAGTATAGGGATGTAGATTTCAAGAATTGAAAATAGGAGGAGATTTATGGAAAAGATTTGATGAATATGCATTAGCATAAGGTATAAAAGTTGTGTTTGGATTCCTTTGTTTCTTGTATGGGAGGCAGGGTGAGAAAAACCCTCCCCGTACCCCAGACGATCAGTTTTGCTTATGCTTTATCCGAACCATTGCCAGATTTCTTTTTGTATCTGCTTGATTATATTTGATTGTATTATTTTATATAAAATGGCTGCTCAATTAAAATTGCTGCTAAATCTTAATTTTTTGGTTTATTAAATTAGACATATAAGACCTCATTGCTAACATATATATATACAGGGAGTGAACTTACTTATAAATACTTACTTATATTTTAACATACAACAGTAATAATTACAAGGAGTTTGGGGTAACTTGGCATTACTTAGGTTAAGCAGATGTATGATGATTAGAATACAGAGATGACACAAGGCATGTGAGGTAGGGCTTTTCCTGAAGAGAAGATTAGAAGACACAGCTTGAGTGACAAATAGAAAGGAAACTATTTTTTGTCTTTCTTATATTAGGACAAAATAGTATGATCATACCCAATTACCTTATCTAGACAAAAAAAAAATCCTTTATATTGTTACTTAAAACAAAGGGGCCACATGAGGATTCTAACTTCAGATGCCCAGACTTTATCATTGAACCTGTTTAATTAAACAAGATAGTTTAGGTAACACTTCCATTTAAATGAATATGTAATTTATTTATGAATGTTTTAAAGACTTATCATTATACTTAACTTAAAATACATACCTTCTATTTTTTCCATTTTTATTCTATATTCACAAAATCATGATCCACCTGCCTTTCATAAGGTAGGTAGAATTTACACTATAATCACTGTAGTGAGTTGCTCTTTCTTTTCTCTCTGCATCATGATTAAGTAAAAGGAATCTTTTTGAAGAAAAGCCTACTCTTTTTGCATTGGCTTTGTTATACTCTCATGATTTACCAGCTAATGTTTAGGGGTGAAGAAAGAGCAACAGCAGCAATCCAGTTTTTGGATGAGGCTGAGAGCAGATGTAGATTTGGCTACAAGTTATCTTTGCTTTTCCAAACACCATCTCCTCTTTCATCCAAGAAAGAAGGGTCACACTACACAGCAGCATCCAAAATGTGCTACTCATCAAACAGATGATCTGTTGTGAATTTTAAACCCTCCATTTTTTATATCATGATTACCCCTAATTATTCTTGCTCCAGTTAGAGGTCTGAAAGTTTTCAGAAATGATCACTGCCAAGTTTATTGACTCTTTTTATGGACCAGTACATACTTGCTCACAGGGAATGTTATGTATCACATGTTCACCAGAAGTGGAAATGTGACAATTTCAAAGCACTGTTAATATGGGATCACTTTGCCCTGAGGGAACAATGAATTTGTAAAGAGAATTGCCATGCCAAAATGCTTGGGTTACCTCAGGTTGTAAGGGGTTTGAAATTCAGGAGATTAGAAAATTTCTTAAGACAAGGAAGATGAATCATATCAGAAGTAACAAATATGCTGAATTATATATTTTCAGAGATCATTATCTGTAAATCTAGAGGGATCATAACGATAATCTGATCTAGTATATACAATGGCAATAGGACTTAACCTAAGTGCAATCCTGAACAGCAGAGATATAGTAACGTTTATTTTGAAGGTTCATTCTTTCTCATTTTTAATTCACTAATTTAGAGTGCAGCAGGAAAAGAGAACAACTTTGCCTGCTTGCTCATATGCTGATGCTAAGTGTGGGGTACATGCAGTACAGGAAGGGTCAGGCAGAGCCACAGCTGCACTTGGCAGGTACATGCCGCAAGCAGGGAATTACCAGTGGCTCTACAGGAAGTTAAAAAGTTTTAGGGCTAAAAAGTGGTTGTAAATATAGCCTGATGGATATGAAAGTCTTTTAACAAAAAAGTTTTTAGAATAATTGAAGTTCATGTTAAATAGAGCCACTACCAACCTGTATCTGATATGATGATAGATAAAGCAAGGTCTCAGAGCAAGGTCATCACCTCTTCAGTGAGAACAGGCAATATAAAAGATAGGAAGGACAACAGAAACCTTCCTTCGCTCATTATTTATTTTGCAAAAAACTGCACCCTCGACTTCATAATGTTTAATTAAACTAATCTACAATGATAACTTAGGGTGAGAGTGAGGATTGCAGAATAGGTACAGCTGACCAATTAATAAAGTATATTAAAATAATGTGGGCTAACTCTTCAAAAAAATGAAGATCAACCTCAAGGTTGATCAACTAAGTTTAGCCTAACTGCCCATGCAGCCTAAGTACAGATTCACAGAAGACTGACAGAAGATTTTTAATTCAGAGCTAGGCTAAGGAGAAATCTGATAGCAATCACAGATAAACAAAGAGCAGAGACCAAACAAGGCATCCCCCTAAAACTGTAGGAGAACAGTCTGGAAAAGTTCAGTGAAAAAATCTTTGTAAGCGAAGTTGTTAGAGCATTAGATTAGTCCAATTTATGAGTACAACCAAAAACTTAGGGTATAGTCTGAGCTGCCCTTTGATCTTACCTTGTGAAGCAACCTCTCTGAAAGGCAGCTGTACTGAAGAAATAAATGGGAAACAAAAGTGGTGCTGAAGCCACAGAAAACTAAGATTTTCTGGGAGGAATAGAAAACTTCGAAAGCAGGGATTACATACCAAGAGTTTGTGACAAAACTCTAAAAAATCCTGCCGGAAGAATAAGAAGTGTATTGATACATACAGGTGAGTATGTAAATATATAGAAAATAGAGAGTTTGTAAGTTTGAGTGTCTTGAAATACCAGAATATTAGTTTCAAACATGACAAATGGAAGCCGAGTAGGGACAAAAGCATTTCTAGTGTTCTTTGAGTCTGTAATTAACCTGTCTCTGATTCTGAAGAAGAAAGCCACCTGGGAGGATAGAGGTTTCAACTCAAATAGTGATACAGCTGAATGAAGTGGCTGAACTCCATTTGCTTTACTGCCATAAGGATTGTGTGGAAGTCAAACTTCCACAATCTCTAAATGAAGGCCAGATCTTTCAAAAGCCCCATTTGTCCCCTGTTTCTGATAACTGAACTTTACTTGCTATGGGTGGTAATTGCAGATGGAGCTATAAATGTGACACATTAAAAAGATGTACTTCGCTGAGCAACAAAAAATTACGACAATATAATGTAAATAGCTGAAAAACTTTACTGCCCTTCTGAAAAATAAATATGAAAATTCTGAGGCTGACTTATCCTACTCAACTCAGTGAAAAACTCACTGGAAAACCTGCCCTTTCAAAGCATCACACCTTTGACATAAAAATTTAGTCTGGCAGGTTTCTAGATTGATTTTAACAACAACAAAATACTGGGTATACCTATCAGTCTTCTGGCTTTATGCTAATGGCATTTCTCCCGATTTTGTTTCCCTCCACGGTCTGTGCTCTTCAAACCATTGTGGGGATTTACACACAGGGCTTTAAGTAGGCTGCACTTTGTCACAGGAGACTGATGAGTGCTCACGCTGCAGACTTGCTGGGGATGCTTGGAGCTGCGAAACGCGCACATGGTAAATGGCTGCTTTCCCTATGCGGGCGTGCAAGCATTACTTGCCTGGGCAATCTGTCTGCCTGCCTTAGGAGAGTGCCTAGTGCAGCTCGACAATAGCAAGCCAAGTCTCAAAAGAAAAGACTGATAGCTACAGCAGATCATTTCTGCAGCTGAAATCTTACGCTGGTAACACGGACACAGAATCCACACAACTGTCTGGCAGGCTGCTGCGCTCTCTAGAGGGAACTCGTAGCAAGGGAAACTGTATTCATTCCCAGGGTATTAATGCATTCCCAGGTGACTGTTGGAATAGTGAAAATGTTACAGACGTAGATGATACAGTGTTTCAATAAAATACAGGGAAAATTGGCTAAAGAGATGCTCTTTGGATCAAAGCACATCGTTTCCTTTACTACTTGCAAGCTCATTTACCAGCCTTTCTCTCCATTCTCTCTGAGACCCATTTCTCTTCAGCCTTTCACTGCCAGTCTATGCCAATACCAACACATTTGTAAGATAATAACACAAAACATAATCTGATAACTAATGAATGTATTTGCAGACACAAGAGAGTGTAACACAGAAGAATAAAATAATTACTAGGGAACATCAGATGGTGGAAGATATGATGACAGTTATAGGAGTTCCAGAGGATGTTTTCATTAATGAGTAACAAAAATAAGGTATAGTTAGGAAACATAAAATATAAATCAATATAATATATTGATATATTATGAAATTTTATGAGATTAGTACTACCAAGTGGATTAAAAAGGCTTTGAAATAATATACACAGTCCAAATGTCACTTAAAAAAAAAAGCATACAGAAGGAGTGGCATCTCTGTGTCCACAGCTTATATCAGTATTTAAAAAGAGAGATCACTGACTTACAAACAAAAATACATTTTTTCCTTTCTTAGAATGTGAGCCACATGATATTTACCATACCATATTAAGCTGAACTGATTTTACATATTTCTATAAGTTTTAAATTTCTGCTAAGAGAACTACAGTCTACTCTGTCCTTCATAAAACACCAAACCCTTTACAGGAAGGTAAACATACAGTAGGAACAGATTTAACTGCAGTACTTACTTTTGCCTGGTAATGAAATGTATGTTGACCCATGCCAGCTCATGAATGCTTCCTGAAAAAGGACTTGAAAATCCAGCATTTCAAAGTGTTTCTCATATATTTAAAGAAGGAAAAAATCCAGAAAGAAAGAGGGGCAAAGACCCAAAAGAAAGATAAACAAAGAAAAAGCCGGTAAGCTTTAGAGCTCTGACTGCAAAATATTCAGCCTGGCAGCTCTGGGAGAAATACAACTCTGTGTACTTGTACATGCTCACCCCATTAGAGGAGGAGTCAGTTTTGCAACACTTATGTTCCTTGCTTCAGCCAAAACAGTGATTCTCTTCAGTGCAAGCAATGTCTGTAGTGTGATGGCTGTAGTGGTGAGAGGTGTACTCTGGAGTGTAGGAATGCAGTAACAGAAAAAGAATAATTGGGAGCATCAGCTACATACTCCACAGGTTGTTGTGATTCCTTTTGAATGCTTATTGCCCATGATTTTTTTTTCTGAGGGAAACCTAATACCCCTTCAACATAAACTGCATCCATAATGATTTTTGTGTACCAGTAGTTCATGTTTTATATTTTAGAATAGCAGATTTTTTTTACAACAGAATGAAAGGTGTTGGCTTTACATCAAAAAGCTGATTAAACAGAAGGAAAAATGTATTTTTTTTGATTTTGAGAGCTATTATGCAATAAAGCTGTGAATTTTACTAACATAATTATTCAGTAGTAATCTAGCTCTACTTAATTAAAAACATTTTTACATATTCTTATAAATGCTTTCACTGAATCATATTTTTATCTTCTCTGTATTCAAGCCAGTGAACCGAATATAAAATGAAATAGGAGTATGTATAGTGAAGATTCCTTAAAGAAGAAGACTGAGCAAGAAGTCTCTTTTTCATAGTGAAAGGGGATTTCAGGGATGTGGATGCTAAGTTATTACTCGAGTCAAGTCTCTCCAATCAAAGTCAGTACTGCTCACATCTTGTGACCAAATGGACATTCTGCAGACTATTCAAAACAATTGGTAATCATAGGAACGGTGTCCTGTGAAACATTTGTATTCCTTGAAAAATGTTTTCAGGTCAGGAGTATGTGCCTTGTGACCCATCCACACAGAAATTATAAAACTTCAGGTGTGTTCCTTGAGTGGGGTTTGGCTGTGCTAAGCAGCAGCTGCTGCTCAGAAAATCAGTGTCAGACTGCACCTCCATTTGCATTGCTCCCATCATGTATGCTGTGTTATCCATTCGACTCCATGGTCAGACAGCATAGGAAGCTCAGCTGTTACTGGAAGACAATTCCTTTTTTTTTTTTTTTCTTCTTATTTGTAAACCTCTGAACAGGCTCACTCTGAGATCAAACAAATGCCAGAAACAGAATGTATAGCTGGCAGAAAAGACTCAGCTGATAGTATCCTGGAAATTTATCACATGCCCATAGAATTCAGCCAGCTCTGAGCAAATTCTACCAGTGACTCTCTGAGTTGAAAGGGATAAAATTTCTCCTGATAAATAGGGAATAGTTGCTTGAACAGATGCTATCACCTTAAAAATAAGAAAAGGAACACAAAGCAGAACCTAATACATATTTAACCAGTTATGTAGCAGGCAGTGCCCTGTTGTCTTATTTCTGCATCTGCTTGACTCTGCTAAACACAAGCAGATCAAAACAAGGAAGAGGGAATGAGAAAGCTAAGATTTGTCTAGGGAGGAAACTTTCAAAATGAGGTGAATCAAGAAGCACTACTATCACTATCTAAATTTCTGTAAGAGAAGGATATATTGTTAAGGTCTGCATGTACAGTTCTGTCTGTAATCAAAATGGGCTTATAGCCCTAGAATCTGGATGATGGGGAAAACAGAACAAAAAGTAAATCACTAATGGATTAGTAATGAAAGATGAGGGGTAATAGTGAAGAACTAACACTGGGATCAGTAAAAATAATAACTTAAGACATTTATACCTGTGCTATCCAGGTCATAGCCAGCTGACGTAATGCAGCCCTGGTAACTGTGGCAGGAGCAGACCAGTGTGAAATAGCTCTTAAATATTTCCCCATGATTTTGAATTAGCTTTTTCAGCTTTTAATGAACACTGTGTCCCTGTGGCTACACTGCTAGCAATATTTAAGCCAGCCAGGCAAGTCAATACAAGCACACTCAGCCTCTGGTGGAATACTGCCAAGAAAAGGCAACTCTGATCCTAGGAGCGCTGGATTAAGGTGAATATTTTAAGGTAGTAGTAAAATCCCATATGCACAAAAGACAGGTCACTTACATTCAAGACGGTCTTTCAAATCTCGTTTACCCAGGAGAAAAGAAAGGTCACCCAGATGATGTAAAGGCAGTAAAGCTTAGCTATTAAAAGGTGCCTGACAGAACTTGGCTGAGTTAGTGTGACAAAGTAAAGGTTGAGACAAAAAATGAAACAGGCACTTACTTGTCCCTATAAAGGTAATGTATGTCTATAAATATGAAAGAGAATAAGCACTGGAAAAGTGCAATAGCAGTTTAGGCTAATGAACAATGCTGGAGCAAAAAGAGCAGGTAGAAACAGAACACACATAAAAACAGACAGTAAAAGGATACTAACCACTGGGGCATGAAAAATTGAAGCAGACTTTCAGTAGGGTATAAAAAAGCACAACTACTTCTGGAACAGATCTTGGCCGGTCTCTGAGGGTATTATCAGCTTGACTCATCCCATCTCATATAACTAACTGGTGTATCAATTTCAGAAATCTGATTTAAGTTAGGATTTTGAGTTGCCCAATCATCAACAGAGAAAAATTCCTCTGTGGCTGATCCAGAAGCATAATAATTTTGTTTCTAGAGACTGATTCATTGAGAAGAGTTTTTAGGCTTGGAATTTGTAAAAATAACCTACTAAATTCTAAAAAAAAAAAAGTCCATAACACCAATAAGTCACTTAAGGAAAGTAAGATTTAGTAAATTAAGAGTGCAAGGGCCTAACTTTATTTTCAATATAATGACATTTGTATCAGTATAACAGCAATAACCTGAAGTTAATCTGCATTGCAGCTCCATCAGAGTTCTGATATTTAGGCAGAACAGGAAGCACATAGGATCAGAAGAAAGGCAGGAAAGAAGATAAAAGTTGGAAGAACCAGTCAAAGGAATCAATAAGGTTTCAGGAAAGAGCTTTACAGGTGGGAAAAATGTGAAAAGGAGCATGTCAGGTAGTGAGGGGCATTTACTTCAGAGGAGTACAGAGAGAAGACTGCAGTCTGTTTTTAGCTCTCCTACAGCACTTACCTATCAAAAACACTCAGCCTTCCTTGGAGAGTCACTGTTGAGGGGTTGTGGCAGTTTGCTCCTGCCATTCCTCACCCTCTCAGCAATTCAAGGAAAAAACAAAAAGGCAGCAGAGGAAATCAAACAGGAAAACAGAGCAACCCTCTGTTTTTAAATGTAGAAATACTCTAAGAGACAAAATAAGCAGCTATGGAACTACAGAGGGAGCAATATTTTTTATGCGGCTGTCTGCTTTCTCAACAATGACCTCCTCTGAAGAAGCAGCTGCCAAAACCATCTGATGTGTCTTTCTCTAAAGACAAAATGTACTTTCAGGACATCTGTTATACAAGAGAAGACACGGCAGGTGCCATGGCTGCTCAATTCCTCTCACACGAGCAGCGTGCCTCTAAAGTCCTGGCCTTCTGAACACATAGAAAGCTCACCGGAGAAGTACAGAAAGGACCCAGAGGACCAGGATGTCCTTAGCACAATGGTGATCATCCTTTTGACACTGCTGTAGCCAATGCTATCTGAGAAAGGCCTACTGATGGTTCTTGTTTGCCCAGAAGTGCTCCTAGGCCAGCAAGTCCAGAACACTCTGCATGTATTTCATGTCATCAAAGATACATTCCTTCCTTGTTCCTGGAGTTTTGGTCATAGCCACAATGCACTGATGCTGGTTTATTTTCAAGTTCTGTTCTTAACACATTCTGTTCTTAACATGTCCTATTCTTAACCACATTTCCAGTCATGTTTACGAGTCTTCTCCACATATCCTTTGTGCCTCTCACAGAAAAACACAACCACTGCAGCAGCCAGGGCTGTGTGACACTGCAATTCTCCTCCAGCCCCCCACAGTAGTCTCCACTAAGGGTACTTTGTTCTTGCACTCCTTTTCTTGGGATGTGCGAGACTGCCACTTGCTTCAGAAATCCCCAGTCTTTCTACCCTCAGACCAGCTGGTGATCTTTGCATTAACACGCAGTGGATGCTCCCACAGGGATCTCAGTCGGTGTGACCTCCATGTGCATGGACCACACTGGAAAGCAGAAGCCAGGCAGCCATGACAAACCTCAGGATCACAACTGTCACCTCAGTCATCACCTCATCACCTGAGGTGCGACTGACAGCAATGTGGAGGCTGACAGGAGCAAAGGAAGGCAGACTGCTTGGTCCTGAAGGACCTGGCACTTTCTGGGTGAGCCTGTCATGTGAGCGTGACATGCCAGGACTTCTGCCAGGAGTGAGCACACATCTTGCATAATAGTTGTCCATCAATTAGTGAAAAATACTCCACACTTGCTCAAGTCTACAGCCACTGCAACTTGTGATCCCTGTTGGTGTAATAGAGAAAATGGGTCTCCTAGTAGGTGAGGGACAACTCAGAGACCCAACTATCTCTAACAGTGTTGAAGAAAACTGAAAATTTTATAAGGCCTGAATGAATTAATGAACAAATGAATTAACTGAGCAGTTTAGTTTTACAGAAGATATTTTTATATGTTTTTTTCTTTTGTTTTGAAATAAAATGAAATTATAAACACATCTCCAGAATTTATATAACTATAAGAAATGTAGCTGCCATCACTGAGAGCTGCTCTTCAGGAATCATCTTTGTCTTACAATGTTCAATATATATAAAAAACACTTTGATACATTTTTTTAGTACAGACTGTATATTAATATACAGACTGTATATATATATATATGAATCATATGCTCATTCAGGCTTGTATCCCTGCCTTACAAATGTCTGTAAATTCTTCTGTACAAAGCTAGCATGTTCAGTTGAGTTTATATGTTAATACAGATAATTTTTCTAGGCTGGGATCATTGTACAATGTGACAGCTTTCTACTCTATTAAGCCATGCTTGAATACTTGACTACCTCCTAAAGAAATTCATGAAACGTTCCTATTTCTTTTAATTGTCTATTTGTAACAAACCCATAGCTTTCATGGATGCCTTCACTGAGTGTCTCATTCTCTTGAAGCTGGAACATAGTTAATTATGGTTATTATCAAAACGAAATAGGATCATAGTGAAAGAAATGCAGATTGCATCCTCCATTTTTTATTTAATTTATTATTTTTCATAGTTTGTGTCCACAATAGTTCTGTGCCAAAAGTTCTCACTGACCAAATAATCATGCAGTGAAGGAGAAAAACTATGAACTCTATTTATTTTTTAGAAATATTTTTTCTTCTTGTAAGAACATTTATGAAAGGACCATAACATTCTTCTCGACTAAATTTTTTTGCTTAAATTATTATCAAAACAATTTTTGTATCACAACAGCCTGGTTGATGTGATATACATATATATATAAAATATATATATAAAATATATATATAAATACTGAGACGGATCCAAAACAGGAAATTTTGAAAGAGCTCCCTCCCATCAAGACTATGCAATTTTCCACTTAATTATTTTCTACCAAGATAATTTAATTGCTACTGAGAATTATCTGGGGGCACTGATTCACCTTTTAATCAGAATCATATCTTTTAGTTGGAAGAAATCACACAAAGACCATTAGCACATTAAAAGCATTCTACGCTATCAGTTTAATACTGACATAATTACTAATAATAATCTTTACTTAGCTCTCCTTTTTTCTGTTGTGTTTCAGGGTTTGTTTTTTTTTTTTTTTTTTTCTTTTGCACTGTGAGTCATGGGCAGAATTGCAAGAAAAAACAACTTTTCTTTCTAGGATGCAATCCAGTTCTGCATGTGATAGTTTGTTAACAAGAAACAAATACTTACAAGGAATAAGTCATGTTTTTAACTGATGCTGTTCCATTATAGTCTTTCAAAACTAGAGGAGTGTTTTAGCAGTGGGGTATCCCTACTTTGATTTTGAGCTTTTTTATCTGAATATTAACACAAAGAACTAAATTTTGTAAAGAGAAAAGAGACAGCCATGCAGTAGGAAGCTAGCAATGGAAATGTTTGTGACAATTTCTTACAAACCACAGACTGAAAAGAAGGAATCAACACATGCAACTTTACAATGATACCACCTGAAGAGAGAAATTCTGGATATTGGAAAAACAGAAATGTCAAATAATTTCCTCAGGTCATCAGTGAGACACAGCACACAGCACACTAACTAGAAAAGCTTCCATGGAAGGCAAAATTAAAAATAAAACATATGCAAATAAACAGTATACTGTACACTCAAAGGTCTTTGACAAGTAGAACTTATGTTTGTTTTCTTGGTAGTTGAGCTTTAATATTCCAGTAAGACTGCCTATCTGCAAGGATAGCAGCTGTTTTTTATTTATTTAATTAATTTTTTTTTAACCTAAAAGAAGAATTTTTATTGAATGTACATGCCTTATTCTGTCTGCATAACAATAAATGGCTTTTTCAACAGAACCACATATTTGCAATAAACCTCCATAAAGACTAAAAAAATCTGGGCAAAATCATTAAAAATACAAACCCTTGTAAGATTATTTATGAATGATCCTCAGTTCAGAACAAATAGAATAATAATGCTAATTTTGTCTCTTCATTCTGTTTCTCACGAAGGTATTCCTAGCAAAGGCTAATGAACTACCATCACAAAATTAAAGAAAATGTAGTTTATAGAAAATAAACTTTAAAAGCAGAAAAAGCAATTTCTTCAAAGGAAATTATTGCTACACTTCCCTAAGGCCAAACATGTTCTGCTTAATTTAAGAACCCATTTGAGGTACTGCTTCTCTAACAAATAAAGTCTGAAATCAAACTCCTGACCTTAGCAAAAGAATGATAGAGGACAAATTTCTATTTCTCATAATCCAGTGGGGAGTGGTACCTTTGAGGATTTCAAAGATGGAGATTTCAATGGCCCCTTTAGCTAAATCAATCCAGAGTTTAATCACTCTTAAATACTTTTTCTTTATTTCAACTCAAATCTCCCTTGTTGCAATTTCTGACCACAGTGTTCTCTCACTGTTCTCTTTTTAGAAAAATCTGGCTCTGCAGAACAAACACTCCTAAGCATGTTTTGGTGTGCACAGCTGTGTGCTGGGAGAGTGTCTAGTGCAGAAGGTAAGTACTGACACATGAGGATGATGAAAAGCAGATGGCCACACTCCTTGTTGGGATGTGGATGAGCTACGGGAGCTGATGCCCTAGTTTTAGAATGCAGCTGACAGAACTCCATGAATTGGGATGAAGATCTAGAAGAATAATTCCCAGGTGCTCAGACACAGTAAGTGGTAGTATATAAGAACAACTCAAATGACTTGGACAGGATTTAGGTGCTCAACAGTTCAAAGTAGTGTTCAAAGCAGTGTTTTATCATTATGCACAACCTTTAGGCTTCTAGAATTGCAGTTTATTGTTACAAAATAAGATATTGTTTTTTTTTAGTAATGATTCTTGTCTTGAGAAGAGCTCTTGTTTCTTAAAACACTTTTTATAGCTACTCCCTTCAGGATGGTAAAGGTAACAGTCTAATAGCCTGACCTCCATTTCATTAAGCCTGTTACATAGACACAATAAGAGATTTTCATCCTGCGTAGGTCAAAATGGCAGAGGAAAACAAACTGTAATTATGTAGGCAAACACCCTCATTTTCAAATACATTTTGGCATGTCAAATTCCACACTTCAGTATATGTTAATAGTAGATTATGTTGTTTTTTTCTAGCTCTACATCATCTTTTATTATTGTGAGATCAGAAGCTTTCTTAAAAAGCGAAGTGAGATCCTTTGTAAAAAGCTTATATGCTGCAAAAGTTACTTTAGCTGAGGAGAATTAAAATGCTGGCTTCTTAGCAAAACTCTGTTATTATTCATTTGCTGATATGCACAGATCATTAATCAGAGGCAAAGACACAAAGGTGGTTTTGTGATAGGCTTGCTCCTTTGCTACAAACACCTTGATGTTCACAGTCTTACAGTAGTTTTGAAAAGACAACAATACATTCTCTTCTCAGTACCCTTTATAATTTGATGCACAGCAGTTGACACATACACACTACTTGATTAGCAGGGGATGGTTAAGTGAAGGTATTGAAGTTATTGATGTATGAAATTAGCTGCCTACTCCTCTTACCCATATATACAAGAGGCAGGAAATGCTTTTGAAGTGGATGGTCTAAGGTACAGGACAAGTCACCTTGTGGCAGGAAATTAGCATCTACCCAGTTTTTTGAGAACGCTCGGATTTATCTTCCTTCTTAAAGCAAAAAGCCAACCTGTGTGATGAAGTGTTCAATTTTACACAATTAGGCACAGAGTACAGCTAGTATTCTGAGGTTCTTTTAATTCATTCTTCAGTTCTAAGGTATAATCCAGTGTACCAAAGTAATTTATAAAAAATATTTCCCTAAGCTGTTCTCAAAGACATCTAGTAATAGAAGTTCTGTGTTTCCAAGCAATGTAGAAGACAGTTTTCCCCACTCTTTTTGAAAAAGTGTGCAGCCTTCTACATTTTTCAGGTACCTGATGCAGACAAATAAAATTGAAACTGTTTATCATAAATTATTGCATCAAATAATTAGATACATTACATTTCTGTGTACCATAGGATAGGTACTGTGATCCCTAGGCATAGGAAAGAATTTATATGTGTATGTCAATTTGTTAAGTCTCCTTTTCCAAGTGTAATGGAAAATACACACTTTTAATGATATAGAACTGCTCTTACTCACTGTTTGTGGACTAAATATAGAAATTAATTCCCTGGAGTCATCTATTTAAAATATGTCTTAGAAATAAACATCCTGGTTATTCATTTTTCTGTTAATAGAGTAGACAGCAGTACCACTTAAAGTACTAGAAAGTACTTCACTGCAGATATTTTAAAAACATACAAAGACATACAGATTTCTCATTGGTCCCCCTCTTCTGTATTTGCTTTTTAAAACAACATATATTTTTGTCTAACAGGAAACTTCTATGGTTCTAACATCTATGGGAGATTTTGATAGACGTCGTATTTCCTCCCATAAATTCTCCTCATGGATTTTGCATTTCCTGTGGATTGTCTAAAGTGATTATTTGATATACTGGTCTTCAAGAAATAATTTTGAATAATTTAGAGATCTCCATGTAGAAATGTGTTTAATAGTAATTAATTTTTATTACAAGAAAAATATTTGTGAAACACATCAGAACACACTAATAAAAAATATCTAAAAATCCCACCCCTTGAATAATTTTCCCTCTCACAATGTTAGACTCACATTTTTACTTTCATTGAAATGTACTGTCTGAGAATTATTTTATACTTCTAATCCAATCTTCAAGGAAAAATGCCATCTTTTAAAAAGAGGATCTATATTAATAGAAATAATCTGATTAATAGTCATCTTCTCAGGCAATGAATCAGAGAAAATAAAAACTAGCCATCTGTCATGCTGCACCTTGTTACATTGGATGTGACCTCTATATGCATATGCTATTAATTTTCTATTTATCCTTTGACCTATTTTCCATCTTTTATGTGACCGTCTTTCTCAGGTCACTTGTCAGCTTCTTCATTTCACTGAAGATCTCACAATTTGGCAAGTTTGGTCTTTCATTGAACTGCCTCTCTTTCTTTTGCTCAAGAGTAATTTGCATGGGTGCCTTCATCTTGTTCCTTTAAGAGACTGCCAACTTTCTTAAGCTGAAGTTAGAGTCCTTCTGCCTGAATGTGAAAACAAACTAATAGCCTGTCTCATCCCTCAGCTTTCTGCAAGGACAAAGACTGGTGGGAGCTCTCATTCAAACGCTGGTAGCACTGGGCTGTAGTTCTGCCTTGCCAGACTTCTCCAGCGCATTGTGTAAGGTCTGCAAAGCTCAGCTTGTTTTTGTGTAACTGCGAGTTTGAGCATTACATGGGCATGGATTTCAAAGAACGACAGTGGTGTTTGCACACTGGTAGCACAACCAATGATTACAGCAAATTCCTGATATTTGGGCTCTATATTAATAAGCAATCCTTGCACATATTTACTTTTGTGTATTTTTGTTTCCTTGCATAATCCTTGTCTGCCTAATAGGAAACCTTGCAATTAACAAATTTAGTAAAAGTGATGCAATGTTAAGCTTTCTTCTTCAATCTGTGTTTTGTAGTTTGCAAATTTTGCATGTCAATACAGTCATTATTGAACAAAAATCATCATACATACCCTGGAAAGAATTTTGACTGAAACAACTGAATAATGAGTAAACACAGAGAAAATTGAAACTTGAAATAAACCAAAGCTAGAGAGTACTGAAATTCAAAGAGATGCTAGAAAATATGAAAATTAAAGACACATTATATTTGTGGTCTTTTCTAGTCTAAGGTAACAAAAAATGTTCAGATTCAAATTTCTCTCATTTTCTGCTTCAAGTCAAGACATTTCATTTAGTTGACAGGAATTTTTCTGAAGTTTTGTTTTATGTTAATAGTCTGGGAAATCAGGTACTGGAGTGTCCCTAAGCCTGGGCTGGATACTGGAGAGACCACAGAGATCTGCAGTTAGCACTGCAGAGGCCTTAAGGTTCCAACCAGCTCATAAAGAAACTGTGAAGTCTTCCCATGGAAACAAAGCAATCATCAGTTAGTTACAATCCTCTGAATGGTCTGAAGAAACATTCTTAGGAAACAGGAATTTTACACACAATTTTACACACAAAGAGCAGTGAATCAGGAGCACATTAGTCTGAAGTGCACCAACAGACACAAGTATACTTTCTGAAGAGACTTAAAGGAAGGCTGCCTCAGCACACAAGAACTAATGAATCCAGTTTATTCAAAATCCAACTTACTGAGAGCTTTCAACAGCTCATGATAGAAGATTGTTTTGCCCTGAAGCTCACTGTAACAGAAAGCTGTGAGACACAGGTCGCAATCACGGATGAAAGGATTAACTTAAAACACTGTGGCATAGATGCTAAAGAGAAATTATCTAAATGCTACAGAGCAAGGAAGGTAGGGATCACAGGAGTCGCCATTGTGGTAAATCCAGCAGGTTTAACTGAGTAATGCAGCAAAATCTGTATGGTTTAAAATAATTTAGCATAAAAGAAATAACCTCTTCTGTGAATTGGAACTATTCTATGCAACACAGGTAGGGAAGAGATCAACCCGCTCCTTTAGGCAACAGTTTTAAAAGATATGAAAATTGTTAGCATATGCCTCCACTCTCATTCCCCAATCTTATCTTCTCAAGATCAAACATTTCAAGTTTTTTCCCTTGTCATACATATCTCTGAATTTCTGGCAAAGCTTGTTGTTTTCCCATAGTTTCTCTGAAATTATTCTACCCGTTCTTCAAGTAAAACATGCCAAAAATGGATTAAGTACTTCAACAGAGTCATTAGCATTGCTGAAGAATAAAAGGAAAAATACCCATCTCAAGGACTATACTCATCCTAATATCTAGAATAATAGATAGATATGTCCTTCTCACAAATGGTAGGTTTTTCTTTCCTAGTAAACCAGGAAGTAGACATATGTCTAACTCTGATAAAATAAGCTTATCTACAAAGAATAACTGAAACATATGGCAAACCATGAAGTCTTTCTTTTGCAAACACTGGTTTGATTGTGCAAATAAATTTCAAAACCAGGTACTTGAAGGGCTAAACAGCAAACTGTATTCAACAGGCTTAACACTCTCTCATCTTGTGAGCTGCTGTAGTCTATAGCTCCTTTTAGATTTGGAATAGGTATTTAGTTGTTTCTCATCTTATTATTGTGTGGCTGTTTTTTCCTACGTAAATTTGTAAGTCTTCATCCTTTCTTCTTATGTTGTGTCTTATTATTTTCATAGCATAATTTCAATTTTTAAATTGAAATACTATTTTGTATTACCTACCACTGCAGTTCCACCACACCAATTTTCTTTCATTTCTTTAATTGCAAGTCAATGTTTAGGGATGTTAATAAAAGTCCTGCATAGTACTGGCTACAGGGCAGATGCATATAGAACTCCAGTTGTTACAAACTTTCTATGCTGAACTATTGATAACTACCAGTGCTCTGATTTTCCTACTAGTTTTGGTTTTACTCTAACGTAAATTAATCCTGACCATGTATCCCTGGTCATCTGTGAAAATGGCATGGTCATCTATGAAAATACAGCATAAAAGGATACCACCTATTCCCTACAGGCTTTATTAAATCAAGGTATTTAATAGTTACTGGTCACTATCTCAAAGGCCAGCTGTCCTCTTAGAAAAAGAAATCAAATCGGGATAATATAATTTGTTTATGACAATGCTGTTAAGTTACTCATCTTGTTGCCCTTTTTGATGTTTATAGTCAAGTAGTTGATTATGTTGTTTTATTTCTCTGCTTCAGAATTTAACAGTACCATTAGCTCTTCAGCTTGATATTAACAGCATTCAGCAGCTTGTAGAAATCGACTTCTTTAATGAAAGATAATTTGCATCTCTGGCCTTTTCACTTGCTAGAGAACAAAAATTTTGTTGTTTCTCTTACTGCTAGTATTGCACCATGGAGACATTTTACATTTTCAAAATTGTCCCACTTTAGTCACTTCTCATGTCATGTCTTGTGCTTGGGGAAGCTTGATTTATAACAAAAAAAAGGCTCAATGCTGTTAAGTGGACGAAAGCCTATTCTGATTCAAAGGATTTAAACAGAGATTAAACCCAGGAAGATAAATGCCCTGTATTAAAATTGTCCTTGAGGGACAGGATAGCAGAGCATGTAAAGATGTCCCTAAGGAAAACAAATACACTCGACACCAAAATGTGAACAGGACTAGCTGGCAATATTTAACTATGATAAAAAAAAAAAGCTATGGCACAAGCTCAGGTCCAAGCATTCATTTGCCCATACTATTTAACAATTAGCACATTGCTGGTCCACTTTTAGCCTGTTCAAAACAGCACTCTTCCAGGGGGTGCACAGGAGTGTTTGGGAAGAAGCATGAACCACTTATTGCTCCTTACAGACAGACTGGGACAAGGCCATAGTGCTTCGGAGAAAAGAGATTTTAACTATATGGATATTGAATGTGTGGTACCACATTCTTGGGACTACAGAATTATCCCTAGTTCATTTTATATACCAATATACATGCAGTGATTGTCTATCCATTGCCACTCACTTCTGTCTAATTAATCAGTGGTTTCTTTTATTTTGACTGCTCCAAGTATTCTGGATTGATTTGAGTTTTTTGCAATTCTCATCTACTCAACATTTGCCATTTGACCTAGCTTCTGCTTTCTGATCTGTTCTGCTTACTTATATTTGAGGTCAAACAAGACCTTACAGTTTATCAGGGCTGTTGATTTATACACTGCATACCCCCTGCATTGGAGGAGTGTATAGTTACTATAATACTGTAGTGTATTTAAGACATTTTGATCTTCTCTTTTAGTTTTTTCCCAGGCTCTCCTCCTAGGAGAGGAATGATATGTATTGATTTTCAGAGCTGAAGTCTGCATATTTGGAATCCAGTGATTTTATTTCATTGCATTCCTTTCAACAAAAGATACGTGAGAAGTCAAAATTGTTCACTATCACTAGTGATAGTATATTATTTTACTAGCTACTCACCAGAAGTTATGTTTTTCTTGACCTTTGTAGCTTAATTGTGTTCGCTAGACCCTCACCATTATAATTGTTTACCTTCTTGTCTGCCACTGTCTCTTCATGTCTAAAAAATGCATAAGCTCTATTTATATGTTAAACTTAGATGTTTTTGAAGTCGTTGATGCCATGATGGAATCCTGCAGCTCATGGAATGGAAAAGTTACTATTTTAAAAGTTGTAGTTGATTTTCATTACAGATCTGCCAAAAAAGATTGTGCAAGGATTAAATTATTTTACGGGAATATTCCCTGTAAGCTGACAGATATCTATCCTTCACTAAGTCCTGTCTGGTACAAGTTAGAATACTGCTTGGTATTCACTTTGTTAATGTACAAATCTTCTAAAATAAGTACTTTCAAAACAGAGAGGTTAAACTTTGTTTCTCAGTCAAGATTTAGCAGAGATTGTGATATGGTGCTTAACTACTGAGATGATGATGAAATCAAAACATTGCACAACACATTTGTTGATATATCTGAGAGCATCATGGATAGGTATAGTCATTCACACCCATTGAAATGAAAACATAAACAAAAAAATCAGGTGCTATATTTTTTTTTCAGATGTGTAAGTAAAAGTAGTCAATTTGATTCATATTGAAGGTAGCAAATCGAATATATGAAATTATTTTTTCCTCAGAACCTCACATTTTCGGAGAATTCAACAGAGACAGCGACAGCATTCAAAAAGTGCCTACAGATATTACTCTGATACTAACAAGGTCTCATAGAAATTTATAGTCTGAAACTACAGTGTGCTACATGTAATGACTACATACTTGCCTTTAAATCTAGAAACTTTCCCAGACATTGGAACCCGACTGTCTATACTGTTAATTTTTTTGAATGATTCCTGATAGAGATTTGGTCCAAATAATCTGCTAATCTACCAAAGAACTGGAGATCTGAATAAAAATCTGGAACATGCACAGGAAACTGCTTCCAGTGGGTTGTCTGCATGCAACTAAAGTGTTTTTGAGGGCAAGACAAGTTAAAAGAACAGAGTATTTTATGTCTTTTGGCCTCCATTAAAAAAATTGCAGCCATAATGACTGCTTGGCAGAAGGGCTGAAACATTTTAATATGCATAGGAAGTAGTCTACCAACATTGTATGTAAAATATATATATCCTGACTTATATCAAATAGTGTGGTCAGCAGGACAAGAGCAGGGATCAGCTTGTGCTCAGCACTGGTGAGGCCACACTTCAAACTGAGGCCACACTTCAAATTCTGTATCCAATTCTTGGCCCCTCACTGCACAAGCTGGAGCTCTGTGTCCAGAGAAGTGCAATGGAGCTGATGAAGGGTCTGTGATATAAAATGCTATGAAGAGTGGCTCAAGGAGCTGAGGGCTGTTTAACCTGGAGAAAAGAAGGCTCAGGGGAGACCTAATCCTTCTCTACAACTACCTCAAAGGAGGGTGCAACCAGGTGGGGGTCAGTCTGTTCTCCTAGGCAACAAGTGACAGGAAAAGAGGAAATGGCATCAAGTTGCGCCAAAGGAGGCTTGGATTGGATATAAGAAAAAGTTTTTTCACTGTAGGATTGGTTAAGCATTGGACTAGGCTCCTCAGTGAAGTGGTGAAGTAACCATTCCTGGAGGCATTCATAAAATGAGTGCATGTGGCACTTCCTGACATGGTTTAGCAGGCATAGTGGTATTTGATCAAAGGTTGGACTTGATGGAGGTATTTTCCAACCTTAATGATTCTATGATTCCACTAATGTAACCTTCCTATGTGTCCAAATGCTTATTTGGTAAAATGTCTCTCAACAGTTACAAGGGCAGGACAGAAAACTGAATTTTAAGTGTCAGTGTTTGGCTTTCATTTCTTCCTCCTGTATACTCAAACAAAGTCTTTTTAATTCTATAATTGCAGAAATGGGGATGGAGAGCAAGGGACTATTTCTTGAGCCTAATGTCTATTACTGCAATTTGCCATTTTTCTGCATGCCAAAGGAAAGGGATTAAGGGAATACCCTCAGAGTATAATGTAATCTAATATGATTGAACTAATACGATTACAGATTGTGCTGTGCACTGCTAAAGACACACTTGGAGAACACAGTATGCACGGATATCATCATCACAAAAACTGTGTCAGTATTTAGGATATCAGTTATTTGCAGCCTAGTCAACTATTAATATATTCTTATTTTCCCCTAAAAATCCTTTGGGTATGAGAAACATACCACAGTGCCCACTGGAAAAAGAAAAACAAGACCCTAATGAATCCTATCTAATTTTAGTCACACATACATTTAGTCACATGTACCACACCCATACATTATAAGCATAAACCTTTTCAACATTGAAGTGATCAAAATGTTAAAAGGAGCTGAGCATATCCAGCTTCCTTAAAATTGTTTCAAACACCAAAATAATGCTCTAGGAAGGACTCAATACTTAATTGTCTTTATGTAAGGAAAATCTGACAAATTTCTTTAAGCAGAAAATCACATTTTCCTGGAAAACCTACATATTAAATACACATCCTGTTAAATAAAACAACAGGAAAGGCTGTGGCAAATCATAAATTTATAATATATGTAAAAGTGTTGGTCAGTGCAGGGTGGATATAACTGGATCTGGGCTTCATTACCTATACCCCTATATCTCTAGAAGATGAGTTATATGATATTTTATAAAGAGAAAAAGATTTGGGATTAGTTTTCATTTTGGCTTTTTATGATTTATTGAGGAATTAAGGTCTTTTCTTTCAGCTTAAAATTAAAGATAAAATTGCATGCAGTCTCAAATGACACTTGGAAATCATGGTATCATAAGACAAGACAATGAAAGTCAGGGAACTAAAAGAAAATGTTTGTCCTACGACATTAGGCAAGCTAGTGATTTTTAAAGAATCCCAACCTGATGTAGTAGCTGACATATGCCAGACAACGTGTCATTTAACACGTATTAAGTAATTAAGATAAACATCAGGGAGCTTTGGTTTCAATCAGATTATGTAAAAGGTTAAACTCTTTCTCAGTGAAGTCAAAACTTCCAATAATATCATCTTTGTTTGGATTAAAAAACTTCCCTCAATTCAAACTCCTAGAGAATATAACAGGTTGTCTGACACTAACAATTTTGTTAAAGTAACTTCATACTTCAGCTGGGCGATTTGAAATAGAAAAATGCCTTTAAAATAACTCAGAATATAATTCAAATTCTGTATTAGAATGCTTAACAGTTTAGCTTGCTGAAATAGAAAAGTATGTAGAAAGATTACAAACCCAAGACCTTGTGAAACATTCAAACCAAATGCCAAACAAAGAAATAAAAAGGGAAGTTTTGATTTTGGCCATTCATTGTCATTTCTTCATTTGTAGTCTACTTTTATACTTTTATTTCTGTGTTTGGCTGTATCTTAACATAGCCAAAATAAGAATATCCATGCACATGAAATACACAGCACTGTCATAAGAAAAAGAGTAATAAAACCAAGAAAAAAGTTGTATTTGAATATGAATACTGGAGGAAGTTAGGCAACAGTTTCTACCTTAGTGAACAGCTGTCACTGAAACACAATCATAGATAATTTACTCCCAAGTGAAAGCTGATTTTGCCACCTGGTTTCTTGCAGGTCAAGAAGCTTGCAGTTAGTAGAAGTAACCAAAGAAAACCCAGAATTTATGAAGACAATGAGCAGCTGCCACTGAGACTTATGACTTCTTAAGTAAGATTGGAGATCAACAAAATAGCATAATACCTCAAAGAAGTAGAGTAACTGCTGAATTAAGTGACAAACATCTGGGAAAATTAATGAAAATTATCAGAACAGCAAACCTGGGAACACACAGAAAAAAAGAAAAGCTAAGTGTACTTCTAAGTTACATGGTTTCCAAATTCTCCAGACTCATAGGACATTTAGGGAACAGAGGCAAGAACTCGTTTACAGGGATTACATACCACTGGTGAGCAGATGGCCTTCTGGCCACTGTCCGCTCAATTATCCACACCCCAGAGTGACAGCCTAGACAACAGAGTCAACATCCGTGTGTGCTTTCAAAGTTGAGTGAACCAAAGTAAGATTTTAGCTTTGAAAGACTGAGGCATTCCACCTCTCGTTGATCACAGCCCCCTTTATTAAAGGGGTGTATAAATTAATTCTGGATGGTTAAAATGCTATGTCCTTCAAAAAGAATCCATTTGCCTTGGAAAAAATTTCTAGAAACACCAATTTACATGAATACTTATTTGGATGAGTAAGTATAAAACAATTTTGATTCACACTTCATTTTTAAAATCAGACAGAAAGCTCTTTTGAAACAGAAATTGAGTTACAATCTTTGTACTTAAAGAAGACAGCTACAAGTACTCAGATATTATTAACATAGCATTGACAATATCTCAAGAACATTTACATGTAATCACCTTCTCATCAACATACACAGCAGCTTGGATTTTAATTCCAATAAAAAATGAAATCCTTTAATGAAAATTAGATGTTGAACTTCTGAGTTTTTCTTAACCTTCAAGTCCCTTATTAGTGACTTCACTTTCTCCATGTTTAGCTTACTTCTCTGAGCAAAACTTTGCTTGTATGTATACCATCTACGTGCCAGACTCTGAATGGATGAATTTCCAAGCTTACTTCCTTCTCTCTCCTGCTGCTATTTACCCCTCCTTTTTTTTTTTGTTTTGGTTTTGGTTTTGTTTTTGTTTTTTTTGCTGTCCTTGTTTTGTTTATTTTGTTTTCTTTTGTTTGGTTGGTTTTGTGTGTTTGCTTGTTTTGGGGGTTTTGTTTGTTTGTTTCTGATTAACCTATTAAGCCTATTTCTCTTATGGCTAGCTAGAACAAATGATTTGCATGACTTAAGAATCATTCATGCAGTTTCAAGATAGATAAAAAGTGAAATCAATTAGAAACAGGTCTAACTTTCTAGTATCACTGCAACTACATTTGCTGTTTGAGTCACAGAGCAAGACCACTGTGGAATACAGAAATGATAGTGCAAAAGACTACAATAACATGACTGAAGCTTTTTTTCCCCAGCCAAAGCCTCTATCAGTCAAAAACTTTATTACTGTGAAAACAAACTGCTTTTGTGCAACATCTGTGACCATCAATAGAGCCCCAAGATAGTACCAAAAAAAGACAGATATATACTCTTTAAAACCTGAAGATGATTCTGTACAACTATTTCTTACATGTAGTCACTGTTATATAACTTTACAGGACTCTCTATCTTGCTAGCATGGTGGTGAAATTGGAACTAGAAATAAAAAATTTACAACTTTAAGAAAATCAGATGCATTAAAAAAGCCTGCTTAACCAAAAGCCTATGCACAGACCTAGCAACAAATATGAATCCTGTATTTCCCCCTAGATGCAGAAGAAAAAGTATTTATTTGCAATGGAAACAAACATTTCTGAATTACTGCTAACCAACTGAAGTCATGTCAAAGAAATAACAGCCAGACTAGTCTATAAAAGAACACCTGCACATTTAAGGCTTCCATTGAGTAAGGAATTTTCCATTGAACAGTGTGTGGGACAGAAGTATCTTTATTTTACCAAAGTTTTCATCAGAAATACTGTTTTTTTTGTTGATATTTACAGAGTTTAACATGCAAACATAAACATACTGAAAAAAAGCCAACGGAAACAGTTTTACAACCATATCTGATCAGAAACAAAACGTAATATAAATCATCATAATCACAGAAAAAAAATATTTAAACTGAGCTTTAATTATCTCTTATAGTTATTTTAAATTTCTTTCTTTAGGTTGGAGTTTGAAATCTTCTACGTATCCATACATAATAAATACATAAAAAGCTGGCGTCACCGAGGGAAGATTTTCTACCTCTGTGTCTTCTGAAGGGACCAAATAATTTGGAAAGAAATAGTTACTAATAAATTAAAATAATCTGGTCATCATAAGCTTATTTAAGCTTATTTATAAGATTACTAAACATAATAAAATACATCTTTCTGTTTCCTATTCCTCACAATTTTAGTATTTCAATGATAACTTTTAGAAATACTTCATGAAGAAATTAAGTAGTAACTGCAACTTAAGAAACAGAGATTTTACCTTAGACACACAAATTCTATATGTAGAATAATACTATAATATACTATGTTTTACTTAATAGGAAACATCAATATTTTATTTAACTCTTTTTACACCTACAAGAAACAGCAAGATTTTGTGTGTACTTCTATGTCTATTCGTTAATTTCTCATAAGTCTTTAGCTAATTTGCAGCAAAATTTATCAAGAGGTGAACAAAAGCCAATTAATGAGATAATTCTTAATGACAGTCAATTTATCAATATATTGCATAACTAAAAACAACTGAATTAAATTCATGCCACTGATAAAGCTCAACATAAATATTATTATGTCAATTATACCTTGTCAGTATCCTTTAAGACCTAATTAGAAGATCACTTAAGTTACCTAACAACAGCGAATAGGCATGTAGTCTTTTAGAACAGTTATAGAACCTCATGAATCACACCTAAAATAAGAATGTCACAGGCTAAAACAAAGGTAGACATCCTGACATCAGAGTAAGGGACTGTAGATTATGGCAAGTGGAACTTCAGTGATACAATTTAGTGAAAAGCAGCTGTATTAAATCTTGAAATGACTTTATGAGTAGACAGTACACTTTGACAGTGCTGAAAGAGAGGTCTTGCATCCTCACTTTTCCCTCTTCCTCTTTTGATTTTGTTCCATCCTTCCCACCCTCAGTAATGGACTTTCCACAACATATCTCAGTGCCCAGGATAAAACATCTATACAATCTCAAGATTAAACATTTAATGAGTTAAACAGCTTCTTGTTTTCCCAAGATAGATTTCTGACATTTTAGTGAGGGAAATAGAAACAAATTAGGGGATTTCCCATTCCTGCTCTGAAAAGTATTTATTGTTGTTGTGAAAGTTGTTAATGTGTCTATATCCATTTCATGCAATGTCTTATTAGTGTATTTTAAAAAAACACACTCTTTATTCATTAACTCATAGCCTGTATCAAAGCTCCAGGATCTATTAATATCTTCAGGAGTATTATTGAAGGCAAAAGATTTTTGTTTAATGAGTGTAAGAAAAGAAATCTGGAGATTTAGAGAAATATGTTATTTGAAGAAGCAATCCTGAAAGTACTATTGGGAACTAGATAACAGCGAAACATTCAACACTGCCAAGTAAAATGCACGCTAGAAAAGTCACTGTAATGTGACCATTTTGGGACAAGGAAGTAATATTCTTTCCTTAATGGGTCCAACTGAGCTGAACTTTGAGTTTGATTGTGCATTCTCCATCAGATGACACTTTCAAAATGACAAATTTCACCTCACTTAAGCAGATGCCTATAGCTGAACTTGTAGCTGAGCTCAATGGGGGTCCCTATATGGTCAATGAAGAGAAATAGGCTCTTAAAGAAGTGACTCATCTTGCCTGTTTTAAATAAAGACAAATTTTGCTGACAAGTGCCTATTTCTTAATGACTATGAACAAAGAGCCTAGGCAGGCTGTTTTAAGTACCCACACTTTGAAGAAGTCCAATCACAGCAATAAGTGGGAAGGCACTGAGAGTAAAAATAAAAAAAATCAGGGGGGAAAAAAGGGGATAATAACTAAGTCTCATGACAGACAATTGCAAACACCCACTGCCATGGCCAGGAATACCTTTCACTAGACCAGGGTGGTCAGAGTTCCATCCAACCTGGCTTTAAACACTTTCAGGGCTGGGGCATCCAAACTTCTCTGGGCAAGACAATCCAGTGCCTTACCACTCTCACAGTAAAGAATTTTTCTAAATAGCTAGTCTAAAGCTACCCTCTATCAGTCTGAATCCATACCCCCATGTCCTGCCACTCTATGCTCTAATAAATTGCTGCTCTCCATCTTTCTTGTAGCGTCTCCTCAGGTACTGGAAGGCCACAATTAGGTATCCCTGAAGCCTTTTGCTCTCCAGGCTGAACAATCCCATTTCTCTCAGCCTTTCCTCATAGCAGAGGTGTTCCAGCCCTCTAAACCAATTGGTGTCCCTCCTCTGGACTCGCTCCAGCAGGTCCCCGTCCTTCCCATGCTGGGAGCCCAGGGCTGGATGCAGTGCTCCAGGTGGGTCTCAGCAGAGCAGAGCAGAGGGGCAGAATCCCCTCCCTGCCCTGCTGCCCACGGGGCTCTGGATGCAGCCAGGACACGTTTGGCTCTCTGGGTGTGAGTGCCATGGCCGGGCCATGTGCAGCCTCTCACCCACAGGCCCCAAACCCTTCTGGGCAGGGCTGCTCTCGTCTGTCTCATCACCCCTTCATCTCCCTCTGTTTTCTTAACAATTTAACATCCAAATGTTACCTGTCAGTCACATGGCCATGTACTGCAGAGACATTTCCTGTCATAGACTTCTCAAACTTTTCTATCTCCTTGTATACGTTCTGAAGAAGTAACACAGAATTTTATGTTTCCTTTCTCTTCACAAAGCAACATAAAGAAGATTCAATAGAGCATGGACTAGGGAATTACTTTTATGTCATGTTAGTACAAGAGAAATGCTTACACTGAAAATATTTCAAGCATCAGCTACACCAAGAGTAAAGGCAAGATGATTTCCTTCTTTCACCTTTACCTTCCTTCCCCTCTTCTAGCTACAAGTAATTCCGACTGCCAGAAAATCCTAGAATTTTGCAGCTGTTCTTTCTACAGGATAATTCTGATTTTGCATAGGGCTCTAGCAGAGTATACAATCCTTACCCTGCAAAGACTTCAAACAAGATATTCTGGACTATGATCTGCTCTATATTTGGTAGCATGAATGTATCCCTGATAGTTAATCAAGCAACTATGTTAGTATATTTTCTATTTCAGTGCACTGTCCATTTGTAAAAACTGATAGGACAGACATTTCCATAGTGTGTTATAGAACAGTTCAAACATTATGGTGCAAAGCTTCATCATGCACAAATCAAGAAGCAACATTAATGTTTTTATTTCACATATTGTACTCGGTAGACTAGAAGTCAAAATAGTTTCAGTAATCAAATTAGACCTATTTATGGTATTTATTCAATAAGAACTTCCTACATTAAATCACTCATTAAAAAACAAATGCAGAATCATAACCATATAAATAGCCCAATCTTTGCTGGTTGAGTCTACTATATAATTTTAAGAGAAGTTTTTGGGTGGTGCAAGTACAGTATTTTTAAGAGTAAATGCTCCCAGAAATATTTTTTTTCTTTTTTGTTAATATAATTAACATTAAAAGAATATAGATGAAAATTGCCTTTGCGTCTCTTTTCTTGTTCAAGAATTTTTTTGGCTTCACTAGCTTTTATGTGGGTCTTGATGGTGGCTTTGTAACCTGTGTAATGGCTACTCGAATCTTGGCTATTATTTTATTTTGTCTCTTTCTTCCTAAGCAATATTGAATATTTGACATCTTGGGTTCACATACATAGATTGAAACAAAAGACCCTAATACTCTACCTAATAACTCTAAAGTAATGCACTACATAGATATGAAGTAAATGTAATTAAACAAGAAGGAAAACAACCCTCCATAAAGAAAGCAGAAGAGATTATCAGGCTCCAGGCTTTAGAAAATTATTTTCCTTTCCTTCCTTTTCTTTTTTTTTTTTCTTTTTTTTTTTTTAAGTGGATCACTAAAATGTTGTGAAAGCAAAAAAATTCTCTACCTTTTGTCTACAGTTAAACATTGATCTAAAATATGCTCAGCCCCTGTACTCAGAAATCACTATTTTTATATCAAGAAGTAGATGTTGTAAAATTAATTTAAAGAATCACCATAAATTCTAAATAATTTGACACTTTATCAATATCCTAGTGGATTTTCAGTATTTGAGGATGAGCATGTATCTTTTAATTACCATCATCAGAAAATCATACATCTTTATATGCTTTATCTGCATTAACAAATAATGTGGTGCAATAGAAGCACATCTTTAAAGAAATGAGGTTTTGCTGAGTGCCTTATATGCATTTAAGGGCTTTCAATTCTAGTTCTAGGATGGTACATGTTTCAGGACTGAACAAAGCACAGAAACTGGGAATACCATTAGGTAATATTATTGCTGAATAGCAAGTCTTAGATCATCAACAGTAACAAACATACAAATTACACTCATTTAAAGTGAACTATAGATACATTCAGAAAAAGGTGGAGTGGAGTAGAAAAATGTTTTTTGTACATAAAGTCAAAACCAGTTCAAATATATAATATATCATAAAATATATTAAAAAAATCTATTAGAATAATGAGTGTTTTGCATATTGCTTGCATTTTATTGTCTAGATACATGAAGGGGCATTTTGTTGCCATTCTTGTTATGTAGTGGCAGTAGAATAGCTAAATAACCACAGCAAGACTCTCCCTTCATCAGCCACATAAAATATATAGCAAATGAGTCAATGACTGTCAGTGTGGTTCAATACCCTGATACCTGGCCATTTCCTCTAAACTCTACTTCGGATGAATGTCCCCACGTCAAAAGTAATGTCTTCTTCCTTTTTTTCTTCACCAGAACAGCTACACAGAAGTACAAGATGTTCTGAGGCCATACCTACTATAGATGCCCTTCTCCTGTCATTTTCCTGCTTTTGTACAATGCTCCATCTTTTCTTCACAAAAGAAGAATCACACAAAACTCTTTTACAAGGACATCTCAAATGCATACAAGTTGTGATATGTACACTTTGTCTTCAAATCTATAAATATTTTCCATGCTTGACAATATGCAAACACTCTCAACTTAAGATGAAGGAATTTTTAAATAGGAACATTTTTAAGGTCTCGTAAGAGTACATTGGCTTTATTTCCACGCACACCTCTTTTCTTTGTTCTTCTATAAACAAGAGCATGTAGCACAGAATCAGGAAGCCTTCACACTGGTTTTAATTAATTCATTAAGAACATAACCTTCAGAAAACACTTCTTCAGAAGTCTACAAAAATAAGTAGTCACGTTTTCAGTGTCTTGGGCTCTTTGCTCTTCTTGGAGGTTCTGAGCTCTCGGCTGGTCTGCAACATGCACAGGAGCTCTCTTATATGTTAGCATCTTAGATTTCGTTTTCAGAAGGCTCTGAAATCTGCTGTAGTTGCAAGTCATCCTGATGTGGCACTAATTTTTCAAATGCTAAAATTAAACATCAAGCAATGAAGAGTCAGAAATAGTGAAAAACATATTAAAATATGATAATTTTAAGAACATTGTTTCAAAATGTTTTTCTGTGTTAATGTACACAGAAAAACCTATAAACATATTCAAACTGAAAATCAGGACTAACTCCACTGAAAAGAACATAGAGATTTGAACTGGAATGATGCCAAATTTTGCTTAGTTATGAGAAACTAATTGGTCTGTACAGCTTCCTCTGGAAGGCGAGTGCAGATAGAGGTGCTGTGCTCTTGTCACTGGTATCCAGTGAGAGAACAATGTGGGAATAGAACCATGGAATTGCAGAATGGCTTATGTTGGAAGAGACCGTAAAGATCACTTAGTTTCAAGCCTCCTGCCCCAGGCATGGACACCTTTAACTAGACCAGGTTGTTTAAAGTCCCATTCAGCCTGGACTTGAGCACTCACAGTGAAGGTGCATCCACAACTTCTCTGGGCAACTCGTTAAGGTATCAGCTTCAAAGTAAAGAATATATTCCCAATATGTAATCTAAACCTACTCTCCATCAGTTTGAAGCCACTGCCTCTTGTCCTGTCTTATCCAACTCCATGTGGTCTTAGGTAACCCAAAACATTATTGTACTCCATATCTGTCTGTGCCCCAAAAAAACATTACTCTCTCTTTATGATCCAGTGCCACAGCCAGAACGGGAATCCTGAGGAGGGGGTTGTGGGGAGGGAAGAGGGGTGTTGCTTATATCCCTTTTTAATTTGGAGACAGGAAGCAGGGAGCGCTCTCTTTCGTGAAAGCATTTGCTTTCAAAATGCTCCAAAGGAGCCTGCTTTCGAAGGCTCTGCTGTGGAGAGGGTTACTTCAGGTGGTTTGGTTCTGGGCTTGCAACAGCAGCTACTCAGAAAAGTGTATTTCACAAGCAAAAACTCTTTTGGGGTGAACTTTGCAAACCCAATGGGCAGCGTGGAGCTTGAGCCAGTCTGTGGGGCCAGGTCAGTGCCAACAGGCCAGTTCTTTCTCCCGGACAGAGCAGCTGCTTGGCAGACAGGAGCACCAACACTGGTGTGCACATGGCAGGAGGAGGCTGCAGGTGGCAGAGCTGACACCACACGAATCACAAAGTCTTCATCTGCCATTAGAAGAGCTTTGTATTTCCTGCTTTCTCATCAGGGATTGCTGCCGCCCGTTGTCTCCCAGACCGTATTGTTGCCTGCAAAGGCCGCCATCCTGGGGAGAGGGTTTGCCGCCATCTTTTCCCTTTGTCTCCTCTCACAGAGTCGCCTGCAGCAGACACCATCCCAAAAAAGGCATTTCCAGCATTTTGGATTTCTCTTGGTTCTCAGGGAGTATGTTGTGGAAATTTTGTATCTAGTGATTACTTACTGTTTTTTTCCTGTTGTGGTTTCATTTGTTAGCAAACTGTCTTTTTTCACTTACACCTGCTCATCCTTGTTTTCTTATTTGTGGAAAGGGATTGGTTAAACCTATAAAGGGGGCAACCCAATTTAGAGTGTTCCCTTTAGACTGTCTTAAACCAAGACACATGCTCTAGTAAATTGCTGCTCTCCATCTTTCTTGTAGCGTCTCCTCAGGTACTGGAAGGCCACAATTAGGTATCCCTGAAGCCTTTTGCTCTCCAGGCTGAACAATCCCATTTCTCTCAGCCTTTCCTCATAGCAGAGGTGTTCCAGCCCTCTAAACCAATTGGTGTCCCTCCTCTGGACTCGCTCCAGCAGGTCCCCGTCCTTCCCATGCTGGGAGCCCAGGGCTGGATGCAGTGCTCCAGGTGGGTCTCAGCAGAGCAGAGCAGAGGGGCAGAATCCCCTCCCTGCCCTGCTGCCCACGGGGCTCTGGATGCAGCCAGGACACGTTTGGCTCTCTGGGCTGTGAGTGCCATGGCCGGGCCATGTGCAGCCTCTCACCCACAGCACCCCCAAGCCCTTCTGGGCCAGGCTGCTCTGGGTCTGTTGATTCCCAAACTGGGTTGATTACAAGGGTTGCCCTAACCCAGATGCAGCCGCAGCACTTGGTCTTGTTAAACCTTATGAGATTCCCATAGGCCTATTCCTCCAGCTTCTCCGGGTATCTCTGGATGGCATCCTGTCTTCAGGTGTGTCAAACCACCTCAGCTTGGCATCATCTGCAAACTTGCTGAGGGTTCACTCGATCTCTTTGTCTATGTCATTAATGAAGATATTAAATTACACTTGTCCCAGGATGGACCCCAGAGGGACACCCCTTGTCACTGATGTCCATCAGTTGACCACTGGATGTGACTGTCAAACCCAAACCTTACCTACCAAACAGTCCACCCTTCAATCTCATGTGTCTCCTATTTCAAGAGAAGGATGTGTGGGGGATCATGTCAAAGGCTTTATAGAAATCCAGATAAATGAAATCTGTAACCTATCCCTCATCCACTGATGTGGTCACTCCATCATGGAAAGTCAATAGTTTGGTCAGACAGGACTTACCCTTGGTGACTCTGTGCTGGTTGTCCCAAATAATTTCCCTCTCCTTCAAGTGCCACAGCACAATTGCTAGGAAAATCTGTTCCATGATCTTTCCAGGCATAGAGGTGAGCCTGACAGATTAGCAGTTTCCAGGAGTGTTCTTTCTTCTCTTTTTAAAAATGGGTACGTTTCCATTTTTCCAGTTGCCTGGAACATCAACTAACTGCCATAACCTTTCAAATATCATGGAGAGCATGACTTCATCAGTCAATACCTTCAGGACTCTGGGATGCATATCATCAGGTCCAATGGACTATGAAGACTACACTCATGTCCAGTGGGATTCTAGCCTTCTTTTCATCTCTTCATCTCTTTTCAACATTCCCCCATGACCAGCATAAAAATAATGTGAGAAATTTGTTCATCTTGCTGAACTTAAGTTTTGGAGCTAAACTCCGAATGAGACTCTTGGTTATACTTTCTACATATAAAATAGTAATGAAAGACTGAGGATGGGTGAAAATTATATATGGTAGTAGGGAGGAAATACAAGTTTTAATATCAAAACCACTTTTTATGGTTTATGTGGGAGAGTCTTCAAAGAACACAGAAGCTAGAAAGAGAAGTTCAAATTAGAATTTAAAAAAATCACTGCTCAGCAATACAGCCTGATAATTTAACTTTCCTTTAGTCTACTTCTTACAACATATTTTATTGTGGGATCTAGGATCTTAGTATGAATATTAAGGTCTCTAAGAAAATAAAAACTGTGAGTGTGTCTACAGAACACTTCATTTCCTGCTGGAAAGCAATCTAGTTTTGCTGACAATTTTTATTAATGATTTTTGTCAACTTCCACATTCTGTTCTATTTTACTTCTCTAATAACATTCATAACCTGGCATATGGAATCAGCACACATGAAACAGCAGCCCTGTTGTTATTATCTGGAGGCTGGATAAAGACAAGACAGAGTAAAATTGTGTCTGAAAGAAGCAGTTCAGGGAACATGGAGAGCATAACCAGTCTGTAGGTTCATGTTTACTAATATTTGCTAATTGTAACCAAGTAAAATAAATTCTAGTGGCAAGGTCACAATATACTGACATGTGTTTATCATATGTAAAAAAATAATGCTTTTTCTTCTAATCATAGTACTTCAGATTTTTACTAACATAGAAAAATAATTAAGTAAACTGTTTACTACAATATAGCATACATCATACCTTTCATAATTTAAATATTAGTTAAGCTTTGTTCATCCATTTAATTTTCCTAACATCCTTTCACTGATATGTGGAAAGGAATAGTAAATGCTTGCAGTTTTAATTTCCCTTGTCAATCAGGCCAAGGTCAGGGACCTATATACTCATGAAATTAAACAGATGAGGGAGCAAGGGAAAAAAGAAATATTTACAATTTTAAATCCAAGGAGTGATGAGAGCAATGCTCTTTTTTTCTGAGAAATTCTTGTAATTACTTTGCTTTCAACAGAAGACCAATTTCCTTACTGAAGATAGGGTACAATTTTTGTGAGAGATGGACAAATTGAATATGCTGGCAGACTGTCTGCATTTTGCTTTCTGAAGTGCTTTTGAAGAGAAATTATGGCTTTTTCATTATGGCAATGACATAGAGGTTTTTTTGAGTATGTGTAATTATATAAATTCAAGGGCTTGTAATTATACATCTATTTATACTGAAAATTCTTCTAATTTGATTTTTTTTTTCTATTTCTGTCATGATCTAATGTCTTGTTTTGATGTTTATTCCTGTTACTAAACAGACTAAAAATACAATCAAAACTCCTTCTCTGAATGCCCTCGCCTTTGAACTGAATATAAAAAGCAAATCAAAATTATTTCCTGGAGGCTATAGCCAAAGAGTCCAACATAAAAGGAAACTTCCTGCCTGAAGGTGATGGAAAAGGACAGTTTCATACATCCAGAACAGGGCTAAAATCTTAGTTGTCTTTCCAAGATATTCTAAGTCTAAAACAACAAAACAGTAACTGTGTGGTTTGTTCATCATTAGTTAAAATCTGAAGTACTGTCAAGCATGAAAAAGAAGACTGAGAATTAAAAATATTGTAGCATTTAATGCAAGTAATCTCAGTCTCAATGAAAATGAAATGGCTTCTACAATTCATAGAAAATTAGAGACAATTTAAAGTAGGAAATGAAGAAATATTCACAAAACAAAAAAAAAAAAATCCTGCCATTTCCTCCAATGTTTTGTACAGACCTTTTATTATTTAATGCTGGAAATCCTCAGTCTCTTGAAAGTGTCTCTTGAACAGTGACTCAAGATACCAAGTAAAAATGCAGAATCATGTATGATCTATTGCATAAGTGCATTTCTTAGCGCACCTACAAAAATAATTTGTCCCTAATACTATGTATGATGAAAATTGCAACTTCCCACAAAACATATATCAATCCATAAACATGTCATACTCATATCTATGTGGCTTTCCACTCAGACGCTGGATTTCAGATTTAATTGCTTCTCTTTAACTTTTGTATTTTGCTTTTGTTAATCTCATAGTGATCAAGTAGGGCGCATAATATTTTTTAGACATACTTAATTTTAAGACAGTAATATCATAAAGCTTATGTTGTACTGGTGGAAATGAAGGGCAAATTAAGGTAAGAGCAAAAGAAATTACTTACTTGTATTGTTTTACAGATATAGGAGGATTCAGTTTGTTGGTTGATTAAGAATAGAGTTGCATTAAACATGGCATGGTAACTCAAAAAATACTACCAAGGGTATGAAAACACATACAAAGCACAATACAAGAAATGCAATGGGGGAAGCAAAATGGCTGGGTATGAATTACTTTAATAACATTGGAAACATATAAAAACATGGTGAAAGAAAATAATAAATTAAAAGCTTATTGGTCAGTACACAAAACATAGGAAAAACAGTTTGCTGCAACAGAGGAGTAGTGTTAAACACTAAAACGCATGAATCAAATCAGATAAACGAGTTCACTGGATTAATAAGGAAAATAGGATTAGTAAGGATTGGGATTTCTCACCTAAGTAGGAAAGCACAGGATTTTTAAGACTATAATACTGACTGAGAACCTAGGATGGTGACTGTGCCTATGACATACTGCGGAGACCAAGAAACCTAAGAGCAAGAAGCAAACAATGATGTAAACCAGGGAAATTACACAGAGGTGCATTGTGAGGTAAAAATTTATGATATTAAAATGAATTATTTCAGTGACTCCAGTTAGGAAACCCAAAAGTGGAGAAAAAGCTCTTGAGTCAGTCCTCAGCGAAGTACAGAACATGATCCAAATTTATATTATTAAGGAACTAATCTACAACTGTGTCCATCATGTCCTTTACTTCACGTCCAACACAAGAATTTTATATATTCACCAATCTAGGGTTTAATTTCAATAAAAAAATTAATCAAATTAGCGACCTTGTTAAAGAGTATTGGCTTATGACTGTCATGAAGACTTTTCAGTGGCACCATGAGAGGCTGTCAGAAAAAAAGAAACTAAACAGAAGGAGCTTTCCTTACAGAAGATATATCAGAATAACTCTTTCAGATGCATGTAACAGTAGGAGATCTGGAACAGAATAACAAAATTAACTACTGCAAATTGCCAAAATTAAATGAAAAGGACTCAGTAGATTTGAAGGGACACACCTCCAAAGTCACTAAATTATTAGTGTTGATGTGCAACCCATCTCAATTGCAGCATTTTCTAAAGCAGGTGCACATGCCTAGGTTCCCCTCCTTTAGCCCTAAATGTAAATAAGTACTAGCTCTTTTTTCCACTCATTTGCAGTCTGACATCATTGCAAATTAGTTCAGTTTACCGTGGGAAAAGCTGCAGAACAGAACAGCCAGAGCAACACAAGATAAGTGAATATTAAATGCCAGCTAAACAGACAATTCATTAAATTATTTCGGCACTATCTCAGAAAAGTAACAAATTATACAAAAATAAGCACTGAATCAATGGCATCCTGAGATTTAGTTCTCTCATTCTCTCACAACTACTGCTTTTGCTACTGGTTCAATTGGTACAACTTAATGGACTCTATGAACTTAAACAGTGTTTCCAATGAAAATGGGTCTGTGAATCTATGACTCTAACACTGTGCCTCTTGCTTAACTATTAGAATGAATTTAACAACATTGCATTTTGTTTTAGCATCAATAACAAAATTTGAAATCTATCACCCATCTCCACATTCCTGAGAGGGATAGTTTAACAAGTAACTTATACATGTGAAGTAATCTACAGAATGGAATGCAAGGAATTTAAAAGAGATAAGGAAGATGAACAAAAGAAAATGCAATTATTTTTTAACTATGGAAAAGAATGGAAAAAATCTGATAAATACACCTGGACAAAAAATACAGAATTATTATTTAAAGATGCTAGCAAGAAGCCACAATAATAACTAACTAATAATTTATTTGCATAAAGTTATTATTCTACTAAATAGAGGTTTCTCATGCAAGAGAAAACTGACTATTTTATTAATTTAAACATCTTCAAAAATAGACATACTTTTTGTAAAGTTTTTTATTCATTTTCTAAACCCAACAAGGCAACTGGCTGCATTGTTTCAAAGGCACTTATGATGATTTTAAACAGATGAAAATTCAGACTTATAAATTTAGACTATCTTCTAATAACACTCCCAGTTAGAAAAAAAGGAATGAAACTCAATACACGGAGCAGAACTTATATACAAATTTTATACTCAGTGATCTTGGTATATTCATTCTTCCATTAACAGTAGAGGTTTTAATCATATCCTCTCAAGACCCATAGAGTTGTTCAAAAAACAAGACCACAAACCTGAAGTCTTACCAATTCTATTGCTTCAGAAAAAGTAAAATTCACTGCATATTTAAATAGTAGTCGGTACAAATTGGTTATATGAGACCCTATGCAAACTTAAAATTATCAGTAAGGACTGAAGTTATAAAGGGACAGTAAATCAGTGTGATCAGTAGATGGTTAATGCTTAGGAAAATCCTGAAATCCAAAGGAACAGATTTCATGGCAAGGGAACCACTGGAGAGTCCTAAGAACAGGAATCAGTCTTGAATATCTTGATGGGCTGGATGGTTGAACTCAGTGAATTGTAATCAATGGCTTGATGCCCAAATGGAGACCAGTGACAAGTGGTGTCCCTCAGGGGACAGTGTTGGGACCAGCACTTTTCAATATCTTTGTTGGTGACAGGGACAGGGGGATCAAGGGCACCCTCAGCAAGTTCACTGGTGACACCGAGCTGTGTGGTGTGGTCCCCTCTGGAGGGAGGGGAGCCATCCAGAGGGACTGGACATGTACAAGATAGGCTTGAGAGGTGGGTCTGTGTGAACCTCATGAAGTTCAACAAGGCCAAGTGCAAGGTCCTGCACATGGGTCATGGTGATCCCCAGCACAAATACAGGCTGGGAGGAGAATGGATTGAGAGCAGACCTATGGAAGAGCATGGCAAGTTGTAAGTGGATAAGGAGTTCAACATAACTCAGTGACATGTGACTGCAAGCCCAGAAAGTCAGCTGTGTCTATCGAAGAATGATGTGACCAGAAGATCAAGGAAAGCAGCTCTCCTCCTCTGCTGTGGTCTTGTGAGACTGCACCTGGAATGATGCATTGAGCTCTCCAACATGAGGACACAGACATGTTGGAACCAAGCTGAGAGAGTTGAGGATATTCAGCCTGGAGAAGAGAAGGCTCTGGGGAGACCTTAGAGCAGGCTTCCAATACATAAAAGGTGGGAAGATGGAGAGGGACTTTTTACGTGGACATATAGTGACAGGACAAGGGGGAGTGTCATTAAACTGAATGTGTGTACGTTTATATTACACACTAGGCAGAAATTCTTTACTAGGAGGGTCATCAGGCATTGGAACAAGTTGCCCAGAGAAGTTGTGGATGCCCGGTCCCTGAAGCTGTTCAAGGCCAGGTTGGAAGAGGCTTTGAGAAATCTGGTCTAGTAAAAAGTATCCCTGCTCATGACAGGGGGGTAGGAACTTGGTGATAATTAAGATCCCTTCCAATACAAACTATTCTGTGATTCTGTGATAATAAGGTGGACCAGATGACCATTGTAGGTCCCTTCCAAATGAGGTATTCAATGAAAAAATTGCAGAACTTGAAACACAGTTTTGTTTAAATTTTTGGTAACTATTTGCAGGCTGCTAGCATCCTACCCAATTCATTTCATCAAGGTAGTGTATAGGAGACATCTACTGCAGACATGTCAAGAAAAAGAAATTTAGAGGAAATCTTTACCTGAAATTAAGTAATCAAAGACATTAGCACTGCTGCATGGGAAAGCTGAGTTGAACACCAATATGGAAAAAAAGTTGCAGCATTATAAAACAGATTATAAAACAGATTAGAATATATATTTAAAAAATCCTGCCAGACCTGTTTCTGGAATTGTCAAAATGCCAACGAATATATGGGAAATCTAAACAGAACCTTGTTAAGAAAATGTCATGCATCAGAGCCATGAACATATGGCAGATTATATTAAAGGTTTATGAGTGGCTCACATAGTCAGTAAAACAGGAACTTATGTATCTAATATCTGTCATTCCAGCAGACCTAATACTTGTTATAACCAGTCTAAGTTTCTGCCTTAGCCAAAACAGAAGTCTGACATTTGAAAGGAGTTTTAGAGGGAAAAGCACGTGTTTGACTTGCAGAAGTAGGGTAAGTATCACTTGTGTATGCATGTAATTAGTTTTTTTTCTGCCGTGTTCTGCTGAAGCTTGTATATTATATTTTTAGAAGATTCAAAAGTTACATAAGTTGAAAATTTTTGGACAAAGTTCCAGGGAGACATTTACCTTGCGCGTAATGAACATGTCCTGCTAGACAGTGTAGGATCTGCAAAATACACCTAATATCATATGCTATGGAATTCAGTAGGCTTGAATTCCACAATCCTGAACACTTACGATCATATCAGACACCTGACTAAAGGAATGACTGGATGAAAAATATCTGCTTTTCTAACTGTGATTCTGGCTGTCCAAACACTACATCGCTCTGTTAAATAGGGTGTTTGTAACCTCAACTCTTAGAAGTTCTATTACCTCAAAGAGAATTCCCCTGGGAGAAACAAATAACACTGAGTTAATAGCAAGAACCTCTAGTCCAATCTCACAAGCACCAGTGTATAAGACATGCAAGTTAACTGCACTTTGTATCTGAGTTCAGCTCTATAACCAAGAGAACACTCAAAGATTTCATTTCCACTTTGAAAATCACATTAGCAAATACAATTTTCTTGGTAACTACAGACTCAGTGGACACTGAAAGAAAAAACCCAACTAGAGTACCTATAATGAAAATGAAATCAAATGCATGCATTAAGAAAGAAACCAACTAACAAAAAATCCCCCTCTTTAATACAAATGCTGTAAGAATTAGAATGGAGGACAGCTATATCACTGTTTGTATAGACTACAGAAATCAAAGACATATCTATATTAGTATTACTGATTTCAGTTTAAAAAACACTCTATCAAACAAAACAAACAAACAAACAAAAAACCAAAACAGAAAAACAAACAAAACAAGAAAAATACAAAAATAACAGAAGGAATTCACACAGGAATTTTAATACAACATTAAAAATAGAAGGAAAGGTGTAGAAAAAAACCACCATACAAAAGACAAAATAGTCCTGGACTCTGTAACTTAGAAAGGAGATAACAATGTGGGCTTATAAAACAACAAATGATGCAGTGAAAATATACTGGGCTGCTATGACTCAGAAACTGTAAATACCAAAGTGCAAAAAGAAATGCCAGAAGTCAGCATTGCAGTGCTTGTCTTGTTTGCTATCAGGCTGAACCTGGAGCTTTTCAGATACCTCATATCAGCACTCTTATGACTGAACTAACCTGTGTAACAGGACATGCAATTAACAACACTCGAGATCCCAAAAGTGTCTTGCTTCCCCTTACAGTATATCCAAGGTTCTCCCTACGTTCTCAGCAGAGGCGATTATATCCACCCCCTAAAATTTTATCCTAAATTTTACCCAATTTCTTTTTCATACTTTCTCATGCAATATCTATCAAATACTGACTATTCAGAAGACACTGTCAGCTCCTTGTGTCACTGTCAAGCTATAAGCCTCTCTGTATTTTTTTCCTTCTTGTTCATCTTTACTGAAGAGTAAAATTCACTATTTCTTTGTTTTCTCCACTGCACTCAACTGAGCAGAGTCTCTGCATGTAAATCAAGCCTCACAAGCAGCAAGAACCTAACATAAAATTTTCTTTATTAAGGTGATTATTCTGTAAATGCAATATTCTTGCCTTTTTCTCTGTAGAATGGGTTATGAACTCCAACCACAGGCTGAATATATGAAAAATTAATAGTTTTGATCTAGTGCAGCCACTTCCGTGTTTTTGTGCCTCAAAGGACTTAAATACCTTGTCCTAAGGAACCAGAACAGTTTTATGTTAGCAACCATGTGGCTCTATAAATCCTAAGCATCAAGCACTAAAATAATCACCTTCTTGGATGTGGGCCTGTTAATACCCTTAAATAACAGAACTGGTAATCCAAATTATCCTCTGTGTGTTTTTCTCAGGCTGAAGAAGGCTGAATATTATTACTTCTGAAGAATGTAATATCTCTAAGAGGAAGCATCACCAGTATTTACTCAGTTTTACCTAAACTGCAAACTCGAAATGGGGACAGGAAAGAATGTTAGCAAATCAGTTGAATTTTTCTCAGTTTTTCTATTAATAATTTTCTGGACTTGATTCAATCACTTCTGAAACATTAAACTGATACCAGTGCTTCAAATAAAAGTAATAGTGGAAAACTTGCATGTTTTATATAATTTCAATTAATAATGTGCAAAAGTGCACAACACTTAGCAAGAGATCAAAAAGCCCAACAAGCACTGAGACTTCACCAAATATCTCCTTTTAAAACTGTCTGAAAATGAAATTATAAGGTAGCATGTCATGCACTGTTGCCAAGTATTACCAGCTTTAACAGGCAATTAAACCAAGCTACATGATTCTGAAATGAAACACCTTCCTCATTTACAGACAGAGGACAGCTGTTGAGTGCCACACTTCACTTTCCTTCAGTGCAGAGCTACAATTTCACAGTTCTGTACATCTGCAGCAGCTTCTCGCTCCCTGAGCTAGGATGTGGACAGGCATGGGAGGAGGCATTTTGCTACTGCTCCCTGCTTGAAGTCATTTGTTGTCTCCTGAAAGATGAAATGAGCTACAAGGGAGCACCCTTAAGCACTGTCTAGCTTGCACCCTGCATTTTGGATCACAGTAAGCTTCAAGGCAGCATGACTAACTGCTGGAAATGCAAGATGTGGCTGGGGGTGTGTATTCTATTGCCATCTGTTAGAGGTGGGGCAGTCATCTTATGTTAATTGGGACACCAGTTAAAATCAGGTGGGGCAGTTTTCTTTATCTCTTCCACAACCAATCCTCCCTCTGGGGTGATATTTTCTGTTAATGAGCTATTGAGTGTCACTGCTTGACTGATAAAATCATATCATCCCACTGGGAGAAGCTCTGCCCAGTGGGAGGAGCCAAGCATTCCTACCTGGATATAATCTGAAAATTGGAACACCACAGGCAGCCTTTTCCCACTGGATTCCCAGAGGAAGACCAGGCCCATCTATACCACCAATGCACCTTCAGAGGAAATCTACACCCTTCTACAGGATCACTGCTTCAACAGAACCATGTTTGTCACTCCAGGAGACCGCAGCTACCATTTAATAAGACTACTACCACCACCCTGACCCATACGGTGCCAGGTCATTTTCTGACACTGTCAGTGTTGTTTTGTATTACTGCAATTTTAGTTTTTCTAATAAAGAACTGTTATTACTACTCCCACATCTTTGCCTGAGAGCCCCTTAATAATTCAGAGGGAGGGGGTTTACACTTTCTTCAATTTCAAGAGAGGTTCCTGCCCTCCTTAGCAGAGACCTGTCTTTTCAAACCAAGACATGCTGTCAAGGAGTTTAACCTGAAGGAGGATATGAACTCAAAGACAGTGATAACAGTCTTTGAGTGTAATCTCAAAACTGAAGTTTTGCGTTGATTCTACAACTGAAGTTTTGCATTGATTCTACATCTAAGTTTTAACTGGGTTGTAAATTGAAAATCAATATGTAAACCACACATACTTACACAAAAAAAAACCACCCACAGTGAGCTGATTTTAAATAATATCCATACATGTTAAAGCCTATGGCTATTTTTCTATTTGTTTCATTATTTTTGTATACAAAACAAAAGTAATATAAATACTAATGGAGTAAACAATAAAAATGCAGTCAAGTATGCAGAGGAAGTACAAGTATGTTGATATAAACATTTTGCAACATTTTCCACAGAAAAAAATAGTGGAAGCAATTTGCAAAAGAATGAGATACTCTTGGTTAGTTGTTAGCGTCTTTGATTTCTGTTAGGATTAGCAATCTCTTGCTACTTACTACTGCAGTGACACAGAGATATTTACCAAAAGTACATTCAGTTGTAGCTGCCGTGGCTGACAGTCTTTGACTTGAAACTGATGGGCAACAGCATATTGCTATATGTCCTTTTTTTAGGAAACCACACATCAGTTAAATAATATACCCACCATAGCATCTGTATTTCCTAACTTGAGTAAGTGTATTCCAAGGGTGAGTGGACTCATCCAAACATATTCAGAAAGTGATTTATGGCTACTAAGTTACCCTCATGAGAAATTTAACTCTTAATCATGTAGATCAGAAGTCTAAAGGTAAATTACAAAATAAAGGCATAGAAAAAGTAAGCATCCAATATACAGATTTAAATATTTATCTAATTTACAGTGCTCCAAATTCAAGATATTACAAAGCAGTGCAGAAATAATCAATACAGATTGTTCAGATAAACACAAACTCGTAATAGCAATGGAATTAATGTTCCATAATTTATAGGGATATAATTCAGAAGAATTCAATTTGAGAAGATCACTGGGCAAAATTAGAGCTTAGACATTATGCTTTCATTTATTTCTGTTAAAACTACTGTTACTGTTAAAACTACTTTTAGAACTACTTCTCTGTTCAGTCTTTTGACAACAGCAACCTAAACACCTGAGGTCTTCCATACCCTCTTTTTTTTTCCTCAAGTTTTGCTGTCAATATATTACAAATGTCAACATTTTGATTTTGTATACTGTTCTTGTATTTTAAAGCACTGTCAATACCTGTGTAAGATGAAAGAGGAAGAAAAATCAGACATGATTAGAGTATTTTAAGTCTAGTTCTGGTGTCCCCCATATTGATGCTATAGATTTAAACTGACTTCACATGAATATTTTTCCAGTGACTACTTCTGAATTCATGTCTGGATTTGATCAAACAAATTAGATGCCCATGGTACATTGTATTTAGAATAGATGGAATAAAGTTATACCAGTAAATTAAAATGGAATGAGAAAACTGTAATTGCCAGCATTTCACATGGAAGAACAGATATTTACCAAACAACCTGGAACACCTGGACACGTGGCTGTGGGCCATGCACAGATGGCCTGCTGTAAATCAAACAGCTTCAGAAATATCTTAGACTTGTTATGCACTCATGGATCAGTTGCATGGCACATGCACAGGGAGGATGACATGTCCTGGATTCACCTAACACACTCCATTAGCCGAGAAAGGCTGATCTGCCTCTTTGTCCACAAACAAAACAACTGGGGAGGCTGCTGCTGCTATCACAATTGTTCAGGACTGCAGATTATCCAAGAAAGCAGCAGGGTAGTAGATAACTTGCAGAAATTTACTGGAGCATTGTTAAACTAGTTAGTTGGTATAAAAAAAAAAAAAAATAGTTGGATTCTACTTATTGTTTTCTGAATTATCATTACTGATTACTTACATTAGTCAAGGTCATTCATATTAGTGAGCTCTAATAGAGGGTGGACCAATAGAAAATAAGGACAGATTTACTTGTAAAAATTAAGAAAAATGCAAGAAGGGGAAAAAGTTTGAGATGTAGAGAATATATTAAGAAAAATATTCAGCTCTGTACCTGACATAAAAACTAAAAGTAAAAAATTAATAACACAAGAAGAAATAGGAATGAGAAAGGTACAACATTTCCTAATCCTTTAACTTTGCAAATTAATGTTCTGTTTTTCATCACAGTGGATTTTTCTCCCAGAATTTATGCTGCAGTCTTTTAAGTCAACTTCTGCATGTATTCTAAAAACTTTCATGTTCTGTTCTTAAATATTTAAGCATTAAATATTTACACTGTTGAGTATGTTCTTATCTCTAACTTATCTATTGCGCATTTTACATAGTTAAGAAGGCTGACATCATATTTAACTCACAGAAGCAGCCAAATCTTCACTGTCCTCTTGCTTTATTTATTCCCCTGATGTTCTGATAGAAATATCTTATCAGGAAAGTGGCTACTCTCAGAAATGAAGCAATGAAATCAAGTCAATTTCAAGTTTTCTATAATGGCTTTAAACATGCTGCAAGAAGCCTGAACTCACTTTGATAAGAGGTATTTTATATACAGAATTTTCTGTAACTTTAATGAAATGGTAAAGACAATAATTTTGAGAAAACCACCCAGTTATTTTAAATAATCAGATATAAAAAGTAATGAAAAGCAGGAGCACTGATAAAAAGGACTGGGATGGCAGGAAAGAATAACCAAAATTAACAAAATCTGCTGGCTTTGGCCAGAGGTTTAGATTAACCTAAAGGCAAAAACAAAACACTAAGAAAGAAAACATATCACAAGGTAATGTTAGAAATCAAGTCATTATCATAATCAGACATCTCATGTCATACTTTGCGTCAGAGGCTCCGTTCTCAGCACAAGACATGGGACAAATACCAGTATTGAAAAAGGTTCATCTGGCATTATCTGCAGATGAACTAATACTGACTTTAATTTTTTTTATAATGGACATGTAACACAAAAGATATTTTAAAAATATAATGGCTGATACACACAGATTAATAATTAAAACTTAGGGCTAATTAAGAAAGACATTAAATCACATTTGATGTTACACAACAATACAAGAAAAGAACAATAAACTCCAGAGATTCTGCGAAACCATATCAAATGTAGTTGCTCCTTCATTCTTATTTTTTGTGAAAATTCAACTAATGTGTAATATTCTATTTTGAGTTAGAAAAAGCATAAAAAAATTCATGATTAAGCAGAAAATGTTTAACTTCTTTTAATACAAAAACTGGAACGAAATAATTTGTCTATAATGGAGGTTTACTTTAGTAACACATGCATCAATATTTACTACTAAAGAAGAACACTGTGATGAAAACTGTTGGCAACTACTCCACACTCCAGAATGCTATAAACTTTGTTTCTTATCACTGTGACTTTAATGTACTTTTATATTGGTATATTTTTGTGTGAATTTTCAACAGAGATAAAAGAGACTCCAGAGTTCATCAGAATTTAATTACCTCTTCCACATTAATAGCTCACACAAAAACTCTTCTATCATTTAGTTTATAAAGATTTTACTTACACAGAGTCTTTAATCCATCTAACTGAGAAATGCATTCACTTCTTAGAATACTCCAAGTCTGAGACTTATACCAGGCATACTGCAGGTATGCTTTTACTTGTGCATATCTCCCTCACTCCTGAGGGACACTTGCAAAGTGAAGAACTGACAGATCTTGATCCTGCTAAGGTCACAGGGACTTAGCTATATTATAGCTTTGCTTAATCCTCATTGGTTTTGCCTACTGAGCACAAGGCTGTTTCCCTGACAACACAACAGCAGTTACCACAGTATCCAGAAAAACATATGATGTCCAGGTTTAAGGTATATCCCACCTGAAAAAATATTATTGAATGCTATTTTCTATAGGTCATTGTAGGGAAAAAAAAAAAGTGGTGAAGATCTTCCAGACACTCTTCTGTTAAGCTTGTTACTATAACTTACTTCAAGGACATTTCCTAAGTAGGTTGAACACTTCTGAAATTCAGTTCTTAAATTAGTGAGTACATGAAGCAAAAGTCACAGTAAAAAGTCATGGAATGTAAGGGAATTACTGAATGTTTATATAAATTCCTATCAAGTGCAAAACACAGCATAAGAGAAAGCAAACTTTTTCAAAATTTAAAAAGAGGGCAATAATTGCTAGCATAGAAAGGGAGGGACTACCTGGGGTCTAAAGTGACAAGTTTGGGAACAAGTTTAAAGGTGGATATAGAAATGAGATGGTGAGAAACTACACACTGCAGCAATATTTTACATAAATACATATGGACGATGACTATGTTTTTCAGCCTAAGAACAGGATTTTACAATAATTAAGATAAAATGTGAACCAAGAAAAAACAAATGCATCAGATCTGTAGCTGAATATGGAAGCCGTGATTCTAGAAATATTCTTTGGTAATTAATATTAAAAAAACCCCCACTGAGACAGTAAATCTAGCCAGATAATTTCTTCACCAAAAGCATGCAGTACTACAACTCATAGAATAAATAATATTATTTCATTAGTTTAAATTTGTTCAAACAATGCTGACAGGGTAAGTTTTGGGTGGTAGGTTACTTACCTGGCCACATATCAACTAATTTAATATGAATGCAAAATGCTGCTTTTTCTCTTCTTGTGTGCACTGGCTAACATAACAAAAATGCTCTATGTGATCATGTGTGCTCTAACTCAACTTACACCAGGTAAATTCAGTACTAATAACTGAAACTTTATGGAGAAAATGCTCACTGACAGGTGCCTGAGTGATTTTAGCTGAGATGAAGCGTAACTGAAGAAAGGAATGAAGGAGACAGTAGCTTGACTTCATGGTTAATGGAGGAATGTCTGAGCCTGAGTCAGGCATTGCAATGGACTTTCCAGTAAAAAACTATTAGAAGACAAGGATTTAATCAATTGACAAAACAGCAGTTTGTTTCTAAGCAACACAGGTCACCAAGAATACATCACTCCACTCATATAATTATTTTCCTATTGAATATACTTGTTCATCAGCTTTCAATTTTCTTTTTCAAATACCTCAAGTGTACAACTTTATGTGACAAAAAAGATCAGGCTAGCACAACATGAAGACAATTTCCCATGGCACTGGCCTTCTATTTGGAGGAACAGTGGCTTAAAATGTGAAGAAAATTATTGTGGGGTTTGGGGGGGGTCTTTTTTGCTTTGCTTAGTTAGTTTTGTTTTTAAACTCCCAACACACAATGATGAAGAGTTCAGTATGACTGGCCCCCATTTTTCAATTTACTCAAATTTGGGAAGCAGGAAAAACTATGAATTCTATTATTTTCAGAAAAAAAGAAGAATTTATAATTTGACTTATTCTCCTACAGACCACATACTAAATAAATAAATAAATAACTAAAAAAGTAAACTGGATCCATTGAAAGCATGCAGTAAGAGTGTCACACTACAACATGAATAACTCATGCACTCTAAGATCTAAAAGAAGAAAAAGTGGAAGTTTTATTTCTGACTTTGCAATATATAGAATTCTAAAAGTGACAGTGGATTGGAGGATGAAACTGCCACCTCTCCAATCACACTGGTCAAACCAACAGTCCATCAATTCTCTCCTCCACAAAGAAGAATGTAAAACAATCATTATTTACATGACAGGTCGTAAGAAACTCCAGTAGAAATATGTAAACATCAGAAGGCATAGAAAACTTTTAAAAGAACTTTAAAACTTTTAAAAGGACAGAGCGACATCAAGAGAGACAATATCAATTTTCTTTGATGCCAGGACAGTACAGTGATCAGCCAGATGTAGCAGGCACACTAGCATAACCACAGTTATTTGAAGTAAGAGCATTTGTTGAATACCATTTGTACTTTAGTCTCCTTGTGGTTCATGTTCTTGAGTAAAATTGTGAAAAGCTATTTTGAATAAAGTAATGCTTATACAAAATTGTTAGTAATCATTTGCTCATTTCAATTCTGAGAAAGCTGTTATTTACACAGGTGACTGAACCACACAAAATGAGCACATTGAAAATATAATGAAACTAAGGGGCTTTTGGAAAATGACAGACTGTTTGAATTATTTTTAAAAGGAGTGTTCAGTCTGTAAAGACTATGAGAAGCTTGCATTATCAATGCTCTGTGAAATCACTGTTATAAAATATTTTACACATTTAAAAAATAATGTTAATATACAACCAAACCATTAATTTTAAAGTAATTGAAATTAATGGTGAAGTAGTTTCAGGTAGGAGTTAGACTTTTATAAGAAATACAACTACATTTAGAAAGAAAGCTAACAGTATTAGACAAAGTACTTACGGCAAACCTCGAGACTTAGTTCTTAGAAAATTCTTTGAAACAGGTGACAGTTGCAAACATGGTTGTGCTGACATCATGTATTTTATGTATGTACAAATGAAAAAGACTATAGTTAGGAAAGGAAGTTAATCTTCAAAACTACCTTAAAATTTAATTAATTACTTAATTTTTGTAAGTATCTTTTCAGCTGCAAAACACAGATAAAAATAACTACAAATGCTTAAAAAAGAATAATGATTGATGTAACAAATCTGAACTTAAAATTCTTTTAAAAGAATTCTAGCAAATAAACAATGAAGATCTCAAGTTCATTCCTTTTGGGGGAATACTGGGCACGATAAAAACAAAGCTAAAACTATAGAGGCCCTCCTGCAACAGAAGAAGGAATAAGAAATAGGAAAAGACAGTGATCAGAAAGAACACAAGCACACTCAAGGTTAGATCATGACTAAAAGCAAGATTCTCACATGGTAGTTCATGCTCACATCCGCTCTAGAGTAGTTCATGCTCACACCCACTCCCCAAGTCCTTATGTTCCTACAATAGTCATGTAAGAATGAAGATAGAAATTATGTTAAAATATCTTTGTACTAATACTAATGCATGGAAAACAACCAAAGTTACACTAAACCCGAGTTCCAGATAACATACTATTCACAACTGATACTTTATTACAGTGAGGACTTCAGTGAGTGGCTTTCCTAGCACATATGAGGTAACACCTGTCTTGTCGGTTAACTTAGAATCATTAGAGCTATGAACACTTCCTTCAAATATGGGCTTCTCAGGATTGCAAATCCCCACTTCTTGTTCTTAAACAACTTATTTATTTCCTCTTTTTTTTTGCAGAGGGGCTTTCACCAATCTAGGTAGCCAAGAAATTTCCTTAAGTTACTATGGACGTATGTTACTCATACTGTAGCACAGATCAGTTGAAAGATTGTATTTGTGAGACATATTCTGGTCTAATACTGTGTTAATATGGCTACTGAACTGCAACTTGTCAGATTTTTCTGATTCATACACAGAATTAAATGCTTCTTTTCTTCTAAAGACTCTGATATCTCCCCATGTTCTATATAACTTATATATCAGAATTTGTTGATTTCTTTCCTATGAGATCACTTATCTTGGAACCACTAGTGATTAGATCCTCCCAGACTATTGGGACTTAAGCACTGAAATATGAATTTGATAACTCCAAAAGGATTAAATTATTTAAATGACACAAGAAGATTACAGAAATTTGGCGAACAAGAACATTTACTTTCTAAATGCTCAAAATATTGTAAAAGCACAAACTAACAATGCAAAGAAAGTAACAATAAGTAGTCACACATACCTCAAGGTTAGGTCAGCTGCAATAATTTGTTGAAGTATTATAAGTCTAATTAATTTTCAGCCGAAAAAGGGATGAAATAAGGTTCCAATTTATATTTTTTCCAAAATATATTTTATGTCTTTTAACATCTTTTGTATATACTAAATTAAATTCAATTTAAAATTAAATTGTCACCAAGATTGTTAAAGAATTTAATCAAAACAAAGCATTATTAAACACTCAGAAGATAGCATGTTTTCATTGTGTACAAATAACTTAAAAGAGACAAAGTGGTTAAATAACTTACATCATGTCGCACAGCTGGGGGCCTGAGCAGGAAAAGGATTTGTTTCATACTTCTTGTTTCAAAATCTCTAAAGAGTCTTTCAGGCTCGTTTTCCTGAAAGGAAAGTTAAGCACAGGTTAAAAAGGGACCACTAGACACAGACACTAAAATCAGACATTAAATTTTCTATTTCCTAAAAACTGATGGAGCTTTCAACATCAGAGAATGTAATCTTTAATGTGATGATGATAGATTTTTCTTTTTGTCGTATTTAATGATGCCTTCTTAAGTGTGCTGAAGTAACTATTGGAAGTAATAGCAACCTGAACCCAAATTACCAGCATCTCCATGTATCTGTCATACAAGTTTTCAATCACTGCAGCTCCAATTTCTATTTTTCAATCATAATTACTGTTCATTACAGCAAATACTTTAAGACATACAAGAAATCTGCACTAATCTTAACAGCTTTATAGTAGTAATTCATGTTTAACTACCTGCTTGTCTATATATTTGGTGTTTATACTTTTCCTACAAGGGAATATATTTTGGATTGTAGAGTTAGAAATGCACAGCTTATTTTGCCCTTTTCAACAATGAAATGGAAGTTGATTTTGTGGTCAGTACATCATACAAGGAAGCATGGACATATTTTTAACCTCACCTTTCCCCCAGTAGAGTAAGCCTTATAAAATCAGTTTTGTTTTAAAATCAGTCTTAGCAGAATCTCAAATTCTTCATCAAAGGTATATGCTATTTAGAACTTTCAAAATTTCATCACCCTTCTAGATGCATGTGGAGCAATATAATCTACACAGAGTCCTACACAGTCTGTAAAATATGTGTAAAGATCAGATCAAGTGATAGTCTCTGGTTGATAAAATTAATCATTTCAGAGAACACTAAAAACTCAATATTAGCAACTGATTAAAACAAACTATCAAAGACTTTGTGTAGACTTCATTTCTCTAATTGCATTAAGAAGGCTGCTAAATTTTTACAAATCTTAAATAGCATATTCTATTACTGAAGAGTTTGAGACTCTTCTAGAGTTGTTTATAAAACAAAATATTGTTTATACAATGAACATATTTCAACACAATGCAACAAATTTATTACATTTTCATAGTAAGAGAAAGTTTAAACAGTATTAAACATATTGTATCTTTTTTCAGTTCCAGAATCAAATAACACAATGAACTCCATGCCAGGAGTTCTATACTTATAGCAGTTTCAGTGCTGTTAATATAAAAACAAAGTAGGTTATATTAAGATTATTAATTATCCAGTAGTCAATGTCTGGAAAGTTCACGAATGTAGTGTTAAATGATCTGAAATTATTAAAGACCTCCTAATGAAAAATAAAAGTCCATATGAATGATTAAAAAAAACCCCAAAACAACCAACCCACAAACATTTTTTTCCATTTTGCTGGCTGTGTATCAACTGATTTCTTGCAATCTTGATGTTCTTACTTTCTGTAAAATAGTGACAGAACCAGAAAGACGAGCTAATATATATTCCAACGATGTATTTTGTTTCCTATGTCAGTCTTCTGAATGTTATTAGAGAAGTCATCCCTTCCCAAGCAGAGGGATAAATATATTTACAACTGGTCAGTAGCCATCTCATCTGTAAGATGCTGGGTGCGCCTAAAGGCAAGACACACAGTGATAAACCATACAAGTTAGTAAGAAATAAAGGATTCTCAGCTGAGGAAAAAAATTGAATTTTATTGACAGATAAGAAACTCCTGTTACTTGCAATAGTTAATCACAAGAACTATCACAAGGAAACTCAGTATTTTCATGTTTGCCTTGCCTAGGCTGTTCTATTTCAATCCCCAGAACACTACAAATCTGTCTCTTACATTCCTTGCTCTTATCACACCTCAGTTATTGTTGTCTACTCCTTTCACTCTGACTAGCAAGCTACATTCTTCCAACATCTGTCACTACTGCCGCCCCCTCAAACCAAGTTACTCTCTATCATCCACTGTCTTCCTTCTTTTCTTATCCCTGGAACGGCTTTCAATCCTACGCTCTTCCTTCACGCTAATCTTAAACTCATCATCTCAGTTGCATGGAACCTCTTTCTGAGACAGAAATGCTATAGTTGTAATGAAAAGTGGCTTAACTTTAACTTTTTAATATGAAGCAGCAGGATACCTCCTGACTTGTGTATTAGCTTTCATATATGCAATACATATACTATACTCTTGCAGTACAGGTCCTTTTCGTATTATTTCTTCTTTATTTAACAGTAAGAAGAGGTTTAGTTTTCAGCAGACTTGAATTTTGCAAAGGTTTGTAGCAAAGTTCAAAGAACTCAACAAAACTGCACTTCCAGAAGAGGTGGCTTCAATGGATATTGAAGTGGCTTTCATGAGGGTATTTTACTGGAATTAGCACTCACTATCTGGGAGAAGATACACTAATGGAAAAACCCAAAGAAGGAAAAATGAACATGCTGCTCTTTAGAGCTCTTTCTGTGAAAGGTACAAAAAAACCCGTATTTGCCATTCCTGGATGGCACAAAAAAGTATTTAATAATTTACCATATCAACTGCCTAGAACATACCTTGGGACTTCTATTCCCTGGGGAAAGAAAATTTTGATTCAATTTGCTTTAAGACTGATCACATTAGTTAAGCCATGTCATTATGATGGCTAAGAGCCAAATTTCTGTCCCATTACACTTGGAAGTGTAATGATGATGGATCTGCTGCATAATTCACCCACAAATTATTTATCTATTGTGATAATTATGAATGCAAATAATATCTGCAAGGACAGAGATGCATAGTTTTTCTCACTGCTGTCTCAAAGATTGGAGAAGATCACTCAATGGCCTACAAATAATGAAAGACTGTATGATTACATGTACAAAACTTTTGATAACGCTGCCCAGTGCAGAAAACTTCTGCTGCTTATTTCAAATAGCAGACTAACAGAGATGAAAAAAAGGTGCAGCTGTTTTTTTCACAAATAAATCTATAATCAAATGAAATTGAGGATTTAAACTAACATGCCACAAAGCCTTAGCCCACTTGATGTCTGAAGAGCAACTGGCATTATCTACAGATCACGATTGATGTGATTAACATATCAATAACTAGTTCTAATATTGCTAGAGAGGATTAGTTAAATGATACAGTTATTTCATGTTCCTATTTTGGTTCTCTTGTTACTCCAGGTAGACTTATATAGAGTGAAAAGAAAAAGATGAATTTAGGAAAAAAGCTACGGTTATAGAAAGTAAACCTCTTATGTAATATAAAAAGTGCATCATATATATCAAAATCACTGTTGATTTCACAAACACCTTCTCAGCTTTCAATGTTGAAAAAATAACTCTTCCTGAGAAGATCCATTTCATCATATCAATCATACTCCAAAAATGCTCCTCAGTATTAAGAGGAAGCTGCCTAGGACATAGCCCACTCATACATTGATACATCTCTTCAAAATCAAGACCCAATACTTCATGGATTGAGATTTGTTATCATTGTGCTATCCAATTTGGTTTTGACTCCAGAACTGCAAACATTTCTTCAGATTCCAAGAACAAATTCTGACTCATCACATATGGGGGACAGTCTGAGGTACAGCAGCAAAACTCCTCCTACCAGTGTACACTTTATTCACTCACCCAGACTGATGCTCTTTTACCAGCTAGGAAAAATTCTGACCACAATTTGCACTTTAACTCACCTTATGGGCAACCAAGTGCTCTATAAATAAAACATTACCCAAAGCCATTTAGACTTGACCATTAGAATATAAAATCACCATCTACTTTTTTCACACAAATAAAGAGTAAAGGAAGTCAATGGAAATTCATTTGTATTGACTTCTATTTCTGTATCCAATTATTTATCTAATCATTTTGGGACTGCATGGCTGTGTTTGCCTGATAGGAATATTAATTCCAGTGATTGGGGGAGAATCAATTGTGCATTGAGAGCAGGAAATACATTTTGCTTAGGGTTTAACACATACTTCTTCTTTTCATGTTCCTCAGAGGCTAACTTAGTAGTCTTACAGGTATGCTGTTATTAATTTAGAAAATCACTTTTTATGGCTGTGCCTGCATCAAGTTTTCCCTTGATTTAAAAATCACGTACGTCACTTCAGGAAGAAGCAACTAACAGACAGTCCATCATCTCTTAGAGCAGGTTATGGTTATTCTCCTCATACACAGTTAAATTACACAGTACCAAGTCATTCTTGTACCAACATAATAACTTAAAATATTTAAAAGACAGTGGAAGATATTATTTCTTTCCCAACATCAATATAGTATTATTAAAAAGACACCCTCAATAAGTTTGAAAATAAGCAGATTCTTATGCCAGTTCAAAATGAATTTTCCCTTTCCAATATTATTATTCTTTCATTTTTTGACAGTGACCACTGTTAAAGTGAAGATAAAGATCTTCTCTCAGGGCCAAGAAAAGTAATTGCAAGTTGCGTGTCATTCCCATTTTCATTTTTTAAAATGTATATTTTTAAATATATCTTATGCAGTAAGCAAAAAACATTGAGTAAGTGTGGTGGTGCATTCCTCCTGACTGCGTTGTGAGCTCAGAAATGCTCATGAGGCCTCAGCCTTGACAAACAGTACCTGGGCTAAGCTCTTTTGAGCTCATTAGAAATACTGTCTGCTCCCAAGAACTTGTGCTGTGTAACACAAACCACTTTGGAAACTTACTTTTCTTGTCTGAATAACAACTTGAGTGGAACAACATTTTTGTAACTGAAGTTGTTACCTGAATTGTGGCCAAGACTGAAGATTATTATGACTTAAGTAAATTCTCTTATGACTAAAAACAGTGGTCCCAAGCAGACCTGTCTTTCAGAAGGAATTTCTTCTCAGAACAGATAATTTTCAGTTGGTTTTAGTTTTAGGTAGATTGATTTTAGGTTCTCATCCATTTTTTTCCTGTGTATGCTTAAACCATTGAGTAAGTAGAATGAATTTTGCTGATGAACTTTGTTGCACCGTCACTTAAATATTAAAACTGCCTTGGCCACCACCTTTGCTGGTAATTCTTTGAGAGACCTAAAATAATCATCTGTAACAGTAAACAGGTAATGGTGAGTATTTTCTCTCAACTCTAACCTACAGATTTATAACGAGACAGCTTAACACAAAAGCTATAACACTATGTGTGTATATATATGAGTTACATATGTTTACATAGACAGAGATATATATACACATAAAAATAGATATATTCACTAAAATTTATTCTGAAATAATGAAAACATTTACACATATGATCTATCAATGTTAAGAAAAAATTCCACCATAATGCAAATATGCATCTGCCTTTATAATCACATAATCTGCTTCCAAAATTTATTGGCATGTGTGCAAAAAATCCCATATTCTTGAAAATAACCAGGAATTTAATGAACTTTCCATTAGAGAAAAGTAAACAAAAAGCAACCAAGAAAAAGCATACCAAAAATATGCAAAACCATGTCTACTCATAATAATATTTCATTTAGCATTTCATATTAAAACATTCAAAGGAAATCAAGAAGTTAAGGTATATACAAAAAGTAACTTAACAGCAAAAGCATAGGTAAAATTTTAAAGACTCTATAAGGTAAAAATACTCTTTCAGAATGACCAAAATGGGATCAAAGTGAGAAACAGAAAATACGCAAAAAGTGACAGGAGAGCATTAGATTGATGAGTCTTTTATAGTTTAAATTCTTTTATGAAAACATCTTACAGTCTAACTTAAAATTAAAGAATAATATCGTAACACCATATCCACTTCCAACAATGTAAAACAATTCAGTTGCAGGGGGTTGGAACTAGATGGTGTTTTAGGTCCCTTCCACCCTAAACCATTCTATGGTGCTATGAAATTGTAACAAACTTATTAAACTTAAGACCAATGATAAGGCTGCAGGGCCAGATCACCAAAGCAGCACAGTTAAGGCAACAACAAATATATGGCCTCTGTCTGCTACAACTGCTAGTTTAAGATGTGATTTCAGAGATTGTCCCTCAGTTAAAAAATAGGTTACACCCTATTTTTGTAGGGACAATAAAAGAAATGGATAGCTCAGCATCCAGCTGTACATAGCACACTGAGAGTTAGTCCCAAGTTACATCAACTAATGAGCTTCTACCAAATAACACATGCTAAAAGTCAAATGCTAAACTAAAAAAAAAAAATAAAAAAATTAGAAAATATGGTTTTACCTTCATCTCACACATGTTCTCAGGCATCAGCATCTTCTTACTTTAACTCCTATAATAAATGGATTTTTGAGTCATGGCAATAGAATAAACAGTAATTACTAGCAATAACTATAAATTACAGCATATAATTTTCTACTTCATTTAAACACATAATCTGCCTATATAAGCAACAAAAAGACGACACCTGTCACAAATGAGACCCAGCATATTGATCATAATGTCAAGTCAAACTGGTTCCTAGTGATTTTGCTGCTGTCATTTTGTTGCAAGGACTACTGTTTTGTGTCACAGCATTTGATTTTATTTTCTTTAAAAAAAGAGTAGGAATTGATTGAATAATGAACAAGATCCTAAATTAGAGGGGGGGGGGAAAGCCCACAATCCAAAAAGACAGAATTTCGTATTATACCAAATTTAAAATTGTAAATAAAAAAATACTAAGTTGCATAAGAACTGAAATAAAACTGTTCACATATATGAAAAAAAATTCCCAAGTTTACAACTTGACTGAAAGGAAGTCTTCACACTCAGTGTTACAGTACTGTAGCCAAAATATTAGAAGACAATATAAATGCTTTTAAGCAGATTACACTGTTTCTCAACAATCAACTACTACCTACCTGTTCTGCTCAGGAGCCGTAACAGTATAAAAAGGTATATTACTGGAGTATGAAAAACAAGGTCACTTTAAGTCTAAGTCTGTGTGACTGGGATATGGATATGGCAAATGTGGTCATTTTCCCATTAAAATAATTCACCATTAAAAAATGTCTTAGATTTATAGGTTACTGACATTTTAAGGACTGAGTAAGGAAATATATCAATGTTCTCCAGCTAAACAAATAGAATGCACTTCCTTTAATTCTTTTTTCTCTCTCAAAACCCCTTCTTTTTTATTGCTTATGAATAGAGTCTGAATTAAAAGGCCTGTGCTTCATCTATTTTATTATTTTACTGATTTTTTTTCTACACTGCTTCACACCTAAGATTCTAGAAAAAGTGGTGACTTTTTTTTTCCCCCCAAAGAAATTAATCTGAACCTCTTGATCCAATTTGCTCACGTTCAGTGTTACTACTCATTGCTGACATGCTCTGGAAAAGTGGCATTCCTATTCTGTGAGGCACGTCCTAAACAGAAAAACTGCTTTAATGAGAATTACTTCACTTACGGTTGTGTAATCTCTATCCTGAACTTGATTATTAATGATTTTTATCTTACTGCTTTACATACTTGCTGGCTTGAAGGTGGTGAAATGTTTCCAATATTTCAATGCATGTGCTTCATGCATTCATATTACATAATGAAAGTACTTAGTGCTTATCATACCTTGGCAGTTTTTGTGAACACTGTGATAAATCCAGGTCCACTAAGCAGTTTGCTAGCAGATTTCTGCTTATCTTAAAAAAATTGTAACGGTGATATACCTTCATTTTTAAGCTGTCAGTAATGACAATACTTCACAAAATCATAAGCATGGCATTTTAGGACCTTAGGCTTAACTTCTTGATCACCAAGTTAAACATTACATATAATCTTCTCATTGTAAATATTTTTTTTTTCTGGCTGCTGTAGATCAGCAGATTGTTAAAGAGCTGGTGATAGGTTTTGCTAGACTCTATAATCATAGGGCAGAATTATTTCTCCTAAACTCACACATTATCTTTCTTTTGTGGAGGTATCCTATATATTTAGATTAGGACTTCTACTTACATTGCCAAGATCTGATGTAAAATTCATACATCACAGAATCATTAGGGTTGGAAGAGACCTTCAAGATCATCCAGTCCAATTGTCAACAGAGCAGAACCATTATCACCCCAAGTGCCATATCCAGGCACCTGTAATACAAAACCCTTGTGGAAAACGAGCTAGTTTTACAGACTGATTAACATATTTAAGAGTATTTGGTCTTCTAGTATTTCTGACATATGAAATACACATGAAAAGAAATGGAATCTCACCTGAGTAAAGCAGAAAAAAAGTCCTCTCCTCAGTGAAAAAATAGACAACTTAGAGGAGAGATAGCACAAAGAAATGTGAAGGACAATAAGCAGGTCTTGCATAACAGAAAACAAAAACTGGCAGAAATTAAGCTAGTATGCTTTCTGAGTACTTACAAGCTCACAGGAACAGTGGTCATGAAAAATTATAGTAGCATCAACTGAGTAAGGAGGAGGAAGACAGTATCATAACAGAAAGCAAGCTGGAGAAATATTAGTAAGATTCAGCTACGGTCTGAAATGGAACTTCTGGAAGAAGACAGTGGGTCTTCTACTATTTTTTGTATTTAGTAGTTTTGCTCTTTCACACCACAGGGTTTGAATTAATACTCCATTTATTTCTGAAACACTACTCCAGAGAACTACAATTACAGCATTAAAAATGTAAACAGACTATATATGGAATACACACTACACCTGATTATCTAAAATAAAAGGATAAATAAGGCTTGCAAAAGGAATAATATGTCATAGTATCTACAGCTGTCTTAAGAACTTCTTGACCCGTACAAGGACAATGCATGCAAAATAAAGAATTTAATAATTTACATTTTTGCTCTCTCTCCATTTTTCCCTTTTAATGCTTTATGCTTCAACTCTGAAAACAAGCTTAGAAACTGAGACAAGTCTTTCAACTACATGGAAACAGTCCAGAGTCCAAATGGTGACAAGGCACCAGCCAGACAGGGTCAGTATCACATTGAGGATAAAGAGAACAACTGTAACCTTCTCATCAAGGTAACTGGGAAGCAGTGTCTTATGACAGGATTAACTTTTGAAAAAGTAAAATATGGATGACTATTACAAGTTAGCATAAATTTCTAAATGGCATGCTTAAAGGTTATGGCCACTACACCTTAGCTCAGACTGTTAAAAGGTAAGTGGACAAGTGAACTCTCAACAGATTAACAGAATCCTGTAAGAATTTTACCTAAGCATTATCATTCATTTTATGTCTCTATCATATGTATTTTACTGATTATGACTGGATTTGGATTAAAACCAAAATGTCTGTCAACTCCAAACTGTTTTCTCCTTTAAGTAACATAAATGTCTCCAAATATCTCTTTCTGGACCAAACTGTAATTACAATTTACTAACTACTTATACAGATTTGACACCTCCATTATTTACATAATTTATTCTTCCATTATTTGTCCTGAATTTCCTGTCGTTCATCATCGTGCAAAACATGTTTTTTTCTGCTTGTTAAATTCCACATTACAATTTATGGCATCATAAGCCATGGCTGAACCACACCTGCATACTTTGAACAGTCTAAGTGATCCTACATGAAAACAAATTATCAACAAGAAAGTCTTCTTCACTGATGGCGATATGTTCATCGTAGAGGAAACAAATGCTATAAAAATGAATGGAAAAAACTAAGCATTTTTAAAAGTTTCTGTTGAGTAATTCAGACAGAGTATAATTACAAGGTTCAACAAAACAAGAAGTTACAATTACTGAAAAACTATACTCCTAGGAGATTCTGTTCTACATGCTGACATGTTATACACAGGATGGAAGTACCTACTTTAATCTTACAAAAAGGCTGGAAGCAGTAGCTCACAAAAACGGAAGTCAAGGGGACAACAGAAACAAATTATCTAAGTGTCAGAAAAACTCATGAGGAAAGCAACATTACTTCCTCTATTTCAGGAGAAGTAAGCTAGAGATATTTAATAAAAATGCTATAGTCATTTTCTTCCTATTGCACAAACAAATCCAAATAATACATAGCATTGGACAACAGAAAAAAGATAATAGAGTATTTCAGTTAGAAGTGACTCAGAAAATGTTTAAAGAAGTTGTATTTCTGTAATTACTTAAATTTCAACAATGTCATGAAAACATCATTAAAAGAAAAACATCATTAAAACTGTGAGCCACATTTGAAATTCAGGGGAAAAAAGTATTTTTTTTCTTTTCTATTTTAATAAGTAACTTTATGGGAAAGAAACTACACTGCAGCAGTAAGAAAGCCATCACTATTTTTTTGTTTATTTATAATTTGAAACACTGATCATTGTGTTTGCAAAAGAGCTTTCAAAAAACATTTTAAAACATATACACATATACACATGTGCTTGCACACCTATACACAATCTATACCTAATTTTTGTTACAAATGTTCATTTATTTGTATTTTAGTTATGTTTGACACTCTATATCTAGTTCTTCTCTTACCATGGAATCAAATTGTTAAAAACACTAATTAAAAAGGATTATTGAACAGAGGCTCCTTAGGCAGCAAATTACAAGCAGGGGCTGTGTAACTCCACAAACAGAATTATGTGCATCTTAGGTTCCATGTCTCATAATATGCAGTATACTATTAAATTTCTTTTACATAACCTATATACAAATATGGGATTAATTTGATGCTGTATCAGTTGTAAAATCTGTCAGATACACTTAGTTCTTGTTTCAAAATTAGAAGCGATTTTTTATGCTTTACCTGGCCAATTTAATAAATATCAGGCATTAATCCTTAAAAAAAAACTCAAACCAAAGCACAGAATTTAATTTATTTAAAATAAATTTAGTTGTGCTTGCCTTTTATAGCTTTGCACATTTTCTTATTCCAAATGCAATGATAAAAATTATATACTCATAGGAAACAAAAATGTACACCTAAATCTTGGAAAGACACCTTTCTCGAAGTGGAGGACGAGGGCTATTCTGTTCTAGTAAGATTCTTCTGATTTGTGCAGCATATATTGATCATGTATCTGCAGCAGGTATCAGCTTTACTGAAAGAAATTTATGCTGCTATCCAATGGTAAACTGACCAAAAGACAGATCAAATTGACTTCACATACATATCTTATTAATTACCATGCAAGCGAATTCTTGCACAGAAAATGTGAGATTTTTTTTTAAATGCAAAAGAAAGAAGAATTTATTAAATTCTTATGAACAGCAAGAATTCTACTCAAGACTATAGTATACTTTCAAATCCTCTACTGAACAGAATTACAAAGAAACAAGAAATTCTACTAACAACTTGTTAGTGTTTGTATAAGAAAATATCTAATACCAGTAGGTACCCACTATTGTAACTGCAGCTGAAAAAGCTGCTTTGAGTAATGCAGCCTGAGCATCTGTATCTGTTATTGCCAAAGAGAAGCAACAGTATGGTGAGAGTTATAAAACTACAACGGGCAGAATGAGCTTTGATGTCAGTAACTACCACTGAAAAGAACAAAGAGTCATCTCTTTACTGACAATGAAGACAGATCTACCCAAGTATATGCCCAGATTAAGGATACTTCAAATTCAGTAAGGTTTCCAGAAGAGGCAGGAAGAAAAGAGTGCATTCTGACTATTGTTAATGATTCATTCTGACAAATGCTGCTCCTCTGCTGCTAAAAAAGAACTTGTAATTGATATAATTTCTTTGGGAGCACTCATTCTGCATGAAAGGATAAACACACCGACAACTAGTTGATCCTAATGTGAAAAAACAGCTTCTGAAACCCAAGGGCAAAACAAGATGTGCTAGACTTCGAACATAAACTGTGTAAAATGAGTCAGAACTTACAGCATATGTTTGGAATAAAGAACAACCTACATATGAACATGGGCATAATTATGCAAATTTTAAGGTACATGATCAATGGTTTTCCAAGGTATTTAGCAAACAGATACTCTTTCCAGTCATAAGGTTTTTAAAGCTGGTGTATTCACCAACTGCTTTTGTGTATGCTTGATAGTCCAACCATGATTTTCTTCAGTTTTAATTTCAAAATTCATTCAAACAACATTTCTCCGGGATGAAGCAGGACATCTATCATCCCATAGGGGATAGAATTTCAAATCTGTAATCTGCAAAGACACTGATCTGTCCAGATAGCAGGTGCCAAACATCCATATTCCAATGAGCTTACAAAAATACCTGCAGGAAAGGTACTGAAGGGGTTTTGTGCCTACCACTCTCCACATGACTCAAATGGACAAAAGGGATAAATTTTTGCCATTGAACCTAAAGAACAATTCTAACAGTTTCTATCATCACTCTGGAGAATGAAAAGAAAATGGTTAGTGTCGCTACTTTAGAAATCTGACATAATACATAATTCAGAAAGTGTGTAAATTACTTTCAAAACAAAATGCATGTATAAGCCTAGGTAGGACAGAAGTGTTCGGGCAGTAGATGAAAAGGAGAAGAAAGACACATCATCAGATGTAAAGACCTGAGGAATATGAAGTAGGAAATAAAGAAATATATAAGTAATAATTTTGTTTGCAGGAGAGGATAAGAATCAACAGAGCAAAAAGAACTGGAAATGGGAATAAGTGAGACAGCTGGAGAAAATCAGAGGCAGAATAGCACACTGTTTTGGAGGCTTACTACTGGTTTAAACAAAATTTTCTACACCGTTTCACAATTTGAAATGATCCATCAGTAACAGTAAGGCAGTCAATGCTTCACCACATAAGTTGCTAAACTTCTGTAATTTGTTTAAAATGCTTATTTTTGCCACAATTCAAAACATGAACAATTGGATGGCTTTTTTTTTCATCTTTCACTAGAGCCTGTGTTCAATCATTCTATATTAAATCAAACTTTTAAACAGAATTTTACTTATTTTAAGGCAGACTGTTTATATTGCTGTTTAAATCTTCTAGTCAGAGCACATGTAATCAAATAAGAAACTGCTTATGAATAACTCAAAGATTTTTAAAATTGCATTTCCACAGCCATTAAGCAGAGGCAGAATACTATCCCTGTCAGTACCAGCAACTCCTACACTCAAGAAAAAAACATCTACTGGATGAAGAAGAAAAGAAAACATCTATTGGAATCAGCGTGAGAGCAAAATTAATACTGGCATACAAGGAGAGAAATGAGCAACTTGAAAGGTAAAACATTATTGCAGAAAAGAAGTTATATTCTGTGTACTAGCATTACCATGCCATGATGTACCATTAATTTTTTATTAAAGAAGTAACTGGGCATATTAGCCAATAGTCTCTCATTTGTCTAACTAGATCAAAATCACTTTGATTTTAACTATTTGCATCATCAGTTCTACACTAATTAGCTACGTACTGTTGATTAAAGAACAATGTTGAAAACCTGATATTTTACCAGGAATACTTCCAATGTAGAGCATGCTTGACCAATATTCCCTTTCAACATAACCAGAAAGAGCTATCCAAGGGTTTTAACTGCTGGCATTTGTTTCCAGGATTCTAGCCAAATTCCAGATCATTTGGTTACATTATGCTTACTTGAATTCCTTCTCTACTTCAAAAACAGACACACTATTCTTATTTTTATACTCTAAAAAGATAACTGAACAAAATTGTTAGTACACAATAGCCATACTGTTTCTGAAAGAAAAAAAAATAGTTGCATTTCAGTAACCTCCAAGAGCATTCTAGTGACATTACACACACTCTTTAATAATGCTAGACAAAAACCAAAGTAAAAGAATGTAGGACAAATGTGCACAGTTAATGAGCATTTATTAAATAACAAGGATAAAATACTAGCTGATGAGGCCTTGAGAGTATTTTAAGTACTACTCAAAATGTTTCAGACCGTTGTTTATAAAGCAATCCATCCATAAAATTATATACTTACAATTTAGCCACCTAGAAAAATCTGATTTATTAACTGGATTTTTATCTTGGAGAAACACTATGCCAGAAAGTGAATTAAACTGGGCATGACAGAAATGAACCATCTGAACTTTACTTACTACTTTACTGCCTTCTTTTTTCTAAAAAAAGCCAGCTGGAGAGAGCTTTCATTCATCTACACCAAGCACACAACTATTCTATACATAAAAGAATGACTACAAGAAAAATATTCACATAATTTTAGTTCTGACTGTATTGTGACACAGATGTGAGTGGATATGTATAATTACCGGGGTTGACTAAAACCATCTTCTGACAGTATGTTTTACATACAATTTCCTAAGGCAGAGAAATAGTGACTCAGAATTTCAAGGCTCTGCTTAAGCCATAGAACTAAGGCAATTTGTATTGCCTTTATCCTCTTTGTTCCATCCCTAATGGAGCCCTCTTGGCTAGCTACGTTTACCAGTCACATTCTTGAGTAAATCTTTATTCAATTCCAGTCTCTAATAATCAAGTTTTTTTATCCCTTGCCCACTGCTTTCCCCTACTACTACTCCTATTATCCTACTAGGGAAGCACAGAATCCTCAACACAAAATGCCCAACTTTCTGATAGAGAATAATAACCATAAAGGAAAGAAAGTGGTAATAAACCCCAAAATAAACTATTAAGAAGAAGGAGATGCTTAGAAATGGGTAATGAAATTCAGTGAAACCACAGCAACGTCTCCAAAATAAAAATGTCCTTAATTCCTCATTTCTTTGTTTCACATACTTGTTTAAAGCTGTATCAACATGCCAGTCTCTACTTCTCCTGTAATTTACTGTGTCCTTAAGATATGTATGAACTTGTTCAGAGGCTCTAATGAGCTTACTACTTCCTTTCATTTTGCTTATGTGAATTTTAATCTGTCAGGCAGCTTGGTTCCTTCTTTCTTTCCATCACTTACACTCAGCTTTTGCTGTTCTGATGCTTTATTTTACTCTTTTGATGCTTGAAATGGTTAAGAAGCATTGTCTGCCTCAAAGCTGCAAAATCTCTCCAAAAACTTTCAGTCATTAGTGGCTTTTTAAAAAAACAACCAAACTAACTAACAAAAAACAAACCAAACCCCCATCTGCTTTAGTAAGTCTCTGAGTAGTATCACAAATTAAGCCAAATGACATTAATATTTAAAATGCTATTCCACTCATATTCCTCTCTCCTCCATAGTGGATTGTAATTCCTGCCAAGGACGTCACAGTGGAGATAACAAATTGTCACTTTAAGCTGAAAAATCCTTCAGTCCTTGATTTAAACATGCAATTGCTATAACTGAACTAAATGGAACCATATTGTCTCAGATACAGCCAGAAAGATTTTGCTTACGGAGATTAAATTATCTTCTTCCTTACTTAGTTATCAGTACAAAAAAGAAACACAACAGTCAGTCTCAAAACTCCATTTGTTCCTTACACTGGAAGCACTTTGCCCTGTCTCTTAAAAGCATCAGAACTTCTCTGCACTTCTCTTGCCTTAATCTTGCCCAGTGACTTACTCAAGGTGAGCTAATAATCCATTTTGCAGTACAGAAAACAATGCATCCAGTCACAATATTTTCCTGCACACAGCACATCTGTAACTTTCCCAGCCTCATTATATATTATCAGTATTGAACACACTTTTTAAATATAAAGAGACTATTTAACCAGTGAATGCAGATCTTGTATATGTATATGTATTGTATGCAGACCCATTAGAATTGCTAAGTGTTAGTTCTGCAACTACTTGAAGTGAAGGACTTTGTTTTGCAGGACTGATACAGGAGACTCGCACCCTAGTGCTCTTTGTGCAGATAATAAAAAAGATTAGAATATTAAAGCATCAGTTCAACCTGAAAGTCAGATGCCTAATGTTCTTGTTTAAAAATAACAGAACAGCTAAAGAGCTGGAAAAAGAATAAAGAGGCCAGAGGATGCAAACTCAAAATACACAAAATAATGCAATTATTTGCATAATGAAGGGTAATCTAATTTTTTTCACACAAAGCCAGGTTAAGTTATGGAATTCCTTACCACAAACCACTGTCAATATTAAACATTTACAAATACTCAGGATTGTCTGCATGTGTTCATGGAAGGAAAGGCTAATTGTATTAGCTTATGTCGATGCATAAAGTCCTTCACCACATTCAATGGTGGCAGGGAGAATGGTGGCAAAGGAGTATGGCAGTGGAGTATATGCTAAGAGATCTTAGTATATGATTTCTCCCCATTTCTTCCCCATAATCTTTTATTCATCATTGTTAGAGACAGGAGACCAGACTAGGCCTACATGGGTTGTGACTCAATATAACTGTTGTCTTGTGGCAACCAAGAAAACCAAGTTAGAAGTCGGGAAAAGCTTCCATAGTGCTGTTCTAAGAGCCAGTAGCGGTCATGGAGCGGAGAAACGCACTGAGCAACCACCTGTGGAAACGTGTGGTAAGCACAAACCCCAAGATCATGAGTTTTTTGTTTAGAGCTTAATCCTTTTCTGTCCGCAGTACAGACATGAGGGCCCAGAAGAGAGTATATGTGAAGGACAAATAAATTCAAAACTAAGTTTTAGAGTGGATATGGTCATTCAGTCAATGTCAGAGGGGATAAATACCCTGAGATTAGCTCAGGTGGTTAGAGCATAGTGCTAATAATGCCAAGGTTGCAGATTCAAACCCAGTACGGCCTATTTGCTTAAAAGTTGGACTTGATGATCCTTGTGGATCCAACTTCCAACACAGACTATTCTGTAATTCTGTGATTCAAATAACATAAGGTAAAATGAATAATAAACTGGGAGGGAAGAGTAAAAAGAAGCCCTAAGAGAGGCTATTTAGCCTCTTTGTAACTTCCCAGGAAACAGAAGAAACAAGCAAATAATATAAACCATAACACTACAAGTAAAAAAAATATATATATCTATACATTAAAAAAATTAAAAGTATGTTTATAAACAATTTTGTTGATACAAGCAAAAACAAATTTTGGTGCACAAAAGGAAGCTCCTTAACACAGACACTCTTTAATTACTCTCTTTTAGTTTACTGCTATTACTGTTGGCACAGCTTCACTCTACATGCAATTTAATTTGAGAATTCAGGTACTGCTTTATTTTACTTTTCTTAATCTTAGTTGTATTAAATTGCAGACTTAATTCCCCCATCAGTTTATTATCTTGACGAATCAGAAGTATTTTAGTTGTCCTTTTGTGATAAAGTTTATTGATATTCACCTTTAAAACTGGATTTCACCATTTTATTCTTTATGCGTAACACTATTATGTCCATGTTATTCAAAATTAATGTCCAAGAAAAGCTATAGGCTTGGTCACATAATTTTTTGTTCTTCATGTCTGCAGTTTCTTTCAGATGGGCAAAAGGAATGAAATGGAACAGATGATCCTTGACACTTCAATTTCTGCTCAACAGGTTGTGCCTGGTGTGTTCTATTCCTACAGCTATTATAAATTCAGCCTGTAAACAATCCTCTCCTGTTTCAAAGCAAGTCCACAATAAGATGCATGAAGTTTAAAATAAAGTCAGAGCCTTAGGTGAATGATTCATATGCATTCCACAACCCTGTATTACTGACTAAATTCTACATCATTCAAAGTACAGAGTCCTGTGAAAAACCAGTTTGGAATGCCCAGTGGCATTCCTAGCAGAAATGTAAAAAACTGAGAGCACAGGAGGTATACAATGTTATTATTTTAAAACACTGGAGTTTTCAGCAAAGGTAGAATGAGGGAAACACTTACTTTATCTGTTTTCTGCAGTTATTTTCCTTTACATGGTCTTTGGGCTCAGCTTTCACAGCGCAGAACACAGACATCTTTCCATGGGAAAGAATGAAGTAAAATTTTGTTAATACATTATCCCATCACTTCTCAGAATAAAGCAAGCTACATTAATTTGTTAAAACAGATATAGATGAAACAGCAAGTCACTACTGAATTTAAACATGAAATTCCACATCTTTCTCATAGTTTTAACTTACCTGAGTAAGATTTTATTATATCATCTCAACAGACAGAAAAGCTCATGTTAATTTTAAACAAAATCAGGTGTTTAGAAATGCACTGAATATGATAGTGAACTTGAAGGAATACATTCCACAAAAAAAAAAAAAAATCTGAAGACACAGGAAGTACCAGCCTTTCAAAGTCAGAGGGGACACGGAAAGAAGTTCTATACTTAATAAAAATCAATTATAGTTTGCATGTTTTAAATTAACATAAGCTACTGATAATGACTACTTGCAGCAACAGCTAACTGTATATCAACATAAATACATATACATTGATTTCTGGAACCATGGAAAAAATTCCATGATGGAGCTAAAATGTTTGTTCTTTCCTCCCTGAAACACCAGAAAAACACTCTGATGATAGATTACTACAAATACAATCATAAAAATATTAAACATTTGAACTTTTTCTTCCCCTAAAGTGTGTGAATTTTCCTAAGTTCAGATATATGCAAAACTTTGAATCCTTAAAAGAATATAAAAATTAATTTAAACATCTGTCCTAAAAGTACTTCCTCCCTCTTGAAGTTTTCTGTTACTTCACTCATCCATATGCCACTGACTTTACATTGACCTTTTCAATATTTATAAATACCTGCTCAGTTATACATTTATATTCTTATTCTCAAGGATTTAATTTGAATTAAAACACACCCCCTGTCAAAGCACACAGATTTAATCTGAGGAATTCTGTTTGTTCTCAAGGAACAGAACCTGTAACATCCCAAGTCAACTGTCACTTTTGAAAATTATCAATAGCTTGTTGTCTTTTCATTAGCCACTAGATCATTTTGTTCCTGCCCTTTGTAGCAAAAATAATCCTTCACAATTCCGTATTGTGCTGAAAGGTACTTGAAAACTTGAGTAATTAAAATAACTTTTCCAAGAAAAAAAAATATGGCCAATTTAAATACCCACTGTGCCGCAGTGCATTTTCCCGATGTAGCTCTCTTCCTTGTGGCTCTGGCGTTTTATTACACACGCTTCAAATAGGAGCACTGGAACCAGTGCATGGCTGTTTCGGTGTGATTCTAAAACAAAGATGACTTAACGCAAACAAGAGCTGCGCAAAGGCAGTCTCGGCGGGGCTCGCCCCGCAGCGGGCCGGGCTCCCGCCCGAGCAGCTGTCTGGCACAGGCACGCTGCCGAGCCTCACGCCGGCTGGAGCTCACCGCCCGGCATGTGCAGCAGCGCGCGTTCTCGCCGCTCCTTCGCTCACCCTCGCCCTTTCCACACGGCGCCAGCACAGCGATAGCGTGTGCTCTTATGAGAACGGATTTGGAAAAAAAATCACCCTGGGTTAATTCCCTTTCTCCCGACATGCTGCGCTTTGCAGAGTCACAAGAATCAATCAGGTTGAAAAAGATCTCTTGAGGCTGATGTCGTCCAACCTGCGAGCCAGCACCACCACGGTCAAGCAGACCACGGCACTGAATGCCACATCCAGCCTTTCCCTGAACACCTCCAGGGCCGATGACTCCACCACCTCCCTGGGCAGCCCATTCCAGTGCCTAATCATCCCTTCTGCGAAGAAATCACTCCTGATTCCCAGCTTTTCGATCTCTGCCCTGCACCACCCCCACCAGCTCACGAGCAAACACGGAGGGCGCCGGGCTCGGGGCGGAACGGGGAAGTGGCTGTTTAAACAAACACACGTGCACCGCGCAGCCGGGGCAGGCGGCGCTCCCGGGGCCGCAGCTCCGCGCCGGCAGCCCCACAGGACTCCGAGACAAGAAGAAGAGCGCGCCCGTACCGTCAGCACGCCGCCGCGTCCCCCGCTGCGCCGGGCTCGGCCGGGCGCGGCCCCGCGGCGCCGACCCCGCCTCAGCCCCCGCCCGCCCAGCGCCTCCCCCGGGGCCGCCCCGCCCCGCCCCGCCCCGCCCCGCCCCGCCCCGCCGCGCGCTCACCTTGCTCCGCGCCCGGGGACACCCGCGCGCCCGCCCGCCCGCCGCGCCTGCGCGCCCCGCCTTCGCCGCGCGCCCCGCCTTCGCCGCGCAGGCGCCGCCCGCGGTCGCCGCGGCAACGGGACGCGGAGCCGGGCGGCGGCGGCGGCGGCGGCCGCGGGCGCCTCACGCCATGTCCCAGATCCTGTGCGAGTGGCTCAACCGGGACGTGAAGCTCTCCCGGCGCATCGGTGAGTGGGGCCCCGCTGCGCGGGGACGAGCAGGGCCTGGCCGCGGGGGCAGTGAGGTCAGCGGGGTCAGGGTCGGGCCGTCGTGCCAGGGGTTCCCCCGCGGCCTCCCCCCTGGGAGGCCCGCCCCCTCCCGGCACCGCGTGCCTCCGCATGAACATTTTGAGCCTCCTTGTGAAAGGCAGGAACTACAGAATCGTAGATCCCTGAGAGTTGGAAAAGACCTTCAGGACCACCCAGTCCAACCACGCAACCAGCAGTGCCCCTGTAACCCCTGAACCACAAAACCACATCACCCAGCGCCAGATCCAGACACCTCTTGAGCACCTCCACGGATGGTGACTCCTTCACCTTCCTGGACAATATATTCTTATGCCTGAAAATTTTCAAGCTGAAGTTAATTCTCCTCAAGGGGCAGGTGTTCTCAAGAGATGGAAAGTGCTCAAACTTCAAGTGCTAATAAGGACTAAAGAATAAAACCCAGCTTGATATGTTTGGAAAGTAGAGCTTTGTTTTCAGTGGCAGCTGTTGTGCTGCATTCTGCATGGAAGAAACAAAACCTTCAGGAAAATTAGAGAGATGGACAATCACCAAGTGTATGAAGTTTAATAAGGTGCCAAATTCTGCATCAGGGATGAGGCAACCCTTGTTGTGTGTATAGACTGGGAATTGCGATGCTGGGAAAGCGGTGCCATGGAAAGGGCCCTGGGTCTCCTGGTCAATGGCGAGTTGAACACGAGTCAGCAGTGCCCTGGCAGCCAGGAGGGCCAACCCTGTCCTGGGGGCATCAGGGACAGCATCAACAGCTGGGCAAGGGAGGGGATTGTCCTGCTCTGCTCTGCACTGGGGCAACCTCACCTCAAGTGCTGGGGCCAGTTTTGGGTGCCACAGTGTAAGAAAGACATTGAAGTATTAGAGTGTCCAAAGGAGGGCAATGAGGATGGTGAAGGCTCTGGAGGGGAAGTTGTGTGAGGAGTGGCTGAGGTCACTTGGGCTGTTTTGCCTGGAGAAGGCTGAGGAGAGACCTCACTGCAATTACAACTCCTTCGTGAGGGGAAGAGGAGGGGCAGGCACTGATCCCTGCTCTGTGGTGACAGTGACAGGAACTGAGGGAACGGCCTGAAGTTCTGTCAGGAGAGGTTTCAGTTGAATATTAGGAAAAGGGTTCTTCCCCAGAGGGTGGTTGGGTGCTGGAACAGGCTCCCCAGAGAAGTGGTCACAGCACCAGCCTGACAGAGGTCAAGAAGTGTTTGGAAAATGCTCTCAGGCACGTGGTGTTTGACTCTTGGGGTTTGCTGTGAAGGGCCAAGAGTTAGACTCAATTCTGGTGGGTCCCTTCCAACTCAACGTATTCTGTGATTCTGTGGTTTTATGAAGAGTAGCATTTTAGAGCTAGCTTTTTTTTCATCTGCATTTTGTATGGAAAATCTAGTAATTATAGTTTATAGATATTTTCACAATCTCAGTGGCCATTATGATGATGGTTGCATTTTAACACTGAAAATTAGAAATTACTACATAAAGCTGTTGTTGCAAAATGACTACACAGAAAGTATATTTATTTGTGATTTGAAAACTATTACTGTTAGGTCAATCTCCTAAAATTTCCTTGAATTATTTACTAAACATTGCATTTAGTTTTGTTATAAACATAATAACAAGTTTTATTAAAATTAACATTTGGATTCTTTTAATTATTTTATCTAAAAGACTCCAAACAATGACAAAACCCCCAAACTTAGTTCCAGGATCATTTCCAGAAGAATTTTCTACTGGCTACCTCCTAGGAGAACTTCTACACAAATATGGTCTTCAGGATGACTTTAAACAATTTTCACAGAACAGGTTAGTACATATGGATAACATTTGGTCTCCTGTATAAAGTGACAAGTCTTTTACATAAAGCAGACAAAATATGTATTTCCTCAGGTGGGATTTGCTAATGCACTGTAGAATTTATTGAGATTTAAAATATTTTTTAAAATATTTTTTAAAAAATTAAATATGTTTGAGGCTAAATATGAATTGATTTCATATTTCCAGAGAGATTTATCATACTTCTTCAAGAAAATTATGCATTTTAATTGTAACTACAATATCCAGTAACCAGGTTAGACCAGAGGTTCAGAAAGCCTTTCAAGGAAATCTCTATGATTAGGAATAGTGGAACTCTGCCCATGATCTGTGTAGAATAAGGAATATTGTGTTGTGTTGTGGTGGTGACCATAACATCTTCACTAAAATGAAAATGTTGGAGAAACATTATGAGGCTTTGAGTGGAGTTCTGGCAGAAGATCATAGAAGAATTTACAAGTTTACAAGTAATCTGCTGTAATACCTATCTGCTGTAATATCTATAATCAGGAAGAACTGTAAAATGGGAAGTTGAAAAATCTTGTGCAGATCTGTGAGCTTTTTTTTTTTTTTAGATTGATGGTGCAATTCATGAAGTTGGCTTATGCTGTGTTTTGTCAGACTACGGTGCACATCAAGAGTTCCAGGCTGTACAAAATCCTCCTGTTTCTTCTGAACTTCTGCTTTTATGTTCTTTGAATTTCTGGTGTATTCCCACCCTTTCCTAAGACCGACCCAATTGTAGGAGAGCAGGTTGAGCACAGCTAATAAAGGCAGCCAACAAAAAGCAGTTTCACACAGCAGTTCTTGAACTCTGTTTCTAGGACTTCTAGATCTCTTAGGAATTTCTGGGATCATTAGAAAATCACAGGTAATTCTTAGAGTGCCTGCTGTTGCTGGGAAAAATAGCTTCATGAGGCTTTTATTTCTTCTAGCGAGCTCTAGCATCTTCTCACAAGTTTTCTCAGTTCTTCCCAGTAAAAGGGTGCTCTGAGCTCTTGTCCCCAGGTGATTAGAGAGGTGCATTTAGTGAAGATACACTTCAGTAGGTGCAAGAAGTGATTGGAAGCTGTGCTGAGACAGTTTATGTGTGTTCAGCAAAGATGGGGGTGCATGACAGGGCATAATACTCAGTACCCACTGGAACAGCTACTCGAGTGTCAGAGGCCTCAACGTGAATTTCTCTCCAATGAAAGGAGTCAATTCTCCCTGTCTCAGACTAGTGGAAGTGCCTTCATCAGGGGGAGGTGGTGGCTTTGCCTGCAGAGGTGTGTGCTCATGGAGGGGCTGTGTTATCAACTAAAGCTGCTGCAGAATGAGATCTGTACACTGTGTTCTCTGAGACACTGCAGGTACAGGAGCCTGGACCTGCAGCTGTGCTGAGAGAGAGACAGACAGAATTGTTGTGTTAGGAAAAGGGGCTGACTGGCAGCTGGTGACTTCTGTGAGGAAAAGGAAGGTGTCTCCTCCTCCTGCTGAACTACAGCTGTGAACAGGTTCATTGCAGTGGTAGCAGATGAGTGCTGGTGACACTGTGTTACAAAACATTTGAGCAGGTGAAGTGTAAACCATCCCAGAGCACAGGGAGGAACAGGTGGGGATAGCAGTGGGAGACTTTCTCCTGTAGGAGATAGATGGAAGTGCCGTCGGCTGATGTCACATGCTAGCCAGGGAGGTTTGCCTCATGCTGGAAGTTCAGTCCAGAGCTGCAGAGACTTGTCCAGCCCTGCACTAATATCCTTGCTGTTCTTCTCTGTGGACACCAAGGATACTGCCAGAGACCTGGAGGCAAAAGCATGAGGGCCCAAGTATTTACTTTCCTCACTTCTGCTGGTGGATGGGCTTGATGAAGAATGAATAGGTTCTACAGGTCAACAAGTGGTTGTGCAGCTGCTGTCCACCACAGGGATTTGCTTTTCCTAGTCATAGGATCCTCTTTCGAGAGGGAAGACTGCTAGGAAGAGATGGGATCCACCTGACCAAGTTGGACAAGGAAATCATTGTCAGCAGCCTGGCAAACCTGTGAGGATAGATCTAAACCAGGAATGAGTATTGGTGGAGAGGTTTAATTTCCAACAAGAGAGGAAGTGATGGCCTAGACTGGCAAGCACGAGGAAGGTGACGTGAATAAGAGCAGTAAAACAGTGCAGAAGGCTGCTCACCCTAATGTATGCATGCAGTTAAGGACGTGCTGAGAGGACAGGATTATGGGAGAAGCATTCACACCTTTTCTAAATTACTCTAATATTTTTTTAAAATCACACAACTATAAAGTGCCTGTATAGTAATGCATGCAGCATGGGGATCAAACAGAAGAAATTAGAGGCCCGTGAGCAGTTGCTGGGTAATCATTGCAATTGCAGTGGGCCGGTGGGATAGCTCTCAGGACTAGTGTGCTGCCATGGCTTGATACAGGCGCTTGAGGATGGACAGGCTGGGAAGGTGGGGACGAAGAGGAGTGGCCCTCTATGTGAGAGAGCAGGAAGATCCAGGACATCCCTCTGTAGTGGCCATTCTTAGTTGTCTTCCTGCATCAAAAAGATGGCAGAGTATGACTCCATTCATCAGCCTCCCTCTCAGATTCTCAGATGAATATCTGCCATGCTGAGGCTGAGATGCTTAATGCCTTCTCTATCTTAGTCTGCTAAATAAGACTTACGCTCATAAACCCCAAATCCTTGAAACTAACAGGAAGGTCTGCACCAGCTGCTTACCCTGTGTGATCTGGAAGACTTCCAAAGATGAAGACTACACTACCTCTCCAGGCAATTTATTTCAATATGAAATTTGTATGTATTTTGTACATGATTGCCCTCATGGAAAAAAGGTCTTGTCATATGTCTAGGCAGAAGGGCAACGAGAAGGGCTTTTAAAGGTATGTCCACAGCAAAAGGAAGGCTGGGGAAAATGTCGGGCTGCTGGGACATGCAAAAGACTAAGGTATCCCAAGGCCCTGAGACATACAGGAAAGTCTGTAGGAAGGAGGATTTAACCATGGAGAAGGAACAGTTTAAGGAAAATTTAAGTAAATTGGAAATGTGTAAGTCCATGGGACCTAATGGCACATACTTACTCAGGCTGTGTGACCTGGCCAATGTCCTTGCTGGGCCACACTCAATAATGTTTGAAAGTTTGTGGTGATGGGGGGAGTCCTCAGGACCAGGAGACTGCAACTGCTGCTCTTCTCTTCAAGGAGTGCAAGGAGGGAGAAGTGGAGATGTACAATCAAGTCAGCCTCCCAGAATAAAACGTTAAGAGCTTCTCAGTGCATATCAGATGATTTCTGGCAAGAGGGCTCATCTTAACCTTGAATCAATGGCAGAAAAATGCTCAATACTTGTAAGCTTCAGTTCAGTGTCAGTGTGTAAGAAATAAGGCTTGGATTGTTACAGTGAGAATAATGAGTTCCTGGAGAGTTTAATCTACAAATAAGATGAATACTGTGTAACCATAAGGTCTTCCGTTAGAATTAGGCATTTCTGTAGAATTATACTGGATCTTTGCTGACCTCAAAAGCTGGTTGCTCCATACGAAGGAACTATTGTGAACTCAAGCAATAGAGCAGTATAGAAAGTATGATCTTCCGACTCATACTGAAGTTACGGATATGTCTGATGAAATTTGATGTGCTAATTGTTGTAAACTGACAATTTATTGTTACTTGATTTTGCTCTGTATATATGTGGATCTTGAGTGCTTTTTCATGAGAACCTACATATCAAAAGAAATATTAGCCCGCAAGCCACTATCTTCGCAATGCAGTTACCTGTACAGCAGTATAAAACTTAAGCCAAAGAGTGTACCACATTATTTAAGAAAATCCTCTATGGGTTGTTTGTTTTCTACTCCTGTCTTGGTATGAGATAAGTGTCATGACCATCCTTAGTGCAGCAAGTTGGAATTGAAAATAAGTTTAAGTTCTGTTTTTTTTTGTTGTTGTTTTTAATCATACAGAGGTGCAGATGCAAAAATTAACAATTTTTCTCGCCTGGAACCCACACTTCACCTCCTTGGTGTGCAGTTTAATGAAAACATGGCCCAAGACATCATGACAAGACAGCATGGGGCTGCAACAAAGCTTTTATATGAATTGTATATTATTTTAGAAAAAAAGAGGAAAGCAAAGCTCACTGAAGTAGCTGTGAGAGCAATGAGACCTGCAGCAACTGCAAAATTTACTTCTACTGAAAGTGGAAATCAAGAGGTAACTATGTCTGTTTTGTATAAGTACAAAAAAGGTAGCATATTTACACATACCTTTCAAACATGTTATGTGCATTCCCTCTTTACTTTGTTAATCTTCTATTCAAAGCCCAATACTTGCAAGCAAAAGAAGCAGTTCTTTGCTATGTCTTGTACAGTGGGTTTGCACCGCTTACAGGAACTCAATAGGATATTGATCTTCTGTGTTCTGTGTTACTTTATTTTGGTTCATTCTGTGTTACCTGCTCTGTTTTCAAGCTTTCTCCAGACTTAAAATACTATAACAACAAAAGCCAGTAGTTGTTCAGCAGCTGCGTTTTTACTCATTTGATGAGTACAGATTGCAGACTGCATTGTGGTCTAGGTATCAACTTGTAGCAGCGCCTTTCGGGCCGGGGGGGGGGAGCCCCCGGGGGTGTCCCCAGGGGGGTCCCCCCTAGGCTGCGAGTTGGCTGGTGGCAGCAGGCAGGCAAGGAGACTCCACACGGCTTCTGAGGGTGCTCATTAGATGAGGGTTTATTGGGGGTCCTACCCCCGGGAGGCAGCATGGTTTCTGAGGGAGAGGGGAAAGGGGAGTGAGGGGGAAAGGGGAGGGGGAGAGAGGGGCTGAGGGAGCACAGCCAGGAGAGCTGGGGAAGAGAGAGAGAGAACCGTCCCCCCGGCACACTGAACAGGGAGATTCAAAGTGGGTGCGGAACAGATTGGGCCAATGGGATTACAGACACAGGATACTGCAGGGGAGGATCACAGGCTTGGAATAAACTGTACATTTTAGAGGGGTGAGACAGAGCGTACCATTTAACTAAAATATAACACCACATCAACTCAGACTAATTTCCCCTCCAGGAAACCTATTTATAACTATGTTCAGCTCTGTGCCATAGTGGTTTGATTCATTCTTTTGCATATCTCTCCACATATTTATACTGCACTCCATTCTGCTACAACCATATGCTGAGAAATACAAAGAGAGAAAAATAAAAGAGAACATCTAAGAGGAAGTCAGTGTTGATGTGGTAGGTTCTGTTAAAGACTTCTTTCTTGTTTTCAGTAGTAATATTCAGTATATCCAGACCATTATTTGTTATCAGGATGAGGAACTTTTAAGAAGGTATATATCATGAATTAAATTCAGCTGGGAGAATTTTTTTTTCTGGCACTATTTCTGAAAGTAGCCTTCAAGCAGAAGTTTACCAACAAGTGCTAAGATAGTACCAAAAAATCAACATATCACTTCACCTGTAGAAGGATAGCTTAAAGGAATTGAGCAACTGAGAGTAGGTTCTGTTCAAGACAAGTTCAGAATGGCATTTGAATCATGTAATAGGAAGGCTGAGAAATAGAGAGAGGAATAGAGGTTGGAAAGAGACTCTGGAACTCAGTTTATCCCCCCTGCTCCAAACAAAGCCAGCTATAGCAGGTTCCTCAGGACCTTGTTCAGTGTGGTTTTGAATATCTACAAAGCTGGAGACCTTCAGTAAAGAAATGCTTCCTTTCCTCCCCTGGTGCAGCATGGGACAAATCCCGTGACTGAAGTGCGACTATGGATGGCTATGGGCTGCTCAGAAAGGACAGGAGGGGAACAAGAGGCTGAGGGTTTGCCCTCTATATCAAGAGGTGGATTGGATGTGAAGAGTTGTCTCTGAGGGATAGACATGAGCAGGCTGAAAGCCTGTGGATAAGAATCAGAGACCAAAGCAAAAAATGGAACCCTGTGTCTGGTGTTTACTACAGTCTTCCTGACTAAGGCAAGCCTATTTGACCAAGTCTTGCTCCAGCTACAGGAGGCATAGTGCTCGCAGGCTCTTGTCCTACTGGGGGTCTTCAACCTCCCCAGCATCTGCTGGGAAAGTAGCACAGGGAGCTGTAGGCAATCCACGAAACTCTTGGAATGGAGGATAATGGAGCCAGGTAATAGACAGCCCTACCAAAGGGGATGTGATATTGGATCTGATGGTCACCAGTACAAACAAGATAACTGGGGACATCAAGACTGGAGGCAGCCTGGGCTGCAGTGACAGTGTTGGTGCATGGTTTGATGGTGTTTTAGTCCTGAGGTGTCAGATAAGGAGTGAAGGTAGATCCCTTTTCCCTTCAGGAAAGCAGTCTTCTAACTCTTTAGGGAGATAGATCACCTGAGAGGCTGCCCTCAGGGACAAGGGAGGAGAAGTGGCAGATCTTTAAGGAATTCTTCCATAGTGAGCAAGAGCTAGCAATCCCCCGGAGCAAGAAATCGGGCAAATAAGAACAGAGACTGGCATGGCTGAATTAGGGAGCTGCTGGGAAAGCAAACACACAGGAAGCTGAAGCTGGGGCAGTGAGCTGGTAAGAGTATAGAGATGAAGTATCATTCTAGGAATGGAGTGATGAAGGCCAAGGCAAAGCTGGAACTGAACTTAGGAAGGGACACAAAAAATAACAGGAAGAGCTTCAACAGGTATTTTCAGCAGAAAAAGAAGGTAAATAAGCAGTGCTGGAAAACTGATAACAACAGAGTATCTCTGAGCAGAGATACTCAACTTTTTTTTGCCTCATTCTTCACTTCTCAGTCCACAGCCTCTTGAGTGGTAGGACAGCAGGATGGGAACTGGGGGACAGGCTCATGAAGTGGGCCCATGGAAACATGATGAGATTTAGAAAGATCAACTGCTGGTGCTGCACCTGGGCTGGGACAACCCCTGGTACCAGCACAGGCTGGGCATGACCAGACCCAGAGCAGCCCTGCCCAGAAGGGCTTGGGGGTGCTGTGGGTGAGAGGCTGCACATGGCCCGGCCATGGCACTCACAGCCCAGAGAGCCAAATGTGTCCTGGGCTGCATCCAGAGCCCCATGGGCAGCAGGGGAGGAAGGGGATACTGCCCCTCTGCTCTGCTCTGCTGAGACCCACCTGGAGCACTGCATCCAGCCTTGGCACCCAGCACAGGAGGGACATGAAGCAGTTGTAATGAGTCCAGAGGAGGCCACCAAGATTATCAGAGTGATAGAGCACCTCTGCTATGAGGAAATGCTGAGACAATTGGGATTGTTCAGCCTGGAAAAAAGAAGGGTCTGGAGCGACCTAATTGCAGCCTTCCAATACCTGACATAACTGAAGGGAGCCTTCAAGAAAGACACAGTAAGACTTTTCATGAGGGCATGGAGCAACAGGAAATGGGGGACTGCCTTCATACTAGAAGAAAGTAGATGGTGGTGGTGGTGGTAGTAGTAGTAGTAGTAGTAGTAGTAATGGTAGTAGTAGTAGTTGTAGTAGTAGTTGTAGTAGTAGTTGTGGTAGTAGTATCTAGTAGACTAGATATTAAGAAAAAAATCTTTACTGTGAGGGTGGTGAGGCACTGGCACAGGTTGCCCATAAAAGTTGTGGAATACTCATCCCTGGAAGTGTTAAATGCCAGGTTGGATGGGACTTTAAATAACCTTGTCTAGTTGAAGCTGTCCCTGCCCAGAGCAGGAGGTTTAAAACTAGGTGATCTTAAAAGTCCCTGCCAACCCAAACTATTCTATGATTCTATTCCACATGTCCTCTCACTGGATATCAGAGTGTCCCTCTGTGCTTCCCGAGGAAGCTGTAAAGAGCAATAAGGTATCCTTTTCTGTCAACTAAAAGTTTGGCATCATTCAAGTTCAAATCTCTATGTTCTTTTCGATGGAGCTGGTCCTGATTTTCAGTTTGAACATGTTTGTGTGTTTTTCTGTGTACATTAACACAGAAAAACACAGCTTGAAGTAATGGTCTCAAAATTATAATATTTTAATGTTTATTGCTGTTTCTGACTCTTCTCTGTTGGATGGTTAACATTTGAAAACTGTAGTGTCACATCAGAACGAAACGAAATCTAAGATGCTAACAGATAGGAGAGCTCGTGTACATATTGCAGACCAGCCAAGAGCTCAGAACCTCCAAGAAGAGCAAAGAGCCCAAGACACTGAAAAAGTGACTACTTACTTTTGTAGACTTCTGAAGAAGTATTTTCTGAAGGTTATGTTCTTAATGAATTAATTAAAACCAGTGTGAAGGCTTCCTGATTCTGTACTACATGCTCTTGTTTATAGAAGAACAAAGAAAAGAGGTGTGCGTGGAAATAAAGCCAATGTACTCTTACGAGACCTTAAAAATGTTCCTATTTAAAAATTCCTTCATCTTAAGTTGAGAGTGTTTGCATATTGTCAAGCATGGAAAATATTTATAGATTTGAAGACAAAGTGTACATATCACAACTTGTATGCATTTGAGATGTCCTTGTAAAAGAGTTTTGTGTGATTCTTCTTTTGTGAAGAAAAGATGAAGCATTGTACAAAAGCAGGAAAATGGCAGGAGAAGGGCATCTATAGTAGGTATGGCCTCAGAACATCTTGTACTTCTGTGTAGCTGTTCTGGTGAAGAAAAAAAGGAAGAAGACAATACTTTTGACATAGGGACACTTACCCAAAGCAGACTTTATAGTTTATATAGAGGAAATGGCCAAGCATCAGAGTATTGAACCACACTGACAGTCATTGACTAATTTGATATATATTTTATGTGGCTAATGAAGGGAGAGAGTCTTGCTGTGGTTCTTTAGCTGTTCTATTGCTACTACATGTGCAAGAAGGAAAAAAGGCCCCTTCATGTATCTAGACAGGAAAATGCAAGCAATAAACAAAATATTCAAAATAACATTATAAAAGAAAATTTTGGAGTATCTCTTTTGATGTATTATATATTTCTAACTATCTTTGACTTCTTTGCATAAAAACTATTTTTTCTTTTTTCCACATTTACCTGCCTTCATGTCTGGTGCACTACAAATGAGTGTAATTTATATGTTTGTTACTTCTTGATCGTCTGTGCTAGTGTTACCTAATGTGTTACCTAATGGTATTCTCAGTTTCTGTACCAGGAAACTGGTATTCTCATTTTCTGTGCTTTATTCAGACCTGAAACAGGTACCTTACTAGAACCAGAATTCAATAAACGCCCTTAAAAGTCTATAAAGCACTGCTCATCTGCTCAAATCTGGAGCCTGATAATCTCTTCTAGTTTCTTCCTGGAAGATAACTTTTTGCTTAATTCTGTTTGGTTCATATCAGCATTACATAGGAAGGAGACAAAATGAAATAATGGCCAGGACTCAAACAGCTGTTATACAGAGTCAAAAACAACCATCAAAACCTACCATAAAATCGTTTGAAGCTGAAAGATTCTTAAAGAAGAAAAGGGAAGCAGAGGTAATTATTGTCTATGTTGTTTTAATGCAAATTACATTAACTCAAACCTCACAGTTTCTGGGAACATTTATGGTTACCAATACTGTACTTGCACCGTCCAAAAGCTGCTGACTGTCAAAATGATGTCAATTCAACCAGTGAAAATTTGGCTGAATATTTACACAATTATGATTTTGCAGTTTTTTTTAAATAAGAATTGTTTTGAGGTAAGAGAAATTTCATATTGAATAAATACCATAGATAGGTAGTAATTTGATTGTTGAGAGTATCTATGAGTCTACTAGAAAGAATACATTAAATAAAAACATTTATATTCCATTTTGATTTGTGCATTTTAACATTTTGCACCATAATGTTTGAACTGTTTTATAACACAATATGAAACTGTCTGCTTAATAAATGCTAGTAACAGCTGAAATTGACAATAACCTTAAATCAAAGAGAGATACAGCAATTAAAAAAAAATCTGTATTATCTTGTACCAGAAAATTCATGGATTGTAATTCAAGTTCATGGATTGTGTTTTCATTAGGGGTGCAACTATTACTGCTTTTTACAACTGGGCAACAGTAACAGGAGTCTTTAAATCTAGAGTTTAGTAACCTATAGTAAGACAGTTACTTGAATAACTATTAGGGATACTTTCAAGCTACTAAATCAAAAGCAGATCATAGTCCAGAGTATCTTGTTTCAAATCCCCATGTAGTAAGAATCACATGCTCTGCTAGAGCCCTGTGCAAAATCAGAATTATCCTGTAGAAAGAACAGCTGCAAAATTCTAGGATTTTCTGGCAGTCGGAAGTACTTGTAGTTAGAAAAGGGGAAGAGGGGAAGGAAGGTAAAGGTGAAAGAAGGAAATCATCTTGCCTTTACTCTTGGTGTAGCTGATGCTTGAAATATTTTCAGTGTAAGCATTTCTCTTGTACTAACATGACATAAAAGTAATTCCCTAGTCCATGCTCTATTGAATCTTCTTTATGTTGCTTTGTGAAGAGAAAGGAAACATAAAATTCTGTGTTACTTCTTCAGAACGTATACAAGGAGATAGAAAAGTTTGAGAAGTCTATGACAGGAAATGTCTCTGCAGTACACGGCCATGTGACTGACAGGTAACATTTGGATGTTAAATTGTTAAGTATAGGCTGGATCCTACCGCAGGTGTCTGCTATGTAGACAGCTACTTGAAGAAAGAATAATGTTTCATTTAGTTTAAACTGTGATTATCCTTTCAACGAATGCCAAACTAGCACTGATTTCAGGTCCAACACAATTGCAGTGTCTTTAAATTACCTTTAGTTGTAGTAGGGACAGCTCAAGCTTTCTTCACTACTTTTTGCCATATGTGCAACAAGGAAAGGCTCAAAATGCGTATTTTCTCTGTAGATTTTAGTCATTGGGTCTGTAAGGTCAGTTACCCTTGCAGCAAGATAGGAATGGTTGTGAATGTGCATACATAGTAACACATTTCAAAGGGAAAAGAAGTAACTTTTATCCTGAAACTTATCTGTATGTTGATTTATTTGTGAATAATTGAAAGTAATTTTCATTCTGTCTCCCTTGGTGATATGCATGCCCTGCTCAGAAGATGTGACACTGTTTTATACTGCTGTGGATATTTCTGTGTGTAAACCTGTGATTAATAGCTGCAAAACTACTCAGTGTAGGGCTATATTGAGGAGTAACCCAATTTTCTTTGGCATTCTGTGACCCGTCCTAATTTCCTACTTCTGTGGAATTTGGCTTTGTATTGACAAAGAAACTAATGATTATTTGGCCCAAGTCAGTGCTGGACATTGTCAAGAAGTAGCTGCAGAGCCCACAGAGTGATGCTCTACATGTGTTGTACTTGCACATAACTATACAGACATCTGTGTGAAAAGACCCTTAAGAATGGTAATTCCAATCTTTCTTTTTTTCAATCAGTGATATTCAAGAATTATTGCAAACACAGAAGTTTCAAGCAACAAGTCTAGAAACTATACCAGAGATGAGAACTGAGCTTTTAAATATTTATTCAGATGATGACTATATAAGGAATATTCAAAAACGTGTACAGGAAGATACATTCGCTAGAGAGCAACGAGCAAAGAGACGACAAAAAATGCTAGTGGATCAGTTAGCAGCACACGAGGCTCAAGAGGTGGGAAATTGTATGCTGAAGTACATAGTCCATGTGCATTTAATTAGTAATCTAAAATGTGCTTACAAATATGAAACGAGTACTTCTAGAAGGCTGAATAAAATTTGAAGGGGATAAAGGGACTTATACACACTTATGTCTGAATATCTCTTTTATGTTAACCCTTTAAAAATACAGAAGGTTGGCTGTTCTTTGTCACCACCCTTATGTCATACACCATACTTATAAACTTAAAAGGATAAAATTAAGGCAGCAGAACAAAGATTATTAAAAACTCACTGATGACCTGCCTTCTATTCCCTGTTTCCCTCCCCCAAAATTTGAACATCCTGTGGTATCGAAATGTATACTGGTTCTAAAGAAGATTATTATTTAAGAACAACAAAACATGGCATTCCTTGTTTGAAAACCTGTAGTTACAAATCTTTCATATGAAGGTTTTCATCTGGACTGATGAATTCTGAAATGGTTGTGCTGAGAATCAAATTTTTATTTGCAGTTCAGAGATTTGGTGTTTGATGTGTTACGAAATACAAGATTATGTCTCTGGAGAATGTCTGTGTTCTGTCTAAAAATGAATGTTGCAGATTATTACATTTGAATCCTGTCCCATAAAGAACAAGGCTTTTAAGATTTTTCTTCATACGTTAAAAAGCAGAAGATTCTTCTTCATGCTCCTTTAAAAAGCAGCTTTTAGATTACTAATTTCACAGACTGTCTCTTTTATAATGATTGTATCAAAACACAGCCTTGTAACTTACTGTGTTTTTTTTATTTCTGGTTACTTTTTATTTTAGTATTTCCCTGTGAGTCTTTAGTTTAGATCATATGTGTTGAACATATATAGCTGAGCCTATCTCTACTGCTAATACTAATAATATTAGTAATAATATCTCATAATAGTAGCATTTCAGATGTGTAGTATCTCTGAAAATATGAGCTATTGCACGTATATATATATTTAAGCCTTGACACCTAATATCTGGAGATTTTTTGGAAATGTTAAGAAAAAGTTTTTTGGGGTAAACATCTAGAAGTTAGATGCTGCTCAATGTCTCAGACCTATATTCTTGAAAAATACCTGTAGTGACTTAGAAAAGTCCATCTCTAGATATATCCTGTCTCTGAGTTCTTATTCAAAGAGATTTACATCATGTTCTTGTTGATACATGTAGGCCTTGATGAGAGTTTTGCAACCCACTTGCCTGAAATCACTGCAGTCCCAAAAACTTGTTCTTTAAGCGCTCTCAGCTCTTGCAGCCCCAGCAGTGTGGACCACTGATTCTAAAAGCTATGGCTACCAGAGCACTTGGTGGATGCAGCAGCTCAGACTGGCTCCAGAGAGGCTCCAAATCAAGTGAAAAATAGCAGTAGTGTTCCTAGCTTCCCAGGAAGAAAAATCAGCTTTGCTATACAAACAATTGAAATCACATACTGCAGGGATGAGAAGGAAAGACAAATTAGCATTTGACTGAAACAGTAATCTGACCATATCAGAGCATATATTTAGTGATAATTTGGTTCTAAATTAACAGAGGAAAAACTGTTTTGTTGGAAATTCATGAGATTTCAGAATTAGGTGCTACTTGACTTAAGAGAAGTGGGAAGCAAACTGAGGTATTTTCTTTAAAAAATGAATGAAAAGAGAAAATAGTTCAAGATTTCTTTTTCCATCTATTAAATATTGAACCAGAAGGTGTTTGTTGACTGAAATTGCAGCTGTTTATATACGTTGAGGTCTGAGTTTTACCTCCACTGTATAAATCTTGAACCTGGCATGGGATCATTTAGAATGGAAGGAATTTAATCCAGACTGCTGTAATGTGTTTCATATCCATATTTATTAATGTTTATTAAAATAAACTTGTTCAATTTTTTTTCTTTTGGTACACTGCAAGGTGGAACCTCAGAGAGAAAATATTTTACAATTACATGACAGTACTCTAAGTGGAGCACAGCATGATGCCAGTCAGATTTTCATAGGCAGGTGTTGAACGTATTTGACAGTTGTATGGTTTCATCTCAACTGAACCTTTATCTCCACCATTTCAACAAATTGTTGGTGATTTGTACTTGTTATTTTTAATGCTCTTTTCAGATTTTGTATCTCTGATGTAAGAAGTTATCAGACATAATTTCCTACCAGCAGTAAATTGAGAATGTGAAAATGGGAGGCGAAACAAATTGTTACTAGCTTATTACTTGTCAATCAAATAGATTTGTGTGTGCTAAGCTCCAAGTTTTGATCATAAAATGGTAATTTATGACTGAAAAACAGCACAGAAATGTATCACTTGTATGTAAATCAAACAAGGAAATAGAAAAATAGAAGAATACGATATAGTGACTATGTATGAGCCACACGAAATGTAAACACATTAATGTTTGGCCACTGGATGCCACTGTTGTCTTAAGTAGGTAAACTGACAAAAGAGTCTATTATGCTTTCTTAATATTAATTTTTCAAAGTATTACTAAGTTGTCCCATTTGTGATATTTATGATTTCTTCAAGCACTTCACAGTTCTCTGTGAAGATGTTGATACAAAATGTTAGGTTAAAAACTTTTTCTACAATTTTTATTTTGTGTCCTTGTATGTTCAGAAGTTTCAAAACTTGCCAGCCTTTGGGTACTTGCCAGGCTTGAGTACATTCTGTATTCCTTTTTGTGAGAAAGATAGCTACTGATGTTGCACTCCTCCATCCAATGAGGATCCTTTTTGAAACTATGAGTTTGGAGTTTGGTGTTTGGAATCCTTATTTATCTGTTGTGTAGTTTTGAGTGAATTGCCTTTTCTGTTTTTCTTATGCCTCAAGAATTTCCTACTGGCTCTCTTTAGGCCTAGTGAGCATGCCAAAGTATTTCATCACTTAAAATATTGAAGTTCTCTACCCTTTTAAAAAGAGAAGATCTGTTTTGGCTCCTGTGAAGTGTTCTAAATGAGCATCTTCCAATTTACTTTATGAAGAGGAATCACCTACAGGAGGTGTTTTATTTTCTCACTGGACCAACTGTTTGCTCCATTCAATTGATGGTTTGCGTATGACGAATGACCACTCTGTTAGGGTGGCTCCTTCAATTCACTGCGAATAAGGATTTTAACATCAATTTTCCACTGGTGAAGGTTTATTACTGCTGTAATAATTTGTGGTTAAGGGTAAGCAGCAACTAATGAAAAAAATTAAGGATATTTACTTGCAATAGGAAGTAAATTCTGTAATCTCCACTCTTCTTTGAAATCTCAATTGAAATACTAAGTACCATGAAACAGTGGAGGCAGAAAAGGGCAGTGCACCTCCTGTTATTGCCTTGAGCTCATGAAAGTAAGAGAAAATGGGCAGATTAACTCTTCAGTAGGCAGCACTTTTGGAAAATTTTTTCACCTGAGCAGTATTAAATGACTCAGAGAACTGAGTTGTTATGACTGCATTGTTTTCCATTTCAGTTGGATATATGATGATAATTCCCTCCATAGACAAACAATTTACAAATATTATACTAAAGATAAAGAACAAAACAAGACACATTTGAAATTAGATCTTGATTTAGTGAAAAGCTTTGTAGAGAGATAATATACCATCCAGGTGAAGGACTCTAAGATTAAGGCCTGAGATGATAGCACATTTGTCATGGGGACTGTCTTGAGACTCAGTACTAGGAAAGCAGAGGGCAAAGCTCACATTTTGGCTAAAATAAGGAAAATGTTAAGATATTTTATATTAGCTTAATATTTTCAAGTCACCAGAATTTAATTGGAAGGTACTTTATTCCCAGTAATTGTGAAGGGAAAGGAACTTAAAAAATATGGAAAGAGATATTTGCTTGTTTGTTTCTTTGATATCTCCCCAGCATCAACATTAAATATCTAAATTTTTTAGAAAGTTCTTCTCTTATTGCAACTGCAACAGTCATGCTTTGCATTAGAACTCTATTACAGGTATCCCAGCTCCATTGTGTAGGACAGATCTAGACCTCTTCATAGAACTTTTTCATAAATAATGTCATATGCAATCAAGTTGGATTTTTAATTTATTGGTGAAGTTACATAAGGTGGTTTGCCTTCTCTGTCACAGACAGCTGATGAAAAAATAAACCAGATTGAAAGATAATAGAAGTGATACTTTATTTTGTGTGTTTTGTTTTTTTGTTTTTTGGGATTTTTTTAATTACTACTAATTGACTTTACTTGTGCCTCTGTTTTTAGGAGAATGAATTTGAGATGTTCAAATCAGATCCCAACTTAAGTCCTTAAATTTGAATACATTTCATAGCAGTTTTGATACATCAGAAGCAAATATTCAGCAAATCAGAAATTTTCCCTAGAATTCTGCTGTAGCACTGGTATTTGGCAATGATGCTTATAAGGCAAGCTGATGTTTTTGTTCAGAACTCAAAAGGAGTTTTGGACTGTGATAGAAAGGCAAAACTTGATGTTTGATTAAGCATTAGTTTAGGTACCAAGAAAAGTCTGGAGAAGTGTAGCAGTGAGAAGACACTATTATGTTTCAAGAATACTTTGAAAAATAACAACGCACAGCCTTCAAAGTGTCTGTGCATACAGACCATGTCTCAAGTAATGGTTCAGAATGATTTTCCTTTAGTACTGCATAGTACATTATATTCATGTCCCAGTAAGGACATTGGAACTATTACCCAGAAGTCTTGTATTTTGCTCGGTTTTGAATTCTTCCTCATAGTCCCAATCTGCTGTATAGGGAAGAATTTCAAATATGTAGAAAATAGATTGCTCAAGGATGCTGAAGATTATGGTTGAGAATGGGGACTGGTGAATAACAGGGTTAAATTAATGATTGAGGAAAGAGTATATGTTCAGATAAGAAGCTGCTATTTGAAATATGCTGCAGTTTCTTTGCACATGGGAAATAACAACATTAAAATGGAGTTAGTCTGACCAGGTGTATTTTTACTGGGTATCTCACTTAAGACATATTTTGAATTCTTACATAGTTTGTGCAAATTGTACTAATAAATAGATATGAATGTTGTTCTGAATTGATGTCCCATATAAATAGGTGAATTCCGTCATATGATGACCTTCCTATTTCTCATATTAGTCACTGATGAGTTTCTAGGAAATAGTTTATCAATTGTGCTTAGTACTATTATATTTTTATCTTTTAGAAGGCTTACCGGGAGGAGCAGCTCATTTACAGACTAATGAAACAATCTCAGCATGAGCGAAGGATTGCTGCTCAACTCATGCATGTTCGGCATGAAAAAGAGGTGCTAAGGCAAAACAGAATTTTCAGGGAAAAGCAGTATGAAGAAAGACGACAGAAGGAGTTACAGGAAGCTCTTGACAGAGAAGCGGTAAAAGATTGATTTCTGAATTGCTGCAGGAGTGCTAGAATACCTTCCTGTTGCAAAATTTGTGTTGTCAACTGTTAGACTTCAGGACTTTTCTAGGGACATGATGATTTAGTGATAAATATATTCTTTTCTCTTTGTTCAAAGTCACAGCTATAAGCAATAAGGATGTAACTGTAGCTGTAGGACTGAGTACATTTTGTACTGTGTTAAAAGTTTGGGGGAATTTTTGTGGAGAAAGAACAGCTAATCTACCTGATCCAGTGAAAGGGGGCCCTGCCCACGGCAGCATGTTTGAACTAGGTGGCCTCTAAACGTCCCTTCCAACCCAAACCATTATATTATTCCATGATCCTGTAATAAGGGATAAAGCTGAGTAGCTGAAAGTCTGATTTTTCTTCTTGATTTTAACTTTGTAGGAAGACATCTCTGTGTGCTGAGTTTTAAAAGGCACAGTCTCACAGAGGCAAGAGGACAATAACCTAAGGTCCTGTTTCAGGAATCATGTTCTTAATTTCATTTAGATATGATTTATTAAAGTCTGTTTTCGAAAAATGCTGGAGTAGTTTCACTCATGAGTGCTAATTTTTCTTTGAAACTTTAAGTTGATTAAAAGGACTTAAAATTCTGTGGAAAATTGCCAAGTGCTATGCTCGTAGTAGGTTATAATGTAATATTAGATTTTTTTTTTCTCCTGTCAAAAATGATCATCAACTCCAAATCTTCTAACACAGCTGGAATCCTCTGTAATCAGCAGCTATATCTATTGATTACTTCACCTCTTTAAGTATGCTTTCAGCCACCACCACAGGAGGTGGTGATGGAGCACACCACTATAGGAACTACTGATAATTTTCTACCATGACCAGAAATCTTTCAAAGATTGAACAACATCAATAATATGAAATTATCTGAAGATCAGAATCTACTAAGATAAATTACATATTCTAAACAGGTTGTTACACTGAAAGCTGCAATTTCACTGCCCTCAGGGACTGAATATGTCTTAATCTGTTTGTCATAAAAGAAGTAATGGATTTCTTCTTTATTTTATTATATTTTAGAAAGCAGACAAATGGGAATTTATAAAGTGAATAAAAATGTTTAGATTTGTTTATGTGTTAGTCTGACTGCTGGCTATGCAACTCTGGTGAGAATTGAGCTGGTTTTATTTCTTAAGTTAATTTTCATTTTCAGAACTGTGTACCTCTGCACTTTCATTTTCATTGCAGTCTCAAATTTTTTCCTTAAAAACAATTCTAGGCTCTTGCAAAACAAGAAACTATTGATAATGAAGAACAAATAACCAGAGAAAGAGAATACCATGATAAAATTGCTGCCGAAAGAGCTCAGGCACGCTATAAAAGGCATTATTCTATATGTTGGGAAATGATAGGCCAAATCATTGATGTGTCGACAAAAATAGGAGAATATCGTCAACTGACGAACAAGTGAGTATGTAGCAGCTAGGCAAAAATAACAGCTGTTAGGTAGCTGTTCGGCTGCATTAATCAGACTGGTTTAAGTATTATAGGAAGTTATGTACTTTCTCAGATATTTTACATGGCAGCTGCAATTAGTTTATATGTGAGAATGGTGACATTATTTTCATGTGAGAATTCTCTGGTGTCTAATACAGAGTGAACTAATGCTACAGCTTTAGCATAATTTCTTGAAAACTCAACTAACTTGAATTCTTAGGAGACCAAAATCCACTAGTGCCATAGTTTGTGGAACTGCTGATTTCCTTTCTTATTAACAAATTCCTTAGTTAAAAGTTAAAACTGAATGGTGCTCATGTCATCCTAGTTTGCTTCACTAGGTGAACACTTCCTCAGAATAATACAAACAGGATGAATTTCCCAAGGTCTATTAACTGCCTGGAGTCTCCAAAGCACATCAACTGAGCCCAGATACTTCTGAGTCCTCCAAGCTGTGATTCCCTCTTCTTATATGCCCTAATTGCACAGGGTTTCTGAGAAGGTCCTACAAAGGCAGTAATCTCCAAGTGCCTGTGCTGTAAAAATGTTTCAAGTATCATGGAGTGGGGTGTTATTGCTGTGGTTCTTTCTTTAATATTCAGTGATTTGATTGTGGGCTTAGACTTACAGTATTAGAAATTATGCCAAAATCTTATTGTTTTTTTATTGTAATTGTATGTTAAAATAATAAAAGTGTAACCATATGAAATACACATGATTATATTTCATGGAAATTACATAAATTTAGGCTTATTTAGTATATGGTACAATAATCAGCCTAGGCACACAGTTTAGTGAAATTACTAACAAAAGAAAAAGTTTAAATAATATAATTCTGAATTAATTTTGACTTTGAGAAAAAAATATTCTCTAGATTTTTTTGGCAAGAGGAGACTTTACACCACAAAAGGAAAGAATATTTTGGGGCAGGGAAAAGTAGCGATAGCAAAATTGTTACAACACAGCTCTGCTAGCCAAATATTGCGTGATGACACATTTGTGAAAACACTGAAGTCTACAAGTGCCTACAGCTGCCATAAAAGCAAACAAACACAAGAAGCTGTAATAATTACAGGACGCATTATAAAATATAACTAGTTTAGCATATGCTTGTTTCATGATTGGAATTCTTGTAAATTTGGATACACTATTGTGAAATATCCAACCCTCTAATTTTTGGTTTAAAACTTTTTTTTTTCTTTTTCCTTTTTTTCATTTTTATGCAGCCGTGTTCCACTAAAACTGATGATGGATTGGAAGGAACTTTTTTTAAATGGAAAATCATTATATGAACAAGCCTCAATTCAACCTTTGCCAGATGAACCTAGCCCCGAACAACTTGTAGAGCTGAATAAAATGAGTCTGTTAGATGAAAAAGATTATGGTGAATACAAGGTACACCCAACTCATACGGCATAATGGAAGATAATACACCTTGCTTTGTCATAATCATAAACTTCATGTTGTGATCTTGCATTTTGTTCTATTACTGGTTTCTATTGTCAAATTTAGACAAGCATTTTCTTTTCATTCCCTGATGTTTTTATATGAAAACTGTATTTGATGTTAGTAGCAGTTATAATTCTATTCTTATATATAACCTTGGTTATATTTCTTGAGTTGTAGGACCAGCATGTTAATTGCAATGCAGAGAATTTTCAGCTAATTGGAATTTAAAGGTATAATTAATATTACCAGATTGGAAAATGCAACAGAGTGTAACCAGAAAAAGCAGTAAAATGAAATACTAGACGTGTGGCAAAACCTGAAATCTTAATTTCAGCAATTTTGAGTGAAAGCTCTCTAACAAGATTTATTGGTTTGAGTGAACTATTTGTTATAATACAGTAACCTTTTTTGGAAATTATTAAAAATGGCTGACTTTTTCTTAATCTTCTGGTAGAATACAAGTAAATATTTTTCAGGATATATTAACTTCATCAACTTTTCAATATGTCAATGTTATTTTAAATTGAAAGATTAAGGGTTGATAGTTCCTTGTTAAAATGTATTGTACAGTTTCAAAATTATATTAATTATTATATTCAATAAATCCCACTACATATTTAGGCTTTTCAAATAGACTGGTGAGTAGAATGTGACAAAATCATGGCAAATATCCAGTCTTTTTCCTGTTGGGGATTTATAACTACAATATATGTTTGATTTTTATCCACATCCTGAGCCACTTGGTACATTTTTGTTTTGCAGTGAGTATAAATGTTCATTATGAGTATCTGTGATGAATGCCTGAAAGCTCAATTTACTTAATTTTTAACATATGCTTTTCTGATCTATCTCTTTATGGAGTCCTTATTCAGAGCATGCCAACTCATGTATGAATTTTGTGATTATTTTCTTAGGTGAAAAAAGAGCTATACACAAAGTCATCAAGGAGGACATAAAAGGCAGGAAACAGAGAGTACTAATGAAAAAATATTTTTTTCAGTCATATTTTTGCTTACATTATGAAATCTCAGTAATATTCTCTAAGTGTAACATCACTGAACATCACAACTTTGTGATGTGTAACATCACAAACATTTATTGACACATTTAAAGCCTCTTTTTTCCTGCCAGGCTATTTCAAATTATTTGATAAATAATTTATTCCCAGATATTATTAGTCTTATGCCTTTCTGAATCATTGTTCAAATTATTATTGAATCATTATTCAAAAACTGGCTTCATATGACATGTGAAATTGTTGGCACCAGTTCATACTTATGTCTTCTAAAAACCTAAGTGAAAAGCTAATTCTTTCTAAGTCTTGCTTCTAGATAAAAATTTGTTGGCAGGTAATTCTCACAATGTTTTTGCAGATTTTCATAACGTTTGTGAAATGAAATGTTTGTCCTGCCAGGACAGGCAGTTTGGCATCTCTCAAGAATACTTTGCCTACATTGCACATTACATATTACCTTTTATTGTGAGAATATTTTTTGAAAATACCATGTTATAAATTGTGGCTAATCACTTAATAAATTAGTACAATAACCAAAAACCAAGCATGGCATTATGTACTGCTCAAATAATTTCTGGTTTCATTCAAAAGTATTGACCAAGAGTTACATAAGTCGCACCTGGATGCCTGAAAACGCGTTTCTGACTGGTAAAGTATTTTACCTCTTGACATGTACAGTCTGGAAATTTTCTGGTAAAAAGGGCAAGATAACTGAAAAGTGGGGGAACCCATTCTACTTAGAATTATTTTTTTCTAGAGGTCTAATAGAATTTAAAGCAACTGATCCATCTCTACCTATAGGTTTAAAGAAAAATTATTCAGATAGTGCAAGTATTTGGGTTTTTTAAGGATGTCTTTTCAATTACACATGAAGAAGTGTGTTTTCTGAGAGATGATGGAGAGGGGATATGGTGCAACTCAAAAATATTTACTTTATTTGTTTTTACTGATTAAAAATAAGTGACTTCTAATTTTAATTTAAATTTATTTTAGACTGATAAGTAAATTGTTTTTTTCTGCCTAGCAGACGTGTTCAAAGTCAGCATTGGTCACGTTCTACTAGTAGAATGTATGCTATGGCAATAAGTGGTTCAGATAGTAAATTCAGGAAAATGTTGCATATTCTACCCAGAACATGAGTTCAAAACCTTATCTTTGAGTAGAACTTTAGCATTGTTCACTTCTGTTGATGGGGATGAAATTTGTGTCATTTATAGAATGATACAATTGTTTGGATTAAAGGTTTGTGACGGTCATTTGCTTAAAGTAGGGCCAACTTCTGAATCTGGTAAGGTTGCTTAGCATTGTTTGGTCAACTTTCAATTATTCCAAGGGCAGAGATTTCACAGACTCTCCATGCAATCTTTTCCCATGCTTTACTAGTCTCATTGTGAACCAGTTTTTTCTTCCTTTTTTCCTGCTTGGAATGTTTCTGGCTGAAACCTCTGACTTTGCCTTCAAAGCTTTGTTTTACACCCAAAATGAAGCGACAAACTAGAATCTAATTGGAAATATTATTAGTCTACACATTTCTAAACAGCTGTTAAATATCCTCCAACCAAATGAATATTAATACAGGAGTAGTATTATTCTGCATACTAAAATATCTTTTAGCGTCTCACAGCATAAACTCCAGGACAGCAGGACTTTCCTAGTGCTATGAGATATGAAACTGATAGATAAAAGTACGATTCTGTGTTCCATTCCTTGGACTACATTCTTTCATTCTTCCAGTATGATTGTCAGTAAAATGATGTTTACTAGTAAAACTTAGTAAATCATACAACTGCTAAATTTATATTTATCTCAGGGTAGATGAACTGGAAGTTTCTACTTGGTATTTCCTTCCCTTAAAGATGTTTGAATTTGTTTGAGTTGTTGGCTTTGGTTTGATTTTTTTCTCTCTATTGAATATGTGTTAGGCAAACACATATATTTGAAATCTTTATTCATGAATTTTTCAGATATTTAAAAGTGATACTGGGCAATAATGTTGCCCAATTTTAGAATGCAGAATATGAGAATAGTGGATTTCTAATACAAAAATCTGCTACTAATTAATTCTATTGTATTGGTGAAATAATTTTTCATGTTTATGGAATTAAAAGAGTGATACAAGAATCTGTATTAAATTTGCACAGCAAAGTTCTGGTAGTGGGGGGCTGCAGGGGTGGCTTCTCTAAGAATCTGCTGGAAGCTTCCCCCATGTCCGACTGAGTCAATGGATGGGCCCATCACTGGCCCAGCCTGAGCCAACCAGGGATAGCAGTGACACCTCTGTGATAAAATATTTAAGAAGAAAATAAAGGTTTTGTGCAGATGTCAGAGAAGAGTGAGAAGGTGTGAGAGGAACAACTCTGCAGACACTGAGGTCAGTGGTGAATGATGGGGAGGAAGTGCTCCATGTCCAGTTGTTGAGATTCTACTGCAATGCATGGAAGTGCATGGTGATGCAGAGATCCATCTGCAACCCCGGAGGACCCCACACTGGAGCAGGTGGATGTGCCTGAAGGAGGCTGTGACTCCACAGGAAGCCTGTGCCGGAGCAGGCTCGTGGCAGGACCTGTGGCCCATAGAGAAAGGAGTCCATGCTGGAACAAGTTTGCTGGCAGGACTTACGACCCCGTGGGGGACCCAGCCTGTTCCTGGAAGGCTGTACCCCATGGAAGGGACCAAGCTGGAGCTGTTTGTGAACTATAGCCTATGAGAAGGACTCAGGCTGAATATATTGGTGGAGGACTGCCTCCTGTGGGAAGGACCGCATGCTGGAGCAGATGAAGGTTCCTCTCTGAGGAGAAAGCAGCAGCAGAACCAACATGATGAATTGAATATAACCTCCATTCCCTGTTCTCTTGTTCTGCTGGGCAGGAGGAGCTACAAAATTTGGAATAAACTTTAGCCTGGGAAGGAGGAAGGGCTAGGGGGTGGTGTTTGTAGGATTTGTTTTAGTGCTCACTATTGTGCTCTGATTTTGATTCATAATAAATTCAACCAGTTTCCCCAGGTCGAGTCTATTTTGCCCATAATGGTGACTGGTGAGTGATCTCTTAGTATCCATAACTCATGAACCTTTTGTTGTATTTTCTCTATGGCATCCATCCAGAGGCAGAATCATAAAATCTGTGAAATTGTTTATATAAGTACTTGTCTCTCTAGTTATTAGCAAATATCAATAAATATTTAATGATTATGACATTATTATAGGTTTTAATGAGGTTCTGTTCTAAAAACTATGTTATTATTGAGTACTATTCGAATTTCATTAATTTGTGTATTTTTTATGTGAATAAGTACATATATTTAGAAAGATGGAAGGCAAGATTATAGCAATATTGAGATTTGCTACTTTGTCATTTATACAGAGTATGACAGGAGAATGGAGACCAACTGAAGAGAACAGTGAAAACAAACCTCCTCTTAATAATAACATATTGGGTCATGTGCTTCGTAGACTGATGGAGATGTTCTATCCTCCAAAACCCAAATCTTCACGTGAATTTCCTTCATTTCCCATCAAGGGATGTGTTTTGGGAAAAATGTTCAGTGGAAAAACTACGTGTGCAAAGTTTATTGAAAAAGGTAGAGGTTGTTTGTTTGTTTGCCTAAAATTCTTTAAAATGTTTGTGTTAAAATCCCACTCTTAAAATTGGTTGGGCAAATCCTTGCATTAATAATTCTTGAACCTCAGATGAAAACAACTTACATTAGAAGCCCAAATTAAATAATTAATTTAACTGCTTGTAATAATTTCTCTGTATGTATACTCAACTCATATTGTAGTTATCTAATATTTTTGTGTATTAGTTTGCAATATTCAGGTACTATCTGTTGGTACTCTGGTTCAGGAGGCCATTGAAGCTTTTCTTAATAATGAAATGGAAAGTGAGCCCAGCATAATTTCACAGGAAGCAGAGAATTCTGTAAAACAAAATGAAGTAAGTATATTCCCCAGTTTTTGTCTTCGCTCTAACAGGTAGAATGAAATTTGTAAGGAAAAAAAACATGATTGAATTTTTTTACTCAATTTCAAACTTAATTCTAAGTTTTGACAGGTGAGACTGGAAGAATCAGCTTGAATTTACAGTTTGTTTTTTTTTTCTGTAAAATGCAATTTTCATTCTAATCCATTTCCTGTCATATTTGATACAAGGCCCAGGAGAACTTACTGAATTCACCACCAAATCTAGAGGAGCTCCAAACAGAGCCCACCACAGGTAAGTATTTCTTGCTGCACAGATTTTCCCGGGTCCCAAGGTGCCTCAGGGCCTTGGGCCAAGGTCTCAGGGCCTTGGGACACCTCAGTTTTTTTCATGTCCCAGTAGACATTTTCCCCAGCCCTCCTTTTGTGGAAAGATCTGCAAAAGCCCTTTTTGTTGCTCCTCTGCCTAGACATAAGACAAGGCCTTTTCCCCATGAGGACAGCAAAAAACTGAAACAAATTTCCTGGAGAGGCATTGTAGTCTCCATCTTTGTAGGTTTTCCAGATCACATGGGGTAAACAACTGAGAGTCATGGTCTGACCTTATAACTGATGCCACTTGAGCTGAAGGTTCTATTTGAACTAGGTGACATTGAGAAGTTGCTTCCAACCTGAATTTCTCAATGCTCCTATGATTCTAACAACTTTATGTACCTTCTGTATTGATTTGTTCAAAGAATGATAACAAGCCATGTACTTTTATTCTTTATCTGTAATAATGAATTTGATAGTATTAGCATCATCAAACTTTATTTTAGAGCCTATTTTAGACAATTGTCCTGTTGAAAAGGATCCATCCCAGGAAGAATTTGAATTGAATAACAGTCAGGATGGCCTATCCAAGGTTAGTAGTCCAATTTTAGTTTCTACTTTATAAAAACACATTAGTTAAAATGGTAAAGTGAATTAAATGGTGACACCATTTCATCATTCTGAATTACTGAAATCAGTTCAAGTATTTTCTGTATTTTCTGAAATATGACAAGGGCTTATTGTGAAAATCTGTTCCTCCGTATGTTGTTTAGAGTTGTACATCTTGTTAAAATTCTATATTTTCTTGTGAAATCTCACTTTTATGTAAGATGTGGTATTTTCTATGACATTTCTGAGTTGCAAAAATGTATTTCTGCTTGCTGCTGCCAAGCAGATCATTCATCCCATGACAAGGTTTCTTTTCTTTACGTTAAAAATGCTTAATTCTACAGTGATTTCTTTGGCCCACTGCTCATTCAAAATTACTTCCAAAGTTAAGATATAAAAGAATCCCTGTAAAACTAATGAATATATGTGCTGATGTATGAAATAAACAGTGGTAGTGGAAATCAGAATAAGCTGAGAATCAGAACACTTAATTTTAATTTCTTGGTGTTCATAGCCTTGGTTTCTCTATCTTGTTTTTTTCTGCATTTTTTTGGAGTGTAATCATGGAAATCAGCTGGAGATTTCAATTAAACTAGCCATTTTTTACAATTAAAACTATTCTCCTTAATAGACCCCCCTCAACTATTGAACATTGATAAATAACAGCCACCACCCCAATATGAATAAATAAATAGTATGTGATAGAAAATGTGGAGTCATACACTTTTCAACTACTCTTTTCAATGACTTTTACGGACATTCTGAGCATACGTTGCACTCTTCCACAGCTATCTGTACGTGCCCAACTCGGTGCTGCATCACAGAAATGGCTGAAGAACGGAAAAAGTGTTCCTGATGAATTACTAATAGACATCCTTTTGGAAGCCATTGCGTATGAAATTGTATAGATACTTGGTTTTATCTACTCTTGTTTGACAGTAAATTGTCTCAAGCTACCCTGCAGTGCAGTTAGCACTTAAGTTCCTACAGGAATATCATTTTAGTTGTATTACTCCCATTAGTATACTGTAAGTCATAAAATAGATTTTCCTATTTATTACTTCAGAAAAAAAGTTATTTGGGAAAATTATACCTCTGAACTGTCTCTGTTGAGTGGTTTTGAAATCTTTATTTACCAAGACAGCAAAAATTGTTTTGTTTCTGATTTGTTTCATTTTAATTAGACTTGATGTTATTTTCTTCTGATTTAAAATCCATTACTTTTCAGTCTAATAATATCTGTCATATTCTGTATGCATAAGGAAATTTAATGTACTGAATTAAGAATGGATGGTGGCTAGAGCAAGCTGTTCTTCCAGTTTTATTATTAAGCTATCATTTCACTGAGTAATTCTGGTTCTTCATTTCCTTTTAGCCAAATACCACCAGAGAAGGGGTGGATTGTGGAGGGGTTTCCAATGACAATTAATCAGGCAAAGCTATTTGAAAAATCCTATACAGGGATTGATGTAGAAGCAAAAGATCCAATTTCTGAAAAGCTGTCCCTTGCTATAGATCCCAGAGCCCCTAACGAGCCTCCTCCTACCTCACCTGCATTTGATATTTCTATATTATTGGATATTTCAGACAGTCTGGTACTGAAACGTGCAGCTAACATGAAGTGTAAGTTTCCAACTCCTATTAACAAATAAAATGACAAGCAGATATATGTAAGTTGTAGTTATTAATGCAAAATAGTATTACTGGACAATTTATGTATGTCTCACAGTATCACTTTTGTTAATTGTGCCTTGAATACTTCCAGGTTATTTCAGATACTTCTGTTTGCTTCAGTCAAAGGCAGATCAGAAGTGTGCAAGTGCATGTGTATATGTTCTTTTGTATTTGTACTCTCTTCTGTATTTGAACTCTCACTGCAGCTGAGATAGCACAGTGGGCAGTGTTAGATATCACATAAAACAGCAGCTGGAAAAAACTACAAGTTCTAACAGATGCAGAATATACTGCATTACAAATGAGTTTCTGTAAATAGTGTTTTTCTTCAGGAGACACACCTAGAAAGGGAAAAAGGAAATTATAAACAGAGGGATGTGCCAATATTCATTCCCTGAGAGTGCCAGAATAAATTCCCTATTGATTACTGCCTTTGCCTTGTCTTCAGTTAGTCAGTGAATGATCTGAAATCAAAGTCAATTCTGGCCAACCGAGCAAAGGTATCAAAGACTTTTTGAGAGCTGTTTCACTTCCAGACCACACATTTAAGGGCTTGGTGAAACAGAATTTTTTTTAATTAGTATGTAATGTATTATCCAAATTATGAGGAGATTCTTCTTTGTTGTTTTCTTTGCAGATGGCAAATAGCTTGAGTTAAAGCACCATTTTCATTTAGCTTTTATGTATGGGTAGGAGTGAGGATGGGACAAAATTTTGAAGCTTTTGCTAAAAATCTGGTGAGGATAAATGTACAGACATTTGAAAATTGCTAATTTTAAGACCTTGTGCTGCCAAAACACTTGTAACATATGGTTGTATTTAATATAATCTCAGAAATACAAATAGAATTTATTTCATATGATGTAAATGTGATGATAGAGAGGGTCAACAGAACAATTAAAAATCAGAATTCTTTTAAAATGGTATATTTCTAATGAATTAAAGGCTTTTTTAAAATTTAAAGAAGACTCAGAGAGAATACCTTGTCTTTTCATGATTTGGAATGTCTGTTCATTGTGAAAAGTAGGTACTTTGGATGAAATTGGGAAAACACCTTCTAATTGGTAGAATAGATAAACCTGAAACAGTTGCCCACAGGAGAGCTCCATCTCTTCAAGTGGAGATTTTTATGGCTGAAATGAATTCATTAGGAAATGTTAGTGCTATAATTGGCTGTGCACTTAAACAGAGGAAAAGGCAGGACATCCTGTTGGTGTTGGCTGGTACCCAACTTTTAAGTTACAAAGTGTAAGATCAAGAAACACTGAATTTGTTCGTATAATGATTATCTTAGTTTGGGTAAATAACTGTCTGAATAATTGCCTTTTTCAATATATGCTTATATATTGGTTTTCCACACAGTAGATAAAAGATCAGCATCTCAGGCTGAACAGAGCAGCAATCAAAAATCATATGCTGAAATCCTAGAAGAGAAGATTGACTTGGCCAGGGAGCAGGTGCTACATAGGTAAGTTATATGAAGTACAAAAATAACACTTCAGCCAGATACAGGCATATAACTGATCTGAATCTCATATGTGATCCAGGACAACACTTACATGCTTAATGTTAAGAATTTACTTAGATCTTTCTATAATGTGGAGCCTAAAGGATATTTTCATTTTCTGCACAATATAAATTATCCTGGAAAATAAGAATTCTTGTGTTCTGATTTTCCAGGGTATTGTTCCAAGGAGAATTTAGTTTTCAGCTATATATTGCATGAACTATGTGTATACATTCTGTATATATATGTGTGCACTTATATCTGAGGTCTGTCACACATGTGACTGCTGTTAAGTGAAATACACTTAATTTGAGTTAGAGATTTTGTAAAATGTTATTTTCCACTTCTACATTTACAAAAGCAACTTAGTTTTCTAATTTAAGTTGAATTACTAGATGTTTAACTTTACACAAAGAAGAAAATAAAGAACAAATCTTTCTTCTGAACATTTGATACTTGTAACTGTTTCAGACTATTATATTACGTATTACTATTGGTTTAATTGTGATATTAGGAAGTAAATGTAGTGTGTGACATGAAAGAGTAAGAAATACATTTTTAGTTATCAATAGAATTTTGAAAACTTTCTTATATTTAAAATGATAGTGTTGATGTAGGTGGAGTTGTTTTAGTGTTAAATTAGATGACCTGCTTTTTCTTTATCAATTTTAGAAAATGTTTTTTTTTCCATTAGTTAGGTTTTAATTTCATACCTTGATACGATTTTTGTAGAATTTCAGGTTTCCTAAAGACATGGCCAAAATTAGAGAAATGGTTTTCAGTCCATCAAATCAATCTAGTGAAAGTAAATGCAGAGACAGAAGAAAGTCTTGTGTGTGAAACAGTGAAGGAAATTATAATAGAAGAAATTGTGAAAAATCAGAATAGAAGTAAGTTATCATAGTCTTCTTTTATAGAATTCAGTAACAAAAGACGCTTTTTTTATAATTAACACTAATAATTACTGTATAAAATTATATGTCAACCTACATTTTTGCTGCTGAGGATTTGCCAGTTAGTGATAACTGCATCAGAACCCTGAACTTTTCTGTTGTGCTTTCACCTTTTCAGAGTATATGGACCAATTTCACATAAAAATGAAGGCATTAAATTCAGTTCTTTCTTCCTGGTTTAAAAATTACAGCCAGCATCTTCATCTATGGGATAGCATAATTGTATAAGAAAGTATAATTTGCTATTATGAACATATAGTCAGTATCATGTATCATATATCAGTAGCAGCATAAAAATATGGATAAGTAGAAGTGGTTTTGACAATTAATTTTGGTACATCTTTGTTTCATTTTTCTTCATTCTACCTAGAAAAAAGGAATAATTTAAAATAATTTAAAAAAAAAAACAAAAAAAAAACAGATGAAACATCCAGGGGGACAAATGCATCATGTAAACCTGCAATAGTGACCTCTAAATAACGAGTTTTTTTCATAACTAATATGACAAGATCTTCATGTCTTCTATCACCAAAAGAAGAAAAAAGCAAACTTGAAAAGCACTTGTGACAGTAAAAGTTTATCCCACTACTCCTGTGCAAAGTTTCTAGTTCATAGGTTTCTTTTATGTGCTGGTTATATACTTAATGGCCTTGCTAGATTCAACAGCAAAATTCCTGTTGTAAATGGAGTGAAGATTTTCTAGTTGGACTCCAGCTGTAATGTAGAAGTATTTAAGGGCTATTTAATCCCTAAGGAAAAATAATACCTGGGTCAATTAATAAAGTTTAATTTCATATCTATGTTCATAGCTTCCAAGTGATCCTTCACTATTAGGCTTATATAAGCAGAATAGAGTATCAGGTTAGTCAAATATGTTTTCCCTTTAGTGAATCCATGCTGACTACTCCTGATCAGCTTCTTGTCTTCCATGTGGATAGAGATGGTCCCCAGAATGATGGGCTTCATCACCTTTCCATGGATTGAAGTGAAGCTGACTGACTGGTAGTTCCCTGTGTCCTGCTTCTTGTCTGATGTGAAGACCAGGTTGACATTTGCTTTCTTCCAGTCCTCAGGCACCTCTCCTTTTCTCCATGGCCTTTCAGACATGATCATGAGCTGGGAGCTCATGTCTGTCAGCTAGCTATTATGTCTGCCAGCTCCCTCAGCACTTGGGGATGCATCCTATCAGGGCCATTGGATTTATGGATGTCAAGTTTGTTTAGGTGTTAACTGATACAATCTTCCTTGAGAATTGCTGATTTCATGAATATATTTTTGATGAACAACACCTGAGTAAAGAAACAGTGAATCTGTTCCATTATTTTGAACTTGTGAGAGTAGCAGAGATGTCTAATTCTGTTTATTGATACTTAAAATACATTTGGAAGTACTAATTGCACATTTGTATCAAGGGTCTGCTGAAGAAATAGCACCAGAAGAAGAAAAGGTTTTACCAGTTACAAATGAAGAAGAGGTTTTACCAGTCATAGATGAAGAAGAAGAGGTTTTACCAGTTACAGATCAGCCTTCTCCCTTTCCTGAAGCACCATCAACGATTGAACCAGGATCAGATGAATGGATTTATGTAGATGAACCACTTCCCCAGGTACATTAATTCCCGACTGAAAATCTTAAATATCACAGTATATATTTTTCTTTGTGTTTTATGTATGTCCTACCTAAACCTTTTGCATCATTGAATATCCTTTTTTTTCCAATACTTTTCAATAAAAGGTATGCTATTACTTTGTGATAGATATACAAAGAACAGTTGCTGCTAAAATACATAAAAAAAGGAATCATACTTTCAAATTTAATTTTGGTTTTTAATTCTATGCAATTATCACGAAGAACACAGCTGCCAAAATAGAAATGCTTTTTACTATTATGAAATACTAATACAAACTTATTAGATCACTTTTCTTTCTCTGAGAAGGGTGAGTTTTGGGTCTTATACAAAGAGTAAGAATGAGGAGAGTGTGTACTAATCTTTCTCCTAGTATATTTTTTTCCTAATATTTTTCCCCCAAGGATATCTACTCAGATTCTAGTGATCTGAAATTTAGGGGTTTTCTGAAATGGCTGTATATCTGCATCTTGTGCTTAGTAGCTCTCAATGGACTTTTCTTCCATGATTATGTTTTTGGTTGGTTTAGTAGCTTTTTTGAAGCCATTTACTTTTTCTTCTCTGTATAGCTTGTATAATTATGTTAATTCTGAAAAAAATATTTCTGTTTCTTCACTTTAAACCGTGATCTTTGCTTGGATCATTTGGTGACCCTAATTCACGGTGACACTAATTCGCATATTGAGAGATACAATGAAAAATAATTCTATAATAAACCTCTGAGGGCATTTAGGACATGACAAGCGTCTCTTAAATGTTCATTTTGCTGAATGTTGCTTTTCTCCAATCCAGTTATAATCTGTTCTAGTTCTTCTGTAAATTTTTGAGAGGTGAAGCTGGGACTGCATGCAGTTTTTGAGATGCAGATTTTTCAAGGGTGGACAATGATGATTTGAAATTTGTTCTGTAATTGTTTTCCTAATGTTTACGAGTTTTCCTGTTGACTGCAGTCAGCTCACATATGCTGGGTTTCCTCTGGCCATGGCCTTTATTTACTTTTCATAACAGTCAGTCAGTCAAACATCACTTTTGCCACACTAAGCAGTCAGCTTAGATTTTTGACCTCAAACAGTTAAGAATGACCAAATTTTCTTACTTCAGTGATCATTCAGTATCATCACTTATTTTATAAGCACATCCAAAACAACCAATACTGCAATATTCTGCTGGAATTTCCCATTCCTTTAGAGACCTGCCACTTTTTCCCATAGAAATTCACAGAATAAAAGTATATGTTGGTGCAGTGTCTGTAATCAGTTGTAAACCAAAAGAAATACATAGTGAAAAAAAAATCAATAATATGATTTCATGAAATAATATTTTTGTGTATTTGCTAATGCTACAGATAAATTAATTACCAATAAATAAATCAATTAATTTTGATGTTTTTAAAAAATTTACAGGAGATAATTGATTTTTTAGTACCTTACTGGGAAATGGTAGAAAATACATATATGAATATGATCAAAACTGTACTTAGATGTCTAAGGGATGAACAGTACACTATAATCCATTACACAGCAGATATTAGGTAAGTAGGAATAATATCTTATTACATAAATATTAGCATTTTGTATTTTTCATGGGCCATTCTGTAACCCAAGTTATTTTTACCTCAATTTACAGAAAAAAATTTCAAGATTATTTGAAACGTCCACATCTTAAACAGGAGTTTGTATCTCAGTGGCAAACAGATTTTAATTCAATTGCTGATGAGCTGCAAGATGACGAGGAAACAAAAGCTGAACTACACCAAAGGGTTACTGTAAGTAAATGACAGAAATTATAATATACCCAAGACTATTATTTTGTTGTACACAAGGATGATATAACATAAATGATATTATTTGCTTCTTTCTTTCTCTTTACAGTTCTTCTTAAACTATGTCATTTCCTCTTGTGCATAATCTGTCCCTTAAAATTATTCCTCTGTTGTTTGCCCGTAATTTTCTTACATCTTGCTGTGGTATTGTGGTACACTGTGAAATAAATATTTCTCTGCTCTCTTTTATTTTTACATTTTGTGGTTTTAAGAGATTTCACAAGTTGAATATTTCTATCACAATCTAAAAAATCTTGGCAGTATTTTATTTTTTTTTGTAAATTATATATGTTAATCTATGCTTTCTAAAACTGATTCTTACAAAGTACATAGAGTTTCTTGGGATGTTTTGATTCAGGTAGATCTTTTCTACGTCATGTGCTGAGAGTTCTTTTTCACAAAAATCCATAACGAAATGTCCTAACAAGTTCAGAGCCAGATTAAGTATAAGCCAAAAGTAGAGCTATCATTGAATTAATCAGATTCCATTCCAAAACAGACATAATTTTTAGTTGAGTACTATCAGAAATGCTCCCCAAAAATAAGAAAAGGGATACTGACAACACTTTTAGGTGAAGGGAACATTTGAGGAATAGTGGATTAATTAATCTGTGATGGAAAAAGCATTGGACCTCCTTTTCCATAGAAATATTCCAAGAGAATGGAGTAGAAGATTTAAAAATCATCATCCATATTCCTAATTTCTACTGAATGGCATTATAAAAAGTCTGGAATCACTCTGCCCTATATTTTAGAAAGATAAAATTAAAGTATTTGGCCTTTTGCTCATAACAGAAATCCCTGTTTGATATTATCCAGTTCAAATTATGTGAAGAGGAGGTTATACTTCCATATGGTGCTGTGAAGAAATTTGTAAAGAAATTTTCTGTCAGCCCTCTGTAGGCATGTGACCTGAGCAGGTGTTAATATTTATAACAATGCGGGAAAAGCCCCAGATAGAAAGTTGCCCTATACACAGGCAAAAAAGAAAAAGGAAAAAAAAATTAAGTTTTCTTTCATAATTAATTACCATATTTGATTTTGTGTTTTAGGACCTAAGAGATCTTCTCTGGGATATCTGTGACATCAGAAGGGAAGAAGCAGAGCTGGAACGTATTGGTATCATGAATGAAGAGTGGTTATCAGATCGTAGGGGGATTGCAATGAACCATTTCTTTACACTTATGCAGGTATGGACTGCTAGAATAAATCTGAGAGAAATTTCATATGGTTGGCTCCAAATATGTGAAGGATTAAAAATTACTTAAGCAAATGTTCATGTGGTTTCTGAATTTATAGACAAAGTTAAGAGACAAAAAAGAGATGACATTCCATACATTTGGAATACAGGAAAGATCAAGAAAAATACTATTCTTGTTGTTCAACCCCAAAACTTTCAATCTCTACTATGTACTGCTACTTTTTGCATTTTTTGAACTCCAATGAATCATCTTGAGTTTTGTGACAGAAATGTTCCAGCTCTTTATCCTTCTGTGATCATATTGACATCGCCTTTTAATTTATGAGTTACATAATTCACAGCTTGATGTTATAGTATTTCCTATATCTCAATTTCATTTCACTGATGTAGCTTGAAATTTTATCTGCTGACCAACAAAAAGAAACCCCAAAATTCAAGTTATGTTTTGAGATTGAGATGTAATTTGCTGCTGTTGTTCAAGTATGACCCAGCTTTCAGATATGTAACTTCAAAGTTTTCAAGAGCCCATTCAGTCCTGCAGTAAAATTTCCCTGTTTACTGCTGTTCTAGGTGCATAAATTTAGTTTAGAATTGGATTGGAGTGTTCTAGACTAGACTAGGCTAGACAGGCTTTTGTGCAAACTGAAGTGACCATTCTGTGAAAGTTTTGGCAAATTTAAAGACAATGAAAACAGTGTTTTAAACACATGCCTTGTGATGCTAATTTAGCTGAAAAAGCCAGGCCTAAGCAGTTTAGGGTGGTCTTTCAGCCCTTTAATACTCTCTGCTATTTTTATATGTTTAATAAAAAGGGGAACTGCTCTCTTATCTCATGTGAGTGTTGTGGTAATTCAAGAAAAGTTTGTGAAATAGGCAGTGCTATAGTAAGGAAATTGTTAACTTTGTTTTCAAAGAGTCTACATAATGCCCTAAATAAAGATTCTGGGCCATTGACTAAAGAGAGGTCAAAATATCTAATAACTGCTGATTCTCTGAAACCCTTATTGGTCCTGTAACTAGGATATTTATAGTCCTGAATATTTAAAAAAAATCCATCTTGAACTATATACATGAAGGAGACAAAGTTATACGACACAACTTAAATATTTTATTATTCTCCTTTTATATGCAGTTATATGTTTACAACCCTACTTCTAACATAATTTCTTGGGCATATTTGTTGGAGTTCAGAGGACATTCACTCTGAATCTAATTTGATCTGTCTTTTGTGGATATGCATAATAACTGTTTAAAATTACCAAGCTTTTGTTTTCATCAAGAAAAATTTAATAGAAAACACTACTTCTTGCTTTACTTAGTACATATTCCCCCAAATAAACAAAGTATTAATCCTAAAACTACAGTACTAAAAATATAACAACTATAACTTTATGTAATGACTATTCTTTTTAGAAGCAGCCAAAAATAGGCTTCTTTGTCATTGAGTTCTCCATTTGTGGGGTTTTCTGTTGGAGGTTACATATATTCCCCAGGTGGCTCTGTAACTGTGTAAACATAGATTTGTATAGATGCCGTTTATCAGATTTCATTCCTTTCTATGTACACAGTTACACTAGAAGATATTTCCTCCTTAACTTATGGATAAGTGCTGGTTTACACCACAAAGGTTTTATCCTTTGTTTTGTGAATGTGGTTTTGTGCATTTTCCCATGAATATTTAGTGCTGTTTTGTCAGTTAGAAACTAACACCATATTGAATCAATAAATCAAAACATGACAGGTGTTAAATGTTTCTTGAATCTTACTTAATTTCTTGTGAGATGATTCACACAAAAAGATCACAACACTTAGGTGTTCAAAGTCTATTGATTACTTAGGTCCAGAAAAACTGTATGACTTTTATAATTTTCTCAATCACATAACCCTTTTTATTTTATGCTTTTATGACTTTATTTCTTCTGAACAAGAAGATACATGTAATTTGTCAGCACTAATGTACTTGCTACTGGGAAATATATATTCATCAAAATATATTGTAATTAAATTTAATGCATTAAACATTATTTATTGTAAATACCTTTTCCTATTTTAACAATTAAGATTCTTATTACTACCTAGAAATGACAGTATGAATACATTATAGATTTAAGTAGAAGTATGCATTCAGTATACTATAAATTTTAAAACAAATATGACTGTGTTTCTTGCTCTCCCTCAAACTAGTAAGATTTAGAATTGCTTTTGCTTCTGCTAACATGTGATAACAAAAATTAGTTCTGTGGTATGTTGAATTGCAATCTTTTTGTCCTTTCCTCTTCAGATTGAACTGGATCGTTTCCAAGATACAAAGCAACTTCTTCATGACTATTATAGGGCAATGGAAGGAAAAATCCCAACAGAAGACACTCAAGATTTTACTAGAATCCCATTGTTAGATATTATTAATGGAGAGCAGAAGGAAGATCAAGACAAATCAAGAAGGTAGAAATACAGCATAAAATTAAACAAATAGAACACATAAAATGAACAAATGGAATGCACCGATAGGTTTTTGGAGTATATGGAATTATATGTGTGTATATTTCAAAGGATAGAGAAATAAGAAATTTTTAACCAGGGATTATAGTCAAATGATGAATCTCAAATAATTTTAGAGGTTATATTTATCCCTAATTTTTTACTTATTTACCTGTATCATATTCACCAATGCATCACTGAATTGCAAAACATTTCAAAAGCTGCCTCAGGAGGAAATCTACTATTAAAATAATGTTTCCTGCTTTCCTTTGTGTTGCTGATAGTTTACAGCACAATTCTCACATACGTAAAGAAAAGTATTGTTGTGGAAGATTTGTTGGTTTAAATTTTATGTCAATAAATAAAATTAAATGTTACAAATTTATGTAAATGTAAATATAATTGTTATGTAATAACAGATGTAAAACAAAGCAGCCTACAAAGAGGCACCAAACTGAATGCCATACTAAAAGATGAGCAATACTACCTGATACTTTCACAATATAGAAAATGCCACCAGTAATAACACCTGATTTTTTAACTTAATTAGAGTGAATTTAGAAATTATCTGAGTAATTAAACTGTGTCTAACCCATGTGGAATTCATCAGCAGATCACACAGTCATTTGATGTAGTTTTATCCATCTGTTGTTATTTTTTAGCTGTTACACTTAAACTGGACATTTTTCTTGCCATACACACACTTCATCACTCTTGGTCATAAGGAAAGTTCCTCCCCCCTTTTTTTTGCTATTGCAAATTTTGAAAATACCATTTCCATTCTTTCAATGTATTCTCCAATGTAGATATTAACACTTTTTATAAAGCGGTATTTAAATTATTCCTTATATTTTATTTTTGAGGATTCCTCTAGTTTCTTGGAAACCAACTTCACCATGTGATACTGAGTCAGAAAAGAGTGGAACTCAGAAGAACAGTCTTAAGGCTAAGAGTTCTGAAAGTGGAGTCACCACTTGCAGGAATGATAAAAATCTTATTATTGATACATGGCAAACAGCAGTAACAGCAGTATCAGATATGGTATGGAATGTTTTATTTACTTAAAGATTTCTGGATTTTACAGTCAGTGCCCCCCCATTCAGCAGGCAGCCTTAACACATAATCTTTGCACTGTTTGTCTCAGTTTCATGTGTCTTGCTCCACCAGTGATATTTCCGTTGAATATGTTTGTAGTTCTATGAGGAAAATGTTGGTGTCTGTGTTTTCAGCACCTCCATATTTATATGAGTCTTTCATTCCAATACTGAGAAATATTTCAAATGTTGTCTCTATGTATCTTCTACCATGATAAACTTTTCTCTTATCCCTCAGTAGAAGTGTGAGTAGATGGGTAAGTTTAATCCTGTGATGCAGTGTTTGCTCAAACCTTTCACATGTTCAGACCCTATGGTTGCCTTCTTTTTTCTATATAGCTTAAAGTAAATTAGGTAAGATTTTCAAATGGATGATTTCTAGGTAAGGTTTTTATTTTCTCTTTGATCATTTAAAATAAATTAATTTCTGCCCCCTTATGATGTAGCTCTAGGCTTGCTTTGTGTACTGTTGATTCTTGCTTTTCTAACATTTTCCTCAAGCACAGGCAGTGACTGCAAGAATTAAATTCAGTATGCCTCTGTCTTGTGTTTTTGCTGCAGACTTTTATTTTTGATAAATAATCAAAATTTAGTCAATTAGTTAAAATACCGCCTTTGTTTTTTCTTAATGTGTCTACTTCTCATCAAGTACTTTCAGCAAGCATAGGCTATTTAAAACAGTAGTTGCACTGAGCTGATACTATGTACTGTACTATGTGTGACTGTGGTGTCAAGGTAACAGCTGAAATAGAGTTTAGAGAAATGGAGGAAGAACAAGAACGTCAGCTAAAACAGAAACCTTCTAAAGCTGCACAGAAACAACCAGGCAAAGCGTCTGGGAAAGATACCAAAGGTGCCAAAAAGGGATCTTCCAAATCACTTCCTAAAAAAAAAGGTATTTAAAATGCAGCCTTTGTTTTAGCAGTGCTTGAAATAACTTGAATGTAAATATATGAATAATACAGAAATTAATAACCCAAGACGTTTAATTAGGATTTAATTTCTCTTTTAAAATGGGACATCAGTATAAAAAGCTGGTATTGATAAAGGAGGGGAAAGACTTTTAAATGGCAATTGCATTTACTTAAACATGTTTAGTCATTATATGTAGAAATAAATATTCTAAAGGGGAAGTAAATATTATTTTTTCTTCATGTTCTGTATCGGAGTGGAACAGTTAAAGGTAGTTTATGAATAAAATTCTATTAAATTGTGCCTAAAAAGAGCAGATTCCTACTGACATAGATCTTGAACAGAGGCCTGGCAAGAACCAATCCCACAAGCTGAAAACAGAAAATTTATTTCCAGGAGAGAAAAACAGGCAATGTTCTGGAAGAAATTGGGGCATACAAGGCTGTTTATACATTTTCTCACAATTATTTCCTTGTTCAGATAGTAGTTTATGTAATCTTCACTTTTTGTCTGCAATATGTCATCAATTCATTAGGAAGTGAGGCCTGTAGCCTTTTGTTAAGACATTCTACATATCAAGAGAGAGGTTCAAGCCCTGTGGGTGTAAGGTAGCCTGAAATTCATGTACTCCAAATGAGAAAGCTGTAATTGCAGAATTACTGTACATAACACAGTTGACTTTTTTTCTTGGACAAAAGTTTCATTTGTACTGTTCTCAGTTCTCTCTCTCTCTAGTTATTTCTGCCCATACAGAGTTAACAGAAGCGTAGCCTTGCAAATATGTAGCCAATTGTGAGTCCCAGGGAGCCTTAGGTTTAGTTTAGCATCTCAATTTAGCCAAGAGAGCAGCAGATTTTCAGACTTCTAGAAAAGCTTTGTGATAAAACTTAGCAGCTGTTGCATGCTAGTTTTAAGTTTGTGGATTGCTTCTTGGAACCAAATTTTTGTTCAGACCTGGTACAAGATTATCTGAAATCACAAAACCAGAACTGCAGCTAGGAAGCTATGCATTCTTCCTAGTAGAAGATGAACTGATGGATTTGTAACTAAAGTATTGACTTTGATTTCATTTCAAATATAGTGTTACTGTAGTGTTCCTGTAACATGAGAACTCCCTAGGACAGAGCTATGGGCTGGTAACAGAGTGATACAACTTACTACATGTAGTTTTTTCACTTCTAGAATTGACCATTTGTTTTGTGTTGACCTTATGTATCATGCAGATAGCATTATATTTTTTCTGTAACATCTCCATCTGCTCTTCTTCTAGATAAAGCATTTACAAATATTTTAATATTGTTGAGTAATAGTAAGTCATTACAGAATTCCATGAAATCTCTAAAAACATGATAAAATACCTTTACAATATCTGTTCATAGATAAGTCAGAACAAGGTAGAAGTGCAGGTTTGAAGAGGCATGAAATAACAGATCTCCTTTTTTTTCAGTTTTTTTTTTAATAGCATAATTCTTCTCACTGCTTTGATTGTAACTACTACCATAACATTTTTACTATAGTTTGTTAAACTTTAATTTATTTCAGAAGAAACAAGTATTATTCAAAAGACATTTATTAATGTTCTCGTTGTGATAAATTGGTGAATACTAGGGTCAAACAGGACATTCTGACCATCTAGGATCAAATGAGAGGCACACTTATTCAGTCATGATTTTCCATTCAGAAATACATCTTAGGATGTTATTTAACCAACTTTAGTGCAGTTATATATGCTGGGGTATTTATATGCAGTGTTAACTTTAGCATGACTTGCAGATATAAATCACATTTGGCAGCTGAGTACCCACCTTTGCATTCTCATAAATGGTCACATCAAATAATGTGGAAATTGTAATTTTTCATGATACACAAATTTACAAGCAAATTCAAAGACTGAAAGGTCTGTTTTCATTCAGGAGTAAAAGCCAATCCAGCTCCTATAGACCCAGAAGAATTAAGGAAAGAAGAACTGGCACTTAAAATAAAGCAAGAATATTTCAGTGCCTTGAAACATGAGGGTATGTTACTACTTGGTTACTTATATTGGTAGGTGATTGTTATTCCTAATTTGACAAGTATGCTAGTCGATACTAACCAGAGACAGCAGGAAAAATGGATGGATAAGAAAGAAAAAGGAGAGTCAGTCATGTCTGGAGAAATCAGGAAATATTTTTAGTGTGGTAATCATTAGTAATTCTGTGGTAAATGTACTAAAGGTAGTAATATGATTTGCATTCCTTTTGTCTTCTGTTTCATTTAATCTAATTTAATTTCACGACTAAGCAAATATTCATCCTGGGAGAAAAGATTTTGCATAAGCTGTTACTCACACTTCAATATTCAATTGAATTGGATTCAGTATTTGAGATGTTTTGTTCTGGGAAAGAATTTTTTGTCATTTGCATATTTCATTGATTTTTTTCTCTATTCCCTCCTCTTCAAGCAATGTGGGATTCAAGTAGCAGGACATAGATTTTGTTTGTTCTTCCAAACTGCTTTATGGACAGACTCTTCCAAAACCTACATATTGTTCAGCCATTCTGTCTCTTTTTCTGTCTTACCCAATAATTTTAAACAAAATGGTTCATTTTAGCCAAAAGGTCATGTCTGAAGAAAGGAAGTCCCAAATTGAAAATGGTTTGAGAATTTTTTAAGGTAGGTTTAAACTAGAAGAAAGACTGTTTATCATTAAAGGGAAGATATAACCCAGCTTTTACTGATTCTTTTTGGCAACAGTTGGCAAGCCCATCGTCATATGGTACCTCTTTGGTGGGCTAGCTATTGCATTGTATTTTTTTATGAAAAATAGAGGGCAAACAGCAGTTATTGTACAAACCACAAACTCATAAGGCTTCTTTAGATCCAGTCAGGCCAAATGCTTGTACACCTACATCTTTGAATATGGTTTAATACAAAAGCTGCTCAAGAATAAAAATTCTGAGATCTTGGAGTAATGAGAAAACTTTGAAGATCCTAATTGCATGAAGATGAATTTTAGTGATCCATTAACATGTATTTCTTTCTTGACATTGCCTCATTTTCATCCTATATTTAAGAAAAAAAACCCAAGAACCTAAGGAAGGCTGAACACATTGAGCTGTATTTCCTATTTGCACAGGCATATAGTTGGTATTTGAGAATCGTAGTTTTCCGTGCAGCTTTGTTATCCAGTTACCTTTCAGTAATTTGTGGTTTTCATTTATACAGATACACAGAGTCTAGAAAAGGCACTAGTTGTGTATAGTTGATAAGTTTTTAACATTGATTTAATATTTAATTTCTCTGTTGCATCAATGTACCTTGCCTTTTATTCTGTTGGTGTTAAGAGAGCAGCTTTATCAGTCGTCTGTGCAGTACCTACCTCTGAAAAGACAGGGAGAAAAAAATTGTCATGCACTTACTTCTATATCATACTGATAGCAGCTGCTCAAAGAACATACACAGAAGCCACAATTACATCAGCCTTAACTGTACTACAGAAAAGTGACTAGCCAGGCAGCAAGTATTGTCTGAGGTACTTTTAGCTAAAAACAGTTAAATTTGCTGAACTTTAGGTGCTTAGACTGACAACATTCCTCACATTTTATAAATATTATTCATTATGACTTTACCATTTAAACAGAGGCAGCCACAGAATCTCGGCTAGAACTTATAAAAGAAAAAGCTTTAGCATTTCTTGAGGATCTAAAATTTAAAGCAGAAGAGGCTTATAAAGATATGGAAAAGTGGCTTGGATCCACCTTCTTGGAGGAAAAATCAAGGTAACATGTATCAATTTTAAGCAGATTTTTTTTTTATAACCTAGACTAAGGTAGTAAATGTAATTGTGTCTGGAGACAGAAGTAATTTGGAAAAAAATGTAGAAAATAATAATTTCATGTAGAAATAATTTCATCTTAGAAACCTGAATGCTAGTAACTCAGTTCTTGGTTGATTAATAGTTCTGCTTGTAAAGGTAATTATCATGCTATGCTATTTTTCTTGACTACATATTTAGCAGATTACTGAGCAGACAATCAGTTATTCCATATAGTAGAAAGCTCTGTATAATTTCAGCAGCTTCTGTCACTTTCAAGTGTGGGATTATTTTCTTTCCTGTTTTTCACACACACTGAAAAATTTCACTTGTTGTTCTTATCGCCACATATTACATCTAAAATTATTTCAAGGATCATAAAAAAAAGTTTCTCCTTCACAGTTTTTCTGTCCTAGTAAATAAATGTACTTGGGATCACTATAGTACATTAGATTATCTAGCATAGAATGACCAATGTCTGTATCATTAAAGGCCTTTTCCTTTCTAAACGAGAGGAGTGACTTTGCCCTTTGCAAAGTACTTCTGGCATATACTAACTTTTGAATCATACCTGGGACAGTGTTGCTTGATCAATGTAAGGGCATGACCAAGAAGAGAGGCATAGATTGAGAATGTGAAGGCTCTTACAGGCAATAGCTCAAAGAGTCAAAGCCTCTTCCTTCCAGCCAGTTTTATTTGTTCTCCTTATACATGCTAACAAAGACACAGCATTTAAGGAATATCATATCCTTTGACCTGATACTCCAAGCCAAATCTGTGTTCAACATTATAGACAGCTGATGTCTTTCCCTGTATAAATTGTACTCATTGCACTTGAAAGAGGAGATCATATGCCTCTCCAATATGCTAGCCTAGGAAGTGCTTCCATATTTTTCCAGCAGGTCTCTTCTGTGTCTTAGATCTGACTTCATATAAATTTCTGATTATAGTCAAAAGACTTCTTGCAGCCAGAGGAAGAGTAGACTTCATAATTATTCTGGTAGTTACAGAATTCACACAGAGGGTTTGAAATTATTGCTTTATGAAAGCTTTAAAAGCATAAGAATAATTAAATTTAAAGCTACGTTGTTAATACTGTGTATTATACTCATGAGTTTCTGCATTTATGTTTCAGTGTTGAAAAACTGATAGAGGTTGCACGACATCATATTGAGAGTTCTAGCAAAATCCAATATGAAATGACTTTAGAAGGAACAGATTTCTTCATCAATAGTGATGTAAAAATGGTTCCTGACCCTGTTCCTGACCCTGTTCCTCCACCAGAATTTCAACACATAGAAATCTCTGGAAGCAGTACTCTAACTATTTCACAACTTTCTACACTTCATAAGCAGTTTCTACAGCTGGCACCTAAAGGTAAGAATTTTTTACCTTTTAACTCCCAAAGAACTGCTGGTTATCTACTTAAAATCTAAAGTAATTGGGAGCTTAGTTATCTGTATTATTAAAGAAAACATTAGTTACCTATAATGTTAAAGATTGTACTGCAGTTAAAGATCCTGCTACATAAAAAAGCAAAGTCATAGTGGGGGATATTGAAAATGTGAAATAACAGACCACTTGAAAACTTTTAATGGCTTTCGTAGGGGTTTTTACTGTCAAGACCATATGTTTAGTATTCCTCTAACAGGTGTCTCTCTAATAGGTTTTCAGTACAGTGTGTATCATGCTTGCTTTACTTAAGTATGCAAGTTTTAAAATTGTTTAATAATTGAGAGCTCAGTGAACTCAGGCTATATTATTTTAAAACACATTTTTAAAACTATAATTATTTTCATGGAACTAATTTATAGAGTCTGTTATAAAAATTAACTGTTCTATTCTTCAAGTCAATGTGTGCCTGTTGTTTTGTGTGATTTGCAAGCATTAGCTCAGACATGTATTTTTTTTTACCTTTAAACATGCATTTATTGTATGTCTATCCCCTAATTAAGGGAACTTTAGGCTTAGGATGCCTAAAAAGACTTCCAATAGTTCCTGGGACTGTATAAATATTACAAAGTAATTTAGGTAAGGCAGTTTTAAACTGAGATGGAAATTAGTTACACATGTATTTGCAGAGTGTTTCATTACCAGTGTTCCATATTAAAATTATAATGTTAGTATTATTGCCACTAAGATTGTGAAATACAATGTGTAAACAAGTGCTTACAATTCAAGATCTATCTCTTCCAGTGTAATAAGGCCACAAAGGTGCAATGAAGTCGAGTTTAATTCCTTATTGGGAAATTCTTTTCATGTATATTTATAGAGCAATTCCAATTTCCTTTTGCATATAAAACCACTTTAGGGAGAAAGATATTTACAGTTTTCCCATAGAGAGATGCATATCCTCTTACCTCTAGTGTGGGAATGTAGATGTGTGTTGTAAGCATTTCAAAATCTTCTGTAGAGACCTATTCTGCAGATAGTAATGCATATATAATGCCACATTAAATGAAAAAATCTGTGTGTTTGTAATCATTTATACTGCCATAGAAGTGAAACACAGATACCATTTTAACTGGTACTTCCACTTAGAAGGTTTTTTTTTGGTTTGTGATCATTCATGATTAAGATACTTAAAACAAAAAGAAATTGTCTATTACAGACTTTAATATTCTTGTCATATGTAGGACAGAACAACCATTTTCTTCATAGATTTGTAATAATTAGCAAGAAAACAATTGAAGTTTCTATCATTCTACAACATTTCCCTTTTGATAGTGTAATATTCACTAAAATGACCCAACATGACTTGCATGACAATCTGAAAAATGGAATTATTTGCCTTAGCAGTCATGAGACTGTAAAAGAATGCTGTTGCTTGTTCTCTGAGACAATGGGAAAGAATTATTGCTTAAAATAAGGTCTCATACCCCATGTATTTATCTTCTGTTTGGTGACTATTACCTTTTTTGGATAGCTGAGTTAGGATGGAAAGCACAAGCTGCGCAAGTCATCTTTAAAATACTTCCTTCCAGTCTCTTATACATTTTAAGACAGCATAAATCACATCCTAGGTTTCCTAAGGTAACCACTTCATTATAGACTCTTTTCTTTCCTAAAACATCAGGAAAATTTTTCGTAGGCTTCTGTCTCCTCTTTTTCAATTGAATGGTCAACAGAAAATACACATTCCAGTAGTTAGTCTCTCACTGAACAAAAGGGTGAAAAACACTAAAGCACCCAGCACAGTGGGAGTGAAATTGTTAAACAGCGTCTCTGAAGGAGATACCAAAAGGTAACAAACAAGCCCCTGTCTTGGAGAACCTCCAAACCGATCTAGATTTGCTGCCAAACATCTTATTTTTTTCTTATTCTTACCCACCCCAGCGTATCTCTCAGCATTCACAGTGAAAATACACATAAAAAAAGCACATGGGGCATAGGCTGTTGGGCAAGTATAAATAGAATAAATCTACCAATCTGCTTGTACTAGAATAGAAGTGGTAGTGAATAATAAATTTCCTGAATTTGTTCTCAAAATTAGAAATTAGGCTTTTCTAAAGCAACATGGAGATTACATGAAGCATATTTTTACTTAGAAATACAAGCAGACAAAGAGTAACAAAGGAGGGGTGATTATATTAGAAGAAATTAACATGTAAACAGGTTTGTCACAAGATATTTGGTAAATGTCAAAAAGAAGTATTTTTAAAATATATTAACAAATTGCAAGAATTAAATCTAAAAGTGGGAGGGCCAGTATACTTAAAAATGTTTGATAATTATGGAAGAATTCTTATGAAACAGTTTTGTGTTTCCTAGGAATCTAAAGTTTTAACGAACTGCCGATTCTTCACAGACAACTTTGTGCTGTCCTGCACACTTGGCTCTCCATGGAAGCACATTATTCTCCATTCTAAGCACCAACGGACAAAAAACAGCCTGTGCTGGACCTTCCTACCTACTGACAGTTTTTCATTTGAGAAAGAAGTTTATTTTTTGTTTTATTACTATCCCAAGTGCTATTGCCCAAAGTCAACATGAGTCTGCACTAATTAATTTCATTAACTCTTTGATCAAGTTTTTAACAGTGCTCTAATATATTGCCTTCAGAGTGCTTTTTCATAGGAAGAGCTGGGATGAGTCTTAAATGGAGCTAATAACATTCATCATTTTTATTTTCTCTCTTACAGTATTTTTGAATGCATGCTTTTCTCATCAACAGAATTAAAATATCGATTAGATTTCGTCCCCCTTGAGCACTATGATCTTCTTTAACCACATCTCTTGTCATTTCAATTAGCACACATATGGAATGTCTCCATTTTCTTCTAAAGCTGTTTCAGAGAATGCAGTTTGGGTGTGGTTTTGCATTACCAAGAAGATCAAAGTAGATTCTATCCCAGATTTGTTCTCTTATGACTGAATCACACAAGAGCATTTTGATTTTTTTTTCTTTTTCACAGGCATGATCCTTATGAACCTTCACTTTAATTACAGAAATTATTCTATAATTAGAATAGACACTAGTCAGGTGTAAAAAAATTCTATATCAAATAACCAAAAATGTTTAAAATACTTCTGTATAAAACTATCAAATAGTCTGCTAAGATGTAAATATAAGGAATAACCAATGGCCATATTGCATTGCTGTTTGTTTTCAAATTGTGAACTTGTGAATTGAATTTTACTGTATTGGTAGATTCAGGGCAGACAGTTATATTAAAGTGTCCATGTAGTTCAGCTGAAATGTTACCTTTTCAATGAATTATTTTATTGAGTCAGGATTATATGAAGGCCCTGGATAATGTCTACAGATTATCCTTTCTTTCCTCAAGCACTGTTGTAGAAACAATTGAATAGTAATTGCCTGACTTTGATGCAAATATAGACTGACATCCATATGAGAGCATAGGAATAGTTTAATCATCTCTAATTTATATCTTTTAAAGTTGATTTATGTTCAATGTGGTTTTTTAAGACTTGAAAATATGAAAGTTTTAAGTTTGTGGAGAGAGGAAGTATCTCTTTCTAGATGAAAACTTAGTAATTCTACCAATAGTTTAATTTACACCCCCTGTTATGTCTCTTACATAATGGATGTAAGTAAAGTAATGTATGTTATTTAATTTCAGAAATTTGTGGAACAAATTTAACATGTTTGTATATGTTTTTGTGTATTTGAATATATATATGTGTATATATAGATATATAGATATATATTTTTAAGATTTCAGACAGCATGATAGAGGACCTCATCCCTCACTACATCTGTGCAGCAACAAAAATACCTTAATTCTCATTGCTTCTTAGTTTAAAATCCCAATGCTTGCTATTTAATGAAGATTGGACATAAAGCAGCACCAGTAATAATTAGTGAATAAATTATGCAAATATTTACAGTGAAATTGACTGTAGGGAGTGATGAGTCTATCAACAACTTGGATGAAAATTATCACGTTTTTGAGACTCCCATCTTTTTCATCTAAGGGTAGAAGTATCCTATATGACTACCTTTTAGAGTCCTTAAGTTAAAAGAATATAATTCAGCCCTCACGGTTTATTTCACACATTCATCCTTATAAAATTGCTGCAGAGTCTGGTATGCAATTTGCAAGGGATTATTATCCAAAGCTCTAGTCAGGAACTGCTATGGAAACATTTTTCTCAGTGAAAATAGAAGGGAATATTAATCTGTTCAAATGGTAAAATTTAATTATGAGGGAATAAATGGTAACATAATTCTCATCTCTAGTACAGGTTTACAATCTCTTAATATTTTGTTGCCTGTGTAAATGTATAATCTGAATGTTTAATAGAGATTTACTGCTTCATCAGTTTATGGATATATTTTTATACTGTGCCTATGGAAAATACTGACTGGTGTATCATTAAGAAATAGTCTCTTTTCTATATCTGCCTTAATAACTGATTCATAGTAATTGCTCTTTAAATGTCACAGGTTCCATTTAAAATGTCACAGTCCTGGTTCACAGGGTGTAGTGTAAAGTTATGCTGCTGTCATTCATAATGCTCCTTTTTAAATTTTTTTTTTTTTTTTTTAGTTTCAGTAGTGGTCGTAATCTTAATATCTTCACTAAATTTTTTTTTTTTTTTTAAAGTTTCTGAGTTGAAACAAGTAAAGGCTTGCCAGTCACTGTGTGTATCAGGGAATGATACTGCCTTTTAAGAAGATTTTAATGAAAAACAATTCTACCTAGTGTAGCTTTTCCTACATTGGTTTTCTTCTGGATTTGATTTTATTTGATTTGATAATGAACTTAATGTAAAGAAGTTGCTAAAGAAGTTGCTTCATATGTAGTACAGGTTGGCTTCCTTTTGTATCCTCTATTCTTTCCATGGCATCACTGCAACAGATCTCATCTTTTCCTATATTCCCAGTTTCTCCTTGTCAGTTGAAAAAAATGTTGGAAACACTGAAGGCCAGTCTTACAGGGAATATTATCCCTGGTAGTGGGTCACAGGTCTACTCTGATCCCTATTTCCATTATCACCAGCACATTTCCACAGGTTTCCATATGCCTAAAGAAGAAGGAAGCACTATAGAGATGTTAAAATGTTTTTGTCCCTAATACCCTTTTTACTTCTCAAGTTGCAGGTCCAGTTCTCCAGCCTCTTTTTCACCTTACCTTGTGGCTTTGTGTCTTCCTAATGAAGTTTTTAAATCTTTACTGTGTGTTAGGAATATTTCTCTTCCTCTTTTCAGTTCTGTTTATGGTACCTGGGCACACCTGTCTCACTAAACAGGTGAGACAGTCCAATTTTACTGTCCATGTGGACCACAGCTGCTACCTCAGATTTTAAGTTCTTTTACAAGAATCATTCATACTGGAAATGTATTTAAACTGCATGTTTCTAACTTCTTTTATTAATATTATGGCTTTTCAGGATGCTTAGAATAGAATGGAACAAACTGTCATTTTTTTCAACAATAGGAACAATTAGTTCTCACAAATTATATAGTGTATATATATAAAAATTTGCTCCTTCTTCCAAAGTAGAAAAGAGTGGTATACAAAAACTCTTTTTCTCAAGACCTTTTAAAGCACTATAAATAGCATTTCTCTCTGTGATTAGCTTAATGTACTCATTAATTTTGCTTCTTGACGTACACATCACAATAAGGAGGGAGAGTCAGATTTTAGGTCATCTGCAGGGTGTTACTTTTGTTATTTCCAGTGAACAAATAGATTTCTCATTTGATTGCTTCCATTCTGCATGCAATTTCTCTTGCTTATTTATTGCTTTCTTTTTGAAGTCCTAAAATTATGGCAATGGTATACTAAAAGCATCATTAAATTACTGGCCAAATGTAGGTGGTAAATGGGCCTAGAAATAAACTTTTTTAAATGTCAGCTTATGGGATTTGCTCCTACAAAATACAAGGGTGACCATCTTCAGAACAATATGGGGAAAGTTCAAAACAACCTCAGTGCATTAAGAATGCATATACAATTCTGAAAGCAGCAATAATGTCATTTGCAGGTTAACACATTTTTATAAGATCATGTCATCTACTACGTAAGCATCTTAGGCATTCTGTGTCAGGTTATTGATTATGTATTTACAGACTTGCTCCAAGCTAACATTTCTCCTAATGCCAGGTATGATGGACATTGTAATCAGTTTGTGACTTCAGCACTATTTTCTGGAGACCTTTTGCCTAAAAGACCATTCTGAATTCCACTTTATAACTTCCCTGTTTCAAAAATAGCATTGATGCTGCTGCATTTCATGGTTTGCATACTTTGACAAACTTCTAATAGTCAAAATCAAAACTGACCATTTCTTACAAGAATCCTTGGTAGCCTTCAATTGATTTAAGAGTAGGTTTGCTTTCCTTGTTCTCTTTCATGGCTGTTCAAGTTATACTCTAGTCCCAAATTAACAAGATAAAAATGGACAAAGAAAGAAAAGATACAACTGATATTTTATCAAATAAAAATTATTTTATACTTAGTTGTTTCTTTTTAAATTATAGCCATAAGAGCACTGAAGCAATTTAAAAGCAAGACTAATTCTTCTAGCAACACAGAAGTTGGTGACAGAGGGAAAGAGAAGAAATATTTGGAACATCAGAAAACAAAGAGGAATCACCAGTTTCCAAAAATATGGCTAACAAAATACTCCTGGTTAAAATATGATGAGGAAAGAGGAATAATGTTTTGTGTACCATGTCGTAAACATAATGTGGATTTGGGGGAAAATATTCATAATTTTTGTTCTGGCACTGATGACTTCAAACTTGAATTTATAACCACACACCAGAGTAGTGAAGCTCATGCTTGGGCTACCTGCATGGAAGCTGCCAGTTCTGCTTCACCAGATACAGCTTCTGCTGAGCAGATGTTGAAGAGCATGAACTCCATAACATTGGGTAGAGTAGAAAATATTTTTAGAAGATACCATGCTGTTGCTAAATCTGGCTCTCCCTATACAGACTCTGACAAAATGTGCAAACCAGATAAACTGTAATATGACCTTTCTCAGGCATGTCTTTCTGAAGACTTCCCAACAGAGGCAGAACAGATCCATCTTCCCATTCCTGATTATTAATTGCATTAATTAGTCTTCCCATAACAAGTACTCTTACAGACAGAATGTGATTAATATGCTTTGTGGCTTGAACTACTTTTTATTTCCCTGTAAGAATATTTGTAAGGGTTGCAATAAGATTACTGTATCTCAATTTTTAATCTAGGAGCTGAGAATGAGTATGGTTTAGAGAATATATATTTTCATAATTCTCTATATTCTAAATGCACCTTTCTACTTAATAATTTCAAAAGGTAAAGCATACCAGCAGAATAGATTTCTACCATCAAGGAAATAGCAATTATTTATATCAAAACATGGTTAAAATGAAATCATTAAAGACCCTTCTTGGTTCCTCCAACAGCAAATTACATGTATTACAGGTAATTTGGGAGAAATGAATATGAGGTCATTCACCTTTGAATCAATCATCTGCTAAATCAAGATAACTCTACTTTCAATATAAAATGTATGTAGTAATAGCAAAAGATACCCAATACTCCACATCCTACTGTACTCCTCAGCTCTGCTCTGTACTGTGCTATGCTATACCACATAAACACATATATATATACACATACAGTCTCTTTTTGGTGTATTGCTTAGATGTTTGTGCTTCTTCTGGGTATATATAATGTGTCAGAAAATGAGTAGATTTTGAAGGAATGCCTCATTAAAGCATATTGGTCTGCTCCAGTAGAGTTATTCTGTGTCAGAAATAGAGATCAGTACTGTGCATTGTATAAAATATCTGAACTTGTGATTTCACAGACCAAAAAAATGTTTAGATATACTTTGTCTAATAAGCAACAGGATATATATTTCATGGATTACCTTATTAGATATGTGGCTTTTTATATACTAGAATTGTGAGTTTAAGGGTTTTCTTTTAAATCACGTAATACCAAGAGGGTTCTTTTCTCTCAAAGTTTTCAAATGGAGATTTTTAACTCTGCTGAGATTAGAAAAAGTTTGAAAATGTGTCCCAAGGATGTCCAACAGGTGAAAACAAAAAAAGAAATAAAAACAAAAAAATTGTGATTCTGTATCTGTAACACTGAAGTCACCTCCATGATGCAGGGCGGGGGCATATTTTCTCATACTCTTCATCCATGAAACTAGCAGAATTCCTTCAGCCTCACATCTCAGGAGATATATTCTAAACCTGTGATGATTCTTGCTGCTTTCTTTTGGGCAGTCTTTAGTTTGCATCCATCCTTCTCGATCTAGAATTTCCAAAGTTGTATTGTAGCAGAAGCCTTAACATCTGGGGAAAAAAAATATTTCCAGTGATATCCCATGGCGATACTTTCTTGTATTATTGTAAACTGTTATAATCCTTAGAGATTTTTCTATAGAAATTTTACATTGGCAATAAGATTCCCTTTGGGACATTTATTCTGTTCATTATGTCAGCCCAGTGGAGCACTTGACATTTATCTTTATTGGATAGTGTCCTTTTTTCTAGACTTTATCTCCAATTTTTCAAGTTCACTTTGAATTCTAATCCTGTTCTCCAATGTGCTAGAAGTCTGTTCCTGAATTGTTTTATCTACAGTGTAATAAATTCATCAATTTGTGTAGTCCATTTCCAAAAAGTACTAAGTGAAGCTTACTTACTGACCCTGACCATCTCTACAGTTTTTCAAAATCTTTGTGAATACTGATTCTTTTTACAAGATGCCTGTTGGTCCTTCTAATTAAAAATGTTTAATCTTCTATTCTGTCTCCTACATTATTCAACTAAAACTTACTAGGTTTGGTTTCTTTTATTTTGTACTTAACAAGATTTTGTAAAGAGCATACCTTTTTTGAAATGAGTCTTTCTAAGTGGAAAAAGCCAGTTCTGGGAATTGTCTTCCTTTTTCCTTCCTAGAGGACATAATTTTCTTTCACTGATTGCAGAGTACCATTTGCAGACACCAGTATTCTTTTCTGGGTACTGTCTGTGTAGCTGCCCACTCTCAGCATTTCTCTGTGATTATGAAGCACTAACAGCCCTTGAGCTGAAATGATGAGTCACCTCTTGTTTTGTATTATAATCACATACTAAAAAACAGTTCTGTGCTCTGTAATATATATCCAAATCCACTAGGTCTAGACAAAGTACCTAAAAACACAGTAAGGAACATATGTGTATGAGGGATTTCCTCTCTTTCTCTGAGACTGCCTCATTCCTCCTACATATGTCAGTCAGAGGAATTAAGTCGCGGTCCATTTGAAGACTTTGAACTATTATTACTTTGAAATTGTCCCTCAGATGTTTCAGAAGGAGGTAGTACCATAAAAGAAACTTCCCTACAGCTCATTAGCAATTCTATAGTTAATATAAACAATTATATAGTTTATGTAAGTTGTGATTTAGATTGCAGTTCTTTAATTCCATTTCAGACATTAGTTTTGATGAAAGCTCTTTAAATTCCATGTCCCTCAGATACTTTCAATGTATGTTTCTGAAGTCATGTAGCTTCACAAAAAGTGATATGAGGATATTAGTATCCTTTTAGAATTCTGTGAAGAAAATCAAAATTAAATTTCATTTCAGGAAGTCAGAAAATCATAAGAAATACAGGAACTACATATTTTATTTTCATGTAGGGAGATCATAGTGCAAGTTGAACAGTTTAAAACATAAGATGGTGTGACAGAAAGCTTAGTTAGACTGCCAGTAATCAAATGGAAAGGGAAATGTTTAGCAAAAAACAAAAATTATTAGCTGGGCTATTTATGATAAAGCACTAGAAAATCTGATACTTCAAATAAGATGTAAAAATTTTCCCCGTAGTTTTGTGGTGTTCACTGGCTCCTTCAGGCGCAATAGCCTGTTTTCGCCATGAATCACTAAAATGTTATCTGGTTTATGGAATCTTAGATGAATTGTCCCAGTAATGATGCTCCTGTGATGCCGACTTCATTGTGCTATATAGAAATAATCTGATTCTTGAGGTTTGAAGTTTTCATGAAAAAACCAAATTTCAGTTTACCTTAAAATGATTAAATTAGCAATCCAAGGTGCTTCAGGAAACAGTGCATGATTTATCACAGTTTTTAGAAGATGTTCTTTCTCAGTGCAGATAACTCAAAAACTTTCAAGACATCAGAACACTGTTACGAGTCTGACAGTATTTTTTCCCCAGCTTTTACTTTCATGATGAAATTTGGGGGATGATATGAAGGCTTCAAGTCCAGATGTTTCTCCTTTCCTTCTTCCCATCCCAACAGACTGACCTTCCCAAATCTATTTTTGTCCTCTTCTCTCCAAGTTTATATATGTATAGGATTTCTCTGCTGTATAAAGATGTGCTGAGTGCATTAATCCTGATTTTCCTGATTGGAGATAAACAGGTCTACAGAAATGCAGAGTATTCATTCAAATTGACAACTTGATTTTGAACAATGACACAATGAAATTAATACTCAAACACATTCTTTATATTCCTATCACATATCTTTTTCATAAACCTAAATTTCACTTCCCTGTTTCACTTCAAACAAAGTGTCTTAGCCATAGAATGTACACAGCTATGCCGTTTGCAATGAACAAGAAGTTTGGCTGGAAAAAGGAAAAAAATAAGTAAGTCTCCCCAGCATTTCACTGATTGTGTTTGCTTTTAAAGGTAATCTGAAAACACCTGTTTTGATGCCATGGAATTGATCACAACCTGACCAAATCAGCTTTATCTCTCAAAATTTAAACAACTTGAACTTCTTTTACATTTTTTGTTGTTACTGCAGAGGTTTTTCAGTGAACTCTCACTGATCCAGCAAAGTCCATTTCTGAAAGAAAAGACTCATATCTGTTCTTTAATTTTTTTATACAAAATTTTGTGCTTTGATGCCATACATGAAGGTTGAAGTTTCTGTTTGCTCATAAGGAAATCTATTCCTGCTTTTAAAAAAATAGGGTTTGCTGCATTTAACTGATTTTTTTCTTAGGATTTCTTTTAAAATAAAATTAATGGAGCTATTTCTAGCTCCCACATATGAGTCCTGAGAAGCTTTTCAAACAGTTGAATTTTGTTTCATAATTCAACAGACAACAGTGCATGTTTTCTACCCTATTCTCTAGCTAACGCTTGCTTTAAAGAGTGAAGATGGATTTGTGATTGACTAAAATAGAGCAGAGTGGAAGAAAATGTTGTTAGGTATTCAATACACAGAACTCTGAGAGATTGGTGTCTGTGAATGTTCATTAATTGTCAGTGCAGAGCATGTGAGGATAGATTAGTGATCTTAATGCAGATCAGGACAAGTACCAAAATAATTGCAGTGCAGTGAAATACTTGAAATTTTGCTACTAGATAGGTCACATATGATTAATTTAAATAAGGAGATTTTATGTTTGGTTTGGAAAATATTAGAATTATCAATACTGCATAATAGGAAAGTAAATAACTTTTTCATATGGCCATTAAAATTTAAAAATAATTTTTTTAAAGAAGAGGTTTATTTAAAGTCTAAACATATTTCTATATTCATTTTTATATTAGGTTTTATACCAAAGAAAGTATTTATTGAAACTGTTTGTGGCTTGGTTAATTTGAATCTTGGAATAAATTGCTTTCCTGATGTATGGAAGAATGTAACACTTGCAGATGTAAGTGAACCCCTATATTCTGTTCAACTGGAATATTGGTTTTTATAGAAGATGCAGCATTGTCCTTAGTATGATAAAATGAAGATTATAATATTACAGGATATTATCAGTTTTTCGTTAAAATTATTTTGTTTCACTAGGGAAGGATCATGGAAGTCACTGTGGCAAACATTTTGTCAGCACTTTATTTATTTACAATTTGCAAATTATATCATTTCTTAAGACACCATCCAAGGTATTCAGATTTAGAAACATGAAAACTTTCAAATCCTCCATACTGAATTAATTTCTCTTTCCAATTCAAACATCAGATGTTACTGGCAAACCTACAGAATGAAAATATTTACTTGTGTTAGCATGTTTTAATAACTATTTCTGACAGTAAACCATGATTCACATTAAGATTTTAATTGGATTTCACATTATTTCATCACTTTATTCATATATTCTTTACACAGATGAAGTGCATGAGTGAGTAACACATTTTAATGTTAAAGTGATATAGTTCCAGTGAGTTTAGTAAAAACTAGTCACATCTGTCATCTTGACTACATAAAACCTAATTTCAGCACAGGAAATTAATTATCCAAGGAAAGCTATCAGTCAAATATTGTCTATTAATATACCAATGTGCATGTATCCCACATTCTGTATTCTTTGAGAACTTTTAGTGCTTATAAATCCTATCTTTATTTTAATAATATAATTTTCTTCCCTTAAAAGAGCCAGTTTTAAAAGAGACTTTTAAATGTATCATGGAAGCAAGAACTTACTTACAAAAGGAAATTCTCAAGCTAAGGTATATATAAATGCCTATTTGTGCACTCAGGGTGTTTATTTAGAGTGGTATCAACTGCACATGGCAGTCGACACACAGTGGCCTATTTTGTTTTGCAAAACCTCACTGCAGAACCTTGTTCATCCTGTCCAGGAAAATACCTTAGGATACTGAAAGACTTTTTATGTACACATTTGACAATATTTGATATTTTGGTTTTGTAGTTAGGAAATCTGGCATCTGAATTTACAGTGAACTCAGAACTTACTGACTGGCGCAGATTCTTGCTGGCAGCAGCACAGCCTTGGCCAGTGCCATCTGTGACACAACTCCTCCAAACACTGCATGGCTTCAAATCTGTTGATGTCACTGGATCAGGCTTCATTACACAGGAGCACTATTTACAGGTTATAATCCTTTTAATTTTTCAATCAAATTTTATTTTGTTAAACTCCCTAAATTGAATGATATGTTGTTTGCTTTATTCACCTTGAGAAACTCAGTCTGAATCTTAAATACTTTAGGTCTGAGGGAGCTTTGTAGTGATAAGTGTTTTCTGGAAATTGATGGCCTAATATGTATCTTGTCCATATTTCCACAAATCAGGCTAATTAAACACACTTTTAACTTGATTTTCCTACTTTTCCCTTAAATTAATCTCAAGAGAAAATCCTTTCTGTTTTAAAGAAACCATTCTGTGTGCACTTTGATGACTATTAACTTACTTGACTTGACATGACTTGAAGTAAGGATTTCAGTTTCATCTCTTCCACTGCATTTGAATTAAATGTTTTTAGATTTTTTCCCAATAATTAATTTTCTCAGGATCATTCCTCAAGCCTTGAATACATGGAAAATTATAAAATTCTTTGATCATTTTTCTGAAGACAACTTCTGTTTGAATTGTCACATAGTTCAGCAAGGTTTTTCAGAAAGAGTATTATGAGTACATTTTTGTTCGTTCAGCAAAATTCTGCTCATTTTCACTTACTTTTATTTTGCATTTTAATCATACTTAGAATGATACTTACTGGTTCACTCTCTTGGGCTATACTAACTGTAAGTATCATATATATACACATATAGGTGTCTGTAGATACTCCAGTCTTGCCAGTTTCTGTATTTGTTTGGTGATATTAAATATAATTTTCCAACCATTTTGAATAAATTTCATAGAAAATGTATTGTAATTTGTTTTCCACTCACCTAGCACTGGTTTTTAAAGAAGAGTAAGTAAAGGCTGTGTTAGTCCAGAGGCCTGCAATTTTCAGAACTTCTTTGATTAATTTAAAACTTCAGGAGCACCTGGAAGGGGCCAATCCCTGCCCACCACAGACTTTCTAAGAAACAAACTCTGCAAAGCCAGAAAACCCACAAAAAAAGCAGGTCTATGTGCATTTATTTTTTCTATTGTTGTAAGTTTTGCTGAAGAGCAAATAAGCTAGCAGTTAGAAGACATGCAGATCGAGAATGTATATTTTTATCACAGAATCCTTTTTCAAATATAATATTAACTGAGCAATTAATTTAATCACTTCAGTATTACAAGGTAGTAAATATGCAATAAACAACTTGTTTGAATAACCTTCCACTGGGAATTTCAGCTGCTTCACCTCTCCTCTCTCTCTGCACCTACACTCGTAAACTACACAGTGCTGGGGCCCATCTCCAGGTAATGGTGGTGGGTTGTCCCTGCTGTAATGTTGTTTGTACAGCCTGGTGTAATTCACACAAGTGAATTTTTCTGTAGGAAGTTTGTTCATGCCTACCCTAGCTGATCCTTCCTGTGTCTAGTACTACAGAATTGGTTCTGGGCACAGTTTTAGCTCTGGCTTTGTAGGACTCTTGGTCATCTTGCTGGGAGCAGGCAAGCATGGGGAGAGCCGTGCCTCCATCTTTCATCATAATGAATTGTATGGACGGTTTCTTCTAAAAGTACAGTCTAGACAAAAGCTGTAGAGGTTAGCAAAGGATATCCTAAAAGGAAGAAACCAGAACATGCGTAGAATATGCATATCATATTCTGCTTCTTCAGCAGCATAGATTTACAACTACATAGTTAATTTTCACTTTTTTCAAAAGTATGCATTCACTTCTATCCTATTTGATCTTCAGTAATTTCTCAAGTATCTGTTACAACATACAAGCAGTTACTTAATTATTCTCGTCATTATATATTAATAAAAATTCAGTTTGATTAAATCCAGAAATTAGGCTTTTAGTAACCTGTGTGTTGAAAAGCTAGAGTATAAAGACCACCTTATTTCAATATGTGAAAATAAACAAAGTTATTTATTTATTTATTTATTTATTAAATCAGGTTGGTTTATGGTTTAATGGAAACGAAGATCTAAGCGTAACAGAAAATTGGGAAGAACTTGTGTCTTTAGAAAGGCTAACACACCTCATAAAGGTAACTGAAAACATAGGTATTTTGAAGAAATCACAATTCAAACGTGATAGGTCTCATTTCTGAGTTTTTTAAGTCTCTTTTTTTCAGTAAGTCCCGCTTTTTTTTTTTTTTTACTTTTATTCAGGTCAAGTGGTTCTTCAGAATAATGTAGAGAGGAATCCAAGAGTCAGCCTTGAGCATTCTAAATCATAGTCTGCTCAGAAAGACTTAATTATTCCTGTTCTTGGTTGAATGACATTAATTTTGCTACACAGCAACCAGTTTTGTACAGAATGGGAGGCAAATGACCACTGCATCTGAGCTTATAGAATTTTCCATGAAAGAGAGGGCTAATAATAATCTGAATACAAAAAATGCTTCGAACATATTTGTCATGATACAAAGTTTTATTTCTGTCTTTTCTGCGAAACTCCATTTCTATTTCCTTGAATTACTTAGTACACATTTATGATTTATCACAGCCTTGATTTGTACAGCCTCAAAATGTTCTTAAGTATAGTAGCTCTTATTAGCAGTAATTACTGTATTTCATGCTTTTCTCTACAGTCCTTGATTTGTATTTCATTTAAGTCCACTTATAGAAATTAATTTGCTTATTTTTGCCCTTTTATAGTTTTTCTTCTGTTTATTTGCGGATACCAAAAAAGACCCTGCTCTGCTGGACTATATTGAGATGCTGCTTTATTTCGCCTCCCACTCTGATCCAGTTGAAGGTGTATACAGAGCACTTAGCATTGCTACTGGAACATATATTCTCAGAAAAAAGAAAGCTTCCCTTCCATGTGTGGTAAAACATTACAGAAAAATACTAGAGAATAGTAGCAGTACTTTCAAATTATACAATATCAAATTATTACAGTACTTTCAAATTATAAATTAACTAGATTTCTCTATATTTGCTTATCCTGGGTAGCTCCAGTAATCTCAAGTAGTCTCACTGAATTCATGGGAACATTGCATTGGTAATAATACTCAGAAGGATTCTTTCAAAAGTCTGGAAATTTGCTTGCCATTCATGAAAGTTTAAGATATTTACTCCTTATGCATATGAATGGAAGTATTCTTTTGTTTAATTGACCAGCTGACAGTCCTCTGAAATTAGACTGCAGTGTGACTTACAGTAATGTTATCTCAAGATATAAGTCCTGGTATTATTGCTGGTCTTACTTTATTTTCCACTACATTTCTTTGGGGTATTCAGACACATCTCTGTTGTGTTACTTCCAAGTGTTTAGGTTTATCTGTAAACCAGAAAGTATAATAATAATTCATTTCATACAAAATAATATTTAAATTATTTTTTCAGCTGTGATGAATGCATTGTTAAATCAAATGAAACTCATCATTTGAACATTATTAGTATTTCTGGAGTATGTTTTTATTACTAAAGTCTTAAAACTCAAATTAGTCCACTGCACACATCAGTTACTTATTAGTGAATACTTATATTTATTGAAGTAATTTTTTTACTTATTTTGACATAAATTATTTATCTGTACACACCTTGGAAAGAGGTTGCTGCTCAAGATAATAAAATGATTCATTGCCCTGTCACAACCACAGTGACTCCAGCATTTGCCCAGAACTGAAAGTATAATTGAGATCTCTAGAAACAGCATAGAAAAGGCATTATTTTACTACACAGGGTAATCATATACATATGCAAAATAGCATTTGATAATTTCAAATGACAGAAGTTACTATACTTCCCTGTGTTTTGTTTGGCACAACGGAGCTTCTGCACACTGAAGAGACTGAATGAGACAATAAGATTTTCCACATTTCATAGGAGGAAGGAGAGCACAGAATGCTCCCAATTAGGTATTGTGGTACTAATTTCCCATATTTTGGTGAAAAGTTCTAACTTTCATCTCATTGGATATAAAGCTACACAACCTCCTCTTTGCCATTTTCTGCTTGGTTTCATCTGTTTGGTTGGAAGTTTGGTAGTATATTAATAAGCACACTGGCATTATCAGCTATGTGTCAATAACTTCTTAAGGCTGTGAGTCACAAGTGAAGGGGAGCATTTGCCTTCAGCCCAGAATTAACTGGATCTCTGAGAAGAAAGAGATGTCACATCTAACCTGAGCATTTCCCCACTCCTGCTTTCTCACTCAAGGCATTTGCTCTATGAATATGTGCTCATCCGATGTATGTCCCACAGTGTATTAAACAGAGAGTTTGTGTGCCTAATTCACCTTGGAGAGTCCCTCAGAAACCTAAGAATATCCAAGAATTAGATGTTAAATGAATCTTGCTTGAATGGATTCTCTCTGACTTTATAGTTGTCTAGGCTGGTGCACAGAAACACTGGACTGATTTGAAAACATAATTTTAATATTTCCTTTTTTATTATAAATATTTTCATTTTTTAAATATGTCTTTCTTATGCCTTGTGTTCCATGCCTGTGCACTTAAATGATAATGTTGAATATGGACAGAAGGAAACAAAAGAAATCCCATATCACTTAAGTAAATTCTGAGCCAGAATTTCATGAAGGTTATTCCACAAACACAAGAGGGCAAAAAGGAAATGGTGCATTGATATTGTGTCAGGTTTGAGCCAAGCTCCATCAAGTACACAGAGTCCTGATGACATCCAAAGTTGTTTCAGCATCAAATTAAGAACCTAAACCTTTATTTCCCTGTGGCTGTTTACATGTGATCTAAATATCCCAGTTCTCACTCCAGGTACTGGAAATTTAGTGAATATTATCAGTGGAATATTCATCAGTGAAATATAAAGAGCTATCTAGCTCATCTCTAACAAGTTTTACACCTTAGGTAGTTGGCTCATATATAGGCACTTACAGAACTTTACCTAATTTACCTCTTCTCTTTTTATTGTTCTATGCTGGTAATTGTAATGTCTTCTCATTGGTATCTGCCTGCAGAAATACATCGGAAGCCTTCATGTTGTTAAGAGAAGCTCAGACTAACATATTCTTGAGACTTCTTTCACTAACTTCATTTGAAGTCTAAATAATGTTACTATTAGTTGTGTAGGTCTCACAGCTCAGTGTAAGCAATGCAATGATAGATGGATAAACTTCAGTGCTGATATTTCTGTCATCTTGATTACTGTGTGTTAAAAAGACTGTAAATGACTTTACTCCTCCTGTGCTCAAAATGAAATGTATTAAGGCCCAAGGCACACAGCACAAGTGTGACTGATCCTCAGCAGTCTTTCTCTCCTAATGAGGAAAGAAATGGTTTGTTCAATTACATCAGTTTCCTGTTGCTAGTGGTTAGTCTACATTGTGACGTAATCTAGTCAAAGCACTGTTGACCTATGTGAGAGCCTTTCTCATCTTTGTGTTCACAAATCTCTACAGTAGGTTTTTTTGTTTTAGGGTTTTTTTTTCTCTTTGAACAGCTCTAACATCACCTCAAAATTACCTGATTTCTTGCTTAAAGTAAACTTAATTTTTCTGCATAAACTAGAAAATATCTATTTCTGTGGAAAGCTGGTTAACTCTTGGCCAAAATAGAGTTCTTGCAGTGACTAGATTTGGACTAGAAAATCCATACTGGTTTTTTTTTTTTTTTTTTAATTGTGAACATCCAGCATTTGACTCCTTAAATAAACACAAATTTCTTGGTGTTGTAGTTTGTAACGATTAAATATTTTTATGTTTTGTTGCTCTGAGAAATACTAGTTTTTCTGTGCAATGTTGGCCACATTCCTGGAAAAAGAGGTCTATTAAATTTCTGGTAATGCCAACATTATGTATATTTCTGGACTGTCAGGATTTATTCCTCCCTTCAATGCTGCAGTAGATAATTTTATGTGAGTTGATGACTTTTGTTCTGTAAGAACTGAAATTTGGAATTATAGTCCATTGGTTCTTAATGGGTGTTTAACTGAAACAGATAATCTACTGACAGACTGTTTATCCCCAAGTATGATACCTGTGCCTAAATTTTTAGGATTCTTCAAGCCTCAACATATTGTCAAATGCAGAGACTTTAAAAGAGGATGAAAAAGAATTCTTGAATTACACAGGTGAAGGAATTATTTCAGTGGCATCTGTACTCAAAGTGTTTCATACTGGAAGAAGTAAAGATGAAGATTATCATAGATTTAGCTGTCTGGAGAAGGCAGACAGCTATGATAAAGTAGGTAGATCGATTCAAGGATGGTTTTGTAGTTTGCATAATATGTTAAAAAAATATAATGTGATCTTTGCTTTTCCACTTTTTTTTAAAAAATAAATTGACCACATATTATTTTTACTTAAAGTATTTCATCAAGATGTACCAAGAATTAGGTCCTGAAGATCTGACACCCATTGCAGTTGAACTCCTTTTGAAGCATCCTTTCATGGAAGATTTGATTAACACATGCCAAAAATACAAACTTCCTGTAAGTATTCCTGTCTGGGACGAAAGACTTTGTAAGCACACATGCTTAAATTTGCATTGTGCCAGAAATGTACATGTAATGAATGTAGATACTGCCAATTTGCAATGTAGATCAGCTATACAGCCCAGCAGCTGTAGCGTAGATCAGGTTTTTTGTTTTCTGTGAAAATTCCATCCATCAAAGACGGGGCCGCTTTTGGACCTGTTTATTGTGCAAGTCTTGCTGGCCTGGAACTGCCTACAGATTTTCTACAGCCTTGTCTGATGAAGCTTTGCTCCCCATCCATAGAAAGGAATCTGGTTGAATTATCCTCCCAAAAGGATCATACTGCAGGACATTGTAGAATACATGTTCCTACAGTTCCTACAGATCCCATTCCACCCCAGGCCAACCAGGCAGCAGAAAAGGACATGCAGAGGCAGTACAGGTCCAAGTGTTATTCTCTGTCATAGTCTAGAGCGTCCCTGCTGCCTGAACCTATGTTTAAACCTGCATTAAAACAGTTGCACAAAAGGCAAGTTTGGGCCAGAGAATCACCCTATTTAAGCTATAAAACTATGGAAAAAGTACTTGATACACAGGGTGTAAGAAAACAGCATGAGAAGATGAGAGGATGCTGGATGTGCATATCCTGCATCAAAAGGGACAACAAACAGTCAATAAACAATAAACAGTTTTCACAACTTTTAGATTATCACCCCCATAGTGTCCCACAAAATGTAAATCTGAATAAGATACATGATAGCTTAGGAGTAACTCGCTATTTCTTAATTATATATATATATATTCCTTTCTTGTAGGATGTGAATTGCCCAGCATTTATTGTATCACTCATAATGGTTGTCAGTAAAAGATAAAATACAAGAATACAAGAATAAAATAATATATTTACTCAGTAAGTGTGAGGGTTAAAAATCCATTTGCTACAGTAGAAAGTGATAGAAAATGTAAGACAAAGACAAGAGAATAAAATTGAAGATTATAGCTATCCATGTGTGTCTATCCTGCCTATGTTGATGTCTCAGCCAATATGGGAAGACAGATGCCATGCAATGTTAGGTCCTTCCTCCCTTCCCTTCCCCAGTCTTTCTTCCTGACTCTTTTTATTTAATTGAATACTGCATTTTCTAATTTGATTTTTTTTCCAATATCACTTAATTTCTTGTAGACCAAAGCATTTTTGAACTAGCTCTTTAGATGTGTTCCACCTCAAGAATGATTGTTTACACAAATGCTCACTGACTTTGTAGTATTTAATATAATGCAGCCACTTAATGAAAACCAAATGTGATGAAACGTAAAGTAAAACTTAATTAGGGTGTAAACTGAGTAAAGCCACATCTATATGCTAGGCAAGCACTTTGTTAAAATGTTTTCACATGGGCCAATAGCTGAAAATCAAACACATCATACCTTTCTTTATTAAAATTTCTGATTTTCCTTTACAATTTTTAGGGGGTACTTTGTTAACATAGCTTAAAGAGTAGATTGTAGTGCATGTTTAAATTGTATTAGCTACTATCAATTACCTGTGTTATCTCTGGCTGTTAGGATGTATTCTGGGCAGTTCAGGTATAAAAATTGGCAGTCTATGAGAAAAGCTGCAGGATAGTGTATGTGAATCTTGGCAGTAACTGAAGGTTTCAGTGCACATATTCTAGTGCAGAGGAACTCCCACATCATGTTTATATATTGGTATCATTTCACCTAAATTAGACATTTTCCACTTATTTGGCAGGTTCCATTGATTCCTGTATCTCCTGACTCAACAGTTAGGTGATGCAGAGCTTCAGTTATTATTTGTAATACTTAAAATTTCCTCTTGAAACGGCTTATACTGACTTTATCTCAGATATAGTACTCTATGGTTTCTGTACTTAAACCCAAACTATTTCATTCCCTGACTGTACTGTTTAATACAGACTTTGGTTTTATGCATGAAGTCAACACTCAGGTTTACCAAAAAAGTCTTATATTCACCAACAAACAGGCATAGAGACCCAGGGGCCATTGTTTTAAGTATGTTGCAAATCTGGTCTATTAGATACAGACTCCAGGAAGATTTTTCCTATGTCAATTCCCTATTTGGGGAACAGGTGAACTTTTTTCTTTCCGAGACAAAATTTTTAGCATCAATTATTTTTGCAGAAATTCTCCTCAGAGATGTCTATAAAAATGAAAGTCAACCACAGTGCTGTTATTTTGAGATCTTTTACAAGATAAATATAGCAAGTCAGGGTGTGGTTGCTAAAAGTTAAAATGTTTGTACTAATGCAGTCATAAACAGCAGAAAGTAAAATGTTTTGCTGAAAACTATAAAGAGAACATCTAGCATACAATTTTTCAAATTTAAGTTAGGATACCGGATTCTTTTGGATCTTGATGACCTGTTCAATTTTAACCATTATTATTTGTCATGTCTCAATTTTTTTTTCCATGTGAGATATATTGTCTTTTGCAGGGATTTTGTTTTCTCTGCTAGTGGGCTGGCACCATCCTACATGATGGTGACCTTTCTGTCAGCCTTAGTACAAATGTCTGCAAATTAATATACCCAGAAATTCTATTACTTTTTTCATCTTGTCTCTTCTGACCTGATTACAAGGTTTTGTGGTCCTAACTAGAACTTTCCAGTGTTTGCCATTATCAACACTTTTTTTTTTACTTATCAGATAAAATGTATTCCTTGAGAATAGGTGATGACACTTACGTGTGTATGTTTATGAGGGCACTTTATTACATGCTCAATTAAATTTTCTTTAAATAACTTTAATAATAAATGAGAGATTTTTATTAGAGCATCTGATTCAGATGGGAGAAGCAAGCAATCTGCTTTTTCCATTGCATGTGTAAATCTATTCAATTTGGTCAATTAAGGGGTTTTCTTTAGTCCTCATTATTTATTGTTACAAATTTTACCATCTGTTCTGGGACTGTCACAGATATGGCAATACAGAAACAACCACATATTTTAGTAATTCTGCATTTTGATTGTGATAAATTTAAATAAAGAGTGTGGCATATATTCTACTTCTATAATTCTTAATGCTTAATGCAGTATTTGTTACTTTGAGTAAACTACATTCTTACAATTATTGAAGATAAGGTAGTTTCATAATTACAATTCAATTTGTTAATATCAAAAATATTGTGCATTGGATAAATTGCATTGTATTTCTTATTCTGCTTTCAAATCCTGCATAGCCCTTTAAAATAAGTTCTGTTTTTGAAGATAGGGATATCACATCATATTTCTATGTACTTATGTTTTGAATATATTTAGCACAGGCCCTTGCATTATGCTTGTTCAGTCTAAATTATTTGTCATATGGTTAGTGCTGTTAATGTTGTTCATTCTGTTAATCATTTCAGTAACGAAATCCAGATATTTTTTCAGATAGGAGTTCCACTGAAGTGGGATTTCTATTAATCTATAGTTAACATGACTTTTTGAAAAAATGTTTATTAGTATGTTGAAAATGTTTATTAGTTTGTTGAAAATGTTTGTTAGTATGTTGAAATGTTATTAGTTCATTTGAAAAAATGTTTATTAGTATGTTGAACAAAACCTATTTATACCCACAGCAGCCATTTAATATTACACAACAAACATTCAGAACTCCATGTATCATTTCACAAAGTAGAAGAGCTTCTTGTCATAGGGAGAGCTCATACACAGTATATTAAATACAACTTATGAACTGGATCATGTATCAACGTTTTGACAGAAAAAAAGTACTGCTGAATCACTCTTTAGTCATAAGCTGCAACTGTAATACTTATGAAACTTGAGAACCTTTTTTCATGTGGTGTTCTAAATGTCCCAGTGTGCAAGAAAAGGAAAATCCAACTCCGTGTTTAAGTACCTCATTGAAAAAAGATACCTATGTTATGCTTCTTTGATCATGTATCCCATCCCTAAATAATCTTAGAAAATTTAATGTACATAAAATATATTGTTTCTTATAATAAAGAAATATAAATAATATGTGTTAATCTTTAAAAAAAGTTTCCCTCATTAAAGATGGACATAATACAACTGTTGGAGCACTCTATCTCCAGTTTTTTGACAGAATTTAGTACTACATTTATTTTTATCTAACCAGGATTGAAACTACTTTTTCTGACTCAATTTGGTGAAAAATGCCTCCTTATTGTGAAATGTTTCCTAGAATCAAAGATAAATATTAGTGCAACCTTCTAAAACCAAGGACTGGTAATACTTTCTTTTAGCATATTTCTGTATTCACTGACATGCTTATGGAATTTTGCAAGTTTGTGAGGCATCATTACATACAGGCAGTTTCTGCTTTTGAAAAAAGGTTATATCTTCAAAATATGCACAAAATATATATTGCACTACTTGTATATAAAAATACTACATATAAATAAAAAATCTGACTGTTAATTATTCTCCTAAAGGAAAAAATGTGTATTCTGACAGTATCAGAAGATGCTAGAAAGTTAAATATTTATCTTTGTATTGAATGCTCAGCATATTATTAATGTAAAACAGAAATTCCTTGTTCATTCTACTAACACATCCTCCAATGGATAGTATTGCTGAAATGGGAAATGGAGAAGATTCTGCTAATACAAAATTATAACAAATCAGACAGTATGTTATAAAGAACTAAGCATAAAATTAACCTACTGAGGGTATATATTATTCAAAGTGTTAGTTACTTATTTTTTTTATATCTATTCCCTGGATTTGTTAAAGGATTAACTGTTAAACTTGTTAAAGTTCCATCTGAAATACGACATACTAAAAAAAAAAACCCTTAATTGAAGAATTTGTCTTTTTATGTTCTAAATAACATTTACTGGTTTAAACAACAGTCTCGATACCTCTCTTTACCAATAATATTAAGCTGATGTTTAAGATATCTGTTTAAGAGTTGCATTTAAACACAGTGTTGTTTTGTAAAACCACCAAAGGAAATTAAGTCCTGTGGATAACATGAAAACATCATCTCAGTGATATTACAGCACCTCAGCTGAATGAGTTCCAGTGCCCTGCTGGAAGACATTGTCTGTAATGTGGGGAATCTGTAATTTATCTCCACTGAATTTAGTTTTTCACCATAATCTAGTCAGTGGAAAGCTCACCCCGTGGATAGACAGGTGTTATTACTGCAAGTTTTGAGGAGTGATTACTATGGTTTTCAGGCTGCAACATGAAATTACTTTTAATGTTTCCTTTTTCCTTTTCATAGGATATAAAAGTCTTTCTCCAAAGATCCGAAGAAGCACAATCAACAGATGGGGAGCAAAACACATGTGAAGACATAAATGTATGAAAAATTACTGTTTATGAACATTAAGAAATCTTTTTTCTCAAAGTCTGTAAGACATGTGTCTTACAGGTCCAGTCCTCTCTTCCATGAGAACTGTTTTTTTGTTTATTATTGCAAGAGCAAAATCCCATTCCAACTACACATTTTCTGTTGCTTTAGAATTAAAATAAGCAAAACAACAAAACCACAAAAAGGGAAAGTTATGGTTTGCTCATCTTAAATAATCTGATGATATTTCTAAATAAAATTAAACCAGTTGCTGAACTTAAATAGAGATGGTAGTGTTGTCATTAAGAATTGGTTAAAGAAAAGAATATGTCCAATTCTTCTAAATGTACTAAGATATCTATTCAGCTTTTGTTATGTGTACAGTTTATTAATTAATTAATTTTAATGAATTAAATTCTGTAATCAATTAATCTTTTATTTAGTTAATAAAATTAATGAAAACTCTTTTCTCCAAGAACAAGATAAACTGGACATCATGTTCACGAAAATGGAGTGGTTTTTGACAGTGGAGATGACGAATCTTTGCCATTGAACCTTTCTATTTCTAACCTTGCAGTACATCTCAATTCTACCACCTGCTAAAAACCTGCCTGCTATCCTGACACAGTGCATTCAAGGGCACCACATACTCCAGATTTTCATATGTGATAGGTGCTTGTCTAAAATATCTATGGCACACCATGACACCTAGAGAATGTTGACTTCTCTGGCAGATTAAGTAGAGTCTCAGTCAAACATTCTCCTTACAGCTTAAGTGGGTGTTTCTTTTTCTATATGAAGTCTGAGTCTTACTGGTTTTCCTGGATAATATGATCTTTGTGTTTAAATGCAGTTTTATCCAATTTCTCCATTCTCTTGTGTCTAGTGATGGCTGACTATAAGTTGATAGGAACTATTTTTTCATGGGCCTTTGTGACATACATTTCAGAACACTCTTTGTAAATAATTCCCCTGAATTTGAAAATGGAGATGCATAAAAAATTCTTGGTTTTCAGTGGTATTCTGGTATTCATCTGATCTACAGTATCAAGTTTTCTGAAGACTAAACATAGGAAACTGGTAAGTGTGATTATCTGAACTCAGTATATGGTCTAATTTTTAGTCTGTCTGCTGCCCAAGATATTAGCAAACCTTTGGCATTCTACACTGACTTAGTAGCTTGTATCTGAACACTGCTCCTTCATTCTGGAGTATATTTTTTCTGTATTCATCATTACTCTCATAAAAATTGCACAAAATGTTTAAATGGTCTTTTCCCAGTTTTGATTCAGCGAAGTATTTGAACATATGATGCTCTTTAAGAATACAAATAATCTCATGGAAGTCATATAACCCATAGGGAACCACAAACCTTTACCCTTTGCCGAGAATGCTATCTGCACAGAATAATTTTTCATTTTAATATATCTTTATTACTTTTTAGCCAAGTATGCATGAGATAGTATAGTACCCACAAATTATGATGTTCCTTGTGAGGTTTCTAGATTGCCTTTCTGAGTTATAAATAATTCTGTATCAAAAAAGCAACAGCAGCATGTAAAAAAAGAGAAACACTTAGACAACAACTAAGAGACCAGATAAATAAGTCTGGCAGTAAATACTTTTTCATGTTTTAGAACCTGATGTCAATAATGGCAGGTTTATTTCTTTGATTAAAGACAGTCATATTTTGGAAGGAAAGTCTAGGGGTAGCAGATCAAAGCATTTATATGTGATATATGACTCTCAGAATAGAACCAAGTCAGCTTATCACTTCAGGCAAAAAATGTTAATGTCTCTTCAGTGTACATATTTTCTGCTAACCACACCAGTACAGAAACAGATGTAACTTTGTTGTGCCCCCACAAACCATGCTAAAACCTCAACATCCTCATTTTACATGTGACAACACACTTCATGATATGCATACAAATTATTCTTTTTACGAGAATCATTTCTTCACATAACATAGACAATTTGCTCAGTTTTATCCCAATATTTTTTAAACATAACATCTATATTAACGTGCATATATTCACACAAGAATTTGGCTTTTTACTCCATATTAAATTATTACATGAGTAGAAAATAATTGCAATTTAGTTCTCTGCCTTTTGCATATTTCATAATCTTTAAATTGTTTCTTTTGTTCCACATTTAGTTTTTTATTAAAAAACAGCTTTAATTACTAAGTGTTTAATTCTGAGTTTGCACACTGGATATCTCCATTAGAAAATAAAAAAAAGTATTACTTTCAAAAAGTCTTCCCTATAATTCATAAACCTGAGTGAAGGAAGAAGAAGCTTCAGCTACTGAAAATCATAAATTTCTATTTATGTAAGATTCTTTAAGTATTCCTCCTTTCTCATACACTGTTTATAAATTTTACCCGTGACCCAGAATGGAACATAAAATCATTACTGATAATGTTTGACATTAAGTGCAGATTGCAGAGCAGTGTAAAATAGTAAAAAGTGAAGTAGGTTGGGTGAAGTGTCAAGCTTCATGCAGTGAGTACGTACTCCTCTATGGGAAAGCAAAGGTTTAATTTACAAAGCAAAGAATGTATGGCCTGAAAATTGCAATGTATTTTTTCAACAGTTACTACTGTAGTATAGCTGATTATCACAAGAGTTATTCAAGAGACTTTGAGTTCCCAGCTCAGCTGTGACCCAGACATGAAAGAGGTCCTTGTTTTTATGAAGGGGGAATGTTGAATACTTTCACATTCAGATGTATCAGGAAAGTTACAGTTATATCATGTTCAGCTTTTATAGTTACACTTCAAGCAGTATAGTTGAAACTAGAAAGTATTCAGAGAATAATGTCAAGAATGGTAGCTAGATGTATAAGAAAGTACAAGGAACTTGGCCTCTTTACTTCACCAAAGGAAAATGTAATGGGGTTTCAAATAACATTTTTACAAGAATATATTTTCATTCTGGTAGACACCATGTAGATTCAATTGCTGGAACCCTTGGCTTCAAAATAACAAGCAGATTTTGATAAGGGAAGTAGATGAACTGTTGAAGCAAGTAGCTAAATGAGCCAATTTCCTCATCAGAGAGTTGTAAAATCCAGATAGGTAATTCTTTTAGACACAGTTTGTGACAGGAACTAAGAGAAGAAATAACTGTCCATTTGATATTAACCTACAGAGTTCAAAAACTCAACCTGAAAGATTAGGAAAGACTAGTTTGGCTTTCAGTTAAATGTATGCAACATGCTCAATCCTGTTTTCACAGTGTGCTGTCTTTTAATGTTTTATTTACTCCTTAATTTCACTTAGATATTCTTGTCTATGCTGCATAGAAAATGTCTTGGATGGTTTGCTTTAGAAAAGATGCAACACAGCTATCAATACTCTCATAATAATTAAAATTACCTGTATTCCATCCCTGCAAAAATCTTCTTTCAAAAAAGCTACAAACCAAAAGGCGCTGCTGAATTAAGATGTTTTCTATACTTTTATTAATTTGCATAAAATCTCCCAGCATAAATCAATCTCAACATTTCATTCTGTACAGAACTCGGGCTCCATATTAGTCTTTTTCAGGGCTATGATCCATTCCTTTATATAAGTAGAATACCTTCAGATTTGTTCTTCAGAAAGCAGTCTGGTACAGGAAGATTCAAAATTTTGCAAATAACCAGAACACTTTTAAAAGACAGTTATATTTTGTTCTGTTATTTTGCTTTAATATAGTTGAGTGATGTCACATCGTTGCCATAATAGCAAGAAAAGATCCTCAATCTGTTCTGTGGTCCTTACCTCAAAATTTCCACTGAGTGTGAGGTTCAGATATGCTTTCTTTTTTTTATTATTCATAAGTGAAGCCTGCTTTTTTGTTAAAAGCCTCGGCTCTGCTGAGGTTTTTGTGCGTAGACAGCTTAAGAAGCTCTCCAAACCATTGAAAGAACAGAGTGATAAATGAAATCTGAAAAGCAAGCACACTACACAAACTTCTTTGCAATGTTATAGTTATGAAATTAAAGCAACATCAATCAGAAAATTTCAGAAGTTGTAGTATTGTTCACTTTATCAGTAAAAATTACCTGGGTTGATACTGCTATTATTGCCTTCAATAAATTCTATAACAAATATGCTTATTTGTAACTAGAAAAGCAATTGAATTTAACTCCCAGTTTTACAAAATATTCTTGGCAGTGGGGGAAAAACCCCAACTATTTTCTTTAAAGTTTATTTTAAATATGTGTCATGAAAATTCTGCAGTTTAACATCTCATCATAGAAGATCCCTGGAAATTCAAGAATTAAGGTGCAAAAGTTGCTCCTCTGGGAAGTGTAGCCTCTCATAATGATAATTGCTGAGGAGCAGCTGTGCTGAAAAGATCCTGGGGATGTTGGTGGACAGCAAGCTGAACATGAGCCAGCCACGTGCCCTGGCAGCAAGAGTAATCTTGGCATGTGTTAACAGGAGCACAGCTTGCAGTTGATGGAGAAAAATCATTACCCTCGAGCAATTAACACTCGTCATGTTTATAGTGATGATTATAGTTCTGGACTTCCCGATACCAGGAAGACATCAACACTCACATTTAGGATGCTTCTCACTTACATCAAGACTTCTCAAATTCTTGGCCTCAGGGGCAATGCTTTGGACATCCTTACACTTCATAATAGCAGAGTGTTGACTTAGTACCATAAAGGCTTGAAAGCTCCTAGCTCATGACCATGCTACATTAATGTGTTGTCTGTACCTCTTGAAAAACTTGTACTTATTTTGTGCTGTGAATGTTGTACCTGTTAATTAAAAAGTAGCAGCAGTACCTGTCAGGAGTGTGCCCATGCACGATTAATGGTTTAAATTAGGCAAAACCTTAACTTTTCCTCACTTTTCTCATGACAGAGGTTCACCTTTTCTTTGTTTCCAATACATGTGTGTGTATATATCTATATATTTATCTATGTGTGTATGTATATATATTCATATATGCATATCTCCACACATCTACACATACATATGTCTATATGTATGTACACATATATATACATACATGTATACATAGAGAAAGCTAAAGCTTTTCTTCCTTAATTAGAGATAAGATTGATGCCTTAAGTTTTAGCTTTAATATTTTTCAGATTCTGTACTGCTTTAGTGTGTATTTCTGAGCTTCATATTAAGTGTTAGTAAGCTCTCTTCACAGAGTAGCTAGACAAAACAATTCCTTCTCTAGCTGGGGACCAAGGACAAATGATCCAAGTTTCAGGCCCAAGAGCATAAGCAACTGTGGACTGAAGAGAGAAAAGCAAGAAGGATGGGACTTCATAACCTAAAGCTATAACTAGATAATTAACTCCAATATGAAAATGGACCAAAACTTATAAAAGAGAGAGACCTTGTGACCGGTTGTGCATTTTGTGACCATTTTGGGTTCATCTTGGGTGTAGCCCTGGCTGGGCTCTTGTGCTGCCCAAGGTATATCCATTGAGGCCTTTTAATAAATACCTACTTTATTCTTTAGCTCTGTCTAGCCTCTGTTCTAGGCCAGCCTTTTTAAGGCATCAGTTTGACATTTTCATGTGAGGAAGTTTAATTTCATCCTGGTTAACCATGAATTTCTGTTTTTCCAGCAAATGACATCCAGTGCTCAAGATGGTTTTAAAAATTATTTTTTAATGTGCAAAGTTATAACTGTTGAACTCAAAATCTGATCCACTGTAGAACTTCACGTATGCTGTAACTCTGACAAAGTAAGTTTAGAAGGTCTTAATCATAGTTCATCCTGTGGAAAAGTTACTACTAGATAAATAATATTTAGTTATGTCACTGTAGGATTTTCACTGGGCATTTTAAATTGTTAATGGAAATAACAGCATGTACAAAAATCAAGTTAGTATTTCTAGTATTTAAAAACTGCATGTGCTGAAATATCTTGGAACTCAAGGTTCAATATACTCAAGCCTCGATTAAACATAAAAAAATCCTTATAATACCATAACAGCTGACACTCAGATTGTTTATGTTGCAATTGATTTAGAGCATGTTTTCCTCTTTAACCTGATAATGATTACTAGTGACACAATGAAAATAGAATGTTTTTAAACTGGACATGTCATTTACATTGTTTATGGGAGGAAGCCTAAAAGATAAGAAGATCTTGTGGTTAGAGTTCTGCAGTAAGGTTATGTCTAACAGAACCGTAGACTCGTAGAATAAGCTGAATTGGAAGGGATCCACAGGAATCATCAAAGTCCAGCTCCTTGCCCTGCACAGCACACCCCAAGAGTCACCCCACATGCCTGAGAGCATTTTCAAAACACTGAGACAGAGCTTCTTGAGCTCTGTCAGGTTAGCACTGTGACCACTGCCCTGGAGAGCCTGTTCCAGTGCCCAGCCATTCTCTGGGTGAAGAACTTTTTCCTGATATCCAGCCTAAATCTCCCCTTACACAACTTCAGGTCATTCTCTTGTTTCTCATCACTGTCACCACAGAGCAGAGGTCAGTGCCTGCCCTTCTTTCCCTCATGAGGGAATTGTAACTGCAGTGAGGTGTCCTGCCAGTCTCAGCCGCTCCTCACACAGCTTCCCTTCCAGACCCTTCACCATCCTTCTGGCAGTCATTTGGAACCTCTCTAATGGCCTAATATCCTTTTTATACTGTGGTTAGGTCACCACAGTTTTATACTCGAGGTGAGGTCACCCCAGTGCAGAGCAGAGCAGGACAATCCCTTCCCTTGCCCAGCTGTTGATCCTATCCCTGATGCCCCCAGGACAGGGTTGGCCCTCCTGGCTGCCAGGGCACTACTGGCTTGTGTACAACAAAATTTAACCCAAATGCTTAAAATGCAAGACTCCATAAAAGATCCAAAACTGAGCAAAGGAAGGCCTAGGGTGGCTTCTCAGAAACAGATGAATTAGAAGTAAGAAATAGGTTTCCTCTTCTCTACCACTACCCACATCTGAACACACAAACAACAAAAACAATGGTAAGGTAAGGAACAAAATGAGGACAAACTCAAAAAAGAGAAAAAAAAAAGAGCTAGTACACAGATAAAATCAAAGACTGTTTCCTATCAAGAGTTTGTTTTGGAGTATTTATATTCATAAGCTGAATCTTTCTCTCAACTGAAATCAGTGGACTGAAATCAGAAGTTTTGTTCTGATTTCAAACTAAACCAAGTTTACATCTGGAGATTCACCTTTGACTGCAAGAAACTTCATCCCAAAACTCTCAACAAAAAGTGTACTCTTGGCAGTTTTTAGTAAAGTGTCCATTTATAATTGCAAGAGAATAGGAGAAAGAGCACACAGAACATCAGACACTGATTTATTTTCACACTCCAATACTAGAAAATGTTCCACTCTTGTTCAGCTTGAATTCTAACTCCATGGCCCAGTGACTTTATTATGCTTTTTGTTCTAAGCTGAAAAGCCTTCTTTCTTTTGGAAGCTAGATAAAATGACCATGTGTTTTCTTAACCTTTATTTTATAGAGGAAAATAAAAAAGAGTTCTGATGCCATTCCTCATATGTCTGTATGGATTTTTCTCTGCATTAATGAGTTCACATTCTGGAATTAGGCATCCCAGGTATCTAGTCAGACTTTGTGGTTTCAGTTCTGTTAAGCCCATCTAAAAATCAGCTATTAGCAATTCTTCTCCCATCTTTTATTGTGTCTCCCCAGTAAGTAGCTAACAAAGATTTCTGATGTGTTTTTAAAGTAAAAAAGGCAAATTTCAAGTAAATATGTTGCAAAGGTTAAAAAATGCCCTTAGAAAATTAGTAACTGCAGAATATGGATACAATTTGCTTTAAAATACTCTACTGGCAACACTTATCCTCTGCTTGGATTGAGGGGGATTCAGGGGAAGTGCCATTTTGGGTATTTATGTTGTACCATATGTTCCTTCATTGATTAATGCCTGTCTAATAATACAACTAGAATAAGATTGATTAAGCATCTTGCAGCTGCAGCTTAACTTCACTAATTCCCAATGGAGACTATGGATGCTGACACACACAAGTCTAGTTTATAAATACAGGAAAGTATTTTGAGATGATTATTCTTAGCACTTCACTACAAAACATTTGAAGGCAAACTATTTATGTTTAATTCTTTGCTGGTGAGTTTTACAGCTGATCTTGATTGCATTAATGCTCTTGGAAGCTTAGTTATGAAACACTAAGCTCACATCTAGGTTAGATTGTGTATGTTTATAAGTGGTCTAAGCACTGTCAGAGTGGGAGCACAGCCTAAGTGGTTAAACGGAGATAGGCATTGTAAATTGGGTTTTTAGATCAATTCACTTGTCCTTTTTAATCTACAGGTAAGTGCTGATACCAGTTCTGAACAGTTACTTGCTTTATATTTAGAACTGCAAACTCAACTTTCATTAAAAAAATTAACAAATCAATATATTAAATCAAGTAGAGATAGATTTTTTTTTTTTTTTGGCAGTAGCTGCACAGTATTTCAGGAATATTTTGTCCGAGATTTTCAAGGTAACATTTTTTCATTGATGTTTTAATGGAGCTGGGTCGGTTAAACTACTGCTCTTGAAAAGGCTATTAAGCACAACTGAGAGCAGCATACACATTAGAGAGGCCAGGCAGGTTTTGGGGATGACTGGCTAAAAGTCTTGTCAATTTCTATTGCCATAAAAGGTTTTGCACACCAGATACTTTAGTTTCATGTAAGGAGTGCCACATTTTCTGTAGTGAAGTGCATTCCCCTGTTTATAAGCTTAAGACTTGTATGTGTCAGCATTATTGATAGGGAATTAATACTGTTAAGCAGCAGCTGTAAGATAATAAATCATTCTTATTCTAGTATAATTGTATCATTAAAGAGGTAGTAATCAGTGAAGGAATGTAAATACCCAGTAAGCACAGATTGCAAACAGATAATTTAAGGAAACAAAAGCATGTTTAAGGGTTTAGTGAGGTAAGAATCTGTATTTTCTATATGTATAAAGGAAAATGTCAATATATGTTATCTTATTGCTTCTCCTTAGCCAAAGAATGCATGAACATGAAAAAAATAACTCTTAGATGTAGCGGGGCGTTTCGGGTGGGGGTGACCCTCTGGGGTGTCCCCGGGGGGGTCCCCCTAGGCTGCGAGTTGGCTGGTGGCAGCAGGCAGGCAAGGAGACTCCACACGGCTTCTGAGGGTGCTCATTAGATGAGGGGTTATTGGGGATCCTACCCCCGGGAGGCAGCATGGTTTCTGAGGGAGAGGGGAAAGGGGAGTGAGGGGGGAAAGGGGAGGGGGAGAGAGGGGCTGAGGGAGCACAGCCAGGAGAGCCGGCAAAGAGAGAGAGAGAACCGTCCCCCCGGCACACTGAACAGGGAGATTCAGAGTGGGTGCAGAACAGATCGGGCAATGGGATTACAGACACAGGATACTGCAGGGGAGGATCACAGGCTTGGAATAAACTACATTTTTCAGGGGTGAGACGGAGTATACCGTTTAACTAAAATATAACACCACACTTAGAAAGACTGGAATACTTTTGTGGAATTAATTAAGAAGAAAATGAAAGTTTTTATTGCTAGGGTTTCTTTCTGTGCATAGAATATATTGTAGAATTTCCTACATGATATTCACCTGTCTGATAAAGCAGTTGTATTCAGACAGGCATACAATTGAAATGAACAGGTAAATGGTATTGGAGGAAGAGATACATAATGACATTTCTGAGGAAAGACATTTGGTGTATGTTTTCTCACTTCTGTTTACAAGAGCCAAATGTGATATGCTGACCTGAAAGAGAAGATGATGTACTCCCACGTTGCTCTGGCTTTCTCAGTTATTGTTTTGAAAGGTTTTGCATCTCCTGCTCTAGACCCACATTTCACTAAGCAGGACACTGTGAGCTGACCTAATTTGACGGAGTAGGCTGCATTTCTAACAAACTCACAAACATAAGCTGACCTAATTTAGGTCCTCATGCGTTACTGTGGTTAAAAGGTCCCTGCATTAAATTGATTGTCATGATTATTTAAAAGTGAAGGGCTTTGCAAACTTTTCAGATAGACAAAACAAATGAAATTACTGTCTCACTAATTGCGGTAACAGCAGCAACTCAGATATGAGTGATGAGTTTAACCCATGTTTTAAACATTGAAACAGTGAATATCATCAGGAAACTCCATATCAGGTCAGTTTTCTTCCTCCTATCTGAATAGATGGCAAAGATACACATTGTCAGAGCAGTGCAGCACTGGAGGATCTTTTCATCCTCCTTGTCAAAGTCTTGTGTGGTTTTTTAACTGCAGAATCAATAGCATTAATTAGTAACTTTCCTCTTTTTTTCACATAGATTCTTGTCTTTGTGTAGTCAGAAAGGACAATTATCTCTCTGCCTCTTCAGAGGGTCTGTGACTGTTAAGGATTAAAGAGGGCATGAAGTTGGTCCAGTTAACCTCTTCTGTTAAAAAGGTTTTTTTAAAAGTGGTGGTGGCATTGTAGTGGTAAGCTATGATTTTTTTTCCTCTTTGGTTCTGGAGAAGGGCAAGGAAGAATTAAGGAAGGGAAGGGAAGGGTTAAGGAAGGGAATGGGAAGGGTTAAGGAAAGGAAGGGAAGGTCTAAGAAAGGGACAGGAAGAGAAAGGTTAAGCAAGGGAAAGGAAAGGTTAAGGAAGGGGAAGGGAGAAGGACTGTGCCTCTTGCCAAGCATTAGATTTTTCCATTATCACCTGTGAGAAGTGAAACTTCTTCAAAAGACAGAGATTTTCTTATGCAATTAAGTAACTGCAGAGTGCTGATCTATGAGAAACATGCAGACCACAATCATTCATTCCCAACATGTACAGCCAGCAGCAGGTTGCTTGCACGCTAGTGGTTCATTAGATAAAACAGTTCTAGCACATAGACCACAGGCAAAAGTGTCACGTCGCACCCACACCTATACGAACCACTTCTGCTTCTTTAGGGTAAATAAAAAATATAGCCAGGTAAAAGTTTCTTTTCAGAAATACTTTTGGGTTTTTTTTACACAACAAAACAGTCTATTAGGTAAAGTGTTTAAATAAAGACATGGAACAAAACATGCTAACAAAAGTTTCTGTATCTCTTTCAAGATGGGAAACCTAGTAAGAGATCTGAGTTTAGTTAGTGTAACAATCTGGAGCTCACTGTCTAAAACAGCGTCACAGACTGTCCTTTCAAATGTAGTAAATTCTTGCAGCAGATTTGAAGGCACTAGATTTTTGTGGTTTTACAGTAGATGGAAGGCTTTCAGAGTAAATTGCATGACAAGCATCACTAACAGAGCTATCAAATTCATCACTGTTTGTAGTTATTGAAATTCTTATTTTTAAATATCTTTTGGAAAAAAAACAACACTTAGCTCCTTTCATCTTTGCCAGGCATTCATAAACTGATCCAGAGATGTGGCAACGTACTCATGACTCATAAACCTAATTTAGGTTTTCAAAGATGAATTTTAAGTTTGTATGTATCAGTCCTACATATTTTTAGTTATTTGCATGGATAATGCAGTTGTTTGTAGCAACAAAATTAGACATAAATTTTCAAGTGGTTATATAAAAATAATATTCCTCCTAAAAGTATATGTTAATAGTAGATGAAGACGGGTAGAAAGCTCCATGGATTAGGTGCTAGAAGCTATCTTTGCCTTACTGGTGTCTATGATAAAACCCCTTGCACAGGAAGTCACCCCCTTGCTGCTGCATTCCACTACCTCTGAGCGCAGGAAGCAACATTTATGGACCTGGATCAACAACAAATCAGATATCAAGTGCAGTTCTCTTTCCAAAATCTCTGTTATGTAGACTTTCAGCCCAACTAAATAATGAATTCAAACCAGACAAATTTGTTTCACTCTCCACAGTCCTCAGTGCTGGTATGTTTTCAGTTTCAAGCTGATGTCAAACCCTCTGTTTCATCAGTTGCCTAGTCTTAGCTTGGAACAGAAAAATTCAGTGCGCATGAAGGGTTGGTAATTTTTATATTAATAAGAACATTATAATAGTATTCAGGACTATAATAAACTTTTCAAGCTCTAAGTATTGGCCCCACTACATAAACAGGAAAGCATCGTTTTTGATAACTTCCTATCTGAACACCATTTTCTTGTTTGTATGTGCATATGAGTCAATTGTCAGGAAACTTCTAGATTCTGCATTTGTTTTTAAAATACCACTTCTGTGACAGCTTAAACCTCTGTTAGATAGGAAAGGTGCCTGGGGCAGATAGAGTGCACCTATATAGAACCAAAGCTGCATATTTGTGGCAGAGAAAGATTATGGCTATGTGCTGTTCTGATTCAAGGTACATTTTCCACTCTGCATCACCTGTTGCTGGGCTTGGCTGGAGAGTGAAATCTAGAGTTCTCATCATTATTTTACTTGCGAGAGCAATTTCAGAGAAAATAAAGTGAAACTGATATAAAAGTGCAAATGAAAACTTCTCATGATCAAGAAAGCACTTTTTTTTTTGTATGGTCTTTTTGTGGTTTCAGAAAGGAGCAGAAAAAAGGATTTCTTATTGTTATTACTTCCTAAGTAATAGACTTTCCCAAATGCTGTTTGACAGCCACCATGACTTCACTGGAAATGCATATTCTTTCATGTAGTGCCTCTGGCTCCTAATTACTGTTAACAAGATTGTCATCATTAAGTCTCCATAGCACAGGAGAACAAAGTATTCCAAATCATGTGGTTCTGTTTAAATGTTGGTGCCCTTTCCAATCTGCTTGCCTAACCAACAATGCTCTATTACTCTTTCAGGTTTCTCATCCTTTTCAGGTACTTCAATTTCATGGTGGACAAGTAGACCAAAAAGGTTGCTACAGGATCAGGATGCTGTCAGGATTCACACTCCACACTGCAGAGTGTGTTTCCTCTCTGTGAAATGAAATTTGTGTTTACTTATCTTAAAAACTAAGATTTTATGGGATTTGTTATCAATAGGTCCAAATCATTGTGCTGTAAGTAGCTTGATTCCACTCTGTTTCTAAAATGTGTGCTCTACATCCTCTTTGCTGTGAGGCTGAAAGTAACTGCATCAGACTGCAGAAAGAAATCAGTACTCCTTGTGCATAGTCTAAGCCATGACTGAGTCAACATAAAATCACTCACAATTCTGGGCATTTCTCAAAAATATTTTACATACATTTTCCCTTAACTGCTGAATGATAATCCACAGTAATCAATAAAACTGCTCCCTGTAGCCCCACAGTTCGGCAACAGGGAAATACAAAGAACTTTATTCTGTGTAAGAAACCATGAACAGTCCTTCTCAAAATAGTTCCTAAAATTCAGGGACAGAAATCCATTTCTAGTTACTCAAATACACAGTCAACTACTTAGAGGTAGTTATTAACTTGCAACAGATAAATCTAAGGTGTTGATCAGCTGTGAAAATCAAGATAAAACTTTTGGTAACAAAACGTTTATAATGGGAATTTTGAAAGCATCCCAGTGAAAGCACAAATCCCACTGAAATTTCTTTTTCCCCCTCTCTTTTATTACTTTGAAAATATTTTACTTGAGCAGGAGTTAAACTGGATAATACCACTTGGAACTTTTCCCCTGTAATAATCAGAAAGCTGGGAAATGTAAATGTAAAAGCTGAAAAAGTGCAAAGGCGTGATTCCAGTCCCTTTGCAACTTCCTTTTCCCTGCAAATTTCACTTCACATAAGCATTCACAAATGATGAGTGTTTTAGCATGCAAAAAAGGGTATTGACAGGAGAAGCCAATCAGGGAAAAAGTGGCAAGCACTAAAAATTTCCACTGGAAAGTGAAATGGAGTTTCTATAGAGAATTACAACATTACCCTGTAGACATTAACAAATTATGTATCTGTGGTGGTGGAGGACCTCACTATACGCTCCTGATTCTCAATTCTTAGAGCAGCCAGCAGTTAAAATTTCTGGTTTTTCTCCAAGTGTGGTGGAGTCCATGGAGGACAGTTTATTAAAATTTACTGGATCTGAAACATTTAAGGAAGGAATGCAAATGCTGAAGTTGACCTCAGTTTGCCCAAGTGAAGGTCTGGTCACCCTGCACAGTTTCTTGGATGGAGGGTTGGCATTTTTCATGATGTATGCCTGGAGGTATTTAAGAGATGTAGATGTGGCTCATAGGAATATGGTTTTGTGGTGGGCTTGGCAGTGCTGCACTAGTGGTTGCACTCGATCTTAGAGGCCTTCTCCAAACCTAAGTTTTCTGTAATTCTGTGGTTCTGTGATTCTGTGACATGAGGAAATGTTTGAACACTGGTACTGCACTCTAATTAGTGAGTTTAGTGTATTGCTACCGGAGCAGGTTGCAAGCCATAAGGCACTCTATCACCCTGCCTTCTGGCTTGCCTTGGGGCAGGTAGCAATGCTGGGTGAAAGGGCCCTTTGTCTCAGTGTCCCTGTGTCTCACCTGGCTTTTCCTGCTCCTCACAGGAGCAGGAACCTTCTCTCTTCTATGCCCAGATGCAGATGGCTTCCTTCACTGCGGTGGCTTGGCTCCTCCAGCCAGCTGAGCTGTGGAGAGTGGAGAGCTGAGACCCCAAAGCATCAACTTCTCAACCCTTCCACAGTTTTCATCACTGTCTCCTTGAGAAAAGAGGTATACACTTCATCATATCCTTTTCTACTTGATCACAGGAAGAAACAGAGGATATTAACAGTAATGCTGCCCCATCCCTAAGTCAATGGTCAGGGCCAGCCTTTCCTACTGTACCTGCACTTAGTACCTCACTGATCACTTGAATCTTGGGTTCTAACAAGTGTGCATTTCAGTAGCTGCTGGCTGTTGTGGCTTGGTTTTTCTCTTTGGCTCCTCAATATTAGAAATTTTACTTCTCTCCCTCGATTTTTTCCCTTTTTTTTTTTTTCCTTTACAAGGTGAGCCGATTTGTCACAGGCTTAGTTCAGCAGAAGAACATTTTGGCCATGAACAGAGACACCTTAACCTCATGGCTCCCATGGCAGTCATGCTTCAGCTGCTCTGGGGCTAGGCTTGTGATCACCTTCAAAAGTGAAATCAGGGGAGGTAGATGTGTTTCCATGTTCAAACAAACAAACCTCAGGCCAAGGTCATGGAAAGGCTGGGCAGGCTGCATAACCTGCAAGCAATCCATGTTTATTGCTTTTACCAACATTGCTTCCTTTTCATGAGGGAACAGGCTCATGTGAGTGATCAATTTTTGACTTAGTTTTAACATTTTCCTTTACTTTTAAGGCATTGAAACCACTGTGGAATGAAAACTAAGTTAAAAACTGTCACGTACAAAACTCGGTGTCTTTCCTGCAAGTCAGACAGCAGTATCTGATTTTAATTCGTGCCATGGTAGACAGTAAGAATCAGCATATATTTTTGTTTTCTTTCCATTATAGTGGAGAGAAATCAGCTTTGTGTAGTGTAGAAAGTCCTGGCTAATACTGTGAAAGAGAGAGTACATGATAGGATGGAAGGGGAACTGCCCGGCCCCTCTGCATGTGGCTGGCTCCTTCTGCAGCACATGCACCTCTGCTGACTGCAAAGAGATCTTGCCAGCAAAGTTAATATTTGCATCCAGCTACTAGGCAGTCACTAGTGAGGCTTCCCAGGGCTCAGTACTGGGCCCAGTCCTGTTCAGTACCTTTATCAAAGATCTGGATGAGGGAATCAAGAGCACTCTCAGCCAGTATGTAGATGGCTCCAAGCTGGATGTGAGTGTTGATCTGCTGGAGGGCAGGGAGGCTCTGCAGAGGGATCTGCACAGGCTGGATCCACGGGCCAGGGCCAGTTGTGTGAGGTTCAACCAGGCCAAGTGCTGGGTCCTGCCCTTGGGACACAGCAACCCCCTGCAGCTCCAGGCTGGGACAGCACGGCTGGAGAGCTGCTGAATGGGAAAGGACCTGGAGGTGCTGGTTTTCAGTGGCTGGACATGAGCTGGAGTGTGCCCAGGTGGCCAAGAAGGCCAAGAACATCCTGAATGTATCAGCAGTGGTGTGGCCAGCAGGACCAGGGCAGTGACTGTGCCCTGTTCTGGGTACTGGTGAGGCCACACCTTGAACACAGTGTCCAGTTGAGCCCCTCACAGCGAGGAAGACACTGAGGTGCTGGGGAAAGGTCTGGAGTACATGTCCTGTGAGGAGCAGTTGAGGGAACTGGGGATGTTTATCCTGGAGAAAAGGAGTCTCAAGGGAGACCTTGTCACTCTCTACAACTCCCTGAAAGGAGGGTGTAGACAGCTGGGGATCAAACCCAGGCAACTAGAGAAAATGGCCTCGAGCTGTGCTGGGAGAGGCTCAGGCTGTCTGTCAGGAAGATTTTTTTCATGCAAAGGGTGGTTAAGCATTGGAATGGGCTGATCAGGGCAGTGGTGGAGTCAACATCACTGGAGGTGTTCAAGAAACAAATTGACCTGGTACTTGGTGCTGTGGTTTAATTGGCATGAGGGTGGTTCAGCCAAAGATTGGGCTCAGTGATCTTGGAGGTCTTTTTCAACCTTAATGATTCTGTGATTCTAGAATATTGATCAGTAAGGTAAACAGCAAACAAAAAGCTCCTTCTTGGCCTACGCTCTACCCACAGCAAGGAACGAGCCCTGTAATGCTGCAGGTAGGATCATCCCTTAATTTACAAGGAGCCGTAGCTTCAAGGCTGGTATGTTCTGCACCATGCCTGTGTGCAGAGACCCAAAAACTGGTACGGCCTTTTGTCTTCCTTCTCTCTGGGACACATGCTCTGATTCCTGTGATGCTGATACTGCAGAGCTCCTGAAAGACCTCTCCACAAGCATCATGATGGTCACTCAGAAGTTTTAAGATGGGTAGGACATCCCACTTCAGGTCAACATCTCCTGCTTTTGCTGTCCCTGCAGGCACTGAGAGCTGTTTTACACTACAATTTTTAACTCTCCTTTCAATTTTGTTCTTCTACTCTCTCTACATAGGCAAGATATCTCTTAAACTACAGTGCTGGAATTATAAAGAATAATGACCCTTTCTTTGCTCATTACCCAGAACCACTCCGGGTAATGTGTTCCCTAATTACACAATTTTTAACTGTGGTCATGTCTGTTCAGCCCACGCTGGACACCCCAGATAGGCAGACCAAGCAGCTGGAAGGTTGACTGCAGCTTGTAGGGAAGGTATGTGAGCAACGCAATAACAGCACCATGAAATTAAGCAATTAGTGTCCTGAATGGACCTGACTAAAATAGATGTGCTAAGCAGCAGCCTCACATTCCCAGAAGTCAGATTTGTAGGTCATATGATCAATGTATGCACTCTCTCAGCCCTTTTATTAGATAAAGCTCTGAGTTCATGGGCTAGGGCTCCAAAATGAAGTTAGGAAAGGCTTTGGACATGTAATTCAGCAGGTGTTACCAGTAAATGCAGAATGAGTGTACAAGCACTAGAATGTGGAGAACTGCAGTGGCAACAATATCCCTCCACACAAGGATTAGTGAGACTCTTTCTGAGAGTATTGTGTCTGGCTCTGGGCACTTCAGCAAAAAGCTGAAGGAAAATTTGGTGTCAGGAGGACCTGCTTTACTGAACGAGAAGTTTAAAGCCTTACAGTTTAGTTTACGTGTCCAAAAACATGATAAAATGATAATTTGATTGTTGACTGCAATTAGCTGTGTGAGTAGGGATTTCTGACTATTTATTTTTATAAACCAAAATAGGCAAGGTCTGCTGTCTGAAAGTTGTTTAGACAAATTTACAGGTGTGCAATAATTCCTCTTTCACTTCAGATCTTGAGAAGAAGCAATGTAATATCTCAGGTATCACAATTAGAACTGATAAAGAGAGGGTGATATTCTTTGGACAACATTGTACCGCAGGGCAGACCACATCAGGGCAGTCTGTTCTACCTCAAACAGCCTCAGGTTACATTCACAGCACCTAGTGGAGCACATCTTGTCTGGATCCAAGGAATGAACAGCAGTGGTGATGCAGCTGTGCTGACACAGTGTTCTGAACCCACCTCTCAGCACAATAAATTAGGGGCATCAGAGCTGTGTGTTAATAATGCACCAGCAACCAGCTTTCATGTCTACAGGTGTACAGAACCTGAGGTGGTGTCTGTACCACCAACCTTCCCTGGACTAAGAATATTGCTGGGCCAGTTTACATATTGCATTGAAAGCTCAGCATATTTGGGAGCAGGATTTTTTGGTTTTACCTTTCACTCAGCTCTCCCATCCAAATAATATTAAATTCTCACTGAATCAGATTATATTCTTTCTTACATTTTCTACATTCCTGTGGTGAAATTCCTTGTTTGTCTTTCAACATTTTTCTGATATACTTTAGTGTGAAGCAAAGGGGAGCTGGAAAGGCTTGTTAGTCCCATATGACTACACAGTAGAGACTCACTGTCACAGCAATCACTCATAAAGAATTGCCATGTAAATGATAATGATAATGATAATGATGAAAATAATAATAATAATGTTAAGAATTATGATGATGATTATATTAATAATAATATTAATAACATGTCAGTGTTCTGCTGTGCTATGTAGACCTGATGGACCCCACAGCTGAAGATCTCTGTTGAGCAGACACTATATTCTAGATTTCAGTCCTAGGTCACTTTTCTTTTTTTTTACATCATTAACATAGGCCAATTTAATCCCCTAGAGAAAGAAAGACTAATCAACCTTGGTTTGGGGGTTTTGCCTGCTTCAATCCACATGGGGGAGGAGACAGTTTAAAATGAAACAAGAAATATGAAGCAATTAAGAATGTGTCCCTTGGGATTAGGGAGGTATCCAGCAGGTCTACATTTCCCCTGTGTCTAATCACTTTTTTTTCAGTGTTTGAATAAATTTCTTTGTTCCCTGCCCTGGCAGAAGCCGGGAAAAGCATTGCCTGCTGGCCTTGTGTTGGTGGTTGTGACACCCTGCCTTGGGGGATGTGGAAAGAGCAGTTCTGTCCCTGAGCTTAACCAAAGAGAAATGTAGAGCATGAGGAGCAGGGAGGGATGGGAGGAGTGGGAGTGAGCCAGCAAATGGGTATTTTGCAGCAGGAATGTAGACAGCCAAAAGCATCCAGGAGAGGCTTTAACAGAGACTAAGAGAAAGAGGCTTCCCAAAGGGCAGGGATGGAAGAGTGGAGGCTGTTCCTGGGCTGAGAGCCAGCCTGGAGAATGATTCCTGTGTCATCCTGGCCAGCACTGAAATCTGATGGAGTTTGAGCATTTCCAAACGTGAAACCATCTCTGTGTGGTTTTTGAATGCTCTCTGTTATGACAGGAGGACAACAGATCCTCATGCCAGCTCTGCCAGATGGGGGTCCTGTCACAGCCCTCTGAAATCAATGCCTTTTCTGCATATTTCTTCTTCTCCTCACTCATCTGGCATTGTGAATGGGGAGAAAATGTATAATTATATTTCCCTGTTATGGAGATTTCCCTATCCCCACATTCATGTTTTAAAAGGAGGATAATCCTTCAGGCAGATCACATATATTTTCCCATGGTTTACAGACATCAATCTAACGCTATCTCAAACATTACTTCTATATAATTGGTACAACATAGATGTAATTAATTTTGAACATCTAAATATCTCAGTGCATAAAATTTGGGCCAAACCAAGTCACATTAAATACACACCTTTTTATTACCTTTGATAATTGTTTACAATCAGTTGTGATTTGATTTTCTTGTCTGATTTTCTCAGTTCCTCTACTTTAAGTTGGTTTTATACCAGGGAAGAGATTTTTAAACATATTCAAATGTAAAGGCATTTGAATTATTGCCCTCCCCTGTGACCTTTTGTTATCTAATATTTATCTAGTGCTCATTTGCTTAAGGTAAATGTTTTATAAAAAATATTCTTCAGAATATTTTAGTGACTCTAGCCTTACCAATAAGGCTACATTAAATCATGGTGTATTTAACCTGTAAATTCTGTTATCCCTGTGGCTAACAGTGAGCATGGCTGTAGCTGCCTCTTCAGTGCTGCTTGCTGAGCCACTGGAAGACTGGGATGTTCTGAGATGGGCAAGGAGAAGCAAAGGGAACCTATGCAGATATTCAAGGTTCCCTTTGGTAGCATCATCCACACAAGTTGCTAACCAAGTCCACATTCACCTCAACAGCACAAACCTTGGTTTGGAAACCCATCATCCTCCTCAGCCCATCCCTGGAGAACTTGCCTCTCCCTGAGGGCTCTCTGGGAGCAGGGATGAGGACCAGGATGTGCTGGGGTTGGCACCTGAGGGCTGCAGCACAAAATCCATGGAAATGGTACAAGGGAACAAACATCAGCAGGGTCATCTTCTCATCAGGGCACCCAGCTCAGAGCCATTGGCCTTCCTATCCCACCTGCCCCCAGCTCCCCAGGGGCCACAGGCATCCTGCCTTTGCCACAACACCTGCACTCAACCCCAGCTGTTTTCCCTGAAGTTTCAGCTCCTGCCGTTGTTCACCTCCATAACTGCAGGAGCCACGCTCTGGGCCAGGCCAGGCAGATCCTGCACCTGCCCAGGTGAGGAAGGCGACCAGTGAGAGTGGCAGCACCTCCAGAGCACAATAAACATAAATATTGCAAACCCTATTTCAGGTTTGTCTGGCTCTTTCACACATGACAACTGCCTCAGCTTCCTCAAGATTTTTTCTGTCCATCTGTTCTGCTTTACAGGGACACACCTCTGTTTGCTCCTTCCCTTTTTCCTCTTTTCTGAGGTCTACACCTGTTTTTCATCAGAAGCTTACAAAAGACTTCAGCTCTGAGTCATGTACTAGTCATATATTGGATTTGTGTCTCCTACATTCTCTTGGCTTTTGTTTCTGGAATGGAGTTTGCGTGCAGGAAGGCAATGGTGAGATATTAAATATACAAAAACAGCCACGGCTGGTGTGGACAGATTCTTAAAGAAAGTATTCAGATTAAACCTAATCAGTTTTTAGTAATTCACATTTTGAAACTAGAGGCAATTCTAAAACCAAATTAATTAAGAGGAATGAAAATCTAAAATTTTAAAAGTTGCAGGGGTCAGAATGAAGCATTTTGCAGAATTAAGATACATTAAAAAAAAAGCCTCATTGTCACCAAAATGACAGGGATTTGGCCCAACATTGTGTCTGAAAAATGTATATGAGCATGTACAGGTGCTCTCCTACCAGATCTCAAAAGTGAGTAATAATATATCTTGTAGATGTTCTTTTAGACCTAAAACAAATAACCTGTAAACAATTTAAGCTTTCATGTCTTTATGTTTAACTCTGGCTATTGTAGAGTTCTGGACACTTAGAAACTAGCAAGAAAATAAAAGAAGTACAGACCTATTAATATGACTGTTCTTGTTTCTGCTGTTGCTGTATCTGTTACGTAAGTAGAGAAGAAAAAAGTTGACTTTTTTCAGCCTATTCTGGTTTTTTTTTAGTCTGATCTCAGAAGATTTAATTGCCTGACTAAAGTGCACATCAATTCCTCCTTCTTTACATTTTAATGAGCAGTGGTTTTTCCAGCTTATCTGTATTTTTCCCTCATTATAACAGTTCTCCTTGCTATTATGGTACCAGTTTATGAGTCCTGAGGAAGTTCAAAGCAAGTGTAAGTGGCAAAACCTCAAAGACAGTTCAGAAAAATTTTCAAAATTTTCTTCTCTTTGTCACACAAGGATCCATTCTTCAGGAACATATGGTGACAAACTGTGTATCTTCCACCCTGCATTGCTCACACTCTGCAGACCAAAATACTTTGGTGATAAGTGAAACACGTCTTGTAGAGTAAATCCATTTAATCTCAGGGTTTTGTTCTTCACCCAAGGCGTCAGTTATGCTCATTACTATGCTGCCTTAAGCAAGACTGGCTCCCACATGCTCCTGCTCTTGGGCCAGCAGAACATTTCTCAGAGCAGCCTGAGGCTAACCCACAGACCTTAAGCTGAGGAACTGCTGAGAGATACCTCTGCCAGGGAGAAGATACATGCAACAAGGTTTATGAAGCAGGTAAGGGCAAGAAATGCCAGGAAGTAACAACAACAAAAAATAAGATTCTAGACCTTTTCTTCTTTTCTTTTCTTTTCTTTTCTTTTCTTTTCTTTTCTTTTCTTTTCTTTTCTTTTCTTTTCTTTTCTTTTCTTTTCTTTTCTTTTCTTTTCTTTTCTTTTCTTTTCTTTTCTTTTCTTTTCTTTTCTCTTCTCTTCTCTTCTCTTCTCTTCTCTTCTCTTTTCTTTTCTTTTCTTTTCTTTTCTTTTCTTTTCTTTCTTTTCTTTTCTTTTTCTCTTTTCTTTTTCTTTTTCTTTTTCTTTTTCTTTTTCTTTTTCTTTTTCTTTTTCTTTTTCTTTTTCTTTTTCTTTTTCTTTTTCTTTTTCTTTTCCTTTTCCTTTTCCTTTTCCTTTTCCTTTTCCTTTTTTTTAATGTAGAAGTCCTCCTCTTTACATCTGAAGCTGGCTGGAATATTTCTGCTTCCTGGCGTATCTGGTTAGAAAAATAAAAGTCAAAGAATGAAGTCTGTTTGAGCATTTACATAATACAAGTTCTAATGAGACTGTGATATAATGAGATAGTTCATTAACAGCCAAGGGAACAGAGGAGGCCCCTTGCCTTAGAGAGGGCCAAGAAGCCCAACAGCTCCTGCCAACTATGACCAGCTTGAGAAAAGTTCCCCCTGCACCCAGTCCCAAGATGGACCATGGGTACCCGTGGTACCCAACCAGGACACACCACTGAGCTCCTCAAACACAGGGTTGTTGGTATCCTCCATCCAGAGGTGTACACACGTCCTGTCTCCAATGCTGCACGCTGGGATGTGTCTGGAGGATCCAGTCTACTCATCTCTCAAAGAGGTTCTGAGAATTCCCTGAACTGGAGCCTTTGGAAAGTGTTGCTGATAGAAGGAAGGGATTTATTCACTTCATCTTTATAAACAGATAATGATAGTAGATTTAAATTTAGCATGTATGCAGAAACCTTCTGCAATTTCTGAAGCCAAAGCAGAATAAAAAAATACTTTTGCCTCCTGAGGACAAAAAACCAAACATGAGTGAACAAACAGTTTAAGAAGCAAAGATGGATGCTCACTTGCGGATGACTCGCCTGGTTAGTAAATAGCTGCAACAAAAGTGATAATCCAAGAAAGCACTGGAGGATATGAGGGGTCAGCAGAAAGTGCTGAGGAGCTGATACACTGTAGGGACAGCCCACACTTATGCACCACAGGGCACTGAAAAACTTCCTTCTCATAGTCACAGAGTTGTAACCTGGACTTCATTAATGGCTAAAAATGTAAGAGGGCACACAATGCCTCAGAAGCTCCAAAACAGACTGTTGGGACCCAAAGAGAGCTGGCATACCGATGAAGCACAGGTACAATTTTGCTGGACCTTCAAAAGTTACCTTTTTAAACTGGAGGGGTTTTTTGTTGTGAGTTGGTTTTGTTGGTGGTAGTTTTTTGGGGTTTTTTTGAGGAATCTTCAGTGAGGAGGCAAAAGCAGTGTAAATTTATTGCAAGTGAAAAGTAATCCATCTTTCCTTTAGCCTCTTCTGGGTACTAACCCTTCAGCTGTCCTAAGATTTAGACTCTCATATTTCATTTCCTATGTCCCAGACATTAGAGAAAAGCAACAAGACTCAAATATCTCCTAGAAATGAAACAGCTTCTGAAGCAAAGGTGCAGAATTAAAACAAAATGTACTTTTGCTTCAGGGTATTCTCAATACTAGGTGTTTTTTTTTTTTCTTTTTTTCTTTTTTTTTTCTTTTTTTTTTTTTATTGTGGTCCCTCATTTCCCCACTCAGACAAAATGCAGCCATGACAACATGGAAATCCCCTGAGCAGCACAGCTCTGATAGTAAGATTATTCATGTTCTACAAAAATATTATGTCTGAAAAGACTTTTTCTTTTAGTTTGCTCAAACTGAAACAGGAAAAAAGAAAAAAAAAAGATCAAAGTGATAGCCCACTCAATTATAAACAAGACAAATTTAAAGTGAGAAGGTGTCATTTCTGCTTAGTGACCAATTTGCACAGGAGAGCCTTTCTTTAATGACATTTCTGGCAGAAAATGAGATAAAAATTACCTTGAGGGGTTTTAGAATAATATGATAAGGAAGATTATTAAGAAAAGTGTTGAAATTCTCAACTAGTCTTTTCCAAAGCCAGCAAGGGCTAGGCCTTAGGTACGAGAAATCACCAGGACTCAGTCTCACTAATTCAAGTTTGGCTGCAATGTACTTCGGTCGAGCACAGAAAACTTGAGCACGAGAGATGAACACAAGGAGCTGCTGAAGTCCCAACAGCTGACTCAGAGAGAGGGAATTGATTGAAGGGACACCGTGCCAATTTAGCAGTAACAGAAACAGTTTTGAAAAAGAAGTCAAGCTCTTGAGTGAGGGTGAGTCAGCTCATGGTGGTGTCATGGCAGTGGCTCTGTGGCCCCTGCACCATGTCCGGCTCCTGCCTTGTGTGGGTGGCCAGGTAGGTCCCTCTCCTGCTGGTGGGTGGGAGGTATTGTAGAGGTCTGCCTACCAGATATCTACCTTACCTCACCCTGGGCTCTCTCTTAATTCAGTAGAGAGAAATAAATGCATTTAGGGGTTTAGATTTCATCTTTTTAATGGCTGTGTTAGAACGAAGTGAATCATGTTCTTCCCTGGCCAGACAGAAGTGAAGCAAGGAGAGTCCTGATACAGCAACACTGGTAAATGGTAAATGGTAAATGCTGGCCAAGGAGCCCAATCCACCCTTCTGTACCTACCCAGGCTCAGTGCACCTGCAGGGAATGCTTTGGCGAGGAGCCCCAGGGAGGTTCCATAAGGCAGCGCTGGATACAGATTTTGGAGGTCTTTCAGTCAGCCTCACTGAACTCTTGTGGAAAGGGAGACATTTCTTCCTCTTAAAACTGGGCAAGGGAGTCCAGAAACTGTGCCTTGGCTACCCAGTGCCCCTTGCCTAGGGCAGCGAGAGACACTGCAGGACAGTCCTTGATGTCCTGGAAAGAAGGAATCTTTTCTAGCTATAAGACCTCAGCTTTCTTCACTTTGTTGAGCATTTTCAATTATTTCCTTGCAAAGAAAAAAGCTGATGTCGTTTCCATGTTAAGCCTCCTTAATTTTTCTGTTTGCTTGGGCATTTTTACAAACTTTGACCTCAGTTTCCTTTACACCTCCAACCTGAAGCTTTTTTTTGGTGCAGCCAGGGCTGTGCCAGAGCTTGCTCTTCTGTTTCAGGCCCTCAGCTCACCTGTAGTTAGCCACATCAGTCAGACCTGTGCACGGCCCTGCTTTACACTCCAGTGTGCGTCGGTGTATTCAGCCACAGAAAGGGTGCAAAGGAAATATCTAACACCTCTTTATCTTTCGCTTTCCACCACTGCTTTGTCCAAAGCCTGAAAAAATGTGAGATGTGCCACTTTGCTCTCAGGACCCAGGTTTTGCAGAATTAGCCTTTTAAAGGACAGGTTTTTCTGGGTCAGCATTGCCTTATTCAGGACTTCATAGAATCACAGGAGGTTTGTAATTGAAAGGGACCTTTGAGATTCCTTTGTTCCAACTCCCCTGCCATGTACAGGGGCACCTTCCACTGGACCACCTTACTCAAAGCTGGCCTTGAACACTTCCAGTGATGGGGCAGACACAGCTTCTCTGGGCAACCTGTGCCACAGCCTCACCACCTTCACAGAGAAGAATTTCTTCTGTATGCCCAATCTAAATCTGCCCTCTTTTATTTTAGAAACATTGCCCCATGTCCTCTCACTACAGGCCTTGGTAAATAATTTCTCCCTATCTTTCTTATAAGCATCCTTTACATACTGAAAGGCCATGATAAAATCTTCCCGGAGCCTTCTCTTCTGTGGGATGAACAACCCCAACTCTTTCAGCCTGTCTGTGCAGGCATGTTCCAGCCCTCTCCTCATCTTGCTGTCTTCCCCTGGCCTTGATTCAACATGACTGTGTCCTTCTTATGTTGGGGCTGAATGCAGTGTTCCAGATAGGGTTTCACAAGAATAAAGAATCACCAGCTGACAGTGCTGCTTTTGGCCCCGGCAGTAAAGAATAAACAAAAGCAATCACACCTAATGTTTCATACCTGGAAGATTTTTCTGCCTTGGACCTATGCACCTCTCTTGGGAGCAAAGTGGATGCCAGGACTTAAACCATGCTCTTAGGGAAACCAGCAGCACAAGTCCCACCAGCCGAGTCAGGAGCACTGCCAGTGAAACATGCTCCCTTTCCCACTGGGCTTTACCAGGTTTGCCCAAACGAGTCGGTGGGCCAGATCCAGAAAGTGCTCAGTCCAGAAGCGGGAAGCTGTTTCACAGTAAAAGCTCAGCAGTTATCTTTGCTTTGGCTTCCTGCCTGCTGCCAACAGGCTGGCTGTGCGTAGGCATGTTTACATTTCCCCTGGCGAGGTGCGCTGGCAGGCTGCGGGACGCTGGGGGCGGCTATAAAGGAGCAGCGCGGGGCTCGCACACACACAACCCCACTGCACACATGCAGCGTGCTCAGGATGACACAGCCCACCACTGTGCTGAGCATTTTCGCCATGTTCCTTCACACCACTTTTGGGGAAAGTGGTTGCACTTCAGCAGACGGTGATGGTGAGTCATTTCATCTTCATCTTTCCACTCATGTATGATCTTGAAAAACCTCAGTTAAGAGAATGCAACTGTGTGATTAAATACATTCATGTTTTAACTTCCAATCTCTCTTTAGTGACAGTGTCTGAAGGGGAGCTGGAGTATACCTATTTAATTTAATCATCAAATCTGCTGTCCTTATAACATTCAAATCCACATGAAATAAAGGAGGCCATAACTGTATGCACAGGGCATGCAGTGCCAGACCTGTTAATCCTTGTTGTAGCTAGTGCTCGTGTGGGGACTTAATGCCTGGGAACAGGGATAACCTTACCCCTCTGCAGCCCATGGTCACTCTGAGCTGCTGTTAGGGAGGGGTGAGGTTCTGGCTTCTTTTGCTCTTACCAGTCTCCTCCAAATAAAATGTTTTGATGCAACTCAAACTTGGCCCAAAGTGTTCAATTTCAAAAGCCAAACTTTTACATTTACTTTGAGCAGTTTCATCAGCTGTATCTGGGATATACTCCCAGTCTCCCTTGTAGCATAGCTGATGCAGCAACTCAGTCAGGGAGTTCTCACAGCACATCACCAACAGCATTTATGCCCTACTCAGCAAATAATTATAAATTAACAACACTTTAAATTCACCCTTATTGTTGATTTTATGATCTCATTTAGGGAAGTGAAAATTATTTAGCAGTATGAAGATGAAAAACATAAATAAGCAGAATATAAAAACAAAATAAGCAGAAATAAAACCACTGCTTCAGACCGCTATTTGTTTTCTCATCAGGGAAATGAAAAATTTGATTTAGAGATCCAGTCCTGATCTGCTAAACTCTTATTTGTCTGATACTAAACAAACAGCAATGACAAGAGTTTGTGCACTATGCCTGAAGGACATGGGCTGTCACTCAGCTATTGGTAGGTTAGAGCTCTGTTGTCTGGGGACAGTTTTAGGAGGAGAATGGTTGTGCTTTTATGTTATCTCTCAGTTAAAGAATCTCATTTTTCCCTGGGTGTTATGTATTTTAACAATGTATCTAGACAGTTGTACATACATACATATGTACATGGACAGGATATGCATGATAAGTTTTTTCATTTAAAGAAAACAGGGCCTGGCTCAGAACTGCATCTAACCACCCTGGGGTTTTTATTTGCCATTTATTCATATAACTGGCAGCTGTTTAGAGACAGCTTTGGAAAACAGCTGTGGTGATGAATGTTCAATGTTAGTGATTTATTGTTGGTTTCACTGAAATCTTCAGGGCTTCCCAAAATCAGATATGATCAGACCTTTGCTCGTTTTGTCACTGACATGAGTAAATCATTATTTCCTTATACTTGAAGACAGATTCAGAATATCCCCACTGAGCAATTAGAAGCTTTTATGACTTCTTTATTAATCTCCTGTGTTTGGCTAACAACCTAAGTAATCCAGGGTAAAGTCACTCATGACAAATATTTGACTTTGACTCTTCTGCCTCTCTGACTTGCCCTACCTCCTTACAAAGTGCCAGTAGCCAACTCAGGCATGAAGTTGCCCTTATGGGCACTGTAACTGGCAGAGGAAGGAAGAGCTAATTGCAGCACTTGCCTCCATCTCCTCCTCTCTTCTGAGCCTCAGGCTGCCTCCCAGCTGCTGTCCTCCAGCCAGGAAGAAGAGGTGTAGATCCTCAAAAGGCCTCAGAGAATTACAGGCAGAGCTAAGGAGGGGCAGGCAGGGAGGGTGCAGGTGGCACGGGAGGCTCACGGGCAGGGCACCCTCAGTGGTCCTCCTACCCACTACTTGTAGGGTTTGTCCAACCTATCTAAATTGTTGTGACTAGACAGGTTCTGAATCACATCAGTGCTAGAGATGTCACATTGCTCTGTCCATGCAGACAGCCAGTGCTTAGCTGTGTCCCTGGTGTCACACGTTGCTGCCAGTCCTGGCGGCTCTAGAGCATAAAGCTGAAGCATGTCCTTAGCCTCTGCTAACACCCTTCACTTCCTAAGGGCTCCTGAGATTCCTGCTGTGGTTTGGACTATCCTGCTGAATGCTGTCCAAACCCAAGAGAGAACCATTTCTGTGAAGGACCTGCCATGACTGTAGCTATGAGAGCAGTTTTTATCCCAGTTTAGAATCACTCCTTCCCAAGCCTTGCCTTGATTTCAGCAGAGCCAGGTTCACGGCTCTGCCTGGTCTGCACTTTTCAAGGCAAACATTACAACAGTTTTGTAAATTTTTAATTGAGTGAAGAGTCCTTAGCAGTATGAGTAATGTCAGACTCACCAAAACCATTCACATAGCAAACACATTTGTGCGTGGTGGTTCTGAGGTTTAGGGCAGAAGTGAGGCTGAGACTATGTGCATATTTATGTCAGACAAAAAAAAATTAGTCAGCCCATGGAAAAACCATGGCAGAAATAGCATTTCAAGTTGCTTACTTAACACTATTCCTGAGGTATAATTATCATATATTCTGTGGTTATTATGTTATTTCCATTAATAAGGAACCGTATAATCACAATGTGAATGTTCACTGTCTAAGTGGTAAAGTCAGCTTTCCTTCCAGTGTCGCACCAAAGCTTCACCGTGTTGGTTAAACCTTGAATGCCTGATTGAACTGCAAGAGTAAACCTTTTCTTCTCTTCATTTTGCAACCAAACTCATAGTGAATTAATCTAAATTTCTACAACTTTTCAGCAAATCAGTACAGAATTGTTGATTTTTTTTTGATAAGCCATTTATTAATAAGATGATTGTTAGGTTTTTGAGTTGATGCAAAATCTGGTGTATATAGTTTGCATATACAGAGATGACCAAGCAGTCATATAGAAAGGGAGATTAGTCATCCTAACCTTTAAGTTTTAATATTACCTTGAGTATAAAGCAAATCTCCTGGCAGTTGCAAGTAAAATCTTAAGAGATGCTTAGAACATGACATATCTGTGCATGTCAGCTTTGGGTGTATGTATCTGTATAAAATGTGGTGCATTGTTTTCCATTTTAAACAGATTCATTTCAGTTTACTTGGTATCCCCCAGATTTTGAATACACATATTTTCATACACACTTTTACCCACAAATATGCAACTGTATGTGGCACATAGTCCTGCACAAGCATGTCTGTCCTTACGGCACAGGGCTGCACCGGACAAACTCTCACCTCTGTGAAACTGCTGCAGAACTTGTTCCAGAGTTGGGCTGATCTCTGTGTCTCTGTCTTGAATGTGATTGTTAAATACAGCAGCTGTATTTCTGCATCTCTCTGTGCTTGTGTCTGTGTCTGTGTCTGTGTCTGTGTCTGTGTCTGTGTCTGTGTCTGTGTCTGTGTTTCTGTCTCTGTCTCTGTCTTGGTGCTGCACAGGTTCTCCCCTCAAAGCAGCAACACCGGTAGAGGACACTGTGTTTGCTGTCCTTCAGGGAGATCTGGGCTCCCTGAGCTGTGCTGAGAAGACCAATAATAATTTCTTAGCACCAGCTGCTCATGGTGACAAATGGCAACTAAATTTTAGCTCATGGGCAAGAGATCTCCCTGTAGGTTCTGGATTAGTGCAGCATCAGATGCACCCATCCCATCCCAGGAACTGGTGGCAGCAGTCCCCTTCCTAGCCTTTGCCTGCACTGCTTTTGTGTGTTTCTCTGCATTTCTAGAATTCTCTTACTCAAAGTCTGACTGCAGATGCAAGAGTTGGCCATCATTTTCTCTGGGAGGTATTTTCCATTGGAAATTTTTCAGCAGGCATTTCCCCACTCTGTTTGTGAGTCTGAGTCACTGATACCCCACAGCAGATAGCAATAGGACAAGGAGGAACAGTTTTAGACTGTCAGAAGAGAGATTTAGATTAGATGATAGAAAGAAACTCTATACACAGAGGGCAGTGAAGCTCTGGAACATGCAGCCCCAAGACGTTGTGGATGCTCCATCCCTGGAAGGGTTCAAGGCTAGTTTGGATGGGCCCCTGAGCAAACTGATCCAGTGGGTGTCATTCTTGCCCATGGTGGCTGAAACCAAATTATCTTTAAGATCCTTTCCAACCCAAATGTTTCTTCAATTCTGTGATTCTTTTTCTCACTGTGTCAGGTGCCCCACATGGCAAGGACCTGTTTGGGCAGCAGAGGACAGAGCAGGGGATCAAGCATAATCCCTCGACTCAGGAAAGAAGTTTATGTATTGTGACAGCTACCCTTAACCATTGCTGAAAAGAATCAGAGGCATTCCTGCCCCTAGGATCCATTCAAGGGGTGATAACAATAACACTTTGGCCATAGTGGGTGAGATTTTATGAAATGAGGCTAAACTGGCATTTTCTAGCCAGAGAGGACTTCTCTCAGAAGCGTCATTTTTTGCATCACTGGCCTCATATATGCCAAATGTAGGATTTTAGAATTATGCTTTTAGTCAAATCATGATTGTGTTATTAGTCATTTAAGCAAATTTGCAGGAAGCCATGCATTCTGGTAGAAAGTCTAAGATTTCCCTCCTGAACCCAAATTTGTGACATTTCAGAAAGCCTTCCAATACAATCAAAATGTGGCTTAGCTGCCTCTGTGGCACCAAAATATTCTTGCATGTGGGTGGACTTGGCTGGCATGAAGGGAGAGCAACCTTAAGAGGTGCAAACAGCTTTTAACTTTGTTTTGGACAAGGTTTCTCTGCTTCTTACAAAACAGGTGGGTTGAGCCTCTTTCTTTCAGGCAACCACATGAAGAAACAACCTACTGTACAATGGAGCTACAAATCAAATATACTCACAGGTTTACTTCAGTAACATCTTGTGAATACCTCCTTAGGGACTCTTGGGGATGATGAACCAGACAATTTTGACATTGATTGCTTCAGCCAGCTGGAAATCAAGGACTCCTTTAGCAGCCTAACCTGCAATTTCACCGAGCTGTCTCCTTACAACACTAACTACACCCTGTCTCTGTGGTAAGCGCTGTCAGTCTGTCCCTTGGTTAACAACATGCAGGGAAACAGGGGCAGCAAAGCTATACAAAATCCTATTTTGCCATGTTTGAGTACTGTGTTTAGCAAAGAAGAGGAGTTTATTCAAGCAGAACATAACTCCCTAATGAGAAAGAGCTGGAGGGGTCTCTAAAGGGGATTATAATGTCTTCAACAGTTCTGATCTTGCCTCTGTTGTTCTGGAATGCCTGTAATATGGATGTAGCCCAGCATGAACTGAGAGTTTTTTACTTTAATTTAAATGGTATTTTAAAAAATGTTTTTGAAGATACAAATCCTTACCACAGAAAATTCTTTAGAAGAAAGTTAATTTTTCACATCCGAGAAAATGCCTTCATCTAGGTTAAGACAAAAACTCAGCTATTGTCTTTGCACACAGAGACATACAAGAAATACACTAGAACAAGCACACAAACCTCCAGCAGTTATCAAACACATCAGTCATCTCCACTTCCTATTGAGGCCTTGAAACTCTTTCCACCCTTTTTTTTCACTATTGCACCAAGCTGAAGATCATATTTTATTTCTTGAGCATACAGATCTGTTTTTCCCATTTTCTCTTTTTCCTGAAACTGAAAGTTGTGTGGCAGCTAAAAAAATAAGTGGATATTTTTTGTAAATCTTTATATACTGGTCAATAATTATTTTCTTTTTTTTTTCCTCATCATTTATTGGAATTTTTCAATTTTCATGGGACTTACGGCTGAAGTTTTATGGCAATTCTCAAACAGAATTTCCACAGAAATGGAAAAAAAAATCTAAAACCACCATGTGATTCCTTCAAGGACAGGCTGACTCTTGACCCTCTACTTGCTACTACCTAAGTCAATAAGAAATTTCTCTGTATCTCCAGAGAGCATCAAAACACATTGCTCTATATTTAAAAACAGAAGTGGTAAGATAATTTTTGAAGATGCAAATGTTTTAACACATGCACCTCCAATTAAATAATTGCACTTTTTTCTCAAGAGATCCGTGATGCTTAATGTGATTCATATCACTTTACTATTGTGCTCAAGGACCACAGGGAAAAACACTATTGATCTCTCAAACTCCTTATTTGAATTGCATTATTTCTTATTTCATATGGAGTCTCACTTCAATGAGATAAGTGAAAGGAGCAAGTAGGATTCATCGCTTGTCGTAAGTAGCTAAGTCATGTTAACACTGAGAAGAAATGATTATTGTGTCACTTTGGCCAACAGTACCAAGGAAGACAACAATTACGCCTGCTCTGACATGAAGAAACAGGAAGATGTATTCTTCTTACAGTTCACTGATATACTCTCAGACAGAGAAATTTGCATGTACTCTGAGACGAAGAGAAGGGTCTGCAGGAGTCTGGTTGTAAATTACATTGGTGAGACAACATTTCAGACGTTTTTAAAGTTATAGGGCTTACTGGGGAGAAAATAGCCCAGCCAAAACCTAAGGGTCAATCTGGCTGACATAAAGGCGGCATAAAATAGAATCTTAGCAGGGCATGTAGCCTGGATTGGGGTGTTATCAGAGTGTGGTGTTTTCCCTGCTTCAAAGCCAGACATTATTAACCTCCATTCAAAATGCATAACTGAATTCAGGCTGATTGTGACACTGCCCAGACCTGGACATAGGCTGAATCCCATCCATGGCTGAAGCAGCTGTTCCTGAGTGTGGATGAACTGCCAAGCAGGGACATTTTGTTCATTTCTGACTAGGGATTATGCAGTTTAGGGACTGGCTATCACATAGATAGCATGAGCCCAGTAGCACATGGAACACAAGGTTGCAAGATGTCACTTCACATGGTGGCGTATCCTGTAGCCTGAACAAGGTTCATCCTGCACTGGAAAGTGTGGACAGACTAAGACACGCCAGGGACCTGCCTGAGCCAAGAAATAGGAAACTCAAGGGGAGGAGGGGACACACAGAATTTACTGTTCTTGGTAACCAGCGTCATTCAAGGGAGGCAGAGAAGCCTGTGTAGGGCAGATTCTTCTCTGCTCTTCTCTGGTGCCACATTGCTTTGTCTCCATTTGGCAGTAGGCACTGCAACATCCCTCTTTTGTGAAATATTTCTGCCACAGTCCAGTAGTTTTGTAATAATCTTACATTACCTCTTAGTTTATGGGGCAACCTGGGCCATCTCTGGAAGTCCCTAAAAGCTGTGGAAGATCTAAGTATCTGGGGGCTGTAGAAGGAATGAGAACAATTTATGGCTATATGTGTTTTCCTGAGAGGAGAGAGTTGTGGGCTCTGTGTTGCTGTGAGAGCTGATGTACTTAACAAGGTGAATTCAGGAAGCCTCAGTGCCACAGCCACAAGTACCTGCAGGTCTCAAGCCCATCCAGCTCAGGCTCAGCTCAGAGAGAGCCCTGAGGGCCACATTTCGGACTTTATGTACTTGGATGGATGGTCTTTGGCACAGACTCCTTCAGGCCAGGTCAGATTTGGGTTCACAGCAAGGGTCTGGAGCCACAGCCTCCTCTGGTCTATCTAACACTGTCAGACTTTGTAGCTCTCTCTGTCCCACTGCCCTGACAGACAGCCACAGTGGTACCTGAGCACAGCTTTGTTCCCCAGTGCCTCCTCCCAGCTGGGTTTTGCCAGGGGGCCTCCATCTCCGAGCACTGGCTAGAGGGACTGAATTTCAGACCTTCAAGCTGACACAGGGGTGGGCATGCTCAGGAATTTCTTTTCAAGACTAAATGTCATATCCCTCACAAGCACCTCCCCTGCTGGTCAGACTACTTCTCTAGCAGGTCAAAACCAAGCCCTTCTCTGAATCAGGATGAGCTGGGGGTCAGCATGAGCATTGCCTAACTCAGAACACCTCTTCCTCAAGATAAGTCACCCTGCAGGGCTGTAACCTGAAGTGGATGTTTTTTTTACATTTCAAACCCTGTTTATTTTCCAGTAACATTATTCTGCTCGTGGTTTGTTGTCATTTGCAGTTAAGCCTGAAGTACCATTCGATATAAACATCACATATGAAAGGGAGGCAAATGAATATCTTATTCGTTACTGTACACCACACTCAAGGAAGAAATACTTAAAGGACAAATTAGTGCACCAAGTAGCCTATCGGCAGAAAGAAGGTGCTTGGAAGGTAAGTGGTGATATATTGGTGTGCTTATACTAATTTCCAAAATTAAACATTAACAAAATTACCTGTACCATGTAAAAATGATCAAATCTGCATTTCTGCAGATCTCCATCTGAAAATGTGGAAAGGTGCAATATTTGGCATTTGGAAATGTCATCAGTCAAAAGACGTTTCATTCCTTTGGGCTTTGGAGTGGGACTAGAAGACATAATGTGTTGAACCATTTTAAGTTTGCTCCTTGCTGTGGTAGTTTTGCTGTTATTTTCTATGCTCATCAGTCAGTAAAACTTCTGACCTCTTTACTTATTTTGCAAGTTTCCTCACACCTCCTTTTCCATTGAATCTTCCCAGGCTTCCAAGGCAGCCCTGCAGCTCTCCCATCCTCGGGCTGTCTGAGGCTGCAGCTGCCTGTGAACTGGGCCTGTGAACTGTCTGGGGCTGCCCAGCTGCAGGGATCTATCTCTGTGTCCCTTGTCACCACGGCAGCCATGCAAAAGCTAGTCACAATGTTTGAAAGCATGGACTGCACCTGGGTTTTACAGAGGGAACACAGTGTTGTCCACCAAAATCAGATCTGTTACCTGGAGTGCAACAAGGCAGTTATCACACACAAGAGAGACATTGACTGTTCCAGTTGCACAAGCCTGGGTGCTCAGTGGTATTCCACAAATCAAGCACACCAACTACCAAAATGTTTTACTATTTATACATTTTAGCAAAAAAACTAATTAATGTTACTTGGCCATAAGTTACATAGTTCTCTTAGTAATTCATGTGCCATCTTCTACTGGTTAATGATTCTCTCATGTCTCAAGCTAATTAGACCGCAGACTCAGTCTTTGTCTTCTCTTCAGTTGATGGCTCTCGTCCAGGTGGGCCATGAGTCAGCAGTCATGATCTGCTCCTGCCAGAATTACCTTCTAGACAGTTCAGAGTTGATCCAGCACAGTCACTGAGTTGTCTTTATTAGTTTATTCCTTATCTTGGAAGTTCTGCCAAATGTCCCCTATTACAGCCCAAAAATTCTGCACTCTTTGTGTCCATTACCATCACTACATCCTTTTTCCCAAGGTTTGTTAACCTCCCCCCAGGTCTCACATCATCGAAGCATGTCAAGACCCAAACTTTAACAAGGCAATTCTACCCACAAGAACTTTGTTTTTCTAACACCTGGACATAATTTAGAGCTTGCTTATTAACTGCTTTCTGTTTCAGAGATTAAATCTCCCTCCTTGTTGATTAGGCTTGAAAATATATAAAGATCAAACATCAAAGAACTTAAGGGAAAAAGAAAATTGATTCAGGCAGCAAAATACATTGAAATGGAGAACACCACAGCTGCACTGCAGGATTTCAGCTTCTTCCTGTAACTGCCCTCTCAGACATTGTCTTTTTATGCTGCAAAAATGTATTTTTTCTCCATCTCTCCTCTGAGCTTTTTCATGGAAGCATATATTTCCTACAGCAGTGTCAGCTGCCACAAAGCACAGTTAATTCTCACAGCTGTTTTCCTAAAAAGCTTTTACCCAGCATTTGTCTCTCTTCTCAATGCTATCTGGACTATGCTCCTGTTTAACTAGGCTGATGCCCTGATAAGCACCTGTGTATTAGCTAGGCAGATGGAGTAAACAGCACAGTATTTCAGGGATGCACCTGATCTCACATATTTTGCTGAACTCGAGGATAATCCTCCACTGTCTGTTGGAAAAATAATTGTATTTTTGTGTGTGTGTGTGTTTAGACAATAGAGTCACCATACCTTCAGATAAAATTGCTGGGGAAAAACCTTGAAAATGAAGCATCATATGAGGTGAAAGTACGTTCTCAGCCCAATGGAGATTATTTTAAGGGCATATGGAGTGAATGGAGCACTTCCAAGAGCTTCTGGACAGCAAGAGAGCAGCACTCCACAGAAAGCTGTAAGGGCTGAAAACACTTTGGTCCTCCTGGAGGAAAGCAGAGCTGGGGGTCTGGGCTCTCTGGCCAGCCTCAGCAGCAGCAGGAATGAGATAAAGGGGAGCGAAGAGCCCACGACCACAGCAGGGTCAGCCCTCACAGACACAGGCACTCCAAGGAGGTGACTCACAGAGCAGCTGGATCGCTCTGGTCTGGGGCTGGCTCTCCATGAAGACTTAAATCTCACTCAAGGGCAATAAGGTCAGAGGAAGTGCTGCCATGAGAGCATGAGGGTGTGGGTGCTGAGGGAGATGAAGGCTGACTCAGTGCTTGCTGCTGGCTGGCTTGCCAGGGGAAGGAAGAGCTTGCACCAGGCATTTTGGGTAAGGCACAAAGAGCAGTGAAACATGACCCATTTTAGGACCCTGGGCTTGAGTGTGTACATGACACTTGAAACACAAATGCAACACAGAATAAAATCTCATCACTGAGCATGAATAATCTTTGTGGTCCTTGGGTCCCTTCAGTCCCCCAGAGCACCTCATCATTGCAGGTGTTAGAAGTGATTTCAATGCACAGGAGGTGACAGCACATTTCAAGCTGCTTTAATCCAGTCTGTGAACCCAGCTCAAAGCTCAGCCAAGTGCTAATGCTCTGGCAGCAAATCATTCACCTCCTTCACGGAGGCAGGAGAAATGAGCCCAGGCCAGTGACAGAAAAGTGCAATGCTTGGTGTTAATCCCTAATTTATCATCTGAAAAGACATCACTGTTATGGTGGCTTAACAGTGAGACATTTACATGCATTGGCTGATGTTCTTTGTTTTCCTGCAGATAGCAGTGTGGTCATGGTTATATTCTCCATCCTGGGATTCATGCTGTCCGTTGTTATGATTGCACTGATCATAGTTTTTTGGGAAAACAGGTAATCTCTTTGTATCAGAAATGGTTTTGGAACCCAATCCTGTTCTGACAGTTTTATTGCTTTCCCTGTTTACTTGTGAACTATTCTCTCTCCATCTCTGGAACTCTGTATCAAGCTGATGGCAAGCAAAGAGTAGAAATGAGCAATACCAGAGACAGGGTTACCAGGCCCTGTCTGGTGGCCCAGAAGATGACCTGCCACTTGGACCAGATTTCAGTCCTGAGCTCAAAACACTGGGACCTTTGGCAAGCCAAAGTCACCACAAAATACTTACAGACTCAGAGTCCCACTAGAGGCAAATTTGACTCATAATCTTCAAGCAAAATCCAGAAAAGACAGGAACCTGTGGGTTTTAGAAAACTCCTAAGAAGTGTGGAAACAGCATGCCAGAGTGATGAGCTCTTTCCCTTTCACAGGATGAGTCAGAGGGGTGTTTGCTCTGCAGTGCTTTCAGAAGCAGCAGGGCAGAGCCCTCTGCAACAGGGACTAGATGGTGTCAGACACCAGCCTGGCCAAATCCTCTTCCAGACAGCCATGAGGCGAGATCAGCCCGAAGTGGGACTAAGGCTATTGCCCAAGCAGTCCTCGGTCTGCAGCAGGGTTTTTTTCATACATCTGCTACACAGCAGGAGATGGATGACTGTAGATATGTTTTTAATGACATGGCTCACTAGAGCTGACAAGCTTAAGAAAATGAACAGATATGTAGATAATGTTATGAAACTAGAATCTGGAGGGATAAAATCCAAGTTTATCTGTAGAAGATGAAATCCTTGCAAGACAGAAAGCCCAGGACTCTTCAACAACATTCAGAGCAGTCTGTCCATGACACCCACCTCAAGAGAGGTAACTGTGTAAGCTGCTTTTTGGGACAACACTTGGGCTGTGCTAACTCCAGAGGAACACATGGGGATTACCTGGCCAATGCTAGTTGGCCTCAGCCATATCAGGCCACAAGGAATTTTAATAATTAAACATTTTAAGACACTGGAGTTATCTGCCCTAGTGCTACTTTATTCACAAGTATAGAGGTAGCTTGAGATTTCTCATTCTTTCATTTTACTGTTGCTGGGATCCTGCAGTTATCTAACTTCACTACAAGTCTTGCTTACATAAAACTGCAGCAAAAACAGGTGACACTTTTTGATCCCAGATATTTCCATTTTAGAAACAAGAGGTTTTTATACATGTGCATATATACAGCCACACAGACACATAAATGAAATTAAATATATATTCATATATATGTATAATTATAATACTGCAATGACTGAATATCAGTTGGACAACATTCTCTAGATGCATCACAGCTGACAGTATCAAGCAGCACAACACGAGAACTTTGCTAATTAAGGCAGTAAAAATGAAACCTGTGGAACAAGGCTACAGGACAGATGTCTGAAGCTCAAATTGTTGGCCATGGAATGGGACAATATGCCATTCTTTGAATTAACTGTACATACAGAAGCAAGTATCAGCAAATTTCCACTTTAACCACAGCATCTTCTTGCACTTAGAGAAAACAGTTTCACCACACAGAACACTGTTCACACAGCTAGATGGAAACAAGCAACAAACTCTTTGCCAGCATAATTTGCTGCATTTCCAAGTACTTAGTGAAGTGTTTTAACTGTGACAATTTGTACACTCGAAAGAACAATGACTTTTTGGTGACCTTTACAATTCCTCTTCTGTTGTCTGGTTTATTCTGAGACTTCTCTGTCTTTATTCTGGATAATGCCAGCCAGCCCTAAGGCTTTGTGAGAATTAGTACAAATGATGCAGTATGAACCTCTGATACCTCAGCATAGCCCTCTTATGCTGCTTTTTGTCTACTGTGGCTGTTTCAGGATCAAGCCTGCTGTATGGCCAAACCTTCCTGACCATAAAAAAACGCTGGAGCAACTATGCAAGAAGCCAAAAAACGTATGTTCTTCCACTGTTCTTTCCACCTGATTATAGACTCTTGGGGACACAACTAACAGTCATGAGAGACAGTATGTGCATTTGCATGTAGAAATTACTTCTACATTTCACTGAAGAGAGCCCACATTTGCTCATGCAGATGTCAGCCAAGGGTATGGAAATAACACACAACTGACCTAGTGCCAGAAGTTTGACTTGTGCACAGTAACTACAGAGGTCTTGGGAAGTTGATGTATGAAGAAAGGCTGAAGGAATTAAGTTTATTTATAGAAGAAAAGGAAGCTTGGGGTGGGGAATACTACTTACAACCTTTCAATACCTCAGGTATATGTAGAGAGATGGGAAAGATGCTCTCACCACAGGGCTGTGTGGAGACAGGAAACACATGCCTCTGGTAACAGAGGCAACAAGCATATGTTGCTTCAGGGCCAACTTATTCCAGATACAAGCAAAGAATCTTTCTTGTGAAAAGAATTAAACACTGTGTAGCCTGTCCAAAGACAAGGTAGGTTCCCCTCAGGTAATATGTTTAGGAGTTGGCTTGATAGGGCTCTGAATAGCCTAGTCCTGCTTCTGGCCAAAGTTGGACTCTACAGCTCCTTTCCAACCAAGATGCTTTGTTGATTCTACAAAACTGTGATGATGGGGCTGGATGGGAACCTTTTGCAAACATCCCTGGTGGTGTCCATGAACCCTGACAAGGCCAGCAGCATTGCTCATACATCATGCAGCATAGGAACTGCTTTGCCAGTTAAAAGCCAGATGGACAAGTAAGTCACTAATGCTGTTCACTCCAGGTACATTATTAGCATGTTCTTAATTTCATAGAAGGCCTAACACAGCTCCCCCAGCCCCTGTGCTCCCCAGTTCAGGGATTCCTAACGTTTTTCGGAAGTCGTGGCAAATTTTTGCTTCCCTTCCTGCTAAATTAGGAAGGTAAAACTGAAAGAAACCACCTGGGTGGGCACACTCCTTCCTGTGAAATGGCAGGCAGGCGATAAATGTGTGTCTCAGAAAAGTCTCTGAAACACTGTATAGAACACAAAACACTCTCCAGGGGTACTGCCCAGAGGAGTACACGGGATAAATGAAGTTAATAGGGAAAGGGATTTTCAGCCATGTGATAGTTTATTCAGTGCTAACCTATTGTTCAGCCTGCTCAGGGTTACATCTGGAGTTAAAGATAATAAATACCCTTCTAAAATAAATTATTAAAGTATTTTTTATCTTAAGCTACCACCCATTGTTGACTAACTGTGCTGTTCCCTTTGCCACACAGAATTTTGATATAAGCTTTAACCCAGAGAGTTTTGGTTATGTTCATATCCATAAAGTGGATGGCCTTTGGGCAAAAGCTGAACTGGAAAATTTTCTGCAGCCATCAACTGCTTCAGAGACAAGCCATCCAGAAAAATTCAGGAGTGGATCAGACGTGAAGGTGATCCCTGCGATGGCAGGAAAAACCAACCTAAACCTGCCCATGTCTTACGAAGGAGTCTGGCCAGCTGAAGCCCTGTGCAGGCTCCTGGGCCCGAGCCAGTTTGCAGTCACCGAGGGCAGCTGCAGCTCCAGCACGTATGAGGTTTGCCACGGCAACAGGATGCCCCTGCACAGCGCTGGTTTCAACCTTTCCTCCACATGTCCCCTGGGTCCTTCGGGCCAGCGCCATCCAGAGCCCCTGAATGACGACACCGGCTCCCAGATGCTGCCTAACGGTGACATGAGATCACCAAACAATGAGGAAGCCTATGTCACAATGTCCAGCTTCTACAAAATTCAGTAAATCTCACAAGAGTTACAGCATGCAATTTTTTCTCTAACACACACAGGATACTGAATCTTTCTGGTTTTGTTTTCCTGTATCCTGTGAGTTCCCACCTCCCTCACGCACTCTGCTCACAGTGCAATGCTGTACCTGCAGGGAAGGGGTTTCTCCTACACTCCAGTGAGAAGTAGACTATCTCAGCATTCAGTATACTGCTAGCAGCCTTCACTGCAGGAGAAATTAAATTTAATTCAACCTGTTTCTGATCTTCAAATCTGATTAATCCAGAGCAGTGACAATGCAGTCCCAGCTGAGGATCACAGCATGTCTTGTAGAAATTAATGAACTGTTTTGTTACCCTCTTGGTTACAAAGTTAAGCTCTTATTAATGCCTTAGCAAGAAATATGGCAATAAATTCCTTTTAAATAGAACCCAATCTCTTCTAAAGACTGGTGGGTCAAAACTAACTCCCCCGAGTCAGCCAAAAACCAGAAAAAAAGACAGAAAGACAGGAAATTAGAGTTGCTATCAAGTATTAGATGCCTTGCAATTCAGGAGCTTGAGCACCACAATGAGAGTTAGCTGGGTGCCCAGCAAAAATGTTACATGGACCCACCTGAGGGAAATGTTTCCTGAGATGGATTTAGTTTTTGGTTTGGCTTTTTTTTTTTTGGTAGTTTGTTGGGGTTTTTTTGAGACACAAATTAAAACAAAGCAAACCCTGAATGCCACTACTTTTTGCTATTGGCAAAGATCTGCCCTTAAGGCAATTACAGGATGCACAGGTACTTCTGCTAATACTTTTGAGGTCTTCAACATTTCATGTACCAGCTATGAGAAGCAAAGTCCTTTCTCTTCCTAGAAGCTGAATGAGGTCTGTAAATTGCATGATGCTGTCCTTTTCTGCAGCTCTTATGCAATTATTAGTGTAGCATAAGTGCTTTCCATTCCAGAGACTGGGCTGACCATGTTGGTTTACTAGCATTATCCCCAATGACTGTGACTGCGCACAGGTACTATGAATTTGGATAGGCAATGTTCTCATGCAACATCTGACATAGGAAGATGGATGGAATGTTGTAGATCCTTGCCAGGGATCACAAGAAGTAATTTGGTTTTTTTTAAATATCTATAGTTTGCCAGGAGATGTTTTTTGTTTGTTGGTATTCTTTTGTTTTTTGGTTTTTTTTTTTTTTTAATTGTGACTTTTTTCTTTATAGTATCACCTTTTTTGTTGTTTTTTTTTTTTTTGGTTTTTTGGGTTTTTTTTAACATTATGGCTGAGCCACTTCACTGTCCTCCTTGGATGCTGCACATTCTGGAGCACACACTTGGAGATAAAGCTGCTACAGCCACATGGTTGCATGACAGCAAAGCAGTGTGGCCATGGGACATCCAAGCTGCTTTCTTGCACTCTGGACTTGGGGTTCACCTCATTGTGCAGTATCAGGTCCTCTAGCTCTTTGAAATTCTCTTTTACCTAGTTATATTCACATTGCCAGAATCTAAGGGTGAAAAGAGTCCTCTCTTATCCTCAGAGGATGAGATGCTCATTTGTTCTGACTCGTAATGGTCACGGAGATGTTGCAAAACCTCAGCTGCTGCCATCTGCCTCTGCCAAGACGTCTTTGTGCCAGGAGATCAGCAGAATGAATCGAATCACTGAAAATCTCTTGTGGCCTTGTTTCAAGAATATATGGCAGAGAGTGAGGCTTGCATTAAACTCAGTTGCTTGAATTAGAATTTAATGCTGTAGGAGGCAGTACAAACCAAACAGCAATTCTGGACCACATCAAGCCAAAACCAGCCTTCCCAAGACAGCATTCCACCTCCTCCACCTCCACCCAGCACAAGGGAAACTTTCGAGTGGGGAGAGATTAACAGCTACTGTGTGCAAAGAGGCCTCAGATTTGGCTCAAGGCATTCCAGTGACATTTTACAGAATGGTTTTTATTGCTGTTTACCACCAAATGAAGCATTAATTGATGCAGAAGAAAAAGACCAAAGCCCTGGGCATTCATTTGTTTTATAGTGCTTGCATTTCCTTTCAAACAGAGCTGCTGATAATGCTTATACTGTGAGAACTTGCACGGTGTGACTGTAGATACAGACAGATTAAACCAGAATGATACCTTCTTCCAGTGACAAAGTGACAAACAAAAAGGGGATAGAGGAAGAAGCAAAAGCACATCAGGAAAATCTTCTGCAGTATGTGCTATGCTTCCTTCAATTTTGTAATTCTGTAGTTCTGTAACACGTTTGTTGGATGTATGCAGATATAACCACTTTCAGCTTTGTAATGGGAAAAAGAAAAAAATAAAGCCAAATATGCACCAAAGCCAGAAACATCACAAGCATTTCCTGTCTCTGGCCAAGTTATATATAGTCCATATATGAGGACAGAGACATGGCTATGTCTGGACAATCTGTCAAGTAGTCTCCTTATTCTACTGACAATTTCTCCAGAGCTGTCCACAAATTCCCATTTGCCTCAGTAATCACACAAGAGTTTTGCTCAGCTTTCACATACTCCATGCACTTCCTTTAGCTCAGCACAACTTTCCTTCTCCCCCTTCTGCCTCCAGTGCTCTTACTCAGCTGCACACCCAGACCCAGCTTGCTGGCACTGGTTTCCCCGTGGCTGCTTTATGACACAGTGCCTGGAGCTGCCTGCTCCTGCCTGCTATGTGCCCGCTGGGCTCCAGCCCCTCTCCTGCAGTCGTGGTGCCACACAGACACCCTCCCATATTTGCTTCTCCCCTCGTCGGTGTGCAGTTCATGCAAACACCTCCTAGCACTATGAGCACTCTTTCCTGCACTGTGCAAATGTCTCTTAGCTGTACACAAACAAACTTAGACTATTATCAGTTATAAAAATGAGTCATGGTCTAATTCTAATGATGCTGAAAAATGCTAATTACATCTCAAGGCAATAGTCATCCCTGGCTTAAAGCATTAGTTTGTTTACCACATCTCCTCCCCCTTGCGCGCATTGATTAGATGGGCTGAAAAAACACACACAAATGCTGGCAGCAGATGACCAGTTAGCTAAATGTGGGGAGGCAGGAGGACTGCTTCTGCCAGGGTGCAGGGATGGCTAAATGCCTGTGATGTGCAGTGAAATCTGGGCTATGAAATAAATGTTGAAAAGGTTGCCTGACAAGCACTGCTGCAGGGACATGTGGCTGAGTCCACGGCAATTTTTGGCAGGCAGAAGCTGACTGTGAAACCATTTCTTCAGGCAGCAAGGGACGTGGTGATGCTGGCAGGGTATTTCTGCAGGGCAGGAGTAGAGCCCCTTCTCAGCTTCTTAGCAGTAGTGTTTATTGATTTGAAGGCCCGTATTTGTACAGCAATACTGCAGTGCTGCATGCTGGGGGGAGAAGCAGTTGGATTTTAGTCAACACACTTTTAAATCAAGCTAGTTATCTCTGTGGTTGTGGGGTTTCTGAAGCTATCATTTAAAAACAGATAAAATGTGATATAAAAAGAAGACTTACCACCTTTGTGAAGAATTATTGTAGAGTCAAACACCTCCTTATTACTGTGATCATGAAGCCACGCAAATTAGCATTCCTGTGTGTCACAGAGCATCGGCAAAACAAATCTAATGTACAGACACACAAAAAAACAACTTATAATGCCAGAAAATGCAATTGCTAAATTATACCGACTGTATCATCCATTGCACACGCGGCAGCTCCAGGTTTCCGTCAGGATGTTTTTTCTTTGGCTTCTAAGCGCCACCTGCTGAAACGCGAAGCCACGTGTCAGAGCCCAGCACTTGGACACTTGCTGGTGCCAGCACATCGTGCTCCAAAAAGCGGTGCTCAGATGGGACCTGGGGGAAAAATCAAGCCCACAACAAACTAAGCAGTATTTCACTTATTTGTGAAGTTTGGGCAAATAAAAGCAAAAGACAGATGTTCCAGAATTTCTTCATCTTTAAAATGAAGTAAGCATCAATGTCCACAGAACTAACTCCATAGCAGTAACTCAGAAATTTATCTTTTATAACCTAAGTATGAGAAAAACAGTGTTTACAAGGGTGATGGCAATATTCTGCAGCTCAACAGACTCTATATTTTGCAAAAACTTCTTCTGCATCTTCCAGGGAAGTCTGATTTTGACATGTATTGCTGCAGCAAGCTCCTACACAGAAAAAAAAAAAAAAAAAAAAAAAAAAAAAAAAAAAAAAAAAAAAAAAAGTTTTTCCAGTTACTGTTAAATGTTGACGGCATAACTTATATGTCCCAGCAAAATTAGATTAGTGCAAAATCAGGACCATCAGTGAATTAATATAAAAAGCCCCAAAGATATGTCAAAAACAGAAAAAATGAGACACAAAGCAGAAATGCAGCTTTTGGAAAAAATACCATGTTTTAAATGAAAAAAGGAACAGATTTATCTCAGGAAAATAAACACTTCTCACATTTTACCACAATCCACAGAAAACCAGACTTGATTCAGCTTCCACAAAACCTTGTGCTTCCTTTCTTTCCAAGATATTCAACAAAGGCTGGAGCCTGTCCCGTCTCCAGCTGCAGCTCCTGTTGGGATCAGCAGCAGTGCTGTGAGCTGGGAGGGAAGCCAAAGTCCGGGTTTTGTGGAGGTGGGGCTGCTCTACCTGGGGTGGCTGCAAACCTCCCGGCATGAGCGTGGAAGCGGTGCTAGAGGCAAAACCAAGCTCGCTTAGAAACCACGGGGGTTTCAGACTCTGCTGAGGCACACCAGTATGGCCAGGGGGCTGCTGCAAACAGAGAGGCAGCTTTTAGTTACCTGAGGACTTGGTGTTAAGCACAGGCTACTGAGAATCCTGTTTTCTGCTTCCCCTACAAGAGAGGAAAGAGGAAAGAAAGGAAACAGGGTGAGCTATAATCACAGTGATAATAGACAGTAGGCAGCTACTGGCAGTGCCAGGTTGCTCTAGGCATTACCTCTTTTACTGGGAAGCCTCAGTGTGCTGCTGCTGCTGCTGCTGCTCCCAGTGTGGAGGATAGGAGCTGCAAGACAAAAATCAGCAAATTCAGTGGTCTTGCTCTTTCTGCCAGTGACAGCTCTCTGATGGCAAAGCGGTGCTCTGCCCACACGGCTGCAGAGGTTTGAGGTAGCACTGTGTGCAAGGAATTACATAAAGGCAAGTTGGCTTTTATACAGCAATGTCCGCAGGTGATTTCATCTGCAAGACTTCTGCTGCTGCCTTCTGCCTCTACCAAGACAGCTTTTTGTCAGAAGAGCAGCAGAATGAATCAGATCACTGAAAATCTCTTGTGGTCTAGTTTCAAGAATATATAGCAGAGAGTGAGGCTTACATTAAACTCAGGTGCCTGAATTAGAATTTTGTTCTGCAGGAGACAGTATAAAACAAAAAACATTTCTGTATCACATGAAGCCAAAAATTTCCTCTTCCAGAATGAAACATGAAGCCACAGGGAGGCCAGAATGGAAATGTAGTGAAGGAAGCAGCTGAAGTGCCACCTTTCCCAGAGGAAGACACCAGAAGAAAAGGCTGTCCCACGCCTCTTCTTCCCCATACCTTGTGCTCTTTTGGGGTAGAGGGGTGATGTCACCGAGGTGTTCTGATGGCTCATGCAGAAGCAAGAAGTGGGGGCAGAGTTTGGAAGAGTTATAGGGAGCCTTTTCACTCTTTCCTGCAGGGCTCTACCAACATTTTTGGAGCAAACTTCAGGTTGTTGGGGAAGGTAGACCTTATTCCTTACAAGACACTGTGCCTGGCATCAGACTGGAAGTCAAGGTGCAGGCAAAAACTCCCCCTCTGGGACTGCCCCCCTGCCCTGCAGACTCAGATGTTCCTGTGGTTTGTGCCATCCTGTTCAGCAACTGTTGCACAATCAGAATGAAGAAATAGTGCTTCGAACATGAAGCACCAACCAAGATCTCCCATCTTGATGCTAGCACCAGATACAATGGTGTGCATTTTGTGTATATCTCACAAAATCTGCTGTGTGTGCTGTGAAGCCACAGGCTGGCAGGACAGCATCACCACTTACCTCCTGCATCTGCTGGGTCTGTAACCAGCACACTGCAGCTGCAGCTGAGTAGGGGTCTTTCAGCTTCATTTTTGGGTCTCCCAGATCACAGAAAGGGAAAGGGAAGTTCTGAAGGGAGTCTCTGAGTACTTGGTGTTAGTCTTGAAAATCTCTCTTGTCCGGTTCAAATCCCTTTAACTTTCCTTTAATCCCTGTAAAGTGCTTCCTCTGAATGTCCAGTGGGTGTGTGTCCAGTGTGCCATTATGGCTGCATGTTCCCCAGTAGAGATTTTACTATCTATCAGCTAATTCCTGTGTTTGTTCCATTAATTGGCACACCTTTTAATCAAACTACATTTCATACAGGACAGATTCCAATTTGAGTTCTACAGTGTCTGATTACTAGTGAAAAATCATGGGTTTTATGTTACCAGATTTTTTTTTCCCTGCAAGCACTATACCTTTTCTGAAGTTACCAGTTGTTATTCAGACTGCTCCAAGAGTAACTCTGTTCCCACAGAAGTGAAAAGAAACTTTGCTCCTGACTTCGAAAGCACCTGAAACCAGCCCTTGGAAACACAGTTCTATACAAATGTTGAAATTACTTCACTGGGACCCATGTTCTCAAGAAACATATCCAGTGAGCAATGAGGTCCATATGCAGGCAGACCTGAGCTGAGAACTGTTCTGAAAGCACCAGGGATACACCACCAAGGTGAGGGGATTTAAGCTTTCCTGGATCACATCCTTCAAGTCCCCACACAAACACCATTAGTCCAGCTCAGTGTAGAAATCTTGTCCTGAAGCACAGGATTTTTCCCAGCTGCCACAGGCTCAGCTAAGGCTCCCAGAAGTCAGTGACAAAACTTCCGCTGGTTCCCAAAAAAGTACAGTTGCTTTCAGTACCAATCCTCTCTTCTGAAAAATGTATATTGGTTTGGGATTAAATAAAATTGGAAGGTATTATTACCAAAGACAAACTGGTTGCAGTTACTCAGATTAAAACTGCTATTTCCCTTGAACAAATATCAGCCTGTCACATCACTGCAGGGTGTGAAGACATGAGATAGCAAGCCAAAAGGAAATGTTTCTTTCATTTTGTGATTCCCACAAACCATCCATATTATTTTCTTTCTGTTTTAAAGAGAAGACAGATAGCATGACACCATTTTGTGAAATCAATTAATAAAAGAGAAGTGAATGGATTCTATTCAAGCTGCCAGACCACGTGCAGCCCCTATTTGATAGTAAGTTTGTTTTCCATATATATTGGCATTTCAGTGGCATTGCAGTAAGTAAAGGCTCCTCTTACCACGGCTGGCAATCATAAAGAGAGTTTCTCCACCAGTTTCCAGCGTCAACCAGTACACAAGTTTCCAGCACTTTTTCTTACTGGTCAAGAAACTTATAGAGTTTGCACAGCCTTCACTAAGGAATTGCAAGCAGCTATTGCTCATACTGAGATCATTGCTGGACAAAAGAAATATAGGATTTGCAGAGGATCAGTGCAGCAAGGACTCAGGACTTCAGTATTTGAACTGTTAGCAGCCCAGGCTAAAAGCTTTGACTTAATCAGAAAGGCTGTTTTGAAGTTCAAGGTTGTTTTTTAACCCTGTACTGCTTTTAGCTGGCTGCCAGCCTGAAATGGAGCAAATGCTGCCATGCACAATGCATTTACTCTCTGCTACAGCAGCAACTTCTCAGTCTGGGAGAGCAGCAAAATTATGAGAGAGGAGCAGAAAGTAGAAGAAAAAAGAAAAAAGGTATCAAAGCAGGAAAAATTAGACACCACACACTCACACACTAGGTTTTTTCAGGAATTTTTTTTTTTTACAATTTCCTTTGTGTACCATTTCCCCCTGCCTCTATGGAGAAAGCACAAAAGATGAACTGAGACAGCCTCATTGATGGGACAAGAAAGGTAGGTTCCCCATTTTTATTCTACATCACAAATATAAGACAAGAAGATAAGAATGTTACAAGTTATTAATTTAACATTAATATTAATACGTATTTACAATTTTCGGTGTAGGTATGCACTGTTAACATTGACTAGGCCAGCAAACATTCCAGAGAGAAAAAAAGTACTGTAACTCATGTATCCCCTTTGAAGAAAAATATAAGTAAGATCACCTCACAGTACAGAAATAAAGGAATCAAAGCCGGAGGAGGGGAATGAAATCTCTAAGAAGCTGCACAGAAGGTTCAAACATGGCATGCACTGGAAAGTTGTCTGTATGTTTAGTTGTGAACCAGGGAATAAAACAGGGCTTTAAAAAGCATTTTGCATTTATCCTGATCCACATCTCCCCATCTTTGATGGCCACCCCAGCCTCCCGGTACTGGGAACTCACATGTTCACAGCAGCAAGATCAGCAGTTGTTCTGTCACACTAGTGAGACCCACAAAGCCAAGAGATGCTGCTGTGCTACAGGTGATAGGTCTACATTACTTTCTTGGGACAGACTTCCTTCCATTTATAGCCTGCCCATAACAGCATGTCCAAGACCACCACACTTCAGAATATTTTGGTTTCCATCTCTTGCATCCTCTGCAAAACAGAGCTGTATCTAACATTACAATGGGGATATTCAGGAGCCACAGCGACCTACTGCAGATGTCAGAAAAGAAAAGAGCAGCTCATCTCAGAAAAGAAAAGACATACCAGGGATGGAAAGAGAAAAAGGACAGATGGGGTGGCCAAAGGGGGTGCCAAATGCCAGATCTACTCTCTGCTCTGATCCCTGGAGGCTGAGCCTACTGAAGCATCTTGGAATTAATTCTACAGATTGGAAGTAATTGGCACAGTTACTGGAAACTGTTGTAATGGAATAGAAGGGTGTTGTTGTGCATACACTTAACCAGAGGAACCTACAAAAGGTGAAAGAAAAGTCTTGCTTCTTTAACTATACGATTAGAGTTTCCAAGCGTTCTTCATCATGATGATAAAGTAGATGTCTGTGTCTATTGAAGCACTGACTCCGGCATAGTAGTTCATGAATTCTTCTGTTGTGACCTGAGACAGAGAAATTAAAAATAGGAAAATGAACCTTTGCTTTTATTTAATGGTGTAAGTCAAAACCACACATTGAGAAGAACCTTTAATGAAACTGAACAAATGCTATTTCATACTGTAGCTAACAAAAAGGAATCCAACAGAAGGAATTAAGACACTTATAATTTCCTGAATTTCACTTTGCTAGAAACAAGAGCTCTTGTCCTCCACACTCGGATGGAGATGAAACATGAAGTTTAACTAACCTTACCAGGAACTGAAGTTAAAATCACTGCTGCCTAAGAAGACAAGTTTTTAACATACTTTTTTCCAGGGATGCTATAAACTGGTTCTTTCCATGATTATTAATAAAGTGGGTGAGATTTCTGATGCAATTCAGAGACAACTTGGAACTTTATATCCCCCCCTAGAGAGAAAAAATCATTGCTATAAACAAGTCTCCCTTAATGAAGCAGATATTCTTTCAAATACCTAAGAGTTTTGAATAGCTTTCATGGGTATTTTGAGGTTCAAAAATGGCCATTAAAAAAAATCAAATTAACCAAGAGAAAAACTGTGAAGGTCTCTTGTGATGCCTTAACTCTTGAACTGTGTAGGTAATTTTTTAAATAAACAAAGAAAAATTTGAAAAAATACAAAACAATATTAAAAAGACATTTAGCTATTAGAGTGTCCAAGAGAGGGCTGGGAAGATGGTGAAAGGTCTAGAGGAGAAGCTGTGTGATTCTGTGATTCTGTGTCTTGGTCTATTCAACCTGGAGGAGGCTGAGGGGAGACCTCACTGCAATTACAACTCCCTCATGAGGGGAAGAGGTGCAGGCTCTGACCTCTGCTCCGTGGTGACAGTGACAGGAACTGAGGGAACGGCCTGAAGTTCTGTCAGGGGAGATTTAGACTGGATATCAGAAAAAAGTTCTTCCCCAGAGGGTGGTTGGGCACTGGAATGGGATCTCCAGGGCAGTGGTCACAGCACCAGCCTGACAGAGGTCAATAAGTGTTTGAACAATGCTCTCAGGCTTATGGTGTGATTTCTGGGTGTGCTGTGCAGGACCAGGAGTTGGACCTGATGATCCTGATGGGTTTGTTCTAACTCAGCATATTCTGTGATTCCATTATATCTGCTCTGATTGCATTGTGTGTTTGAGAACTTAGAAAAACATGGCAATAGGGAGAAGGAACCATTTCAGTCTATCCTACCATCACAAGATGATTACAAACCTCACTAAAACTACCTATTTCAGAGGCATCCAGGAAGACCCCGGTGAAGAGGGCCTTTCTAGCAAATGCTCAACCTTGAGGCATTTCTGCTAAAAACATTTTAGGTATTCAGTATCATTAGTGTTTTCTGATTCAGGAAAGCCACAATCTGTTCTCAGAAAAAAAAGCAATCAGGTGAGCTAACATAAGGATTGCTGACCAAGTGGTAGATGCTCAGAGTAACCAGGCACTGAACTCATCAAGAATCAGTTTGGGAACTCATATAATGTGTTCATTCATGTATGACCTCAGCACAAAAATCAGGAACATTTTGCTTGAAATTTGTTAGATATCACCACTGCTGTGGAGGTGGAAGGGGATAGTTGGCTCTGAACTGGTATCTCTGAGGATGACACTGCAGCAGAAGGTATGAAATTCAGCTCTACTAAGTGCAAAGTCATGCCTAAAGCATATATTGCATCAGGGGAAATATAGGTTGGATATTAGGAAGAAGTTTTTCACAGAAAGGGTGATAAAATATTGGAATGGCCTGCCTGGGGAGGTGGTGGAGTCACCATCCCTGGATGTGTTCAAAAAAAGACTGGATGTGGCACTTGGTGCTATGGTTTAGTTAGGTATTTAGGGCATGGGTTGGACTTGATGATCTTGAAGATCTCTTCCAACCTAGTCATTCTGTAATTCTGTGGTCCTGTAAAGTAGATAAAACCCATCATCTCTCTACAACAGAGAGCCTGAGTGGTGGAAACAAAGCAAGTGAAGGATTCAGACGGAGCATTGGACAGGTAGGAGTCACCAGTGCAATGCTGCCCTGAAAACCCAGGTGCAGCCTGGAGAGTGGGAAGTGTTAAAGACATTCCACAAAACAATGATAAAAAACTTAGAGCCTAGTTTGTTATTATTAACTGCTCAGATTGAGAATAGCACCAAGTGAACCATGGAGATACAAGATTGTTCTGAGCTGGTCAACAGATGTAAGTTCAGACCAAAGAAGTTTGCAGACACGTAACAAGGGGAAAAAGAGCATGCTTGGCTCAGAGATGGTTGAAGAGCAGTTTAAGAAGTCCATCACAAGGTGGACTTGTGGTTTTGCCCACAGGTTTTGCCCACAGGTTTTGCACCTGAGCCAGAGAGTTGAGCCAGAGTGGAGGAAGGGCTCCCACCTCTGTCCCAGCTCATGGCTCCTCAGGGTACACGCTTATGCCAGTAGCCCCAGCCCTATTCTCCCTCCAACTCTCTGTAGATAAATCTGTCTCTATTATGGACTGATTTGCAAGTCAAGTGTCTCAGTAATTACACTGGAGAAGAACTAACTGTAAAATATTTGACAAAGCAGGGAGTCTGCTTTTGAACTGGATCCTAGTATTTATTCTCCTAAAAAGTGAAAAATCCCCCAATTTATATGGATCATGAAATTCAGCAATTTTGTGGGGTAGTCTGAACATGTACTTAGTGTAATCTATGAAATTCAATTATTAAGGCTACAAGCCTTAATGCAATCTCACAACTACCCTTGTACCTCCTGCAGAGCCCCTTTGCCTCAGAATGTGCAAGCTAGCTGTATCAGGAGTGCTATGCACAGGCTATGCATCTACCTTTATCTCCATATAAATGTGATGCAAATGGATGTTTGGTACTGCAATTACTCCCTCACTTAATAACCTAAGTCAAATTCTGAGTCAGATAGTGATTTCATGGCTTGTAATCAGGTGCTTCACTTACCTTCCCATCTTTTTCATAGGGTGAATCAAAACTATCCAGAAAGGCTCTAAAAACTTGATCTTCTGTCCAGTCTCCACTTAGGTACTTGGAATGATGTTTTGCATTATACATCCTGCGTAAATCTTCAATTGTTATGACACCATCTCCAGTCTTGTCTAACTTCTGAAATGTCTGCATGACAATCTCTTTTCTTGCAGTGGACATGGGAGGCTGTAAAGAAATATTAACAGAATAATTTTATTTTTGCCAACTACTTGCCCAGTTCCAAATTCAAGTACTTGTTGTTGCTGGCAGCAAAACCTTCAAGGTAGATGGGACATTATACTGGTGATAGTCTACACTGTCCGGGAGCTAGAAAGCGCAGTATATCCTCAAAGTAGCAATATGATTAGGACTATTCAGTGTCTACCCATACAATAGCAAATGGACAATAAGAGAGGAAATACTACCTAGAACACTTTTCTGATCTGGCCATTTTAAATATTTCCAACAAGAAATTACTAATTACCTGAAGTACTAGTATTTTCTATCTTAATTGTTTAGGCTTCAGCAGAGCAGAGATACTTCAGACAAAATCAATCACTGTGGTGGATTGGAGAATGTATCCCCTGAATAAGTTCATGTTATAAAGAGATGTATCATAAAATGGCCAACAAAGAAGTGAGATTGATGGGCTGAACCGCATAGGTACCCAGACTGCAGCACAGGAATTTCAGTATCTAAATCAAGGCCACAATTAATTGAAAAAAAATCACAACTATTTATTTGCAAATATTCTATTCTACTTTGTTCTTTTCTGTTCTGTTATATTTTAATCCATTTAATGCAGTAACAGCATAAATTCCCAGACTTACTCTCACTGTAGTAAGAAATTCATCAAAATCAATTGTTCCACTGCCGTCTTTATCAAATATACGGAAAATATCCTGTGCTTCTTCCTTATTGATCATCACAGCATAATGACGTAGTCCTTTCAGAAACTCATTGAAATCAAGGGTTCTGTTATTGTCACCATCAATAAGTCTAAATGCTCTGTGGAAAACATGAAATTTGAGGAAAATGCATAGGAAAACATGGAGAATGCTGCAGTGGTTTAGTACAGTACTGGAGTAGAGAGTCACCTTACTGAGATAACATTTCCTCCTTGTTCTGTATTCTGAGGGGAAAAAAAGATATAAAAAACCCCAACCAACAAACCCCCTACATTTATTGGCAGTAGAGATGACTTGTTTAGATAGGGTGCATGAATATTACACATCTGAAATTAAATGAGGGAAAGGCTGCCATAGTACTCCTGTTGATTATAGCCCTCTGCCCCCTGCAAGTTGCACATTTAGATGAAGTTCCAAATTTAAATGAAGATCCAGTTGATCACTATCTGGATCCAATCTGTCAAAAGGTGATCAGGTCAGTCCTGTGTCCCAAAACACATGAGCCCCTCTGTGGGTTGTGACATTTGCATTGAAATGAGAAAACTCAAGAAAACTTGAAAACTCAAGTTTTGGTCCCTGTTTAGGGTGTGAGCCTCTTGTAGCTAAAACTATTAGGCTGAATAATGGGTTTAACATCTTGCATACTCACTTGCCAAGTCCTTTGATGCCTGCAGATCCCCTTGCTAAACACTGCAGGCGAAGTCTTTCTAGAGGGTTAGTGATTTTGGCCAGGCTTTTTTTCGCATTGATTGCCATCTCTTGGTCATGCCTTGCTGTGCCCATCTGGAAGAACAAAACATTGGTGTGGTGTGGATTCAAATTCAGACACAGCACTGAAACCTGCCTTAGTATACAAAGCATCCCATATTCCTTACTTGCAAAATGCTGGTAGCAACTTTCATGAGGACCCATTTTCACCCTCTATTTCCTTTTCCTTATATCCTTCTGTCAGAAAGGGAAATTGCCAATATAGGCCACCGACCATGAAAGGAGGGCTCAGCCAACCACCCTGTGATTAATCCAGATGCAGACAGGAAACTGTGTGTAAGAAATTTCTGCCTACAGTGTGAGAACACTAAGACAACTGATGGGTGCGCTCAGGAGTGTGTGATTCCCTCTGTGTCCACAGCATCTTTGCCAAGCCTCTTCCACCTGGCCAGGTTTACACCTATCATGTGAACTCAGGAATATAAAACTTACCCCGGCTGAGGGCCTTTGCCTTTGATTCACTTTTGTTCCACTTGTAATGAACAAAGTTCCTAATACTCCCGGGCAGGGTCTTCCTAGTTCCCATGGCAACACTGAAACAACTACTAACTCTAGCTGAGTACCAATATTGAAATGTTAATTAGCTAATTGCTCTGTTGTTTTTCTCTAAACTACCTGGACATAACCGGCCTCCCACCCCCTCCATGCTGCCATTCTGGGACTAAAATGCAAATTTAAAAAAACCCTTGAGATCATGGGAATGTTTTTAGGGGATAAAGACACACCTAAATAAAGAACTAAATATGGTAGAGGGGGCTAGACAAATGCCCTAGCTGAGGAAGAGGGAAACACATCCCCCTGATCGTCTTTTGCCTGCCACTATCACCTCAAAAAGACTAGATTAGAATAGGCTGTGGGAAGCAGAGATGGAAAGATTTAACTTTTGGAGGCTGCCACAAGGGAGGGAGAGGGGACAGCTGTTGTTCTGGACTTCAGTGACAGACTCTGCACGCCTCCTTCCCTTTCGGCCACCTGGGAAAGCTGCAACAGCGGGGGCGAGCTCTGTGTTGGGCTCCCTGCCCAGCTGATCTTTTTAATAAAGAGCTGAACATCAATAAAGGCCTTAGTCCTGCTCATTTCACACTGAGGTCCTGATTCTGCAGAGCAGAGATTATACCCATTGCATATCTGAGCAAGAACAGTCACCTACACGATACCTACTGCTTTTTAAACACAACTGCAGAACAAATTAATACCTTAAAATTTCACAGTATTTAGCACCCCAGAATTTGACATGCTGACTACAAAGGCCTTCCAGCTACCCTCAGAGGAAAACAGTGGAATAAAAATATGGAAAACCAGCTTGTGACTCTGCAGTGCTGCAATAGCACCACCAAGAGTAGCATGCCCAGGCTGGCAGAGACCCACTGCCTCTCCTACAGGGATTATTTGTGCCTAGTGCTAAGAAAAGCGGCACTGCCCATGCCCATACTGATATCTTAGGGCCACAATAACTCCTGGGCACATGCTCAGTGCAAAGACTGCTGTTCCATAGCCTGGCTGATGGATCTGCAGCAGACCATGAAGACTCCCAAAATATTTTCCAGCCTTTCAAGCATCATGGGATAAGGGCACACAAGAACCACAGACGTTACAGCAGAGCTCTAGACTCAGAGGGTGACTGGTGCTCTGCTGAGGCCGTGCTGGGATGAGGAGATGAAGCTGAGGAGCCCTGTGAGGCACTGTCAGTGCACGTGACACTTCCAATCCCTTTGTCATTCCATGTGAAAAAGTGTGAATCGAAATGATAAGACAAAACTTCTAAGAAACATGGAATTAAACTATTTCATCTTAACTGTTCATCCACTCCTGTTTACAGAGCATTGGCTATGGCTGCTGGTAATGCCAAATATGCTGAATTTTCTAACCACTTCAGATTACTCTAGCTGGGCTTGGAAAAACAGAAAAATAAAATGGTTTTGTACTCCCCAAATGGTTTCAGTACTAGCTTAATGTAGAAGTCTAGAGAAGTAAAATATAGAGCATTTTGGCCTTTGCTTCAGACAGAGCAAGCAAAATTCTTCTGGGAACTCATTAACCAGTGACCAGGAAGCTCTCACAGCTGTGTGAGATCAGCAGCCAAAAATGTTTTTTACAAACAATGACCTGTCCTTAAGGGGAAATGTTTAGCTGGAAAGACTTTAAAATACAGCAAGGTCACATAAATACAGTGCAAAGTATATTTACATTATGTAACAATGTACTATTGCTTATATATAATATATAGCAACAATACATCTATATACAGAATACATGATGCGAGTGTATCATTGTGCAGTGTGATTCTTTCTACACTATGTTATGTCTTTATGGAGTTCTAGAAATACTGAGACCAGCCAGGACATAATTAATCTCTACTGCACACTGCAAAAATCTACACAAACACACATGGCATGAAAAGAGTGTGACATCTCCTTGCCTCAGGTTCAGTGGAGTAATTTGCTGAATAGTGCAATTTGCATCAAATAATCATTGCAGTAATACTCATGAATTGAGGCTATGGAGGGATAATCTGATTTGTTATCTGTTATGATCTCTTGAACCTCAATAAAGGCCACTGAAATTAGCCAATCCTCTGTAATTTCTGCAGTAAGAATAAAGTTTGCTTCTCCATCTATAAGCATTTCTGCCTCAGAATTCACCATCTCTAGGCTAGGTTGTTCCAGCATTGAATAATTTTTCTTCTAATAGATGCTGTTTCTAGTCAGAATTTCCACCATATTAGATGCTGTTTTACTCTGTTTTACAAGATTAAAGAGCTACCTATTAAAAATATGTCCAGGCGTAAGTACTTGAAGGTCCTATTTAAACTCACTTTGACTTAGTAATTAGGCATAGCTAAGGACTCCTGGTACAAAATGAATTTCCAGATGTCAGATAATTCTGCTATTGCTCTTGAACTTTTCAATTTTTTTCCCAGTGTTCTTTCTGAAGAGGGTCAGAGCACTCCAATAATCTCACTAATACCATAGGTAAAGATATTTCCACTTCTTTTTCCCCCAGGTATCATGGTTAAAAACACCAATAATAAATATTTCTGCTCTTTGCAAATCTGCATTCTCTATAACGTTCACTAACTAAATCACCAACAACATGCTTCTATACAAAACTCAGCAATTAAAGTCTGTTTGTAAAGTAATTGAGTTTTCACATCACACTAAAGCCTCTTAATCAGGGCCTGACTTCCTGTGCCACATAGCAGTAAGCATTCAAGAACCCTTTTTATACATCCAGAAAATACAGAAAACCAGTTAAGTATAAAACCTGCTACATGCAAGCCTGGTCCATAGTGACACTTTTATCAATTTCCTATTTCTGTTGGCTGCAGACTTAAGTTAGAGGTAAATCCTTCCTAGGCTATATTGTAAGAAAAGTGATTCCAAATCAGTGCAAGGAGGGAGGAATCACAGTAATTCACATGTTCTTTCCTCCCCTTTCATTTTGCTCTTGCTCCTTTTTTGATAACGTGAAGTCATTAAAGATGCAGTCAGGGTTTGTTGAATATAACCGTTCTCTGCATAGTGTACAAATGCATAACATCTTAATACCATTAACAAAACAAGAACAGGTCATGAAAGTAATTCCAAATGGTTTTAATTTGTGTATCTCATCGAAGACAATCATATGTCTCCCTCAGTGAAATTAACCAGCAGTGTTTATTTTAATTTTGAATGCTAGAGAGTTTTGTTTTGTTTTGTTTAACAGCCTAGGCTATGAACAATTACCCCATGCTTCAGGATTGTTTGTATCTATAGGTGATGTTGTGTTGTGCAAGTCAAACAGAAATGATTGCATTTATTCCTAACAAATACAAAACCTTAAATTTTGGGTTGGATTTTTCCAGAAGAATCTTAGGCTGTTCAGCAGCCAGGTCCATTTACATTCTTCCATGCCTTGCACACATTTGGTTTGCTTCTTATAATTTAATTGAAATATTGAAAGCACAAAAAAATGCAGGAAACAACCATCTAAACACCTCCTTAAAAATTTGGCTTCTCACTGACCGCTCCACAGCAGGCCCCTCTCTCTCCATCGTGACCAGCATCATCTAGCTTTAACCTTCTGACAGGTGGACAATACTGCGATTGCTCTTTTGCATATCTATCTATATATATATATATATGCAATATACGTATACATACATATATAAATATTTATATTTATAAATCTAAATAAAAAATCATATTTTTAAAAATTAGATTTAGAAAATCAGATTTAAAAATTAGATTTAATTGAAATTAATTAAACTACTCTTGACTGATCAGAGAAACTTACTGAGAGGTAGCAAACAGGAAAAAAAAACCCTTTACCTCTAATACTCCTTTGAACTTTGGGTTTTCACTCCGGCCTGGAAAGTGCTTGGGAGGCTTGGATAATGTCGTGCTTCCAGGCTCAGGCAGCAAATTCAGATGGTAATGTGCCACGGCCTCACTGCAAAGTTTACTTACCCATTTCGCTTTACCAATTTATAACCCAGCTGCCTTGGCCCCCCCTTTTTTGGGAGGCCTGGTGTTTACCAGCTGGTCTCCAAGGTGACACTGTATGCTGTGCCTGGCACAACCTGCAATTACGCTGCTTCCCTGGACAATTGCTTTGATGTTTCGATAGCCTTATATTTTATTTCTCTTAAAAATAATGTATTTTCTTCTCATCTTTGCCCACATGGGCCGGAGAAGTGGGAGGGATGAGTGGGAGACACCTTGTGCTGCCTCTTGCTGAGCGATAAGACTGAGGGGAAGTGTCTCTGGGAAAGTGCTGCATTGCACGGTTGTGTTTTTAAAACATGTTTCTCTGCTTTCATAGTTGATAGGGCTGAAAAAACTCTCTGGTCCAATTGTTTACTGAAAACATAGCAGAAGCATGTAAGTAAAAGACTGTCAGTTGTGGTTCACAAAGAAAAAACCCCTCACCAGCGTATATTTTTTCCTGATGATTAATTGCCACTTTGAAGACCTGCTGGTGGTTAGAACCTCTGGGGAGATGCTGAGCTTGTGTTCATTTGCAGCAAGAAGAAAGCTGAAAAGGTTAAACACCTATATGATGAGGAAAAATTGCTCTCTGCCTAGACACAGCTATTAGCAACTTGGCCTGTAGAAGGTCACAAACATTGTCAGTAAGATAATGTAGATAGGGAATTACCTTTGGTAGGGAATCAGGATGTTGATAGATTCCTTAGGGGTAGGAAATAACCTATGTGTGTTCCCTGGCCCTCTGGGGCAACAGCAAGGTGAACATGTAAGATCAAGGCCAATGGCAAAGGCAGCAGGTAGAAGTCAGTGTGAGAGCATGTGGGAAATGAAGGGAGAGCCCTGTTCTGGCCATGGATGAAACACTGAGCAAGAATGAAAATTGCATAGTTTCCTGGCAAAAGCAGAAAATTATTTTAGGCAATTGCTAGACTAATACCACTTGCATCCTGGTAGGCTGCTTATCTCTCATCGACAGGTACTTCCTGATACTAAACCAAAGTTTGTGCAACACTTACAATATTCTTTTATATCTCTCATGTGCCAGCTGATTGCACATTAATGCACAAGCAGGGAGCAAGGCTTATTTAATAATTTACTGATTCAGAAATACTGCCTTTGTGAAAATGCAACATCCTTCCATCCACTATCTTTGTTTTGTGAATTGATCTCTAGAGACCTCCTGGGAATGCAGAAGAGATAAAGGGCTATGAACATTATCTGGGCTGCTGCCTGTTTACGCACTCTGCAAAGAAAAAAAAAGGCACTGAGGACTAGAAAAATGGTTTTTACTGAACAAGTAAAATTCCCTGGAATTCAGCCTTCCACCTGAATAAAGAAATTCTTCAAGTGCAGAATTTGCATTGACTTTCAGAGGGTTGCAGCAGATTGAAACAACAGGGATGGGCTCTTGAAAGCAAAAAAATAATTTAATATCTGGATACTCAGCTGCATTCTGCTGCATTTTCTCCCCTCTGCCCAGGCACTCACACAGACACACATGGATGTTTACTCTACACTCCTCTGGAAACTGGACTATACCATTTATGAGATGGTTAATGAGTTACCAATTTGAAAAAATATTAACAGGACTTCAGGTGTCTCAGATTACATCAGGGGGTGATGAAATTTATTTGGTTGAACCTGCTCTGTTACTGTGCACAGAGATGTAAGCAGAGTTAAGTGAATTCAGAATTTATCAAAAAGGATACAGAGATTTCATTAGAACTCTGAAATTTTTCCTCGTCATTTTCTAACTAGCACTGAATACATGCATACCTACTTGATTGCTGTTTTTTTCTGAACAGCCTGGACTCTCTGCTCAGTTTGTAGTTCAGCACTGAACTGAATTAACTAAGAAAAGTATACTATGAGGCCTAACATGATCTATAAACTCATGACAGAGTCAATTTAAGTCAATTGAAGTTTCTAAAAATTCAGATTTTGTGTTGAATTTAGGCAAGGGGGAAGGTATAAGAAATGCCTTAAAAACTTTATAAGAAGTATCTCCAAAAAAAAGTGGCCCTGGTTGTTTTGTAGTTTAGTTTACAAGTTCTAGCTCTCTTTCTTAATCTGCCACCTTTGACCATTGTTGTGGAGAAGCTCTTCAGCTATGAGAAGAACAGATATGAGCATATCTGCTTGTCCTTGGTAGAGAAATCGTCAGGGTTATTTGTGTGGAATACAGATTTTAAAAAATAGCAAACATGAAGTCCCAGAACACTATGTAGCAAAGAAGATTAATTTTACAGGATAAGCCTTTGTGGTTTTTTTCCCTGCCATTAAAATTAAGTTTCACATACACTAAAAAAGAAAACCTTGTGGTAAGTACATTGTCAAGGGAAAAGTATTCTGATTTTAAAACAAGATGTAATCCAATTAAATTACAGAATCACAGAATGGTTTGTGTTGGAAGGGACCTTACAGATCATCTAGTTCCAAACACAACTGAACTCTGACTCTAAATAAAATTCTTTTATATCCAAAAATGCTGTCTCTCTGTGTGGTTTGTAGTTATCCATCTGAAATTAATTGTCTGCTCTCCAGAGCAGACACCAGCTGGCACATGCAGACTGTGCTCATGCTACTGAGCCAATTCCTAAGAGAGTGGTCACCACCAACCTGCCTGCTGGGTGCTGGCCCCAGACCTGCTTTGTAACAGAGCCCCAGCCCAGTCCCCATGTAGGTCTGACCCCACACCAGTGACCCTCATCTCGTTCCTCTGCGCTGAGGAGCATTTCCAGCCCAAAGGAACTGCCAGCAGTGCCTGTATGATGGATTGCTCTGCCTGGCTACACAACTACAGCATACCTAACCTTTACTTTACTTGCCTTTTTCCCTTGCTCTTGGGAAACACAAACAGATTTTGTTTTTCTAATGCTATGTCAGCTGCTAAATGCACTTGACAAGTGCTTTTTTAAGATTTGAGACCAGGAACATTCCAGAAAAAGTGGCAGCTATCTTTAAAATTTTTATTTTCTTGAAAATCTACCCCAAATCTGTTTTCGGTTGGAGAATGGAAAATGAAAACACTAGATATTTCAGTTTTTAAGAAGTTAATCAACTAACATTTACTAGAAATTGATTATTTTTATCCTGTGCCTTGAAATAATGGCAATTTAAGTTCTTGAATATTTTAGGACAAATAGAAAAAACAATGCTGTGAGTATTAGGGGCTTTTTTATTCTACTCCATTTCTCAAAAATATTGGCAATTTTCTGTCAACCACAGTGAAACAATGTCATGGAGGTCTGACATGCATGAGAAACTTCTGTGCTCAACCCTTTCTCTTTTGTCCACAGAAGAAAACAGTTAAATTGGCCCAGCATTTATTAGGATCAAATACCTTTTGATGCTGAAAAGCTGTCTTTAATCATTGCAAAGTGGGGGAAGTAGCGAAGAATAGAAAAAGAACAGTCTGCAGCTTGCTTCAACAACAACCAGAACAATCTGTCCTCTCTGAAGGGGGCAAAGACGTGGGAGCCAAAACCAGAGAGGAGAAGGTTTCAGCAAGCTGTTCCTCAGAGAGGCCTCCCTAAAGATGGTCACCAAGTGCTGGAATGTCCTGGGGAAAGAAGAGTGCTTGTGAAGTCTGCTCTTGGCAAAGGCATATGTCAACAGGGGAGTCTTGATCATTTTTTACAACCCTGCCAGTCCTCTGAAATGTGTATTTTTACAGTTATCTGGGATCATGAAAGCACCATTAGGCAGGAGAAGAAAAGGTGACAGGAAATGATGTCAGTAGTCATATAGGAGAGGGCAGAGCCAGGCCAGATACTACTGCTGCAGGAGTATCTGGAGGGGACAGTGAGGAGGGAGCTGTATTGGCTTCCAGGACAGGGAACTCTACGCTTGCCAGCCTGTGGAGCCAAACTGACTGCAGCTATGACTTCAGCTTGTGTGGTATCATTTTTTAAACAACCACAAATGGGATGTATTCTTTTCTTGTTATTCACTGGAGCTTCCTCTCCGAATTATCAGGAACTGTTCTGGTTCCTGTCTCCAGAAATATACTAGTGGCATGTGAGCTGAATGCTTTTCCCAACCAGGAACAAGGGCACACTTGACATGGCAGCACAATTCAGCACACAGCATGCTGGGGATACTCATCAGCACGGCTGGTGATACACAATCACTCTAGAGGGTTTTGTGATGTCCCAGAGCCCCTTCTCTCCAAGGGCTTTGCATTTCAGAACTGACTTCTGTCACACAGAGCATGAGCTATTGCCAGGCTCCTCTGCACAGCAGGCCTGTACCAGGCTGCCACCTTGGCACAGGAGCTGCTGTCGCCTCAGTGAAGGTCTCTTTTCTTTGTCTGTGATTAAGAGACTCAGGGATGAGTCAGCAGACAGAACAGACAGTCAGGTCTCAGAACAGATTAATGCATCCTCACTCATAAATAAGGGCTGGAAGGAAAGAGGTGATGCAGTTGTAAAAGTCCCACAAGAGTGTCTCTGCCAACAGGCTTGCCAACTTTGTGATGGGAGCTTTAATGCAGATTTGCTGGGACACATGACCAAAGCCTGAGAAGTAGGAGAGGTATGGGGTGGACCTAACATTTTCCAGCACTGGAAACAGCACTGCAGGCAACCAGGTCAAGTGCCTGCATAGCACACAGATGCAAATGCACAAGGAGAATAAGAGACAAAATTCTAAGTATGGTCCTCAGAGTGACAGAATCACAGAATCATCAAGGTTGGAGGAGGCCTTCAAGATCATTAAGTCCAGCTGTCAACCCAGCACCACAATAATCATCTCTCAAACATATTCCCAAATGCCATATCCAGATGCCTCCTGAACACTTCCAGAGAAGATGACTCCACCACCTCTCTGGACAATTTATTCCAATGCCTGACCACTCTTTCAGAGAAAAATATTTTTACTACTATTTAGTATGAACCTTCCCTGGCATAACTTAACACTATTTCTTCTCATCCTTTGGTTTGAGACATGGCAGAAGAGACTGACTCCCACCTGGCTACATCATTCTTTAAGGGAATTGTAGAGAGTGATATGGTCTGCCTTGACCCTCCTTTTCTACAAGCTAAACACACCCACATCCCTCTGCTGTTCTTCATCAGATTTGTGCTCCAGACCCTTCTCAAGTTCTGTTTTCCTCCCCTGAACTCTCTCCAGCACCTCAATGTCCTTTCTGAAGTGACTGTTCCAGAACTGAAGCCAGGATTCAAGGTATGGTGCCCAACACAGGGGAACAGTCACTACCCTGATCCTGCTGGCCAGACTATTGCTGATTCAGGCCAGGATGCCATTGGCTTTCTTGGCCACCTAGACACACACTAGCAAACTCCTAATTTCTTCCCATTTGCCCTGGTAGAGAAGTCAGATTTAAAGATTTGTAATTCCAGGCTAGGTCATTAGGTTTTCTGACATGCTAATTTTCAGTCTTGGGGGAATTAAAATTGCTTAGCACCCCTTCCAGTTTCACAAGTCTCTAAAATTTAGATCTCTGGGTAAGTGTCTCTCTTAAAATAAGTGCATGCAGTCCCTACCCGAACAGTGGACGTGTGAAGGTGACTTTGGCACATTCCAGGCAAGCCCCAGGGAGTTTGGGGTCAACTTTCCCCAAAGCTTCCAAGGGAGCAAATGTCTCCCACGGGCATTCACAAAGCCCAGCAGAGGGGTGGGGGATCTGCCATCACAGCGTGGGGTACTGACATGTGCCCTCAGTTCTCACAGGGCATGCACATGGGATAAAGATGAAGAGAGTCCCCTTCTCCACTATCTCTTGCTCTGTATAGTTTTGCTTGTGGATTGTTTTTTCCAGTATCAACCTCCAATATCCAGTCTGGGCATGCTCTTCATAGATGAAGCAGACCACTGAGCCAGAAGAATCCAGCTAGAACTTGTGAACTGTGGCTTTGTCAGTGCTGACTAGGAGAAATGGCCAAATCCCCACACTGCAGTTTTGGAAATCCAATTAGAGATGTCCTTCTGTACTGTTCTGTTTCTTTCTACTACAATGACTTTAAAGGCTCCAGCGAAACAGCTCTCACTATAAAAGTATTTTTTTAAAAAGAATTCACATGAATGGGTGAATGTAAACTAGTTCCATCTGCTTACATACTCCCTGTGTATTACAAACCACTGAAATGAAAAAAAAAAAAAAATCACAGTGCTGCGGGAATTATCTGACAAGGAAGATTTTCTCATGTCTTTGACATAAACTTTTGATTCCAGTTAGGCAGCAAAGTATTAGTGGTAGGAAAGATCCTGAAATATGTGTTTGTGCACTAAAGGCTTAATTTGGAAATTAAAAATTCAAAAGAGCTATTTGCTTTACTGTTTCATTTACACCTATTGATCTCTAAGACTTCCAAAATTTGGATAATATCTTTCATCAGTGAACATTCAACTAGAGATATATGGATTGGGACTGGATGTACTACTTCTACTACTTAAAAATTGAAAGGCCTTCTCCACATGACAGCTTGCCCAATTTGCTGAGAGGGCAGGCAAGAAGTGCAGCAGAGTAATCCTGCACTGGCACTGCCATTGCTAGAAACAAGCACCATGCTTCTGCAGATCTTCAGGACAAGGGCCTGCAGGCTTGCTCTGTCTGAGCTTTTCTTGATCTGCCCATAGGTTTGTTTTACTTTCTGTGACAGCAATTTCTCTAAGTGATGAGTTGTGGCAATTATTTTAATGTTAGGGTTTTTTTGTATAGTCCAGATTAATATAGCTAGAAATAAAAATTAGTACTTCTACGCATAATAGAGATATTTATACCTAATACAACACCAGGATGGAGACACATTATGAAGCTTAGAGCAGTACAGGGCATGAAATGATGAAATCTGGACACAGGCTTGGCAGTGGAATCCTTGCAGCTCCACAGCAGTGGTCAGTGAGAGAAATATGGACTTGGAGCTGGACAAAGCTGGGTTTAGGAGTAACAAAGAGAACAAACAAAGAGGCTTTAGTGTATGTGGAGTAAACAATATACAGTAAATTCAGCTGTAAAATGTAGATGCAGACCTGTGAGGAAAAAAGGGCGTAGTGTAATTCCATCTTAGGAAACACCGACAAATTACCTCGATCAGATCTTAGAGCATCAATGTGATAATTTTTCAAGAAAGGACATCAGAAGCTGAAAATTCACAGTTTTAAGTCTGCAGGCTGAAGATTCTGACTTCATGCATTCTTTATTGCATTATTTGTCTACGTCTTCAGCATGCATGATGGACCAAGAGGGTCTCATGGCTTCATGAGGGGAAAGTCCTCCTTGTGGAACCTCTGTTCCTTCTACAACAGGGGAGTCCACCTAGCCTATCAAGGGAAGCCAATTTATACAACCTTTTCAGATTTCAGAAAGCTTTTGATACTGTCTCTCACAGGATCCGTCTGGACAAAATGTCCAGCCCACAGCTGGATAAACACATCCTGTGATGTGTGAGCAGCTGGCTCATGGGAGGGGCACAAAGACTTACAGTGACTGGGGTAACATCAAGCTAGTGACTTGTCACTAGTGGGGTTCCACAGGGCTCCATCCTCTCCATGTGTTCTTCAACATCTTTATAAATTATTTGGAAAAAGGACTGGAACGGATGCTAAGCAAGTTCACAGATGACAGAACTGGGAGGAGCCATTGACTCCCTTGAGGCCAGGGAGGCCCTGGACAAATGAGAGGACTGGGCAATCACCAGCTGCATGAAGATCAACAAGGGGAAGTGCTGGACCCTGCAGCTGGGCCAGGACAACTCTGGATGAAAATACAGGCTGGGGAACGAGATGCTGGGAAAGCAGTGCCATGGAAAGGGCCCTGGGTCTCCTGGTCAATGGCGAGTTGAACACGAGTCAGCAGTGCCCTGGCAGCCAGGAGGGCCAACCCTGTCCTGGGGGCATCAGGGACAGCATCAACAGCGGGGCAAGGGAGGGGATTGTCCTGCTCTGCTCTGCTCTGCTCTGCTCTGCTCTGCTCTGCTCTGCACTGGGGCGACCTCACCTCAAGTGCTGGGGCCAATTTTGGGTGCCACAGTGTAAGAAAGACATTGAAGTATTAGAGTGTCCAAAGGAGGGCAATGAGGATGGTGAAGGCTCTGGAGGGGAAGTTGTATGAGGAGTGGCTGAGGTCACTTGGCTGTTTCGCCTGGAGAAGGCTGAGGAGAGACCTCACTGCAATTACAACTCCTTCGTGAGGGGAAGAGGAGGGGCAGGCACTGATCCCTGCTCTGTGGTGACAGTGACAGGAACTGAGGGAACGGCCTGAAGCTCTGTCAGGAGAGGTTTAGGCTGGATATCAGGAAAAAAAGTTTTACCCAGAGGGTGGTTGGGCACTGGAACAGCACCCCAGGGCAGTGCTTACAGCACCAGCCTGACAGAGGTCAAGAAGTGTTTGGACAATTCTCTCAGGCCCATGGTGTGACTCGTGGGATGTCCTGTACAGGACCAGGAGCTGGACTTGATGATCCTGATAGGTCACTTCCAACTCATTGTGTTCTGTTCTGTGATTGTATGACTTTAAAACATAGAAGAGCAATGGAAAGGTAAGCATAATCCTAAGAAAAGGACAAAATAAGTGTATTGTAATTGTATTATTAATATGACTATTGACACTTTTAACCATATTGCAGTCTTAACTGATTTGTTATTCTTTATTTTTCTCTATCAGATTTGGATTAGAGATAACATACTCTGCAGATCTCAATTAACAATAAAATCTTGGCTTTACTTGTATGTAAGTTATTCTCTCTTTTTGCCCAAAAACAAGACCTTGAACATAACACAACAGAGGAGAGAGAAGTATGAGGGCCTCTTCAAACTCAGCTCCTAGCAGGGGGCCAAAAGGCATTCTGTAGCATTTCTCCTACTCTTTCTGAGGCAGGTGACACATTTTGCCAGATGTGAACTGCTTTAATGGGAAGTTAGACTGTTATGTTGTGTGTCATTATTTTCACACCCGCAGAGCTGAGGTCTGTCTCAGCAGTGAGATTGCTTTTCCCCTCCCTGTTACCGTTTCCCTTGAAATGGGATAGTGGTTTTCTTCTTAGCTGGGAAGTTAGGCAGGTGATATCTATCTCTCTATGGGCTGCAGGGTAATGATGTCTTTATGTAGGCCCCTTACTTGACCCTGTATAACAGATAAACAAGAATGATTTTAAATAGAGATGATAATATGTCTTGGTGATGCCCAGAAGATTTTGACATTGGTTGTTTGGATCATCCAACACAGACCCTCCTGTCCAGCCTGTGAGGGAACATGGCCCATCTGTGACTTACTCTTCCTTGCACACCAGCCAGAAAGCTTCTGTCTGATCTGTAGTTTAGCAATTGCTAGGAGCAACAAAATATATGTTAAATTCCCCAAAAGCACCCAAGGCTTTCTTTTATAAATCAGGTGCTCTTGTCTAGCAGCAGGTTGGGTGGGAGCCACCAGGAGCAGGAGAGCATTGCTCCCAGGCCATCATTCGTGGCCCCATCTTGTACAGTGCAATAGAAATCTGTGTGGCTTGTATGGGAAGGGACCAAGGAGAATTCAGCAATGGCGCAGTGGCACATTCTACAGGGACATGCTGCAGAGGGCATCAAACGGAAATGCAGAGAAGTAGGCACACTCCATACTGCAGAAATGGTAGCAGGATTCCCCAAATATTTCAAACTCCATTTGTACAATTACAACATGTTACAGATCCTGCTGTGGTTCAAGATCTTTTCCACTACTCCAGTCATAACTTTATTCCCTAGCAAAGTTCCTGGTGATTTTAGAAGTAGCATCTAACCTGTATGTTTAGGCCTGAGTCAACAGAAATGAAGTGCCTGATATCTGTATTGCTCCCTAAAATTAGTCACCCAGTCCCTAGCCCTTCTTGCTCTGTGTCTTGTTGTGCATCTCCATTACAGACACTGATGTTGATGGGGATCCTGCCATAGCACAAACCACTATCAGCTACCAGGACACAATTATTTTAGGATACTGCCACAAGTCAGCATTTAAGTGTTTGCAAACTACTTTCTCTGTCTGAAGGCTTATTGTTTTTAAAAACAAATTAGTTCATATTGTCTCAAATGGATTCATGCTAGTGAAAAATTTAGTTCAGACATGTGAACAAGAAACCAGACTACAACTACTGCCATGTTTCTGATACACCATTCCTGCATTTGAGGCCAGATAATGCTATCAAGAGTTTGCTAACATTATCTACCCAGAAATTGCATAATCTAGTATGTTTGTTATCTGCAGGGGCAAGTCACTATCTTCTGATGGATGAAACCTCACAATTTTCTGTACAAACAGTCATACCACCCAGATGCCAGCAAAGATGGCTGTTTTGATGATGCCATGAAGAAAAAAAACAAACTAAAACACCCACCCAAAACCAAAAAAAAAATCAGCTCACAAAAAGTAGCAAAACATTTCTTAGAATAGAATATTAAAAGACAAATGTTCTTCTAATTATACCATAAATATTATGTAAGCTCTAAGAGTGACACATTCAATCCACCACCAGTTGTCTCTGCCAAGGACAGAGGCTGCAGTGTTGTGCTGCAGTCCATGACATGCAGCTTCCTGGAGTGTAAGAGGCTCCTCCGAGCAGAAACTCCATTGTGGGAGTCCAGCTTTTCTGCTGACATGGCTCCCTGCCTACACTGACCTGTCACAGCCCTGTCCTGCCATCATCAAAAGGCAGCATCAAGAAAGAAGGTGGCTCTGGCTACTTTCAGCAGTGCTTTCAGCAGTGCTTTGGCACAAATGTCAAGTAAATACTCCTAACTGCACTGTCACACTAGCCCTCATTGCCTTTAAGGAACCAGACCTTGTCTAAAGAAAAACAGAGGGCTCTGGATGTTTAGAAAATTTGGAGCTCCAACCATATCTTGGAGGATTTGTCATTACATGACACAAAACTGTGCTTGTTTCTTAGTTAGGGACAAAGGGTGAAGTGGGAGGATGCAGACCCAGCAGCTTGCCCCCAGGCAGGGGGTCTTTCTGAGAGGTTTGGTGCCCAATCTCTTCTCCTACAGACATTGTCCCAAATGTGATTCAAATCACAACAAACTGTGGACTATTTGCCTCCTTTTACCCCAAAGTGGTGGGAAAGCATGTGTTATCTATTCCTTGTTTGTGGAGAAAATATTAATTTTAGCCTCTGAAAAATCCACAGGAAAAAGAAATGAGGGCTGAGTTAAAGGCAGTATATGAAAATGTCTCCCTCTTGAAAATATTTGAACTATCATGTGTGGCATTCACATTCTCTGGACAGAGAGACATAATACAGTGAGAAGAGAAAACAATCTTTATCTCTGCTCCTTTGTTTTCTCCATGTGGAATTTGGTATGGAGATTGCTTATCTGAAGTGATTGCTTGTTGGATTCTGGTGAAAGTTGTTTGGGTTCAATGACCAATTGGATCCAGCTGTGTCTCAGACTCTCAGCAGGCAGTCACGAGTTTGTTAGTTAGTTGATAGGTAAGTAAGACGTATGTATGTAGAATAGGATAGGCTCTCTTTAAATAGTATATTAATGTAATATAGTATAGTTTTAATAAAGCTGTCCTTTTGCCTTCTGATCTGGAGCCAGACATGATCATTTCTTTCCTGAGTTGGGGTTGCCTTTTTTACAATAATCATGGGAGTTGAAATGGGAGTAGCTGAGTCCCTGGCAAGGTACCATCTACTCTGATGGCCAGCACTGCACTGCTGTATATAAAAAAGGGTTTGCCAGCAGCACTGACAGGTTTGCAGAGGGCAGGTACACTGTCTTTGTCATTACTGTGTCCAGTTCCTTAAGCAGCTTGGGTTATCTGCAAAGCCTATCTCCATTCCTCACAGTTCCAGACAGTGGCTTTTTAAATAACAGGCTTCAAATAATGAAGTAAGGCTGCACAAATCATTAAGTGGAAGTTATCTTTTCCTTCCTCATGCATGTCAAATTCTTTACCATGTTATTCCTAGTCAAAGCTAATGCAGCCAGATTTTAGATAAACACATTCAGGGAGTTAAGTCCCGCAGTTTCAAGTCCAGATATATCCCTGGTGGATCTTGTACTTTGAATAAAATACAAAACATTTCTAGGTATGAAATCCATGTCAGTGTATTTTATTATCTATCATCAACATTTCAGTTTACACCTGCTACCCAAACTGAGACATGTGGAAAGAAAAGGAAGCACAAAAAGCAATACATCTCTTCCTTAGGTAGTGTAACATTTTCTCTCAAGGTTTTGGATTTTTTACTTGGTATGTCGCTGGTCATCAGGGTGAGAAATCTTCTGTAGGTTGAATGGATAAGGCATCTGTCCCCTGTCTTAATTTTTAACTCAGAAGCCAGGGAACACACTGGACCAACTCTTGGAGGGTACAAGGCTGCTTTTGCAAAGTTTACAAAGCACTTAATTCATGGAATGTCTAGCCTAGGGACTTTCTTAGAAAAGTTTCCTGGAAAGGGATAATGTGTTAAGGGCTCCTGACATGGGAATTGTGAAATGTCACAGCTCAGATCCAAACCCACTGAACTCCTTCTGCCCATGCCAAGAGTTCAGCCCTTCACTGTTGCAAGGGAGGGGAGGGAGGTCCTCTTGAACAATTCTGCTCTAGACTTACCCCATTCTTGTGGAGACTGCTCTGAAAAGGGGTTCTTCATTTGATCAGGAAGATTAAAGGATCGCTACACTGAGCTCAGGGATTTAGTGAGTCTTTTAGAATATTCAATAAGTTTCTCATTGAGCACCTGGTGTGGACAGCTAGCTACCTGTACGCATAGACAGAGATTTAAATAGATCTTAATCATCGGCACAATCTGTTGTGTAGAGTTTTTGAAGGCTGTCCATGGTTTTCTGGAAGGCAGGATTTTGCCTCATGTGAATACCAAGGTTGTTTCAAATACAGTGATACTTACCTTGACTGAGGTCTGTTGGAAAGCAGCCCACAGTTTCCTGTTGCAAGGAAAGGAGCAAGCAGTCCAGAAGAGTGTGTGGTGGTGTGGGATGGGAAGTGGCAGTGTTTGGGTGGGACAATCACACATGCAGCTGACAAAGAGGCCACTGATACAAGGTATGTGCTCCTGCTCTAAGCAGACATGCTCTGAAAGAAATTTAATCTTACAAGTATGCATTGAAGTGATAACAGGAATAAAGGATATGTTCTATTCTTCAAGGATATTTTTTTATTCTTTTCAAAAGGATTAATTGAGTTAGCTAACTTCATTAACTTCTAAACTATTAAAATTTAAAGAATTCCCAATTTATTGATTTGACATGCAAGTAGCAATTAAAATATACAAAAGCAATAAAACCCGAGTCTTGCTTTTTTTCCATTACAGATAGAAGTTCAGCACTTACCAGAGTTTTATCAATCAACTGGCATACCACTATTATGCACAAAGACCTCAGTTCCTTGAAGGAGAAGTTTTTTGCATCTTTCTAGTATCACTTTCTGTCACCAGAAAGTCAGGAACACAGCAAATTAGAAAATGTTGCCAAAGAAAGAAAAATCAAATCCAACAGAAACTTGACTCTGCATAGGTTAAGAGTTGCTATGGTGCTCTTCCTGATTTTGTGGCAGAAGCCAAGGTGGAGGATAGCAGAGAGTGTTGGAGTTCCTGATTTTAAAGTAACATAGATGAGAAAAGTATCTTGAGTGTAAGCATCCAAGGAAACAACTTTTGAATCTAATACTATACTGTTGGAACCCAAGAATAATTTTGCAGACTGCGATATTTTATTGCTCTCTGCAAGTGCTAGAAGATTTCCGACCAAAAAACAAAAGCTCAGATCTCTTCATTGTGACATTGGGCCAGCTATTGTCAGTCTTGTTCCTGAGTATACTTCTCTGGAGGAATACTGGTTTAGTATTTATCAGCATATCTACTCCAAAGTAAATGAAGTGTCATCTTGCCCTGTGGTGGATAAACTCAAATTGCCACACTGAACATTACAGCTTGGATCCATTTGAAGGATCAACCAGCTATGGGCTCCAATGGATAGAATCTATAACTTATCTAATGACTGGTTTAATATCTTTTCTTTGTTCAAATATACTAATGAGCTCAGTCAAGCCCATTAACAGTTCTCAGAGAAATAACCACCTAAGACATGGTTTGCTACTGCTGCTGACAAAGGCCTTCATTTCAATGAGAGAAGAATCAAGCTTGTTAATTCTTATAGCTCATTAGTAATTATGGCTCCTGGCAATTCCTAGAGCTCATTAGTGTTATTGTTCCCAGTAAATTGTGATTGAATATCTAATTATATTTCAACAGCCTTTCAACAGGAAAGAAGTTCATCCCATTTTCTGGAAGTGTTTTAAAGGTTTTTATTTATTTCTAGCTCTAAATTAATTCCACATCATTCAGAACCAACAAAAGGGGTACACTCACCATAACTCATGCTGTCATCCCCTCTAGCAGAGGGCTTCCACCTCTGTGGGTACCTGGGAGAGACCCTGCCCAGCCACTTGCTGCCCTGAGCCTGCAAATCCCAGTCCTTTTACAAGCTGTTCTACACTTGCTTGGCTACTGCTTTAAACTCCATGAGTGTTCTTTCTTTAACTACAGTCTCTGCAATATTTATTGCACAGAGAAAACAAGTTTCTGGGGATCTGTGAAGCCCTTCTAAGCATTAATTCAGAAGGCGTGACTCCCAGTGTCTGTGTCTTTCCAACCCACCACTGAATTGTCTCAGAGGCAAACCGGCAAGTATTTTATTTTGGTGCTCTCAATTGCACGATTGCTCATGCTCTCTCCCAGATCACCTTGTCAATTTCCCTGTGTCAGGAAATCCCTAACTTCAAGCCATGAACTGTGCTTGGGTTTAATAACAGAAATGAAAGGCAAAAGCTACAAGGTGGTGGCACAGTACTAAGCCCAACACAGACTTTTGTCACTCCTCTGCAGTCAAAGCTACATATTCTTAGGCTTTAGGGGCCAGCCATCAGCATGTTGCTATCAGATTTCCTATAGAAAATATATGGTGAGGCTGGGAGCAGCAAAAGGTGATAAACTTAGCCTAGGGGCCAGCAGAACTCACATCTCCCTTCCCACCACTGCTCAAACACTCCCCACACTTCACTTTGCCTCTCAACTTCCTTTGAGTGCTTCAAAGGAAGCAAGCACTCTTTGCTTCCTTTGTTCTCTCTCTGACCTAGGTTGGCTTAGCCTCATTCCTTTCCAGCACAAGCTGTTTCTGAAGGGAGTGAAGCTTTGCCACACTGGCTGCCACAGGCCTTGTAGTTATTTGTGAAACCTGGGCTTGAAAGCTGTTGCTCACTCACTGAAATGTGTTGGGAGTCATACACCACTTTCATGTTATCTTCATGATTCCCACAGATTTTTGTAACGGTGCACCCCCCACCATTTCTTTTCAGGCTGCAGTGTGATATGAGAAATGCTTGTTAGGCCTTTCCTTGGAAACACCATCTGGGCTCAGCTCTTTCCGAGCTTATCAGAAACACTGTCTGTTCCCAGGAACTCATAACGAGCTTGTTTTTTTCATGACCAGCCTTGGAAAATATCTCTCTGGCCTGAATGGCATAACATTCCTATTGTTACACTTTCAAAGAAAGTGCTGACCCAAAGTGTGGCCAGGATGAAACACTGTTATGACTAAAGCCTTCTCTTTTGCAACCGTGTAAACAGCAGTTCCAGATGGGGCCCATTGAGCTCTCCTGGACCACAGCAGGCCTGTGACCAGCAATGTCCCTCTGAGGGGGACGCCTCCCAGAGCCAGCAAACCCTCATGTCTGCTATACCTGGAGGATTGCTGAATCATGATGTGTCCCATGGTGATACCCTCACTCCTCAAGGCCCAATCTTTTGCCCATCAGGAGATGCAAAAGCAAGTATTTTCACTGAGCTCTGAGGGACATTTTTCCACAGCTACCTTATCTTGCACTGACCGTGTCTGCCTGCATACCCTCTGCATATGCTATAGCAAATCTGAAAGTTAGGTTAAGTTACAATCCTAATTTAGGCTAAATGCTGTTAAGTGATATCTCTGTTAGATTGTTAAACTATAAATTAAGGTGCAAATTAAGCTGAAGCACTGTAGAGTTAGTCTTGTTCAACTTTAGGCTGCATTCATTTTAATCCTTGTTTACATTGTCTTTACACACACACATGTACACACACCCCCCTAGGTAGTTTTCAATTAATTTCTGGTTTGATTGCCTAGATTTTATTTGGTTTTGTTGTTGCTTGCTTTCCCTTGTTGTGCCTCAGTTGTCCTTTTTAAGTAGAGTGAATCTTACCAATGCTTACTAAAAGGCATTTATTGTGCTTTTTCGTTTATATTAAATCTGACTTTTGCTCATACCCTTGTTGGTGAGTTTTTGGGCAATCTCAAGCACATTCTTTCAGGACAGATTTGAAACCAGCAAAATCTTCCAAAATAAAAAGCATAAGTACAAATGCTTATGGAAGGAGCAGCCTCTGGGGGACAAGATGACCAGAGAATACACAAGGAAAATTCCCATCAGTATCTGGTCTTTATGAAGTTTACTTAGAATAGATGACCTTTCCTAAACTCTGAAAATTACTTTTTGACTGTGGATTATGTAACTATAAGCATTCACTTGGATTTCAAAGGCTTAGCAGGCTTCCACAGACATGCCTAGGCACTGGCTCAGTTACAGCACAACATCTTGCTGAGCAACTCAAAACACACACTTTTAACTACACATTTCTACAGGAGGATCCTGAGAGCTTTTCTTGTGTTTGTGTGCAGCCCACATTCATAAATCACTGCAACACCTGACCTCTGTTCATGAGCTGAATCTCTCTTTGCAGTCCAGGTCATGATGCCCGTGAAGGGAAATTGTCTTCTCTCTCAGCTGGGTCCTGACCAGCTTTGGCTTTTTGATAAAGATCTCTAAAAATCCCAAAGGCAATGGCATGTAATGAACCAATGCAGAACAAGATGCGAAAGACGGGATGTTTATGGAGAGAAAAAGTAACGATCTTTATCACAGCATGCAGAGCAGAGACTAGGATGAACAAGCACTGCGGCACTCTGCAGGTGGAGCTGGAGAGGGAAGAGTAGAGTTAATTCAGAAGCCTGGTAATTTCACAGTCAGGCAGATGGTATTTGGGAAGATGTAAAATCCAATGAACACTCAATGTAGTTTCATTAGCAACTACTAAAATTAAACACCAGAATTTATATTGTTCTCTGAGTAAATAAACATATGACAAGAAATAACTGAAAGTTAGTATTGAATTGCATAGACAGTAGATTGGTAGATTTAAGAGTAGTAACTTATCACACTAAATCTGGAGGAAGAGTGTGGCTGCTTAACTATCTGGAGAATGATTCACTTCCCTATTCAAACCACCTCTAATACACAGATCACTCACAGAATCACAGAATAGTTTGGGTTGGAAGAATGTAAAGGTCATCTAGTTCCAACCTCACTGCAAAGAATGTGAACACCTTCAGCTAGATCAGAGTGCTCAGAGCACCCTCCAGCCTGATCTTGAAAGTTACAAGAGATGGGAAATATACCACCTCTCAGGGCAACTTGTGTCAGTGTCTCACCACTCTCATGTAAAATACTTCCTTATATTTTATTTCAATGCACCCTCTTTCAGTTTAAAACCATTATCCCTTGTGGGCCCCATCTTAGTTGTAAATCCTCCAGAAGTATTGAAAGCTGCAGTGAGATTTCCCTGAAGTCTCTTCCCCCTCCAGGCTAAACAAACTCAACACAGCCGTTCCTTACAGGGGAGGTGCTCCAGATCCCTGACCGTCTTTGCATCTCTCTGGACTTGTTCCAACAGATCCACAGCCTTCTTACACTGGGGACCACAGAGCTGGATGCAGCAGTGGTGGGGCTCACCAGAGCAGAGCAGAAGGGCAGAATTACCTCCCTCAACTTACAGAGATAGTAAAAATATTTAAATTAAAAAAAAAAATCTCTTCTTCCTTTACTTTTTTTTTTCCTGTAGGGAAGATAAAAGCAACAAACATGTAAGCATTAGACAGACGAGATGGAGTCAATGTCTTTTCTGTGCCCATCTCCTCACAGCTGCAGTGAATCAGTCTCTTGCCTTTATTCTCACCAGTGGCCTGGATGAACTAGAAGGCATTGTCCTAGTATGAGTTCTCACAGAAAAGAAGATGTAGGGACCCTATCTTTCATCCCACCTTATGCCCCACAGAAATACTCAGTGCCAAGTCAGTCCCACGAGTACACAGGGTTCTCCCATGTTTCCCTGACAACATCAGGTATGCAATATTCTTCTCTATTTCCCTTCTTAATCAGCCTTCAAGAAGATTCAAAATGATAACCAAAACAAGGTTGGATTATCTTCTAAAGTATGAATATACTTTTAATAAAAGTATAACTTCCATCTAGACAAAAGAAGTAGGTCAAAGTTTCTCTAAAAGACTACTTTCAAAAACACCTCAGACAAGTATGAATATCTAAAATACAACAGGGAAAATGTATTGCAGAAATTATTTATTTCATGCCAATTTAAGTATTTGACTGTATATATTGTAACACACATTTCAAAAATATAATCCGGTACCACTGTAATTCAGAACACTACAGAGAAAAATGTTTAACTCTGTGAATTTCAAAACAAGGTATTTATGCATACATACTTGTATCATAAGGCAAAAGATTATAGTCTATCCATAAGCAGCACTCCTACAGCCTATCTTGATATACACTGGAGAATGGAGGTCTACTACTAAAATCATACTTAAAAATGAATTCCCTTATCTTCCAGATAGCTCTACAGAAGCACCATGTATTTCTATAGAAAATAATTAATTTCTACAGTGACAGCTAAGGTATCACTCTGAAACTACTAGTTCACAGGAATATGTCAAATATGACAACATTATCCTGAGGAAATAACTCAAGATGCATACTGAAACAACACACATGCACACAAAAGCATGCTGAGGACTTTGTTCCAATGCATTCTAAGAGGAAAAAAAAAAATAAACCTGATTGGGCTTACCATATGACCCAGAGGTTACCAAATATAATGTAATAAAATCAACAACAGCAATTAATGTATTTAAAAGGGATCTAGTTCAACGTTCCTGCTTTTTTTTTTTTTTGCTAGGAATGCTGAATTTCTGTTAACGTAATCAAATGGTGTAGGAGTGTCTCAGCTTCACATTAGACTACTTAATTAGAGGCACAGCTAGTATTAGGTGACTGCCATGAAGCAGTACATATTCCTGCAGAGCCCATCAGGGAAAAGGAATGTAGAAGTTTCAGAACGTTTACAAGATTCACAACTAAGCTACTCTGAAAAAGTAACAATTTTTTGAATTTCAAAGAAAAATTAAAAAGCTAGGACCTGATATATCCCCTTAGTAGTGTGATTGTTAATAATGAAGATGCACCTATATGTCTGTAATGAACCAGTCAGATTTTTTTAAGAAGCTTCATAAAAAGTTTTCCTTCATAAAGTGTTCTCTATTTGGTATTATGAATGCCCCTCAGATTTCAAGTAATTAACGCAATAATAAAAAACTGAAACTAAATGTAGTGTTTTTCACATAATATTTACAGTATTCCAAGAGAAATTTAATAAAATACAAATTACCATAATTATAGAAAATCATAGTAATAATTTTTAATACTTCTTATGTAAAAATCATTGTTCATGTTATATTTTAAAATAGCACGAATAAATATTGAAAAGACAGCAGCTTTCCACCATTCGTTAATACTGTTAATGACCACTTTACAAGTGCTTGATTGCAAAATAAAGTCAGATTGCATACCATGATTTTTCCAGTAGTGTAATTTATAGAAGCATAAAGTTTCTTTTTTTCTTAACACTTTACTGTAGTTAAATAAGAAGCTACGTCAGCCTTTGCCCAAAGCAGACTATCACTATGAGTAAAGATTAGAAGTTACGTATCTTTTACCTTCCCTCATAAAAACGCTGCCTCAACTTCACAGCTGAGAGATGCACCACTCCTTAGAAATCCAGGGCACATATTTCCCAGTATACGTATCAAAATATGTATTAAGAAAAAGAGAACTACAAATCTAGTAGGAGTAATAAGTTTGAGTACAGCTTTTTGCCTATACATACTTTTTAAGAACTCCAACACTGATTAGGCACTGTTTTCACACTGCTTTTTGGACTTGCTCACATTATTTTTCACTCATTTAAATCTTTGACAGGAAGACATTCAAACATTTGTACTTAACGTGGGTGGGATTTTTGGCTTTTTTTGGTGTCCACTGATGGAGAGAAAACTGCAGAAATGATGGCAAGATGTATACACTAACTGCTCAGTAATTCAGGAAGTGAAATAATAAAGAAATATATAATTGACATTCTTTAGCAGCAAGTAAGTATGACTCTATATATACACTGACAGAAAAATACGTTAACACTCAGTTCCCAAATGCATAGTTTGCAAGGGAATTGTATTTAAAATCACCTAATCTGGAGCATCAGAAGTAATGCAGGAACATTGTTAGTCAAGAGTACAGTCACTGCTTAAACATATCAAAGCTAGTTTTAACTTCATTTAGCTGTAGGGCTGCTGGGACTGAAGCTGTAGCAGGAAAGAACCCATCAAGAGTTGTCACAATCTGGCTGAGAAGCACCAGGGAATCCCAGAATGGTTTGGGTTGGAAGGGATCTGTAAAGGCCACCTAGTCCAACCCTCCTGCAACCAGCCAGCACATCTTCAACTAGATCTGGGTGCTCAGAGCCATGTCCAGCCTGAGCTTGAACATTTCCAGGGACAGGTCATCCACAGCTCTCTGGAGTGGGGTAAATCCTTAGGGACACAGCCCCCATCCAAGTTCTGCATTATTTGTACTAGCAGTAACCAAACTTCTTTGAAATCAGCTCAAGTGAACAGCAAATATTATTCTTCTATAGTTATACACCATATTTCTTTATTGAAAGTATTCCAGATTCAGTCATATGAACCTATAATGAGTTTTCAAAACATACTTTCAGTTAGCCAATAAATTGCATGTAATTAGAGCCTGGGTAACTCCTGGTCAGCAATACACACTACAGAGGAAACCTGACTTCACTTACCAACTCCTTGTTTAACCAAACAGCATCCAGGGAGGATGTGACACCAGGCATTGCCAAGCATGATACAGAGAATTCTTTACAGCTTTTCAGAGCTCCAAAAGCAGCTATTGGTTCTCCCTTACTCCACTGCAACATCAAAAATGCTCAGCTCAGAATGTCTATGTTAGAATCTGAAATCCCAATGCCATTAATTTATACAGTCAACTCTTCAAATTACTGTATTCAAATGAAATCTGCACTAGGGACTAGTAACCTGTTATATATAAAATCCTGACCATGATTCCCCTGAAAATTCTGTTTGCAGCCATTTCACTGAGAGAGGAAAAAACAGGCTCCAAGAAGGCTCAATCCCATTGTCTGGTCACCAGACACTAGGTTAGGGTTATTTCACAGATTTCCAGAAAACAGACGCTCCTTCTAATAGCTTTTCTACTGGCCCTGAATTAGATCCGTTTGAAGTGACATCTCAAGAGTTAAACAAACAGTTTGAATTTTATTTCTGCCAAAGATTTTTATAAATAAACCACTGATACAAAATTTTAAAACAAAAATATAAAGTCTAAGAACACTCATGTGGATAGGTGCCCAAGAACACATACACCTTTCATATAAGGATGAATTCAAGATAGCACTACTAAGTAGTTCAAAAATAAATTAAGTAGGTGCTACCATAGAATTCCTAAAGAAATATATGAATAAACTCATCTTCTCAAGTTGCAGCCCCTGATAAGATTCAAGCCTAAGACATGGAACAAGCTTTTACAAACACAAAGTACTCAAACTATAAAGTGACCTCATATGAGTAGTCTGGAATTTGCATGAGCTTGAATGCCTGTGGGCATGGCTGACATTCACTGTATTCACCTAAGAACAAAACTGACAATTATTTTAACTCTCCCAATTTATTAATATAATTATTTTTATACAAATAAAGATTTTTTTTTCTCCTTCATAGTAACAATTCAGTGTTTCAAAACAGGCAGATCAATGTATTACAAACACCACTACTGTTACAACACATGTACTAAAATCACAGGAGGTAGAGTTAGATCCCCATTAACAATTACTTGAGAAAACACAGACTATTTTAAAAATTACTAGAATATGTCGTTCATGAGATTTTACTTTTCAGAATAACTCATTCCTAGCTGCTTTAAGCAGAATAAAGAATGTATGATGAAAACATGTTCTCTTCTAGTTTTCAACGTAACTTTGAAATAAGAACATAAGAAAGCTCCCAAGTGGTAAAGATTTCAGACAAACTGGAAAAAAGCAACATTTAAAATTATTCAAATTACCAAAGTTATCATGAATTTGACCACACCTTTTACCTTAGGACTATATTTGAAAATTCATACAGCTACCTATGGTTTAAAAATATGCCTACACTAATGAAATTAATGTGAAGCTTTTTTACACTGTTAATAATTGGCATTTTTGAATGGCAAAGTATTATTCTTTTTGCAACAACCTACTGCAAAATACAGGCACCTTAAAAACTGACACATAATGCAACCAGAGTATTTAGGATATTAAAAGTGTTTACCATTACTTAGTCATGCTATGTATTTCCCTTTTTTTAAAGAAATACTCTACAGTTTGAAGTCGTGGCTGAGGTGCGTGCAAATTATCATGTTTCAGTATATAACTCCATCTTCATAGTATGTTTCTTTTACAGTTACAAAAACACTAGAGTGCCATGATTTTGAATCATTAAATCTGTAAAGATCTTAAGCAGACATTGTATCTTCAATAATGTATTCTTGCTATTGCACATATGCTCGTATGACAGTGACACTCAGGTCTATATTCAATTTCAACTATTTACACATGCTAAAATCATGTATCTGCATATGATGTCAGAAAAAAAAATACAGCCTTTTTTGACCAACACACATCACTCCAAAATTTATACCAAAAAAATTTCATGGAATCAGAGTACCAGGATGGAAGGAACCTCAAGGGCTATCTGTTGACACAAAGTTGTGTGGTGCAGTTGATACTGGAGGGAAGGGAAGCCATCCAGAAGGACCTGGACAGGCTTGAGAGGTGGGTCTGTGCAAAGCAAGGGTAAGGTCTTATACCTGGGTCACTGCAATCCCAGGCACAGCTTACAGGCTGGGCAGAGAACAAACTGAGAGCAGCCCTGCCCAGAAGGGCTTGGGGGTGCTGCGGGTGAGAGGCTGCACATGCGCTGGCCACAGCACTCAGAGCCCAAAGAGCCAAACGTGTCCTGGCTGCATCCAGAGCCCCGTGGGCAGCAAGGGAGGAAGGGGATACTGCCCCTCTGCTCTGCTCTGCTGAGACCCACCTGGAGCACTGCATCCAGCCCTGGGCTCCCAGCCCGGGAGAGAACAGGGACCTGCTGGAGTGAGCCCAGAGAAGGCCACCAGGTTGGTGAGAGGACTGGAGCACCTCCCTCAGTGAAGACCAGCTGAAAAAGTTGGGGCTGTTCAGCCTGGTGAAGAAAAGGCTGTATGGAGACCTCAAAGGAACCTTCCAGTGTCTGAAGGTGCCTAAAGGGAAGCTGGAGAGGGACTCTGTATCAGGAGATGTAGTGATAGGACAAGGGGAAATGGGTGAAAATTGGAAGAGGAGAGATTTAGATTAGATATGTTAAGAAATTCTTTACTGTATTGGGTGGTGAGGTTGCCACACAAAACTTGTGGATGCCCCATCCCTGGGTGTGTTCAAGACCAGGCTGGATGGAGGGCTGAGCATCAATATACTCTCACAGCATTGGTTAAAATACAAAATAAAAAATTCCAAAAAATCTCTTCCCCAAACTTAGACTGTTACAGTTCAAGTTGAGCCCTAGGTATATTTATGAGTTTATTTTAAATTAATAAATTTACCTTAATAACTTTAAATTGTTTTCTTCTTTTGGTCATGACACAAAAACCCACACTGATGCACAACATCTACAACAGCAGAAGCATATCCCTATCATAAGTGGTGAACTTATCCTACACGTGCATGGCCAAAAGAGTTGATCCTTCATATTTTTTTATCAGAGAGTCTTTGATGGTTCTGTGATATATCACAAATATAATTTTCCAAGCAATGAGTAGGAGCTAGATTTCCACTGAATCTTCTTTAGCTTTGATGAGCTTAGACATCATCAAATATTTTGCTTCGAGACATTGACAGGTATCTTCCACCAGGCTGGTACCTGCAGAATCAATTTTAAAAGTGAAAAAGTGTCACAGGAAATAGAAAAATAAAGACCCATTAAATCAGCTAACTCTCACTGCAATCTTATTGCTTAACTCTGATGAATGATGAACTTGATGTTCTACTGAATTAGTTTCCACAAGAATTTGAAAGACAGTCATTAAATTAAACCTCATGTGACCAAGAGAAACATTTATATGAATAATGGGAGTTCTAAAGAACTATGTTTCCTAAAGTAAAGGAAAGAAGTTGGATGCTTTGGTTGAACAGGACCTTTTTTAAAAATCCCAACCACACCAACAACTAAACAAACAAACAGAAACCTGAAACACAATAAACCCAAACAAACAATGGCACCCATAAAGTAGCTGCGGGTCCTTAACAGCACATTTCATGGGGTATTTTTAGAAGAAATACAGTATCAAAGATAATGCCTGCATCAAACAAATGCCTGCATGCTTATTGGTAAAAGAGAAACTTCACAAATTGTTGATCAAATATATTTTAGAAACACTTTAAATGCACAAATAAGGTCCAACACAGGCACAATGAAGCTCCTCGCTGTAGTATTTAGCAAAATCTGAATGAACACAAAGCCAGAACCTGGTGTCCTAACTGCCTCATGGTCCAAAAATGTTCTGTTTACTGCATGAACTCTGGTTTTGAAAACCAATGTTACATAAGCTACTTCTAAATTAATGGAAATTCCATATGCAATTACTCTTGATTTATTACCTCCAGGAAATGAAATGAAGGTTACTAGGTGAAGCTCAACTAAGCTTTGAAGCTCCTGATCTTCTTTTTAAATAAGAAGTTTAGAATGTTCCACTTTGCAAAGCATGTACAGATTCCTGGAGACTTCTGACACTGTGCTTGAAAAGTATTTGCTCCAGGATATTTGCAAATGGGACATTTGCATACTCCCATTTTTAGCAGACAATCCCTTTGACACTGCATGGAAGCCAACTGCTGACAGAAATTCTAGGGTAGTTCCTCTTTAAACTCTTGTGTTTAAAAATCTCCAAGTGTTCAAATGTGGTGACATGAGACTAAACTAGTTGTCTGAATCAACCTGTGAAACCTGGCAATGCCATTTCACAGCATTCTTTGCATGTTTCTGAGCTGGCATTTGTTTATTGACATTATAAATAGAAGCCCACTGAAACAATGACGTCCTGTGACTCTTTTTGATGGGGTAAAATAGTTTTAGCTGAAAACCAACAAATTATAAGTTTTTATATGTGATTTTCAAATTATCATTTCTACAATATAACCACCAAAAAAAAAATAGCACCCAAACAATGTATTGGTTGTTTCTTAAATATAAGCAGAGCTTAGCAGTTACATAAGGTATTCTGACTGAGGAAATTCAGTGTTCCAGTCACAACCAAAGAATCACAAAATTCTCTACTACTGACAGAGCTACACAGTGCAGTCTGGTACACTCTTTTCAGGAAGGTCAGATTTTAATTTACTTTAGTAGTTCCAAGATCTGATATCCAGCTGTATTCCTGCAGCAGATCCTGTAACATTCAGTTTTCTTTCCTGCAGCCTTTTCATAATGGATTTTATACTGGGAAATCAAGTGAGCTTTCTCCAGCTGAGCTTTGTAGGAAATCAGGGTAAACCTTACACTGTACACTTACAGTGTACACTGTACACTGTCTGTTGAAGCATACATCTAGACCTGGTAGCTCAGTATGCAGCTGCAGGTTGTGCCCTGATGTCAGGAAAATGGGAGCCCCCAGCAAGGTGCCAAGAACAACTAACAAATGGCACAGGGACCTTTGGCCCAGCCAGTGGACTGGACACTCTGAGACCGTGCAGGAGCCAACAGCTCAGCTGAAAGAGCCTGGATTATGGTGCACATGGACTGTGAGGGTGTAAAAGCTTAGGGATTCTTTTTTTTTGGGGTTCCTCCCTAGAGGCACCAAATTGAGCTGTTATGCTGTCACTGCACCATGATTAAAGGAACCAGGTATCTGGGACTCTGCTATAGGAAACCTGCAGTCAAGCTGGAAAGGGAAAATTTTCTGACTGTGAGAGTGGGGTGAGTAGGGAGGGAAAGGGGGACTTGGTACCTCTGGTCCTTGGGTCACTGGAGTTGCCTGTGGTGAAGGGGCTTCAGTCCCAACAGTGAAAGTCTGGGGTGGCACAGTTGTGACCCCCAGACTGCACCATGAATAGTTACACTGGGATGTTTCCTTAACATGCACATCATTTGCTAGTTTCATACGCAGTGTTTTTCAAATTATTCCATATATAACGTTATATCCAGCTCAAATCTTACTCTGACATTTCTAAAAAACTTAGAACAGCTTCAGGTTTTAAAAAGGTTTAAAATTATTTCCTTATTATAGGGGAAAAAGAAGAAAGGAAAAAAGTTAGATGAAATTATAAACTTCATTTACAAAACTCTTATTATGAAACATTTGATACAGCTGTCATAGGTCAGAAACAGAAGACAGTAGAAACTTTTAACTGGAAATTACACACAATATGCCTCACCTTCCCAAGTCTGATTCAAGGGGGTCATCATTAACAGAGTCTGCATTAAAATCCAAAGGTTCTGCATCCTGGAGGAGTTCTATTCTATCTCTTTCAGTCCTACCATTTGAACGGGTATACTTTGATAGTGCTAAATAAGAAAAAGGAGTGAAAGACACTTATTTGCTTTGTGAACAGCCTGGAGGGTATGGAGACATCGAATTAAAAAAACCATTAAGAACAACAAAGCAATCTCATCCAATGCAAAAGTGCAATGTTTTAGAGTAGATTTAATATTAAACCAAACTTGCTCAAACTTGTAGAATTTTCATTTTGTATCTCCACAAAAATTAAACTACAACTTTTACCCCTCCAATAGATTGAGATCTACCTTGCAAAGAATCAAGGAAAATAAGAAACTACTGACAAGCATTACTTTTAAATCATCCATTCACCCTCCTAGCTTCATGCTTTACCTAACCTCTTCAGACCGGTTTTTTGCTTGCTTTTGTTTATTTTTTAAAAAATCAGTATCATGAGTTGTTTTGCAGTTCACTCTGTGACCTTCACTAGGTCAGTACCTATATCTTGTTTTAGAGCTGAAATGCTACATAATCACATGATGAACATTACAATGCAATTTCAGCTAGCCTGCCACTAAAAATCTGGGTTTGCAACTTTGTACAGAGGAGAGGGAAATCTACCAATGTTTTCTTAAAAGCATATTCAAAGCTTCCCTCCTCCTCCCCTTTTTCCTCCTTTTTCTTCAGTTTCATTTTACTTGTTGTTAGCTTACAAGAGCACAAAAAATACAGAAAAAAACCATTCACATTCTGACAAACTTTTTGGAAGCTTAAAGCATCCACAACAAAAGGATTTTGCTAACAGACATTATTAAATGAAGGTATATACACTTTTGTGATGTTACATTTGTTGGTCATCTGATTGCTCCATTATTCCAGTCTGAGATAGCTCACTTGCAAGCAGAAGAGGTAAATTTTAAGATTTACAACACCCAATTTCAAGATGTATCATGAAGTTTCTTTGTTGACAACTGTTGCTCTAATGGCAATCATTATACATCCCATAAAACCTAGTAATTGGTCTGAAGAATAGTAAGACTCTCTGATGCCAGCTAGTTGGAGATGGAAAGAAATACAGTACTCTTTTGAGTATCTTAAATAGCAAGGCAACACCGAGCCACAGAAGGGAACAATATCAGCACAGCGTCTAAGACAAAAAGAAGAATATTTGAAACTACTTTCACAGCCAGTGTTGTGAAGAAAATGTATTGAAACAAAACAAAACGAACTTCCCCTCCAACCCACAAAGCTTACGTCTATTGGCATTGGTCTCTGAGAAGCTGGATTCTTTCTGGTCTGTGTGGACAGCTCTGCTTCTGGTGGAATCATCTCTATTTCCATATCGCTCCTTCCATTCCTGGAAAAAAGACCACCAAGAAAAATGTAAATTGGGAGGAAAAAGCAACATAGTAATTGTTCAGTATCTAAATACAGGAAGAATTTTTGTTTCATTTTAAACTCAATATGTGTTCCTTCACTAAACCAGTTATCATAATTGTTCTTAAGAAAAATACTTTTGTAAAAGAAATTGCATATCAAATCTGCTCTGAAAGTTCAGCCAATGCTCTAAGTTACAATAGGAACTCCTGCTTTTATTGATCCCTACTTCCATCTAGTGGCAAAATGGAAAAATAACAAGATGCACATAGCACAGAAAAATTCGTAGCTTAGTGTCAGGCCATTTCACTGTATATTAAATGTATCACACATTTGCTATTTTGCTTCTCAACAAGTCCATGTTTTAAAACTAGAAGATGGAGGAAAAAGATCAAAAGAAATGTCTATGCAGTACTGGCTGTCATCTAGGATTAAAATCATACCTGATATCTTGGAAAACCAAGAGGTTTTAGTCCCAGTACTGTCTTGCATGTATGCTTTCTCTCATCAATCTTTTATTGTGACTTTCTATACTAGATTTTGTTATAAACTAGTGAAAAACAAATCTTTCAATGCAATATACGCAGAAAGCATGACTTGAATCAAACATTCTGTTTGTTATTCAGTGGAAATTATCAATTCTGTCTTAAATGTAATTTCCTCCTCTGGCAAAAAATAAAATAGAATCTGTGCCTATGACTTTCCAATGAGCACAAAACAATAAATTTGGGAGGTGTCCACATTTCAGTATGACAACTCTGAAACTGCAATTATTTCAAGCAGAGCAGTATCAGTGTAAGAGACTGGTAATATGCCATTTTAGATTATTCTGTATCCTAGTAATCAGGACCCTTTTTAATGCTTGTTGTACCTATCGGCATACACAGCAGCACCCTGAGTAACAACAGGGTCCAAGCAGTGTCATTAAAATTGTCCTCTAACCTTCTATAAATAACCCCCAGCCAAGACTATTCAGCAAGATTAATCTGATTCCATCAATTATTTGGGACTCTTTTTTTAATGAAATAGATAATTCTGAATTAAATATCCATGATAAATCCTATCAGATATTGCGGTATAATGTTATAATTAGCCAAACAAATCTCATACCCTTCTTCTGTTTTCACCTTCTTCCTGCCTTTGTCGTTTTCTTTTCTCTGAAAATAAAAAAAAAACACTTTGTCTGAGCTCCATATATGGAAAATGATTAACATTTTTTAAAATAAACAATGAAAATCTATAGTTAACTAACAAAGATTCTTATTGAAATACATGGTTTTAAAAATAAAACAAAAACAAAACAAAAAGCTGCTTGTCTATCATTATGGAGTTTCCCATCATAATTATTTTGTCATGATGGTATCATTTGGATACCAGCTGGCAAAGAAAAAAAAAAACAAACAAACAAACAAAAAAAAAACCCAAGAAACAAAAAAACAACCTAAAACCAAACAAACCCTTTAAAGTAACTGGGAAAATATGATATTCAGAAAAAGAAATGAAGAAAAAACTTCAGCATTTTTGAATCAAGATCTTAATGAAGTTCTATGAGGCCCAACCTGTGACCCAATTACTTTGTGTCCTATCTGTTATAAAGCTGAAGTATAACATTACAGTATCAATGTCAACATAACCTCTTATTTAAGGGAGTGAAACTTTGATCTTTCTCAAAAAAAAAGAAAAATACTACTACTCTAAGTAAAGCCAGGTTTTGTTTTTCATCAACTATGGGAATAAAAGTATTCCATAATATAACACTGTATCCAGAAATTTTAATTTCTAAACATTTACTCAAAAATGACAATGGCTTTTCACAACTTTTAAGAAATACTTTCAGTCAAAAATAATGTAAAATAAAAAGCTTTCCATAGCAGCAGATATTTCCAGTTCTACATAAAAAACATGCCTTCTCTAATTAAACACAGCTAGTTGACTGAATTTGTGCAGCTCAATCAACACACAAAAAAAAGCTTAGTTTGTTGATGATAAAGACAATGTAAATGTTAACCATCTTTTATGACAGATTACACAAGCACCTGCTAAGGTATTATTTGTTCAGTAACACACTGTAAAATATTTAAAAATATCTCAAATTCAGATACTGGATGGTATCTGAATGATACTTCATTTAAGATGTCAATGATGTCCATCAGTGGACTTTACATAGGGACCACAGCACTCAAGTTTATTGCAGTTTGTGCTCTGGCATTCCTCAGTACAGCTTTCAAAATAGTGACAGACAGTATGGTTTTTTTTTTCTGCAACATTTCAGACAAATGCAATCCAAAACCATACTATATGATGAGGAAAAGATTGAGGTACTTAATGCATGCTTTGCTTCAGTTTTTAAGACTGAGACCAGTTGCTGTTTGAGTACCAGGTTCTCTGAGCTGGAAGGTAGGGATGGAGAACAGAATAAAGTCCCTAAAATCCAAGGGTATATGATCAGTGACCTGCCTCACTCCATGGACAGACACAGGTTTGTGGAGTCAGATGGGATCGACTCAAAAGAACAAAGGGAGCTGGTCGAAATGCTCACCAAACTACTATCCTTTAAATTTCCAACTGGGTCACAACAATTCCATGCAATGTTAAAGTCTTGGGGCAGAGCAGTTGGAAAGCAGCCTGTTGGAAAAAGACTTGGGAGTGAGTGCTGGCTGTCAGTGGCTGAGCATAACCCAGGGTGTGCTCAAGTGGCCAAGAAAGCCAATGGCATATGGCTTGTATCAGCAATAGTGTGGACAGAAGGACCAGGGCAGTGATCGGCCCTCTGTGATGGGTACTGGAGAGCCCACATCTCAAATCCTGTGTCTAGTTCTAGGCCCCTCAATTCAGGAAAGATAATGAGGTGCTGGAGTGAATCCAGAGAAGGGGAGTGGAGCTGGGGAAGGGTCTGGAGCACAGGTCTGATGAGGAACAGCTGAAGGAGGTGGATTGTTTAGCCTGGAAAAGAGCAGGCTCAGGGGAGACCTTATCACTTAACAACTCCACGACAAGAGGGTGTAGTGAGGTAGGGGTTGGTCTCCCAAGTAACTAACAACAAGACAAGAGGAAATGGCCAGAAGTTGTACTAGAGAAGTTTGGATATTAGGGAAAAATACTTCACTGAAAGGGTTGTCAGACATTGAAATAAGCTGCTCAGGGAAATCTGGAGTCACCATCCCTGGAGATATTTAAAAGATGTGCAGGTGGGGCATTTGCGGACATGGTTCAGTGGTGAACTTGTCACTACTGGATTAAGGCTTGCACTCTATCTTAGAGGTCTTTTCCAGCCTTGATGATTCTATGGCAGTATGATTTTACAGGGAGACTATGACAGAAGACCTAATTTACCTCTTCTAATTAGCTCTTTTCCTTCATCAATCAAATCAGAGGTCATTTCGCTATCACCCATGAACTGCTGGAATCCCAAAAGATTCAAACAACGAGTTCCTAAACTGGTAAAAGAAGAAGCAATTTCTTTTGTTAATTTACAATTAGTAGTTTAGATACGTTACAGAACAAAATGTAAAACAAACTATTCAGAACTGTATGAACAATCCAAGTAAAAAGGAAAAACAAAGGAGAAAAGATGGACTATTACACCAGCTGAGAAAACAGAAAATTCAGAACTCAGAACAATAATTGGTGACCCAAAACAGTAGGGTGACCTAGGTGACCCAGAACAGTAACACAATAAATACAATTGGAAGTGACAGAATAACCCTATTCAAACAGAGATTAAAATGCATATAGTCTGAGAGTAGTGCAAATGACACTTGCTTTAAATGCGTCTAACACTGCTTTAAATGTTCTCAGATGTAACAGAATTTTACCTATAATATGTCATCAACTCTTCTTTGCCAGAAGACAATTACTATAAAAACTGTTCTTACTCTATTTTCTCTGTTTTTGAAACAGTAATAACATAGGAAATCCACTTTCACCTCAAGGTTTAACTCAGGAGAATGTGTACTGCATACTTTTAGCTGTAGGGATGCTGGCTGCCCTTTTGGATAGCCACTGGCAGCAGTCAGATAGCAAGCTTACTCCACTTTTTTTAAGCCAGTCCTGGAACTACATAGCATGAAATCACTTTCATCTTTTCAACTTCACACCAGAAAACACAACTGGTGTTTCTGTACTGCTTTCCTTCCTCCAAACTGGAGTATTGATATATTTTTTCCTTATACTACCTTAAGAGTCCTGGATTAAGCACAGGATTAAGACTGCTGGATTAAGCACAGCTTTCCTCAACAGATTTTAATTCAACCTTTGTTTTTGCATATATCTTTATTAGCAGAGGTCATTAAAGCAACCCTCTCTCCTTTAATTTCTATTCTTCCTTTTCACTTTGGCATTCAAGACCCAGCATGATCATCATGGACAAGAGGTCAAACTTCTCTTTTCTTGTCATTTGCTTTCCTGTTGCTGGTTTCATTTTGTTTGATTTGTTTTGTGTGATTTTTAAGCTCCACCACCACTTTTGTCACTTAACTTTAAGGTAAGCAGGGAGAACTCACAACTAGATACTGTTACTTACTATCTAAAGATACGCATACAATATTTATGGATATCCAAGGCATTTCACTACATTGTACTTGACTAAAAACACAGAGATTGCTTCTGACTGAATGGTAATGCAAAATTGAAGATATTAACATAAATCTATTTCAGCAAGATCCAACTAAAAGTATCTCATCCCTTACAGTGTTCAAAAGTAGTAGACATTTCAAAATGATAAAGCAAGAATGTAACAGTTTTCTGCAATTACCCTTGCAGCCTCCAGCAAACTGCAGCTTAGGGAAACAAGATCAAGTGACTTAAACCAGTATGCATTACCAGAAGTCTGGTAACACATCAGAAACTTGATATGAGTCTGTTAGAAAGTTCAATACCTAAACTTGCTGCTAGTGGTCCTTAGTTTATTAGAAAACTTTGCTGAAAACAGCTTTCTCGTGATAATTTTCATCTCAAAAGCACAATCTAAATGCCCCTAGGCTCCAAAGTCTGAACAAATCATCCCTTAAAATCTAGGAATGAAGTTTAAAATAACTCAGTTATGAGTGAATAAATCTGTATTTTTAAAATGTACATATTTCACCTAAATAAATAGCAATCTATGGATTTAGGTTTTGCATTTTTATTAGAATGACACAACTCAACTGCTGGAAAAGGAGCACTGAATCTCTTCCTGAATTGGATGAAACTAGTTTTATTAATGTAAAGAAGCAAGGAGGAGCTATCTTGCAAATCACTCACCTGAAGTACGTAGCAATACAAAGAATGACAACAAGCATTGGGTAGTATATATAGAATCCATCTGCAATGAAGGACAGCACTCTCATGGATCCCATTATCTAGGAAAAAAAATCCACAAGAACAAGGTCTAATTAGCTGTATTCTACATAAACCCATGAAGATTGTGTCTTCTCACATAAATACACAGTCCTTTACAGTAACTGAAACAAAGGCAATATTGTCAGAGACCTGTGAGAATAAGCAGATGTAAAGGTCACTTCCAGCACTTTGAGATTTCTGAAATGCTAGATTTTGTAGTCTCACCCACTCTAGAACAAGGGCAAATCTGGTGGATTTTTTTCATCTGCTGTGGTAAGAGTCTCTAGACAATACAAAGAATCTGTTTACTAACAACAAAGACATAACATATAACTTGCTACAGAAACCAGGTCTTCAATAAAACCAAACTCATTGGTTTTCAGCAGGAAGTTAGGATTGCTCCCAATATATAGGGAGTATCATCTATAGGGATGCCCTGCATGCTAAAGCCACTGAAAGCTAAAACTAACAGGAATTGATATCAGGAAATGAAAAACACCCTGAACTCTAAAGTATAATACTTAACTTAAGATAAAGAGGGAAAAAAAAAAAAATATATCGATGACTTCTAGAAATCATTACCAAACTCCTTGCCTATAACCAAATATTTTTTACTCTGTTGGAAATATTGAAAAGATTTGAATATCTGAATCCTACTATAAGATGTATTTTAAAATAGTCTGTCTATTCTCCAAACCATATCGAATGCTCAAACCCATATTTTCTTACTTACAGATGTATAAGCAGTTGGCTGAGTATTTTTGTGAGAGATTGTTGCATCCATATGGGTCAAGCCCAGAAAGTTCAAGCACAATGGTGGAGTAAGACGGCAAAATAACCTGCACAAATGCAAGAGGCAACAGCATTTAAAAGAGTTTCTTACATAACCTACAAAGTCGTAACTGGATCTATCACAGAACAATAATGTAGAGCTCATTAGGAATTATACAAATTAAAGAATGTAAATGGAAGTTTCATGGACATTTTCAATTCAGTGTTTGATAGAACACCTGTAAAACGTATACCAAATACTCACATGCCACTGAAAAGGAGACTGTATGCATCTGTCTGATGATGTGAAGCTAAGTAGTAATAGTTAAACACACGGATCCTGAAGACAGTAGAGTAAACACAGATACTTAAGAAAAAGATGGTAAGAAAACAGGCCATCTAGGGAAAAAAAAAACCGTGTTGTTAAGTTGCTTAAATGTAGAACTCTATTAAAGGTCTTAATGTGTTCAGCAGATAGCCTGTCACATGCAGAGACCATCTCCAGCCTTTATTTTTCATTTTGATGTGAGAACACCACCAGCTCTGAGAAGAGTTTTGGGAGATTTTCAGAACAATTTAAACTGGAAATTATAGTTATAATATTCTACACATAAGCCAACACAGTTGACCCTAAAAACATTCTATTACTTCTTGTTAATACAAATAAAATTGCTGTAATTGCCTCAATAATTACCATGACTGATCTAGCATTTATTTCCACAAAAAAGGCATAAGCCCAAGCATTTTCAAATCACCCTTTGCTAAGTATACTGGAGTTTTTCAGCTCAGTATCTTTATTGATAAATTTGTGCACACGTATGCTAGCCACACCTTTGACTGGATTCCTAGTCATTTGCAAATTCCTGTTTAGAAATTGAGGTCACACAGATGGCTGTTTAGACAGAAAGTCTAATTAACACCTATGTTTCAACCTAGTGTTTCAGAAATTACTCTGAATGATTATATGATATTCAGGCCAGCTGGGTCATACCTTCACCTGTATTTGAGAGTTTTAACAAGTGGCAAAAGGCAGACTTCCTCCACACAAAGAAAGTTTGGTACCATATATTTAGAGACCTTCTGAAAGTTGACAGATTTAGAGATTTATTTTAAAATCTATTTCAACTACTGCTGTTATCATAACCATTGATCTGAATATATTTTTTCAAGTGATTATCTCCAACTTACCTCTATGTATATATAATTATATGTCTTTTCTGCCAGCTGTATGAAAACCGCAAATAGTGACAGAACTGGTTTTGTGCTGAAGAATGTGCACTCTGACCACACAACAATTACAGAGAAGGTGGCCAGCACAACTGCAAGCACTCTGTAAAACCATGGTCGGAGAAGGCACTCCCAGTACCACTCTGGAAAAAACAAACACACAGACATAGCCAGAACAGGATAATGAAAATTACACAACCAGAAACAGAACTCCCTCACAATAGGCTTCCAAGTTTGCTGTTGCTTTATTGGAACACATAACTGCTACTGAATTGTAAATAAAACTGAGGCTTATGGCCAAGAGTATAAATTAGTATCTGATAGCTCTTCCATTACATAAATACATTAATATTGTATTTATTGCTTCCTGCTGCTGCAGCTAAACTTTTTACATGAAACAATTGGTTCTTGTTACAGAATGATATGAGTTATGCCTTAACATTCCTAACACCTGCATCACAGCACTTACCAACCGTTGGTGTGTAGAAGTACTGAATAATTTTATTTTCTGGTTCCTGCGAATGAAAGGTATGAACAAACTGTCGTGTTGCACTGCTTTCATTTTTTGCCACATCTTCCAGGTAAAATGCTTGCTCTAAAAGAATTTGCCACTGGACCTGTGTACGACGATGTCTCTGCACTGAATAGATTACCTACAATAAATTGCAAGAAATTAGGGTTAAAAGGTACTTGTTTCAAAAAATGGTGGAAAATCCTTGCAAAATCCCTTGAAAATGTGTGCATTACAGAACTGCAAAGACTGTATCTTCAAAAAAGCAGGTACCAAATTTTCTAAAATACATAAATCATGGAAGTACTACATAAACAGTTACTGAGTTTTGCAGCTTTTTCATCACAAACCATCTGTAGCAGTTAAATCCTACTTTCCCCAACCTACCACTTTATTTCTGCATCTCAGTAAATATCAAGCTTTTACTAAAAGTTCTTTTTCAGAATGCACTGTCAGTCAACCATTACAAGGCTCACTCACAGACAGCTATAACACTATCAAGATACAACACAAGAGGAACCGTTTTTACATATCCAAAACTTTGATCTCTTGGAATATTAATTGTTCGTGCTTTTTCTCACCAAGAAACGTTTCTGTTAAGTAGCTTAAACCCACTGTACTCAACAGTCCAGATGAAGTGCATTCAAAATCTTTGACCAGCATTTACTCTCACTACAATAGCATAAATAAGGCATTCTCCCATCTATTAATATACCTGCTTGTGAAGTTTGGCCAAACTTTTTTCACTGGGATAACTGTTCTGTCTTTCATCAAAATCTTCATAATCATCCATGTTCCTACCCATTCTTTCCTGGTACTCAGTAGGGCACTGGAAGGAAAAGGGAAAATTAACTGGGAGACAAAAAAGTAGCAAGCAGCTTTTGCTAATTATTTGTAAAAGTTTGGGGCATTTCATGCAACTGAAAGTTCACTCTAAGCATACATTTTTTTCTCTTTCTACAAAGGACATTTTGACTTTTTCTATGTCAAAATACATCTGATAATTATGTATGTTATAAGAAAGTATTGCACAAAGAATTTCAACTGTCTCAACAGAAACTCAGAAGATGTCAACTAGAGATTTTATATTAATAGCAAAAGAAAGTAATGTGCAAGTATTCTGTATGTGCAGGAAGCACCTCCTCCCAGCTGAAAAATTATGGTTGAAGATGAGCAATTGGTTACCTTTTTCAGTATTGTATCAACACATTTCCGCAAGGGGTGGTTATATTTGATACTCTCACTTACTTTGCGGACTTCCTGTTGAGAGAAAAAATAACAGAGTAGTTTAACTATTCTATATTAAAAACATCAATTAAAAAAAATTTCATTAACTATAAATTTTTACTGGTCAATTAGAGTTGCAGCCCTCCCAAAAGACAGCCATCAAAGCTTAAAAAAAATTTAGCTTCCTAAAAGCCATAGTTTTACTAAGTATCTCATAAAAAGTAAGTGAATTATTTGTAAAGAACAATTATTAATTTTTTTTAAAAAGAACAGCAGTGTACAAATATACAACTACATAAATGCGTGGTGGATTGGTTTCTATACATGAAGGATGAAGTTTAAGTTGCATATAAAAAGGAGATAAAGATTAAGTCCCACTGACTGACTGAGGGCACTGACTACCACTTTAGGAAGCCTATTCCAGTGTGAGACCATCCACCATCCTTGTGGTAAGGAACTGCTTCCTGATGTCCAGTCTGGACTTCTCCGGACACAGCTCCGAACCACCCCCACGCACCCTCTCACTGGCTAGCAGGGAAAAGAGATCAGCATATCCCTCTCCAGGCACCTGAACAATGCTCTTAGTAATTTGCTTCAACTTTTGGTCAGCTCTGAAGTGTTCAGACAGCTGCATCAGATGACTGTTGTTGGTCCGCTCCAGTGGAAATACTCTATCTGTTTTAAGTGCTATCAGGGTACAAACGGGTCATCATTGCTCATGTTCTATTAAGTTTTGTAGTTATGTCCCACTTAGATATTTTTAACTGTTTTAGCAGTTTCTTCAAAATGCCGTTAAGGATGAATGAGGATTCTATTACTGTTATGTGATTAAGAGTCTATTTGTGTTATGTGTCGTTACAAGTGGTACATAACACAAATTTCCACCCTATGCTATACCCATATTATTCCAAGCCATGGTATCCCAGCAGAAGAACCAGGAATAGTTATTCAAAGGGCTAGATTTCCATTGCTTACTGATATTTAACAATAGAGTCTCAAAAGAAAAAATTATCTATATATTCTCTTCTCAAAAAGCATGTAATTATGGCCCCAGAATTTGGAAACTCTTCTCAAGATTTCAGAAACACACTATGAGCAGAGCATAAAAGAAGTACACAATTTTAACACTAGTGAAACATCTCTACACTGACTGTTCAAGCTCACTCTGAAATGTTATTTGTTAGTGACCAGTACTACTCCAAAAGTGTCAATAAAAGAACAGACTCATCAACTAATGGTTATCAAGTTGCTATGATTTTTAAGTTCATCACAGCAAGGACTATTTCTGTTTTGACTTTTGTATAGGATTGAGTGTTATCAAGTGGCACACTATGATGATTTTTTAATTTACAGATATTTTACAGTAAGCTCATGCTGCAAGTGTCCAACACCAATTAATTCAGACACAACTAACAGCAGCCTTCACTTTTTTCCACAGGGAAAGCTAGTTACTTACCTCCATAATATCCTCTAAATTCTCCTCTGCATCTGCTTTTTCAGTCATCAGTTTGGCAGCTTTGAAATAAGTCTTCATGAGCAGATAACCCCTCTTGGCCCCATTCCAGTGAGAACGAGGGATTTCAACCAAACCATAACCCAAAAGCAACACAAGAAGGAATAGACCCCATGTGTTTGCAGCAGCTATTCCAATAGTCTGAAGCTGGTTCCTAAGGAAACAAAACAGTATAAAAAAAACCAAACAAACAACATCCTCCTGTCCTGCCTGCAAAAAAACAGCCTTGAAGTATCAATATGTACCAATATGGCTTTCAAGTTTACAGGAACAAATTCTGGTATCACCTAGATTTTTGCCTGGAGCCAGTCTGCTGCTTGGCCATATTTAAAGCTGCCACAATTTTCCTGTACGTCCTGCTCTGCCCACTATAGGTGGCAGGTAAGAATCTGTTTGTTTGTTCACAAAGAAACTGTTCTCCTAAAGGAATATGTTCCCTTAGGAAACAACATGAACTTATCAAACCTACTGACAGTGAGGTCAAAATAGCATAATGGCAATCACTGTAAGAAACAGCCTCAGAACCCAGGATTTGTATTCAGAATATTGTGTTCAGAAGTTTGTATTCAGATTTCTATTCGATCTGGTATGGAAGACTACAAGCAATTTATACATGTCAATTATTTTAACTTTCCTTTTCACATTTAAAGTCTATGGTATTTAGATGCACAACACAGGAAATACTGATTTTTTGAAATATGTTTTTCTGAAAACATTGGAAGTTTCTGCACTAACTTTGCAAGTGTGTTTTTATGGAGAAAAAAAGCACTATTGTAAATACAAGAGGATTCTTCTGCTGTACATACCAAAATCAGAAAAACAACCCCCAAATTTCTATAAATATTCAAAAAGCCCCTTTCATATAAAATGTTAACATAATTTTATAATCAACTAGCAAAATATTTTAACTGAAACTATTTTTTTCAGAGTCCCATTTCATCCCCAGAAGAAATTATACATGACAATTGTGTAAGAACTCATGGAATTGTTTACAACATTCTTACCATTGTAAATTGAAGTTTGGGTTTACAGCCACATATATTAGAAATGCTCCAAAAATCAGCAAGTAAGTGCCATAATAGATGGCATTCTCAATCAAAGCAGTTTTAATCTTTCCAGTGATGGAGAACCCTCCTGATCTAGCATATGACTGCATGAAAGGTAGCAGAATCCTAGAAGAAAAGGAAATAAAACAAAACCACATCAGCCAATCAAAAAAGAACCAAAAAAAACAACCAAAAAACCCCGCAAAAAACCCACAAAAAACCCACCAACCCCCACCAAAAAAAATCTCCCAAACACCCAAACCACCAACCTCCCCAAAAAAAAAAGAACTTTAGCAGTGTCAGGTTACTGAGGCAGAGGTGTTAAAGTTTAAGACTCCCAAGCTTCTAAGAAATTAGCTACTTAGATGTTTTTATACTAGATGTACCTGTCTGATGGCAAACCTTACAAAAGCTGCAGATAAAAACAATACAGTTAGCTTCGCTACAAAAAATCTGTGATAAATAAGAATGAACTACCAACCCTGATATCCTTGAAACTACAAAAATAATTATTTGATAACAGGTTGATCAGAAACCACACAAAGCACGGACAACCCAAAACCCTACAGACAAATCTTTTTTCTGTAGCTATATCTAAAGCTTTATGCAATATATCTGATAAAACCAACTAATTTACTATATTACTCAAAAATCACCCAAATTATTAATGGAATTATTTTGGTATGTGGTTGGCTAACACCCATTTTTTTCAGACAATCTGTCCATAAAAACCTACTGGTGTAAATTGCTTAGTTTCAAAAAGTGAACCAAGGATAAATGGCTGCCACCTGAAACTTGCTAAAAAGAATACACCTAAATTAGTAATTATTACAGTAATTTCACTACTAGCACATAATACACAATTTAAAAGTTACTGCCATATTGATATACGTTTTTAAAGAATGCTATGACTGTTAAGATAGTCCACTTAAAAACTGTATCATAGTCTTTGCCATATTCTTTTGACTTACTTACCATGTTAAAAACTGAGACGTCCAATATACAACACGCCAGAAAATTGGCATAATTCCATCAGGAATATAACTCCAGGGTTTGAAACATTTTTGCTTGCTGCTACAATGGTAAAGAAGACTATTGTTAGTTGTAGAGTCCTGAGTATAAAAAGCAACTTTTATAAATTCCTATCTAGAAAGGTCTTTGAAAAGTACATAGAAGTAGTACAATGCTATTCAAGTACATAGTCAACAACTGTCTCCCAAATAAATAAACTAGAAATAATCACTAGAAATATTTATCATTTTCCTAACCACAAATAATATATTTGGACAGGACATCTTTCTTAGAGAAAAAAAACTCAGAAGCTCCAAGACTGAAGAGGACTATTCAATAAAGCATTTTAAGGTTACAGTTTTTGGTTTTCAGTAGTAATTACTTCATGCACAGAAAGAACATTTGTTTAAACAGAGAAGCATTAAATTTTAGTTAGTGTAGGTTTTTAAAAAATATCTAGGCACATCATCATCTAGAGCACTTAGTCAGACAAAGAACATATTAGTTGTTTCTTCTGCCACCCAGCTGGATTAAGTCAGTCATATATAAATTTTGATTCAATAAGCCAATATTCTTCTGACAGGCAGCATTCACTACAGAAGACAGAAAAGTCATATGAGCCCTTATAAGAAAAAGAAAAGAAGAAAAAAGAACAAAGGAAAAGGTTTCCATCTAAACTAAGGCAGTTTGGTTTTTTTCCACACACCTGTCTGGGTAATGAAGCAAGCGTGAGTCAAGGGGCAATAAAGTCAACTTAAATGAGATTACCTAATGAGAAATAATTGATGTTTTCCAGGGTCAAACTAGTTAAGCCTGAGTTGTAAGTTTTTATGTGTACAGCCTAAATACTTTCAAAACTATCAACTTAAGATAAAATGATAGGTATCATGACTACAGCACCTATGAGAGCTGCTGAAACCTTTATGACAGGCTGAGACAGCAGGGGTTGTTGAGTCTGGAGAAGAGAAGGTGCCAGGAGACCTTAAAGCCCCTTCCAGTACCTAAAGGGGGTTTATAAAAAGGAAGGAAATGGACTTTTTATATGGGCAAAGTGACAGGACAAGGGGCAATGGTTTTCAACTGACAGAGGGCAGGTTTAAATTAGAGATTAGGAAAAAATTCTTTACTCTGATGGTAGTGAGGCACTAGCACAGGTTGCCCAGAGAAGCTGTGGATGCCCAATCCCTGACAGCATTCAAGGCCAGGTTGGATGAAGCAACCTGGCCTAGTGGAAGATGTCCCTGCCCCTAGAAGAAGATTGGTGTAGCAGAATTTCTGAGGGAAAGAGGACACGATTTGTATGTTTAGAGTGAAGGCTGAGCTATCTCAGCCTAGGCCCCAGATACAAGCCTTGGTGAGGCCTTGAAGCCTATGGTGCAGTTAGAAATAAGTCTGTGGCACAGATAGAAATTATGTTGAGGTGTAACACAGTATAATGAGCTTATGGGGTGTGAATTAGTATAGGTCTGCTGTGTGAAACTTTAGCCACCTTAAGACAAAGACAAACCATGTTTGCTTGCCAATGAGAGTGTGCTCACAACTGTAAACTATATTGAAGCGTATATAAACTGCCATCGTATAAACAACAAATGGAGAACGTATGATTAACCACATTGGCTCGGATCTGCGTTCATTCCTGTCCAGCACCCTCCAGCACCCTCTTTTTAAAAGTCCCTGTTCAGATTGGAACTGGATGATCTTTAAGGTCCCTTCCAACCCAAACCATTCTGTGATTCTAAGCAAAAAAGTTTGTCTGAAGCTATAGATAAATTGAAAGGTTACTGAATAGTTTTCAAGTTGTGTATATAATTAAATAGGTTTAATTAACATCCACTGGGTGGTCTTAAGTATAGGGTGCAATATTGTGTGACTGTCATTTCACCATTCTTCCAGGACCCTCTTTGGGGCAGCAAGACTGGCAAGACTGCACAGACATCAGCTGATATCTTAAAGACTCTGATCATCTTACTGATAACTACACTGCACACATCAATAACACAGGGAAACAGCCAGTGTAGGCTAACGGATGAGAGCCATGGAACAAGCTCACGTTAGTCTACTTCTCCATGGTTAGGGATTACATTCTTCCTGCCAGGACACACCTAGCAGGCTACCGTTACTCTGGTGGAATACAGTATATTTCAGATAATTCCAATTACCATATAAATGTAATTATAGGAAGCAATTAGATATGCTCCTGACATATAAGACAAGCAGCTGATTTCATTCATATGGTATAAATTAAAGGTATAAAATTAGATTTTCAGGTTTAAAGTCTTTAAAATTGTAAAGGATAAGCATTCATCAAAGTCTCTCGTCATAATCAGGATTGCTTAAAAAGCTTAGTCCTATTGCTATAATAAAAAAAAGGAAATCTAGTGACATAAAAAAAGAACAGTTGGGTAATCAGCTAGAACTACTATATAATTACTATGTAATTACTCCCAGCAGATAAAGAGCCACCTTTCATCATCTTTTCCCTCACTGTCCTGTGTATTTACAAACTTCAAATTTTGCATCACACAGATAACACTTATTCATCAGTCTTAAAAACACAATATGCTATCAATTAAAAAAAGAAAATCATAAAACACAGTCTAAAGGAAAAAAATATGTAGTTCATACCTTGGAGCAAGAGTAATGTAAGAGCCATTACTTTCTGCAGGACTGGAGTTAACCGCAAGTTTGCATCGATTATAAATAGTCTAAAAGACAATATTAATATGTTTGAAATAGATTTTTTTGTCTGATGAGACCAACAAAAAGTAAAATTAATTATGAACACAAGGCATTGTCATGCTTAATTTATTAAGTTACTACATGGAAGATTTCTTTGGCGTTTCTAAGAGATGGTCTCCTGCAATCACTAGTTTAGCAAAATAACATAAACATTTGATGCAATTAAGCAGGAAGTCCTGCACGTTTCTTACCGTACTGACATCCAGAGGCAGTATGAATACAATCAGGAAGCAGAGATACCAAGCCAGTAATGTTGCTATAATCACCAGCCTATGCTGTTTCTTGAAGTCTCCATACCGGTGAAGTAGGAATAAGGCCAGGAAAAAGACAAACACTATCTCAAGGCCCAGTGCTGCACCACTCATTGTTAAATATTGGCCCCAGCCACACCACACTCACTTGGGAAAGCAGATCAGAACTGCAAGACAAAAAGATATTTAATACATTAAAATCTCTGGAAGATATTTACACAGAAGAGTTGCTCAATGGACACTTTAAAACATATTAATAAACTTTTCATACTTCACATGACCAGGATTCTTATCAGACAAAACCAAAGATTTTCAGCAAGGTGCCCTGAAATCCTCTGAAGACACCAAAACATGTTATTCCAATGCTGTCATTTCCAGAAACGTATTAGGACAACTCCTGTTCATTGTATTGATATACAATAGATCCAGGAGGCAAATCTCTGTCCTTAAATAAACTAGTAGCCCAACTTTAGGTCCAGGACAAATCTCAAGATGAAATTCTATTCTGCTCTTTTTTCTCCTTTTAGAAGCAATCAACTAATTTTTCCAAAGGGTTAAATGTTTAAATTAAATGTTTCTGGATAGATAATGAACAACTTTTTTAATGGAGTGTACCTTAAATACATATTCAAAGTCTGTACATAAGAGTTATAGGAGCATAAAAACACAGAAAAGAATGTGCTGGTCTACTTGAAATGTACCTCTTTTAGGTTTGAAATTTCCAAGAATTTCAATTCACCTTCCCACTCCTCTCTTTATTCAGAGAAACAAGGGTCTCAATTCATTTGGTATAGTTTGCCATGATGTATTTTTGCTTTACTTGTCCTTCTGTGTTTAATTACTCTGTTACTGTCAGGACTACTGTAAGAAAGTTCATACAGCTCCATACAGACAAGTTATTACACAAAGGGACAGTGAGCTGCACAAATCCATTACAGAAAATTTCACTGACTTGTTAAAATTTTATTTAAATTGCTTCAGACCTTTGTAATAAGCATCATTTTATCACAGCCATTTTATGCATTATTAAAAAAAAAATTATTACTATGGCCAGTATGACTTGTCTCTCCAACAAGATTAACATTTCGCTGATTTAAGTGAAATAGCTTTTGCTATGGCTTTGCTGTTAAGACTTCCAGTACTTTCACTTTTCTGGAGATTTAAAAGAAATGCTATTATTGAAATTCCTCTCTACTTATTTTTAAATCTCTTTAGAACTTTGTAAAGTGAACCGTTTCTTTTACTAATTTCTCAGTAAATTGCTTAAGCAGATCTATGCTTCAGAGAAGATCTACTATGCAGTGAAAACTCTCTTATTTGCACTAAAAAAACTCTAAAGTTTGTGATGCCATTACTACCTTGAGGACACAGGAACAATTATTCTGTGACTTTTTTCTCCCCAGCAACTTACCTTCCTGTTTCTAGTCAAAGATTCACACACTTTTACTTTTCTGCCTTTCATCAAACATGTTTATAAAACTATCAACACTTCCATTAGGACAAATCACCCCCTTACCATCTGTCTGTACTCTTGCTAGATCATTTGTACCCTAAAACCTCAAGATATCTCATCTATTTCTCAATCACTTATTCAAAGCAAGTGTCCTTGACTGTTCTATTGTACCATTATTGTTCCCTCAGAGAAGTCTTTTCAATTTACAGTATAGCAGCCAATTCCACAGAAGCAAAAATAACAAAACAATTACAGCTTACAAAGTATCAGCTTCATTAAGGCTCTGCTATCTGGCATGCAGCTTTTCATGCCCATTACAGTCACACCTTTTGCTATGTAAACAAAAAAAATATACAGCATACAGTTCATTAGTCAAAGTTTTATTACAGTCACACCTAAAAAGCTTCTACCAAAACAAAAGGTAAAAAGTTTTTGTGGAAGATGCTGCACTCAGTTACTATCATGAGGGTACTTCCAGAAGGATTATAAAAATGTACTGAATATTCTAAAATAAAGCAGGAATTGATTTCTACCACAACTTAACTCACTTTCAAACACAAAAGTGATTTTGCAGTTATCAGTACACTGGTACTGATTGCAGTTATCAGTACATCTTTATGTTCTTCTCTATTTCCTATTTTAATCTCAAAACACAAAAAAGGCCTGTTTTTTCAAAAGACTGAGACTAATAACAGATTTGTTTTGAATTAATGTATGCACATTTTCAAAGTAACAGTTTAAAATTTTTAGATGGAAACCATTTAAAACCAGCTCTACACATAGAAAGATTAAATGGAAGAAAATCCACAAAGTGAGAAATGCAATGCTTGAGAGGAGCTCTTCTGGTGCACTAAATCCAACCCAACAGTGTAGATATATCTAGGACCGGTGCTACTAGAGTGAGGCCCTAAAATACATTACTGCAGGCGATAAAGCCATGCTTTCCTGTGGAAAGCAGCATTTGCCACTGAACCTGGCTGTTAGCTCAAAGAAAGGTAAGCCTCTTACCTATCATCCTGTTTCATCACTTTATTTAGACAGCCATCTCACTATTGGCATACAGCTACCTAGTATCCACTCGCTGGAATTCCAAAATCACTAAAATAACTGCTGAAATAAGAGCTGTCCTGAAATAACCACTTCAGAAGAGCTCTCTTGTACTCTACAACCTTCAATGGCTTAGAAGATGCTCATATGAAAGCAAGGACAAAGTAACAAGAGCCCTCACCATGAACTGAGAAGTATTTATCAGCATACTCAGTTTCTGAACAACCAGGTAACTACAAATTAATACAAATAAGATTAAAAGCTGAAACACTGGCATGGGAAGTGCAACTTAACCAATAAAACATAAGGACATGCTCTTGTGTTAGCTTAGGATTTTCCTGCTTCTTTTCAGACACAGGAAAATCAGCTAAGTGTTTAATTTTACCCAGCTACTAACACTCCATGCATCAAAAAGGGCTCAGTCCAGGCTTAATTCCCTTTATATGACAGACTCCCTACTATCAACGGTATTAAATTACCCTGCCAACCTAAGAGCAACTGCACTCATGACATCTACATTACAAATGAACTAACTACTCTGCCTGGTACAGAAATCTCAAGTTACTCAATGAAACAGCAGAGAATGAAAAACCCCACACTTTTGAGCTTTAATATAGCACCAAATTCTACAAACACATTCCAGTATTATATTCTTAAAGGGCTAGAAAGAGTAAAGCATATCTGTGAAGGATTCCCCCAGTCTCCCAGCAAATGCCTGAGGAGGCCTGAACAGACGTTAAACACTACTTCATATGCCTTACTAAAAAGTATAAATAGGAATAGGATGTTTCCTTCACAAATTCAGCTTTTTTAAGGCTTCCAAATTCATTCCCTCCAGGAAACACAACACTACTTCTCTATCCTGTATTTCTGTGGTTGATTGCTCCTGCTTAACACAAGAACAAAACTCTGCTCAGCTGTACCCGTTCCCCCCTCGCAAGGTTCCAAATCTTTAAGGTATTTTGATTTACACTACCACTTTCAGAAAGACCTCAAATCTCTCATAGTTTTGTGCCCGCTGTAGTTTTAATCACCATACTATTTCATTAGGGAAACTGAAAACCATTAAAAGTATTTGACAAGGGAATGGCCTCCTCAGCAACAACAGTGGCTCCTCCCAGCTTTCTTTCCCAAGAAAAAACATCCTAAGGAACAGAATCAAAGACCTACTAAGCAATACACAAGATTATAAACTGATCCTCTTGTATACAGTAGGTCTATTAGTCATTACTTAAATAGATTAGATTACTCACCTATTATTTTCTATGTTCTTACAAATAGCTTTAGAACCAGAATTTTTGTTTCAGGAATTCAAGAAGAAGAGGAATCTGCCAATCTGTAGCTCTGCCTGTCCTTCAAACATTACTGTGCTTCTGGTTTTCCTATCTGGTACCTTAGACATTTCTAGAATATTAAAGACTTTTTATTGTTCTTCAAGCATTCTCAGGTAGAGATCAAACAAATTTGAAAAAGCTGCATTTCTAGACATTTTGGATATTTCAGCTGAAACACCTGAAAAACCAAACAGCCTTACTTTGTATTTTTAAAGATCATAACTACATCTGAAGAAAACCTGTCACCAAAAAAGCTGCCAAACTATGAAAGGGATTACTACAGACAGTCAGCAACAGAATTGAGAGCCTTAACATACAAAAAAAAAAAAAATCTGGGCAACAGCATCTGCCATGTCAAGCTGAATTCACAACACACCTGCAAGTAGAAAAGCTGCCATCTCGAGAAATATACCAACAGCCAGCTCAATTATGGCCTTCTGCCTTCTGTCAGAGAATAATCTGCTAGTTCTTATTGAGGTTCTACCAGCACATTTCACTTGGCAAAAAAATCCAGTGTTTGGTTTCTGAAGCCTGCCCTGCTCAGCAAAATTATGCTGCTAAGAACCATAAAGAAACACTTCAATCTACAGACATGTAGTAGTAGACTACAGACTTTAGTACTGATAGAATTTCCCCAGACTAAGAGTCTTTGACACTTCATCTTAAAACAGCAAAATGGGCTAACTTACATTTCAGAACTCATAACAGAGAAGAACAAGAGGCAAAGAAACAACACAAGTAGCCCCTTCAGCTATTTTAGTATTCAAGTCTGCATAGCTTGCTGTGGGGATTTCTTTTAGGTTGGTTTCAGGTTTAGGGAAGGGATGGCGTTGTGGGTTTTGTTTGGTTGGTTTGGGTTTTTCTGTTTACTTTATTATCACATACTGGCCCTTACAGCTTGTGGGAAATAGTAAAAGTATTCATGAACAGACAACAAAGAGTTGCTTTATCTCAGTATAGTGAAAAAGATATCTAAAAAAAGAAAATAGCCACAAACTGCCCAAGAAAACCAACCAGAGAAATTATCTGGTTGCACTACTTCAGAAAAACAACCTCTGAGATTAGTGAAGAAAGCAATTTGCATGGCTTTGTTTTTCTAAGACATACTAGTCAGTCTATGTACTGACTGATACTTTATTAGTACCTGTCAGTTCAACTATTTTGTAATAAATAGAAATTTTAAATTGACTAAACTTTCAATTGATAATAGATCAATGTTTAGAGAAACAAGTTTTGTATCTTCTAATTTTAAAAAAGCCACATTTTTGACACCACCCAAAACAGCAGTACTCTCTGATTTTGCACGAGATTGGGCAGCACTAAATGCAAGAAAAAAAGACAAAGGGACATCAAGATTTTTGTGTTTAGATGCAAGCGGGGACCATCTGTACAAAACCATGGCAAGCTCCTTTGCTTTACATAGTGCTGCCTTGTCCTCCACTAAAGGATCACAGAACCTTTAAGGTTGCAAAAGATCTCCAAAATCATCAAGTCCAATTTTTAATATATTAAGTACCACAGATGCTGAAGCTTTCAAACAGTTTAGGGAAGTATGCTGAAAATAACACAGAGAAAAAAATAATTCACTTATCGGAGGAACTGAAATAGAATCAAATACAAGCACTGTACAGTTGCATGCGGAATCTAAAAAAAGAACAGAAATCGCTATCTGGGCTACCAGACTAATGCACTCACACAAAGCAGGTGTCAGTAAGGCAGTCACATGACTACTGCCCCAACACTGCTTTCAGGCAAACAGACTATTTCTTAATTTCCGGATTGTAAAAAACACTTGGATTTTCTGCAAAACCCTCTTTCGATTTCCCATACATTAATAAAGAAGATTGACATGACTCACAAGGACAAAAGGGGCTGCAGAAAAGGTGAAATAAACTCAGCTCTTTTTTTAACCAAAACTCCAGCTTTTTTCATCTTATTATCTGCTTAAACAATCTTTGAACAACTGTTCCGTGACTTAAGTTAAAACCGGAAACGGTGAAAAAATACTTTTTGAAAGATTATATGGATGTTAATTTGAGTTACATCATTCCCTGTATGTGACTGAAAGCTGTGTACTCTTTGCTACGGGCTCCATTACCACCCTCAATTTTATAGGCGCGTCTCTCCATCCTTATGCAGTAAACAAAGGACAGCATTTGCACGCAAGTGGTTGACTGAGAGCGGGGCTGTAGGTGTGTTCAGAATTAGTTCTCCATCCCCACCAATTTCAAAACAAGCAGTTTAGGGTAAACAAAAAAAAAAAAAAAAACAAAAAAAAAAAAAAAAAAAAAAAAAAAACCACGCAGGAAGAGCTGCATTGCTGAAAGTCCCGCGGGCTGTGAAACGCGGAGTGAAAAGACTGCGGGGCTTGAACAAGCATGGTGAGGGTCAGGACCAGCCACACTCGGGCACTTTCAGGTGTTCCCAGAGAAAACCTGCCACGGTGGAATGTGCCAGCGGCTCCCCGGCGCCCCCCGCCCGCCCGTGCGCGCACAGGCCTGTGCGGCACAGCACCGAGCTCCAGGGACTCGGAACCAGCCCGGCCCCGCGCTGCGCGCTCGGGGTCCCTGACGGGAGGGCAACACTCGGGATAAGAGCTTGGAAACGAACGCGCCGACCGCCCTCGCCCGGCACTACCCCACGACCATCCTTCCCTCCGCGTCCTTGTCACACGGGATGTGCCCGAGGGCTGCCGCTTCCCCCCCGGCTCCTGTCCCCGCTCAAGAGAACGGCCCGGCCGTGACTCGGCACTGCGGCCCCGCTCCGCCCGGCCCCGCGTCCAGCCCGCTCCGTCTCACCACGGCCGAGCCGCCGCTCAGCGTCGCGTTCCCCGCGGGGCTCCGCCACCCGCCATCCCGGCCGGCACCGGCTCAGAGCGTGGCGCAAGGAGCGGCGGCCGCTCCCGGCTTCTTCCGCGTCGCAGCCGCCGCCATTCGCCGCCCGCCGCCGCCGGCCCGGCACGGCCCCGCCTCCGGGCGGGCACAGGACTGCGAACTACAGCTCCCGGCAGCCTCTGCGCTCCCCCCCCCGCTGCGGCTTCCGGCCGGCGCCGGGATGGCGCGGTGCTGAAAGGCGCGGGGCGCGCGGTGGCGCGCGTGGGCCTCCCAGCGCCATGTACAGGTACGGGAGCACCGGGACGCGGGAGCACCGGGTCGCGGGGATGCGCCGGGGCACGGGCATACGAGTACCGCTGCTGGGCTCTGTGGGAGCCCTCGCGGGTCCCCTCGGGCGGCCTGGCTGCGCGGGGGTGGCTGAGGGGCTGTGCGTGGGAGCCCCGGGAGCGGGTGTGGGACCCGGGGAGCGGGAAGGAGCTGCTTGGCATGGGAGCGGTGCCGGGATCACACGTGCGTGTGCGGCCCCGCGGGAGGTCCCGGGCTAGCGGGGGGTTCTGCCCTTGGGGTGTCGGGGGTGCGGCGTGCGCGGGATCCCCGGGCCGCCGCTCTCCCGGCCGCAGCGGGCGGCAGCGGCGGGGAGAGCTCCCCCACCTGCCCGGGCATCCCGTCCCGCTGCCCGCGCTGCCGCCCCGCCGTGCGAGGGTCCTGCCCGGCGCTGCCGCGGCTGTGTGCGGGTTTGGTGGCGTTGGGAGACTGCCGCGTCCCGCCGCGTCCCGCCGCCTCCATTGGCTCCGTTCCCCTGTGCCTCGCCCGCCCCATCCGGGAGCGGGGCGCGCTCCATCCCTGGCGGGCTCTTCCCCAAAGTCTGCCAGACCGAGCACACGCCTGCGCTCTGGCCGCTGCTTGTGCTTCCAGCGACCGCGGATCCCGCACTTAATCGGTCTGCGTATGGATGTGGAGTACGTGTGACTGAAATGCTTGGAGGATCCCCATTCTGTGTTTAGTGTCGGTCTGGCAGTACCCTCAGAGCCTCTGGGTTTTGCTGTGTCTGCAGAAAGCACCTCCAGGAGATCCCATCCTCCAGCACCAATGTTTCCACCAGTTTGGAATGCGACCCTGGCAAGACCTTGGAGCTCCTCTCAGGTATGGGAGTGTCGGCCCTTAATAAAGATGAGCTGGGCAATGAAAACACACCACAGGACCTGCTGGTGTCATCGCCCTGTCTTCCTACAAAAAGGCAGAAGCTGAGGGACAACGAAAAGGACTTTGTTATCGGGCGCCGGCCATGGCTGCTCCAAGAGGCAGAGTCAGGTACTGTCACCCTGGTCCAGGTTCTGCTGACCCTTTGGTAGAGATGGAGAATGGGCATCACAAGTCTGCCCTGCTTTACTGTTTAGTTATTTTGCTCTTACCCAGCAGAATGTCACGTTCAGATATAGTGGCTTTCAGGCTTGGGGCGATAAATCCTCTTTTATGTGTGCCTTTAAGCAGGGGTGGTGTGTCTGGCTCCAGAATTGTGGCCCATGAAAAGCATGGTGCTGCCTTAACCCCATGAGCACCTGTGTGTTTGTGCTGGGGGGTTGTGCTGCATGTCCTCATGCCTGTTTGCTCTTGTGTATGGGACATAGGTGGCACTTCGGCCCAGCAGGGCTGTATTTGTGAATCAGTATTTTAAGGTTGCTCAAAGAATCAGTAGCAAAAGTAGGCTTAATATAAAAGCAGAAGTGTGACAAAGTTTGTTGGCAGCATTCACTCTAGTTACCAGGTGGGTAAAGCACACAGAGAAAAAGCAAGCTAAAATCAATCAGTCTAAAACCAAAGTCAATCCGAAAAATACCTGTTTGGAGGCAGAAGGAGAAGGGTAAGTAAAGAGTGCAGGCTGAGGTGTGCCAATGGGACTGTGTCCCAGCTCCTGATGGAAACATGCAACATGAGGGACTGTGCCAGAGAGCTACCTGGAAAGCACATTCAAAGGGTGGCAGCCTGCTGGGCTGGAAAGAGAAAGAGCAGGGCTCTTGGACTCTTGAAAGGGATGTTAGAGAATACTGGGTTATTTTCCTTTCAAAGTGTGGTTTTTGTCTGGATGAGTACAGGATGCAAAATAAACAAGCATCTCTCTCCAGACATTATGCTGTCATACAGAAGGTGGAAATGCCTTCAGACAATCCTGTTTTTATATAAGATGCAGTGCTGAGTCAAAGGCAGCTGTTACTGACCTCCACCATCCAGAAATCTCCCATGTGAATCATGACACCTGGAGCCCTGAGAGAAGTTGTGATTTGTACCACATTGTTTCACGTAATTCTTGGAGTGGTGATAGCATGTATGTTTTAGGAAGCAGTTTGTAGTAACTTGTAGTACCTGATTTTTTATGTCTATCACACAGAAGCATAGCTTACTTTGAGCTCCCTTCTGGGACCCTTGCATGCATAGGAAGAGTGGGCATTTCAGCAGACGAGGAGAAAAACCCCAGAGAATCATACAAGCCCTACATGACAAAGGCAGTAACTAAGATGCTCTTGTTCCCCAAGTGAGTTACGTGACTAGTGTCCGTGGCTTTACTATGTATACAAAGGGAATATTACAGGAACCTTTCTGTTCCTTACCAGTCGCGCCTAGGCAAAGACGGTAAAAATGTCATCCTACAGTGATGAGCTGCAAGGGAGATGAATGGTGGGGCTGATGTCTGATGTAGGCTGATGTATGGCCTACAGAGAAACCATAGAGGGGCTTTTAACAATCAAACCAAACAAAGCGTCTGACCAGCAGGTAAAAATCAACTAGCTTTAAAACATGTTTTGCTCTTTCCCTAAAGGTATTTCTTTGGATGCATTTCCAGATGAATTGCTTCTGGCAATCTTTGTCTATTTGCCCCTGAAGGATTTACTGAAAGTTTCTATGATTTGCAAGAGATGGCATCAACTTTCGTAAGTATTATTTCTCTTCATTTAGAACTAAGGAAAATCTTTGTTTTCGTAGACCATTAAATGATCTGGTTCTCATCTTATTTATACATATATAATTCAATTTAGACCATATGTGGATATGTATAACCAAAAAATGCCTCACATGTTTTAACATTATTGTCGTCTATTAAATAGCTTTCCCTTCTCTGTTTTTGACACCAAAAACTTTCTGTGGTTGTACTCATAGCTTTGACCTGTTACCCATATGAACTCACTAACGAGTAAAATTCTGTGCCCCAGATTTGATGAATCTTTGTGGCAGACTCTTGATTTGACTGGTGGGAATCTGCTGCCAGGAGTGCTTGGACAGGTGTTGCCTGCCGGTGTTACTGTGTTCCGCTGCCCGAGATCTTGCATTGGGGATCCGTTGTTTAAAACAAGCAAGTAAGGCTTTTTCTGCATGTTCTGGATCTTGAAACTGTCTCAAGTACTTGGTCTGTGTAGTTTTGGTTTTAAGGTAATAGCAACCATCGGCAGTGTTTGTGCTGTGCCTGGAGTGTGGAAGAGCTGATCAGTGGTTAGGCATGTGTTGAAACAGGAGGGTCTGCACCCACCTGTCAGTTATTTAAAATCAAGTTGATGTGATTTTTTTTTTTTTTTTAAATATCAAGCACCTTAATGCCCTTGCAGTTTGTATCTTGTAGAGCCCTGAATTATCATAATCTCCAGCATTTTAACATGGTACACTCAAAAAAGATCATTTAACTCCAGCACAGTAGACTTTCAGGTGTTATGAGGAACCAGTAGAAATATTTTCTGCAAGTTGTGCATGCTTTTAGTGAGTGGGATATCTTTGTGATGTGTTGAATTTATGGAGTAGGTTTTAATACAATTTTAGTAATCTTCCTTCTTTTTTTTTTTTTTTTTTTGTTTGTTTGTTTGTTTGTTTGTTTTGTTAGTCTTCTTAAAATTCAGCACCTGGATTTGTCAAACTGCACAGTGTCTGCTGCAGATCTCCACAGTATTCTTTGTCTGTGTGAAAAGCTGCAGAACCTCAGCTTGGAGGGTCTAGTACTTTCTGACAACATCATCAAGTGAGTGACCTGTTTGCGAATATTCAGTGAAACCTTCTGTTTGGTGCCATCATTTTGTGCAGGCTAATGAAAGAATGCAGTGGAATGTTGTTCATTGTGGGTGTATTCTGAAATGGCCAGTTTCAGGTGGCCATTTAGTTTGGCTTTTTTTCCTCTCAATTCCCCAGAGCAGCAGGAGGTTGGAGAAACTGCTCACCTCTCTATGGTTTATATATCCATAAGTTAAGCTTTACAGCAGAACTACTTCTATTTTTGCATTTTTTGCTCCCAAGAGAACTTTGTGTTTGGTGTGCAGGTTCTTTTCTATTCCAGGGGCTCTCAGTAGCTCTCCCACCAGGTGTCCATTGTGCTTCTGCACTGTTGCTCACTTTTTATGAAGTCCTGGAAGATTACAGATTCTGTCAAGCAGATGAAATGTTTTTTGTTCAGCTGCAAATACACTAATGGGTGTGTAGTCAACCTCCTGTTCCGTCATACCAGGGGACTGTAGAGGTGCCATGGACCATAGGTCAGATGACAGAGACCCCGGCTTTCTGATGCCTTCCTCACTCCATAGAGGGAGAACTGGAGGACAAATAGACCGGTATAGTTTGGCTTTTTATACTATCAGTAGTAACAGTTAAAACTGTCAAAAAATTGGGTACTAATCAGGCAGTAATGATGGAATTCTATGGCCTTGTGAACAAATGTGCATACTGAGTGTTGCAGGTTTTGCTAACTGCATGCATACTCTAGTCTTGCAAACAAATGCAATTCAGGGAATGCTATTTGGACATGGTCTCCCTTTTAACATTGTGCTTTGATGCAGTAAGTACAGAGTTGAGACCCTTAGTGACTCAGGTTATTCAGCTGATTTAAGATGCAGTACTTCATGTTTAATGAACAATTCCCTGTCCAGGAAGTTAGGTCTTAAAAATAGTCACATCCTAGCAAAGCAAGCAATGTTCCAACATTTAAATTTTATCAGATTTCTTTTTTTTTTCCTCTTTACAGGAGCATTGCTAGAAATCCCAATTTGATACGACTAAATCTTTGTGGGTGCTCAGGGTTTTCTGCAGAAGCCTTGGAGCTGATGTTGAGCAGCTGTTCTATGTAAGACAAAACCAGGTTTTGCTATTCCTGAAACAAATTATTTATTTTTTTCCCTTGGGCATCCCAGTTATTCTTGTACCTAATATTTTTTTTAGATGTGTCTGTTTTTGGTCCTAAATGCCTAACACTTGATTATTAGCTGAATAGTAATTTCTTTCCATTTTCTAGGTAATTTCTTTCCATCCAGCTATTTTCTTCTTTAATGGCAAAGATGTACTTTAGTAGTTTTTCATGGGTTTTCTGAATCATCTTCTTGGGTGGGTTCCTTGGGTATGTTACTTTGATATCATGTAAATTTGATTTTCTTTATGAAAATTGTATGTGATTCTCACAAAGACGAAGAGTGTGTTTTGGAACTGCAAAGTGGAGTTCCAGAGCTCCCTTTGCAATCAGAGTACAGCATGAGTAGCAGAGAACATTGTGCCTTTCCATGGTAGAATAATCCTTCAGTAACCTTCTAGTTTATGAAGGGCTGTGTTCAGATTGACAGCTCCAGTGATTAAACCATCTGCTGGCACAACGTCACTGAACTGGGCCCCAGTGAACTTGGGATTTATATCCCAATCTTTCTGCTGACTTCCTGTGACCTGAAGGACAATGTGTGTAATCATTCCTTCTGCAAAAGCATGTTTTTTAATCAAATTGTGAGTTAGTGGTCAGCCAAAGCCTTAATCTTTCTGTTGCTTGGTCTGATTACTCAGATCATGAGCTCTTTAGGGGATGGCAGTCTTGTGCAGTGCACAGTGAATACCAGATGGCAAATCTGATCCTAGGAATGCTAGTGGCAATTTAACTGTTTTTTCATTTTTTGTAGAGAGTGCTAGCTAAATGTTTAAACTATTTTTATATTTTTTTATTATATTTAATAAACATTAGTGCTAGCTAAATGTTTCACATAAATGTGAAAGTTGTGCTTTCACTGTGTCTTTGTCCCTTGGTTACGGCTACAACACCTGCATGCAGAACAATACTTTGTCCCAGCCCCATGGTGACAGGCTATAGGTAATCAAGCATGTAAAGAGAGTTGAGCTCACAGTGTTTATATAAAGCTATGAATTATTTTATGCTAATTAGGATTAATTGGTCATCTGACCAGTGCTAATAATGGATGGTGGTTTTTCCTCTCAATGTGACCATCTGTTCAGTTGTAACAGATTCAGGTCACAAACCCAGTGAAAAGACAGTGTCTCCTTGTGGAAGTTCCTGGAGAGAGCCTTCACTTCCTAAGCCATTACCAAATTACTCCAGTTGAAAGTGGTTTGGGAAGTCACTTTAACCCCTTTCTTGACCAGGGTCTAAAATTAGCATTGTCCATGTGGATGGGGATGTTCTCTGGTTGGATCTTGAAAATCTCCAAAGACAGATTTGGCTGGGTAACCTGCTTCATTCATTAGTGCTTGATTACTAGAATTTCTAGGCTTGAATACAGTAAGTAGGCATGTTACAAGTATTTGCTTTAAAGTATCAACTGTAATGGAATATGCCAGAACTTGAACTGTGCTTCAGCCATTCTTGTTAACAACTGTTTGTTTGTGTGTAGGCTGGAGGAGCTGAACTTGTCCTGGTGTGAATTCACAGCCACTCATGTCAAAGCAGCAGTCAGTCACATTACTTCAAAGATCACCCAGTTAAATTTAAGTGGATACAGAGAAAATCTACAAATAGCAGGTAAACAGCAGTGTGACAAACCTTTATCCCACTATAGGATGAAGCAGTAGACTTTACATTTTCTTATGCTTGGCATTCACTCTTTGTATAGAAGAGTCATGTACTAACAGTAACTTTTGTGCTCTGTATTGAAGTTCTTGCTGTCGGAGACTCTTACTTAGAATTCTAGCTCAGGCATGAAGGATGAGATTATTTTTCTTCTGAATTTAGGAACAGTCAAGTGAAAACTAATTTCTTCTTCAGCTGAAAGGAACAGCCTTTACTTGTGAAGTAAATCCTGGAAGCAGGACTTTTGTGTGCTATGAATTAGCTCCAGGAACAGTATCAGGAGGCTTTCGTAAGGCTTTTGCTTTTCTGTCTGCTGAAAACATCTTCTAAAAGAGAACAATCACAGTAAGTCCTTGAGTTTCAGACTGACATCCAGATAAAAGTTAATTTGGAAGGCAGTCTTAGCAATCAGCATTTAACCATTTACTTGCTACTAGTTCTAGGAAGAAAAGTTTTATTAAATTGGAGGATTAGAGAAAATGCAGGTAAGTCAAGATTTGGGGGAGGGTGCATCAAAATGAACAAGAGCATAACTAAAGAGTGAAAGTCCTTTTGTGGTAAAGAGAAATTAATTTTTGCAATGACTGAATATGACAGTAGGGCACTGGATGACATGCAGGGGGTGACCTCTCATTTCTGTTTAAATATCACACAGACCCCTTCATGCATTCCCTTTATGGGGAAATAGGCAAATCTTCTTATCTCAGGCCCAAACTCGTAAACAAATATGCTACATAATCTTCTCCACATCAGGAATTTGAACCTTGGGCCCTCTAATTGAACCATTAGAGACCGTGTGCTGACCTCTTCTGTTTGTAAGACACTTTCTCTGAGTGACTTTACTCTATTTCAGTGCAATTTAACAGGCATAAGACTTGAATAGTATATTGATCATCATAATTAAGGTATTGTTTTGTTTAGTTTCTGCACATGAATTCTGAAATACCAAAATTCTATTGCATGTTGTTGAGCACCTTGCAATGGCTTTTAGGTGATATCTGAATCACAGGTGATTCAGTGCTACTTGCAGACAACAAAAAGAAAGTCAAAAATTTACAGTTTAAATCAGAAAAACTAACTTTTTGTCATAAGAACATTTTGTGGGTAAAAATTGAGATGCCTAAAGGATTTGGTGCTCTGAAAGGTTACTTGATGCATAGAAAATTTCCATTACTTTTCCACTATATGTAAGTATTTCAAACAGCTCACCATTACCATGTCTCCAGTAGATTTCACAAAAATATAATTTGAATTGTTGTCTTCCTAAGTTGATGGTTGATGCAACTGACTTCTAGGGATAATTTGCTGAACTAAATGTATCTGTTTTGCTGAGGTTTAAAAGAAGTCCATGTAAGGTATCTTCATAGGCAGACTGTATGCTGTAAGTCTTAAGCATGTGTCTTTTAATTTAAAAATTGTTCTTCAGTTGTGGAGTTCCAGTAGAAAACATAAAGGAATGTGTGTGGACATGAGTAGGCTGTGTAAAGCACATCCGGTCTTGTTCCTGAAAGAGGGACTGACTCTGTGTGACCTCTTTTCAGATGTGAAAACACTGGTGGAGAGATGTCCTTTGCTTGTCCATTTAGATCTCAGGTAAGAAGACCTGTGCAGCCAGTCCTTAAATCCTTGTGGTTCAGGGGATTGGCACTGAGGCAAGGTTGTTTAGGTAGCACGGCACATCCAGAAAATACTATTCAAGCTAAACCTTCAAAAGATTTGCTATCTGGCATGACATAATCTGGAGCAGGTGAGTAACTGAAGAAGTCTTGTTACCCCAGCATAAATGTCAGGTACCTACAGGATTTGTTAACTAACAAGAGATGCTAATTGATAGGTAGAATGGAAGGAAGTACTTAGATGCTTACAGTTCATTAGCCTAGCATCCTAGAGAGGGTTTAAATAATCTCTAATACTAATTTGTTACTTGGCCATATAACTGTAAAAAAAAGGTATATTTTGGTTTTGACCTAGTCAGTTACAGTATTTTAAAACCTCTGGAGAACTTGCCTATTCATGGCATAAATTCTGCTGCAGAGTATATATGTGAAGAGAAACTTCTCCTTCACTTGCCCCTTTGCATGCACAGCACATACACAAGAGATGGGTTGCTTCCATATTCAGCGAAAACATACTTCGGTAGTAGAAAAAGTAGATATTCAATTAATTCCTCTGCCTAAATTTTCAAAATTTACTGCTGCCGTTTACTTAAAACTTTATTTAATGTGTTCTCTGTACAGTGACAGCATCATGTTAAAGCCTGAGTGCTTCCAGTATTTTAAACAACTTCTGTTCCTACAACACCTGTGCCTTAGCCGATGTTACCAGATATCACCTGCTGCCTTAGTGTAAGTAACCTCTAATTATAGCTTTGGTTTGCTGTTCATGCAGAGGGTAAGTTAATTTAAATTTGCTTTAGTTTAGGTTTAGAATTGCAAATACTGTTTAAAAAAAACTTAATGGTATGAGGAATCAGGAATAAAACTAAGATAACATAACCCATGTGTTAGAACCTGTGCCCTTTGAGAATCCTTCAGTTGTGTCAGTCTGTACTCATGGAACTGGCTACTCCATGCATGCCTCGTGTCTTCTTTTAGTGGCATTATACCAGTGGTACACTGCTGGCATGGGAGGCTGCAGTTCTGCCAGTGACCAGTACTGATGTCAGTACCAGACTTCTGAGTGTGCAGGAAGGTTTGGAATAGCTGGCAGAGTTGACAGTACTGGCTGGACTAGTAAACTGTGTGTATTTGCTTTTGTGTGCACCTTTATCAGTTATTGATTGTGATTCAAACATGGCTTAGAGTGACTTTTTCATGAGGTCCCTCTGCCTTTTATTAGTATAGAAGATTTCAATCCCAATACTTTCAGGAAAGATGTCAACACAAAGGAAATTGCCAGCAGCAAGAAAAAAGTTTGAGAGGAACAGGGCTATTGAAAATAAGGATCTGAGGAACCTTTGCTGTGGCAGCAAGTACACAGCCTTTTGATTTAGTCCAGTACTTGCTTGTAAGATACAAAGTTCAGATGATGACTGGGAAAATGTAAAGCAATCAAGAAGCTGGGTCTGGCTACTCACCAAAATATTGCTACAAACTGGAGACTGATTGATGGTACTCAGGGCCTTGTATCCTCTGAGCCTGGAACTTCAGGATCCTTGTATCCTGGATCTTCATCTGGGCAATTTACCTCACCTGTTCTAGATTTTTAAGTACAAGGATATGAAAGGGGAAAGATCAGTTTGTTTTCAGTCTGTGAGAGAGACTAGCAAAAAAGTAATTTGTTCAGCCAGTTTCCTGAAGTATCAGTGCTGAATACTAGTTTCAATTAAATATGTGCTTAAGTAGTTTACCCTCTCCTAAAAAATTAGCAAAAATTGAGTTATGTAGCTTGCTTGCAGGCTGAAAAACCCCAAAAAATGTTTTCCGTTTCATGGTTAATTTCCTATCTCTCTGTTTCTAGAGAGCTTGGTGAAATTCAAACACTGAAGACTCTTCAGGTATTTGGAATAGTGACTGATAGCTCCCTGCAGCTCCTCGAGGAAGCACTACCAGACATGAAGATTAATGGTTCACACTTCACCAGCATTGCAAGGCCAACTGTTGGCAATAAAAAGAGCCATGAGATTTGGGGCATCAAATGCAGATTGACACTGAGAAATCCTTGTTTCTTGTGATCATGTACAATGCACTTGATGCCATGGACACACTGTGCGTTGAAGCTCCTTAGAAAAAAAAAAGTCCTGGAGCACCTTTTATCATAGTACTGTTACTGTTTAACTTGGTCTTACACCATAATGTTGTTTCATAATATTTTGTATCAGATTTTGTACTTAAAAGCCTTTACAAGTTTATCTGTTATCTTACAAGTTATCTGTTCATTTCTTTCAGCCTTTCTTTTTTACAGGGGATATTTGGGAAAAAAAAAAAAAAAAAAGTGAAACAAATCACTGTCAAGTGGTTTGATAAGTACAGATCAATTACTTACATTGATAAATAATGTTACCCTCTAGCAACTGTATGCAGCTTCTGGAACAGCTTGCAGAGGTGCCAGATATCTTTGTAAGGTTTATTAAGGAGTTTTCAGAATTCAAAATGAATACATCTATATTAAATGTATTCAACTACGTAACTGAAGAAAAGATACTGCAGGATGAGTGAATCAAGCTTGAAAACAGTAAATTGGGGATATCTACACAGAGGCAGCTAAGAGCTCAGTACTTTACAAGTTAAGCAGCATAAAGGAGCTATAGCGAAGTTTCTATTTAGGAGGTCACAAAGGAAACTTTTGTCTTTAGTATTCTTCATTTTTAGCCAAATACAGTCTGAAAAGCCTGTTCAGAATTAGCATCTGTAGAAATAGATGCTGGTTATCCATTATTTGATTTTATGGTCCTAGGTTTTCTGATTTCATATTACAGAAACTTAATGCAGCTTCTCTGAGCCTGATCATAGATGAAACTTTCTGTAAGATCTTTCAACTGCAACTGATAAATTGGTGTAAGTTTTGCAGGAGGAGGGCTCAAAGAGTTCTAGATATGACCAAAAACCAGAACCTGGGAATACTGTATAAGAATGCTAAAAGGGAGAGATGCTTTGGTGCTATCAAAATACATAAATTTCTTGTTTATATTAGTTTGTTTGTAGTAGCACTTCACTTCTTGTATCACTAACCACTATTGTCTAGTGTTGATTTTTTTTTTAAGTCATAGGAGAAGCTGAGTAACTGTCCAAAAAGAAGAAAAAACCAAATAAAAGGATAGGACAGGAATGACTTTAAATGAACCTTTCATTTGCATCTGTTATCAGGGTCCTTCCTCATGCATAAGCCTAGAACGTTCCAGCAGTTGTTTTAGTTGATAATTCATAAGGCAAAACCTGGACTCTCTGTAGGATGTAAACGTGCTGCTGTTTTTCCCATGAATGCAGTAAGCAAGCAGGTGAATTTATTCATGGATGTTTTTAAGAGTAGCCAACATATTACTGTAGGCCTTTGCATAGATACAGCTTTTCCCATTGCAGTCTTGAGAAAAAACATCCAGGAATGATTACGTGGTAGTGCAGAACAGATTACTTACTGTGGAAAGACTGTATGAGTACTAGAATTTTATATTTAACTTGATTTTCTAGAATATAGTAAATAAAGCATTATCTTTTTAATGTAAGTTGCTTTGTTTTTTATTAAATTTAACTGTGTAAGTAACAGGTGTTAATAATGGGCTTGTATCCCTTACAAAGAAGTTAATGGGCAACACACCTTGTGGAAGTTGGAGGATACAAAATATTCTACCACCTCCATTTGCTGCCTTAGAATTATACCTTAAATTGCTTCAAGAAGAAAAAGTCAATCTTTGCAGCCCAGCATTACTGTAAATTCTTCTCCTAATGCACAATGTCAATTCCATGCAACTTCTCTTGCATTTAATAAAGATCTAAGAAATTGCTATATTGTACAGAATGACTGATGGATGGGAGAGTGCTTTCCCTGGTTTGCCACCAACTTTGTGTCATGGGTCAAAAAGAAATTTCTCCAAGCAGTGGTGATTTAAAGGACAAAGTGTTGCCAAAAATACTTTCAGCATTTATTAGACTATACTTTAAAACCCTGTGCAGAACTGGAACAGTAGTAGGCCTTTAACTAGAAGGAATAATTTTACATACCAGGTTCAGTGTTGGAAGGTGATCAGCATCACTGTTGCCTGTCTCTTTAATAGTTATGATGACAGCTTTAGTAGACATGAAGGCCCTTTGGATAAGGTGCTCAACTGACCCTTTCCTAAGGGAAATAGTAAGTACCCCTAAGTACTCCATAACAAAACCTGCTACACTGATTAGTCTCTGTACTACACATAAATGCATGAAGGCTCACAAACCATTAAAACAACCTGAAACAGTAAATGAGAAGAAACTGAGCACATGAAACACTTTTGAAGGTTGAAATCAGGCAAAGGACAGCTTCATTTACCAATTAACCTTTTAATTTTTATTACATAATGTATAAACACCACTTGGAAAAAAATAAGTGAAGAATAACAGGTCTAGTTTAGCAGAACACAGTGTAGACTAGCACTAAATGAAAATACCATGGACTTGACTCAGCAGGTAGAAGGGGTGCAAAAATCACTGCCAGTCCATGCAGATTAAATCAGTGTTAAGCCAAGACTCGGTCCTGTCCTGGAATATTGTCTACCAAGTAAGTTGTCTGTACTGCAGTCCTTCATCATAAATGATCCTTAAAAAGGGTCCTAAAGTTGTTTAATTAAAAAAAAAAAAAAAAAAGTAGTTGCTTACTATTAATTACAGATCTCTGAATCATCCTTGTCAATTATAAGCATTCACCAGTAAATGCTTCAACAGAACTGCAATTAAATACAGACAAAACCAGTAGAGGCCACTCATGAGTAGGTCAGGCTTCCGTTTTGCAAAGTTAGGGATTTGAATGAGGATTTACTATGTCCTAATCTAGATCATACTTTGGGGCTGTAGGGCCTGAAAATATTACCTTTTAGTCTTGATGTTCATAATAAGGAATGACAGGCATGTTTAAGAGGTGTGCTTACTGATCTGACTAACCAGTCTCCATTAAACCTTTACAGCACACAAATGTCTAAATAAGCAGTCATTGGGATTTCTGCCACAGATTTACTGTGCACATGTTCAATACTTAAATCTAATCTAAGTTAGAAGAAGTAATAAATTAGTGTTAATGGCATTGGTGAGCTTGAGGATTTTTTGAATCCTAACAGCATATTGACTAGTGTACATGGACAGAGGCACATAATAAACAATCCTTAACTGGTTACAGATGGATTAAGAATAACTCAAACATCCTAGTCTGTGCACACAGACTTTTAAAACTTTTAAAAAGATTAGTCTTTTGTGTCTTTTCCTTTAGACAAGCTTTGCACATTATTTTAGACATTAAATTATTCCAATAGTTCCTGAACTTACCAACTTTTGAAAGCTAATTTGGCTATTTTGCTTTTCCCCTCTGGGTCTACAGTCACAACAACCAGACAGTGTAAATAACTCTGCAGCACACTTAGAAGGTGAAATGTACACAGTGATAGCTTATTCAGACATGTCCATTAATTTCACATTTTCCAAGAACTGAATGGTCTGGTCAAATCAATATCCTCTGAATTATGTTTTAAGTTCTATTCACTCTAAGTCTAGAAGGAAAAAACCCTTTCTCCATTTCCTCCACCAATAAAGAGCAGTTTACATTTTGCAAGTGGCAATAAATACAATGATTGATTGGCCACACTGGAGAACATTAGACCTGAGAACATCTGTTACAGAAGTCTCTTCATTCAAAAGTTGTTTGAAAGAAAACTCACTCTTGGAAACCAATCTGTAGTAGACAAAACATACTGTTTTCAAGTCATGTTAGCAGAAGAGTTCCTGCTGTAGGAATATTTGTTTTCCCAAATTCTGCCTCACCTATGCAATTTTAAGCACAGATTTCAAAAGGCAGTCACAGTTCACAGTTTCTCTAAAAGATTTAAAAGGTCACTTGCTCTTCTTTAATAAGAGCTTTTTTTTCCTTTCTATTATCAACTTGATTACCTAACAGGAGCAGAGACATGTGAAATTAATTTGTTGTCATTTACGTATCACTAGCATTCAGCATAGGATTGGAAATTTAAATTTTCTGGAGAATGTAAAAACATGCTGGGAAAACTGGAAGACATAGGTATTAGCTTGTGCTCCAACTCCTAGTACCCAGCATATCTCATTCTTCTTTAAATATAAGGAATTCAAAACCTGAAATTCTGAACATTCAACTTAATAAGGTGAAATATATGTCTTAATGATAACCACTTACATATACTAGTGCTCTGATCATCTGCTTGCCAGTTAATCCATTCAGTGAAGGAATATATCCTACTAAAACATGATTTCTACAATTTGTATGTTCTTGATGAAGGGCTCAAGAAAACCTTTGAGTTTCAAGTCCCTATCTAGCCAAACAGAAAAACTAAAAGCCACCTCATTCAAGATGTATTAAACCAGACTTACACTCTTGATGTAAGTTTACGAAGTAGAAAAAATACTGGAAGAACAAAAAAAAAAATTGCCACAAGTTGTATGAAACTACAAAGTTGTACAATTTTTGAAAAGCATACAAAAGATTTGTATTTTCATTTCTTTTACATCAACATAATGGTTTACCAAAATCTATATATCCTTGCATCAAATTGCTAGTTTGACAGTCAACTTTTCTACAAAAGTGTATGTATGAAGTATTTAGTTTTATCAGTCCCAGACTGTTACTAAAAAACTGTACATCTGAATATGTAATGCTACTGACTTAATACTTGAACCCATTTACCTGTGTTTACAAAGCTTTCATGTTTGCCTTACAGGTTAAAATGTCAATTTTCATTGAAGTTAGAGGTAAGACTTCAGACATTTACACTAGAAGCAAAAAAAGCTTAAATATCAGGCTAATGATTCCCCAACCCAAAGGAATGAAAAGCATTTCAAGCTTCCTCCAAATGCTCTTGCATCCGAAAAGGCCAACTTCCAATATAATGCAGCATTGTGATATCCCCATGGTTTCCCTCTATGGATCTATAAATGTTTCAGCAAAAGACATCAGGGTCCTTCATTCTTCCAGCAGAACAGTGCACAGTGAATCCTCTGTGTCAATCAATATTGAAGCGATTGCCCCATCATTGAACTCAAAAGATGTTCCTCCATCTACAACCATACAAGCATCCCAACAACGGGAACGGACACAGACTCTGCGAAAACCCAACAAGGAAGTTATCACAAAACAGCTTAAAAATTTAAGTATTTCACACAAGCACTTAACTATTCTGGGACATTCTTTTGCTTGGGTCAGTAAATGCTTAACCTCTACTTAGCATGGTACTAAGCACTAGAACCCCCCCAAGTTATCAGCACTTTGTATGGACTTGGCAAAGAGTCCAGAGAGGACTGAAGGACTTGGTCAATGCTCCCAGAGTCTGAGCACAGCCTGTAATATAACATTTGGTGTTGAAAGCTGAAGCTTAGCTGTAATTTTCAAAGAAAGCTACTGATGATCCCATTTACTTAAGCTTCACAGAAAACTTCACATTAATTTAAGATTCTAATATATGGTCTTCATGTTATGTGAAATATATATTTTCAAGTAGCAATGCTTGAGGTTCAAATAATTTGACATTAATGTAATCTTTTGTTACATTAATCATTCAGAGAGAAGAAAAGTAATTACAAACACAAAGCAGAAGGTCAGGATACTTGCCAGGCAACTTCAAGAACTGCAGTATATTACTGTCAAAACATTATTATTAGAGTCTGACATATTTAAGTTAATAAGTTTAAATCTAATCTTAGAAAATTTAAGGCATCTCTTTTAGAGCTGGACAAGACAGAATGCAGAATTTGGCTCAGAGCTCCTTCAGACATTTGTTTTGATATAAAAGGTTGAATTGACAGTTAATTACAATTGAAATATTGTATTGCTTTCAATAGTTTATATGTTTGTATGTTCAGTTATTCTGATCATGTAATCAATGGCTGTACGTGTTTATATTTAATAGTGGCAAGCTCCACATACCATAAAATCATTTAGATTGGGAAAGACAAGTAAGATCATTGAGCTCAACCATTAAACAAGCACTACCAAGCCCACCACTATGTCCCTAAGTGCCATGCCTACATGTCTTTTAAATACCTTTGGAGATGATGATTCCACCACTTCAATGGGCAGGCTGTTCCACTGCTTTAAAACCCTTTCCATGATGATGATTTTCCTAATATTCAATCTAATCCTCCACTAGCACAACTGCCCTAAGTTAAAATTATGAATTAGCAAATAATTCAGGTCAGAAATCCATTTAGTTCCACCTTCTGCTCAAAGCAGGCCTTACTTTAAGGATGGGTTTGGTTGCTTAAGGCCTCGCCCAGGCAAGTTTTGAGTATCTCCAATAACAGTGATAAGACAATCTATAGAGACAACCTGGTCAACTGCCTGACTATTCTCACTGTGAATTTTTTTTTATCAGACTCTTATATCCCATAAAATCATGGCTGTTGCATTATACTCTGCTCTGAAAAGAGTTTAACTCAAGCCTCCTCTGTAACCATCCTATGGTAGCTGAAGACAGCAACTGGATTCCCCCCTAGTCTTCTCTCCTCCAGGCTAAAGGAAAGCACTGTTTAAGTCTTTCCTTTATAAACCACTTGTTCCAGCCCCCTTATCCTCCCAGTGGCCCTTTCCTGAATTCACTTTAGTCTGTCACTGTCTGTGTCTCATACTAAGGGAAATGGCACATATCCAAAACTGGGCACAGTGAGATTCTTTTATTCTCTAAGATTGTGCAGGGATCAAACATTAAAAAGCCATAACACAACTAGGAAACATTTTCATCCTGCTGTTACAAGAACAATACTTAAGTCATTCAAAGCACAAACTGGATGTTGGAACACTTCAAGGGAAAGTCCTGGATTGCTCATACTTTGACAGATACACTGAACTAAGTAAGTCTTTGCTATTGCAGCCAACACTTACTTTGAAGAGAAGCCACGCTGACGGCTACTTGAGAAAACTCTGTTTACAATAGGCTCTCGAACACTGAAAAACATCTTTGGTTCCTCTGGATTGTAGAGCAGAGACTCATTGTAATCATTTGTTACTGTAAGCAGAGGAGTCAGTCATTAGTTTTTCCAGAGAAAATGAGTTACTCTCAGAAACACACATTCCTCCAGGAATCACCAAGTCTTGACAGATGTTCAATAGTCTTTATATGCAAAAAAAATTACTTTTAGGGAAGATTCCTTTCAGTTCTGATGCATGATGAACACTCAGTAGCTCTCTTCTGGTGATAAAATATTAACTATTTCAAATTTTAGAACTGAAATGCTCCTGAAGAGGATAAATTTAGACATAAGTCTAAATAAGTACTTTCATTTCAAGTAAGACATTGTTTGCCAACTGTGCCTAATTAATGTCTGTAAAAAAGACTACTACTGCAAGAGTAGTAGTGCTAAAACACTGAAAGGTGAGTAGTACAGAATACAAACAAAATTAACTGGCCAAAGATACTTTAAAAAAAACCTTGCCTTTTTCACTAACCTTTCTGTACCAGTTCCGTGTTCAGTGGCATATTCAAACTTCCATGCTTTTTCGCTGTTGAGCGAGATAAAGAGCCCCAGTTAGACAGATGTATCTATATAGAACTTGGCTAGTAATGCCACATTGTCCACTCACCAATCTTAAGGATCTCTTCAATAGCTTGATGTGCAACCTTGTTAATATTATAGGACCTAGACAGAGAAGAAGTCATGTTTGCTAAGCAGTACAACTTAGGAAAAAAATGAGCAGAACCAAAAAACCTTTCACAGTGACAAAAAACTAAATTCAACATTTGGGGAGGAAAAAGAATGCTATTGTGAGCTGATAATAGTTAATTAAAAAAAAACATCTTAAATCAACTCTTGATTTGGCATCTACCTTGTAAACCTTAAAAATTCATTAAGTGAAGTCTTCAGGAAAGAAGAGCATGGGATGTAGCCTCCTTGTCAATAATCCCCCTGCCTTGAAACCCCAATAACTGCTGCATTAAGTCTGCATTAAAAAACTGAAGCTCTAGAGATTGTGTTCTTACCCTATCTATCCAACCCTTGTTAATTGACTTATTCTCTTAGTTCTCATTTATGAACCCAACACTTCTTTACAAATATTTTACCTCTTTATTTATAGCCTATGGTGTGGTCTTGAATCTCACGAGAACTGGTGTATATAGAAAAGAAACAGTCAGATCAGACACTTCTGCATTTGATGCATTTGGATGAACAATTCAACACAGCCTCAGACTGAACTAAGGCAAAACTCCAAAAAAAGTCTCCCTCCTCTGCCCAGACTCAAAAGGGAGTAGGTGCTAACCACAGCCACTGTGCAGCAGTACCACGAAGATCTAACTTGCCCAGGTCTCAATACAGCTTAAAATCCTCAGTCCAGCACTTCTGTCATGGCAGTGTAACACCCCAGACTGCAATACACATTCGCTACACCCCTATCTGACCCCAGAGCTGCTGAGGGTGTGCCCAAGGCTCACTCTCTCTTATGCTTACTGCCTACCTGCAGGCCTGAGCAGATGCTGTCAAAATATCCTTTTACACAAGTTTTGGCAGCTACAGAAAACACCTGGACATTTAAATGTCTCTCAGTCACAGGAAGTCTGAAATTCCAGGAAAGGCCCTAGACAAACAGGCTAAGGGAGATCACTCCACTGAGGCTTGGCCTCACTTTAGAGAAGTCCAGGAACACATACTGATTACAGCAATGGAGAGGGTCAATCCTGGAGCTTGGTCCCTGGTTCTGGGTTTGCTCAGCCCAGAGTGTATAAACAAAAGAAATGCGTAAGAACAGCACTGAATGAAGACTGTACTTTCCCAAGGTATTGAACACACCAGGGAAAGTTTCCCTAGCAGTCTGCCAATCTCATCCTTGGCAGACTCCAGAACTAAGCTGTGCTGCATGAATACAAAATTCTGAATTACAATGAAGAGTAAAACCCCGTAACGATGGTTACAGCATGAATACTTATTTTGGAATTTCATTAAAAGCTTCTGTTTTAGTTCATCTTAGCCTACTCCAAAAATCAAATGCCTATTGTACAACTCTAAATTATGAGCACAAACACATCTCTCACATCTCAAAACTAAACTGATTAGACTTACATGCAGTACTGCAGCACATTTAAACTGAAGTTTAAATAATTTATCACTCTGATTAAGCTAGCACAGTTCTATGTAGATATGGCCATCTTTTTTTAAAGGGAATATTCTAACAAAAAGATTGTCCCCTGTCAATTAAATATGAAAGAAACCAGAGGCTTGAAAGGAGAATGGACAGTAGATGTGTCAGAGAACACTTAACACTACTTCCAAATACATGTTTTCCCATTCTTCTTAGAGCTTAGATTTTTGTAAGTTTACTGGGCTACATCATCTAAGCATTTTAATTTTAGACAACAAGAGTAGTTCATAGATCACCTCAGTATGCTCTCTGCAAGTCACAGCAGAATCTCTTTCCCTCACCACTCCTAACCACTCATCTTGACCTGTGGCATGCCACATCTTTCACTGAAATTACACCTAAGGCAAACTTCTGTCTCAGTGCCACAGCTCCTCACCCTTCCAAGGCTTCCCTCCATACCCACACGTAATGAGTGCCCTGCTCATCTCATACACCTGGAACAGCTCTGAGCCATACTGACAGTGGCAATATTAGACTGACTTACCCATAGCCCAACAGAGTCTCAGAGTCTCATTTTCTCAAGGAGAAAATGCATAGGCCAAATAGGTTCATCTAGCTTATCTGAAATGTTATTGTCAAAGCAGCAACATGTACTCACCATGCTTTTGATCCTGTTCCAGTACACACATTAAGCCCTGAACTCTTCTGTTTCTCCCAAGGACCATCATCAACTGATATTTCATAATAGGAGGCCCTATGAAGCGAGAATTTAAAACTGGGTTTGCAGGACTTAAAGTTCTCCCTGAATAAGACAGAACACACAGCCTTATCAGGCACATAACAATTTTGAGGGGCTACTTTCAAATCTGGATCACAATTTCACAGACTTTGTACAATGTTTCCCATTTGACAGCTACTTCTGATTCACTGTTTTACAACAGTTTTTAAAATGGACTAAAATGATTTGTAGCATGAACTTTTAGGCACTTTTTCTGCAGTCACTTCTCATGTTAAATTTATGCACACAACAACTTCTGTGGTTTATCTGCAGGGCTTTCTGGACTTACAAATAAAACTATAAATAATTACCTTCCTTGCATAACTGCTGCACAAAACCCATGTTTATGCTATGATTGGGTCTCATTAAATTATGTCAAGGGACACTAAACATTTCAACATCAGTAAGTAATAGCATGATTGAATCTGAATTCTTGATCACTTCAGCAATTGAAAATCCAGTGATTCTTCATTAATAGCTTTACACAAGCATAGGCTTGTATTTCATTCCAGGGCAAATTATCCCTAAAACTCAAAAGTACTAGGTCTTGATGTACAATCATCTTCTGCACGTTCCTGTTAATCTGTCAGGGGATTCCTAGTGCTAGGCCTAGAAACCAAAGTTTCTCTCTACAAGCTTCAGAATATCCAAGAGTACATTTATGAACTTGTTGATATTCATAGGGCCTAGTTCAAACTGTGATATAGGCTTCAGATTAATAGATATCCTCTCAGAAATACCATATTTGCTGTTTTATGCATGACTGAATTTCACCTTTCTTAGTACAGAGAACTTACTGAGCTATTATTTCAGTCTAGAAACACAGCTCTCAGTAACTAAGGGCATGTTTTGTAATCACGCCTGAAAAAATGGGGAGATTAGAGAACTGAAAGTAAATTAAGAACACAGGTGCACCACTTGATTCAGTTTAATATAATTTTTGCAAGCTGGGTATGACAGGTTTTCTGGGGTTTTTTTTCTTCAATTTACTTGTTTTCATCACTGATATACAGAATAAGACCTGAAATGAAGGTTCTAAAGTTATTTTGTCTAAATAAATAGCAGACCTGTGTGTTTGAAACTAATAGAAGATTGGTCTTTATGACATTTAAGTCTTCAAGTGTAAGGTCCCAGTAACACCATACTTATTTCTAGAGGTATTGTGTTCCTCAGTGGTTCTCAAATACACTGGAACCAAGAGAACAATGTACTTGTGACACTCATAGCACTGGACAACAGCTTTGTGTTCCTCTATCACTGCACATTAAAGAAACCTCTTAGAATCTTGATAAAATTAGGTTTGATTTAGTAGAAAGCAGGATTTGTATCTCTTTGAGATTAATTACTTCTGCCAGTCTCAGGCTGAAGTCCAGACAAAAAATAAAGCCCTCACAGAATATTTATATGTTTGCACCAGCAAATCAGCAATCAGTGTCCCAAGCACTGTACAAACACAAACCATTAAACTATAGAGTGGCTTTTCTGTTGTTGTTTTTGTTTGGGGTTGGTTTTTTTTTTAAGATAAACAATGAAGTGAAACAGAAAAAATACAAGTAAAAGTTTGATCAAATCCTGACTAAGGATCATGTCTTTTACCACAGCCCCAGTCATATTCCCCGTGTCCTTCTTACTGTTTGGCTGCCAAAAATGCATTGACCTTCAGGATAGAAAGGACAGTAAAATGTATCCTGGATAAGGCAGTACCATGATTTGATATAAATACAGTTCTTAAATAAAGGAAATAACTATATTCTGTCAATAACAAGGTTTCTGCCAAAAGCAGACTGATACGTTTGCATCTAATGACAGAAAGACAGAAAAGGGAGTCATGATAGAAGCTATTTCTGCTTGGTCATGCTAAAAGCTTATGAAAGGAGACATGCAGAAGAAGAGGCAGTTCAAGAACTGATATTTAAGTCATCAATAAAAGGGAAAGAAAAAAGTCAGGAAAAATGAAAGAATAATCAGAAAGTAGGCAGAAAACCAGAAATTAACATTACTGCCCTTACATCTTTGAAAATACACTTTGTAATCAGCAATAATACAATCAGTGTGAAATATTTATAGAACAGAAGTGAAATTTGACAGTAAAATCTCATCACTGATTGTCCATTGCAATGGCATAAAAAGAAATTAAGTCAACTGTGCCTTGCTGTAACAACAAACAATTAAACATACCTGGATGAAAGAGATTCCCCAATGAAGACTTCATTGAGTGCTCTCACTGGTAAAAGATGTGGGCCAGAAATATCAGACCCTGCAGATATCAAATATAAGAGTTTTGACTCATGTATTTAAAATACAAGTTTTCAAAAACCATTCACAATTCACTGGAAGTCAGATTCTACTGCCTGGGTTTGTTTTCTAGACCAAATACTCCATGTTCTTCAGACTAATTTTTTCACTGATTTACTCTGTGGCCAGTCACTGACCTTCACTGGAGACAATGAATGTTTAAACCAAGGTCAGCAATGACGCTGAAGTTCAGACACTTTTCCCTGAAAAGTCACAGGCAACTAGGCAGAATGAAATCTTCTGTCAGTCACTCTTCCAGCCAAGTTAAAGTCACTGGCAATGACTTAATAGACATTTCTGGTGAAGTTCAGAGAATTAGACTTCATACCACAAGGTAATTAAAGGGGATTAACAAATTGTTCATGTTGATAAAGAACTTTTTAGCGAGCAAATGCAGTACTGGTCACAGGTTAGGCACATAACCATGCATCATTCAACCCATCATAATTCTTAAACACCTTCAGGTCTTTATCTACAGACAGACTCTCACATCTAATATCTTATTTGCTTGCCAGTAGTCCAAGACCAGCTTTTACAACTCTCAATTAACCTAACTTAAAAGTCAGCATGTGTACACAAACACAGTAGTTATAGTAACTCTATAGTTACTATATATTTATAGTAACTATAGAGTTATAATATATATACTATATATTACTTGAGATATAGTTACTATATCTCAAGTAGTTATAGTAACTCTAAGAGACAGCATTTTAAAGAAGATAAGGTATTTTGACAGCAGGTATTTTTTTTAAATACTAAAACTTCTACATATCCTTATCTTCTATTCCAAGTTATCATAGCAAAGTGATTATATTATTGTCAGATTTTAACCTACTTTGATCCTGGAATCTTTCATTTATGTGAGCCCTGCTGTGTTGCTCTTGGCTTAACTGCTGCTCATGTAAATCCACTGGGGCTGTGTTAATCCCAGTTCCTTCAAGATACAGTCGGATTCTTTGCCGCCACTGCCACCTAAGAGAAGAGAAAGAAGTTGGTATGAAATATTCATTACGAAATTAGATAGGATCTGACAGTTTCCACTCTCAAAGCAGAACATCTTAAGATTAGGAGCTAAATATATTCAAGTTTTATAGCTTCCACTATAATTGTTAAATTTAAGAAGTTAATAATACTTAATTGTAAATCTTTACATTTACCAATTTGCTACCTAATATTTTTTGCATTTGTAAAATAAGAGGACATTGGCCAAAATTAGTCTACAAAAATAGTACGTAACAAACTCTCCTCTTGAGGTATGTGATTTTAATATGTGAATGAATGACTGATACAATGCTTTTAAGAATAAAGAGGTTTCAAGAATTTCTACAGAAACACATGCTGTATTTTTGACATCTTTTGTTTGTATTTGACATGTCCAGAAAAGCAGCTCTATGCATCCTTTTATATATAAGGCCCCAAGTATCCTCTCATTTTAACCCCTCCTGGCCTAGGAATTTAGGGTGCTTAAGAGGAATTCATTTGAAGCAAAAGAAGGATATAAAAGCCATGTTACAACATTCTGATTTTTAAATTTTTCCTAGAGATATCAATTCATTTGCCTCTTACAACCTAAGATACTTCATAAAACAAAATAGCAATAGTTTTGACTAAGAAAGCAAATCACAAGAGAGTGTTATGAGGACATCTTTTTCCTGTTCATACTGGTGATATCCAGGTAACAGTAACCAGTTTTTCCTAAAATTACAAGAGACTTATGCTTTATATGACTGCATTGCTAGTTTTTCCTCTAGTCATCTTTATAGAGCCTCATTTACACATCCTATCTGCCTTTAAATTCCAAGTATGATTTTAGGTAGTCATGCAAAAAGCATGCAGTGAGTATCACTATACTAGCCTCCTTACAATGCTCATGGCTAGAACACGTCACATCCCCCACAAAATCAGAAGATGGGACTGTACCCCTATTAATACCCCTATTCTGAGAACCTGCTACTGTACTGACCACCAAGATAAAAAACGTGGCTAGTCTGATATAGTTTGTCCTTTATAGATCAATAATGTTGGCTGTCTCATGGATTACAAGGTCCACGTTAACACAGATTGTTGCACTGACTGATACGTCAGGGATAAGGGGGAAAAGCCTATTGCCCTTTTCCAGTTTCTGGCAACTTATCATCCACTACAACTCCAAAATACCAGAAGTCCTTCCAGACAAGGATGCAGTTACCCAGGGACTCAGTTATTCCACTCTCAAATGAAACACCTACTCATGTCCTTCCTTAAGAATTAAGTTCCTATTATTTCAGAAAAATAATTAAAGAAATCCTTTCTGTTTTGCTGTGGTGAGGTTTCAGCTCCATAATGAACAGTGACAGGAGTGTCAGCAACAAAAATACAGCTTTGTTTCCAACAAAACATCAAAATCGCCAAATGTCATGGAAGGTTATCTGAATAACCACAATGAGTTTTACTTTAGCAAATTAGAATGACGGAAACTAAAAAGCTTCTCTTTTCTAAATCTTAGAATATTGTGAGTAGGAAGTACCTATTCCTTTAGCAATACATATTGAAACTCCTTCAGTTATTGATCCTGGCAACTGTATTAATTCAATTTCAGAACTATTCTATGGCACAAATACAGTTATACTTCAAGTTACAAATATAATATGCTAGAAGTATAAACAAAAATCAATTGCTATATATTTTCACATGAGTGACCGATTTCTGTTTGATAGTTTGTCATCACAAAAATATTGTGTAAATTTATTATACTACAGAACAGTGTCTCTTAAGTAGTTATTACAAACTCTTCCTTAATCTGTCCTTTAAAATTCAGCTTGTTTCTTTTAAAATCAAATGACATTATTCTATTCTAAGAATATCTAGTACTGAAAACATCAAGCTATATTCATCATGAAGAAATGTCTGCCTTACACTAATTAGTCAGCAAAATTTAAGCCGCTTTATCTCAACCACCAAAACCCCAGATGCAACACACTGACCATTTCCTAACTCTATGTGTTTCATTAGCTTCTGTTCTTATGGCCATCACTGTAGAACAGTGTTGAGTCCTTGTCCTAGGGTGAATTCATGATGCTTGTATCCCCAATTGCCTGTTTTGTTTATGCTGGATATTAAGTTCTGCACCTCTCAGACAGGTTCCAAGAGCGAAGAGGAGAGAAGAAGTGTGCAGTTTGTCTGCAGAAACTGCACTCGCTCCCCTGCATTCCTGCTCACGGACTGTGCTGTCTGGAGCACAGACAGACAGCAGGACAGAGCTCTCCTTTGCTTTTAGTTCCTTTTTAGCTGGCTGAGGCAGAGAAGTTCCCCAGACTGTGACTCTTCTTTTTCTTGGAACTGATCAGCCCTGCTCTGGACTGAAAACCCAGAAGAGCACCGGGAGCTCACGCCTGTGGCCCAGCGGAGCCGGGACGCGGCATTCCAGCACAGGAGGGACAGAAAAGAGACTGAGCGAGCCCAGCTACAGCCCACGACAAGGACTCTCTCTGAATTTGCCATCTCTTCAGAACAGTGAGAGGTTCCATTGTTTAATATGTTCCATTGTTAACTCATTTTTTTCATGTTTGTGAGTACTTTGCTTGTTAAATAAACAGTTTTTTCCACTTTTCTTGAAAGCGATTTTTTCCCTCCAAAACCAGTCGGGGGAGGGGCAGCTTGAGTTTGCTTTCTAGAGTGCTTTCACTTCAAAAGTTTCCTCCAAAATTTTCTCTAAACTAGGACAGTCCTAAAATACATAAACCAATATAACCCTTATAAGGATGCAGCTCCTCATTTATGAATTTGCTAAGTCAGAAGTGAAAATCAATTACTGCAGGTCATCCCAGAAGTCTTTTTTCTGGAACCAGCAGTCAGTGTTATCATTTGCATTCCAGTCTTACTCTTGACCAAAAAAATCATTTTTCAACACTATAAACATCTACACAGAATTCAAAATCTGAGCCATTAAGATTTTACTAAGCTTCAGCTGCTGCTTAGGAATTGCACATGATTAGGTGTTTCCCAATCCCTCTCTGTTTTTTAAACCAAAGATCAGTGAATCCTACCTGAACTCACCACGATAAAGCTTCTGTAGTGCTTCAGGAAATGAGTGTGTGTATCTCACAGGCAAGCACAGGTGACCTTCTGATCTGGTAGCAAAAAATGACAATGAAAATTAAAGTATTACTGTTCAGATTTGGTACCTTCGGAAAACAAAACACAACAAATCTCCCTATGTGTTACACCTAGCAAAGCTACACTTCTTTGACCTTTAGGAATATCTACTATTCTTGCACAGTACCAGATCAGTAATAACACACTGCTCTCAGCTTCTGGAGTCTGTGTGTCTGAGACAGGCTATTTCTCCCACATTTCCCCTAAAAACTGTCTGTTCAGCTAATAATCCTGCAGGAGTATGTAAGCACTAACATAGTTCCTGTCACCATTCCAGGCAAGCAATTTAAGCTTAATAAACCTAGCAGGTGAGGTAAAAAAACTTTCTCCACTTACACACAAGTTAGCAACGTGAACAGCTAAGCAACATGCCTAAAATCAAAAGAATCTCATGTCAAAACTAGAAGACTAAACACTGCTCCCTTCCATGAGCAATATGTGAGAATTTGAAGGCACTTGTTATTTGAACCCTACTAGTCAGGCTTGACAATGCAGAATAGCTATTCAGAGCATTTGAAAAGTTTTAGAAGAGAAGGTTTGAAAGAAATTAAACTTTTTGACCACTACTTTATGTACTAAGAATAAATTAACTGTCAATATGAAAAAGGCAGAAATATCACAAACAGAAATTAAATCTGGACTTCTCAGCAAGCAGAGCCTTGGTGAATTCAGAGTTTCACTTGCCATCCATTTGAAGGTTATACCAACCAAGCAATACTACCACACTGCATCTACTGAGCTGCAAGACTGATGTGGGCAGGTGGGTGCAGCTAAGTGCCAGCAATTGGTTCAGGAGTTTTCTGAGGTATCTCATGGTTTACATTAAGAAACAATAGCAAACTTCTTCATCTGACGCTCAACTGAATCCACCTTCTTCACAAAAAATTTAAGGTTTAGTATGTTCAGGCACCAAACTTAGCTGCTTTTACAAACTCCTTCTTCCTAAGTTCTGTACTGCCATCTCTAGCCTCAAACTTCTGGTTAGTAATACAAGTTAACTAGCTGCAAGTGCCGTTACACTGGTGTGTGAGAACATCTGTGTGAGAACTCTAACACAGGCATGATTGTCCAATACTACTAAGTGTCCTCTCAGATGAGACAGGATAACTCCTGTGCAAACTTCTCTAAAAAAAAAAAGAGATTCCCTTAGTATCTACAACCCACTAAAACAGACATTTATGCTGCCAAATGCGACAGGTATGCCTCGTGTACCATGAAAACAGATAGACAGTGTGCCTAATATTAAATAAAGCACTGCTTTCCCAAATATGTTTTTACCTTTCAGGATCAGTATTTATTCCGATGACTGGTTTAAATTTATCAAAGACCTTACTGGCTGCCAACAACATTGTACCATCACCTACAAAGAAAACAGATTAAAAGTTAGTTTCACTTCACATTCTAGTACCCCAAACAGAATGTACTTCAGCATTAGCATTATGTGCATTTGTATCAACAACAAATCAGGCAAGCTGGACAAAAATACAATGGGACAAAACTACTGACACCTTATCCAATAAAAGTAGTGACAACTGAATTTGAGATGGCAAACATGACTGGAAAAAGAACAACTTATCTGACAGCTATACATGCCCAGGCAATTGAACGCGGCAGAAGCAAGCTTTAAAAGAGATTTAGGGGAATTTCTGTACATTTATCAGCAGGTAAGAGAAATTTTTTAGCAAATGTAAATTTAGAAAGTATTGCTAAACAAAGCCACAAGAGACATGAAACAAGACCAAATGTTACTGTGAGTCACATAAAAACAATGACTTTAGCTTCACCCCAGTTGTCCTCCTAAAAGGCAATTTAAAGGTCTTATTTGGCCTCAAATAGGCACACTTGAAAAAGAAGTCTTGGGTAAGTAGAAATCTCAGAAGAAGAAATTTTTAAATCTACTTGTTTCTCCAGATATTGGTATTTTTTCCTGTCTGTTAAACAGAAAAAAAAAAAAACCCTATAACCTCATTCAGTCTTTGCAAGAAGACATAAGCTCTGAACAGCACAAAAACATAAAGCTCTGAAAACCTCAGATGATTTATTACTTCCCAGCTGCTTGCCTCAACCACGAAAAGTTTTGCCAAAGACAAACTGGCACTTTGAGGAAGTTCTTTGAAATCCGTAAGAGTGTGACAGGAATAAACCTTTCTACCCATTCCTCATGGTGATCTTGGTGATCTTCATGGTGATTGCCTAAGGGCAAACTGGACTAGTGGGAAGAGAGAAAGCTGTGGTCAAGCCTATTTGCCACAGATGAGTGAACACTATGTCAGAGCCCAGCAACACAATGCTGTATTTGCAGCATATCCCAAAAAATAACACTGAATTAACTGCTGCAATCCAATATTAAAGATAAACAATCAGGTTAATTGCTCTGTTGGTTCATCTGGAAAACACTGATCAGTGGCACAAGATGCTCAGAAGCTGCAGACTTTTTACCTGTACCATCCAACTTGATACGCCAGTCACTGGATTAAGTGTGAAAGCAAGAAAGACAGTTTGAGCAAGGGGACCATGAGGTAGTATGTTAGTCTACACCTCACATCCCAAAAAACAACAAGTATGTTTTAGGGCTACATAAAATTACATGACATCAAGAATTTTATCCTCTTCAGTGGAAAACTATAGTAAATTCCACAGTTCATGTTGTTTCACACATGAAAGACTTTTTGAGTGGCCATGCACTGGGATTCACTTCCATGGGCTACAATTTTAGATACTAGAGGTAGATAAGATGGTCATAACCACTGCTTTTTGTCAGATTTTCTGACAATTAGATTAGCATTTGTTTTCAGAATGTGCATTATTTCCAGTTGCTTCAAATACTGCCAAGTATTTTTGAGAAACAGACCCATGAAAACATACTGAAACAAATACTTCCCTTCTATAAAGTCATACCTCCTGCTGATATAACAGCATCTGCCCACCGAACTGTCTCTTCATTATACTCTCGACGCTTAACAAGACGAACTTCTATCCTTTCATTCCTGTAAAGTCCACAAAAAGTCTGAATTCCATTCTGTATAGTTCCTTGTCACAGCCTTCCAAAAAGTTGTCATGCAACTAAGGAGTAATTACAGTCATATTTGGCTCAAAAACACTTGACACACAAATCCTGTACCACTTTCTTGTTTATTTTCAAGATGATAACAGAACATGCTAGTCAACTAAACTGAGCCCGTTCACATGACAGTTCTTTCAGGAATGACTATTCATCTGCACCCCTCTCTTTTCAGTACTCCCATTTTATTAGTATTTGTAACACGAGGCTTCCTTTTGTTTCACACAATCCAAGGATATTTGCCCTGTGTCTGAAATCCTCAACCTCAACACATTCTTACCGTAAGCTGTCCACAACATGCTCCACATTTTTTGTATGAATGCGATGCCGTTCCAGCAGACCAGCATAGTTAGAGCCCTTCAAGGCAAGCTGTAAGACACAAATGGTATTTGTAGAAGTACAGTAAGTGCTCTTGAGCAATGCAAATTGAAACTATAAAAAAGCATGTTATTTTCTCTCAGCAGAGATACATTCTTCGATTAATTACATTTCTATATACATAGCAGTCAGGTTATATTGACTAGTTCATTAAGTTCATTAAGTGACTCAAATGGCCACAGCAGTCAAGAATCATGGACTACACAAATATGCAAACAAGCATACTACATTGACTTCCATGCAACTTCAGACACTTTGTTCCTCCTGAATCTGCCAACTGATTTAAAGTCCACATGAATCCATACAGTTACACTAATTATACTTCTGCCATGTGCTGAAACACCCAGTTAGCTCAAAAATGTGCTGTAGAGAAGAAAGACAACAACAAAAAAAGCAACAGGAGTGACAATTAAGGAAACAGAGCCTGAAACACCTCCAGCATTACCCTTCAAATTATATTTGAGCTAAAATGGAAGACTGCCAAGTGCTGACAAAGGTGACATTTTCTCTGCACCAAAAAAAGCTTAAGGACAATCTACCTAATACCTTTGATACTGTTCCCTGGATTTTACACCACATTTGTCAAACAAGTTGATAACAATAACAAGACAAACTGTGTAGGTGCATTCTAGTCTCATCCTCCCTGGAAACTGGAGAATTTGAATACTTAATTAATCTCAACATACTCTTCAGACCATAGAAACATTTTGCAGTTTATAAAGATAGAGTCATAAGCAGGCAGGTGAGATTACTGACTTGTTGCAGATTAGTTTTGCAACAAGTTTTTGTACGAGTAATTCAGTCACCATTCATTCTTTATCTTATTTAGCAAGGGGGGCCCTCATCTGGGGCTGATATGGCCAAATATGCGTGTGCATGAAGATAAAGAAAGTGAAAGAAAAAGGGTGCAAAGGACATTAAGCAAAAAGAGTCTATAAATATATTCATGGGGAAAGTGATCCTGCTTTGAGCAGCAGACCCCTGATCCTCCTTCTAGCCTGAATTAATCTACAATTATACTGTCACTGCTTCCTTTTCCCTGAACAGTTGAAACCAATTTATCAGCAGAGAAACAGAACTTCTCCTAGAGTTTGTCCAGAGGAATTAATTTGTGCCAGAAGCTCTAAACAGGCACTTCCAGCAATTTATTCAAGTGCCTTTATTCAAAGTTTTATACCATTCCAAGCGGTGCCAGACAGCCTTGTCTAATCCCATTTTCATAGACTTCTCAACTCCAGAGAGAAGGGGAAAGGACTGTCAGGATATGACAATTGAAGTCAACCACAATCCAACACCCAGGAAATGAAATCTTTATTCATCTGACACCCATTCATGTCAAGAAATCCAACCATAAGCTAAGAATGTAAGACAGACTCAGCACCAAAACAGTTACAGACAAGAATGTAATTGGCTGCTCTGGAACTGCATTGCTGTTCCACTCAGTGTATTTACAATTAACAATTAACTTGCAGGAACAAAATCTTCAGGTGGTCTTGGACTGGGATCAGGAAACTACTTCCAACAGAGACTCACAGGAGGCCTGGATGTATCAACAGCACTAAAGGAAGACAGTGGGAGTAGATGCCTGCCAGCTATGCATGATCACACAAAGACACAGGTATGGGGATGATCAGAAAACGTCAAAATAAATATTGCAGGTTTTTTCAAAGCTTGCTCACATTGGTTTACTGGGATAGAGGGTGTTATGGCCCATTAATTGCCTCACACACTTAAATCGCTTGTTTCTACTGCTGAGCTACAATGCCTGTGCACCCCGGACACCTCTTGGTCTTGCAGAGCCCATGGTGTTGCACTGGGAATTTGAACAATGCCCCTGTGGGCTCTGGGGAGTGAAAGATTACACAGGGCTATGCTAGTTACAGCACAGCCCATTGCCAGGTCTGCTGTCAGCTTTCCATCATCCACCTGGAGGGGAAAGAAAAAGGTAGAAAGGAAAAAAGGAGGTATTTGCCTTCCATAGATATTTGCTGCTGAGTAGCATAGGTCTAATTTGCTAGAAGAATTTTCAATTGCACTTTTGAAGCATAAAATCATCTTGCCTTACCACATGAACAAATCCACAATCAATTTCCAAAAAACACCATTGTTTAAATCAGGGTTCCTCTAGAAGTATCTGCAGCAAATAAAACAAGCACATGACAAGCAGACTGCTGTGGCAGCACACTTTTTTTAGGCTGCTGTTAGTTCCACACAAAATAGAAACCACAAACTCCATCTTGCAATTTTATGTACCTCATTTATATGGCTAATTTGTCAGCATGCTATCTTTCAACTTGATGGAAGAGAGCTTTTATCTCAGAACAATAATGATGTAATAACTCTCTGTGTGATTGTTTGCAGGTTTTTGAACCATCAACATCAGTGGTAAGCCAACAGCTAGCACTTCTCTGGCATCACGAGGAAGGAGAGGTATGGGAAGTGCCACTGCTATGGAACAGTCTGTTTTGTATCTTACATTTGTCATAGCTGAGTTAAATTATTTCATCAACAGCTTCAGGAAACAGAAGAGGTTGCTCAGCAAATAAACTGTCAGTATTCTGACAACTGGATGAACCATTTCAGCAGCACTGTAGAATAGGCATTGAATATGTACATCTCTTCTTTGAATTTAGCTCTAGGACAAGTAAGCACACATCACTAAGCAAGAAAAATGAAAAGTTAGGGCCTTTAGTTTAAATGGCTGTGCTACATCTATGAAGTTAATTGTCCTGATTTGCAAAAGGCTCCAGAGATTACAACAGTCTGTTCATCTCCAGCCTCATCTCTCTGTGTTCAGAGATAAATTCCAAGTTCGTTCATCTAAGAACTTACAAAGGGGAAGCCCAACTGAGCCTGACCACAGTCAAGGATATCCAACAGGAACACTAATCAGCAGCTGCTCTCACTTGACTACTCTGAAGAACCAGAGAAGTGCCTACAGTCCTTGTGGTCAGAAGCACAGAGTCACACAATGGCAGAGCTAGAATGGACCTCTGGTCCAACCCCAAGCTTAAGCAGGGCCACCTGAATCCACCTGTCCAGATCCAGGTGGCTTTAGAAGATCTTCACAGAGGGAGCCTCTACCACATGTCTGGGCAAACTGTGCCAGTATCCAGTCACCCTCACAGTGAAAAGGTGTCTCCCAGTGTTCAGAGAGATGTACCTGCATTTCACTGCCTCTGCTCCTGCCTCATATCTAGCACCTGAATGCCACACTAAGACAAATGCTGCTGCTGGAAAGAGGTTTGCACTTAGGCCAAAGTGAAGACCAAACTGAGACCAGCACCTGCTTTTTACTTCAAAAGAGATGTAGACAAAGATCAGGCAATCCAGTTGCTGTGTGCATGATCACCTCCCTAAAGAGCCTTGAAGACACTTGGGATGTACAGACAGCACAAGGACAGACAGCCTGGCTCCCAAGCCCAATCATCAGATAGGCCCCAAAACCTATGCCAGGCTTGGGTTTTGTCAACTGACTCCACAAAAAGGCACAGAGGTATTAGATTCTGCATGAAAATAACTTTCAAGCTCTTCTTCCTTTGGAGGAAGCTCTGATTTACAATTAGGCCTGTTAATCTGACCTTAATACTACACAAAATAAAATTCATGAATATATACACAAGAGCTATTCTAGCAAAAAAGTGTATTAGCATATGAAAACAAAGACAAATTGGACAAAAATACATTGAGGCAAAACTTCAGTAGTAGTCTTAAACCTCACAGCAGAAATGCTATGCAAAATAGGTTTCCAGAAGAGCTTGTAATAGAAAACACTCAGGGGAACAGAACATTTCCTATGAATGGAGCTATTTTTCCTTAGACTGAAGGAGAAAAGGTCTAAATCAAATATCTAAGAATAGCTCTTCTTGAATATCCTGGCCTGATCCTTCTTTAAGGAAAGGATGTTTTTCACAAAGTTCCTCTAATAGTCACTTATTCAAGGGACTTCTGCTTGGCTGCCTTCCTTCTGTAGTCTCAGCCTGCACCTCTGGCAAGTCCCAACTAATTTGGTTTAAACTGTGGGTATGCTGTCCTTTAGTAATGTCTGCCCTGCAGGAACAATGCTGCACAACAAGGACATGGCTTCTAGACACAAATACAGAAGCCAACACAATGCCAAGTAACATCAGAATACCCATTGTTGTCTACATATGTGGATTATGACTCTTGATTTAGAAAATGGGGAAAGAAAAGCCATAGCTGAGTCCTACTGGCATTGCTCATTAAGCATTAGGATAAAAGAGTATGTTCTCTCAATACACTAACACGGATATTGTCTGGAGTGAATTTGTCAACTGAGCACCTCCTGCATCTCATCCTAGCTTAATCACAGAGTGATTTGGGTTGGAAGGGACCTTAAGGTTCACCTTAAAGAGCTGGGCAGCTCCAGCCACCCTGTTCTAGACAGGGACACCTTTCACTAGACCAGATTCCTTAGAGCTCCATCCAATCTGAACTTGGACACTTTGAGGGATGGCACATTCCCAAGTTCTCAGGGGAATCTGTGCCTGAGCCTCACCACCTTCACAGTAAAGAAGGTCTTCCTAACAGCTAAGCTGTATCTTCCCTCTTTCAGCTTAAAGCCATTTCCTTCATCCTATCAATACACTCACTGACAAAAGGTCCCTCTTCAGCTTCCCTGTGGAGTCCCTTCATGTACTAGAAGGTGCTATAAGCTCTCCTCGGAGCTTTCTCTTCTTGAGTCTGAACAGCTCAAACTGTCTCGTCCTCACAGGACAGGTGCTCCAGCCCCATGATCCTCTTTGTGGCCCTCCCCTGGTCGTCTAGTAAGATCAAATTGAACTTTTCAGATGTACTTTGGCCTTATATGAATGCATATATATTCTCACTACTAGGCTTATGCTTAATTTACAGCACTAACCTTCATGTATTTTTAAACTGCACCAGGGTGGAGTTAATACCAATCACTTGTTTTACAACTATTGGTCATTGAGGAGTTAAACTAAATGTCAGACTAGAAAGAAAAAAAAAGGGGAAAAAATGAAAAAAAAACCCTAACAACAACCATAAAAAGCATAGATCTAGAAACAATTACTCTCTCAAATTTCCACAATGAACAAACAAGAACAGATCACTGCTTTACAATCTACCTAATTTCTACAGAAAGAACCACAAAACAATGCAAACAGACTTAGAGCTCAAGAGCTGAATAGAAAAAAATTGAATTTTAAACTCAAGACAAAAATATGATGAGCACTAACATAACAATCTGTTTCTAAGCAGAGTATGGCATTTTAAATCCTGTATTTTCAGAAATTGTCTCTTGAGATTTAACCACACGTCCCAAGTATAACCAAAGTTTGTGTTCAGTTTTGTTCTGCTTAAAAGAAACAAGATTTTGACAGACTTATAGAAAAAATATTTTTCTCAATACATTAAGGTTAGAACTAGAACAGCTCTGAATAGAGGATGTGTTTCAAGTCATACACTTCTCTTAGCATTCCTGACTAAACTTGACTTTCATTCAAAACTTCCTTAATTATTAAAGATTGTCAACCTACAGGCAAGTAATTATCTTATGTTCTAGTGTTAACTAGTTAAGATAAAGCTTGATTTGTCACACTAAAAACAAATGCAGTTTTCCTTACAGGTCAGGCACACACTAAACTTCTGGATTTTTTAGGAGCTCTAATGAAATATTAAGCTTCTCTATTTCAAAATGTAAAAATAATCCACCTACAAGTACATGGGATTAGAGCACGGCTCAGCTTCTAAATCTTAGATAATAAAATGCCAACAATAGAATAGATAATCAAACTGAGCAGCAAGCTTTAGCAGAACTTGCCTAACAGGAATTTGTACCTTGGAGACACATTTCAAGTGTCTCACAAAAATGGGTCTCCTAGGGCAGGCACAGCAAGCTTGAACCACAATGCTGAATGGTTAGTGTTTTTACCTGCCATCAGCTGGAACTGATGCGGGAGCTGAATTTGGTCGTTGTACACAACAGATACCCAGGCTTGGACATAACACTAACTTTCACAGTAAGCACAGGACAGCACACCTACCCTCAATTTATAGCAGAAAACAAGTACCATTTGTGAACTTCAACTGCTGTGTTCACACCCATGACAGCATGTTTGCTGACAACACCAAGACATGGTGCAGCTGATACACTGGAGGGTGGAGGTGGCATACATACCTGGGACCCTGACAGGCTTGAGGGGTGGGTCTGTATAAACCTCATAAAATTCAACAAGGTCAAATGCAACTGCACCCAGGTTGGGTTCAATACCAATACTGGCTGTGGGATGAAGGGATTGAGACCAGCCATAGAGAAGGACTAGAAGGTGTTGGTGAATGAACAGCTGGACATGGCTCAGCAATGTGAGCTCACAGCCCAGAAAGACACCCCAGGCTGCAACCAGAGCCCTGTGGGCAGCAGGGCAGGGAGAGGATTCTGTCCCTCTGCTCTGCTGAGACCCACCCGGAGCACTGCATCCAGCTCTGGGCTCCCAGCACAGGAAGGGCATGGACTTGTTGGAGTGAGTACAGAGGAGAGACACAAAGATGGTCAGAGGGCTGGAGAACCTCTCCTGTGAAGAAAGGCTGAGAGAGATCTTTAATATTCCTCCTTTCAAAGTTGCTTGACTTCTTAAAAGGGGAAATTAGATCTAATTGTTCTGGCACTAGAAATAGTAAATATATGATAACATCTCATATGTCTTGGCTATAGCTGAAGACTCAGGACAGTAAGGCCACCATATTTAGGGAAAAAAAAAAAACTAGTCAGATTTAAGTATTTATTGAAAAATTCCAGACTTACTGAATTTGATAAGTCAGACTTAATGTGGCATGTTGACCCTGACTGGCTGGATGCCAGGTGCACACCAAAGCTGCTCTTATCACACCCCTTCACAATGAGATAGGAAAGATAAAATATAAGGAAAGGCTCACAAGCTGAGATAAAGACAGGGAGAGATTACTCACCTAAACATCACAGACTAAACAGACTCAGCTTTTGGAAATTAACTGAATTTATTATGAATCAAAATCAGGTCAGGATAATGAGAAGTAAAGAAATCTTAAAAACATCTTCCCTCCATCCCTCAATTTATCCCAGCTCTCCCTCCCTCCCCCTCAGCAGAACAGGGACATGAGCATGGGGGATACAGTCAAGCTCATCTCAAGTTGTTTCGGACACAGTTCAACTAGAAGAGCTCTCTCCACTGCTCCAGCCTGGGGGCTCCCCCATGGGAGAAAATTTTTCAAAAACTTCTCTGTAAGTCTTTTCCATGGGCTGCAGTTCTCCACAAACTGCTCCAGTTTGGGTCCCCTCCACAGGGTGCAGTCCATCAGGCACAGGCTGCTCCACTGTGGGTCCCAGTGGGGTCCCAGGTCCTGCCAAGGAATCTGCTCCAGTGTGGGCTGCTCTCTCCACAGGCCACAGGTCCTGCCAGGAGCCTGCTCCAGCACGGGCTTCCCATGGGGTCACAGACTCCTTCAGGCACATCCACCTGCTCTGGTGTGGGCTCCTCCAGGGGCTGCAGGTGGATCTCTGCTCCCCCCTGAACCTCCAGGGGCTGCAGGTGGATCTCTGCTCCCCCCTGAACCTCCAGGGGCTGCAGGTGGATCTCTGCTCCCCCCTGAACCTCCAGGGGCTGCAGGTGGATCTCTGCTCCCCCCTGAACCTCCAGGGGCTGCAGATGGATCTCTGCTCCCCCCTGAACCTCCAGGGGCTGCAGGTGGATCTCTGCTCCCCCTGCACCTCCAGGGGCTGCAGATGGATCTCTGCTCCCCCCTGAACCTCCAGGGGCTGCAGATAGATCTCTGCTCCCCCTGCACCTCCAGGGGCTGCAGGTGGATCTCTGCTCCACCCTGAACCTCCAGGGGCTGCAGATGGATCTCTGCTCCCCCTGCACCTCCAGGGGCTGCAGGTGGATCTCTGCTCCACCCTGAACCTCCAGGGGCTGCAGGTGGCTCTCTGCTCCCCCTGCACCTCCAGAGGCTGCAGGGGCACAGCTGCCTCACCATGGGCTGCACCTCAGGCTGCAGGGGAATCTCTGCTTTGGCAGCTGGAGCAGCTCCTCCCCCTCCTCCTCCACTGACCCTGTGTCTCTCACACACTCTCACTCCTCTCCCCTCTGAGAGCAATTACATTTGCACAGTATTTTTTTTTCCTCTCTTAAATATGTTACCAACTGAGATGACACTACCACCTCTAAGTGGCTTGACCTGTACCAGTGACTTTCCATCTTGGATCCAGCTGGCATCAGCTGTCAGACATGGAGGAAGCTTCTCGTAGCTTCTTACAGAAGCCACAGCTGTAGTCCTCCCCACTACCAAAACCTGGCCACACAAACCCAATACACTCAACCTTTTGTTATCAACAGAGCCAGTTTCAGTAGAATTATGTTTGCAGTACAGTGTGCGATTACGGTGTACAGTAATACAGTGGATTAACCCATTTGGGGACACCCAGCTCCTTTAAGGGCCTGCAGTCCAGCTCATTCAGACTTGCACAAGCACTCTGAAACCCCTCTCTAAAGTGAGCCTTACAACCAGTCTCAGTCAGCAGCTGCAGGTTCTGAGTGAACTTCAAATACACTTGCTTCTGATAATTTATTAGCTAAAAAATCCAATCCATAAAGGCATTGTTTACAGGAAGGCTTTAATAATGAGTATTTACTTTAACTAAAGCATCAGAGAAACCAATCAGGTTCCTGAAACAAACTCCTATTGTGGATCAGCAGTACCAAGGCTCAGGATTAAGTCTCCTATAAGGCCTTGAACATGAATCAAGTTTTCCAATAAAACTACTGCTGAGCTGCAAGTCATAGCATTAAATCCAATTCCTCCTCCTTCCCAGTGTGGATTATTACGCATTATACAGGCTCTAGCCACTTCTTCTAAAAATATGTGCCAAGTTAACCAATGCAGTAAGTCACTACTTACCACATAAGAAAGGCAAGAAGGTTGGAGTTACCTGACCAGCATACCGACTGATTTACTAACTTGCTGTCAATTGACAGTTCTGCATTTTTCCCAATATTGTTCCTGGCTACTTGCTACGTTTCTACCAGTTTGCTGCAACACCCCTCATACTGCAGAAGTCCACTATTTTAGCTAGGAATATTTTTCTTTATATTTTCCTCACTTTCTTCTTCAGTGACTTAGACCCCTCACTTTAATTACACCATCACGGCAAGCCTTCAAACGCTGCTGTAGCCTAATGTATCTTCTGTAGAATAATGACTATGAAGTATAGATATTGTAGCATTTTGTATACCATTACTTCTGTAATAGCTGACTTAACTGCAACATTATGTTCCTGAAGTTTTACAGAAATGCTGCTTTAGGGCAAGAGTTTGATGCATACATGAAAAAAAGTTAAAATGCCATGAACTGTTTTCTAATTGTTCATCCACCACATTAAAGCATTATTGTCATTTTAACCACATCTGAAGAATACACATAGTGGTTTGCAATTCAAAGGCTAAGGCAGAACAAATTGTTGTGTTAACTATAAACAGTGGTAACTGCTTTCTTCAGTAACAGATTTCTATAAAACTTGTGCCATCCGGGAAATTCAATCGCTCTCATTAATTCAGCACAACACCTAAATGATGCTGTAAATTACAACTAATGAAGTACTTAAAACCAGCATTAAAGTCACTTCCGAGAAGCAGGCTTCTTCAGCTGTATAAAGCATAGGATGATTGGTGATGTAGTCCCAGAAGTTTAGTTTAAGTGAATTATACAGGAATGCCCTATTTTTATATCAATTTGCTATATGTGATGAGTATACTTGAATGGTGTACTGAAAAAAACAAATCTTATGGAAAAAATAATTACTATATTGCATTTGTTTCCATCATTTTCCAAACCCCTCTTAGAATAACAACATAGGAGAAAAAATATACTAAAGCAGATGCCAGTACAGTGACTTAACACTGATGCAACTATATCAAATTTCAAAGGTAAAGATAAACAAATGCACACCACATTTGTGTAACTAGGAAAGCATTTACACCCATCTCAGTTTCCAGTGGATTAGTTCAAAAATTTTATTTCTGAAGAAAAGTCTTTAGCTTTATATAATCCTAGTAGAATATAACCCGTGTCTTTAATTTTGTATGCTTCAATTCACTAAACTGAGTTAATACTTCTCCCTCTTTTCAGGATAAGGTAGAAAATAGTAGATTCCCAACAGCTTTAAAACACTTTGCGTGCTCTGTGAAAGAACATCCACTGAAAAAATTCACATTACAAGGTCAGAAGAGATGGGTAGTCTGAATTCAACAGAACAATGAAAAACTTCAGAGTATCGCCTCATTCATTAAGGAAGTTTCTATGTAAAGATACTACCTTCAAATACACCCTGTACATCTGGATCCACAAGAGGCCACAGGGTTAAATGCCCTCATGCTTACTGATTTTCAGAAAAGCAACTTTTTTTTAGCTGTCTGCTAAATTAACATATTTTATTTTAAAATTAGAATTCAGTTGCATGTTGAAGTTTGCATATTGCTTTTTCATTCTGCTGCCTTCTTTGCATTTGCAGAAATCCCAGAATTCTGAAAATATTTGAGTAGCACTTTCTAAATAAGTGTTTGAGAGGATCACAGGCATCAGTATTGAAGCGCAGTCTTCTAAACCAGAAATCTAAGAACAAAATACCTAGGTATTTTCCTAAACTGTATCTTCAGGTGGTGGTATGAGAGTTACAAGCCTGTAACACTAGTATCTAGGAAAAGTAATTCAGAAGTGATACTAAAAGGGTATCTTTCACTACTTAATGTAAAAAATAGCAACGAATTTTTCTGTAATTAAAACAAAAAATTAATCATCTATCAAGTTAAAGGTAAAACAGTACACTTCCCACAAGAAGGAATTTTCTAAGAGACATGCAAACTTTACTGCACAGGCTAGCAACAACTGGTGCTGTACAGATCCAAATTAGGAGCAGGAGGGTGGGAGGATAGTGTTCTGCTACATACACCCCCCACACACCACACACAGTTCTGCGGGGCTATTTCAGCACACAACTTAGGAGCCCCAGCTAAATGTCACCTACCTGCTGGGCAACACTCCTTCCTTCCTGGCCAGCCCTCCTTGGGATGTTGCTGCTGCCCTCTGCATCACCTGTGCAAGTTCACACTGGCCTCATTCAGGGGAGGCAATATCCTGACAACAGGTTACCTCTTCCCTACCCAGACACTAGTTTTCCATAAAGCTGTATGAACTTCACATCACTGAGATTACCACCCCTAGCAATTAGCTGCAGTGGTCCAAAAGAGCCAAAACTTGTTCCAAACCTCCAACTTGCTCTCCCTCCCTGCCCCAAATAAAGACACATAAACCAGCCACAGCAGAATATCACATCTATTCCACACTTCCTTCCAATTAAGACCAAGACAAACACAACTTTTCATATGACAGGAAATTTTCAGAGATAATTAGAACTGTGTATGAAATTTATTTAGACAGGTAAATTGTTCATCTTCCCTAAATACCTTACAGCTGTGAGAAGTCAGCAACTTACCACATCTGCACTATCAAACAAAACAAAAACCAAAAGTCAGGAATCAAGCTCTATCTACTACTGGGGCATTATATTCTTAGTTTACATAAGGACAACAGCAGTGGTTCCTCTGCATGGATTTACTGAGAGTGAAATAAACAGAACATGAAATAGCCTCCAGTATTAGTTGACTGGATCATTCATATTTGTAACTAGTCGTATTTAGATGCTAATCTCAGTAAACTAAGTCACAAGAAATGCAAATTGCTATTACTTCTGGTAAGCAAACTGTTTGTAGGGACTTAGGAGAAAGATTAGTATAACTTTAAGCTGGTAATTGCAAGTCCTAGAAATCCAACAGCCCCTTAAATTTCATAAAGCAAAGAGTATTTTAGTAGATCTGTGAAAGTAGCCCTTGCTTTCCATCTCTGCACCATTAGTTTTGCCCTTCTGCTGTCTCGACTGCTTCTTTACCTCACCTATCTCTGTCTGCACAGAGAAAGAATTCTGGAATTGTGACCCTGCAGCTTTGACTTTGCAACATTTCATAGTGTTTTTATAATACAACTCACTTGGTGTCCAAAAGTAAGGCCACTGAAGTGTTTAAGCTACAGGTGCCCAGGGCCTTTATGGCTTATTAAAAATGTCAGCCAGCCACCTCCATTACTGGTATTCTGCTTCTTGGAGGATACTGTGATTTATACAGTGTATATCATAGATAATAACATATACTATGACCCATATCATATTTTAGTACATATTGGTGTATGCCAATGACTCATCTTCAGCCTCCTTAAACATAAAACAAATCTCATCTCATTAGGAGGTGTGCACAAAGGCACCACCATTTCTGCATTAAGTTACTTACTGCATATTCAGCCATAAGACATAAACACACCTGTTGAAACAGCTACATTCAGGACCTCTCTCCTGTCTTGGTGATCAGGCAGAACTGATTAAGTGCAAAATTTTCATTAATTGTGCTATACTGATATCTGAAGTTTCCATGTACAGAGATCAGTTATCCTCTAGAAACTTGCAAACATCTCTTTTGCTCACAACAGGCAGGCAACAAAGCCCAGGTATGGTTGCTCAACTCTAAACCTCCATCACTGCCTTGAAATGAATTTCTGCATTTCAGACTGCCAGCGTCTGGCCATCTGAAGGTCCGTGAAGGAGTATGACAGCACCATGCTCTTCCTTTGCTGCTGGCTTCCTTATACCACAAGCCTCCTCCAGGATCACTCAAGCCTGAGCCCCTACTATGCAACCCCCATCACCAACACGTCTGGGTCAGCTAGCAGCTCCGAGCATCAAAGGAGCCAAACCTCTCCCATGCTCTTTTGCTTTCACTCTTTGCCTGCATCCCAACCTGAGGCCTTCACATGAACTCAACTCCCACCCTGCCTTCTGCGTAGCCCTTTAACACAACTGAGCTGCAAACCCTAAGACAGTGTGCCTGGGCTCATTTCTGAGATCAGCTGCCTTGGAACAGCTTCCAAAGTCTCCCCAGGAGAAACAGAGATGCAGGGAGCATGGACTGCAGCTAACACCAGGGAGCAAAATGCATAGTGTTCCCAAGCTGCCCACAATGGTACTGTGGGGGAAGGACACTTCACAGCAATCACTCTGCTACAAAGTGATCTCCCCAACAGTGAGGATAAGAGTCTTCTGAATCTTCACATAATATATTCAGCCATTAACTCAGGATGAGGAAAAAAAATCTGAGACCAGAGTCACAGCGGAGTGCAAATACTGAAATTTTTACAGATCAGCTAAAAACTTTTAAGAAATGGGCAGCAAGGATAATTCCTTTGCTCTCTTGTTTTCTGTTTCAAAAAACCAAAATTCTGCAAGACCTTTTCAATATGTTCTTGCACAAATCTTTGTATCCCTGCCTATACAGCAAGAGCTTAACTCAATATTGCTACACACATAGTTGGGCAAGTTGGGCTTTGTCTACCTGGCGACACCAAGTTTTATTGCTGCAATTCCTCACAAGGCAATATTTTAAGGGGAAAGGTAGTTATTAAAAAAGAATCAGTCCTAGAAAAGTTCTAGAATTGTCATAAATACCAAGAATTATTGTGTACCTGTAAGTTTCTCCAAAAGGACAAACTCCAGCGTGTTTCTGCAACTATTATAATCACCCACTGAGTTCACAGTTACTTCTCTAAAAATGCATATTCACAGGTTACCAATATGCAAAATATGCATACTCATGAGAAAAGAAACTTAACACTACATTCAGTCATGAGCACCTTAAGGGATGTGCAATGCTGCTCACTGATTCAGTGTCCCAGTCCTGCCTGTACAGAAGCACCTAAGGAAAAGTAACCTAACAAAGCCAGGCTGCCTTTCCTGGGCTTAGCTGCACACTGAGGACAACCTCTATACTCAACAACAAGAAATAATTTCTCACACAAAGGTAAATGAAAATAAAATGTCTTAACAGTTGAGCTGTGAGAGACCTTTTTTTCCCCCTAACCACTGTATGAAAGGAAGTACTGGGACACCTCAGCAACAGGAAGCTACATGAGAATCAATACAGACTGACATTCAACTTGTTGAACTGTGACTACACAGCTACACAAAACATGTAAAAAATATCTGGAGAGGAATTCTATAGGAGGTAGATGACCAACTGAAGCACACAGACATGGCTGTAGATACTGTACATTTTATCCCAATTCTTTACAAAGCAAGTCTATGCAACCACTTGTCCTTGCTATATAAGTTAAGCACACCTACCAGTTTAGTCCAAACACTGCAAACTAACAGAGATCTAAAACATTACATTTTAAGAGACCAAAGACTTGCCAGACACAAACGAATATGTGGACAAATTAATAATATGAGCTCATGATGTGGACTTCAGACTGCTGGCAGCCAAAGTAACTCCTGCAGGTACCATCTTTCAGCCCACCGGTGGCATATGAACTCTGGAAGACAGCCACCGGGTAAAGGGAGTA